>NC_046322.1:49418929-50777461 GCF_009819535.1 Lacerta agilis
TCTTTCCTTTTTTGGGTAAGTAACATTCTTGCGTCTGTAGTCGCATACATGAATAAATGTCCATACAGTTTGAGGAATTCTGTCCCTATGATTCCCAAAAGGAAAGTTTCTGGGTTGTTTTTTTACAAACGTCATTTTAAACATCTTTTTTCAATTCATTATATATCATTTCCCAGTAAGCTTTAACCTTACTACAAGACCACCACTGCTGTAAGTGGTCTTGTGGTTGTGGTCTCCATGCTTATGGCTCTCTATCTTCAAAGGATTGCCCTCTGTAAAGTAGGACACATGGCATATTATTATTATTATTATTATTAATTGAATTTATATACTGCCTTATACCCGGAGGTCTCAGGGTGGTTCACAGAAAAGATCAACATAAAAACCACTATATATATAATCAAAATAAAAGCAGCTCAATAACATTCCCCCTCAAAAAAAAGAGCCGCATTTTAAAAGGGCACAGATCAGCCAAAGGCCTAGTTAAAAAGGAATGTTTTTGCCTGGCGCCTAAAGGTGTAGGCCTATAGTGAGGTGCCAGGCGAACTTCCCTGGAAAGAGCATTCCACAGACAAGGGAGTCACTGCAGAGAAGGCCCCGTTCTTGTGTTGCCACCCTCCGGACCTCTCAAGGAGGAGGCATGTGAAAAAGGGCCTCAGAAGATGATCTCAGGGTCCGGGTAGGTACATATGGAAAGCGCCGGTCGTTGAGGTATTGCAGTCCTGAGCCATTTAATGCTTTATAGGTCAAAACCAGCACTTTGAATCGGGCCCGGAAACTAATTGGGAGCCAGTGCAATCAGACCAGGATCGGTGCAATATGCTCAAACCGTCTTGCTCCGGTGAGCAACCTGGCAGCTGAATTCTGCACTAGCTGAAGTTTCCGAACCATCTTCAGAGGCAGCCCTATGTATAATGCATTGCAGTAATCTAACCTAGTCGGAAGAGGTGAGGCTTCCTTAAATAGCCAGCCCCACCACCTCTTGCCATTAGCTGTGACACGCGAGGTGCAACCATGTCAACAAGCCCAAGTCCCTGGTAGTTTCTTGCAGAGATGCCAACTGGATTTCCTGGGCACAGTACATGACATGTTCCACTTGCATAAGCCTTACCATCAGCTATGTAGCACCGCTGGATACAACCCAGAGATGATGTTTATTTGTGCTTATCAGACCCCGGGCTTTGCCTCTGTTGAGATTATTTTTAAACTTATTCCTTCAAAATTGCAGAGGGAACCTCTCATCACTTTCAATAAGCAGGAGAGTGATGAGTGAATCTAAAATCCTAGCACGGTTTGCCGGTCAGATATTACAGACTCCCTATAGCCGCGGGAATGGAAAAAAAGAAATTCAGCGTTAGGAAGCAAGGGGAAATGTTTCCGTTATATCACCTATCTAATATCGACTGCACACAGAGATGCCCCAGTGTTCTGATACTGCTTTTAGCCATTTTCCAACTGAAGAGCAGAATATGCCTGACATGACAGGACTTTCTAATGGAAATAAGGTGATTTCAAGTCAGTCTTGGAGGCAGAGTGCCTTCCCAGACAAGTGATCCATAGGTACAGCCCCTGGCCTAACCGGAGAAAATGACCTTCACTGTTGCAACAAGAGGTGGGCCCACTGCACTAGCTCTAGCAGCCTTCCCCAACCTGGTGCCCTCCAGGCTAGACTACAATTCCCATTAAAACTGTGGAAATGCGTCTAAAGCAGGCCTGGAGGCAACCTGTGACACTCCAACTGTTGTGCTGCAACAAATATAATTTTGACAATTGGCCACGCTGGCTGGGGCTGTTGGGAGTTGGAGTCCAACAACATCTGAAGAGCACCAAGTTGTGGAAACTTAAGTTACAGCGATTCCTTTCTTTCATTGTGTTATTATTTTTATTACAGTCGTACCTTGGATCCTAAACACCTTGGTACTCGGACGTTTTGGCTCCCGAACACCACAAACCTGGAGGTGAGTGTTCCGGTTTGTGAATGTTCTTTGGAATCTGAACGTCTGACAGGGCTTCCGTGGCTTCCGATTGGCTGCAGGAGCTTCTTGCAGCCAATCAGAAGCCGTGCTTTGGTTTCTGAATGTTTTGGAAGGGTGGGGTCCTTTAAAAAATACAGTCAAATGGATAAGAAAACTTCTTGGTTTTGAAAAAGCTGTTTACTGCTTCTTTGCCATGCCACTCAGGGCGAGATGGCCGTGCAAGTTAAAGAGCTCCCATATTCTGTCTGCTTTTTCCCTCGTTCACAATGCCTCTAATCTCTTGACTGTGATGCGGCAATCATAACGCCATGTCTGGCCACCCTCACATGGTGACAGCAGTCAAGTGGTGCAATGGGTCATTGTGTCTGACTCTTAACAAGAAGGTTGGTGGTTTGAGCTGCCAGTTTGCATTTCTTAGTGCAGAGAGTATTGATCCGATGTGTAGAGATCTTTCCTGTTCTAATTAATTCAAGAGGGTTCTGGAAGATTCTCTGTGTGAAAGAAGCAAGCAGAAGGCTCATGACGTTTGGGTTATTCCTTCAGAGAAGCTGAGTACAGCTGGCTCAAACTGGTTCTGTTATCTCTTCTGTGAAGGTCATGCTGACTATAAAAATAGGCCACAAGGAGCCTGGGTTTCATTTTCTCTTTCTATCTCTTTTCCTTCTGGTGTGGTGTTCTGTATGCTTAGTGTTAATGTTTAGACTTATTATAAGTTATTGCAAAGTTTAAGTTAAGTCTGCTGCAACTGGATTTCTTACGGACAGTGCCAATCCTGAATGTATGGGATTTGTGACCATTATGCTCATTGGCCTTCAGTAGCAGTAAAGCTCTGCTGGATGAAACACAATTGCCTCTGGTCTATTGTTTGGGAATCCTGCCATGTGTTTAAGTTGTTACTCTGCTAACTATATGCTGGAATCTGCTCTGGATCAATACTGAGTAGAATTTCAATGACACGAGCCCACCCAGGGCAGGATTCCTGCATTGCAGAAGGTTGGACTAAATCAGGCATAGGCAAACCCAGCCCTCCAGATGTTTTGGGACTACAATTCCCATCATCCCTGACCACTGGTCCTGTTAGCTAGGGATCATGGGAGTTGTAGTCCCAAAACATCTGGAGGGCCGGGTTTGCCTATGCCTGGACTAGATGGTCCTCGGAAGGGCCTTCCAACTCTACATTTCTATGATTCTATGATCTTCCAATGGCCTGCTCTTTCTAGTCATGCTACTGTCAGTGGCTTTTAGCCATACCATACAACAGGGGTGGCCAACTGCACAGAGTTAAAAACTGGCAGTGATCTACCCCCTTTTGGGGGGGGGGGTTCAGGTCAAAATTGATGAGCTTTTTTGCTTTTTTAGGAAGAAGGGAGGCCCATTTTGGAGGGGTTCAGGAGGAGAAAAGCACATTTTTTAAGGATCCAGGGCACAAATGTTGAGCTTTTTTGGGGGGAGCCAAACTTGTTGAGCTTCTTGGGGGGGCAGTGATCTACCAGTGATCTACCACAGACATCCAGTGATCTACCAGTGGATCACAATCTACCTGCTGGACGTGCCTGCCCTACAACATTCAGCTAATCCAAATTGAGATGCTTGGGGTTTTTGTTCCTGAGCTCTCACAGGAGCCAGCTGACTCATGCCAGAGCACTGGACCAAAAAAAAAACCACAACTAGGATATTCCAGGATCCATTCAGATGCTGGGGTGGCTTTTGTAATTCTGGGATGTCCTGCTTCAAGCAGGACGGTTGAGCGGTATATTTCAGCTACTTTTGCTTCAGGCACCATTTTTGCTAAGTGCAGCTGTTCCGAGTTAATCGAGAGACCGAAGCAGACCCGGCCTGCCTTTGCAATGAAATGGCATTTTGCTGTTCCTTGACAAAACGCCACTTTCATTGCCCACTTATAAGCTATCATGCCGTTGCAAAAGTGCAAGTTCGAAAGCACCAGATGGCTTCGCCGCTTCGTATCAGGAGGTCGCTAAAAAGCCATGCAGAGAGAGTTGTCATGAGCAACCGTTCTGTGCCAGACTGGAACTGTGCACTGGGGTATCTTCAGAATTGGTGTCGAAATAATGTCAGGGGTTTTTTTTCTGGCTAGTGTGCAGGTTGAACCTAGGAAGCAAGAACAAAAACCTCCTCCGCAGTGTAAAACTCATCCATTGTCTCAGAGGCATATACTCTTGACCACAACAATAAACACATAGTATTCTCTTTGGGTTTTTTAAGCCTGTGCCTAAAAAACTATGGCCTTGTAACCCTTTTTGCAGCATAGCTGAATAACAATGAACTAGATTCCATGCAGCAACCGTGGCTGACAGCTGTAAGTCCACCCATTCTGGGTAATAGCCACACTTATCTGACAGCCTGGCATCACTGCTCGGCTTGCCACCAAAATGGGTGGATTTCAACAGGGGAGGGGGTTCTGAAAGTTATCTAGCATCCTAGTTTATTGGATCTTTCAAGCCCATTGGGCTGGAAAAATCTCCTGCCAAAAGACAAAATGAGGCCCTCCCCAATTTCTCAGATTGATGGCACTGTCAGTTCTAATTAGACCCCACACATGTTATTCAGCACCTATTGACTGCTTTCTTATGCAATAGGAAATTAGGCAAAATCTACCACTGGTGGCAAACTGGACTGGACTTAACCGTTGAGGGGTCTTTACCTTTATGTTTTACTCCTGGCAAGGCTGGTCCATGACATGTTAAACACTCCAAGAGGTCTGCAGGAAAATGGCAACATTATCCAATGGGCCTCCACATTTTCAAACTGATGAGCGAGGTTAAGTAGAGCTTTATATACTCTTTTTTAAATAAAAAAGTCTATCCTGTTGTTTTGAAATTCTAAACCAGTCTCCAAAACTACATTCCCTGCCTCATCAAAATATGCTGGAAAAGAGGCAGGGTATGAAAATCAAGGAGGAGGTTGGCCTGTCAAACTAATTGTCCACCCCATCGTTGGAAAGTCCGCGTTACTCTTCCAGAAACACTGCCCAAGTTCGGAGATAATTTCACAGAAACAAACAACCTGAAGTCTGTGAAGAAAAAACTGGACACTGAAGGTCAAGGATCCATCCTGTTTATATCTAGACACAGCGGAGATGTGCAAATTAGAGTGAATAATCAGGTGGGAGGTGTGTTTTTGTGCATGGAAAGACAAGGAGAAAGGGAAGGACGAAAGATGTTTCACGATACAAACAAGCACCTGTTCAGTAGCATAACCTCCTGCTAATGATGGGGTGTCCAAGCTGGTTGTTTGCCAATAGTACCTGACCAAATTACATCCCATTCAGAGCTCATTAAAAACTTGATTAATGGCAGGTCTCTGTGTGGCAAAGCAGTGGCGTATCCGCAGCAGCAAAAAGGGTAGCATATTAATCAGAGAAGGGAAACCCTTTTACCTGATAAATGATGCATCGTTGTGTGTATCCGCAAGACTGGTGTGATGTTTCTTTTGACTCATGGAGGCCAAATTGACAATGCCAGGTGGTCAGTGGGTCATCTTCCCTCTCCATCATGTCAATGGCTAGGCTAAGTGGCATAGGCACAATTGGGCACCTGTGGTACTTACAGCATGTGGGATAGCACAAACATAATGAGCGTTCCCCACATCAAACAGGGTGCGCATGTTGCGAGGAGGCCCGTTGAATCACGGTGGCAGTTCCTGGAAGTTGGTCTGGCTTCACCTTCCCAGGTTGGGATACCTGTGGACTCCACCTACACTAGCAGCTGCCCAATCCTGGCTGGGGAGGTGTTGCCAGGGGGATTGGCCAGGTAGAGGGAGGGATTATGCAGTACACACAATAGATCTTGAGTCATACCTGGGAAGCAGCAGTCGAATTCAGAGCTTTGGGGCAGTGACCCCCGCCCCCATTGTGGCGGCGATAACAGGGTTCCTGTTAAAGGGGTCTCAGGGGGAGGCATTGACCAAACGCCCAAGGTTGTCACTGCCCTCCCCTTCCAGCGGCAGCGAACATAGGGGGACGGGCTATCTGCTTGAACATATGTTCTCCAGACTAGCACACTTCCCAATCATGCTGGATAACCCCGAAGGTACCCAGAACCCCGGCTTTGGGGCTGGAAAGGATAAACTCCCAATGCCTGAGCCAAGGTCTCCCTACATCTGAAATATTAATAAAGTTGAGGCCAATTTAATCCCATAGAACATTGTCATGAGTCTTTATTTCCCTCAGGGGCTGCCCCGGGGTACAGGAGGACTTCGCCTGGCCGCGCAACATGTATTTGACCTGTTCTCAAATTATAGACCTTCCAAGCCTCCCTATTTTCCAGAGACATCTCTGATTTAGAGAAGCCATCCTGGTTTCTGATTTGATCCCGCAATGTCCCACTTTTCCTTAGGATGATCCCAATTTTCAGTGGAGAAATGTTGGAGGGCATGGAGTTATCCAACCCCCCTCTGAAGGCAATCCTGTATAGTGAAGGTTTTGGTTTTTTTAACATTTAATGTTTTATTATGTTTTTACATATGTTGGAATATGCTGGGGCAAACCAGCAAGATGTGTGGGGTATAAATAGTAAAACAGTAAAAACATCTTATGCCCTTTTAAAAAATGTGGCTCTTTTTTTGAAGGGGCGCGTTATTGGGTTGTTATTTTCATTTTGATTATATATATTGTGGGTTTTATGTTGATCTTTTCTGTGAACCGCCCTGAGACCTCCAGGTATAGGGCAGTATATAAATTCAATACATCACCATCATTATCATCATTATGGAATGGGACGTCCCTATTTTCATCGGAATGCTGGAGGGTACAAATTATAGGGGAGAAAGGCCATCTAACTAAACTCACACAGGATGTCTGAAACGATTCTCAGCACCTCTAACAACCTGCAGGTCCCAGAATTCCTTGGGGAAAGGCCTGGCTGTTCAAAGTGATGTCATAATAGTGCTTTAAATGTACGGGGTGAATGTGGCCTGAGTTGTGGTGCCTCATAGAGCTCCCCCTCGGTTCTATTTGATGCAGCTCTGTGTGTCAAGCATTTATTTATTAGTTGTTTGTGCTCAGCGTCTGGCATTTGTGCCTTTTAGTTATAATACCTATTGGATCCTACCACTATTTATAGCCTGCTGTCATTTTGCTGCTGATTTTTATTGTCCCGCGCAGCCATTTAAAACAGAGCCTCCTGCTGTTCTGTGGGGAATGAAGTGTCAAGCATTTCAGTCTTGCAATTAATATAGTTTGAGCTGATGGCAGCAGGGCAGTAATTCTGCTGGGGTTTGGGGAAATGGGCATATGTTTGTCTTTCGTTATTGAGGCAATGCTCTCATTACATGCTTTAGCTTGAATAACTCAGCTTTTCACCTGAGAAAAGAAAGACTTACAAATGCCGGGAACTACTCTTGTATGGAATCAGACCACTGGTTTGTCTAGACCAGTGGTGGCCAAACTCAGCCCTCCAGATGTTTTGGGACTACAATTCCCATCATCCCTGACCACTGGTCCTGCTAGCTAGGGATGATGGGAGTTGTAGTCCCAAAACAGCTGGAGGGCCAAGTTTGGCCATCACTGGTCTAGACCAAGATTTCCCAAACTTGGGTCTCCAGCTGACTACAATTCCCATCGCCCCTGACCACTGGTCCTGCTACCTAGGGATGATGGGAGTTGTGGTCCAAAAACAGCTGGAAACCATTGTTGCCTTCATTGACTGGCATTGGCACTCTGGAGTATCTCAACCCTTTCTGGTGATGCCAGGGATTGGTTTGTTCAGCCAACTGAACTTAACTCATTACTAGTAGCCCTTACTTAAAATTTCCCACCATCAGTTTGACATGTGGAAGTCCAAGTACAGTCATACCTCGGGTTACGTACGCTCTGGGTTGCGTACTTTTTGGGTTACAAACTCCGCTAACCCAGAAGCACAACCCGACGCGAGCGCGATTTGTGCATGCGCAGAGCATTTTCCGGGTTTTTTTTTGGGTTTTTTGGGGTTTTTCGAGAACGAATTTTTCGGGTTACGCCCTTTTCGGGTTACATACTGTAACCTGGAACGGATTAAGTACGTAACCCGGGGTACCACTGTACTGGGAAAATCTGTCCATACTTGACAATATTTCTGCTGCAGGTTCCTTCACGCAGTCGTTTTCATGAACTTTGGTTGATAGCTCTCTTCCAGGGGAATGGTTTGCCACCATACTTCCCATCTGGTGCCTATTGTGCTTGGACTAGCTATAATACTATGGTATATAGCTATAATGTTTAACAAGCATTGCTCCTTTAGATGTGTCTTTCTCCTACTCCTCTGGAATCTCATGCAGAGTAGGAAAAGAAATGCCTAGTAAGCAGAGTTTAATTTCAAGCTGCACTTTTTTTGCCATCTCATTGGAATAAGCGAGGATCCTATCTGTTCTGACACAGTGCCAAAACACAACCAAAAATACTGGCACTGAATAAGGTAAGATCTCCACAACTGCCTGTACGTAGCTGTCTCAATATCAGATTCCATTTTGTTTGTTCCCTTGCCACAAACAACACATATGTAAGCCTGGAGGGAGGAGAGAGAGCCTGAAATAGGCAGCAAATACATGCAGAAAGAGTGGTCTCATCCCAAAATAGACATGTGTGCATGCTTGGGACAAACAGTGCAAGTCTACATGTGGGATAGGCATTTGTCCAAGCAAAGCAAGAGGATAGAGTGTGGGGTGTGTGTGTGTGTGTGTGTGTGTGTGTGATTTTTATTAAATTTTCTGTTTTACAATTTAAAACTCTCGTTTAAACAACCTTAAAATGTCAATGACTTCCCTTCTTCTCTTTCCATCTTTCATTTTACATATCATAAATCCCTGCACATTTTACATAAACTAAACCATTCAGTATTCAATTATTACTTCCATCAAAACTTGTTTATGCTGTTGAATTTATCTTAATGCTTTCAGCGTTTTCAGCTGTACACAATTATTTCTCAGATATATTCAATAAACGTTTTCCAATCTTCTTTAAACATGTTCTTCTTATTCTCTTATTCTATATGTTAAGTCTGCAAGTTGTGCATATTCTGTCAACTTACATTGCCGTTCTTCTTTGGTTGGGACCTCACTCGTTTTCCATTTTGGGGCTAACAAAACATGGGCCGCAGAAGTAGCATACATAAATAACCTTTTTTGACACCTGGGAATTTCCATCTGAATTATCCCCAACAAAAATGACTCTGGTTTTTTTTTGGGGGGGGGGGAGTCCTTTTAAATGTTTTTTTTCAATTCATTATGGATTATTTCCCAATACTCTTTTACCCTTTTACAGGTCCACCACAATATGAAAGAACGTACCCTCAACCTTGTTGCATCTCCAGCACTTATCTGACTCAGTCTTGTACATCTTAGCAAGCCTACTCGGAGTTAAATACCATCCGTTAATCATTTCTGAGTAGTTCTCCTTCAAAGAATAGCATGCTGTAAACTTCAGATTGCTCTTCCAAAGAGGAAGAGGACAGAATGATGTGGCTGGCTGAGCTGCCATCGGAAAAGACAATGGCAGCAGATCCATGACTGAATTGCATGGTAAAATATACTTGCTCAGTTGCCTTGAAAGTGAGGACACAACTCCACACCCTCATAAGGCTTGGCAGGGGTAGGAGATGTTGAGCCAGTGGCTGTGGTTCTTGAGCCACAAGACCTAGGCAGGAGAAACAAGGGAGCCCTGGCAGCTGCACTGAAGGGCTGGGAGACAACAGGCTCAGGAAGATCCCTTTGTGACTTAGCAGGGCATCCGCAGCATCACTTCAAGTATTATGGGTTAGTGGGGGAGCAGATTTCTTCCTCTGGATTCTTGGGTATTGGGGTTTAATCAGCCGGGAGGGCAAAACTCTAGAAATTAATAAATGGTAAGGTAAAGGGACCCCTGAATATTAGGTCCAGTCACTAACGATTCTGGGGTTGCGGTGCTCATCTCGCTTTACTGGCTGAGGGAGCCGGCGTACAGCTTCCGGGTCATGTGGCCAGAATGACTAAGCTGCTTCTGGCAAACCAGAGCAGCGCACGGAAACGCCGTTTACCTTCCCGCCAGAGTGGTACCTATTTATCTACAGTGGTGCCCCGCTAGACGAAAATAATTCGTCCTGCAAAAATTTTCGTCTAGCGCGTTTTTCGTCTAGCGAAGCGGCAATGACAGCCGCGCTCCGCTAAATGAAAATAAAAGACGGAAATTTTTCGTCTTGCGAAGCAGCCCCATTGACTTTTTTGTCTTGCGGGGCAGCTTCCGCTAGACGAATGCCGTTCGTCTAGCGAGTTTTTTGTCTAGCGAGGCATTCGTCTAGCGGGGCACCACTGTACTTGCACTTTGACGTGCTTTCGAACTGCTAGGTTGGCAGAAGCTGGGACTGAGCACTGGGAGCTCACCCCGTTGCAGGATTTGAACCGCCGACCTTTCGATCGGCAAGCCCTAGGCTCTGTGGTTTAACCCACAGCGCCACCCGCTGTGGTAGATTTTCGATTATTTGGGATGTGAAGGGAGAAATTCAAGCTGCAGAGGAATTCCTGGGCTAGCTTATGCAGAACAATCTGGCCAAACTCGGGCCATTAAAAAACACTCCAGGGATGTTGAGGGCCATTGGCAAGAGAGTTGTCTTCCCCCCCCTTGCTCTGAGGTGTGAGCAGGGGTTTGGAAGGTTGCCAAGGTGTGAGGTGATAGGAAGAGTGTCTTGAGCAAGGGTTGCTGGGAAGAAGCAGGAAGATGGACTGGCATCCATCATTGTCTGGCTGCTGTGGGGTACAAGCCCCTCTTGAAATGACCATGCTGTAAGATCTCGACTCGCTCCATGCAGGCTGAAGGTGCAAATAGGTGAATAAACCATATTTCTTAAAGCTACGACAATCTCCACTGTGTTTCAGCTCTTCAAAGGACCACAGACCCTGGGTGAGTGTCTGGAACCCCCTGGGCTCTTGCCACTGCTCGGCAGAGAGAAGGGGAGGCGCCCAACTTTTGTAACGCTAACAGCCTGAGCTTATTTTTCTGCCAGACAGAGGGGCAGAGGAAAATGATGGCCCATCGCTAAAGCCAAAACCCCTACCAGCCAGGGGCATAGCAAGGGGGCGTAGGGGGCGGTCCGCCCCATGTTCCATAATGGAGGGGGTGACAAATTATCAAGGAACAATTACTGCCCTACTAGGGCGGATCATAAAAAACTTTTTTAAAATGCCTGCTCCGAAGGTCTTATCTTACTATACTATGGATTATATAGCTATATCTGAAATTTCATGCATATCGGTTAATATCTTGACCCTCCTCCACCAAAATAGCTGTTTACTTGGCTGTTTTCCTATGTTGTGAAGGCTGAAATTTCAGTTCAGTGGAACATTCACTGTTCCCAACCCTAACCCTGTGGAAAGCCATCTAATTAGACTTTAATTTGATTTTGAGGTGTTTTTAGGAGGTCATTTAATTATTGTTTGATTTTATACCAATGTTATGTATCTGATGTTAGCCACTTTGAACCCGACTTTGGCCAGGCAGGGCGGGATAAAAATAAAAGTCTTTTATTATTATTATTTGTTATTATTCCTTCGTAAGAAAATATGAAATAACATAAAACCATTTTTGTGGGGGGGGGTCAATGGGGAGTGGTGACAAGACATTTTCCACACCAGGTACCACCTGACCTTCCTACGCCTCTGGGGGGGGTGACAAAAATTTTTTTCCCCCGGATACCACTTTTCCTTGCTACGCCCCTGCTACCAGTAACCCGGGGGAGGTTGCCAGGGCAACGTGGGAGTGATATCACACAGGGGAAAAGGTTGTCCGCGGAGCTTTTCTGGCAAGGTGTTCTGGGAACAAGGAGGAGGAAATTAGGCAGAACTGCATGGGGCGCTGGCTGGAGGAGGCTGCACCGAGAGACCGGGGGCCATGACTGATGGCTGCTTTAGACCCAAGCTTGCTGAAGCTGTCAGGGGAGCAATGAGGGGGCACTTTTGAGGTGTAATGTTTCTAACGCCAGTTAGGAAGAGGAGTAGCGCAGGAGTGACTGCTAAGCTGCCTTCTGCCTGAGACCATTCCTGGTGACCCCTGGCCTTCAGTCAAATGACCTCTCTTGTGTGGTCCACGGAAGCTTGGCTACTGAAAGTTCACCCTGCTGCCAATAACTTCTGCCAGTTTATTTACGAGGGGTTACGCAAGGTTGTACATGCACCCTGGCAGGAAATTTGCTCAGCGTTTGCTAATCAATGGGAAGGCATTGTTATTTTCAAACATCTGACATCTTGCAAAACAGGAGGCTTTGAAAAATCTCATCCCTAGCAGTGAGGGTAAAGTGTGAGCATAAACGTAGCATCCTGTTTGCTCACAGCCCTACACAGTGCTCCCCCTTCTCTCTTCGTTTCCTTCGGCTAATTGCATATTCCTTTTACACAAAGGTTTGAGAATAATCGTGTGCACCCTTTTCGGCTTTCTTTACTGTTGCTATGGAGAACAAGGAAGAGTGAGAAAGAGGACTAAGTATAATTATCATTCATAGAGCCTCCTCATGCTATTTAATAAGGAAAGCTGCAACACTTTGTTTGATAGGTGAACTGTTGTTCCATCTGTTTTCAGGTAAGGGGCTCTTCATCTCTCTCTCCCCCCCCCTCCCTCTCTCCATCACACACTGTCACAGCCAGGATGAATCACGCAATGATTCTTATGATAGGATTCTGAAATCTAACTGAAGCAGAAAGCAATATTTGTTCAGTCCCCAATATTCTACGCCACGGAAGATTTTATTCAGCCTGCATTTTTTACATGAGAGTGTCTGATTCACGCTTTCCAAACTGAAAGGATATAGATCAGAACGGAAGTGGCCCTTCCATATTTATAAAGGTAAAGGGTAAAGGGACCCCTGAGCATTAGGTCCAGTTGTGGACGACTCTGGGGTTGCGGCGCTCATCTCGCTTTACTGGCCGAGGGAGCAGGTGTACAGCTTCCGGGTCATGTGGCCAGCATAAATAAGCCGCTTCTGCTGAACCAAAGCAGCACACGGAAATGCCATTTACCTTCCCGCCGGAGCGGTACCTATTTATCTACTTGCACTTTGACATGCTTTGGAACTGCTAGGTTGGCAGGAGCTGGGACCGAACAACCGGAGCTCACCCCGTCACGGGGATTTGAACTGCCGACCTTCTGATCGGCAAGCCCTAGGCTCAGTGGTTTAACCCACAGCGCCAACCATGTCCCTCCATTTTTATAAGTTCCCACATTTTACAACCCAGCTCAAAAAAATACCAAAACGTGTGTATGTTTCAGGTTCAGCTGTGTACAAATATGTGGATTTTAAGGTTAAATGTATACAATAATGCACAAGGGAAAAGGTTGTGAATAAAGGTTTCTCTGACAATTATTGCCATCTATTTATTATGGGTAAAGGGGTAGATGAAAAACAAGTGTGTCCTCTCTAAGACAAGAATGCATCAATTGTGTTGCAGAAAAGGGACTGACAGGCAGTGACCCCCGTGTTGAACAGTTAACCTAGGATTCTTTAATCAAAACATACAGTTTGGGTTAAAAATATTGTACTTACCATGGGCATGAACTCATCATTCATAAACATCTCCTGATATGGATCCATCATGCTTTCTACACCATCCAATATTCTCTGCGTCGAGACAACATTCCCAATGGTGAAGGCAAGGTCCCAGCAGATTCAGATAACAAACAGAAAATGTATGTATGTAGGCAATAAACATAAAACTAATGGTGTGCATCCTGTAACATCACTTAAATGCATCAAAAGTCATTAATGAGAAAATGGTAAGCAATGCAAAATAGTCTCTGAAAAATAATGTTACATTTATAAGCAGCCTAATATTAACATTGAGCATTCGTAGCCCAAAAATAAACATGCAAATGTCTTGGTTGCATGTACAAATTGATACTTTTTTTAATCAAGGTATAAATATGAACTCGGCCATGTACCTAATGTATTGATCAACTGGGACTCTAGAAATTTGCTCTATTTGTCACATATGTTTTGTGATTACCGTTATTCAAGTTGAATTATTTCTGAAAGCAATGTCCCTTCACGTTAGAGATGAGCGATATCCGGTTTTCAACATTGCGATATATCACCAGCTAAACATCGCAATATACTGATATATGTCTGAAATAAGGATGGAGCTATGTAGAGTCACTGGCTGGCTTCATGGTTTTCCCCACATTGTGATTTTTGCATAGCACACACAAACACACACACTTCATGATTCGCGATATATTGCCAGCTCAAAAATTATTAAACCAATATCATGATATGGACTTCAATGCAGTCAAGGCTGGCTTGTCACACTTGCAAAGGCTTCTTATGTATACTTTCTTGAAGACACAGTGTCTCTCTGTCTGGTCATAAACTTTTTCATTATCTTGGCAATGAGCTGTTCCCTTTGGTTGTCCCTGATATACCCAGTTTTCCTGTCCCAAAGCCATTCTGCAGGTCTTGGAAACTTTGGATCTCTTTGAAATCTCTTCCCCCATAAACGTCTTTCCTGATAGACACTGTGTACTCTTTGTAACCCACCTGTTTTTGGAGCATTCTGCAAGGACCATGACTTTAAAAACAGATGCTGCCTTGCATCACTCGCTTTGCACAATTCACCAGTTCTATCATATAGAATACGAGAAACATTTCAAATAGCCTAATACTATTTCAAGAGATATGTGCTGGGTCTTCTGCCAGCGTCACAAATGCATCTGTGACATCTGGAAATATGTGTCCCAGGTTGACTTCTTCCCTTTCTTAGCAAAGAACGAGGGTACATTACACCCAGTGAATGCACATAGTTAACAACTTTGCTTTCCCTAAGTCCAAAATGACTGAAATTCCATGTCCTGTGCTATAGCTGTAGTGTTTGCCTACACCAAAGTATACCCAGGGTGGATCTACACACAGGGAGGGGGAGACGCTGTAAATGTCAGAAATTAAATTATTATAACAAAAGAAAAAAACGCTATGGAAAATCGCAAAGATTTATTTTGCTCTCCAGCACCACCTGCCATTGCATGTTTATAATGCATTCAAAACACTGTTTTTGGACCAGTATAGCTAAGGCCACACTTCAGTCACTGGAATGTCTTGTGAGTTGGGTATAATGATAACAAACACATGGAGGTCTGCTCTCCTGACTGTGATTTTTCTGCTTCTCTCTACATGCTCCATCTGACTGATCAGACACATATCAACTTCCTCATTCATTTTTTAATATCATTTATTATTATTATTATTATTATTATTATTATTAATATTAATATAAATAAATTTTAAAAACTATCACATTTATCTTTTCATTCATTTAACATTTTGGCCTTTTAGGGCCGTGACTTCCCTCAAACCCTCCACATGATTTTCTAATATCTATTACTTTATACTATACTTCTTAATTCAATCATTGCTTTAAATCATCATATCCAACTTAATCACTATAATTTCATATTTACAGCGACATTTCTTCAATAATCTACAAAGCTTCTTGCAATCCTATCAACGTATTTGATTGAATACCATTGTCTTTTAAATAATTTGTAAATTTGGTCTAGTTTTTGATGAATTTCTGGTCCTGCTGTTTCTCGGATTCTTCCCGCAACTTCCTCATTCAAGCACAGCTCAATGTACCTTTGTCCTCTGTGCCAGGTGAGCATAATACTTGGACTAGGCTGTGCTCGTTTGCCTTCTTTTTCCCAATGGAGGCAACATGTTCCACCAGCACATTGAACAGATCAATTTTATTACATTGACTTGGCGGAAGATGTGCCAGTTGCCTCCCAATATTGTTGGACTGCAACCCCCATCTGTCCTGCTGGCTGGGACTGTTGAGACTTGGAGTTCAACAGCACCTGGAGGGCCACATCCCTGAGCAGTCATTCATTCATTCATTCATTTTTAAATTAAATTTGTATACTGCCCTATACCCATAGGTCTCAGGGCTGTTCACAACACCAAGTTACAACATACGAAGCACAAAATACATCCTAAAGACAATCAAAACACAAAATACAGAGTAAAAACAATCAAAAGATAATCAAAACAATCAACAATACTAATGTATGCACACTAATCAACAGTACACTCCCCAACAAAAGCCCCTAAACAATGCTCCAACCCACAAGTACAAAAATCCAATTATCATCATCATCATTTATTCAATTTATACACTGCCCTATACCCGGAGGTCTCGGGGCAGTTCACAAACAAGACCACAACATATAAAATCAAACCAAAAACAATAAACCAATTTTAAAAACCCCAAAAGAACCACATTCTAAAAGGCCGTTAGGTGTCAATAAGGCCTGGTTAAAAGGAAAAGTTTTTGCCTGGCGCCTAAAGGTGCATAATGAAGGCGACAGGCGATCTTCATTAACATGCAACGTTTAACAGCAATTTAAAACAACCCCGCCTGCCAAATAAAACAGCACCTACACAAAGTAAATGGCAGCCCTGTATTGGGCTTTTTCTATGTGCTGGAAGCTGCCCAGAGTGTCTGGGGAAGCCCAGCCAGATGGGCAGGGAATAAATAATAAAATTGTTGTTGTTTGTTGTTAACAAAAGGGCTGGCTCATGCCCTCGTTCCACCCCCAAAGTGCTGCCACCCAAGAAATGACTCCCTTTGGTGTCTTCCCACTGGGGGTGGCCCCACCTCCAGGGCGGGCAGGCTGGTTGCCTTCACAGAACTGCTCCAGCTACTGATGTATGCCTTGCAGGGGCAGCGGATGTTTCCAGTGTTGCCTGCCCGCCCAGAGTCCTGGCCCTTGCAGGACTCTTTGCAGTCCCCCTTGAGTGGGGGGAACTGGCAATCCCCCAGCAGCAGCTGCAAAATAGTCTTCTCAGTGAGGGAGATGGCAGACCCCAGGGAGCTACTGCAGGGCTAGGGATGTGGGTGACGATGTGGTCTAAACCACTGAGCCTCTTGGGCTTGCCGATCAGGTCGGTGGTTCGAATCCCCGAGTTCCCGTTGCTCTGTCCCAGCCAGGACCAGTGTGGTGTAGTGGTTAAGAGTGGTATACTCATAATCTGGGGAACCAGGTTCATGTCTCCTCTCCTCCACATGCAGCTGCTGGGTGACCTTGGGCTAGTCACACTTCTTTGAAGTCTCTCAGCCCCACTCACCTCACAGAGTGTTTGTTGTGGGGGAAGAAAGGAAAGGAGAATGTTAGCCGCTCTGAGACTCCTCAGGGTAGTGAAAAGCGGGATATCAAATCCAAACTCTTCTTCTTCTTCTTCTTCTTCTTCTTCTTCTTCTTCTTCTTCTTCTTCTTCTTCTT
This sequence comes from Lacerta agilis, assembly GCF_009819535.1. NCBI lineage: Eukaryota > Metazoa > Chordata > Lepidosauria > Squamata > Lacertidae > Lacerta > Lacerta agilis. The sequence continues at coordinate 49,436,132 of NC_046322.1, forward strand.
CGCTACTGAAGGTAATGGGGCGCTTTCTATGTCCAGCGTGTCCTTTGTCAACAACATATTATCACCGTTTTTAGTGTTGAATATATGCTATATGGTAATTTATGGGCCTAATAGGTCCACACACAACACGAAACACTGTTGCTGTATGTGGGCTTTACTTTATTTGTTTTTTTAACTTATATTTTGGAAATGCACATCCAGTTTTTCCCCCATTTAATTTTTTTGGGGCCCCCAAAAGAGTGGGGCCCTAAGCTATAGCTTGTTTAGCTTATACGTAAATCCAACCCAGGTTCCAGTTCCTGCCAACCTAGCAGTTCAAAAGCATACCAGGGCAAGTAGATAAATAGGTACCGTTGCGGCGGGATGGTAGACGGCATTTCTGTGCACTCTGGTTTCCATCACGGTGTTCCGTTGCACCAGAAGCGGTTTAGTACTGCTGGGCACATGACCCAGAAAGCTGTCTGTGGACAAACGCTGGCTCCCTTGGCTTGAAAACGAGATGAGCGCCACAACCCCATAGTCACCTTTGACTGGACTTAACCATCCAGGGGTCCTTTACCTTTACCATTTACTGCAGGGCTTCAGGTCCAGGTAGCTTTCTGTAGCAGGAAAGCAGATACTTCTTGGTTACCCTCACAAAAAAGCATTTTAGGACGCATCCGCACTGTACATTTAAAACAAGTGGTTGCCCCTAAAGAATCACGAGAGCTGTAGTTTACCCTTCACAGAGCTACAGTTCCTAGCACCCTTAACAGATTACAGTTCCCAGGAGTTTTTTGGGGGAGCCATGTGCTATTAATGTGTTGTGACCTTAAGTAAAGGATTGTGACATTATGCGAATTCCTAAAAGACCAATGAAAAGCCTGCTGGGATTATTCTTTAAATACTACATGTTCCTTCACCCTTGGATTGCTTGAGCTTGGGTTTGGCCTGGGCATTGCAGTGGTTCGGAAATCAATACAGCACAGTGCCAGCTTTTATTTGCTGCCACGGCAGGTCTTGGCATTGGCTGGTAAGCCAATAATTAAATCCGAATAATTTCCTTTGGATGAAAATCCTTCACAGAAATTTCCCCCAGGATGCTGTTATTGTGTTTGATAAAGAATTTTAATTTTCCTTCCCATTCGAAAACTGGCTTGTTATACAGAAAATAAATCAATATTTTAGAAGTTCAGTCACTGAATGCTCTGAAAGCAATAATGCAATGCCAATATTGCACCTGGAGCTTTCATTTTATGTACCAAAAAGAGCAAGGAAAGAAACAGCATGACTCTGCTGGAACAAAGGAAAGGTCTAAGCAGACTGAGTGAGCAAAAACAATAATAATAATGAGGTCTGAGTTTTTAAATCTGCGATTATTGTATGGTAAATGAAAATGTGGTGCTTGTGATGGATACCCCACAATGATTTATTACCTTGGCAAGGTGGAGCTCACTTACCCTAATAAAAATGTGTTGCTTTTCACTGTGTCAGACCACCAGCAACCTGCATTTTCTAAATATTGAGATCTTGGTAGCTCAGCATTATTATGTTAGATATACCATATTACTTTTGCAAATTCTGAGGTGTCAGATATTTCCTTTTTAATAGCTGTGTTTTGAGAGGCGTGCACAACTCCAACATCAATCTTCCCATAATCAATAGTAGCTCGGTACAGGAATCTGAATTTCTTAGCTACCCAGAATGCACAACTGAGGCAGCTTCTGATGCACCAACACTGAAATTGATAGTTGTCTAAATATGTATATGTTGGGGTGGGGAGGCAAACAAATCCAAACAAGATCCATCTAATTCCAAGTGCATGGATTAAAACCTGATGTGCAGTCTGATTCGTTGTGCTCTTACTTAGAAATAATCCTCACATTTCAGTTGGGCTTACTTCCTCATGGGTGTGCTACCAAACCTACTGTATGCTTGTGAAATGTGGACCACTTATAAACACCATCTCCAACTCCTTGAAAGATTCCATCAATGGTGTCCCCGAAAACTTTTACACATCACCTGGGAAGACAGGCAAACTAATGCCAGTGTACTGGAAGAAGCAAAGATCACCAGTGTCGAAGTGGCGTTTCTTCAACATCAACTTCGTTGGACTGGTCATGTTGTGCGGATGCCTGATGATCATCTTCCAAAGCAACTACTCTATTCCGAACTTAAAAATGGAAAGCGTAATGCTGGTGGTCAACAAAAGAGGTTCAAAGACTCTCTCAAGGCAAATCTTTAAAAAGTAGTATAAACACTGACAACTGGGAAACACTGGCCTGCAAGCGCTCCAGTTGGAGAACAGCCTTTTCCAAAGGTGCCATGGACTTTGAAGACACTCAAACTCAGGACGAAATGGAGAAACGTGCTAAGAGGAAGGCATGCTTGGCAAACCCTCACCATGATCAACTCCCACCCGGAAACCTATGTCCCCACTGTGGAAGGACGTGTGGATCCAGAATTGGCCTCCACAGTCACATACGGACTCGCTGTTAAGACTGTGTTTATGGAAGACAATATTACTCGGCTACGAGTGATCGCCAAAGAAAGACTTCCTCATGGGTGAACAAAACACAGCTACCCTTGTGGCTAAAGTAGATGTGCCATGGGAGATCATGAGTGGCGTCACTTGCAAGATTGTTGTTTTTAATGTTTGTTCTTACTGGTTCCCCCCCCCTTTTTTAGCCATTTAGATATTACATATACATATACGTATACATATGAAATATACAAAGGAAAAGGGGAAAAAAGAGAAAAAAGAAAAAGAAAAACTCAAAAACAAACATTTTCAAATATACTTCCTTGTAGGGAATACAAGCCATCTTTTTGCAACTTCTGGCTTGACTCCCTGATTCTTAACATGACTTCCCGCCACCCCTAAACAGTTCTTAATAATTCATACTTCTGGTTATCTGTATTTTAATCTACGCTAAGCCAAGCAATGTCCTGGGAACCTCCTTTTTTAATGTAATTTATAAAAACATCCCATTCTCTCCTTATTTGAGTGATTTCTTACTGATTCTGTAAGTCTAGCCAATTCTAAATATTCACTTAGTTTTAACAGCCAGTCTTCTTTCATTGGTAATATATTGCTTCTCCAGTGTTTCACAATCACGATCCTAGCAGCCGTGATTGCATATAGAAAGACTCTGGAATGTCCGTTGTAAAAATTCCTAATAGAAATAACTGGGTTTTTTGAAAAAGTATGTCTAATCATTTTTATTATTATTTCTTCGTATATCATGTCCCAGAATATTTTTATTCTGGGGCACGTCCACCACATGTGGAAAAGATTCCGCTTCTTTTGATTGCACTGCCAACATTTGTTACTAATGTATTTGTTTTAGCCAGTTTAGCTGGGGTCATGTTCTTACTGATTTTAGTACCGTGTGGCTGCTTCGAAGAACAGGCTAGGACTGCTCATTAGCAAACACACCCGTGAACACAAGAACACCACCTTCAGGCCTGTGAGAGCAAGCGGAACTAGGTCTGCCCCATTGATGATGCCACATGTGCTGGTGACACATCTGAGCTGACAGGTGATAGGCCGAGTCTTATTTGTGCAGAGGGTACCCAACATGAGCACTGGAGCCTTGGTTGGCAAGGGTTCCTGTCGCCATCTTGGAAACCTTCTGCACAATGAAAGTGCCTCTCTTTGGACTTAAACCAGTCATATGTTGCCTCAGAACTGCTGCCAGCCCATGTAGCATCATCAGTGGAGAAGACCTTGCCCTGCTCGTTCCCACAGGATCCTTTTAGACTCAAGCAGGCGACTAGGAGATTCAGATGATGACAGATCTACTGCATGACGTCTTCTCTGACCCTTCACTCCACTGATGTGAGCAGAACTGATGTCAGCGTTAATCCAAATTACTCCCACATTCGCAAATACCAGTTTCATCACATAGTGAGCTAGAGGCAAGTCTGCTCCGAACTTAGTTAAAGCAGGTAGCAGGTAGCATTATAATCAATTTACGATGGGGTGGAAGGTTCACAGGCTATGAAGGACTTGCTCACAAATTTATTGACAGCTGCACAAATTATCATAGCTAGGAAGTGGAAGGGGAAAGCAGAATATAAAATGGAAGAATGGTATAAAGAGGCATGGGATAAATTAACATGTGCCATTAAGGTATGATGGGGAATATGCAGGAGAAATTATTTTGAGGAGATATGAGGGTTGTTTGTAGAATTTGTACTGTTAAAAGGGAAAGGAGTCAAACCATCGCAAGAGGTGCTGAAATTCTGGGAGATTGGATAGTTACAAAGGAATGGTCTCAGTGGTGGGGTGCACATTTTTATTCTTATTATGATTATTACTTTGTCAAAATGAAGAAGAAGAAGAAGAAGAGGAGGAGGAGGAGGAGGAGGAGGAGGAGGAGGAGGAGGAGGAGGAGGAGGAAGGTTTTTCCTGGTATATATTTTGCCAAGCTTGCACAGAAGCTATAAACAAAATGTTTCATTAATGCTCTGAGGCAAATATTTCTACTATTTACAGAATATGATAGCTCTGATTTCTGGGGGTTTTTTAAACTTAAGAATCAATACAGGTTTACAGTGCGGCCTTGATTTACTGGTGTCCTGTAAATAGAATACTCTCTTGGCTTGACCAAATCCACCTCGGATTCTGTTTTTCATCCAATTAGATTGCTCTTCTGTATCATGAAGATTTAACCGTTCAGCTTCATCTGAATGCAGTTGAGGAGAAACTGTATTTCAATATGGAACGGGCTCCACCTTTCACTGCGCTTGCTGGAGGAAGCGGCAAAGGAAGATGAGTCCCTGGTCCTTTAATGTCGGCTATGTAGCAGAGGCAAGTTCAGCTTGTGTCACACAGGAAGGGAAAGATAAAATAAGACGACATTAAAGCAGCATTTGTCAACTGTTTTTCAAAAGGGAGCAATGGTAGGATAAGAGAATAGAACTGACAGCGGTTCTTCAAAAAAGCATCTAGGGCTTTATTTATTTAGTTAGTTGCCATGTGCTTTTTTTCCCAAAGGTGAAGGAGGCAGAACCCAGAGACAGGCATGTGAAGGAAGGAGCATTTCACACAGACGCCTTCCAAAACAAAATCCCAACTATCCATTATTTTATGGCATAATTATGGGTTCCCCAAAGAGCAGGTGGACCTCCAGGGTTAGCATCCTCGGTGCTCTTCTGAATTTAATCCACCTCTTGAAAGGTAAACACTACATTTCAGATTTCAGGGTTTATGGAGGAAGATTCTCGGCAACATTTCTAGGTCTGCTCTTGGCTGTATACTGAAGGAGTAAATTGGGAGGGACGGAGGGAGGGATATGGGTGTATTTTAAGAGCATTTGCTATGCTTACTCTTTTTATATCACATAGTAACTATAGCAATGCGATCAACACAAGTTAAATGATCACCTTTTCTTGAGGAAAGGGATTTGGCAAGCAGGCCTAGCACAAATTCTCAGCACATGGGCATATCGTTCAGAGCACAAGCTTATACTCAAAATCTGTCAGCAGAAGCTCCACTGCAGAATTGTGTCTCACTGGGGAGACGGTTTCCTGACTGACACAATGGCCAGCCAATTAGTACCGTGGAATGCCCTGTTCCAAGAAATGGCAAGAGGTTCTTTATAACTGAGATAAGGGCCAGGTAATCAGTCCTATAGGGGACATGGGTGGTGCTGTGGGTTAAACCACAGAGCCTAGGGCTTGCCGATCAGAAGGTTGGCGGTTCAAATCCCCGTAACAGGGTGAACTCCCATTGCTCGGTCCCTGCTCCTGCCCACCTAGCAGTTCAAAAGCACGTCAAAGTGCAAGTAGATATATAGGTACCGTTCCAGCGGGAAGGTATATGGCGTTTCCGTGTGCTGCTGTGGTTCGCCAGAAGCGGCTTAGTCATGCTGGCCACATGACCCGGAAGCTGTATGCCAGCTCCCTCAGCCAATAAAGCGAGATGAATGCCACAACCCCAGAGTCGTCCGTGACTGGACCTAATGGTCAGGGGTCCCTTTACCTTTACCTTTAATCAGTGCTATGCAAATCCGGTTGGAGAATATGTGCACATTGAAATTGCAGAGCGCACACTTCCAAAGTCAGATCACTTGTCTCCAACCTTGTTTAGCTCTTTGGAAGGAGGCTAACAGATTCCGGACTCCCCATTACGTTAGTAATGTCTAGGGCTGGGAAATATATCATCCAAAACTAAGTTGAAGTCCACATCATGATATCAGTTTCATAGCTTTTGACCTGGTAATGTATCGTGAATCATGATGCATGATGCGCGATATATCGTCCAAAACTGGTTTTGAGTCCATATTGTGACATTGGTTTCATAATTTTGAGCTGGCAATGCATTGCAAATCATGGTGTGTGTGTGTGTGTGTGTGTGTGCGTGCGCACGTGCTTTTCAAAAATAACAATGAGAGAAAAACCGTGAAGCCAGCCAATGCCTCTACATAGCTCCATCTTTGGACTCCGCTACATTAGTAAAGGAACAGCGATTTAAATGCACTATAAACATGCAACACCAGATGGTGCCAAAGAGCAGGAAATTTTAAAACACGATTTTCCATAGAGATTTTCCCCCCCTTTTGTTATAATGATCTAACTTCTGACTTATTTATAGTGGGATTTTCTGTGTCCAGATCCACACCTTATTTCAGACACTGTGATATATCAATGTATCACAATGTTTAGCTGGTGATATATCACGATGTTGAAAACCAGACATCGCCCAGCCCTAGTAATGACCCAACTTTCCATGGTGTCAGAGAAGATCGCAGTGTGCAGAAATGTGGCAAAATCTCCAACCCCTTTCCTCACAAATTGTCCCATTTACTGTAGCCTGACTACTATGGAGTAGGCAGACTTTGGAATGTAGCCTTCATGTGTAAAACTCTCTGCTTTGCATCTGAACAAAAGAGATTCATTTGCAACATCAACCTGATATTTTCCTGGAATATGCAACACAAACTGTAGAACTAAAAGTGATGGTAGCCTTTCAACAATGCTCTTTACAGCAAGTGCTTTAACTCCTACTTTAGAAACAGTGCGGAGACATCTAACTCCGAGATAATTACCTGTCTCCTTTCTGGATCTCAGAAGGTGTTTCTTTCTGTTCATTTCACTGTCAGTGAAAGAAGCACTGTCAGTAAGGTTCTAGTCACTTCCACTTATTAAAAAGAGCTCTTATTTTCTAACACCTGGTCTTAAACTGTGGAGTGCTTCAAATAGTACCGACACCATCCATACATTCTTATTCGCTAGATTAACGGTCTCTATGCAATTCATACACAAAATCAATGAGAGTCAAGAACTGAACCCTGATGAAGATGTCAATGGCATGTCACACAAGATAACGGAATTCTCTTCCCGGCATCATTTAACCACCTCGAACCTGTATGCAAAAAAAGAAAAGAAAAGGAGGCTGGCAATCATTTCCCCCCCGGATCTGTCTTTAAAACTCAGCAGTCTTTGCTTCTTTTGTACTAGAACAAAGGATGTAAACGTGACAAGAAGGAAGATATAGCCTGAATTGAGAAGAATCAGAACGCATTGCTGCCAAATGATCCCGGAGATGAGTTCTTAGTCCTGTTCAGGCACTTCCTCACATGTCCACTGAACATGTTAAGAGTTTGAGGCAGGGGGCAGGACTCTATTCCTGGCCATACCTCTGACCGACATACCTTCAGCTGAATGCATGAAAAGGGCACTGAAGTGCACAGGACATTTTCCACGGACAGTCCCGCATTTACAGAAGCCGTCCCGGTTTCTCTGATTTGATCCCAGAATGTCCAATTTTTCCTTAAAAGGTAAAGGACCCCTGACAGTTAATTCCAGTCGCGAGACATCCCTATTTTCATTGGAGAAATGTTGGAGGGTATGGTAGGATGTCTCTATCTGAGAAATGCTGGAGGGTATTGAATTATGTGACCCCCCGAGCCAAGGAGATAAATAACTAGACAACTTTTAGAAGACATCTGAAGGCAGCCTTGTATAAGGAAGTTTGTTTTAGTATGTGTTTATATATGTTGGAAGCCAGCCAGTGTGGCTGGGGGAGCCCAGTCAGATGGGCAGATTATTATTATTATTATTATTATTATTATTATTATTATTATTATTATTATTATTATTAAAAATAGGATGCCCCAATTTCCATTCGAAAAATGTTGGAGGGAATGGTAGGATGTCACTATTTTCATTGGAGAAATTTTGGAGGGTATGGAGATATCAAACCCCCAATCTATCTGAAGGCAGCCCTGTATAGGAAAGTTTTTCAAAGTTTAATGTTTTATTATGCTTTCTATATATGTTAGAAGCCCAGTAAAATTCTGGCTGGGGTCACGTGGCATCCCAATAATGCCCCACCCATTCCTACAGTCCTGTTTAGCCCTCCTATGCTGAATCTACGTGGATAAGGCACTAAAGACATTAATTGTGTCCTGGCCTTCACCCAAAACCGAAAAACACCAGAGACGTCTCAGCACGAAAACGGCACCCGACTGCTCAGAATGGCGCTGGCACCGGAAGTAACACGTGCGGTCAGAATTTCACAAAAATCTGACATTCTCCAATTTCCTCAAAAATGGTGCCAAAATTTTTCCAAGACTCTGAAGGAAGATTTGCTGGTGAAAACAGAAGGGTTTTTCATCAAAGGAAAGGAAATCAGGCCTCAACAAGTTCAGCTGCGGAAAAACATTTTTTAAAAAAATCCCTAACCCGCGCAGTCAGAATTTCACCAAAAATCTGACGTTCTCCAGTTTCCTCAAAAATCGTGCCAAAATTTTGCCAAGACTCCGAAGGAAGATTTGCAAGTGAAAACAGAAGGGTGTTTCATGAAAGGAAAGGAAATCAGGCCTCGACAAGTTGACCTGCGGAAAAAACTTTTTCTGAAAAAATCCCTAACCCGCGCGGTCAGAATTTCACCAAAAATCTGACGTTCTCCAATTTCCTCAAAAATGGTGCCAAAATTTTGCCAGGACTCCAAAGGAAGATTTGCAAGTGAAACAGAACGGTTTTTCTTCCAAGGAAAGGAAATCAGGCCTCGACAAGTTGACCTGCAGAAAAAACTTTTTATGAAAAAATCCCTAACCCTCGCGGTCAGAATTTCACCAAAAATCTGACGTTCTCCAATTTCCTCAAAAATGGTGCCAAAATTTTGCCAAGACTGTGAAGGAAGATTTGGCGTTCAAAACAGAAGGGTTTTTCATCAAATTAATGGAAATCAGGCCTCGACAAGTTGACTGGCAGAAAAACTTTTTGTGAAAAAATCCCTAACCCGCGCGGTCAGCATTTCACCAAAAATCTGACGTTCTCCAATTTCCTCAAAAATGGTGCAAAAATTTTGCCAAGACTGTGAAGGAAGATTCGGCGTTGAAAACAGAAGGGCTTTTCATCAAATTAATGGAAATCAGGCCTCGACAAGTTGACTGGCAGAAAAACTTTTTTTGAAAAAATCCCTAACCCGCGCGGTCAGAATTTCACCAAAAATCTGACGTTCTCCAATTTCCTCAAAAATGGTGCCAAAATTTTGCCAAGACTGTGAAGGAAGATTTGGCGTTGAAAACAGAAGGGTTTTTCATCAAATTAATGGAAATCAGGCCTCGACAAGTTGACTGGCAGAAAAACATTTTTTGAAAAAATCCCTAACCCGCGCGGTCAGAATTTCACCAAAAATCTGACGTTCTCCAATTTCCTCAAAAATGGTGCCAAAATTTTGCCAAGACTCCCCTGGAAGATTTGGCGTTCAAAACGGAAGGGTTTTTCATCAAATTAATGGAAATCAGGCCTCGACAAGTTGACTGGCAGAAAAACTTTTTTTGAAAAAATCCCTAACCCGAACGGTCAGATTTTCACCAAAAATCTGACGTTCTCCAATTTCCTCAAAAATGGTGCCAAAATTTTGCCAAGACTGTGAAGGAAGATTTGGCGTTGAAAACAGAAGGGTTTTTCATCAAATTAATGGAAATCAGGCCTCGACAAGTTGACTGGCAGAAAAACTTTTTTTGAAAAAATCCCTAACCCGCGCGGTCAGCATTTCACCAAAAATCTGACGTTCTCCAATTTCCTCAAAAATGGTGCCAAAATTTTGCCAAGACTGTGAAGGAAGATTTGGCGTTGAAAACAGAAGGGTTTTTCATCAAATTAATTGAAATCAGGCCTCGACAAGTTGACTGGCAGAAAAACTTTTTTTGAAAAAATCCCTAACCCGCGCGGTCAGAATTTCACCAAAAATCTGACGTTCTCCAATTTCCTCAAAAATGGTGCCAAAATTTTGCCAAGACTCCCCTGGAAGATTTGGCGTTCAAAACAGAAGGGTTTTTCATCAAATTAATGGAAATCAGGCCTCGACAAGTTGACCTGCGGAAAAAACTTTTTCTGAAAAAATCCCTAACCCGCGCGGTCAGAATTTCACCAAAAATCTGACGTTCTCCAATTTCCTCAAAAATGGTGCAAAAATTTTGCCAGGACTCCAAAGGAAGATTTGCAAGTGAAACAGAACGGTTTTTCTTCCAAGGAAAGGAAATCAGGCCTCGACAAGTTGACCTGCAGAAAAAACTTTTTTTGAAAAAATCCCTAACCCTCGCGGTCAGAATTTCACCAAAAATCTGACGTTCTCCAATTTCCTCAAAAATGGTGCCAAAATTTTGCCAAGACTCCCCTGGAAGATTTGGCGGTGAAAACAGAAGGGTTTTTCATCAAATTAATGGAAATCAGGCCTCGACAAGTTGACTGGCAGAAAAACTTTTTTTGAAAAAATCCCTAACCCGCGCGGTCAGAATTTCACCAAAAATCTGACGTTCTCCAATTTCCTCAAAAATGGTGCCAAAATTTTGCCAAGACTCCCCTGGAAGATTTGGCGTTCAAAACAGAAGGGTTTTTCATCAAATTAATGGAAATCAGGCCTCGACAAGTTGACCTGCAGAAAAACTTTTTTTGAAAAAATCCCTAACCCGCGCGGTCAGCATTTCACCAAAAATCTGACGTTCTCCAATTTCCTCAAAAATGGTGCCAAAATTTTGCCAAGACTGTGAAGGAAGATTTGGCGTTGAAAACAGAAGGGTTTTTCATCAAATTAATGGAAATCAGGCCTCGACAAGTTGACTGGCAGAAAAACTTTTTTTGAAAAAATCCCTAACCCGCGCGGTCAGAATTTCACCAAAAATCTGACGTTCTCCAATTTCCTCAAAAATGGTGCCAAAATTTTGCCAAGACTCCCCTGGAAGATTTGGCGTTCAAAACAGAAGGGTTTTTCATCAAATTAATGGAAATCAGGCCTCGACAAGTTGACTGGCAGAAAAACTTTTTTTGAAAAAATCCCTAACCCGCGCGGTCAGAATTTCACCAAAAATCTGACGTTCTCCAATTTCCTCAAAAATGGTGCCAAAATTTTGCCAAGACTGTGATGAAAGATTTGGCGTTGAAAACAGAAGGGTTTTTCATCAAATTAATTGAAATCAGGCCTCGACAAGTTGACTGGCAGAAAAACATTTTTTGAAAAAATCCCTAACCCGCGCGGTCAGCATTTCACCAAAAATCTGACGTTCTCCAATTTCCTCAAAAATGGTGCCAAAATTTTGCCAAGACTCCCCTGGAAGATTTGGCGGTGAAAACAGAAGGGTTTTTCATCAAATTAATGGAAATCAGGCCTCGACAAGTTGACTGGCAGAAAAACTTTTTTTGAAAAAATCCCTAACCCGCGCGGTCAGAATTTCACCAAAAATCTGACGTTCTCCAATTTCCTCAAAAATGGTGCCAAAATTTTGCCAAGACTGTGAAGGAAGATTTGGCGTTGAAAACAGAAGGGTTTTTCATCAAATTAATGGAAATCAGGCCTCGACAAGTTGACTGGCAGAAAAACATTTTTTGAAAAAATCCCTAACCCGCGCGGTCAGAATTTCACCAAAAATCTGACGTTCTCCAATTTCCTCAAAAATGGTGCCAAAATTTTGCCAAGACTGTGAAGGAAGATTTGGCGTTCAAAACAGAAGGGTTTTTCATCAAATTAATGGAAATCAGGCCTCGACAAGTTGACTGGCAGAAAAACTTTTTTTGAAAAAATCCCTAACCCGCGCGGTCAGAATTTCACCAAAAATCTGACGTTCTCCAATTTCCTCAAAAATGGTGCCAAAATTTTGCCAAGACTGTGATGAAAGATTTGGCGTTGAAAACAGAAGGGTTTTTCATCAAATTAATTGAAATCAGGCCTCGACAAGTTGACTGGCAGAAAAACATTTTTTGAAAAAATCCCTAACCCGCGCGGTCAGCATTTCACCAAAAATCTGACGTTCTCCAATTTCCTCAAAAATGGTGCCAAAATTTTGCCAAGACTCCCCTGGAAGATTTGGCGGTGAAAACAGAAGGGTTTTTCATCAAATTAATGGAAATCAGGCCTCGACAAGTTGACTGGCAGAAAAACTTTTTTTGAAAAAATCCCTAACCCGCGCGGTCAGAATTTCACCAAAAATCTGACGTTCTCCAATTTCCTCAAAAATGGTGCCAAAATTTTGCCAAGACTGTGAAGGAAGATTTGGCGTTGAAAACAGAAGGGTTTTTCATCAAATTAATGGAAATCAGGCCTCGACAAGTTGACTGGCAGAAAAACATTTTTTGAAAAAATCCCTAACCCGCGCGGTCAGAATTTCACCAAAAATCTGACGTTCTCCAATTTCCTCAAAAATGGTGCCAAAATTTTGCCAAGACTGTGAAGGAAGATTTGGCGTTCAAAACAGAAGGGTTTTTCATCAAATTAATGGAAATCAGGCCTCGACAAGTTGACTGGCAGAAAAACTTTTTTTGAAAAAATCCCTAACCCGCGCGGTCAGAATTTCACCAAAAATCTGACGTTCTCCAATTTCCTCAAAAATGGTGCCAAAATTTTGCCAAGACTGTGAAGGAAGATTTGGCGTTGAAAACAGAAGGGTTTTTCATCAAATTAATTGAAATCAGGCCTCGACAAGTTGACTGGCAGAAAAACTTTTTTTGAAAAAATCCCTAACCCGCGCGGTCAGAATTTCACCAAAAATCTGACGTTCTCCAATTTCCTCAAAAATGGTGCCAAAATTTTGCCAAGACTCCCCTGGAAGATTTGGCGGTGAAAACAGAAGGGTTTTTCATCAAATTAATGGAAATCAGGCCTCGACAAGTTGACTGGCAGAAAAACTTTTTTTGAAAAAATCCCTAACCCGCGCGGTCAGAATTTCACCAAAAATCTGACGTTCTCCAATTTCCTCAAAAATGGTGCCAAAATTTTGCCAAGACTGTGATGAAAGATTTGGCGTTGAAAACAGAAGGGTTTTTCATCAAATTAATGGAAATCAGGCCTCGACAAGTTGACTGGCAGAAAAACATTTTTTGAAAAAATCCCTAACCCACGCGGTCAGCATTTCACCAAAAATCTGACGTTCTCCAATTTCCTCAAAAATGGTGCCAAAATTTTGCCAAGACTGTGAAGGAAGATTTGGCGTTGAAAACAGAAGGGTTTTTCATCAAATTAATGGAAATCAGGCCTCGACAAGTTGACTGGCAGAAAAACTTTTTTTGAAAAAATCCCTAACCCGCGCGGTCAGAATTTCACCAAAAATCTGACGTTCTCCAATTTCCTCAAAAATGGTGCCAAAATTTTGCCAGGACTCCAAAGGAAGATTTGCAAGTGAAACAGAACGGTTTTTCTTCCAAGGAAAGGAAATCAGGCCTCGACAAGTTGACCTGCAGAAAAAACTTTTTATGAAAAAATCCCTAACCCTCGCGGTCAGAATTTCACCAAAAATCTGACGTTCTCCAATTTCCTCAAAAATGGTGCCAAAATTTTGCCAAGACTGTGAAGGAAGATTTGGCGTTGAAAACAGAAGGGTTTTTCATCAAATTAATGGAAATCAGGCCACGACAAGTTGACTGGCAGAAAAACTTTTTTTGAAAAAATCCCTAACCCGCGCGGTCAGAATTTCACCAAAAATCTGACGTTCTCCAATTTCCTCAAAAATGGTGCCAAAATTTTGCCAAGACTCCCCTGGAAGATTTGGCGGTGAAAACAGAAGGGTTTTTCATCAAATTAATGGAAATCAGGCCTCGACAAGTTGACTGGCAGAAAAACATTTTTTGAAAAAATCCCTAACCCGCGCGGTCAGAATTTCACCAAAAATCTGACGTTCTCCAATTTCCTCAAAAATGGTGCCAAAATTTTGCCAAGACTCCCCTGGAAGATTTGGCGGTGAAAACAGAAGGGTTTTTCATCAAATTAATGGAAATCAGGCCTCGACAAGTTGACTGGCAGAAAAACTTTTTTTGAAAAAATCCCTAACCCGCGCGGTCAGAATTTCACCAAAAATCTGACGTTCTCCAATTTCCTCAAAAATGGTGCCAAAATTTTGCCAAGACTGTGAAGGAAGATTTGGCGTTCAAAACAGAAGGGTTTTTCATCAAATTAATGGAAATCAGGCCTCGACAAGTTGACTGGCAGAAAAACATTTTTTTGAAAAAATCCCTAACCCGCGCGGTCAGAATTTCACCAAAAATCTGACGTTCTCCAATTTCCTCAAAAATGGTGCCAAAATTTTGCCAAGACTGTGAAGGAAGATTTGGCGTTGAAAACAGAAGGGTTTTTCATCAAATTAATGGAAATCAGGCCTCGACAAGTTGACTGGCAGAAAAACTTTTTTTGAAAAAATCCCTAACCCGCGCGGTCAGAATTTCACCAAAAATCTGACGTTCTCCAATTTCCTCAAAAATGGTGCCAAAATTTTGCCAAGACTCCCCTGGAAGATTTGGCGTTCAAAACAGAAGGGTTTTTCATCAAATTAATGGAAATCAGGCCTCGACAAGTTGACCTGCAGAAAAACTTTTTTTGAAAAAATCCCTAACCCGCGCGGTCAGCATTTCACCAAAAATCTGACGTTCTCCAATTTCCTCAAAAATGGTGCCAAAATTTTGCCAAGACTGTGAAGGAAGATTTGGCGTTGAAAACAGAAGGGTTTTTCATCAAATTAATTGAAATCAGGCCTCGACAAGTTGACTGGCAGAAAAACTTTTTTTGAAAAAATCCCTAACCCGCGCGGTCAGAATGTCACCAAAAATCTGACGTTCTCCAATTTCCTCAAAAATGGTGCCAAAATTTTGCCAAGACGCCCCTGGAAGATTTGGCGTTCAAAACAGAAGGGTTTTTCATCAAATTAATGGAAATCAGGCCTCGACAAGTTGACTGGCAGAAAAACTGTTTTTGAAAAAATCCCTAACCCGCGCGGTCAGAATTTCACCAAAAATCTGACGTTCTCCAATTTCCTCAAAAATGGTGCCAAAATTTTGCCAAGACTCCCCTGGAAGATTTGGCGTTGAAAACAGAAGGGTTTTTCATCAAATTAATTGAAATCAGGCCTCGACAAGTTGACTGGCAGAAAAACTTTTTATGAAAAAATCCCTAACCCTCGCGGTCAGAATTTCACCAAAAATCTGACGTTCTCCAATTTCCTCAAAAATGGTGCCAAAATTTTGCCAAGACTGTGAAGGAAGATTTGGCGTTGAAAACAGAAGGGTTTTTCATCAAATTAATGGAAATCAGGCCTCGACAAGTTGACTGGCAGAAAAACATTTTTTTGAAAAAATCCCTAACCCGCGCGGTCAGAATTTCACCAAAAATCTGACGTTCTCCAATTTCCTCAAAAATGGTGCCAAAATTTTGCCAAGACTCCCCTGGAAGATTTGGCGTTCAAAACAGAAGGGTTTTTCATCAAATTAATGGAAATCAGGCCTCGACAAGTTGACCTGCGGAAAAAACTTTTTCTGAAAAAATCTCTAACCCGCGCGGTCAGAATTTCACCAAAAATCTGACGTTCTCCAATTTCCTCAAAAATGGTGCCAAAATTTTGCCAGGACTCCAAAGGAAGATTTGCAAGTGAAACAGAACGGTTTTTCTTCCAAGGAAAGGAAATCAGGCCTCGACAAGTTGACCTGCAGAAAAAACTTTTTATGAAAAAATCCCTAACCCTCGCGGTCAGAATTTCACCAAAAATCTGACGTTCTCCAATTTCCTCAAAAATGGTGCCAAAATTTTGCCAAGACTGTGAAGGAAGATTTGGCGTTGAAAACAGAAGGGTTTTTCATCAAATTAATGGAAATCAGGCCTCGACAAGTTGACTGGCAGAAAAACTTTTTTTGAAAAAATCCCTAACCCGCGCGGTCAGCATTTCACCAAAAATCTGACGTTCTCCAATTTCCTCAAAAATGGTGCCAAAATTTTGCCAAGACTGTGAAGGAAGATTTGGCGTTGAAAACAGAAGGGTTTTTCATCAAATTAATTGAAATCAGGCCTCGACAAGTTGACTGGCAGAAAAACTTTTTTTGAAAAAATCCCTAACCCGCGCGGTCAGAATTTCACCAAAAATCTGACGTTCTCCAATTTCCTCAAAAATGGTGCCAAAATTTTGCCAAGACTCTGAAGGAAGATTTGGCGTTGAAAACAGAAGGGTTTTTCATCAAATTAATGGAAATCAGGCCTCGACAAGTTGACTGGCAGAAAAACATTTTTTGAAAAAATCCCTAACCCGCGCGGTCAGAATTTCACCAAAAATCTGACGTTCTCCAATTTCCTCAAAAATGGTGCCAAAATTTTGCCAAGACTGTGAAGGAAGATTTGGCGTTGAAAACAGAAGGGTTTTTCATCAAATTAATGGAAATCAGGCCTCGACAAGTTGACTGGCAGAAAAACTTTTTTTGAAAAAATCCCTAACCCGCGCGGTCAGAATTTCACCAAAAATCTGACGTTCTCCAATTTCCTCAAAAATGGTGCCAAAATTTTGCCAAGACTCCCCTGGAAGATTTGGCGTTCAAAACAGAAGGGTTTTTCATCAAATTAATGGAAATCAGGCCTCGACAAGTTGACCTGCAGAAAAACTTTTTTTGAAAAAATCCCTAACCCGCGCGGTCAGAATTTCACCAAAAATCTGACGTTCTCCAATTTCCTCAAAAATGGTGCCAAAATTTTGCCAAGACTCCCCTGGAAGATTTGGCGTTCAAAACAGAAGGGTTTTTCATCAAATTAATGGAAATCAGGCCTCGACAAGTTGACTGGCAGAAAAACATTTTTTGAAAAAATCCCTAACCCGCGCGGTCAGAATTTCACCAAAAATCTGACGTTCTCCAATTTCCTCAAAAATGGTGCCAAAATTTTGCCAAGACTCCCCTGGAAGATTTGGCGTTCAAAACAGAAGGGTTTTTCATCAAATTAATGGAAATCAGGCCTCGACAAGTTGACTGTCAGAAAACTTTTTTTGAAAAAATCCCTAACCCGCGCGGTCAGAATTTCACCAAAAATCTGACGTTCTCCAATTTCCTCAAAAATGGTGCCAAAATTTTGCCAAGGCTGTGAAGGAAGATTCGGCGTTGAAAACAGAAGGGTTTTTCATCAAATTAATGGAAATCAGGCCTCGACAAATTGAGTGTCAGAAAACTTTTTTGAAAAAATCCCTAACCCGCGCGGTCAGAATTTCACCAAAAATCTGACGTTCTCCAATTTCCTCAAAAATGGTGCCAAAATTTTGCCAAGACTCCCCTGGAAGATTTGGCGGTGAAAACAGAAGGGTTTTTCATCAAATTAATGGAAATCAGGCCTCGACAAGTTGACTGTCAGAAAACTTTTTTTGAAAAAATCCCTAACCCGCGCGGTCAGCATTTCACCAAAAATCTAACGTTCTCCAATTTCCTCAAAAATGGTGCCAAAATTTTGCCAAGACTGTGAAGGAAGATTCGGCGTTGAAAACAGAAGGGTTTTTCATCAAATTAATGGAAATCAGGCCTCGACAAGTTGACTGGCAGAAAACTTTTTTTGAAAAAATCCCTAACCCGCGCGGTCAGAATTTCACCAAAAATCTGACGTTCTCCAATTTCCTCAAAAATGGTGCCAAAATTTTGCCAAGACTCCCCTGGAAGATTTGGCGGTGAAAACAGAAGGGTTTTTCATCAAATTAATGGAAATCAGGCCTCGACAAGTTGACCTGCAGAAAACCTTTTTTTGAAAAAATCCCTAACCCGCGCGGTCAGCATTTCACCAAAAATCTGACGTTCTCCAATTTCCTCAAAAATGGTGCCAAAATTTTGCCAAGACTGTGAAGGAAGATTTGGCGTTGAAAACAGAAGGGTTTTTCATCAAATTAATGGAAATCAGGCCTCGACAAGTTGACCTGCAGAAAACCTTTTTTTGAAAAAATCCCTAACCCGCGCGGTCAGAATTTCACCAAAACTCTGACGTTCTCCAATTTCCTCAAAAATGGTGCCAAAATTTTGCCACGTCTGTGAAGGAAGATTTGGCGTTGAAAACAGAAGGGTTTTTCATCAAATTAATGGAAATCAGGCCTCGACAAGTTGACTGGCAGAAAAACTTTTTTTTGAAAAAATCCCTAACCCGCGCGGTCAGAATTTCACCAAAAATCTGACGTTCTCCAATTTCCTCAAAAATGGTGCCAAAATTTTGCCAAGACTGTGAAGGAAGATTTGGCGTTGAAAACAGAAGGGTTTTTCATCAAATTAATGGAAATCAGGCCTCGACAAGTTGACTGGCAGAAAAACTTTTTTTGAAAAAATCCCTAACCTGCGCGGTCAGAATTTCACCAAAAATCTGACGTTCTCCAATTTCCTCAAAAATGGTGCCAAAATTTTGAGAAAAATTGTGAAGGAATATTTGGCGGTGAAAACAGAAGGGTTTTTCATCAAATTAATGGAAATCAGGCCTCGACAAGTTGACCTGCAGGAAAAACTTTTTTTGAAAAAATCCCTAACCCGCGCGGTCAGAATTTCACCAAAAATCTGACGTTCTCCAATTTCCTCAAAAATGGTGCCAAAATTTTGCCAAGACTCTGAAGGAAGATTTGGCGTTGAAAACAGAAGGGTTTTTCATCAAATTAATGGAAATCAGGCCTCGACAAGTTGAGTGGCAGAAAAACTTTTTTTGAAAAAATCCCTAACCCGCGCGGTCAGAATTTCACCAAAAATCTGACGTTCTCCAATTTCCTCAAAAATGGTGCCAAAATTTTGCCAAGACTGTGAAGGAAGATTTGGCGTTGAAAACAGAAGGGTTTTTCATCAAATTAATGGAAATCAGGCCTCGACAAGTTGACTGGCAGAAAAACTTTTTGTGAAAAAATCCCTAACCCGCGCGGTCAGAATTTCACCAAAAATCTGACGTTCTCCAATTTCCTCAAAAATGGTGCCAAAATTTTGCCAAGACTGTGAAGGAAGATTTGGCGTTGAAAACAGAAGGGTTTTTCATCAAATTAATGGAAATCAGGCCTCGACAAGTTGACTGGCAGAAAAACTTTTTTTGAAAAAATCCCTAACCCGCGCGGTCAGAATTTCACCCAAAATCTGACGTTCTCCAATTTCCTCAAAAATGGTGCCAAAATTTTGCGAAGACTCCGAAGGAAGATTTGCAAGTGAAAACAGAAGGGTTTTTCATCAAAGAAAGGAAATCAGGTCTCGACAAGTTGACCTGCGGAAAAACTTTTTTTGACAAAATCCCTAACCCGCGCTCCGAATTTCACCAAAAAACTGGCATTCTCCAATTTCCTCAAAAATGGTGCCAAAATTTTGCCAAGACTCTGAAGGAAGATTTGGCGGTGAAAACAGAAGGGTTTTTCATCAAATTAATGGAAATCAGGCCTCGACAAGTTGACCTGCGGAAAAACTTTTTTTGAAAAAATCCCTAACCCGCGCGGTCAGCATTTCACCAAAAATCTGACGTTCTCCAATTTCCTCAAAAATGGTGCCAAAATTTTGCCAAGACTCCCCTGGAAGATTTGGCGTTGAAAACAGAAGGGTTTTTCATCAAATTAATGGAAATCAGGCCTCGACAAGTTGACCTGCGGAAAAACTTTTTTTGAAAAAATCACTAACCCGCGCGGTTAGAATTTCACCAAAAATCTGACGTTCTCCAATTTCCTCAAAAATGGTGCCAAAATTTTGCCAAGACTGTGAAGGAAGATTTGGCGTTGAAAACAGAAGGGTTTTTCATCAAATTAATGGAAATCAGGCCTCGACAAGTTGACTGGCAGAAAAACTTTTTTTGAAAAAATCCCTAACCCGCGCGGTCAGAATTTCACCAAAAATCTGACGTTCTCCAATTTCCTCAAAAATGGTGCCAAAATTTTGCCAAGACTGTGAAGGAAGATTTGGCGTTGAAAACAGAAGGGTTTTTCATCAAATTAATGGAAATCAGGCCTCGACAAGTTGACCTGCGGAAAAACTTTTTTTGAAAAAATTCCTAACCCGCGCCGTCAGAATTTCACCCAAAATCTGACGTTCTCCAATTTCCTCAAAAATGGTGCCAAAATTTTGCCAAGACTCCCCTGGAAGATTTGGCGGTGAAAACAGAAGGGTTTTTCATCAAATTAAGGGAAATCAGGCCTCGACAAGTTGACTGGCAGAAAAACTTTTTTTGAAAAAATCCCTAACCCGCGCGGTCAGAATTTCACCAAAAATCTGACGTTCTCCAATTTCCTCAAAAATGGTGCCAAAATTTTGCCAAGACTCCCAAGGAAGATTTTTAAGTGAAAACAGAAGGGTTTTTCATCAAAGAAAGGAAATCAGGTCTCGACAAGTTGACCTGCGGAAAAACTTTTTTTGACACAATCCCTAACCCGCGCTCCGAATTTCACCAAAAAACTGGCACTCTCCAATTTCCTCAAAAATGGTGCCAAAATTTTGCCAAGACTCTGAAGGAAGATTTGGCGGTGAAAACAGAAGGGTTTTTCATCAAATTAATGGAAATCAGGCCTCGACAAGTTGACCTGCGGAAAAACTTTTTTTGAAAAAATCCCTAACCCGCGCGGTCAGAATTTCACCAAAAATCTGACGTTCTCCAATTTCCTCAAAAATGGTGCCAAAATTTTGCCAAGACTGTGAAGGAAGATTTGGCGTTGAAAACAGAAGGGTTTTTCATCAAATTAATGGAAATCAGGCCTCGACAAGTTGACCTGCAGAAAAACATTTTTTGAAAAAATCCCTAACCCGCGCGGTCAGAATTTCACCAAAAATCTGACGTTCTCCAATTTCCGCAAAAATGGTGCCAAAATTTTGCCAACACTGTGAAGGAAGATTTGGCGTTCAAAACAGAAGGGTTTTTCATCAAATTAATGGAAATCAGGCCTCGACAAGTTGACTGGCAGAAAAACTTTTTTTGAAAAAATCCCTAACCCGCGCGGTCAGAATTTCACCAAAAATCTGACGTTCTCCAATTTCCTCAAAAATGGTGCCAAAATTTTGCCAAGACTGTGAAGGAAGATTTGGCGTTGAAAACAGAAGGGTTTTTAATCATATTAATGGAAATCAGGCCTCGACAAGTTGACCTGCGGGGAAAACTTTTTTTGAAAAAATCCCTAACCCGCGCGGTCAGAATTTCACCAAAAATCTGACGTTCTCCAATTTCCTCAAAAATGGTGCCAAAATTTTGCCAAGACTCCCCTGGAAGATTTGGCGGTGAAAACAGAAGGGTTTTTCATCAAATTAAGGGAAATCAGGCCTCGACAAGTTGACTGGCAGAAAAACTTTTTTTGAAAAAATCCCTAACCCGCGCGGTCAGAATTTCACCAAAAATCTGACGTTCTCCAATTTCCTCAAAAATGGTGCCAAAATTTTGCCAAGACTCCGAAGGAAGATTTTAAGTGAAAACAGAAGGGTTTTTCATCAAAGAAATGGAAATCAGGTCTCGACAAGTTGACCTGCGGAAAAACTTTTTTTGACACAATCCCTAACCCGCGCTCCGAATTTCACCAAAAAACTGGCACTCTCCAATTTCCTCAAAAATGGTGCCAAAATTTTGCCAAGACTCTGAAGGAAGATTTGGCGGTGAAAACAGAAGGGTTTTTCATCAAATTAATGGAAATCAGGCCTCGACAAGTTGACCTGCGGAAAAACTTTTTTTGAAAAAATCCCTAACCCGCGCGGTCAGAATTTCACCAAAAATCTGACGTTCTCCAATTTCCTCAAAAATGGTGCCAAAATTTTGCCAAGACTCCCCTGGAAGATTTGGCGTTGAAAACAGAAGGGTTTTTCATCAAATTAATGGAAATCAGGCCTCGACAAGTTGACCTGCGGAAAAACTTTTTTTGAAAAAATCCCTAACCCGCGCGGTCAGAATTTCACCAAAAATCTGACGTTCTCCAATTTCCTCAAAAATGGTGCCAAAATTTTGCCAAGACTGTGAAGGAAGATTTGGCGTTGAAAACAGAAGGGTTTTTCATCAAATTAATGGAAATCAGGCCTCGACAAGTTGACTGGCAGAAAAACTTTTTTTGAAAAAATCCCTAACCCGCGCGGTCAGAATTTCACAAAAATCTGACGTTCTCCAATTTCCTCAAAAATGGTGCCAAAATTTTGCCAAGACTGTGAAGGAAGATTTGGCGTTGAAAACAGAAGGGTTTTTCATCATATTAATGGAAATCAGGCCTCGACAAGTTGACCTGCGGAAAAACTTTTTTTGAAAAAATTCCTAACCCGCGCGGTCAGAATTTCACCAAAAATCTGACGTTCTCCAATTTCCTCAAAAATGGTGCCAAAATTTTGCCAAGACTCCCCTGGAAGATTTGGTGGTGAAAACAGAAGGGTTTTTCATCAAATTAAGGGAAATCAGGCCTCGACAAGTTGACTGGCAGAAAAACTTTTTTTGAAAAAATCCCTAACCCGCGCGGTCAGAATTTCACCAAAAATCTGACGTTCTCCAATTTCCTCAAAAATGGTGCCAAAATTTTGCCAAGACTCCGAAGGAAGATTTTTAAGTGAAAACAGAAGGGTTTTTCATCAAAGAAAGGAAATCAGGTCTCGACAAGTTGACCTGCGGAAAAACTTTTTTTGACACAATCCCTAACCCGCGCGTCCGAATTTCACCAAAAACTGGCACTCTCCAATTTCCTCAAAAATGGTGCCAAAATTTTGCCAAGACTCTGAAGGAAGATTTGGCGGTGAAAACAGAAGGGTTTTTCATCAAATTAATGGAAATCAGGCCTCGACAAGTTGACCTGCGGAAAAACTTTTTTTGAAAAAATCCCTAACCCGCGCGGTCAGAATTTCACCAAAAATCTGACGTTCTCCAATTTCCTCAAAAATGGTGCCAAAATTTTGCCAAGACTGTGAAGGAAGATTTGGCGTTGAAAACAGAAGGGTTTTTCATCAAATTAATGGAAATCAGGCCTCGACAAGTTGACCTGCAGAAAAACTTTTTTTGAAAAAATCCCTAACCCGCGCGGTCAGAATTTCACCAAAAATCTGACGTTCTCCAATTTCCTCAAAAATGGTGCCAAAATTTTGCCAAGACTGTGAAGGAAGATTTGGCGTTCAAAACAGAAGGGTTTTTCATCAAATTAATGGAAATCAGGCCTCGACAAGTTGACTGGCAGAAAAACTTTTTTTGAAAAAATCCCTAACCCGCGCGGTCAGAATTTCACCAAAAATCTGACGTTCTCCAATTTCCTCAAAAATGGTGCCAAAATTTTGCCAAGACTGTGAAGGAAGATTTGGCGTTGAAAACAGAAGGGTTTTTCATCATATTAATGGAAATCAGGCCTCAACAAGTTGACCTGCGGGAAAAACTTTTTTTGAAAAAATCCCTAACCCGCGCGGTCAGAATTTCACCAAAAATCTGACGTTCTCCAATTTCCTCAAAAATGGTGCCAAAATTTTGCCAAGACTCCCCTGGAAGATTTGGCGGTGAAAACAGAAGGGTTTTTCATCAAATTAAGGGAAATCAGGCCTCGACAAGTTGACTGGCAGAAAAACTTTTTTTGAAAAAATCCCTAACCCGCGCGGTCAGAATTTCACCAAAAATCTGACGTTCTCCAATTTCCTCAAAAATGGTGCCAAAATTTTGCCAAGACTCCGAAGGAAGATTTTTAAGTGAAAACAGAAGGGTTTTTCATCAAAGAAAGGAAATCAGGTCTCGACAAGTTGACCTGCGGAAAAACTTTTTTTGACACAATCCCTAACCCGCGCTCCGAATTTCACCAAAAAACTGGCACTCTCCAATTTCCTCAAAAATGGTGCCAAAATTTTGCCAAGACTCTGAAGGAAGATTTGGCGGTGAAAACAGAAGGGTTTTTCATCAAATTAATGGAAATCAGGCCTCGACAAGTTGACCTGCGGAAAAACTTTTTTTGAAAAAATCCCTAACCCGCGCGGTCAGAATTTCACCAAAAATCTGACGTTCTCCAATTTCCTCAAAAATGGTGCCAAAATTTTGCCAAGACTCCCCTGGAAGATTTGGCGTTGAAAACAGAAGGGTTTTTCATCAAATTAATGGAAATCAGGCCTCGACAAGTTGACCTGCGGAAAAACTTTTTTTGAAAAAATCACTAACCCGCGCGGTCAGAATTTCACCAAAAATCTGACGTTCTCCAATTTCCTCAAAAATGGTGCCAAAATTTTGCCAAGACTGTGAAGGAAGATTTGGCGTTGAAAACAGAAGGGTTTTTCATCAAATTAATGGAAATCAGGCCTCGACAAGTTGACCTGCAGAAAAACTTTTTTTGAAAAAATCCCTAACCCGCGCCGTCAGAATTTCACCCAAAATCTGACGTTCTCCAATTTCCTCAAAAATGGTGCCAAAATTTTGCCAAGACTGTGAAGGAAGATTTGGCGTTGAAAACAGAAGGGTTTTTCGTCAAATTAATGGAAATCAGGCCTCGACAAGTTGACCTGCAGAAAAACATTTTTTGAAAAAATCCCTAACCCGCGCGGTCAGAATTTCACCAAAAATCTGACGTTCTCCAATTTCCTCAAAAATGGTGCCAAAATTTTGCCAAGACTGTGAAGGAAGATTTGGCGTTCAAAACAGAAGGGTTTTTCATCAAATTAATGGAAATCAGGCCTCGACAAGTTGACTGGCAGAAAAACTTTTTTTGAAAAAATCCCTAACCCGCGCGGTCAGAATTTCACCAAAAATCTGACGTTCTCCAATTTCCTCAAAAATGGTGCCAAAATTTTGCCAAGACTGTGAAGGAAGATTTGGCGTTGAAAACAGAAGGGTTTTTAATCATATTAATGGAAATCAGGCCTCAACAAGTTGACCTGCGGGAAAAACTTTTTTTGAAAAAATTCCTAACCCGCGCGGTCAGAATTTCACCCAAAATCTGACGTTCTCCAATTTCCTCAAAAATGGTGCCAAAATTTTGCCAAGACTCCCCTGGAAGATTTGGCGGTGAAAACAGAAGGGTTTTTCATCAAATTAAGGGAAATCAGGCCTCGACAAGTTGACTGGCAGAAAAACTTTTTTTGAAAAAATCCCTAACCCGCGCGGTCAGAATTTCACCAAAAATCTGACGTTCTCCAATTTCCTCAAAAATGGTGCCAAAATTTTGCCAAGACTCCGAAGGAAGATTTTTAAGTGAAAACAGAAGGGTTTTTCATCAAAGAAAGGAAATCAGGTCTCGACAAGTTGACCTGCGGAAAAACTTTTTTTGACACAATCCCTAACCCGCGCTCCGAATTTCACCAAAAACTGGCACTCTCCAATTTCCTCAAAAATGGTGCCAAAATTTTGCCAAGACTCTGAAGGAAGATTTGGCGGTGAAAACAGAAGGGTTTTTCATCAAATTAATGGAAATCAGGCCTCGACAAGTTGACCTGCGGAAAAACTTTTTTTGAAAAAATCCCTAACCCGCGCGGTCAGAATTTCACCAAAAATCTGACGTTCTCCAATTTCCTCAAAAATGGTGCCAAAATTTTGCCAAGACTCCCCTGGAAGATTTGGCGTTGAAAACAGAAGGGTTTTTCATCAAATTAATGGAAATCAGGCCTCGACAAGTTGACCTGCGGAAAAACTTTTTTTGAAAAAATCCCTAACCCGCGCGGTCAGAATTTCACCAAAAATCTGACGTTCTCCAATTTCCTCAAAAATGGTGCCAAAATTTTGCCAAGACTGTGAAGGAAGATTTGGCGTTGAAAACAGAAGGGTTTTTCATCAAATTAATGGAAATCAGGCCTCGACAAGTTGACTGGCAGAAAAACTTTTTTTGAAAAAATCGCTAACCCGCGCGGTCAGAATTTCACAAAAATCTGACGTTCTCCAATTTCCTCAAAAATGGTGCCAAAATTTTGCCAAGACTGTGAAGGAAGATTTGGCGTTGAAAACAGAAGGGTTTTTAATCATATTAATGGAAATCAGGCCTCAACAAGTTGACCTGCGGAAAAACTTTTTTTGAAAAAATTCCTAACCCGCGCCGTCAGAATTTCACCAAAAATCTGACGTTCTCCAATTTCCTCAAAAATGGTGCCAAAATTTTGCCAAGACTCCCCTGGAAGATTTGGCGGTGAAAACAGAAGGGTTTTTCATCAAATTAAGGGAAATCAGGCCTCGACAAGTTGACTGGCAGAAAAACTTTTTTTGAAAAAATCCCTAACCCGCGCGGTCAGAATTTCACCAAAAATCTGACGTTCTCCAATTTCCTCAAAAATGGTGCCAAAATTTTGCCAAGACTCCGAAGGAAGATTTTTAAGTGAAAACAGAAGGGTTTTTCATCAAAGAAAGGAAATCAGGTCTCGACAAGTTGACCTGCGGAAAAACTTTTTTTGACACAATCCCTAACCCGCGCTCCGAATTTCACCAAAAAACTGGCACTCTCCAATTTCCTCAAAAATGGTGCCAAAATTTTGCCAAGACTCTGAAGGAAGATTTGGCGGTGAAAACAGAACGGTTTTTCATCAAATTAAAGGAAATCAGGCCTCGACAAGTTGACCTGCGGAAAAACTTTTTTTGAAAAAATCCCTAACCCGCGCGGTCAGAATTTCACCAAAAATCTGACGTTCTCCAATTTCCTCAAAAATGGTGCCAAAATTTTGCCAAGACTGTGAAGGAAGATTTGGCGTTGAAAACAGAAGGGTTTTTCATCAAATTAATGGAAATCAGGCCTCGACAAGTTGACCTGCAGAAAAACATTTTTTGAAAAAATCCCTAACCCGCGCGGTCAGAATTTCACCAAAAATCTGACGTTCTCCAATTTCCTCAAAAATGGTGCCAAAATTTTGCCAAGACTGTGAAGGAAGATTTGGCGTTCAAAACAGAAGGGTTTTTCATCAAATTAATGGAAATCAGGCCTCGACAAGTTGACTGGCAGAAAAACTTTTTTTGAAAAAATCCCTAACCCGCGCGGTCAGAATTTCACCAAAAATCTGACGTTCTCCAATTTCCTCAAAAATGGTGCCAAAATTTTGCCAAGACTGTGAAGGAAGATTTGGCGTTGAAAACAGAAGGGTTTTTAATCATATTAATGGAAATCAGGCCTCGACAAGTTGACCTGCGGAAAAACTTTTTTTGAAAAAATTCCTAACCCGCGCCGTCAGAATTTCACCCAAAATCTGACGTTCTCCAATTTCCTCAAAAATGGTGCCAAAATTTTGCCAAGACTCCCCTGGAAGATTTGGCGGTGAAAACAGAAGGGTTTTTCATCAAATTAAGGGAAATCAGGCCTCGACAAGTTGACTGGCAGAAAAACTTTTTTTGAAAAAATCCCTAACCCGCGCGGTCAGAATTTCACCAAAAATCTGACGTTCTCCAATTTCCTCAAAAATGGTGCCAAAATTTTGCCAAGACTCCGAAGGAAGATTTTTAAGTGAAAACAGAAGGGTTTTTCATCAAAGAAAGGAAATCAGGTCTCGACAAGTTGACCTGCGGAAAAACTTTTTTTGACACAATCCCTAACCCGCGCTCCGAATTTCACCAAAAAACTGGCACTCTCCAATTTCCTCAAAAATGGTGCCAAAATTTTGCCAAGACTCTGAAGGAAGATTTGGCGGTGAAAACAGAAGGGTTTTTCATCAAATTAATGGAAATCAGGCCTCGACAAGTTGACCTGCGGAAAAACTTTTTTTGAAAAAATCCCTAACCCGCGCGGTCAGAATTTCACCAAAAATCTGACGTTCTCCAATTTCCTCAAAAATGGTGCCAAAATTTTGCCAAGACTCCCCTGGAAGATTTGGCGTTGAAAACAGAAGGGTTTTTCATCAAATTAATGGAAATCAGGCCTCGACAAGTTGACCTGCGGAAAAACTTTTTTTGAAAAAATCACTAACCCGCGCGGTCAGAATTTCACCAAAAATCTGACGTTCTCCAATTTCCTCAAAAATGGTGCCAAAATTTTGCCAAGACTGTGAAGGAAGATTTGGCGTTGAAAACAGAAGGGTTTTTCATCAAATTAATGGAAATCAGGCCTCGACAAGTTGACCTGCAGAAAAACTTTTTTTGAAAAAATCCCTAACCCGCGCGGTCAGAATTTCACCAAAAATCTGACATTCTCCAATTTCCTCAAAAATTGTGCCAAAATTTTGCCAAGACTGTGAAGGAAGATTTGGCGTTGAAAACAGAAGGGTTTTTCATCAAATTAATGGAAATCAGGCCTCGACAAGTTGACTGGCAGAAAAACTTTTTTTGAAAAAATCGCTAACCCGCGCGGTCAGAATTTCACCAAAAATCTGACGTTCTCCAATTTCCTCAAAAATGGTGCCAAAATTTTGCCAAGGCTGTGAAGGAAGATTTGGCGTTGAAAACAGAAGGGTTTTTAATCATATTAATGGAAATCAGGCCTCGACAAGTTGACCTGCGGAAAAACTTTTTTTGAAAAAATTCCTAACCCGCGCCGTCAGAATTTCACCCAAAATCTGACGTTCTCCAATTTCCTCAAAAATGGTGCCAAAATTTTGCCAAGACTCCGAAGGAAGATTTGCAAGTGAAAACAGAAGGGTTTTTCATCAAAGAAAGGAAATCAGGCCTCGACAAGTTGAGTGCCGGAAAAACTTTTTTTGAAAAAATCCCTAACCCGCGCGGTCAGAATTTCACCAAAAATCTGACGTTCTCCAATTTCCTCAAAAATGGTGCCAAAATTTTGCCAAGACTCCCCTGGAAGATTTGGCGTTGAAAACAGAAGGGTTTTTCATCAAATTAATGGAAATCAGGCCTTGACAAGCTGACCTGCGGAAAAACTTTTTTTGAAAAAATCCCTAACCCGCGCGGTCAGAATTTCACAAAAAATCTGACGTTCTCCAATTTCCTCAAAAATGGTGCCAAAATTTTGCCAAGACTGTGAAGGAAGATTTGGCGTTGAAAACAGAAGGCTTTTTCATCAAATTAATGGAAATCAGGCCTCGACAAGTTGACTGGCAGAAAAACTTTTTTTGAAAAAATCCCTAACCCGCGCGGTCAGTATTTCACCAAAAATCTCACGTTCTCCAATTTCCTCAAAAATGGTGCCAAATTTTTGCCATGACTCTGAACGAAGATTTGTCGGTGAAAACAGAAGGGTTTTTCATCAAATTAATGGAAATCAGGCCTCGACAAGTTGAGCGTGGAAAAACTTTTTTTGAAAAAATCCCTAACCCGCGCGGTCAGAATTTCACCAAAAATCTGACGTTCTCCAATTTCCTCAAAACTGGTGCCAAAATTTTGCCAAGACTCCGAAGGAAGATTTGCAAGTGAAAACAGAAGGGTTTTTCATCAAAGAAAGGAAATCAGGCCTCGACAAGTTGACCTGCGGAAAAAAACTTTTTTTGAAAAAATCCCTAACCCGCGCGGTCAGAATTTCACCAAAAATCTGACGTTCTCCAATTTCCTCAAAAATGGTGCCCAAATTTTGCCAAGACTGTGAAGGAAGATTTGGCGTTGAAAACAGAAGGGTTTTTCATCAAAGGAAAGGAAATCAGGCCTCGACAAGTTGACCTGCGGAAAAAACTTTTTTTTGAAAAAATCCCTAACCCGCGCGGTCAGAATTTCACAAAAATCTGACGTTCTCCACTTTCCTCAAAAATGGTGCCGCAATTTTGCGAAGACTCCCCCGGACGATTTCGCGGTGAAAACAGTAGGGTTTTTCATCAAAGGAAAGGAAATCAGGCCTCGACAAGTTGACCTGCGGAAAAACTTTTTTTGACAAAATTCCTAACCCGCGCGGTCAGAATTTCACCAAAAAACTGGCGTTCTCCAATTTCCTCAAAAATGGTGCCAAAATTTTGCAAAGACTCCCCCGGAAGATTTGGCGGTGAAAACAGAAGGGTTTTTCATCAAAGGAAAGGAAATCAGGCCTCGACAAGTTGACCTGCGGAAAAACTTTTTTGAAAAAATTCCTAACCCGCGCAGTCAGAATTTCACCAAAAAACTGGTGTTCTCAAATTTCCTCAAAAATGCTGCCAAAATTTTGCCAAGACTCCCCCGGAACATTTGGCGGTGAAAACAGAAGGGTTTTAAATCAAAGGAAAGGAAATCAGGCCTCGACAAGTTGACCGGCGGAAAAAACTTTTTTTGAAAAAATCCCTAACCCGCGAGGTCAGAATTTCACCAAAAATCTGACGTTCTCCAATTTCCTCAAAAATGGTGCCAAAATTTTGCCAAGACTCCCCCGGACGATTTCGCGGTGAAAACAGTAGGGTTTTTCATCAAAGGAAAGGAAATCAGGCCTCGACAAGTTGACCTGCGGAAAAACTTTTTTTGACAAAATTCCTAACCCGCGCGGTCAGAATTTCACCAAAAATCTGACGTTCTCCAATTTCCTCAAAACTGGTGCCAAAATTTTGCCAAGACTCCGAAGGAAGATTTGCAAGTGAAAACAGAAGGGTTTTTCATCAAAGAAAGGAAATCAGGCCTCGACAAGTTGACCTGCGGAAAAACTTTTTTTGACAAAATTCCTAACCCGCGCTCTGAATTTCACCAAAAAACTGGCGTTCTCCAATTTCCTCAAAAATGGTGCCAAAATTTTGCCAAGACTGCCCCGGAACATTTGGCGGTGAAAACAGAAGGGTTTTTCATCAAAGGAAAGGAAATCAGGCCTCGACAAGTTGACCTGCGGAAAAACTTTTTTTGAAAAAATCCCTAACCCGCGAGGTCAGAATTTCACCAAAAATCTGACGTTCTCCAATTTCCTCAAAAATGGTGCCAAAATTTTGCCAAGACTCCGAAGGAAGATTTGCAAGTGAAAACAGAAGGGTTTTTCATCAAAGAAAGGAAATCAGGCCTCGACAAGTTGACATGCGGAAAAAACTTTTTTTGAAAAAATCCCTAACCCGCGCGGTCAGAATTTCACCAAAAATCTGACGTCCTCCAATTTCCTCAAAAATGGTGCCAAAATTTTGCCAAGACTCCCCCGGAAGATTTGGCGGTGAAAACAGAAGGGTTTTTTCATCAAAGCAAAGGAAATCAGGCCTCGACAAGTTGACCTGCGGAAAAAACTTTTTTTGAAAAAATCCCTCCAATTTCCTCAAAAATGGTGCCAAAATTTTGCCAAGACTCCCCTGGAAGTTTTGGCGGTGAAAACAGAAGGGTTTTTCATCAAAGGAAAGGAAATCAGCCCTCGACAAGTTGACCTGCGGAAAAAACTTTTTTTGAAAAAATCCCTCCAATTTCCTCAAAAATGGTGCCAAAATTTTGCCAAGACTCCCAACGAAGATTTGCTGGTGAAAACAGAAGGGTTTTTCATCAAAGGAAAGGAAATCAGTTTCTGCTAATAATATTGTGACTGTGAAATACTGTTTTTAAATGTATTATTGTCAGGGGGGAAACTAATTGACTGGCTCTCTTCTCCCTCCCCCCTAAAATCTGGGTATCGTGCTACTTTGCTGAAACCTGCTACCACCTGTTTAGTCTGGGCATTTCTGTTTCTTGCCCGTTAGGGGGGGGGGGAACTAATTGACTGGCATTTACTTTCTCAATCGCAGCAAGCATTTGCTCCTCAATAGGTTTTACAGTAGATGTTTTTCTCTTAATTTCCTCCTTCTCCCTTCCCCTGGTTAAATCAGTTATGATTGGTTGGGCAAAAGATGTGGGACATAATATAATGTTGGAGGATTGGGAAAGACTCTGGAAGCAAGGTATCAGATTTACTGCGTGTAATGCTTTAAGAGAAAACATTATGAAAATGATGTATAGATGGTATTTGACACCTGTGAAATTAGCTAAGATGTATCATGGAGTGAGTAATGAATGTTGGAAATGTAAAAAAGTAGAAGGTACCTTTTATCATATGTGGTGGACGTGCCCAAAGGTAAAAGAATTCTGGTAGAAAATTTATAATGAGCTTAAAAAAGTGTTGAAAAACACATTTATTAAGAAACCAGAGGCCTTTCTTCTGGGCATAGTCAACCATGAGATTCCCAACAGAGATAAAACGTTTTTTATGTATGCCACAACAGCTGCTAGGATTTTAATAGCGAAGAATTGGAAAAGTGAAGATCTACCGACAGTGGAAGAATTGCAGATGAAGTTGATTGAATACATGGAACTCGCTGAACTGACCGCGAAACTCCGAGACCAGAGGGAGGAAGTGATGCAAGAAGATTGGAAGAAATTCAGAGACTATATGAAAAAACGCAAAAAGATAGAGATATGAACTGGAAATCAGCTGAATTAATGGAGACAGTATAAATTGTTCTTAGTAAAAGTAGGATATAATTGCTAGAATTGTTGAGTTGTATAGGTTAATTGTTAATGATGATTTAAAGCTGTTACAAAGTTACTAAAGTAAATTTGAAATGAACACAGCATAGAGGATGGGAGGAAGTCCATTAGTAAGATTTAAACAAGTTTGAGGATGTTAAAGAATTTATTTGTTTTATTTTTGATGTTTTAATTTTTGTTATTTAGTTAAGTGTTTTTATATGTATTGTTTTTTCTTTTCTTTTTCTTTTTCTTTTTTGTGTAGTGTTTGTATTTTGTATTTTGTTCTCTTTATATGAAATATAATTTAAAAAATTTTTTTTTAAAAAAAGAACTGAACCCTGATGAAGATGTCAATGGCGCGTCACACAAGATAACGGAATTCTCTTCCCGGCATCATTTAACCACCTTGAACCTGTATGCAAAAAAAGAAAAGAAAAGGAGGCTGGCAATCATTGCCCCCCTGGATCTGTCTTTAAAACTCAGCAGTCTTTGCTTCTTTTGTACTAGAACAAAGGATGTAAACGTGACAAGAAGGAAGATATAGCCTGAATTGAGAAGAATCAGAACGCATTGCTGCCAAATGATCCCGGAGATGAGTTCTTAGTCCTGTTCAGGCACTTCCTCACATGTCCACTGAACATGTTAAGAGTTTGAGGCAGGGGGCAGGACTCTATTCCTGGCCATACCCCTGACCGACATACCTTCAGCTGAATGCATGAAAGGGGCACTGATGTGCACAGGACATTTTCCAGGGACAGTCCCGCATTTACAGAAGCCGTCCCGGTTTCTGATTTGATCCCAGAATGTCCAATTTTTCCTTAAAAGGTAAAGGACCCCTGACAGTTAATTCCAGTCGCGAGACATCCCTATTTTCATTGGAGAAATGTTGGAGGGTATGGTAGGATGTCTCCATCTGAGAAATGCTGGAGGGTATTGAATTATGTGACCCCCGAGCCAAGGAGATAAATAACTAGACAACTTTTAGAAGACATCTGAAGGCAGCCCTGTATAAAGAAGTTTGTTTTAGTATGTGTTTATATATGTTGGAAGCCAGCCAGTGTGGTTGGGGGAGCCCAGTCAGATGGGCAGATGATGATGATGATGATGATGATGATGATGATTATTATTATTATTATTATTATTATTATTATTATTATAAATAGGATGCCCCAATTTCCATTCGAAAAATATTGGAGGGAATGGTAGGATGTCACTATTTTCATTGGAGAAATTTTGGAGGGTATGGAGTTATCAAACCCCCAAGCTATCTGAAGGCAGCCCTGTATAGGAAAGTTTTTCAAAGTTTAATGTTTTATTATGCTTTCTATATATGTTAGAAGCCCAGTAAAGTTCTGGCTGGGGTCACGTAGCATCCCATTAACTCCCCACCCTTTACTACAGTCCTGTTTAGCCTTCCTATACTGAATCTACGTGGATATGGCACTAAAGACACTAAATTGTGTTCTGGACTTCACCCAATATTATCAACATCAAACTGATGGTTGGTGGGAAAAGTCGTTCTGAATGATGCAATTAAATAAATGCATCTGGGAGGGTTTCATGCCAGATCCCTGAAGGACACGACAAGGTCCTATAGAAAGCTACAATAGATCTTGAGATTACTGGGCACTAACTTAGAAAGTCCCAGCAAGTGAATTACGAAGCAATCCACACAATGCATCTTAAATGCAAGCAATCCCTAGTTGCATGCTGACATGGGCAAATATCATGCTAGCCAGGTGATATGGATACAGTAAACACCGATTCCCACAAGTGCATGCTTTTTCCCAATGTGGCAGTCACAGAAATTAGGGAGGGTGTGGTATGTGGTTTGGACTGAGCCACTGGGGGCTGGATAGGAAGGTCTCTTCCCACGAGTTTTTCAGCCACTGCTCAGAAGCTGCTGTGAAAGCCGTTGAAACAGTGGGAAAGAACTGATGCCCGTCCAAGTGGCAGAACCAGAAGCCTCACAGGCATAATTATATTTGTTGGGGTTTGTGTAACCAGGATCTGCTGGCTTTTTCGAAGAAACAAACAAAGTGGTGTAAATTGCTTTCAACTTGCAATGCTTTTCTGACTTGATATTTTCTATACCAATGAAATCTTTGGGTTGCCCTTTACAGAGCTAGCACAAGCTCCTGTTCACGTTTCATACTTTTGTTGGACATGAACTTGGGGTAACTGGGACTGTTGATATGGATCTGCTGCAGTCAGCTCCCAGAGAAGACACAGTGATCTGTCTTTTCCTGTAACGTGCCCTGTTTCCTTCAGTGAGAAGACTTATTCCTGCCCTACCTTTAGTTATAATCCCGTTTCAAGCCTCCCACCACCAGTCAAGTTAATGTTTCCATGCTGCTTTATCCAAACCATCCAAGAGTTACTAGCAATAGTCTTGCTCTGCCCTCGTGTGGTCGACCCAACAAATCACATAACTCTGTAATAATACATCCAAATAAATTAGGGCAAGCCAATGATAAGGCAAAACAATAAACTTTACCTTGTACAGAAATGAAATCTAACGGGCGCTTTCTAATACAGTGGTACCTTGGTTTACGAACCTAATCCGTTCCTG
Organism: Lacerta agilis; assembly: GCF_009819535.1. Lineage (NCBI taxonomy): Eukaryota > Metazoa > Chordata > Lepidosauria > Squamata > Lacertidae > Lacerta > Lacerta agilis. The sequence goes on from NC_046322.1 coordinate 49,471,045, forward strand.
AAGTCCGTTCTTAAACCAAAGCGTTCTTAAATCAAGGCGTGCTTTCCCATAGCAGCAGAGGACTCAATTTACAAATTGAACACACTCAACAGGAAGCAAAACACGTTCTGCTTCCAAGGCAAAGTTCACAAACCAAAACTTCCGGGTTTGCAGCGTTCTTAATCCAAGTTGTTCATAAACTAAGCTGTTCTTAAACCAAGGTACCACTGTATACCATTTGTCGCACTGTAGCAGCACGGGTGGCGCTGTGGTCTAAACCACTGAGCCTTGGGCTTGCTGATCAGAAGGTCGGAGGTTTGAATCCCCGCGACGGGGTGAGCTCCCATTGCTCTGTCCCAGCTCCTGCCAACCTAGCAGTTCGAAGGCACCCCCAAAAGTGCAAGTAGATAAATTGGTACCGCTCTGGCAGGAAGGTAAACGGCATTTCCGTGAGCTGCTCTGGTTTGCCAGAAGCAGCTAAGTCCTGCTGGCCACATGACCCAGAAGCTGTCTGCGGACAAACGCCGGCTCCCTCGGCCAGTAAAGCGAGATGAGTGCCGCAACCCCCGAGTCGTCCGCGACTGGACTTAACGGTCTGGGGTCCCTTTACCTTAGTTGCTGTTTGCCCTGATGTTTTCTCTTGCAAATCTTGGAGTGGGTCATCTATACTACTGTATGTTTTTGTTCTTTAGAGTATCATTGCACTTTCCTGTGTCCACAGCAATGATGGGATGTGTTCAGACTAAGAAAAGTTCTGTGGCTGTCATCACACTCAGTTCCAATCCCTGCTTCCTCCAACCAGCAAATGCCAGTGTTATGTGCATGTGCAACGTGTGCAAACAGTCCTTTCACGGGGTTGCTAGTTGTTGTTGTTCTTCTTGTTTGGTATTTAACTAGCTGCTATCGTGAAATTCTGTTCGTGACAGAAATCAGAAAGCAGCACACTGACTCTTTTGACCAGAGCTATGACCAGCTCCCATTGTTCTAGGCACGTTTTGTGACTGGGAATTTCATCAGCGAGAACGGTTTCTGGGAGCAGTACTGAACCAAAAATTTCAGATTTAAACTGCAGAGTGGAAAGAAAGGAGGAGCTTTTTCTGCCTCCCCACTTCCAGCTACTTACTCTCTGAAGGAGAGACCCTCTTGAGAATATTAGGGGGGTGCCTACTAATTCCCATGCAAAGGAAGAACAAGGATATAGTCTGAATGCCTCACTTGTAGTTCTATAAATCATTTAATGTGTCAAGACAGATAGAAGTTATTAATATTGCAGTTATTGTATAAGGGATTATTACTTTGACTGGAATGTAATTGAAATTACAGTGGTACCTCAGGTTACAGACACTTCAGGTTACAGACTCTGCTAACCCAGAAATAGAACAGAAATCGCACAGCGGTGGGGCAGTGGCAGCAGGAGGCCCTATTAGCTAAAGTGGTACCTCAGGTCAAGAATAGTTTCAGCTTAAGAACAGACCTCTGGAACGAATTAAGTTCATAACCTGAGGTACCACTGTAATAAGATTTTGCAACGCAGAAATAAAGAAAATCATCAAACCATCAATTCTAGCATGCGGGGGGTGGGGCAGGACCTAAATTATATAATTCAGTATTTGAATTAATTGGTATTAGTAACTGCATTGAGCCAGACATCCTGGAGAGTGAAGTCAAATGGGCCTTAGAAAGCCTCGCTAACAACAAGGCCAGTGGAAGTGATGATATTCCAGCTGAACTATTTAAAATTTTAAAAGATGATGCTGTTAAGGTGCTACACTCAATATGCCAGCAAATTTGGAAAACTCAGCAGTGGCCAGAGGATTGGAGAAGATCAGTCTACATCCCAATCCCAAAGAAGGGCAGTGCCAAAGAATGCTCCAACCACCGCACAATTGCACTCATTTCACACGCTAGCAAGGTTATGCTTAAAATTCTACAAGGCAGGCTTAAGCAGTATGTGGACCGAGAACTCCCAGAAGTGCAAGCTGGATTTCGAAGGGGCAGAGGAACCAGAGACCAAATTGCAAACATGCGCTGGATTATGGAGAAAGCTAGAGAGTTCCAGAAAAACATCTACTTCTGCTTCATTGACTACGCAAAAGCATTTGACTGTGTCGACCACAGCAAACTATGGCAAGTTCTTAAAGAAATGGGAGTGCCGGATCACCTCATTTGTCTCCTGAGAAATCTCTATGTGGGACAAGAAGCTACAGTTAGAACTCGATATGGAACAACTGATTGGTTCAAAATTGGGAAAGGAGTACGACAAGGCTGTCCCTGCTTATTTAACTTATATGCAGAATTCATCATGCGAAAGGCTGGACTGGATGAATCCCAAACCGGAATTAAGACTGCCGGAAAAAATATCAACAACCTCAGATATGCTGATGATACTACCCTGATGGCAGAAAGTGAGGAGGAATTAAAGAACCTTTTAATGAGGGTGAAAGAGGAGAGCGCTAAATATGGTCTGAAGCTCAACATCAAAAAAACTAAGATCATGGCCACTGGTCCCATCACCTCCTGGCAAATAGAAGGGGAAGAAATGGAGGCAGTGAGAGATTTCACTTTCTTGGGTTCCATGATCACTGCAGATGGTGACAGCAGTCACGAAATTAGAAGACGCCTGCTTCTTGGGAGAAAAGCAATGACAAACCTAGACAACATCTTAAAAAGCAAAGACATCACCTTGCCGACAAAGGTCCGTATAGTTAAAGCTATGGTTTTCCCAGTAGTAATGTATGGAAGTGAGAGCTGGACCATAAAGAAGGCTGATCGCCGAAGAATTGATGCTTTTGAATTATGGTGCTGGAGGAGACTCTTGAGAGTCCCATGGACTGCAAGAAGATCAAACCTATCCATTCTCAAAGAAATCAGCCCTGAGTGCTCACTAGAAGGACAGATCCTGAAGTTGAGGCTCCAGTACTTTGGCCACCTCATGAGAAGAGAAGACTCCCTAGAAAAGACCCTGATGTTGGGAAAGATGGAGGGCACAAGGAGAAGGGGACGAAAGAGGATGAGATGGTTGGACAGTGTTCTCGAAGCTACTAACATGAGTTTGGCCAAACTGCGGGAGGCAGTGAAGGATAGGCGTGCCTGGCGTGCTCTGGTCCATGGGGTCACGAAGAGTCGGACACGACTGAACGACTGAACAACAACAACAACAAAACTCTATTAGAATTTGGTATTGTTATAATGAGGCTATTATTGGATGGTAACTGAAAATTAATAAAAAGTATTATCAAATAATATTAGAGGAGTGGGCAGGGGAAGGACTAGACCAGGCATAGGCAACCTTCGGCTCTCCAGATGTTTTGGCCTACAACTCCCATGATCCCTAGCTAACAGGATCAGTGGTCATGGATGATGGGAAATGTAGTCCAAAACATCTGGAGACCCGAAGGTTGCCTATGTCTGGACTAGACCATGTGAAAAATGAACACAATATTTTAGCTGCAGTTCATTCATTTTCAGCTTTGTATTCTTGTTATTAAAAAAAAGTGCGACTAGACATTCCGTTGTTGCGCCCATAACCTAGGTTTAAGGCAGGCATAGGCAACCTTCGGCTCTCCAGATGTTTCGGACTACAATTCCCATCATCCCTGACCACTGGTCCTGTTAGCTAGGGATCATGGGAGTTGTAGGCCAAAACATCTGGAGAGCCGAAGGTTGCCTATGCCTGGTTTAAGGTGTCATTTAGCTCCTGGCTTTCCTGTCTCAGTTTCCAACACTGGCTATGACTAACCTCCTGTCAAAGAAAAGCTGGTGGAGGGGTGTCATGAAACATTAGTTACTCAAGGCCCACACTCTGAATACCACACAAAATGCATAGTATTGTGCAAAACACCTTCCACGCCATGAAAATATCACAGACCCTGTTGAGACCTTTTAAAAATGCAAGGCAGTTTCATGACTGTGATATTCAGGCATAGCAATGTAATGATAACAGCATCTTGTGGAAACACATAGAATTAAAAAGAAAAAACAGTGAAATAAGTGCTAAAAACAGTATGTTTGGCAATGCCAAAAGTTAGGTAAGCACAAAGGATTATCAGAGTCTAAACCACGGAGCCTTGGGCTTGCCGATCAGAAGGTCGGAGGTTCAAATCCCCTTTACGGTTGCATCGGAACAACAGACAAGAGGGTTTGCATCAGTACTGAAAAGTCAAACTGCATTTAGAAACAACAATCAAGCAGTATATAAATTTTGTAAAATAAGTAAATTGGCTACAGCTAAAATATTGCTCCACTAACTGGTATCTTGCCAGGGGGATTTTGAGGGTGCCTAGCCCTTCTTGAAAATTCCCCACTGCCATGGCAAGTCTGTTTTCCTCTTGATTTTAATGCATCTATTAATGGGGGGGGGGGAAATAACTGGGTACTGAACTAAAAGGTGCAAAAGAAGAACTTACACCCCAGTTAACAGTGGCCCATTAAAGTATGCTTCCCGCAGAGTTAAAGAATAAATGCAACAGAAAAATTAACTTGACTAAAGCAGGCACGGGGGGGGGGGGGAGGAAGACTTTCTCAAACTAGTTTAATTTACATAAACAAAAGTAAAAAACTCTCTGTCAGTTTCTAGCCTTTTTTAGAGACTCTGTTACACTAAATCAACCGTACTTTATCTAAGAACTTTCACTCCCATACTCCCAACCATCAACCCCCCACCAACTTCCAAGACTAGGAGCACTAAACGCTTTGCATCAGAGCCTTATATACTCAAGAGTAACACCCATGCTTCAGCCAATTAAAAACAAAACACCGGCACCTGTTTCTTCTATTTCTTAAACAAACAGTACTGACATCAGACCGGCTTAGGTATAATTTCAAACCCAACATCTATGTGGTTTAGGTGTGTCTATTTTTTGGTTGTAAGTTGCTTTGGGATGCCCTGCGCAAGATAAAGAAACTGATAAATTTAATAAATAATAATTTATCTTTGCAGAAACTATGTAGATTCTTATTCAACAAGTTTTGATATGCTTAATAATTTCAACTTTATGATTTGTACGGAGGTAAATTACCTACCAAGTCATTATCTCTAGGTTCTTCTCCACATGTGGGCAAATTATTATACTGGCTGGTTTGCAGTTATCTAGTAAGCTATTTTTGTAAATGCATATTTTCATTAGAACATTAAGAACTCAGGTGTGTGATCTTTAGACACAAAGTGCATTTTTTTTATTTGTTAATTAACCCCAGAACTTCACCTCCATCTGAAGAAAACAGTTCAGGCGTCATTATTGATCCAGTGTTTTCTGCACTGGCACAGAACATATTCCCTTCCAACCTTTGTCATATAATGGTCCAACTCCCACCCTACTCATGATGCCCATGAACACACCTTTTTTTAAGGCTGTTAGCATCACAATCCTCAAACTCCATTGGCTTCCCTTAATCTCAATTCAGAGGAAAAGTAGCATATAAATACATTAAATAAAATACTTTCCCCACCTGCTTGGCAGATCACGCAAAGGCCTTTAGGTGATATGGGCTATATATATCTTTTTCTATATGAACTCCGCAACACTCCAACCATTAAAGTAATATTCAGTTGCATTTTTCTCCAGATGTGGGCATGTAGAATTTTTTCCTTAATCAGGGAAAACAATAATCTTATACTGAATGAGTACCTAGCTTGCACAGATTTTTCTTCTTCTTAATGATGAGGCTCCAAAGGTTTCAGGAAAGCCTGCAGCTTCAGCTCAGTGGCAGAGATCAAATCCCTGACCATTGCATTTAGGGAATGACCTGGAGCAAGGCACTACCCGCCTGAGATTTCGTAACTCATTTGTAAAATAGCAACAACTCATTACAGAAGGTTGCTGCGAGGAAAGACATCATGGCACATGGTAAAGGGGGAAAGGCTAAGGGCTTGCTTCAGCTGCAGTAATGCTATACCGAAAGCAGTCAGTACCTAGATGGGAGATGATCCAGGAATCTCCTTATGCCACCTTGACTTCTACAGGACATTAACGTATTGAAGGGATAGAACAATCAGAGCAGCCTTCACGAAATGTCATGCCATCAGCCTCAGTGAGCATGGCCAATGGTTCAAAACTGTTGAAGGTCACCAATTTGGGGAAGCCTGTGTTAGACAATGTGGAAGAACACAAAAAAGATGAGCCGACATGCTTATAACTTTATTGAACAATGATTGCACAAGCTTCTACTGTACTCCACAGTAAAGGTTAAGTGGCTGAAGGTATTGATCATAGTTAGATTTTGAAAATATTTGTTGAGGGTGTTCAAGAGATAGTTGGGGGGGGGCAACATCCTTTCTTCCCACCTTCTTAACCTGGAGGCCAACCCATCTGACGGCCACCGAGGACATGGAGATGCACATGGTAGACAGACTGGCCGCCATCTGGCCCTTCGTTCACCACCATTCGGTATCCCCTCGTCAAGCCTAATTCAGCTGCACATTTCTTGCCCACAATCATTAAGTGTCCGAGAAGCTGGGAAAAGGAAAAGGAAAACACACCAATAATTCAGATTTTATGGAGCAGCTAAAGTCAAAGAGTTCAGTTGGAAAAGTTCACACATACACTGTCACCAGGAGTTTCAGATATTCAACATCCCTCAGATGGACGTCAATTCACTCCTTTTCAAGTGCTGCCTAAAGTGGGACTCACAAATCTTGTCTCTAGCTAGAAACAGAATCTTCAAAGTTCACAAACAGGTTGATCTAGCAGCCCCTAATGTTTTGTGTTTTTCCACACCCTTCTTGAGAAGTTCCTGAATCACTCCTGGGGCTCATTTGTTGTTCAAAATAATGAAAAAAGAACTTCAGCCAAGACTTTGTGTATAAATAAATCTATAAATACACATTTCAAGAGCTAATTTTTCAGAGACTCATCTAGTTAAGTTTTCAAAGATTTCAGGGTAGCTATCTAACTGCCATGTGTCCTGCTAGTCAAGCTAATAATCTAAGATACTGTGGACGCAAAAGCAAAGTTACACTAACACTAACATTCTTTGCTGTTAGTTTATGATGCAAAGGAGCCAGAGAGGAGGATATGCTTCAAAACGTTAACCTAAGCACTGAAGAAATGTGTAATAACCATTTCCCTATTTTATTATTCTTGCTGGAATGTTGGCGTTAGTTGTCCAAACCTTTCATGTCATTGCCATGGCAATAAAACATCATGCAGTCCACCATTCTGAGCCACATAAAACACATTTTAATACCATTTTGTTTTCTATTAACCATTTCAAATCAATTTCACAACTGCATCAATTGTCAAATTCACAACTTGGGTTGCAGAAATGAGTTCTCACATTTCAGCATATGAAAGCGAGTTTTATCTAACTCTTCTCTTTCCTGGCATGCACTGGATAGTTGTATAGTGCCAACAAACTATACCTGGAAAATGGGAAAAACATTTACATTATAGGACCTCATATCAGGGTGGAGCTGTGGTCTAAACCACAGAGTCTAGGGCTTGCTGATCAGAAGGTTGGCGGTTTGAATCCCCACGACGGGGTGAGCTCCCATTGCCTGGTCCCAGCTCCTGCCCACCTGGCAGTTCAAAAGCACATCAAAGTGCAGGTAGATAAATAGGTACCGCTCCGGCGGGAAGGTAAACGGTGTTTCCGTGTGCTGCTCTGGTTCGCCAGAAGCGGCTTAGTCATGCTAGCCACATGACCCGGAGGCTGTACGCCGGCTCCCTCAGCCAGTAAAGCGAGATGAGCGCCGCAACCCCGGAGTCGTCCACGAATGGACCTAATGGTCAGGGGTCCCTTTACCTTTACCTCATATCAGAGTGATTGACATTTCATGTCTCCTGACTTTTGTTTATTAAAATACAGCGATGCAAGCTTGTCCAATATAAATGGATTTTACACTTACAGATTGACCACAAGGACATAATCGGATTTTTTTAAAATTCCTAATTATTTAACTCAAAACACACAGTAAGATTTTATTTCTTGCATTTATTTTTGCATTTCTATTTCACCTTTCCCTTCGTGGAGCTCAAGATGGCATACATGTGCCTTCTTCTGCCATAATATCCTCACAAGAGGCTCTGAAGTAGGTTAGGCTGAGAATTGGTGACTGACCTAGGACACCTAGTGAGCTTCATGTCTGAATGCAGATTTGAACCCAAACACCCCCAAGCACTACACTACATTTCCTCAGAATGGGTTCAAGGCAGAGACGAGGAACTTCTCTCAGCATAGACAATTGTCAGGAATGATGGGAGGTGTAAGTCCAACATCTCAAAGGGGCACAGGTTCCGTAGCTATCTATTCCTAATTTCAGGAACTTCAAGGTACACCCGAGGATAATTTCTGATGCAATAGAGTTATCCCATGAGCAAACATATATGGTAATTCTGAAGGTAACATCAGAAATTAATTCACTACCTAATTTCTGCAATGAAAGCATGGTAGGACAGATATGCAAACAAATAAAAATAAATAAAAATAGAGCAAACTATATTCCACAGAGCACCAGGAAGATGCAACCTCTGTTGTGGTTCTTATACGCAACACAAGAGCAAAAACGGTGTGAGGCATGCAACAGAATTGTTTTAGGATTTGTTTTGAAAGCTTGTAATGGAAAGCAAGATAAGAGCAGCATTTATTCTTAGCTTTACTGAAAAGTCAAAAAGCAGAACACCACTTAAAAGCCTTTGTGCAATACTTACAGCTTCATCAGAATCTTGCGCTTGAGATACCTGAGCAATAGGCTTCTTGGGAACTACTAGGAAATGGGTTGGAGCTTGTGGGGAAACGTCGTGGAATGCAAGGCACTGCAGGGGAGAGGAACGAGAGAGAGAGAGAGAGAGAGAGAGAGAGAGAATCAAATTTTTTAGACACCATTCTTTTAAAAGCCAAGGATAAGACACATGCAATATTTTTTTCCAAGCAATTTTAATTCTTCCCATAACTAGAAACTACAGTAATTTTTACTAGAACATAGTTTTACGGAGTCTCTGGTGCTCATTTTATGGGACTGGAGTCTCTTTGCAAGGCAGCAGAACAGACTTACCCGGTAGCCTCTTTAATGGTGACATAAGCACTTGATTTCCAGAAATACTGTAGGCTAAATGGAGCTCTGGTTTCTAGTTTCACACCATCATTAATTACTATTACAGCTGGCAAGGATGGAGATCCTAACTCTCAGTGCTTTTTCTAGGGGTACTCAAGGGCACTCAGAACTGGCACTTTTTCCAATTGCTAAAAGTTTGGCACTTACTGTAACAACTTTATGGTATCAGTGAGAGCTGGGCAATATCTGCCCAAGGCTGACACACATTTCCGGGACAGATTTTTTTCCAGACTCATCTATTTGAGTTTTCAAAGACTTCAGGGTAGCTATGTAACTGCCATGTGTCCTCCTAGTGAACCTAATAATTTAAGATGCAAAAACAGTTACATCAACACTTAGTTTCCTTTTTCAAGTATCACATTATTTGTTGTTAGTTTATGATGCAAAAGAGTCAAAAAGGAGGATATGCTTCAAAATGTTAACCTAGGCAATGAAGAAATATGTAGTACCCATTTCCCTATTTTATTGTTGCTGCAACGTTGGCATTAGTTCTCCAAACCTTTCATGCCATTGCCAGGAGGATTTTAATATCAACGTATTCATCTCCCATCCCATTAACTTTGCACAAGGGTAATAAAACATCATGCAGTCCACCATTCTGAGCCACATAATACACATTTTAATACCATCTCGCTATTAACCATTTCAAATCAATTTCACGTAGCTTTGACAACTGCATCAATTGTAACATGACTCGGGTTGCAGAGATGAGTTGTCACATCTCAGTAGGTGAAAAAGAATTTTATGTAACACTCCTTTTTTGGCTTGCAACTATTATTATTGCTGCTGTTGTTGAAAGCGAATTTTATTTAACTCCCCTCTTTTCTTGCATGCAATTATTGTTGTTGTTGTTCATTTGTACCTTGCCCATCCGACTGGGCTGCTTCAGCCACTCTGGGTAAACTGCATCAATTTTAAGATTCACGACTGAGGTTGCAGAGATTAGTTCTCACATTTAAGCAGATGAAGGCGAGTTTTATCTAACTCTCCTCTTTTCTGGCATCCAATTATTATTGTTGCTGTGGTTTATTCAGTGCCGGATTTGCGTATAAGTTAAACAAGCTATAGCTTAGGGCGCCAGTCACTTGGGGGCCCCAAAAAAATTGAAGGAAAAAAAAACTGGACGTACATTTCCAAATATAAGATAAAAACAAATAAAACCTAAATACAGCAACAATGTTTTGTGTTGTGTAGGCTCCTATATTGTTATGTGCAAATGTCTTTAGATTAGGTCCATAAATTACCATATTGCATATATTCAAAACAAAAAACAATGACAACTTGATGTTAACAATGGACAGCTGGACATATAAAGGGTCCCATTACCTTCAGTAGCTTAGGGCCTCATCAAACCTAAATCTGGCCCTGGGTTTATTTGTACCTTGCCCATCGGACTGGGTTGCTCCAGCCACTCTGGGCGGCTCCCAGCATATATAAAAACATAGTAAAACACTTTTTTAATTGCACATTTTACCAGCCTATATATAAAAACATAGTAAAGCACTTTTTAAATTACACATTTTAATACCATCTCATTTTCTGCTAACCATTCCATTAAATCTGAGACCTTCGTTTAAGGAGCCTTTTGGCGCCTAGCTTATATATCTGAGTTTCGAACAATGCGGACGGAGCCGCAGTCCACCAGCTTCGAGGGAGGGCCTATGGCCGGGCCCAGCGAAGGTCTCCCTCAGCCGCTGGCCGTTCGCGGTGCTGACAGGCCCCGCCGGGGTCTCAGCTCAGCTCAGCCCGTCCCGCCCTCCGTTGTCCTCACCTTCTCGTCCTCGAAGATGATCTTCGCCGGGATCTCTTTGCGGATGATCTTCCCGAAGATGGTGTCCCCTCCCGGCTGCGCCACCTGCGCTTTGCTGATCTCGTCAGCCATCGCGAACCGCCGCCTCACGCGACCCTCTCGCTCGCTCGCCCCGAAGTCCGTATCCCGACTCCACCCACTCCGGTTCCATCCAACCAATGATAGACCTTCACGAGGCTAGCCGACCGCTCGCAAAGAGTCACGCCGGGGTCTTATTGGATCGCCCTCCCGCCCGTCACTTTCTTCCCGCCTTTCGCGCCGTTTTCTAACTACGCGTCAATCAGGACGCGTGCTCGCGGGAAAGGGGCGGGGATAAAGGAGCCACGAGCCGATAAAGGGAGCCGAGGTCCGCATTGATCGCTCTAGTAGCCTTTTTCTTCTCCGTCGTTCGTTCTTCCCCCTTCTAGCGCGCAGCTCTATGGCTTTAACCCTTCGCTTTCCAGGTAGGACTGTTGCTAATTACATGTTGCCGCTTTGTAAAGGCGCCTCAGTCGAAACTGAGACAACAGCTAATGGAGAGGCACATGGTCCCCATGAAACATCTACCCCGGATTCAGATTTTGGGACTGGGGAAAGGGGCCTGGATATTCCTCCAATAGAGAGTAATGCTTATCTAGGGGAAAGGGGCCCCACTGCTTTCTGCTTCGTTCAAATCAGCTTCAAGGCAAGTTGAGAAAAAGAACGAGCTCCTCCTGGCTGCATTTTAAAGCCAATAATGGGTACACAAGCCAGAAGCAGTTAGCTAAAGACTGTGCTTATCTTTGGTCGCAGGCTGCGTCTCCCTTGGGGTGAGCATCACAAAAAAGGAAGACAGTAAAGTCTGCATATGCTAGCACCTATGTAAGTGTAGAAATTATTATTATTATTAAATGCAACACATCTCCGTTGGGTGGGAAAGGTTATGACCGTGTGACTCGCTGTCGGGCTGCTGTCCAGGTGCTGACCGGCAAGTCCGAGGCCCCTGCTCTCCCTTCTGACGGTTTCTTTAACTCTTGGGAGTCCCATAGACTGCAAAAAAAATCAAACATATCCATCCTTAAAGAAATCAGCCCAGAGTGCTAACTGGAAGGGCAGATCCTGAAGTTGAGGCTCCAGTACTTTGGAGACTCCCTGGAAAAGACCCTGATGTTGGGAAAGATGGAGGGCACAAGGAGAAGGGGACGACAGAGGATGAGATGGTTGGACAGTGTTCTGGAAGCGACTGGTATGAGTTTGGCCAAACTGCAGGAGGCAGTGGAGGATAGGGGTGCCTGGCGTGCTCTGGTCCATGGGGTCACGAAGAGTCGGACACGACTGAACGACTGAACAACAAATGTGTCGGAAAGCTCTGCAAATAGACATCACCTCTAGGCCCTCTGGAAAGCAGGACCTAGAGCCATGCTGCTGTTTCCAGAGTTCTGATCCTCCTAAACACCACAAGGCCGCTGGCAACAACTTCTACCTTGTACAGTACTGTACATCAACCAAACGCGATTTTTTTTTTAAGCAAACCAACCCCACCCTAAGTCTCCAGGGATTCCCGCAATCCGAGGTAGCGCCGAACAGTCTATTTTTCTAGCTCTATGGCTCCCGCGCCGCGCGCGGTCGCTTGGAAGAGGATCTGAGGGTGGGGTCCGTCCTCAAGGGGAGACGCTTCCTATTGGCTCGCGGGGAAGCGGCAGCGTGCGTGAGTGGGCGTGGCTTCGCCTCTACCTTCAAAGCGTTGGTTGCTGAGCTTGTTTGCTGCTGCTGCTGCTGCTGCTCTTGCGATGAGAAGCCGGGAGGTAAATATCCCCCTTGCAATCACGTGACCTGTCACATGATCCCCCCTTGCATTGCCCAGTCTGAGGTGGGGGGCTGGTTTGAGAGCCCTGCAGAGCTGGGCTTGGGAGTGGGGGTCCCATTGGGGAGCTGGGGGACCGTGCACATAGGAACCAACTCCTAGGGGCAGGCGTCCCTCCAACCCCCAAATATATATATATATTTGAGGAGGCTACCCCACCCCCCAAAAAATAGTTGATGGGAATTCCCAAATCGTGTGTTGTGCTATGTCAGGTGATTGATTATGTGGGGCGGGGCTCCCCCCCCAATATGTATTTTATTCCAAGTTGTCATCCCTAGCAGTGGAGATGGGCGTAGCCAGGATTTATGTTGCTGCCTGTCCTGTATAATACAGAATTCTCCATTATTTCAATGTAAAATGCTACATCCTGCATTGATACAGGTTGTCCTGTATTTAAGGAATTCTCTCTCCCCTCTATTTCTGCCAAGTTAGGGATCCTCTCCAAACACATGTGTGAAACGTCTTGTACAGTGAAACCTCAGTTGCTGAACACCTCCGTAGTCTAACATTTCGGCTACCGAACGTCGAAAACCCGGAAGTAAGTGTTCTGGTTTTCAAACGATTTTCGGAAGCCGAATGTCCGACGCGGCAGACAAGCGGCTTCCGATTGGCTCTTCCAATTGCAAGAGCCAGTCAGAAGCCGCACCTCGGAAGTCAAATGTTTCGGAAGTTGAACGTCCTTCCACAACGGATTACGTTTGACTTCCGAGGTTTGACTATATTTAAGCTCTGGGTTGCTAAGCACAGACAGATTTACAATTTCATGGGTATGCGCATGCATGCACGATAAATTCCGGAGGGGCCATCCTGTTAGACTGCAATAGATTGTAATGGATTGCTTTGAAGTCACTTCAGGACCAAATGGGAGGAGGGGGAATCGCCCCCAACCACCCTGCCCTGTATTTTGCCAAAACAAAGGTGGCAACCCTCCCAGTGAGAATTGTGGGTGGGAAGAGCAATGCTGCACTCAGTGTTTTTGCTTGCGGGCTTCCAGAACAGAGTGCTGGAACCTGGTTAGGTCCTTCATCAGATCCAAAAGGGCTCTTCATATTATTATTATTTTTTTTCTGCCAGATACTGATTACACCTTCCTTTCTGCTGATGGCCTCTTTTAGATGGAAATGCATTTTTTAGTGTGCCAAAGTGGAGAAGTACGCACCATGTCTATGCACCTGTGGCCATGTATCAACCAAGTAGTTTATATTGTACTGCACTCTTAGGGATCCATGTTGTAACTTTGAGGAAGAGCGGCAAGAAACAGCACACCATCACTGATCTTGCACTGATCTAGCAATGTAGGGTGAACAGGCTCCTGCTGAGGACAACGCAAAAACAGAAAACCCATAATACTCTGTTGAATTTTCAGGTCTTGAAGCTTTTCAAAACTTTGCACAGAACGAGACAACACGTTTTCAAAAACGATACTAGAGCCCTAGAAGGTAATTTTTTTGTTGTTTTCTTGGCACTAAGAGCCCTTCTTTGGGCACCTTCTTGACTTTATTGTGGCGTATGCTTTTGCAGGTTTTACTACAAGAGGCAAACATGACTACTCTCTAAAAGTTTGCGTTCTTGGGGTGTTTGCCAGACTAATAGATTTGCAAATAACCCTGCAAAAGTTCATTGTCATGTCAAAATTTATAATAACTTGTTAGAAGCTGGAGGAGGGGGCTTCCATTCTCGGGCACTTTTTTAATTTTTATGCTGGATTCAGAGGAAGGTGTTGTGTCACTCTCTAAAACAGCCCACTTGTCAACATGCAGTTTATCGCTGCCATTGGCAAGTAGAATTACAAGACAGTTGTGATTTCTTCTGTGACAAACACTCTGATCCAGCTTGAAGTTAGTCACATTATTCCTTCCCTTTGGACTTCCAGGAATACTCTTCGAGACTATGATGGTGTGACAGATTTAGCTGATGCATGGTGTAAATAATAGAAGGGAAGTTTATTTGAATGAAATGCATTTAAATACACAGGAATGTAAGTTGCTCCAGTATTAATGGAATAACTTAGGCCCGCTATACATACAGTAATTTACCTGGCTGAGGAACTTGGGGCATGTGAGACTCAAACTTACTTATACTTAGCAGCACAGGGAAGGGCTAGAGCTCAGCGATAGACCATCTGCTTTGCATGCAGAAGGATCCAGTTCAATCCCCAACATATCCTGGTAGGGCTGGAAATGTCCCTTCTGAAACCCTAGACAGCTCCTTCCAGTTAATGAAGAAAACACTGAACTAGAATAACTGATGGTCAAGTTATTACTATAGCATGATTTTAATATAGTATGTACCGGCATGTAATGAAGCAATGTTAGTGAGTCTTCCATATATGCAGAACTGTTTTCTTCTGAAGCCTTGCCTACCAAGAGCATCTTGTCATATTGCTGCAAAACATTCTTATTTAAGCGACAACAGTACCATAAGAGGTTGTGGTATATTAGCATACTGCTGTATATCTGCATGATGATGTCTGACTAACAATTGATACACAGTTTTTGTCACTAGCAATTTTATTACACATTTTAAATGGTGCGAGATAGAAACAAACTAGCATATTCTTAAACCGGTACATTCTGCAAAGACTGATTAAATTTGGTTGGTTATAGTTGCGTGAATTGCATCATGTAATGGAATTTGTAGCTAGATTTAAACCTGTACACTGAAGAGCAGCATTTGAGTTTCTCGAAACGCATCACGGTACCCTGTATTATCGTTAGTCGGTTGGGGAAATGAACCAGCTTTTTACCCCAATCCTAGTGCATGCAAATATGACTCTGGTAACAGAATTATGGGTTTTTGCATGAGGCTTTTGTTTCACGGGGTGGAATTAAGTCTGTGACTGCAATGGTATGTTACAGGTTTGCATATTGTTAGCAGATAAAAGTAGTATCTGTAAAGGACAAAATGTATTCTGGTAACAGAATTATGGATTTTTGCATGAGGTTTTTGTTTCACAGGGTGGAATCAAGTCTGTGACTGCAATGGTATGTTACAGGTTTGCATATTGTTAGCAGATAAAAGTAGTATCTGTAAAGGACAAAATGTAGAGAAATTAACATTTCCCTTATTTCCCCTTTATCCAGCTGCAAGACTTAAGATAAATGAAGAATTCAAAAATAATAAAGATGAGACTTCTTCTGAAAAAATAGCTGAGGTACTTTAATAGAAATCCCTTCCAGCCCACTGCAAGCTTAAATTGGCTTAACTGTCACAGGTACCCCTTTTTGACCACCTCTCCATTTCCAAGCTCTTTAATGCACTAATTATAATTTTGGGGATTTCTAGCAGATAATTCTGAGCGACTTCATAAAACTTTATTTTTGCCACCACTAGGGGATACACTTGTATGTTGGAACTCTTCATTTTTTTCTCTCCAACCGTTGATGCCCGTGTGTTTTGCTCCCAGGTGGCGCTGTGGGTTAAACCACAGAGTCTAGGGCTTGCTGATCAGAAGGTCGGCGGTTCGAATCCCTGCCACGGGGTGAGCTCCCGTTGCTTGGTCCCAGCTCCTGCCCACCTAGCAGTTCGAAAGCACGTCAAAGTGCAAGTAGATAAATAGGTACCGCTCTGGCGGGAAGGTAAACGGTGTTTCCGTGCACTGCTCTGGTTTCACCAGAAGCGGCTTAGTCATGCTGGCCACATGACCCGGAAAAACTGTCTGCGGACAAACGCCGGCTCCCTCGGCCTATAGAAGCGAGATGAGTGCCACAACCCCAGAGTCGGACATGACTGGACCTGATGGCCAGGTGTCCCTTTACCTTTTTACGGGAGCAAGGGACAGCTGCACCAAAAAAAACAAAGCTAAATCACTTACAAACTCTCCTTTGGGTCATGAAACACATTTCTAAATAACTTACTACTTCAATTATGAGCTGAATTATATTGAAACATTAACCATAGGTGTTCTGTTTTGCCACCTGCAGAGGGCGAGTGAATAAGCCTTTGTGGTTCCCATTCAGGAAAGATTTTCCATTCATTGAATTATTTCTTTACAAAGGCTTCCATTTATAAATGTACACCAATTATGGGAATTCGGAAAGAAGCGCTCTTAAGAGTTCTTGGGGGGTGGGGTGGCAGTTAAAATAAACCTAAATCAGCCTCTACAGTAATTTGCATGCAAAACTAGGACAGGTACTCTCATACAAACACAAGATGGGTACAATGATACCTTGCGCTGAACAAATGTTCATGAGTCCACTTGCAGAATCTGGAGCAATGGAAGAGATCCCTTTTTGTAAGTTCCCCTCCCTACCCAGTAACAGCTGTGTTTAAACCAATTCATCATAGATTTTTGTGCTTTCTACAGATGTGACCAAGGCAGCTCAAAACCAGCCCTCCCAGGGTTTTGTTTTTTTTAATCCGATAACGTTGAGACCATATCAGGGTTTTTTTCCCGGGGGGGGGGGATGTGATCACTAAAATGTTAAGGTTGGGAACAGAAGAGCAAGGAGAAAGAACCCATGCTTGAATTTTCTATGGTGATTCTTTCAGTCATTATATAAAGGTGCTTTTAGGGACCCACTTAATTTTCTTTCTTTTCTTTTTTTTTATAAAATTATCTATTTGATTTTTCAAATTAGAGTTTTACAGAGGTATATCAAACATAAATCATAAAAACAAGATTCCAAGGAATCTCCTGGACTTCCCCCCTCCCCTTTATGGGTCCTATTATTAATCATTTCCTCCTGCATCTTTTATGATGATCCAGATCTTAATTTTCATCTTACTCTGCAACCTCCCACCCCAGCTCCATATTTGCAGGTAGCTCTTTGGATTTGAAGCGCAACATGTCTGCCACACCATTATAATTTCCACGAGCTTGATAAAATTACAAGTCTGGCTGCTTGGAAGTAAAATAAACTATTTTTTGTGCCCGGACACTAAACAGTATAATTCACCTGCAGGCATCAGAGTTGATCATGTTGCCCACAACATTTTTTTTTTTTTTTGCCTAGCAGTAGAACTGCATCTTACACACAGTGTGGTGTGGTTTGCTTGTTTTTCTAATAGTAAGTGAGGGCTGCACAGTCGTACCTCCATTTACATAACCCTCTGGTTACATAAACTGTGGGATGCACGCACGGCAAACCCGGAAGTATTTTACCGGGTTTCGCCGCATGTGCAGAAGCGGTCCTCAGGTTGCGGAAACCTCGGGATCCAACCAGACCTCCAGAACAGATCCCATCCGCAGCCGGAGGTACCACTGTACTGCTTTACGAGTTCCTGTACACGGATAATTTGATAAAATTAAAGTTACGTGCACTCTTAAAAACATATGCCTCTGTGTGTATTATAACTGTATATTGCATGACCATTACAGAGAGCTGCTAGCAGATTATTAAGGGAGTTAATTGGAAGTGGGCCTTTTTGTCTAATCTAAAATGGATGTTATGAATTATTGTTCCCAAATGTGGAGCTGCCTAAAAGTCTGTTGCCAATTCTGAAAAATCAGTATTCCTTTTATTGACATTTGAAATCTTAACAGTAGTCCTCTTTTGAAGGCTTAACAGATGAAAGGAGCTGTAGAATTATAAGCGATTTGGTACTTTGTACTCAACAAGCATAGGGGATGTCTTCCAAAAATAATGCTGTGGCATTCAATCAATTCTCTTTTTCCCCTCCCCTTTTATGAACAGCTTGTGAAAATAGGTTCAGATGTAGAACTTATACTCAGAACGTCTGTCCTTCAAGGTGTTCATGTGGATTCCAACCATCTACGTAAGTAAATAATCTTTTAAGTTGGAAAGTTGTAAGTGCTTCATGTCTGCTTTAACACTGAACACTGCTACTTCCTCTTGGGTAAAGGTAAAGGTATCCCTGACCGTTAGGTCCAGTCACAGACGACTCTGGGGTTGCGGCGCTCATCTTGCTCTATAGGCCGAGGGAGCTGGCGTTTGTCCGCAGACAGCTTTTGGGTCATGTGGCCAGCATGACTCAGCCGCTTCTGACGAACCAGAGCAGCGCACAGAAACACCGTTTACCTTCCCACTAGAGTGGTACCTATTTATCTACTTGCACTTTGACGTGCTTTCGAACTGCTAGGTGGACCGGAGCTTGGACCGAGCTAGGGGAGCTCACCCTGTCACAGGGATTCGAACCGCCAACCTTCTGATCGGCAAGCCCTAGGCTCAGTGGTTTAGACCACAGCGCCACCTGCATCCCGCATCCTCTTTGATACATAGCATTAAATGCGTTCAGAATTTTGCTAACCTTTCAAATGATGAAACCAGGTTTCAGGTTGTGCCAGGTTTGTTTGGAATGAGCATGCGGTACCATTAATTGCTCAGAAAAACAATGCTGGTTCTGAAATTTAGTGAGTTTCTGAATAACGTTTAAAAGAAGCAGTAGATCTTGGGAGAACTACCAAAATAACTTTGAAATTATCTTCTACTTCCACAGGAAGAGTGCTTGGGTTTTCTTAGTTCTGTCTGTAATTGCTCTTATTTACATAGTTTGTACAGTGGTATCTTGGTTCTCAAACTTAATCCATTTTGGAAGTCCGTTCCAAAACCAAGGCGCGCTTACCCATAGAAAGTAATGCGAAATGGATTAATCCGTTCCAGACTTTTAAAACAACCCTAAAACAGCAATTTAACATGAATTTTATTATCTAACGAGACCATTGATCCATAAAATGAAAGCAATAAATAACGTACTGCAATCACACAATCAATCAATCAATCAATCAATCAGTCGCTGAACTGGGTTCCACACAGTCACAAAAACAAAAACAATGAGCTTCAAAAACAAAAACAGACCTCAAAATAAATAGCAAAAACAGACAGAACTCAGCGTAACACTCAAAACAGAAGTGTGGCACTCAAAATGGAGCATGTTCAACATCCGAAAAATGTTCACAAACTGGAACACTTACTTCTGGCTTTGCAGTGTTTGGGTTCCAAGTTGTTTGAGTACCAAAGTGTTTGAGTACCACTGTATATATGTATTTTTCAATTTATCTATTTTGTTATCTGGGGTAGGGCATTGCTGTTTTTCTTGATATTGACAGTTGTTATAATTTTCCCACTAATATCTTAATCTAACAGTGGATCAGGTCCAAGGTAGCTCAAGCAGGTGTTCACTCACACAACAAGGTTTGTCCTCCTTGCCCTATTTTACCCCCAAAATCTGCTCTAGAGGATTGGGAGACCCTCTGGAACAGATCTGAGGAGTGTGCAGGGCACTCAGGGATAAAGAGAAACTGGTGTTCCCATTGCACAAGTGGGTGGACATCATAGGATGCTACCCAATGTGTTGCGTTCATCTGAAAGACATATCAAAAACTTGTATATAAAAGAAGAATGCATGTATTTGCTGTGGATTTCTAGCCTCTGCTTTACAAGGAACGTGAGATATGTAAAAACATATTGCATTTTAAAATAGAAATTATCATGTTTACAAGGAAACAGCCCTATCAACTTAAATCCAAATCGACACAAATTCGGTTTTCAGTTCTTCACCTGCAGATTTTCAACAACACCTTTGCACTGGCAGGTAATAGCATTTCAAACTAATACAGGCCAAGAGAGCAAAACTGAGCCTCTCATCATGCTTCAAACTGCCACTTTGTAATTGCAAGTCTTACTGAGTAGATGCAAGTCAGTTCACTGTTGCACCAGTACAAAGGTAAAAGGTAAAGGACCCCTGGATGGTTAAGTCCAGTCAAAGACACTTTTGTTGTGGCACTCATCTCACTTTCAGGCCAAGGGAGCCGGCGTTTGTCCACAGACAGCTTTCTGGGTTACGTGGACAGCATGACTTAACCACTTCTGGCGCAACGAAACACCGTGACAGAAGCCAGTGCACACAGGCCGTTTACCTTCCCGCTGCAGCAGTACCTATTTATCTACTTGCACTGGCGTGCTTTCAAACTGCTAGGTTTCCAGAAGCTGGGACAGAGCGACGGGAGCTCAACCCGTTGCGGGGATTCAAACTGCCGAAGAGGCTCAGTGGTTTAGACCACAGCACTCTGGTTTGGGAGAGAGAA
This sequence comes from Lacerta agilis, assembly GCF_009819535.1. NCBI lineage: Eukaryota > Metazoa > Chordata > Lepidosauria > Squamata > Lacertidae > Lacerta > Lacerta agilis. The sequence goes on from NC_046322.1 coordinate 49,491,695, forward strand.
AGAGAAAGTATACATTATCAGTTGGTGTTGCCCTAGGGCATGCTGCTATCCAGATTAACTCAAAATTATTCATGCTTTTCTGTATTTGGGGAAATGGCCCTTTTCTGCTTCGACCATCATGAGCCCTATCCTCCTAGAATGAGAATGATAGTGGAGAAGAGTTTATTCCCTGACGACTGAGAAATAGCTTGCACACATATGTAGGGACATGTATGCTGTGCAATTGTGGCAGCATGGCAGCCTCACAGAAGCTCAATGGCCTGGGGCTGATCTGTGTTGGGGATGGGAGACTGCTCAGGACCCCTGTGCACCCAGTCTTGAATTTTGTCATCAAAATCAACACTTGAGGTATTCACTCTGCTAGCAAGCTTTTTGTCTCTTGGTTTTTGATTGTGGCTTTCTAAGTGGCTCTACTTGCCCAGTTCTTCACAATATCAACTAAATGGATATGTCGGTCAGCAGCCATTTAACGTATTGGACAGAAATGCGGAGGAAGTCCAGGACTCTGTTCAGTCCTGAAACTCCCTGAAAGGTTTTAGAAGCCTCTGCCGCTGAGCGTAACCGGATCTTACCTCACTGGGCAGTGGCAAGGATAAAACAGTGTTCTGAGATCCTTGAAGAGAGAGTGGGATTCAGATCAACTAACAGTGGGGGGGGAACAGTACGCAAACTGGCCTTTTCTCAAAAACAGGAATAGGATTTCCTTAGCTGTAAATGGGATCAGAGTGTTTTGCATCAGCAAGGGAGAAGAAAAGAGTAAGCAAGAATGACTGGAGGAAGTCGCATAATATTTCCCGTTTCTCCAAACCTCTCATTGCTTCCCACCCGCCTTTCTCAAGTGCCTGCTCTGGTATTTTTCCCTCTTCCCTGCCTTCTCTCCCATCTCCTTGGCAACCGGCGACATTCGCTTCATTTCTACACCCCTCCCAACTGCCTACTCCCATATAAGGCTCAGTACAACCCATTATTCCTCTTGTCCATCTTTGCCTTCCCCCACATCCCTTTAAAAAGCAAGACGAAAACCTGGACTGAAGATGCAGGGAGGTTGCAACTCAGCTCGGCAAACGGGTCCTGCCACGCTGCATGAACGCGAAGAGTCTTCCATATAGAACCGGAATCTTTAATATCAGAGCGTAGGCAGCTGCCTTATGCCTCTTATTTCCACATACGGGGTACATTTGTTCGTTGCGTAAAAAAGCAATGCTGCACCTCTGGGCCCGCGACCATAGCAAATCTTCCTTCTCGCATCGTGACATCTATACCTTTAAAATTAGTCTTGCCGACAGCCCTGTTCAGGGGACAGGATACACAGTGGTGCTGCTGGATTACGATACCACCCATGCTGAAATGATTAAGTATCCCGAAATCCATCTGATTCACCATTTGGCTGCATGCAGTTGCCTTTCTGAAGACGTTCTCTCCTCCATGTAAGCTGTTCCTACAAAAGCGGGAATCCATTGCGACCGGTCTAGCTATGGGTGTCTGTCATGGCCCACGTGGCACATAAAACTTCGGAAACTCTTCTGCAGAGTCACGTCCACCAAGTCTCATAGTGTCTACTCCAGGAGCTATTAGGATGCGGGTGGTGTTGTGGTCTAAACCAGGGGTCAGCAAACCTCTTCAGCAGGGGGCCAGTCCACTGTCCCTCAGACCTTGTGGGGGGCCGGACTATATTGGGGGGGGGGGATGAATGAATTCCTATGCCCCACAAATAACCCAGAGATGCATTTTAAATGAAAGGGCACATCCTACTCATATAAAAAAAATGCTGGTTCTCGGACCGTCCGCGGGCTGCATTTAGAAGGCGATTGGGCCGGATCCCTGGGCCTTAGTTTGCCTACCCATGGTCTAAACCATGGAGCCTCTTGAGCTTGTCAATAGGAAGGTTGGCGGTTCAAATCCCCAGGGTGAGCTCCCGTTGCTCTGTCCCAGGTCCTGCCAACCTAGCAGTTTGAAAGCATACCAATGCAAGTAGATAAATAGGTACCACTGCAGCAGGAAGGTAAATATTTCTGTGCGCTCTGGTTTCCATCGCGGTGCTCCGTTGCGCCAGAAGTGGTTTAGTCATGCTGGCCACATGACCTGGAAAACTGTCTGTGGACAAATGCCTGCTCCCTCAGCCTGAAAATGAGATGAGCACCGCACCCCAGTCACCTTTGACTGGACTTAACTGTTCAGGGGTCCTTTACCTTACAGGGACGTGGGTGGCACTGTGGGTTAAACCACAGAGCCTAGGGCTTGCCAATCAGGTCGGAGGTTCGAATCCCCACGACGGGGTGAGCTCCCGTTGCTCGGTCCCAGCGTCTGCCAACCTAGCAGTTCAAAAGCACGTCAAAGTGCAAGTAGATAAATAGGTGCCGCTCGGGCGGGAAGGTAAACGGCGTTTCCGTGTGCTGCTCTGGTTCGCCAGAAGCGGCTTTGTCATGCTGACCACATGACCCGGAAGCTGTACACCGGCTCCCTCGGCCAGTAAAGCGAGATGAGTGCCGCAACCCCAGAGTCATCTGCGACTGGACCTAATGGTCAGGGGTCCCTTTACCTTTACCTTTTTTTACTCCAGGAGCTATCGGCATGGCCCACGCAGGTCCACATGAACCCATATATGCCTTTCCTGGCACTCAGATCCCCTACCTACATTGAAATTAGGTTTGCAAGAAGCAGTATATTGCAGTTAACGTAATAGACTGTGATGTGTGCTTGGCTGCAGGGTGTGAACAGTTTCTCCAGTTTGCAAGTGTGCCCACAGGTTCAGTAAAAGTTGGCAACCCCTAGAGTAGACAATACTGGTCAAGGTGGATCAATGGTTTGATAGTAGGCTCCCCAGGGTTTCAGGCAGGCTTCTCCCATCATCTGATAACAGACCCTTTCCTTTTGCTGGTGATGCCAAAAAAAACGAAGCTGGGATCTTCTGTGTGCCATTGACGGACTTTGCTACTGATCTGTAGCCCCTTCCCTATTCCCTTGGTCCTAACAGGGATATCTGGGCCTTCTGATTTGTGCATGCTACCCGTAGGCTAAATGCTGGTACAAAGGAGGTGTATATTAGGGCAGCAGCCTTTGTCAGATTAGGTTAAATAGCCTAGAGACCGTCCCTCGAGGGGGTGCTTAAGGTGCCAGATGGTCAGAGACAAGGGCAGATAAAGGACAACGCAGTCAAGCAAAATAAACTGGCTGCCTTTCTCTCTTGCCCTCCTCCTGCCCCCCCCCCACCTTTAAGAAAACTGCAGGTAAGTTGACAGAAAACCTCCCTGTATAATGGAGCACTTGATTTAAATCAGACATAGGCAAACTCCGGCCCTTCAGATGCTTGGGACTACAATTCCCATCATCCCTGACCACTGGTCCTGTTAGCTAGGGATGATGGGAGTTGTAGTCGCGAACATCTGGAGGGCGCCCGAGTTTGCCTATGCCTGATTTAAATGCAAGGCACTTGTTCAATAATGCTAAAATTTGTTTTTCTTTGGCCACGCTTAATCGGCACACACTGCCAGAGTAATAAGTTGGCCAAGTCCTTACTAATTATACTTATTGCTGTGGCACAAATGTATGGATGCTTCTAACGCACAAGATATAAGTATATATCCACTCTGCAAATGCCATTAAGAAAAAGAAAGTTGCTATAGTTCGACAAACAGCTGATCTCCCTTTGTAAAGACCGTATGAACTCTTACAGGTAACCCTTTTCTCTTCTAGTGCTTGTACCAAGAAAAGAGCTGCTGCTGGAGAACGTGCCTTTCAGCGATACACCGAAACAAAAGTCATGAATTGGGGAGAATAAAGTTTTGTGGTAATTGTTAACTGTAGTGTGACTTGCATATTGAGATTTCTTTCCTGTGGAACCTCCAGCCCATGGGCCTAATCAGGTCCAGCATGTGTCCCAGTAGGTGACATCATCTGTGACATTATCTGTGACATCAGGTGAGAGGCAGAGGTGACAAAACTCTCTCATCATATGATTGGCGGTGAGAACAAGCCAGCTAAGATTCTCTATGCAGGGGAACCGTGCAGCCAGCCAATCACTGAAGAGCTAACCAAGAACCGCCCCTATCTCTGTACCCCCTCCAAATGACATTTCCATTTAAATTTTAGTATCTGTGTGAACAGATGGTTGAGAAAGACTTGTTCTAAATTCTTCTCAATGTCTACAGCAGGTGGTGCTCTTCCATATTTATATTCAGGGAATGAATTCTGAAATGAATTCAGAACCGCTTTCTCTATATATTTATACCTAGTAGTAAGTAGCTGCCTTTAACTCAAAAGGTTTGGAAACATTTTATTAAACGAGCTGGTCCATCTGTGTTCACAGAAGCTTACTTCCAAGAAAGGGTAAATAAGATTGCAGGCTTAAATTTAATTTCATTTCACTTTTAATTTGTATACACAAGCTGAAGAAACAACAAAATAAACAGCCGAGGTCAAACACATAATAACAATCTGATCCAGTGCAAAAAAAAAAAGTCACAGTAACTTTAAAATAAACAATTTATATCAAATAAAGCAATATTCGGTAATCCATTAGAATGTAATAGTAAACAGTAAAAGTGGCATAACTATCAGCAAATAATAACTGAACTGTTTACACTTGTCAGTTACATTAAAGAGTTACTAAGCTATCATCAATAAAAATAACAGCACAAAATATCACAGAACATACAAAACCATATGAAAGGATCAAATTGGGAAACAAGGACACACAACTTACCAAATTATTTTAAAGCCCTCTTCATTCCTTTGCAGGCACATGGTGCCCTTTTTGTTTTTAGCTCTTAATCTCTATCTGTACATAACGGCGTAATTGAAGCCCCATAGACTATTATTTGTGTCGCTTGTGTCTTTGAGCATTGAGAGGTATTTGCTGGGAAAGTGATAGAGGATTCTGTCCCCATGAATGGGGAACCTGTGGCTCTCCAGATGTGGCAGTCCCAGTCATCCTGACCAAGGGCCAGGAATAGTGGGAGTTCCAGTCCAGCAACATCCCAGAGGGCCACAGGTTCTCCATGCTTGATTCTGAAGGATCCCAGCAACATACATTCTCTTTTCCTCAACCCTATATAGAAGAAGAAGAAGAGTTTGGATTTGACATCCCGCTTTATCACTACCCGAAGGAATTCCAAAGCGGCTAACATTCTCCTTTCCCTTCCTCCCCCACAACAAACACTCTGTGAGGTGAGTGGGGCTGAGAGACTTCAAAGAAGTGTGACTAGCCCAAGGTCACCCAGCAGCTGCATGTGGAGGAGGGGAGACGCAAACCCGGTTCACCAGATTACGAGTCTACCGCACTTAACCACTACACCTCACTGGTTCTCGCCACACTGGTTATATAGAATATATAACGTGGGTTGACTTGCTCAGCCTTTTTGCCCAGTGCTTCCCAAATGCCCAACAACTGGCTGATTGTTGCCCATTTGGGAAGCTGTGTGCAAGAGTTTTTGCAGTGCCTACGCAACTTCTTTGAGCCAAGCCCCACTTTTACGTGGCCCAGAGGTGGTCATGGCTCCCCCGAGACAACTCATGGGTACAATGGGGAGGCCAAATTTGGCCCCTGGGCTGGAGGTTCCCCAACCCTAGCCTAACCTTTGTTAGCGAAAGAAGCTTGGGCGTGAAACCCTTAATTTGAAAGGTACTTTTTGGCTATAAGGAGAGAAGATATCCCAAGGAAGCTTCAGCATAGAAGTTCATTATGTTCCATATTTTTCATATTTCAAGGCCTGAATTTCCATATTTTATATCTGGGTTTCTTGTGTGGGTTTTTCGTACTGGCATCTGTCAGTTTGCTGAAATATGTGCTATAGGGGAAGAGCTCTCTGCAGGAGTTTGCAGTGGACTAATCTAAAACAAGATTAAGATATTTTAGCCTGTGCCTTTGTTACTGCATTTAACGTCTACTATTCTGTCACCACCTCATCTTCTTAAAAACGGTGTATTATAATAATAGCCCCGTGGAGGCGAAAAAAAGGCTGATATGTTGATATGTGCTTGCTACGCACACAAACACACACTCGCTTGTGGTTAATGTGATTTGCCTTGAAGAATGTGCATAAAACCAACCATTGTGCTGAATCATTGGACTGGAGAACGTGCACAAAAGAACAGCATAAATTTTGATTTCCCATATTAGCCAAGCTTAAAAGGTTGGGTATTTCATGTAGGGCATTTCATACATTGCTTGATCATTCAGCCTATTATTTTTGGGGGCAATGTATACCTTTACTTACTGAGGTGTGAAACTCTCACGTCTTTCAACATTAATTGGAAGTTATGCGTGTTGATGTGCCCAATTCCCTATTTTTGCTTCTTATACGTGCTCATTATTCTTCCTTTCTGGTGAATGTGCACAATAACAGACCATCGTGCCCATTCTTCAGTCAACTTGTATTAACCCCAGCTTTGCCCTGGGGCAACGGGGACAGCCACTGTTGCATATGCTTATAAACCTGATCCCCAGACTTTAAAGATACCATATCTGGCCATTAGACCATCCTCTTTCAGAATTTTACCTCATAAATCCATATTTTCACCCCAAAGATCAAATATGAAATTTTATCGAACTCTCTCTCTGAAGAATTTCCCCTGTTAAGGAGATGTGTCACATTTCAGCCAAGGTCTAAGTTTTGAAGTAAAAATGGAAATGTCATAAAATCTAATTTAAAACACACATAAAATGCTGGATTCTAAGTTATTAAAAGTGTGCCATCCTTATCAGTGAATCTTATTGGGCTCCTATAATCACTTTAAGTAGAACTTCGATTTCATGGTGTGCAGTTTGCTCTTCTAGCTGGGAGGCAAAACTGTGTGTATTATTAATTGTTATTATTATTCCCATGGATCTGACCCACAATGCACCTTTTTATGTTTTCTGACTTTGGTCTTGCTTGATTGTTTGCATATTATAGTTCTCTATATAGCACAGTCTATATCCATATAAAATCACCAGTGTTTTCTAGGAGTAGAGCAGAGAGTGATTCAGTCATTGGAAGACACTAGTTAATAGCATCATTTTTTCAATGCACTCATTAAATGATTGGTTAGAACAATCTGTGCTCTTGCTTATTTTTCAATCAAATTTGAGCAGTTTTATCTTTTAATAGCAACTGCCAAAAATACCGTAGTGTTCTTGTTCTTGGCGTGTCTACTGAGAGACCAATGAAAATTCACAAGGTGTTTTTTTTAAAAAAACAAACAAACTATGAGTTACCTAGTACTGATTTAATGAACAATTAAGTTCAGCTTCCCTTAGTCTTGGCTCTGAGGACAAATACCGCAGCACCTTTTAAAATAACACTTCAATATGCATGAGTTTTCAATCCTGCAATTTTTCCCATTTTGAAAAATGCTGGATTGCTGTCAACTGCATGAAGCCGAAGTGCATTGGTTTGCATTGTATTAGAGTTGTAAATAAGGCAATTTAATTCTTAGTACTGGCAGTTCCTTACACTTCCTTTGTAAATAGGAGAAAGATATTGGCACTGGAAAACTAAAAATAAGGCCAACCAACCTTTGCAGGAAGAGCAGGAACTTTATCTTTCACTACATGGGATGACTCTTTCCGAAAGATTTCCTATTTCTTAGCATAAAAGCAATTCACTCTGTTATGATGAATGGGAAATGCATAGTCATGAATGCAATTACGCATCTGTGTAACCTTATTGCAGATAAACGGAAATTAATGGGCGACATCCAATGATATCCACCCTTTTCTGCAATGCAACAACCAAATCTTTTTTAGGAAGGGCATGCCACATTGTCACAATCTAGGCATGACATCTGAGAATGCATTAGGTTCAACACTTAATTACATCTGTGGGTTCTACAGACATTCCTGTATCATCCAGGTATTGAATATTGCCTGCTTGGCTCCATTGTGAAATATGTCTACCAGCGCCATCTGGTACGCAGGCTGAGACCCTACCTGCCCGCAGACTGTCTTACCAGAGTGGTGCATAATCTGGTTATCTCCCACTTGGATTACTGCAATGCGCTCTACGTAGGGCTACCTTAGAAGGTGACCCGGAAACTACAACTAATCCAGAATGCGGCAGCTAGACTGGTGACTGGGCGTGGCCGCCGAGACCACATAACACCAGTCTTGAAAGACCTACATTGGCTCCCAGTATGTTTCTGGGCACAATTCAAAGTGTTGGTGCTGACCTTTCAAGCCCTAAATAGCCTCTGTCCAGTATAACTGAAGGAGCGTCTCCACCCCCATTGTTCAGCCCGGACACTGAGGTCCTGCGCCGAGGGCCTTCTGGCGGTTCTCTCACGACAAGAAGTGAGGTTACAGGGAACCAGCCAGAGGGCCTTCTCGGTGGTGGCGCCCGCCCTGTGGAGCGCCCTCCCATCAGTTGTCAAGGAAATAAGCAACTATCTGACTTTTAGAAGACATCAGAAGGCAGCCCTATTTAGGGAAATTTTTAATGTCTGATGTTTTATTGTTTTTAGTATTCTGTTGGGAGCTGCCCAGAGTGGCTGGGGAAACCCAGCCTGATGGGCGGAGTATAAATAAATTGTTGTTACGTTCCATTTTTCATCCACTTCATTCCTCTATATGGAGTACACTCGTTCACTTTCTAACACTCATTTGGAACAGAACAGGGAAATGTCACTGTTTTCAGGATTATTTGCACCCCTAAATTCTTCAGTAAAAGCATCTAAGGCAGCAAATGCAGTCGTATGTAAAGGATCACTGTAGGCCCTGCTTGAAAAAATAGCCAGTTTAAGCTTTGTCTTCGAAAGCTCCTGAAATTTCCACTGCAAGTCAGTCTTCTCTTGTTCACTTATCCAGGGAGTGGGTGTTACTGTGGTCTAAACCACTGAGTCTCTTGGGCTTGCCGATCAGAAGGTTGGCGGTTTGAATCCCTGCGACAGGGTGAGCTGCCGTTGCTCTGTCCCAGCTCCTGCCAACCTGTCAGCTTGGAAGCATGCCAGTGGGTTTGAGCCCCACATTTGGCAAAAGATTCCTGCATTGTAAGGGATTGAGTTAGATGACCCTTATGGTCCCTCCCACACTAGATTCCCTGATTCTCTGATTCCATGAACCCAATATCCCCCCTCCCATGGGTTCCATCTATTCATGAATATTAACCTTCCACACATCACATTTGTGCACATGCAAACACCATTCTGCCTCAACCACATTTGAAACCTCCCATTTACTCACACAAACATATACCAGCCGACACCCACAAACATCAGTCTGTTTTAGCCTTGTAGCCACCAACATCTGCCAGCTTCTCTTAGGTCCATCATGAGACATCCGCCAGCTTCCAATCATGGATACCAGCAGCCTTCAAGCAAGCAAACTTGCCTGATTATCGCTCCATAGCATCCCACTGCCAGAGGATTGCCTCCTTCTATTCCCCAGTTTGCCTCCTCCAAGTGGAAGAAACCTGGGCAGTGCTGAATGTCACATCCATTTGCCAGGTGTGTCCTGCTTGAAACAGAAAAGGGCTTTCCCCTTGGCCTGCCTTTATATCCACTCAGTTGCCAAGTGCTTTTGTGACATCACAAGAAACCCACAGCCAATGGCAACAGCTGGGGAAGCATAATCTTCATTGCTTTGAGCCTCACAACGGCGGGTGGACCTATCAGTGATTGTGTACTTGTTTATTTGGGACATGGGTGGTGCTGTGGTCTCTAAACCACCGAGCCTTTGGAGCTTCCCAATAAGAAGGTTGGTGGTTCGAATCCTCGCGACGGGGTGAGCTCCCGTTGCTCTGTCCCAGCTCTTGCCAACCTAGCAGTTTGAAGGCATGCCATTGCAAGGAGATAAATAGGTACTGCTGCAGCGGGAAGGTAAACTGTATTTCCGTGCGCTCTGGCTTCCATCACGGTGTCCTGTTGTGCTGGAAGCAGTTTAGCCCTGCTGGCCACATGACCCGGAAAGCTGTCTGCCAACAAACACTGGCTCCCTTGGCCTGAAGCAAGATGAGCAACGCAACCCTATAGACAATTTTGACTGGATTTAATCATCCAGGGGTCCTTTTCATTTCTTTTCTTTTAACTCCAGGAAGTGGTATTCACATTTAGCCATCATGAGTAGCGACTACCCTAGTATCCATTTTGGTAACCCCCTGCTACAAGGCTCAGGAACTTAAGACCCTGTATTCTGCTATTTCAGACCAATGGTTCGTCTAGCACAGAATTGTCTATACTGAATAGCAGGGGCATGGCAGGATTTCCGAGAAGGCTTTATCTCTGGTTGTACCTGATGATGGTAGGGATTGAACCTGCAAAACCGATGCTCTACCACTGAGCTCTGGCATACTTTGGGTCTCTTGGGGGATATTAATATGCCATGGGCCACAGTTTGGAAGTGCTGCTCTTGAGATTCCATTCTTTAGGGCCTATGAGTCATCTATCATGTCTGGGGTCCCCGCTGTTACATGTACAGGGACACATAACAAAGAAAACACCCCAATTAAACTACTCTTGACACCAAAAATGAAGATAAGAGGATGATTTTCAGCCTAAACTTTCACAGAATCCACTTTCCACACTGTTAGGAAGGAAAGAGAAGAGGCAGCCTCTGAAAATAAAAGCAGCGCAATGACAATGCTTTATTTTGTGTTCTTTGGTTTGTTCTTGTTTTCCTGTTCTCCGAATGTTAATGTCCTCATCCTCATTCATGTTCTCATTTGTTTTGAATTACTGTTCATGCCACAGCTTTGTTTTCTTTGGTGAACTGCCCGTTTTGAAGGAATGACTACCATTCTCTCTTTGACAGGAGATTGCTACAAACTTGCACTGGACCATAACGCTAGTTTCTGAAGCACACCTCTTCCCATCTCCAAAATCAAGACCGAAATAATCATGAAGAACCGCAGGGAAGACTCAATACTGGAACTAAAGGCTTGAATATTTATGCCAATAAAAAGGAAACCAGTGCAACGTTCCTTTCCAGATGCACAATAAGATTGTTTTTCTTCTCCTAATATTAAAGTTACTCGGGACATAACTTGGTCATTGTCTTCAGTCAGATGATAGGTCAGTTGCTATTGGCAGCAAATCACGCCAAAATTTGAAAGGAGCAAGGGGAAGCTGCATCCTGATGGCTTTTTTGGTTTGTCTCAGGCATCCTCTGAAATGTGGAAAGATGCTACTCCTCCTCTTTCTCTCCCTCCCTAATGCATTGAATTTCATGCACTGCAGCGGAACCACAAGAATTGACCCCAGGCTTCATATTGGTCCAAGACACCATGTACACAATAACATAGGAAACATCCATGTAGACAACAATCAAACCTGTGTTGTCTTGTTAGGAGATACACCAGTTAAAAAGCAATTGATCAATCTCTTTTTGGTGTTAAAAAGTGCAATCTCACTTAAGAATGTCTTCTTTGGTTACTGTGCATATTTTAGCATCCTGTTATTATGCCTGCTAAAATGAATAAAAACCTCTTACCCGCTAATGCAGGTTTTGTAGATGAAGGATGCGTAAGAGAAGGTTGGTAAGCCACTCAAGAAAGGCTACTTTTGAGGGTCATCTTCCACTCTTTTTGGGAAGTCTTTCTATTCACGGTACAGCCATATTTCCTTACAGCTCCTTCCTGGCCAAGTTCAGTGTTCTATTTCCCAACTTAGAATTTGAAAAAGCATTTAGGGAAACACTCAGAAAACAGTTACAGGTAGGTAGCCGTGTTGGTCTGCCATAGTCAAAACAAAACAAAATAAAAAATTCCTTCCAGTAGCACCTTACAACTAAGTTTGTTCTTGGTATGAGCTTTCGTGCGCATGCACACTTCTTTAGATACACTGAAACGGAAGTCACCAGACCCTTAAATATAGTGAGGGAGTGGGGAGGGGTATTACTCAGAAAGGTGGTGGGAATGGGTGATCAGCTGATAGGTGTGGAAAATCTGTTGATGACTCTTAAAGACTGCAATTGGTCTTACAGGGAAAGGCAAGGGGTGAGATGGCTAAAGATAGCTTTGTCATGTATAATGAGATAAGAATCCAATGTCTTTGTTCAGACCAGGTCTCTCCAAGGTTTTAAGTTTGGTGATTAGTTGCAATTCAGCCACTTCTCTTTCCAGTCTATTTCTGAAATTCCTTTGTATTAAGACAGCTACTTTGAGATATTGTATAGAATGTCCTGGGAGACTGAAGTGTTCTCCTACTGGTTTCTCTGTCTTGTGATTCCTGATATCAGATTCATGTCCATTTATCCTTTGGCGTAGGGTTTGGCCTGTTTGTCCAATATAGAGAGCTGAAGGGCACTGTTGGCATTTGACTGCATACACAATGTTGGAAGATGAGCAAAACTCAGAAAACAGTTTGCGGATGAATGGTTTTGTATTATCAGATCATACATGATCAGCGGTGCCTATTTATCTACTTGCACTGGCATGCTTTCATGTCCCAAATAAACAAGCACACAATCACTGATAGGTCCACCCACCATTGTGATGCTCAAAACAATGATGATGATGCCTCCTCAGCTGTTGCCATTGGCTGTGGGTTTCTTGTGATGTCACAAAAGCACCTGGCAACTGAGTGGGTATAAAGGCAGGCCAAGGGGAAAGCCCTTTTCTGTTTCCAGCAGGACACACCTGGCAATGGATGTGACATTCAACACTGCCCAGGTTTCTTCCACTTGCGGGAGGCAAACTGGTGAATGGAAGGAGGCAATCCTCTGGCAGTGGGATGCTAGGGAGCAATAATAAGGCAAGTTTGCTTGCCTGAAGGCTCCTGGTATCTGTGGTTAGAAGCTGGCGGACGTCTCATGATGGACCTAAGAGAAGCTGGCAGATGTTGGTGGATGGAAGCCAGTGGCATTTGGATTCAGAAGTTGGTGGAGGCTACAAGGCTAAAGCAGACTGATGTTTGTGGATGTTGGCTGATGGAAGTTCACCTTTGGAAGACAGTCAACACAAGCCAGTGGATCTTTGTGGATTGAAACCAGGGCACGAACGTGAATGGATGTCGACTGGTATATGTTTGTGTGAGTACATGGGAGGTTTCAAATGTGGTTGAGGCAGAATGGTGTTTGCATGTGCACGAATGTGATGTGAATAGATGGAATCCATGGGATGGGGGATATTGGTTTCATGGAATCAGAGAATCAGGGAAGCAAGTTTGGGAGGGACCCTGAGGGTCATCTAGCCCAACCCCTTGCAATGCAGGAATTTTTTGCCAAATGTGGGGCTCAAACCCACAGGCATGCTTCTGAACTGCTGGGTTGGCAGGAGCCTCCCCGTGAACCCCTACACGCTGGCCACCTCTGCCCAGGAGAAGGCAGGCACCACTGTGACCCACCTCACCACGTTCAACCCTGCTGGCACTGGGCAGGAGGTGTGGCAGGACCTCCTGGCAGATGGCAAGCTGGCATCCCCCCCAGGGGAAAGCCCCCCAACGGAGAAGGGGGAGGCTTGCGCAGCAGCTGTATGCGCCACCTGCATGGTACCAGCTTCTGGGCACTCAATGCTGGAGTTAGCCTTGGCCTGGGATATGCCCTGCATTCGGTTTGGCTCCAAAGAGAAGGAGCACCACAGGAGGTACACTCATTTTTTGGCAGCAGGGGAGATGCCCGCCCGGCTCTGTCTTACTACACCCTCTCATGCAGGAGCTGGGACAGAGTAATGGGAGCTCACCCAGTCATGGGGATTCAAACCACCAACCTTCTCATTGGCAAGCCCAAGACGCTTGGTGGTTTATACCACAGCACCACTTCCCGGGGAACAACAGCTAGAGAGGGCTGAGAGTTTTCCAGAGGCTTCTGGTTGGCCACTGTGGAAACATGTTGGAACAGATAATGCAGCAGAGCTCTTGTTACGCTTTTCATGAGCACTCTATGCCCCTTAAAGTTGGGAGGCTCCATGCAACTTTGCCAATATATGGGCAGTGGCATAATCCCAGAGGCTAGAGTAATGAAACAGGATTTCCTTACAAAGTGTATCAGAGACAATGAGAGATGTAGGGAAATGTCCGAAGGACCACTGCTACCCAGGGAGCATGGTTCGTCCTCTTCTTATCCCTCAACCCTGATGCACTGAACAAAAGGGAAAGGCAGATTACTATATCAAACGCAGTATGGTTAAACCCATAGATTTAAGGGGGCTTAAATACACTAGTGGCCAAAACTGTGGAAACATTTTGGAAAAGGTGTATTTCCAAAGTTTGATGGCTCATAACCCCTGATTAGCGCCTTAAACACTCATGCTCATTGGCTACATTCAAATGAAGGAAAGTTATTGCATATCAACCTAAGCAGGTTGTGCTTTCTTTTTCTGGTTATTTGGTAGAATACAGATAATTGAACAAACTTTGTTGCATTACGTTCTTCATTAAATTATCTTTCCGTTGATATATAATTTTATGGTATTATTTTTTAAAAAGTGGTGTTATGAGCCATCAAACCTCAGAAAAACACTTTTACCAAAAGGTTTCCACAATTTTGGCCACTAGTATATGTCCAGCAGTGTTCTTGAAGCTACCAACATGAGTCTGACCGAACTGCGGGAGGCAGTGGGAGACGAGTGCCTGGCGTGCTCTGGTCCATGGGGTCACGAGAAGTTGGACGCGACTGAACGACTAAACAACAACAACAACAACATGTCCAGCAGTGCAGTCCAAACCAACAATCTGCTAGGATGAGCGAGATTGGATGCAACAAATTATTGGACTTTCCCAGCTCAGCCTGGGCCTAAGTCAACCAGCCAGCAGAATTTACACTGGCATAAGTTCCACCTCTCAAAGGGGGTGTTTTAAGGATATGGTTAGGAAAGGGCAATGAGAGACTTAACACCTATCCCAACCCCCTTTGGACTTTGTCAGATGATCTAACAACCTGGAAAATCTTAGCCAGCAAAATGGAAGAATTCAAAATTCTCCATATACCGCATAAATGGAGTTTGGAATGGTTGTAACATAAGCTAATGCAAGGGGGGTGGGGCTTGTTATATGCCTCCTGCCCACGATACATGGCTACACTGTACCTGTCACCTAAAATCAGGTTACTATTAACAGGCTGCCCCACAGCCGCAAAGATGACTGCATGTAAAGGTGAGGTTTGTTTGCACCTTTGATTCGAGGGTGCAGGGGACTGTTCTTTGGGTACCAAAAGTTTGGTAATCTATCTTAGGATAAGGGCTGGGACCCTTCCCAATGAAAGATAATAGACTTTGCATAAGCTAAACTATAACGTCCAGTTCCAGTTACAGGTAGGTAGCCATGTTGGTCTGCCATAGTCAAAACAAAAAATAATAATAATAAAAAAAATCCTTCCAGTAGCACCTTAGAGACCAGCTAAGCTTTTTCTTGGTATGAACTTTCGTGTGCATGCACACTTCTGCATGCACACGAAAGCTCATACCAAGAACAAACTTAGTTGGTCTCTAAGGTGCTACTGGAAGGAATTTATTTATTTATTATTTTGTTATAATGTCCAGTGTATCTTATCAGGAGCAATTTAGCTACCAGGACCAGGACAAAAAAAGGAGTAAATGGGTCATTGGTTACAAACAATGTTGAATAGGTTTAGATCCAGAAAACAGCCATTGTAATTTGCATGAGAGAGGCCAAAGAGATGATGTGGTTACAAATAGTTAATGGCTTTGCTATAGCTAAGCAGAGCTCCAAATATCCAATATCCACATACTCTCAAGTACCTTGTTCACGCTGCTATAAAAATGTTTATTGTTAGTAGCACTAAATGGTTGAACTCAAACTACTTCATTAGAAAGACGGGAGATGGAAAGGATTTTGGAGGCAACATGATGGAGGAAGACAAAAATCAGAATAAAGATGACTTATGTGCTTTTAGCCTTTAGTAGACCATTAGGTGATGAATGTTCATCTGTAGTCTCTGACGAGCTTCAAAATCACACAGCCAGGAGCCAGTTCCTTCCTGAGTCATTTAAGCAATATTTGATAGCACTGCAACAAATCATAAGATTGACTCCTGGATAGTACTTGTATCACCTTCAGCAAGTGATAAATGCATGCCTTCCTGGCCCAATAATAATAAAGAATTTTTATTTAGAATTGCCTGCCAACTGGTGATCAAAAGCTGGTAAAAAAAAGAAAGTTCAGTTTATGATTTAATGGTTCTTGAAAGAAGCAGATAAATATCAACCATTATTGATAAGTAAGGGCCCACAGAGTTGGGAGTTGATAAGCAAATGTGATTATATTTATCAAGTATTAGACAGTGAATATGGGTGGCGCTGTGGGTTAAACCACAGAGCCTAGGGCTTGCTGATCAGAAGGTCGGCAGTTCGAATCCCTGCCACGGGGTGAGCTCCCGTTGCTTGGTCCCAGCTCCTGCCCACCTAGCAGTTCGAAAGCACATCAAAGTGCAAGTAGATAAATAGGGACCGCTCCAGCGGGAAGGTAGACGGCGTTTCCGTGCGCTGCTCTGGTTCACCAGAAGCAGCTTTGTCATGCTGGCCACATGACCCGGAAGCTGTCTGCGGACAAACGCCGGCTCCCTCGGCCTATAGAGCGAGATGAGCACCGCAACCCCAGAGTCGGACACGACTGGGGTTGAAGGTCAGGGGTCCCTTTACCTTTACCTATGGGTGGGTCTCATTACAAAACAATGGTTTCCCATTTGCTTACAGACTGTACTCATGATAAGTTCAATCAGGGAGTACTGTATCCTGTATTCCAGTTATCTCTGCTTCACACCCAGTTAACAGGGCATATACTTCAATGTGTATAAAAATACGCACACCTATATGTGTATATATGCATTTTAGTCTACCTCATGCATCTGGGGGAGCAGGATGCTACAATAAAGTAATTTCACTTTACTGCTAGCAAAAAGGTAAAGGACCCCTGGATGGTTAAGTCCAGTCAAAGGTGACTATGGGGTTGCAGCGCTCATCTCTCTTTCAGGCCGAGGGAGCTGGCATTTGTCCACAGACAGCTTTCCGGGTCATGTGGCCAGCATGACTAAACCACTTCTGGCGCAACGGAACACTGTGACGGAAGCCAGAGCGCACGGAAACGCCGTTTAGCTTCCCACTGCAGCGGTACCTATTTATCTACTTGCACTGGCATGCTTTCAAACTGCTAGGTTGGCAGGAGCTGGGTCAGAGCAATGGGAGCTCACCCCGTTGCAGGGATTCAAACCGCCAACCTTCCAATCGGCAAGCCCAAGAGGCTCAGTGGTTTGCAGCAAGAAGCATTTTACAAACTGGATTGCAGTTTAAATGGTTCTCCTGTTACTCCCTGGAGATTTCTACAGTTTGCAACATAAATCAGCATGTGTTTCCAGGGACTACTCCATTTTTCAAATAATTATCTAAGGGTTGCAAGTATGTTTTGCCACACAAACACTCCCTTTCATGGATGGTCAGGCAGCGATAGTCAGCACCACCAACTAGTAATAGGGTAAAGTAATTTTTCCCAAATACTACACATTCACCTGGGGGTACATGAAAGGGTTTCAAAGGGTGTGTGACAGATATTTTTTAATCATGATTTTTTTAGCTGCAGAAAACAATTCAAAGATAAAGTATTATTATTAAAACTACCCCCAAATATTCTTTGCCCAAGGCTAAACTCTCAAAATAGGTGGCACGAGTTTGGAAGCACCAGGTAAGGGATTAATAATTATGTAGCACATGCCTCTAACTATTACTGTGGTATCGCATATGAAAACCAAAGAGTGGAATATCTCCACCTCTGACAGCTTTCGAAAACCATCAGCAAATTTGCACTGCACATTCTTAAAAGACTGATCTAGGCATGAGCCACCAAGTCGTTTGAACCTTTCCTATCTGCTAGAAACGGCGGGAAATATTCCAGCACTCCCCATATCTATCCTGCAAGTTTTTGTACTTGGCCTCTTTAATAAGTAGAAGTGAGAGAGGTGGAAATGATTTCTTTCAATACGGTACTCTGAAGAGCAACAGCACAGCATTTCCTAGCCACAGAAGCAAACTAGTGAGACCTGCAACAAAATGTTGGAACAATGTGCTCTCCTGGTTAGTGCTCCAGCCAAGTCCACCCTCACATCCAGCATAATCCATCAGAGTTCTCTGCCCATTTTTCTAACAGTCAATATTTAATGCCCCTCCATTTTAGAGGGTGGGGTCTATTTAAAAATTGTACTTCTACAAACTTACTTTTTTTAATTGTACCTCTGCAAGCCTCCAAGCCTGCTTCTGTTTCCCTCTTGAGTTTCCAACTGTGCTATTGGCTACGTAAGGATCCGCACTGACAGAACTATTTCACTATTAGCCTATAGGCCTAGGAGACTGCCTGAGGCGCCATAATTCCAGCTTCAGGTAGGAAAACATCCTCACATATTTACTTTCTGGTGCTCCCTGCACCTCTAGAGGAGACACACCGAGGGTCTCCTCACTAAGCGGTTTAAGAGTGATCTCTGCTCCCTGTTTTCTAAAGGTACAACCTCACATATATATTCCTTTTTGCAAGTGTGACTAAATTTTCTATATGCACTCAGCATACATGCAGTCCCTTTCCTTGTCCCCTGTTCCCCCCCACCAGCAATTTCCTTTTTTCATACTTTTCCCAGGGTCTGTCTGAGGTAAAGTTGGTTTCCAGCCTATTTGGCTGCTGCTTAGCCTGGATGAGACTGACGCAAGATCAGCTGAGAGAGAAAAACAACTAGAGGAAATGGAGGAGGTTATAATTGCTTCCTGGACCAAGAGAATGCACCCACCTTTTGTTTCTCAGTGAATCAGCTATGCTGAATATTTAGCTTGGTGTTTGTGGCTTTTTTAAAAACAGTAAAGTCAAATTGGCGAAGCTACATTCCCTACAACAAGTGTCTTGGGGAAGAATAATAGTGTCTAAAAGCAGCAGCCCCCCCCCCAAATCCAGTTCCTTAGTGTGCATACTTAAACTCTTCCTACCCCATACCTCCTCAAAACCAATGTGTACATCTGGTAGGGATGCGGGTGGCGCTGTGGTCTAAACCACTGGGTCTCTTGGGCTTTCCGATCAGAGGGTTGGCGGTTCATATCCCTACAATGGGGTGAGCTCCCGTTGCTCTGTCCCAGCTCCTGCCAACCTAGCAGTTCAAAAGCACACCAGAGCAAGTAGATAAATAGGTGCTTTTGTGACATCACAAGAAACCCACAGCCAATGGCAACAGCCGAGGAGGCATCGTCTTCATTGCCTCACAATGGCGGTTGGACCTCTCAGTGATTGTGTGTTTGATTATATGCTCCCATTGCTCTGTCCCAGCTCCTGCCAACCTAGCAGAAACCAGAGCGCACAGAAATGCCGTTTACCTTCCCACCGCAATGGTACCTATTTATCTACTTGCACTGGTGTGCTTTCGAACTGCTAGGTTGGCAGGAACTGGGACAGAGCAACGGGAGCTCGCCCCGTCGCAGGGATTCGAACTGCCGACCTTCCGATCGGCAAGCCCAAGGGGCTCAGTGTCCACCAATGTCCCAGAGGGAAAGTAATGTGTCTTCAGAATAAATATTCAGGCTGGCGCTTCTCTTCTGCTACTTAATGTTCTGGAATTCAGTAGGTGTTTTCCATGCTCTGTTTAACATATATGAAGAAATTTAACAGTGTCTGTATTTTATGTGGCAGCAGGAGATTGTTTCCAGAACCTTTTGCAAACAGCTTCAAGGGCAACAAACAATTTACTGCAAAATGAAATCCATCTATGACCATTGAAGCCAAGACAAAAAAGGCAAGAGAACTCATTGATTGATACTAATTTGTAAGACCATGCCCCCAAATTGGAAGTACCTCTCCTCTTTGTATCTGAGTCTTGCAAAAGCGAAGGAGATTGTTATTGTTGCCCTGTTATATCTTAGCAATATTTTGCATTGCATTTCTTAAAATCTATTTGATCCTTGGGTGGGAGGGTGGATAAATTCAAATTTCCCTTGATACAATTTATTTGGCTATAAAACACTCCTTTGTCTTCACTATTAATGGCAAGTCTTTGTTCTCACAGACTGCCGGGGGAGGGAAGCGTTGAATGAACTCAGTTCATCTTGAGGTAAAAATCTCACCCAATGCTATCTCACAAAAATTGCTTAATAATAGCATTGGGGGACACACACCTCAATCCCTTATTTAGTTTTATTTGCATCAAGTGGCTATTATTTCCTTCATTTTTGTTGTTGCCCTTTCCTGTGTCAGCACCACTCTTTCACGAAAAGGCCAGAAACATTTAGAAATAGATGCTTTTTGGGGATGTTCCTCTTGTCACACTTTAACAAGAGCTGCCACTGTCATTTGACAAAGCCCTCCGTAGACAGGCAGCAGCATGTTTAATGCTTAGACATATTGCTGGGGAGGAATTTGCCCATGGGGACAGCACACTGCTCTAATCTCTTTGCGGTCCACAGCGGGGACTTCAGATCTATAAATTGCTTGCTAAAAGCTGCTGCAATCAGATGCACAGCAAAAGCATTCATAAACACACACACAGAGAGAGAGACACACAAAAAATTGTATACAGATGCTAACAGACTTGTGTTAGGAATTAATATTGGAGTATACATTTATTTTAATTTATGATAAATATTTGATTGTATCTCTTTTCCTGTGTGTGCTCCTTATTATTATTATTATTATTATTATTATTATTATTATTATTCAATCAATCAAATACCTTTATTGGCATCACAGTATAAAACGTTTCAAGTAACTGGAATAATTAAAAAGACAAGGGTGAAGCTATCAAGGGTTATAAGGTCACGCTATGGCCGTGTGCATTTCGATGTTCTGCTACGCCCTGTCTGTTTCCCGAAAGGATAGTTTGTTGGTAACCCTTTCGGGTAAAATTGTGGCTAAAAAGGAAGCTACTAAAGCAGTAATATCTTTGTCCCGATCTGCCAGGAGAAACCTTATTTGGCTTCTTCTTGGAGTTATGGGCTGGGCCGGAGGTCCAGCATTTTGCTCAGCATCAGTTGGCGAGGTCTGTTGTGTAAAGAGCAATCTAAGAGAATGTGGTCCATTATTATTATTTATTAAATTTGCATGCCGCCCTATACCCATAGAGCTCAGGGCAGTTCACAACCTAAAATCACAATATAAAAACCCCCAGAAAATACATAATAAAATAACTCAATAATCTTGGGAAGAATAGTGCATAAGGTATATTTTTAACGGTAGTTCCAAGGTATTTTTGAACCCAGATTGATTAACGTAGAGTACAGTGGTATGATAATCAAGTCAAAAATAAAATAGTATTGCCATTGGCTCTTTATCATTCACTGTGCTATTGCTACCTTGCTCAGCATACATTAACAGATTCTGGAGGAGGTCAGTTTTAATCCACCGATGGATGACAACAAGAAAAGCCTTGGCTTGGACCTGTTTGTGTGTTTAGACATTTAACCCTCCCCAAATAAATTCACACAAGAGACAGATATTTGGTTTGGTTTTTGGCCGAATTTAGGCCACAACTTTATTGATTACAACCAAGTGAGTGGTTGTATAGGTTCTGGTTTGACTATCTCCCTGCAGCCTTGCAGGCAGCGCTGTCCCAGAGCCACGTTCTAAGGACAGCCAAGGATGAACACCAGGGACAGCTGCTGGTAGGGGTACCTATCAGTTGCCCTGATGTCTCCTGGACTCAGGCACCAGCCGGACCCCTTTCAGGGAACGACAAACCAATGAGTCCCTGGATTCCTGTACTGGAATATCCTGCATTTCCATAGGTGTGGCCCCATCTCGTGTCACGCCTATCACCTGAACCAGAGCTTATCCACAACTTACAAGTTGTGACTAATTGCTACGTGGCAGGCAAAACCCAAATGGCACCAGCCAATCAGCCAAGTGGGGAAAATTCCTGCTGTGCCCCTGTCCCCACAACAGACGACACACGACAGCATAGCAAGGTCAAGAGCAAGCCCTAAATATAGGGTGAGGTGGGTGAAAGGCCCCAAAGAGGAAGCTCAGCAGCTTCACATGGGCTTAAATAGGTCCTGTGTTGCTGCATTTTATGATGGCCCATTGGTCAGATTTCACCCCAGCAACACGGGACCAACCTATCAGGGGTTGTGGCCATGATTTCCAATTACCCCCACAACACTGGGTCGCCTTCTAAATCCAGCCCGCGGACGGTCCGGGAATCAGCGTGTTTTTACATGAGTAGAATGTGTCCTTTTATTTAAAATGCATCTCTGGGTTATTTGTGGGGCCTGCCTGGTGTTTTTAAATGAGTAGAATGTGTCCTTTTATTTAAAATTAATCTATGGGTTATTTGTGGGGCATAGGAATTCATTCATTTTTTCCCCCTTTGCAAAAAAGCTGCAAAACCTTTAGCTGATCCTCAAAAAAAGGCCTTTTGCCTTTGCAAAAACAGCTGCAAAACTTTTAGCTGATCCTCAAAAAAGCCAGGGCTTTTCTCTTTGCAAAAAAGCTGCAAAACTTTTAGCTGATCCTCAAAAAACAAAAAACAAAACAAAAAAAACAGGGCTTTTAGAGGAGGAAAACCAGAAAAATGTTTTTTTTCTTGTTTCCTCCTCTAAAAATGAGGTGCGCCCTATGGTCCGGTGCGTCCTATGGAGCGAAAAATACGGTATAGTCCAGCCCCCCCCCACAAGGTCTGAGGGACAGTGGATCGGCCCCCTGCTGAAAAAGTTTGCTGACCCCTGCTCCAGACCATCTCCCATCATCCCTGACTGGGGAAGATGGAAGCTGAAGTCCAACAACATCTGGAGGGATGCAGGTCCCCCACCTCTGCTCTCAGTTCACAGCAGTAAATAAAAATATCTAAGTGGCCATGTCGAAGCATGTCTATTGGCATTATGAAAAAATATTGCTTGGTAGCACCTCTATGTGGGCATCATTGCCTCATTTTTTTTTAACATGCTCATTAAAGTTGTGCCCACACATTCTACTTGCATCAAGGGATTTTTCTTTGCAGTATTGATTATGACTCATTTTTGCAAAGATGACAGCTCTGAATACAGCTTTCATGTACCCATGAAAGGCTCCTCATCGGGTGTGTGGGTGAGTATTTCATGTAACGTTGTAATTTTTTAAGTGTGTGTTTTCACAGACTTTGTTATGAAGAGATTGAGGGCTTTGTTACAGTACAGCCGCTGATGCAGGCAGAGTCGGCAGGCTGATTCCTGCAGGATGCTTTGAAGACAAAGGGAGTTGGGGGTCCTACCAGGCAGGCTTGGTAGTGCAGCATCCACAGGTCTTTGCCCCTGTGTTAGCAGGGGTGTAGCTATTCGAGGCTACCAAACACATTGCCAAAAAGAGAGAGAGAAGAAGGATCAGATTTGTTTATTCTGGTGAATATCTAGTGGCACCCGCCCTGTGGAATGCCCTCCCACCAGATGTCAAAGAGAACAACAACTACCAGACTTTGAGAAAACATCTTAAGGCAGCCCTGTTTAGGGAAGCTTTTAATGTCTGATGAATTATTGCATTTTAATATTGTGTTGGAAGCCGCCCAGAGTGGCTGGGGAGGCCCAGCCAGATGGGCGGGGTATGTATGTATGTATGTATGTATGTATGTATGTATGTATGTATGTATAAATAAA
The DNA here is from genome assembly GCF_009819535.1 of Lacerta agilis. Lineage (NCBI taxonomy): Eukaryota > Metazoa > Chordata > Lepidosauria > Squamata > Lacertidae > Lacerta > Lacerta agilis. Next base: position 49,515,139 of record NC_046322.1, read on the forward strand.
TAAATAAATATTATTATTATTATTATTATTTATCTTCAAATACCAATAGTTTAAATGGAAATGCAATACAGCCTATGAAGGACTGGCTGAACAAAATCTGGGACATGTCTCTTTGAGAATGTTTAAAAGGTAAGGTAAAGGGACCCCTGGCCATTAGGTCCAGTCGCCAGGGGCATCGCTAGGGGGGGCGGTATGCCCCGGGTGACAGGGGAGGGTGGGGGTGACAAGCAGTGGCCCCTCCCGCCACTCCCACACACCACCGCTCCCTCCGTCACCCCCGGAGCAACAGCGCACGGCCGAGCGAGCACCCCATCCGTGCAGCGCTGTGGCTCCCTCCGTCACCCTGGGAGCAGCAGCACACGGCCCGACGACGGAGTGCGCCTGCCATGAGCTGCCTTTTCGCTCTGCGGCTTAAAAGGGGGCTGCGGAAGCAGCAGCGGCGGCACTCCGTCGTGACGTCACATTGTGACGTCACGGCACCCCGCCCCCGGGGCGTTTCCTTTTGCCGCCCTGGGTAGCGTGGAGCCTTCCTCCGCCACTGCCAGTCGCGGACGACTCTGGGGTTGCGGCGCTCATCTCGCTTTATTGGCTGAGGGAGCCAGTGTCCAACTTCCATGTCATGTGGCCAGCATGACTAAGCCGCTTCTGGTGAACCAGAGCAGCGCACGGAAATGCTGTTTACCTTCCCAGCGGAGCGGTACCTATTTGTCTACTTGCACTTTGATGTGCTTTCGAATTGCTAGGTTGGCAGGAGCAGAGGCCAAGCTCACCCAGTTGCAGGGATTCGAACCGCTGACCTTCTGATCAGCAAGCCCTAGGCTCTGTGGGTTTAACCCACAGCGCCACCCGCGTCCGCTTGAGAATGTTTAGATTATCAAAATCAGGTGATGAGAAGTTTTTCTTAAAAGTTTTATCCTATTTAGACTCCTTTTCCAATCTGTGCAAATAAAATAGAAATACACTTCAACTTCCATGCAATCAGATAACTCTATGGAGGGAATATGTTCGCCAACCAGATACTTTAGGTGTTTTGGAGGGAGAACTCAACCTTTATAGATTTGGGATATTGTGAGTACATGTTCTGCTTTTTGTACTTATTGTAATTGTACATATGTTGTTGTTTTCTTGAATTTTAGTATGTTGAACACCATCCTGGGATTCCACGGGAGGATAGGTGGTATAAAAATGAAATATTAATACCTGGGAAAGGCGCCTCTAACAGAGAGCTCAATGGCACATGGTTCCTTGAGGAAGCCTAGGCCTAAACTGTAAAAGGTCCTTTGGAATGTAGTCCAAAATAACTGGAAGCTACTGAAGCAGTTTCAAAACTGCTGTAATATGATCTGTAGAACCAAATGAAAAGGAGGAAATTGAGTCAGGGGCTATCAACAGGTTCTAAATCTCCAGATGATCTCAGTTGGTGGTCTCGTACAGATGTTTAAAGGTAAGGTAGGGGGAGATCATAGAATGATTGAGTTGGAAGGGACCTAGGAATCCAGTAAAATACTATAGAACCCTAGCAGTTGCTCCCCAGGACCACCTTCTAGAACCAGCTCTCCAGATTGGCAGTCTGAGCAGCCAATCAGAAAAAATACCACAGCTGATGGTATCAAATGCTTCTGAGAGGTCCAACCAAAGAAGCAGAGTCACCCGCCCACCAACCTTGTATTTCTAGATCATCCATCAGTTGAGCAAGACTGTTTCTATGTTGAAACAGGATCTGAAGCCAAACTGAAATGGATCTACATGAGTGGTCTCATCCAACTGTGACTGAAGTTCCACAGCAGCCACCCACTCAAGTCCCTTGTCCAGGAATTGAATATTTGTGACCAGCCAATAGTTTTTGCAATCACAGGGGAACAGAGAAGGTTTCTTTGAAACCATTACGACCTCCTTCAAGACAGGAAGAATTCGTCCCTCTTGCGGAGAGTTGTTCATAACATTCTGTTCTAAACCAAGACGGGCAAGGGCTGAGCATACAGTTAACTCCCAGCAAGCACTATGACCACACCCTGTGTAACCATGAAGGGGGTGGGGCATAGCTCAGCAGTGGACCATCTGATTTGCATGCAAATGGTCCCAGGTTCAATCCTTGGAAACGCAAAGTAGGGCTAGGAATGTCACCTGTCTGCAGAGCTGGTGCCAGTCAAGAGAGATTATACTGAGCTAGATGGACCAATGCTCTTCTTTTCTTTAAGTTTTTATTAATACTTTTCAAGTTTATACATTTCATTAGTTTTACAATCTCAATTTAACATTTCAAAGTTTGACTTCCTTCCCTCTCTTTCTGCTGTTCCTTAAATTTATTTTTTTAATATCTTCTGCATATCCAAATTCATTAAATTTGCTCATTTAATTATCTGCTTTAAATACATACTCTTATGAAACTACAGGTTATTACAATAATCCTGCCACTGTTTTTATCTGTTTGCAATTTATCGGTAAATATTCAATAAACCATTTCCATTCTTTTATAAAAAGTTTGCTATCTTGATTTCTTATTCTTCAGGTAAGTTTTGCCATTTCTGCATATTCCACAGGTTTTTGTATCTATTCTTCCTTTGCTGGGACTTCTGCTTCTTTCCACTTTTGGGCAAGTAGCATTCTTGCTGCTGCTGTAGTAGCATACATAAATAAATTTATATACCATTTAGGTAGTTCTGTCCCTATAATTCCCAAAAGAAAAGCTTCTGGTTTTTTGTTTTTTTAAACAAAAGTTATTTTGAACATCCTTTTCAATTCATTGTATATCATTTCCCAATGATATACCAAGAACAATACCAAGAACAAACTTAGTTGGTCTCTAAGGTGCTACTGGAAGGAATTTTTTTTTTTTTTTACTATGGCAGACCAACACGGCTACCTACCTGTATCATTTCCCAGTAAGCTTTAACCTTACTACAAGACCACCATGTATGATAAAAAGAACCTTCTTTCTCTTTACATTTCCAACACTTGTTTGATTTAGATTTATAAATTTTTGCCAGTTTACTCAGTGTTAGATACCAATGAGATATCATTTTCATATAATTTTTTTCTTAAACCATAACATGCTGTAAATTTTATATCCATATCCATATGCGTATATGGATATATCTCCAGATATGGAGACAGAATATGGAGATGGACCAATGTTCTGACTCCATACAAGGCAGCTTCCTCTATTCCTATCAGCTACCCTTGATTTGTAAGCAACAAACCTACCCTGTGGCTTCACCGTGGGAGACAGGAGCTCAGTCTTCTAACGCTGCATGCTACAACCAACATCTGGTGCCGGAGAGAAAGCTTTGTGCTCCCACCGGAGTTATTTGATCAATGGGATAACGAAACAGGAAGTGGTTGTAAATCGCCCTTCCTCTGATCCTTGGGTGAAATTTAATAAATAATAAGAATTGTATGGCTTGCCCAAAGGATTGAACGGTAATCCACGAGCAGAGCTTATGCCAAAACCCAACATTAAGAATGGATTTTCATGCTACGGCAACAAAGGATTTCCCCAGAGGAATGCCACAATTAATATTCACTCTTCAATGTAATGATATAGAATAGTGAATATGCTTTGGTCCTATGATACAAATGTTGGAAAGCTTTAGGCATGTATGTGATTAGCTGATTAGCTTTGACTCCTCCAAGCCAAGTTTGCTCAGTCAGCAGCTTGCACAAATGATTAGCCACCGTGATCCTGGATATGGGTTTAGTTCCCCTAGGGCAGCCCTGAATGCATTCATATGATCAAACCTTATGACTGTAACATTAAAAATTGCTTTGTTAGCCTTTTTTAAAAAACTATTTCAGATTATATGTGGTGGAGAAGGTATTTTTACATAATAAACGTTTCTGGCAAATGGCGAGATGTGAGGCATACAAAAGAGACCTTATTCTTTTGACTCCATACTCGTCTGACTTGTTCAACAGCGGCTCTGACATGGATTTATTTATTTGCTTCTTTACTTTCTTCCTCAGGAAGCATCAGTCCTAGGGCCAAACTTAGACATTATATGGGAAACATGCCACCGCTATTTCCCTCTCACACAGGGTTGGGTGGCATCTGTAGGGAAGAATCAGTGGGACAGGGTGTATAAACCTTCTCCTCATCGTTTGACATTTCCTTACATTGAAATGAAAGTGAGTTATGTAAATAGTTATGTAAGTTGAGTGAGTTGCAAAACCTATGTTGAGTAGCAGACAGTGAAACAAATAATATAGTACTCAGGAGAAAGCAAACTGCAGCAGAATGGAAACAGGGCTGGTTGTGATGGATACAGGTCAGAACAGAAATCAGTGCTGCCTTACACCTCTAGTTGTAAGCTGCTGCCTCCTCCACCTGCATTCCCTTTTATCTCAGCAAATGTCTTAGAGCTACATTTGTCAAGTTAACATCCAAGTAGTGGCCTCATTCAGTGTCAGACTACAGTGGTACCTTGGGTTACAAACACCTCGGGTTACAAACACTTTGGGTTACAGACTCTGCTAACGCAGAAGCAGTACCTCAGGATATTACCTCAGGATGAGAACAGAAATCACACTGTGGCAGCAGGAGGCCCCATTAGCTAAAGTGGTACCTCAGGTTAAGAACGGTTTCAGGTTAAGAATGGACCTCCAGAACGAATTGAGTTTGTAACCAGAGGTAGCACTGTACTTCTCTGTCTCTGTCTATCTATCTATCTATCTATCTATCTATCTATCTATCTATCTATCTACCTACCTACCTACCATCTATCTATCTTTCACAGTTTTACAGCAATAGCAATATTGTTGTTTATGGGCAGAGGCACCAAGATCCACGCAACATTGGGCAGGGGCTTGTCGTGTGCCCATGATGTCACATGTGTTTTTCCTTTCAGAAGTGTGATGAAATCAAAAGTGAGAAAAATAGGTTTGACATTAGATTTGTGGGCCACCAGGTATAAGAAACCTTTGGCCCTCCACATATTGCTGAACTACAGCTCCCATCATCACTGGCCATTGGCCCCGTTTGCTGGGGTTGGTGGGAGTTACAGTTCAGCAGCCCTTAGAGGGCCTAAGGTTCCCCACACCTGCTGAATGGAAATGTGTAAGCTGGTGTAAGGTTGATAGTAGAAGGAATAGTCTTTCTTACTAGCCGTGCCCACCCAGTATAAATACATGTTTATAAATATCTGAAGAAGTGTTCATGCACATGAAAGCTCATACCAAGAACAAACTTAGTTGGTCCCTAAGGTGCTACTGGAAGGATTTTTTGATTTTATATATGTTTTGAAATAATAATAACTGTTGTAATGTGGGGATCGTGATTCAGCAAGTGATTTCAGCTCTGACAGAGCAGGCAGGAGACAGCTTCTTCATGTAACACTCTTTATTCAGACAAACAAGACTGGGGAACTGAGGAGAGGGAGATACATTTATAGGGACAGTAGAGGATACATTTTGGAGGGAACAATCTCAAGCAATCACAAAGCTGCCTTTTGGTGGGAACCAATAAGACTGAGGATCCAAATGCAGCAACTTGAATGAACCAATAGTAACTGTTCCTTCTGGAACAGGAAGGCAGTTACTTTCCCCTAATGTGAATACAGACAATAGTAATCAGATATGATAACCCTTGAATCAATACACAACAATAACCTTGGCAATTTTCTGCACAATCTCCTACTAAAAATTGCATTGAAAAGGAGGTGCAATCCACATCCATCCCATGACATAATGTCACCTATTGTTCCTATTTAGTGCTCTGAGTCCTTAACTCCTTAAAGTACAGCATAATTTCCTGTGATTGTTCTGGGCCAAAGTCCTGCGCTTTCATCCATTATCCTAGCTCTCCCTCCTTTGCTGCCTTTTAATTTATTTCTTGTGCTGTATTGCAAAAGTGACCCATTCACCAAGACACCCGTTAGTTTCTTCAGCTAATTTTGGTTCCTTTTTTTTTAAGCCAGGAGTGGGGAACTTGTGGTTGTCCAGATACAGACTTCTATCAGGCCCAGTGAGCATGGTCAATGGTTGGGGATGGTGGCAGTCATAGTCTCCATTCATGCTCCAGCCGTATCTGGAGGGTCACAGTCTCCATTCATGCTTTAAGCAGAAGCCAAACTAGGCTACATCACCATCCTGTGAACTATCTACTTCACAGACCCATTTCGGCCCCACCCCATTTGGGAGAAACTTTTTGTTGTTGTTGGCATATTGAATTTTGTTTGTTGGGACAGATCTGTAATTGCATAAATTCAATTCTCAATAAAGGAAGCACTTTTTAATAGGAAACACAAGAAGCTTACTACTGGAACAATGAGAGACAAAATGGCTGGACGCAACTAGATTGGACCTGGGAGACCCATGATCAAAATCTCCAAATAGGGCTGGGTGATATATCAATATATCATCCAAAACCAATTTGAAGTCCATATCGTGATATCGGCTTCATAATTTTGGACCTGGAAATATGTTGTGAATCATGATATGTGTGCGTGCTATGCAAAAATCACAATATGTGAAAAAGTGTGAAGCCAGCGAATACATAGCTCCATCCTTATTTCAGACATTGTGATCTATTGTTATATCGTGATGTTTAGCTGGTGATATATTGCGATGCTGACAACCAGATATCGCCCAGCCTTAGTTACAAATAGACCTGAAGTAGGTTAGGACTTTATTTATTGGTGGCAGGGAGACTTAACCATTTTTCTGATTTGAATCACTCCCCTTACTCTCAAGTTGCTCTTTCTCCCTTGGAAGGAAATATACAGGTTGGTACCATGTATGTCCAAGTATATGCAGTATAAAAAATTGCAACACACCACGCCAAGCGGTGCAAAATTCTCAGGGTTCCAGGTGCTTACCCAGGGTTCGGTTTCCTTGGAATGAGAGACAGTGGAAACACTGGTTTCTTTATGATACATGGTTTATTTAAACACATACAGCCTGAGTTTACAATAGAGGGGCTCACAGCACAGAGTCTTGCTTCTCCCATAACCACAGCCTTGGATTCCAGCAGGAATCAGGCATGACGCTGTCTCACAAGCTTCAGTCTACAACCTTGCTTCCAACTTCTAATTTATACACACCCAGGGCCGGCGCGTCCATGAAGGCGAACTAGGCAATTGCCTAGGGTGCCAAAATGGAGGGGGTGCTGGCCGGGCTTGGGCAGAGGGGCGGGGCGGGCTAGCAGCAGCTTCTCCGCTGTAGCGGAGAGGTGCTGCTTGCCCCCTACACCACCCCCGGCTCCCGCTAAAGCAGGCTTGGGCGGGAGACGGGACGGGCGAGCAGCAGTTTCTCTGCTACAGCGGAGAAACTGCTGCTTGCCTCTCCACCACCCCCACCTCCCGCTAAAGCAGGCTTTGGCGGGCGGCGGGGGGCGCCAGAAGGTGGTCTCGCCTAGGGCGCAAGAAACCCTAGCACCAGTCCTGTACACACCTCAGCTTTCAACTCTTGCCCTTGTCTTTCTAACTACTAGCAAGTTGAAGGAGGGAAGCCCACCCATTTGTCGTCTGTCACAGAGCCACTTCCTTTCCTACCTTAATGGCCCATACTTAGAGGCGCATTACTTCACCAGGAAGCTAGCCTGGCTATTCCAGGAATTGAATCCATGCCAGATCCAGGAATTAGAAAGGGGCTCAGGCATACAGCCTACCCCACCCCAAACTCTTAACAGTGTGCTTAAGTGCTTTCTTTCATTAAAACAGGTTCACGTGTCCTTTGGCAAACTCGCCGTCTGAAATCCTTGCTGCGATTAAACTCACCCACGAAAATAGCGTGCAATCAAACTTTGTGCTGGTCCTGTTACGGCAGTCATATGCTTCTGTTGCAATGAAGAGGAAATGCGCCTCAGTTGTTGATCAGTTGCACATGATAGCCGAAAGCGGTCCATGTTTATTCCAAGTGGATGCTTAATTTCCTTTCAAAGCCCTCTCTTCTACAGTTTGGGAAGTGGGAGAGCCCCGGGGTCATTGGAAAAGAAGGATGAAACAATTGACTTGTTGCCATTGCTTCGGGGAAACTTGGAGACACAAAGTATTCTGGGTAATCACATATGCAAGCCTCTCTATTGGGGTAGTTAATGTGGTGTTCAGGGCCATAGCTAGGGCGCAGGTGGTTTTTTTTGGGGGGGGGTGCAAAATTGGCTAAAAATATGTCCATAAATATAAATATTGATTGTTGCCTCATAAGAAATGGTTTTAAATAGAGGGTGAATTGAATGGAGGGGGGGGGGTGGAGGAGAGGCAGAAAGAAGAGCTAATTTGTCTTTGGCTAGGGGGCGCAATCTGGATGATTCTGCCAGGGGTGCAAGATCACCTAGCTACAGCTCTGGTGGTGTTCTCCAGATTGATTTTTTTTTATGTCATAACATTTTTATTGTAATGAAAGATTAGTTTTCATTCACATTAACTGCCCGTAGGTTTTTGAAAGTGGTAACTGGCACATATGTGACCAGTGTATATACAGTTTATTAGGTGAATCCTTTTCTTCGTTGCTTGAGAGTGGGGCCCTAAGCTATAGCTTGTTTAGCTTAAACGTAAATCCGTCACTGGGTATGGGTCACTTGCATTTGCAAGTTTCAGTTTTGTGTTTTCAGCCAGAGCAAATCCCAATATTAGCAGGTGGGGGAGGAAGGCATATATTCCAATTGTTCCAATGCCAGAGAGGTGGTCGTTGAATCTGAATTGGCATTCCCAAAGGGTGCATGAAATATGGGCCAGTTAGAGGGAGGAATCTCTAATAACACACCTGATATGAACGTCCCATCTGTCTATTCAGTCCTGCTCAGTTCAAGCATTCTATTGAAAGAACAATCCCCTTTTCACTCCACACTCATTACCTTTGATGTCTCAGACATTTCTGGACATCTTTTATGCTGTGTGAGCATGACTGAAGCTTAAAAAGAGGCACCACTTTTAAGGTTGTTAAAAAAGAAAACTATTTGTCAGCTGTCTCCTAGCACACCTGACTTGCCAGCTGCAGGTAAGCGCTAGCAAGAAACAGGAAAGATGTAGCACAGTTGCTTCTTCCTCCTTGTCAGTCTCCTTGTCAAGATACAGATGCATAGTATTCTGCAATTTATTTTTTCCATGGGCAAAGGAGGCCTGAAATGAAAGCAGGCTTTTGGAATGTACAGCCCTAAACCACCAGCAGCTTGTGGTCTTATAAAGACAGCGATCTCGCTAACACCCTCTTAGTTATTTCTCTCTCGATAGCAATATTGGCTGTAAATCAAGTCTATACCAGGATTTGCAGCTTGCTCACTGATACAATAAAGGGAGTGCAGTAAAAACAAAAGTGAATTTTCAAAATTAAATTTGCAGCCATGCTCACATAACCTGGAAGCTGTGGGAATTACAGTCATTTATTTCATATATTCTATATGTAGCTGATTAAAAACTCTTCCTCCTCCCCTACTTCTTTTTTACTATGTGCACCCCAAACCCAGTCATGGGAAAGGCTTCAGTCCTAAACCCACTTAGGTGGATGCAAATAAGCATCAAAGTTGGTTAGAATGTGGTGTTGATAATGCCAAGGTTGCAGGTTCGATCCCTATATAGGACAGCTGCATATTCCCGCATTGGTTGGACTAGATGATTCTCAGTGTTCCTTCCAACTCTCCAGTTCTATGATTTAAAACAAAAGTGTGTAAGGCTGCAATTTTATACACACTTATCTGGGAGTAACTGAAATCCATACAACCTTCTTCTTCTTCTTCTTCTTCTTCTTCTTCTTCTTCTTCTTCTTCTTTTTCTTCTATAATAATTTTTATTAGTTTTCAGTTACAACAATCCAATAAAAGCCTCATTGTAACAATGCCAAATTATAATACAATTAATATTACCAATCATTGAGATGCCAAATTATACAATTTAGGTGCACACACACACCCCGCATGCTACAATTGATGCTTTGATGCTTAAATTTATTTCTGCATTCCAAAAACTTTTAAATTTCAATTACATTCCAGTCAAAATAGCAATCCCTTATATTGCAACTGCAGTTTTAATGACATCCATTCATATGGACACATTAAATGATTTATACATCTACAGGTGAAGTATTCAAACTATATCCTTGTTCTTCCTGTGTGTGGCAATTATTCTGTCCATAATACACCTACTTCTAGGATTGCATCTCTTAATCAGAATATAGCATCCCAATCATATACATGTTTATTCAAAACATGGAAGCAAAGATCTTGCTTTCAACAGAACTTTTTTTAAAGGGCAGAACTACACTCATTCTCAAAGTCAACTTTGCATAGTAATGGTTGGGAAGCATTTGCATGTGGGCAGAAGGGGATGTTTTAACTTCCTCCCTGCATGCTACTTTCCCTTCCATCTTCGCCCTGGCTACATTTCGTTGCTTGACCAGAAAATAAATGCTAGCATTTGCTAGCTGAAAAGGAAGAGTTACAGAAGAAAAGCAACTAATGCAAAAAATTACTCTCCCTGTCTCTCTCACTCACTTCCCTCCTACAAATTCAAGGGGAAATCTGTGGTAGAGCATGGTTGTTGCATGCAGATGTTTCAAGGTCCAGTCTCCAGCATCTCAAGGTAGGCTAGGAATGTCCCCCATCTGAAACACTGGAGAGACACCGCCAGCCAGTGTAGATAAAACATCAAAACTAGGTGGACCAATTAAGTCAGTGACTCAATATAAGGCAGCTTCGTAGCCCTCTCTACCTTGCAACAAGTTGGTTGGCAATACCATGATTTCTACCAAACGTGTTGTTCCACCAAAAGAAAGCATGTTGTTTGAGACATGGTCTTTGTAGAGTGTTTAGCAACTCTCCATACCAGGCTACCCAACATGTTGTTCATTTGCAAGCAATTGTGGTTGGACGCACAACTCTTTCCAAAGCATATGGCAACTTTTTGCATAAGGCTGAATGTAGTTGTTTCGTTCCATCTGAGTTAACTGGAAATGTGTGTGTGTGTGTCATTATTACATAACTGGAAAGGTTTGCTTCTCTTCCTCTTTCCTTCTCCCATTTTCCATTTGAATAATGTCTTCACAGATAATAAGACAGAAGAAAGCCTAGGGCCTGTTATGTATTTATTTATGTATTTATGCATTTATTTATTTATTAAATAAAAATGTCCTTTACAGCACCTAGACAACGAAAGGCACTTTATAAACTGTCACGGCAACCTTGCCTTTGGTGTTGCGGTGAGATAACACCCGGCTCGTTTCTCGCTTTTGAAAGCATTTTATTGTCCTTACTAATTACAGAGCTATAATTCACGTCTACACTCCATTAAAACAAACATCCTAACTGCTATCTTCCGTTACGCGCCTTTTCCAACACAATAACCCCTTGGTGCTCCGGAAGTGACGCGTGAATCTCTTCTTCCCGCTTTTGTTCCCCTCCCCCTGTTTATTACTGACATCAGCACTCCCCCTTTCTTCTGGCGATACCTCTAAGAGATTGCTGTCCTCATCGTCGGACGTATCTGTTGAGATTAATGGGCCCGGTTCTCGATACCTCGCCCCCTCCCCCTGCCTGTCTGTTTTGCTGCTTTCCCTCACTGATCCTCCTCCCACGCTCCTCTCCCTATCCAGGCTTGTCTCCCTGACATCCACTCCCTCCTCCAAGCCCCCTTCCTCCCCGGAGTCGCTGGACTCAAGCGGATGGTGTATGATCGTGCTAACATTCTCCACTTCCCCGTTCCCATGCTGCCACTGTTCCGTGCGCGGTGGAGTGACAAACCCCAGGAAGTCTGTGTCCTCATTTTCATCCGACTCAAACACCGTCTTCCACTGTTCCGTCGTAAAGGGTGCGAATGACACTACCTCGTCCACCTCCTCCTCTGACCAGTCTGGATGGGGTTCCTCTGCCTCCTCCGCTCCTCTGGACCCTTGGTCCCCCATGCCCTCCTCCTGATGTCCCTGCCAACATTCATACCCCGGTGGGGCTGGCTTTTGTGGGTATAACGCATGGAATTCAGCCTTGATGTATTCCTCCTGAATATTATCATGGCGCATCCATGTGTTGTTCTCGGGGTCCTCCCCTTCCCAGGCTACCAAGTATTCCACCTGCCCCTCCCTCCACCGGGAATCGAGGATCTCAGTGGCCTCATTGCCTGCCCCCACTTCCTCCACTGAAGGCCCTGTTGTCACCCCCCCTTCCCCTTGATAAGGGTGCCCTTCCCTGTATGGTGTTAACAGCGCTCTGTGAAACACGGGGTGAATTCTCATGTCCTCAGGCAACCTCAGCTTGAAGGCTACGGGATTGACCTGGCCCACTACCTGGAAGGGTCCCAAACGTCTGTGCTCTAACTTCCTGCACCTGCTTCTGGTGGGCAGCCCCCTGGAGGACAACCACACCCTGTCCCCCACCCTGATGGCCTCCCCCTCCCTCCGATGCTGATCCGAAGCCCTCTTATAGGCTTCTTTGGCCCTGTCCAGCGTGCTCTTGAGTTGCTCGTGCAGTTGGAGCATCTCCTCCGCAAAATTTTCTGCTGCTGGCACACTCGGGCCCCGATCCTCTCCCCTCGGGAACGACTTCGGATGTCCTCCATAGTTCGCAAGAAAGGGTGTCATCCCTGTGGAAACATTAACTGAGTTATTATAGGCAAATTCCGCTAAAGCTAGGAACTTTGGCCAGTCCGTCTGTCGTCGGCTAACGTAGCAACGTAGGTACTGCTGCAGTATAGCATTGGCCCTCTCTGCCTGTCCATTCGTTTGCGGGTGCCTGGCCGTCGACAAGTTGAGTTCCACACCCAAGAGCTCCATGAGCTTGCGCCAGAACCGCGACGTAAATTGGCGGCCTCTGTCGCTCACGACCCTCGATGGTACTCCATGCAGCTTGAAAACGTTGTCTACAAACAACCTGGCTGTCTCCTCTGCCGACACCGCCCTGGGACAAGCCACAAAATGGCACATCTTGGTGAGCATGTCCACTACGATTAACACTGCCGTCTTGCCCTTCGACGCCGGCAGATCTGTCAGGAAGTCAATGGACACCATCTCCCATGGCCTCCCCGGGGTGGGCATGGGATGCAACAGTCCGGCAGGGGGTCTATTGTCACTTTTGACCCGTTGACACAAATCACAAGCTTGCACGTAGCCTTTGACGTCCTCCTGCACCCCTGGCCACCAGAAATCCCTGGTGACCAACTGCAAGGTCTTTTGCTGTCCCGGGTGCCCTGCCGAAGGGCTATCGTGCAGTTGCTTGAGAACCTTAGCCCTCAAGTGATCGCCCGGAACATATAATGCTCCCTTGTAGAACAACAGTTCATCCTTGGCTACGAAGCCGTCTTCCACCCCTGTACCTTGTTGAAGGTCTTTGAATTTCTGCTGCGCAAACGCATCTTCCCTAGTTAGACGTCGTATGAGAGACTCTTGATCCCTGGCTCCAGCGCACTGCCATCGGCTGGGTGGCATCACATGTCTCTCCTCCGGCACTCCCTCATCCTCTAGGTACTGCGGCTTGCGAGACAAGGCGTCCGCCCTCGCATTCTTGTCCCCCGGGACATAATGGATCCTGAAATCAAAGTCGGCAAAAAATTCCGCCCATCTGAGCTGTCTCTGGTTGAGCACTCTGGCTGTTCTCCAGTACTCCAGATTCTTGTGATCCGTGTAGATCTGGATCTGATGGCGGGCTCCGATAAGGAAATGCCTCCATTTTTTGAGCGCCGCTACAATGGCCAACAGCTCCTTATCCCAGATGGTGTAGTTGCGTTCCGATTTGCTGAGTTTTCTTGAGAAAAACGCACAAGGTCTCCAGTCGCCTGCTGCATCCTGTTGCAGCAGTACCGCTCCTACCGCCCTGTCCGACGCATCAGTTTCCATGCGTATGGGCCGCTCCGCGTCGAGGTGCAGCAGCTGTTCCTCTGAGGCGAATACCTTGCGTAACTGCTCAAACGCCTCCTGCGCCTCTGGAGTCCACTGAAACTTCTTCTTAGTACTCAACGTGTCGGTTATTGGGCTAGTGAGCTGCGCAAAATTCCTGATGAACTTGCGGTAGAAATTGCTGAACCCAATGAAGCGTTGTACATCTTTTCTGGTCTTGGGTGTTTTCCAATCCAACACTGCCTTTACCTTCTCCCCGTCCATTGCCAGACCTTTGTCCGACACCCTGTACCCCAGAAAGTCCACTTGCCGCACATGAAATTGGCATTTCTCCAGCTTCGCATACAGTTGATGCTGTTTCAACTTCTGCAACACCTGTCTCACATGCTGCTCATGCTGCTTCTCATTTTCCGAATAAACCAAGATATCGTCCAAGAAACATACACAGCTCCGGTACAACAAGGGACCCAGCACATGGTGCATAAAGGCTTGAAAGGTGTGTGAGCCCGCCTGGAGGCCAAAAGGCATCACTGTGTATTCGTAGGTGCCAAACGGGGTAAACATAGCTGTTTTCCACTCATCTCCTTCTCTGATCCTTATGAGGTTGTAAGCTCCTCGTAAGTCCAACTTCGTGAAAATCTTCCCTTTTCGCACTGCCGCCAACAAGTCGTCGATCCTGGGCATCGGAAAGGCGGTCGGTTTCGTTCGCGAGTTTAAGATCCTGTAGTCACAAATAAGGCGTTTTTGTGCCGTATTTTTCTTGTCCACGAAAAAAATCGGACTTCCTCCCACCGCTTTCGATTCGCGAATGAATCCCCTTTCCAAGTTCAGTGTGAGGAATTCCTTCAGCTCCTGCAACTCCTGCTCCGACATAGAATACAACTTTCCTGCAGGCAACTTTGCCCCCGGCAGCAACTCAATTTGACAATCATACGGCCTATGGGGGGGCAGTCTGTTGGCTTCCTTTTCACTGAACACTTCCTTGAAATCTTCATACTGTGGTGGAATTCCCCTGGAGTCTTCCAACCGTACCGTGGCGATCCTCCCCTCCGTCTCCGACGTTTCCACCTCCATCAGGCAATTCTCCGTGCAATGCGAAGATCCGAAGGTGAGCGACCTCTGGTGCCAGGCAACGACCGGATCGTGAAGATCTAACCAGCTCATGCCCAATATGATTGGCGCTCCGGACAGGTGTGTGACATTGAAAGCAATCACTTCCTGATGCCTCGAGACGCTCATCCTCATGGGCGGTGTCTGATGTCTCACTTGGCCCCCCAGCAGCTCTCTCCCATCAATTGTGGTCACCACCAGGGGAAAATCCAAAGGCAGTAAATGGATCTGGTGGGCCTTGGCGAAGCTTTCGGACATG
The DNA here is from genome assembly GCF_009819535.1 of Lacerta agilis. NCBI lineage: Eukaryota > Metazoa > Chordata > Lepidosauria > Squamata > Lacertidae > Lacerta > Lacerta agilis. The sequence goes on from NC_046322.1 coordinate 49,530,257, forward strand.
AAAGAGGCTGAGCTGCCCGAATCTAGTAGAGCTTCTACCTCTAGGGGGTACCCGTTTGGCAATTCCAGCCGTACCATCAGCACAATTCCCGGCCTGGGCTCCCTTGGAGTCACTGCACTCTGCTGTTGTGGGGGGTTTACTTGCGTGCCGCCTGGTCGGTCTGCTCCTCTCTTTTTTCCAACCAGGCGTTTGGCGTCTCCCTGCTCCTGTGCTTCCCCACTCGCCTCCTGCCCCGCAGCCGCTGCCATCCCTTGCCACACTCGCTTCTGCGAACAATTACGGGCTAGGTGTCCCGTCCTGTCACACACAAAGCATTTGCGCGTCTCCTTCTCCCCCTTGCTTAGCAGCTCCCTGCGAGGTTTCTCTTTGAGGCTTTCTCTTGTGTCCCAACGACCGATTTCCATTGGCTCTTCGGGGGGCAGATGCTGCCTGTTTCCCTGAACCGGCTGAACACCCTGGGAAGGCCTCCTGTAAGCATGGAATGTCTTACTGCCCGGTACATTTCGCCCTTCCCATTCCCTTAGTTCCTGCCGAACCCCCACTTGCAGGGCCAGTTTGATATAAGCATCCGTATCCTTGGGTTTCGGTCCCCTGCTTATTTCATCCAAAATTTCCGGGTTCAGCCCCTGCTGAAAGAACGCTTCAGTTTGTGGGGCTAAAATCTCCCATCCCAGCCTATGGCAGAGAAGGGTAAATTTAGCCACATAATCTCTCATTGTCCCTTTCCCTTGTCTGAGACTCATGAGTTCCTGCTTTGTTATCTCTTGATCAATGTCAATTGTGTAATGAGCCGCCATGGCATCCAAGAAATCCTGGAGATTCCCAAGCGCTGGGTTGTTACTTGCCAAAAGTGGGCGTACCCATTCTCTCGCTGACCCCGTCATGTGTGAAATAATAAAGGCTACCTTCTCAGCATCAGTCTCAAAGTCTCTCCCTCTCACCCTCAGGGCATAATCAACCTCAGTCCTGAACCCCAAATATCCCCTGGGGTCCCCATCAAACTTACTCACTGATGCCAGCTGTTGCCTCTGAGTCACCACTGCTGTGGCTCCTCCTCCACCGGTCTTGCGAGCCTCATCAAGCCTAATTTGAAGATCTCGTAAATCTTCCTCCAGTTTGGCAACCCGAAGCTCAGAACGCTTATTTATCTCTTCCAAATCATCAGCTCTGGCTTCTTCTTCCTGCCGAACTTTCAAAATTGCTTCCTTGGCTTGAATCTCCCAGCTGGCCCTCTCAGCTTTCAGCTTCTCTTCGACCCCTTCCATCTCTCCTTTCCAACAGTCCCACAGCAACGCAGTAGAGTTAGGATGTGTTGTCACGGCAACCTTGCCTTTGGTGTTGCGGTGAGATAACACCCGGCTCGTTTCTCGCTTTTGAAAGCATTTTATTGTCCTTACTAATTACAGAGCTATAATTCACGTCTACACTCCATTAAAACAAACATCCTAACTGCTATCTTCCGTTACGCGCCTTTTCCAACACAATAACCCCTTGGTGCTCCGGAAGTGACGCGTGAATCTCTTCTTCCCGCTTTTGTTCCCCTCCCCCTGTTTATTACTGACATCAGCACTCCCCCTTTCTTCTGGCGATACCTCTAAGAGATTGCTGTCCTCATCGTCGGACGTATCTGTTGAGATTAATGGGCCCGGTTCTCGATACCTCGCCCCCTCCCCCTGCCTGTCTGTTTTGCTGCTTTCCCTCACTGATCCTCCTCCCACGCTCCTCTCCCTATCCAGGCTTGTCTCCGTGACATAAACCATCACCGAAGCACAGAGCATATATGTAATTAAAAGAAGATTTTCAGGTATTGAGAAAAAAATATTATTTAAAAGTGAAATTTATACATTGTTTCAATCAATCCAAAGGTGATTTTCATTTCAGATTGTGCTCTTCTTGCTTGAATGTTTAAAACACTTAATAAACTTTAAAGCTGTATTTCCATAGATTCAAACTTGTATGAGGGGCTTCACCTGTGTTGCAGTGACTGGGCTGCTGTGGGGGCCTGAGGTCTGAGCATCACTGGTAAGCATTGCTTGGGGGAAAGAATATAGAAAGTTCATCCAGACACATATTCAGGTAATAAGATTGCGCTTCCAAAGGCCATACCCTTTCCAGGTCAGACAGCATTGGTGTTTTGAAGCTTCATTTCTATATAGTGATATATTGTTTTAGGGGAGGGGCTACTACTGACTTGTGAATATTGCTGCAAGCTATCGAGTTACACCCTAGAATGAACTTTGCCCCGTGTCAAAGCAGCTGCCGTATAAAATGTGTTTATCGCTTGTTGGCTGAAGTGATTCACCGTGTTCTCAACACAGTGTTCCTATAAGCGAAAGCAACGTATAGTTCAAGCTCTGGGCTTGTTAGTTCCCTAAGCAGAAAGAGAGTTTGCAAAGGGTGCAGATTCTGCTATTTTGGAGGAGCTGTAAAAAAAACAAAAACAAAAACAAACAAAATAGGAGTTCGATTAATCTGGCCTAGAAAAATGATAGTAGGGAGGAAGAGGGGTTTTCATGTGTGATAGCTGATAAGAGAGCCATGCCCTGCCCCATTGGCTGGGTTGTAATGAGGAGCTGTTGTAATGAGGAACTACTAAAGGGGGTGGGAGGCAAGCTCTTCCACCTGGGCCCCATATAAGGAAGAGCTGTTTCCTATATATTTACTCTTGCTTTCTCTTGCACTTTTGCAGGGGCTGCCCTTTGCCTTTCTTGGCAGGAACATCAATGCATTTGGTTGGCTGTTGTTTTTTTTAAGTTAACATTCTGCTATCTTGAATTTTTGTAAGTCTTATGGGTGCATGTGAATTTTGCATTTGAGCATCATTCTGCAGGAACCACCTTGGGCGCCCTTTTTTTGGCCGAAAGGCACAAATAAACAACAAGATAAATATATTCTAAATTCTAGAATATGTTATTTGTTTTGGAAAGGGCTACTATATCGCCCTCTCATAAAATATCAAACTGGCCTACAGCAATATATAAAAAACCCAGTACAAAACAATCATTAAAATGACTGGCAACTCAATGACATTTCAAACAACTGCAAAGGCCTGTGGGCATTTTTTAAAAAAAAACACCTCTTCAAGATACACCTGAAAGTCAAAAGTAAGGTACGCCCATGCCATGCACACATGTGAATCTGCCACTTCAGTCTCTGGTATTGCCACTGAATATTCTGATGCCATCTCCCTCTGAGCCTTTGCACCAATGTAACACCCCTGCTGCTAAAAATGAGGAAAGTTGTTTCCCACCACAGCCACATGCCATCTGTTGAACATCCAGGATATATTGTTTCAACTGATAGCCAAAGCATCATGGGTAGAAATGCAATATGGCAGCCTGGCCCAGCATTTGCCTTGGGTGACACTGATATTGCTGATATAGCACATCAACAGTTATTTTCCCATATATGCAGGGCCGTATTTAGGTTTGATGAGGCCCTAAGCTACTGAAGGTAATGGGGGCCCTTTATATGTCCAGCTGTCCTTTGTCAACAACAAATTGCCGCTGTTTTTTTGTGTTGAGTATATGCTTTATGGTCATTTGTGGACCTAAAAGGTATCTAAAGCCATTTGCGCATGTTGCCATGGAACCAGTCCATGCGGAATGTAGGCACCCTAAATATCAGGCAAGTCCAAAGTCCAACCCTGGGGCCTAATCCGGCCCACAGGTTGGTTTAATCCAGCCCCTGCTGCAGTTTATTTCCTGGGGTAAAATGCTAAAAGGTGGTCAACAACTTCAATCCCTCACGCATGTTCACTTCATCAAATGTGGACCTCTTTGTTTGGACACCCCTGCTATATATAGAAATGAGCAAACCAGTGATATTTTAGGGAGCAGGCTAGCAGGCAGGGCCCATTACTTAGATCATAGGAGCCTACACAACACAAAACACTGTTGCTGTATGTAGGTTTTATTTTATTTGTTTTTTTATCTTATATTTTGGAAGTATACATCCAGGTTTTTTTCCTTTATATTTTTTGGGGGGTGGGGCAAAGTGAGGAGCCAGTGCAGTGTAGTGGTTAAGAGCGGTAGACTCATAATCTGGGGAACCTGGTTCGCGTCTCCGCTCCTCCACATGCAGCTGCTGGGTGACCTTGGGCTAGTCACACTTCTCTGAAGTCTCTCAGCCCCACTCACCTCACAGAGTGTTTGTTGTGGGGGAAGAAGGGAAAGGAGAGTGTTAGCCACTTTGAGACTCCTTTGGGTAGTGATAAAGCGGGATACCAAATCCAAACTCCTCCTCCTCCTCCTCCTCCTCCTCCTCCTCCTCTTCTTCTTCTTCTTCTTCTTCTTCTTCTTCTTCTTCTTCTTCTTCTTCTTCTATAGCTTGCTTAGTTTATATGTAAATTCAGCACTGCATATATGTCTCTGTCTCCCTTTTTTTTAAGTTTTGTTTGTTCAGAAGAGAAACCATCACATTTGTTAGCTTGGGGAGGGGGGAGTATCAAAATTAGCCAGAAAATTGGCTGCAAATCAAAAATGTCAGCAATGCCTGAGTCACCATAAACTGTCAACGCAAGTAGCAGTCCAATAATTAAGGAATGGGATAACAGATTGCCTTCGCCAGGGCCAAAATATATTTCCCAGCCGGCTTGCAGTGCCACATATCCATTAGGTAAATTTAGTTTTGTTTGCGGGTCTATAAATTAAATATCTAGTTGAATCAGTTGGATCAAGTACAGCTCCAAGGGTGAATGGAAGAATGGAGAAAGCCAGTCCTGTGTAAGGGTTGGAGAGTGGGGGCTGGACGGGGGCTCACATTTTGCTGGCCATAAAGCTCCCTGGGTGAACTTGGGCCAACCATGCACCTTCCTTCTTACCTGCTTACCCGGGGGTAAGCCCCACTGAAGACAACGGGATTTAGTTTTAAGTAGATGTGCACATGTTTGTGCTGCCAGATGCCCCCTTTTTTTTTAGCACCCCCTGTGAAAACTATCTACGTATCAGAAAGTGCTGGTCTCTGGATCAAACAGGTTGTTAAGCTTACAGTGGTATCTTGGTTCTCAAACTTAATCTGTTCCAGAAGTCCGTTCCAAAACCAAAATGTTCCACAACCGAGGCGCACTTTCCCATGGAAAGTAATGCAAAACGGATCAATCCGTTCCAGGCTTTTAAAAACAACCCCTAAAACAACAATTTAACATGAATTTTACTATCTAACTGAGACCATTGATCCATAAAATGAAAGCAATAATCAATGTTCTGTACTATAAAATAAATAAGACGGTATTGTAGATGGTAAAAATTAAAATTATTATTTTTTCTTACCTGCACTGATGATAGTCATTGTTTGGATGGGGCGGGGGGCTTTTATCAATTTCCAAAGTCACACAATCAATCAATCAATCAGAAATGGAAGGCTTTAATTAGGATTGGGGAGGGGACTTTAATTTGCTGCTTAAGGGTAAAAACGGGAGCAAATAAGTCTTAATTACAGCGGGGGACTCAAATTTGCTGCAAAAACGGTCGCTCATTCAGCTTCCGGAGCAAAGTTCGAAAACCGGAACTCCTACTTCCAGGTTTTCAGCATTCGGGTTCCAAGTTGTTTGGGAACTAAGCTGTTCTAAAACCGAGGTACCACTGTACTAAGGCAAATTTATACGGGTAGTAAAATCAGATGAAAGATTGGTTAAACATTTACCATGCTTTAGTAAAGCAGATTGTCCATTTTTTTTGTATACAATGGGTGTTAACAAGCAATCCCCTCCCCCGCCTACCGCTTTCCCAAAATATTAATCACTGTTGATTCTATACTATTTAGTGGAACTAGAAGAGCTCAAGAAACGGAATGCAGTGATTTTTATAATATATCTGTCTGTTAGTAATAGTCAATGACACCTAAGAAGTGGATGCAAAGATCTTAGTTTATTCCCACCAGGGATTTGAAAATGTCTTGGGCTACAAAGGCTCAAAAGTTTGTGAAAATATACCCAGAAACTTTGCATTGTAAAACTAGGATTGGGTTTTCATTTGAATAGATGCCAGAAGTATTATAAATACGTTAAACATCAACCAACTTGATGGCTGTTTCTTATCTTAGAGGGTTAATTCTGCTTTAGAGGTCATGAATATCAAACAATTACATATTTTTATATTAATTTACCCAGAATAAGAAGTAATATTTCTAGACCATTTCCCTGAGTAGGAAGGTTTGGGGAAGTTGCATAGGTAAAAAACAGATTGCTGTGGAGTCATTAAATTGGCCCCGATTCAAAATAACTTACTGTGCTACATGCTGCATGTCTCTTCAGAAGCAAGTCCCGTTACGTTCAGCGAGGTTTACTCGGAGATATATGTGACAGTTCCACTGAACTTCAAGAGTATGTACTTCTGAGAAGACAGATAGAACTGCTTTATTATTTATAGTTTTTCTACCCACTTTAAACTACCATTTTCTCATTATTTATTTTACTTTAATAGTTTATGTTTGCAGCAAGGGGGAGCAAAATGCATCAGTGATTGTTAGCACAAAGCTAGATGGTTCTGCTATATTATTCATTTTCTCACATTTATATCCCACCTTTTTCTTCTCCTGTGGAATCTGGCAGGCATTCATGTGGTTCCCAATAGGTCTCCTATTCAGACACTGACCATATGCAGACTTGCTTTGCTTCAGTAAGGTGATGTGGTTTCATGTGCCTTCAAACCCCAACCTGCTGTTTTGGGTGGTAGGTGGGAATCCCATTCATAAACATCGAGTGCTTTTCTGCTCATTGAAATTCTCTGAAACCACTCCAATGATTTGCAACACCAACGAAGTGTCAAGTTAGAAGAAGAGGAGGAGGAGGAGGAGGAGGAGGAGGAGGAGGAGGAAGAAGAAGAAGGAGGAGGAGTTTGGATTTGATATCCCGCTTTATCACTACCCGAAGGAGTCCCAAAGCGGCTAACATTCTCCTTTCCCTTCCTCCCCCACAACAAACACTCTGTGAGGTGAGTGAGGCTGAGAGACTTCAAAGAAGTGTGACTAGCCCAAGGTCACCCAACAGCTGCATATGGAGGAGCGGAGACGCGAACCCGGTTCCCCAGATTACGAGTCTACCGCTCTACGCCAGGGGTAGGCAACCGAAGGCGCATTACATGAGTAGAATGTGTCCTTTTATTTAAAATGCACCTCTGGGTTATTTGTGGGGCCTGCCTGGTGTTTTTACATGTGTAGAATGTGTGTTTTTATTTAAAATGCATCTCTGGGTTATTTGTGGGGCTTTGGAATTTGTTCATCCCCCCCCCCCTTCAAAATATAGTCTGCCCCACCACATGGTCTGAGGGACCGTGGACCGGCCCATGGCTGAAAAAGGTTGCTGACCCCTGCTCTACACCTCTGTGATGTTGGGGGGGGGGCGTTGCATGTGTGTGACATCACAGGGGTGCCTGTTGCATTGGGAACAGGCCAATAGTGGGAGGAGGCATACAACAAATCGTAGTGGCAATGACTGGGTCTGCACAACACAATCTTCTCAATAATGTCATCATTTGTAGCATAGGAAGGGGGCTTTCAAGGGTTCAAAGGACCACCACTTTCTCAAATATCTGCAAGCCGTTCTAAATGTTGCTGAAATGACCCTTCCACACAAAACTCAAAAACACACTCAGGAAAATGAAACACAAACCTTTTGGACTGCTAAATAGTGAGCCTGAGAGCCATAAACCTGGCCAGAAGCAGCATGGAAGAGGCACGTCCCATGCATCCCTCACCATGCACTTGCGGAAGAACCCCAGGCTGCCAAGGTAACAGACTCCCTATGGGTCTGCTGACCAAAACACCCCTTCAGACCCCTTAGCATGATGCCCATGCCCAGCTCTGTGCAAAAGAGAAAGTGCAGTTCAAAGCATTTGAGAAAGAGCTGGAGAGAGCGCCCACTCTGGGGAGTTTGCACTTCCATGTGCCACAGGTGGGCACTTGGAGGCAGCACCAGTGTCAGATTATTTTGTGCCATAGGCAAGACTAACTACTTGCACCCCACCCCAAATGGCTAACTTCAATTGTCCACAACTGTCATTTCATTAAAAAAATAATGATGAAATGCCCCAAACTTGAAACCGCTAGATTTATTTTAAATTGCAAGAATAAGTAACACAAGAATCTTTGATTATCTTTCTCAAATACAAAACAACATGCTTTAGCACACAAGCCATTTTGAATAATATTGTGAATTGTGATGTTAAAATTTAAGTCTCCTAAGTTTCAACTTCAGGCACATCAAAATCTCACTTTGCATGCCTTTTGCTTTGCAAATGTTGTCACCAACTCCCGCAGTTCAAGTGCTGATGCTTGGGGCATGTTCAGTTGATATACAGTATTTGCCAAGCGAACTAGTCTCTTTTGCAACATTGTTGAGCGTATGCAAGTTTTTATAAGTTTGAGCTTTGACAAACTGTGTTTACCACTTGCCACTGAAACAGTATCTTCTTTTGCAGACTTAGTAGTTCTTTCACTTTTCTTGACATCCTCTTTTTCCCCTCTGTGTGTTTTCCAGAAATATTTCCAATCTGTGAAATTTCTGCCTAAGAATTTATATCTGTAGTAGGAGCGCCACATTCAGAGCCAAGAGGTTAGATGAACAAAGGAAGTCCACCACAGAAGGTTCATCTAGGGGCCTTCCCTGAAAGGCTTCCAATTATTTCTCTCTCTGTGGTTCTATGCATTGCACAGTGTCACCCATAGCTGTGTTTTCAAAGTGGGCATGTGAATATTATAGTCAAATGCATTGATTGGTTTGATCTTCAGTCAATTTTCAGACGCTTCTTCCTTTCTAGCCTTTGCTTTGCTCAATCCACCAACTCCCAGGAAAACTCTCCTTTGACATATTTCTATTTGACCTCCATGTAGCACCTATTTTAACTTACATGGATAACTATATAGCATTGTGTTTGTGGCACTGAAGTCTCAAACACCTTCTTTTTCTTCTTCTTTGGCGATCACTCGTAGCTGAGTAAGATTGTCTTCCATGAACATGGTCTTAACAGTGAATCTGTAAGTGACTGTGGATGTTAATTATGGATCCACACGTCCTTTCACAGTGGGGACAGAGGTTTCTGGGTGAGAGTTTTCACAGTCCTGCCCCCATTACCAATTGGCATGGAACTTTTTTGAGGTTTGGGTTTGGGATGGGTTTTTGGAAGACGCCTGTGAGTGAATTTGTTTTATGTGTGTAGATCAGTGCACACTGAACAACACACAGTCTTCGCAGTAAGACACCAACTGGCTGGTCTGTGTGGTGGGACAGAATGTTCATAGAATCATAGTTGGAAGGTACCCAAAGGTCATCTAGTCCAGCCCCCTGCAATGCAGGAATCTCAGCTAAAGCATCCATGACAGATGGCCATCCAACTTCTGCTTAAAAACCTCCAAGGAAGGAGAATCCTTAAAATGTCTTCAGCTCAACTTCTGTGCGAAAAGGAAAAGCTGACTGGTTGGTATCCAAATCTCAAATGGGGGCAGGCAAACGGAGGATTAGGGAGATATCCTAGTGTGGCTGAGTGGGGAGCCAGGTTAAAAAAGAAAGGATAAGTTGCTTGAAGAAAGGGGCAGATGGGACAGGGATGTAAACAGAGAGAGAATTGTGGGGTGGGGTGCGAAGGGGAACAATTCTAGCTATCAAGGGCGAATGAATGGTATGGAGCATAGGGCTGGGCAATATATCAATATATCATCCACAACCACTTTGAAGTCTATATCGTGATACTGATTTCATCGTTTTTGACCTGGCAATATATCATGAGTCACGATGTGCATGTGTGATGCAAAAAGCAGAATGTGGGAAAAACCATGAAGCCACTCATTGCCTCTGCATAGCTCCATCCTATTTTCACCAGACATCGTGATATATTGGCATATTGAGATGTGGAGCTGGTGATATAACACAATGTCAAAACCAGATATCACCCAGTCCTAATGGAGGGTAGAGCTGAAAGACATGCCAGGGAGGCTGGTCAACAGTCAGGATGGCTTAAGGAAGGGGTTGCCCTGCGTGTAGACCAGATGGCAGAAATGTTGCCAGTTGCGGCTTCTGCTATCACTGTGGCATCTTTACCTGACAACCTAGAAGGCACTAAGTAAAGGGAGGACCAGGGCCATACAGGTTGAATTTCATCTATTGATTTAAAGTGATGCAGGTGGCGCTGTGGTCTAAACCACTGAGCCTCTTGGGCTTGCCAATCAGAAGGTTGGCAGTTCGAATCCCCATGACAGGGTGAGTTCCCTTGGTTGCTCTGTCCCAGTTCCTGCCAACCTAGCAGTTTGAAAGCACACCAGTGCAAGTAGATAAACAGGTACCGCTCTGGCAGGAAGGTAAAAGGCGTTTCCCTGCGCTGCTCTGGTTTCCGTCACAGTGTTCTGTTGCACCAGAAGCAGTTTAGTTATGCTGGCTACATGACCCAGAAAAGGCGAGATGAGCGCCACAACCCCATAGTCGCCTTTGACTGGACCTAACCGTCCAGTGGTCCTTTACCTTCTTTTACCTTTACCTATTGATTTAAACTAAAGCACCAGCTCGAGTGATATATCCAAAACGGCGGAGGGTAGGCTGTGACTGGCAACACAAGAAACCGGTTTGGACCTTTCTGAAAGCACGCCCGCCCACCCAAACCAGCTGCTACATTGCGTTTCCTGAGAGAACCCTTCCCCCCCCCCAAACTACAATTCCCAGAGTCCTTTGGTGTGCGTGTGAGGGGGAAAGGCGAGGTTACGACAAGCATAAAGCCGTTTCAGTTCGTGGTGCAGACGCCTCTTGCTGGTCGTTGGACAGCACCTCGCCTCCCCTCGTAGGCAGCCAGCCAGCCAGCCAGCCGGCCGGTGTTCCCCCGTCTTGCCCCTGCTTTGGCGCGCCTCTTCCCCGCCTCGGGTCCCCCCAGGCCGCTCATGCGCGGTCCTCCTCGCAGTCCGCCGAAGCGCCTTCGCAGCCCCTCCGAGGCGCGTCTCTCGACCGGCACTCGCTCCGTGTCAGCGGGCTGGGGAAGAGGAGGAGGAGGAGGAGGAGGAGGTCCCACCCATCTACTCTCCCGCTTGCCGGGGCTGGGGGAGAGAGTGAGCAGGAGCCGCCGTTGCCGCTTCATCCCTCCGCCACCCGGGCTGCTGCCGCTGCTGCTGCTCCGCCTGCGCGGGATTCGCCCCTCAAGGCAGACCGAGGCCGAGCCGAGGGCGCAAAACGAAAGGAAGCGAGCGGAGGGGCGGCGGAGACGGCGACGCCTCCTTTCCCCCGGCCGCCTGCCTCTTCGCCCGCGTCGGCTTCAGAGCAGCTTCCTCTCCGCCATCCCCGGAGCTGCGGGGAGGGGAGCCGAGACGAAAAGCCACAGGACGCCGGTGCAGAAAGGGAGCTAGACAAAGGAGAGCCAGAGGCTGCCGGCGGGGGAGAGGTGAGTGGCAGGCGGAGAGAGCGAGACGCCTTGTTAGGGACGCTTCCCCCTCCCTCCCCCGCAAAGGCGGGCGTTCCATTGCTTAGGAGGGTGGTGTCGGAGAGACCAGGTAAGCCCCCCCCCCTTCCCCGCGATTCCTCCCCTCCCCTCCCCCGCAATCGCATCCCGCCTATCAAGCCTGCAGCAGCGAGAAGGCACTGATGGAGCGGCGCGCGCGGGCTGCGTAAAGGTGGCGGTGGCGCTGGGCAAGGATCGTGGCTGCAAGAATGCTCAGCCCTTGGCGAAATAAGGTGCTCTTCTTGGGAAGCTGGGAGAGGGACGGGGGTGGGGGTGGGTGGGTGCCGTCTTTTCCACCTTTGCATCTCCCCGGCGGTGTGGAGACCGAGGCCTCCCCATTCCCTGGCACCCTCGGCTGCAGCCCTATGATCCATACTGGGGGGTGGGGGGGTGGGGGGGTGAAAGTCTGGGTGTTTTGTTTTTCTAATCCGTCCTCAGCTCCATGGCGCTGCCCTTTCCTTCCAAGGGAAAGGAGGAGTGCCGAATGGGAAATAACATGGCAAGAGGGTGAATTCTCACATACCGAACACACGCACACCCCGACAACAGTTCAGAGGCAATAGGGGGAAGCGTCAGAAAAAGGAAAACGTTGGCTGATTTTTGTGTGCTTTCTGGGGATGGAGCTAGCCAGCCATGCTGCCGGGAGCTGGGTAGGTCTCGCAGTGCCATACCAGTCTGCACCTCTGCCATTTTCAGGAAATGATACCCTATCGAGTCTTCTTCGTATATGCAGAGCTTTGAAAGAAAATGATGGTTTTCTGTTTCCTCTGAATTCTGCCATTGATTGGCTCAGTAAGTAAAGGGGCGAGAGAGTCTTTTCCTTCGCTCATTCCTCTCCCACTCAAATAGCAGAGCAGAATATGAACAGAATTTATGCGTTGCGTTTTCCTTATGGGGTTAAAGCGACAGAAGGTGCAAGGCACCCCCACCCACCCACCCACCCACCCTTTCCTTCTCTCCCTCCCATTTATTTACAACGTCTCAAGATGCCAGATTTGTTCTTGCAATAATTGCTGCCTGGAAAATCGGAAGCGTGTGGTCTTTTAGTAGCCAGCCTGCACTTGATGGAAGTGGGCAACATCAACAGTTGCAAATTTTTTATTTGTTGGTTCTGGGTGAAGGTAGTAGTCACAAGGGAGAAGGTGGCGTGTACAGGTTGTTCAGCAGCAGTATTTCCTGGACTCAAGGACAAATGGAGGCTTCTTTAATTCTGTAGTTTGTTTGGTGTGTGTGTTTTTCCTTGGGAGAGAGGGTGTGGTGTTCATGTCTCTGTAATGCAGCTCTGCTAAGCAGCACATGGAAGCAGGAGAATGCTGCTTGTGAATGTGTAGTAGAAACAGATCTTGCAGGGTGTAGGGAAGAGATGTTACCTTAGGCTTAATTTCTGAAGCTCCCGCTGTCAAAACCATATACGTTTCTAAGATAAAGGCTTAGAAGAGAGGAAGCTAGCTAACAGTATGTACCAAACCTCCCCATAAAAATAGATTTGATTCCATATATATATATTCAGTGAAATTCAACTAAGTTTTACCCATTGCAATTAATTGACCTAAGTTAGCCATGTTCATTAATTTCTATGAGCATTTTTACCAGTTGGCTTAAAACTCTCGAAATTCAGCAACAGCTCAGACCCATGCATATTTACTCGGAAGATATCTCTGTCTGAGGTTCATGAGGCTTCATTCCAGATAAGGCTGTAAGTCATCTATCCATTTACCTGGAAGTAATCTCCACTAACTCACTGGGGCTTGCTTTTCAGCAGACACAGAGGTGTCTTTAGGATTTTGGCCTAAATTTATTGAGACTCCTTTTGTATGATGGGTTTCCCCGACCACAGTGGATTTCTCCAAGCTGCTGCAAAATGCATGGATCCTGGCTCCAGAGTGGCCAATTCGATGCAAATTAAAGGGCGGTGCATGCTTTGAATTGAATATGCTTTCAAATCAAATCTTGCCTTTTCTTAAAGAGATGCAGTTTAAATACAATGACAGGCATATCTACAGATAATTGAAATATACCTGTTACTCTGACCTGAAACCTAGAAGCAGTGACTGTGATAATGCTAAGCTAGATATTTCTAAATGATGAGTTCATGTTTTAAGGATACTTTTTTTTAAAAAATATGAAGGAAACTAGGTAGTTTGGAATATTTTGATTATACTCATTTTCAAGATTCATTCCTAGATAATGTTTATATATGGATTCATATTGTTTATGACATGGGTATATTTGGACATAAACACAACTGTGCAAGTGTGTGTTCTTCTTTCTCTCTTTGTCCAGTATACTCATTATTTATTATTTATTGTGCTTAAGCTGCATTCTTCCCCTCCGCCAAGGAATTCAAAGCAGCAGGCATGCTTCTCTCCTGTCTCATTCAGTCCCCATGTGTAACAACCCTATTAGATTAGTTAGGATGAGCAGCAGTTAATGACCCAGGTTTACCCAGTGAGCATCATGTCTGAGCGAGGATTTGAACCCACGTCTCCTAGGTCCTAGTCTGACACGCTAACCATTATACCGCATTGGTTCCCATTGAGTAGCCATTTCCAGCACTTGTATCGGGCACAATGAAGGGAATACGCTAGTGTGGCCATTCTCATATTATACATATTTGACCTGGGCAAAAAGAAAACCTGGGGATCACTTTGGTTTTTGGTAACTCATTGGCTGGCAACAGTGTTATGTTGGAGTTGTAACAGGGCACTTATGGACACTGGTACCAGAGCCTGCAATAAACCCAGATGCCAACTTTGCTGCCACATACACCCAGACTACACCATTACTGGCCCCAACAACATCAAACATACCATCTCAGGACTATTTAATTGCTCATCTTGTAACAATTGTGTATGCCATCAAATGCCAACTGTGCCCTTCAGCTCTCCATATTGGACAAACAGGCCAAACCCTTCGCCAAAGGATAAATGGACATAAATCTGACATCAGGAATCACAAGACAGAGAAACCAGTAGGAGAACACTTCAATCTCCCAGGACATTCTATACAAGATCTCAAAGTACAGTAGCTGTCTTATTACAAAAGAATTTCAGAAATAGACTGGAAAGAGATGTTGCTGAGTTGCAACTAATTATCCAAACTTAAAACCATGGAGAGACCTGGTCTGAATAGAGACATTGGATTCTTATCTCATTATACATGATAAAGCTATTTTAAGCCACCTCACGCCTTGCTGTTTCCTGTAAGACCAATTGCAGTCATTAACAGTTGTCAACAGGTTTACCACACCTATCAGCCAATCACCCATTCCCACCACCCTTCTGAGTAATACCCCCCCTCACTATATATAAGGGTCTGGTGACTTCTGTTTCAGTGTATCTGAAGAAGTGTGCATGCACACGAAAGCTCATACCAAGAACAAACTTAGTTGGTCTTTAAGGTGCTACTGGAAGGATTTTTTTTATTTTATTTTGTTTCGATTCTAGCTACATTGTGATGGCTGTTAAAGTTTGCTCTTGCCTGTGGTGAGACATAGATCCTCAGGGGAGAAAAAGGAAGGACACCAGAGAGCCAGTGTGGTGTAGTGGTTAAGAACGATGGACTCATAATCTGGTGAACTGGGTTCGCTTCCCCGCTCCTCCACAAGCAGCTGCTGGGTGACCTTGGGCTAGTCACACTTCTTTGAAGTCTCTCAGCCCCACTCACCTTACAGAGTGTTTGTTGTGGGGGAGGAGGGGAAAGGAGAGTGTTAGCCACTTTGAGACTCCTTCGGGTAGTGATAAAGCAGGATATCAAATCCAAACTCTTCTTCCCTGTCTAATTTTTTTTTATAAAAAAAGCAAACAACAACTTGATTTTAAATATTATGTATTTTTGTTGTTCTTATGCAAGTGACTCTGTCAGGTCTTCAGCTTGCCATTTTGGTGAGTCATTTCCAGTTGTGTCCTCTTTTCACCTCCCTGGCCCCATGCTTTGTATAAAACTGCTACTCTGCATCTGTTGCTGACATGGAAATATAAACTTGTGCTTTTTTTCTGGCGGTGTTGCATCCTGGTTTCTCTCGCGAAAGGGCAAATCTGGCCCCTACCCTAGCTATGATGCTGCATTGATTTAGGAGTCACGCCCCCGTCCTAAATGTCTGTTTTGTCAACATGCTGTCTTTCAGTAGCTCAGGTGATATAGTGGAGGAGAACAGGATATTAATCACTAACCATAGGTTCTGGTTTGATTTCTGCTCCGAAGACAAGATGTTTTGTCCTCCTGTTTTCACACAGCCCTCTCACCTCTAGGCAGAGCTTTCCCAACAAAATAGAATCATAGAATTGGAGAGTTGGAAGGGAACCTGACAGTCATCTAGACCAACCCCCTGCAATGCAGGAAACTTTTGCCCAATGTGGGGCTTAAACCCACAACCCTGAGTTTACCTCTCTAGTCATTCAGGCAACATTAAAATCCCAGGCTATCCTTAAATCACTACACTGGTTTGCTATATATGGGCATCCGTAGCCCCTCTGAAAGAACCATAACCTCCAGATTGCCAGCTTTCACCTTTTTAAAAAGGGTATGTTTTTAAGGATTTGTGGAATCAGTAGATTTGAAGAGCCTGAGATGTAGGGCAAAATGTACACGTACTATTTTTCTCACTTTGGTGCATGAGAAACTACGTTGCCTGCCTCTGTAGAAAAATCCCCAGGAATGCCCTTGTTTCTATTTGTCCTGGATGCAGCATAAAATTTATGCCATAAGCTCTGCATCCTAGCCCTTAAACAGTTCTCTTGCCTTGTGCCTCTTAGTACTCTGCCCATATCTCAAAATATTCCTGCCCCGTGACTTTCACTTCTCCAGATCCACCACCCTCGTCTGCCCAAAGATCTCCAGCTCCCTTAAATATTTTTTACCCTTTCCCCACCACTTCCCCTTAAATGTGGACCCCTCTTGCAGAGCACTTATACGGTACTACCTCTCCTTAAAGCTACCTTTTCTGTGAAGCCTTTGGCATGACCTCTTAGTCATCTCCTAGTGAAAGTAAACATAAATACATGTACTAGAAATGGGGAAATGTGGCAATTTCGTTTCTTGTTTCGTTTTTCCAATCTTAAATCAGTTCTCCACATATCTGTTTACAATTCTTTCTTTTTTAAAAATTCCTCATAAAAATCAACCAGCATCTTACTGTGAATTTTGCCTAATACACCTGTTTTTGTGTGCAGTTTCCCTAATGTGCATGTTTTTGCAAAGGCAGTGTCCCTTAGCACAATGCATTTTGTATATTGTTTTCACTCATATATTCCTTCTACACCCACCTTGCCCTAATATGTGCATTTTTTGTAAGCACATTACATGGCTGGAGAACTACACTGCAAAATTGAAAGTGTGCATTTCAAGGAATGGTTGTGTTTCAGTTCACGTATTGCTTTGGAAAGTGGACATTTTATGCTCTGAACTGCCCTGAGATTTACAAATTAAACAAATAAACAGATAAATAAATTATTTGGTAGGTTCAGATCCAACCCCAACCCCCACTTTCTACACATGTAACTAAAAATGCATTTTTCATTTTCATTCATTGCTTACTTTCCATTCCCTCCATTACTCACCTGTAGCAAACCTTAGATTGGAAGCTCCTTGGGTCAGGGACCTTTCTTTTGGCTCTTGTTTTGCAAAGTGCCATGCACATTGATGGCATAGTATACTAATACTATTAACAGGATGAGGCCATATAGTTTCTTCTTGGACAATTTTGCCCATTGAATTTCCATTCACTTAATGGAGCTATGTAGGCTGATCAATATTTGATAACTGCCCATATATCCATAATGTCTTGTTTAATTTTTTATTATGTGAACCCTTTTTGTTTGTTTGTTAGAGTCACCTTATTTTCAGCTGTACTCTTTCAGTGCAGTTCTAACCATGCCTTCTCAAAAGTACCGGTAAGTTTTTCTGACTTTGTTAGAACTGACTCCAAAGTAAGTGGGTTTAGGATCGTGGCCTTAGCTGTTATTGAAAGCCCCTCTGATACTGTATTTTCCCCATGGCTCAATTATTTTAGAGCCTTGCACTTTTGCTCAGTGTCTTGCTCTGTGTCTTGACATTTCCTCTTTTGCCTATGCATGCTGTGTTAGAGATAAGTATTGGGAAGGTGATAAGGCCTTAGGTCATTAAATCCTTCCACAACTGAGTAGTCTTATCAATTTTCCTAGTCAGTTCAGTCATTTTATGTGGTCCTTGGATGAAGGGTGGTATATAAATTTAATTATTATTAATAATAATATTTTTTGCTACAATTTAAAGTATGTAAAGAAATACTTTTGGGACTGGGTCCTTATATACGTACTGTATATCCGTAGGTTGTCTCCTTGACTGACTAGCATTAGCTTCTCTGCTGGCAGCAATTACATGTGTTGACTTTTTTTTTTTTTTGGAAAAGCAAATAATTTTAATTTTACGTTCTGAAAATGTCAGGTTATGATAAATAATAATAAATAAATAAATAATAATGTTGCTATATAATATAACTCAAAGTACTTGGCAATCATTTTTAATGATTTCTGTGCAGTTTTACACACATTTTACTTACCAAGCAAAACTAAATTATATTAATTAAACTAAAATACCTTTTGAATTCCCAGGTCACGTTGCAACTTTTTAGCACCCCTCATTTTTATTTTTATTTAATTTTTATTAAAGATTTTCTTGATTTACAACAGTAATGCAATGTCTCTCTCGTATTTTTCCATATAACATTTTTACAAATCAGTTGTTGTTAGGTAAACATTAGGGAAAGAAGGGGGAGAGAGGTGGGTGGGATGGGTGGGGTAGGGTGACAATGTTTCTGTTTTACTTAATATGTGTAGGGTTTGGTGTCAGCGTTGTCTGTGCAGGTTCTCTGTTGTTCGCTTGTGCTCCTTTAGTGGTGAGAGAGGTTGGGGTTGGCGTGGGGCATGATTGTTCTTTTGCGGTTGGCTGTGGTGTTCTTTGGTCTCCTGTGTGTGTGTTGACTTTAATATCAGAGTGGGGACGCCACTGTCCTCCAGATATTGCTAAACTAAAACTTCAGTAATCTCTGACCATTGCCCATGCTAACTTGGACTGATGGGAGTTATAGTCCAGTAGCACTGGGCTCCCCACTTTTGAGAGCCATGGATTCCCCACTCTTTCTTTGCCCTCATAAAACTTTCTTACAGTATAGCATAATCCTATGCATGTTTGCTCAGAGGTGGGCCCTGCCGGGTTCAGTGAGGCTTACTTACGAGTGGATATGCTTAGGATTGCAGCCTTCAAGCCCCTTTGCAGTTAGACAACTCTGCCCTCTTCATAACTGGCCTGCAGCTTGAACTGCTTCTAATTCTGGTTTCAGAAATTCCCAGTAGTAGTTCCGTGGTGGTAATTTGCATTGCCCTTACCGAATGCAGCAACTTCCGTATTGTTGTTGAAAGGGAGTAGAGAACAGCCAATTCTTAGCATAGAAAGAGAGAAAATGGAGTAAATAGATAATAATTTCATCTGGAAAAGTTTACCTGTGGGAAGAGAATCTGTCTGCTCTCAAAACAAAACTAAATGTGAATGCACCTTCTGAAATCCTGGCCCTTTGCTAAGAAATAACTTTGTCAACTTCACAAGGTTTTTGTTGCAACCAGTGCTTGGCAATCCCTTATGCCCAGTGCTTTTTTTCTTTTTTTAAAAAAAATGTTTATGGGTACTCTCAATTTGACTCAAGAAAATCACCATTTTATAGTTCAAATTGGGGAAAAACAAATGGACAAAAGTACAAAGATTGACAAAATGTTTAGGGGTATGTGTACCTCTGTGTCCCCCCAGAAGAGAAACACTGTTTATGCCAAAAGCAGGGGGGGGGGGGGGTCCTATTTGTGTGGCAAGAAAACCCAAATGCTCAGAAATAAGATGTGGCATTTTGCATAGCTTCTTAGTTTGCCTGAGCTGTTTGCAACACAATACCAATATTGAATTCTGCTGCAAGGATTTGTGAGGACAGAAATATGTGCTTGTCCAGGAAGTCTATCTCCCTTTTCCCCCCTCTTAAAAACTTGGGTCAAACTTTCTTTTCGGTTTCTCGGGCTTCTGTGGATATTGTCTACATCAGTGTTTTTCAACCTTTTTTGGGCAAAGGCACACTTGTTTCATGAAAAAAATCACGAGGCACACCACCATTAGAAAATGTTAAAAAAATTAACTCTGTGCCTATATTAACTATATATAAAGTAATTTTTCAATTTTTCCCACGGAACACCAGGCAACATCTCAGGGCACACTAGTGTGCCGCGGAACAGTGGTTGAAAAACACTGGTCTACATACCCTCAAACTTCTCTTCACAGCCAAGATGGTCTAGAAACTCAGGGTATGGATCTGGCAACAGTTGCCTATTTTGGTAGATTTAATCAGCATGAGTAGCTCTGCACAGGATTTCTGCCTTTAAAAGGAAAACAAATAGAACTGGGGTTCTTGGGTCACTGCACATCCATATCAGATGTCCGAAATCCAGTGCAAGCAACTTTGCTCTGGTACAAAGACTTATAAGCAATTCCATACCAAATCCCTGCAGCAAGATAAAGCAATCTGCCTAGTGCAGCCTGCTTCACTTGGAACTGCCATTATATGAGCAAAGGCTCCTCATGTCTTGTCAGGAGAGAAAGACAGCAGGAGTTTTCTCAACATCTTGTCATGGTATTCCTTGCCTGTGACAAGGGGCGGGGGAACTTGACTGAATTCAGCAGAGAGGGAAGGCAAATGCAGCAACAGTGTCCAGACTTTGAGTGGTATTCAGTGCTCAGAGGCCTACTCAGAGTAGCACTATTTCAGGTTCATTCACTTCAGTGGGTTCTGCTTTGAGTTGGGCTTAGCCAAACGCAACCCAGTGTTGCAATCAGAGTAGACCTATTAAAATCAGTGCTGTCTGTTTCCCTGTTTTGCTGTTGTATCTCTTCAGGGTGGCGTGCATTCTTTCTTACTGCACAATTTTTTAAATAGAAATGGTTTTGCAGTAAAGTGTAAGAAAAATAACATGTTGGCGTGGTACAAATTGATGTAATTAGCATTTTCATGAGTGAATGCCATATTGTCCCCTAGAAGCATGTAATGGAAAATGGATTGCGGACATAAAATCAATTAACCTCTGCCTTGTAAATAAACCACTAATTGTGACCGAGGCTACTGGTTGTCACTCTTGCTGATAGTGTTTGGCTTTATTTATTTTTTAAAAAAATATATGATTTCCACCCTGCTTCACCCTTCCCTTCCTTGGTTTGCTGTTGTTTGAATCCCAAATCAAGGATGACTTTATTTAATTGTCTGGAAGCTGGATCAATAATGTGGCGTCTTTACAACTCTATTAAGCTTATTTGTATTAGAATTTTAAATGAGATTTGCATTGACATTTTAAGCGGTAATGGTCTCCTTTCTTTAGAGGTGATTAACACATCAGGGTTAGAAATGAAGTATGAGGTTGATCCATTACTGATACACAAATGAAATGATCACTTGGATGTTGGTGTGCCCTAGAGTTTTGGTTGTTCAATGGTAGCTTACTACTTCAATTTGTGCCATATTTATTTTGAGATGGATTTGGGACCACCATGGTGGATAATAATAATAATAATAAATTTATATGCCACCCATCTGACTGTGTTGCTCCAGCCACTCAACCAAAGTGGTTTGTGATAGAGAGAATGTATACAAATTGAATACTGGCTGTTTGCCAGATATAAAACATACAATGTCTGGACCACTTCTGAAGTAGGCTCCCAGTTTCATGCTGAATCTGTGTAGCAGGAGGAAAACTTTCCTTACAGGGCTTGTTCAGGGCTTTGAATAAGTGGCCACATCCCTATTTACATCTGTTGTTCGCTGGAAAATGTGCATCCTGCCACCAAGTAATTGTGAATGTGCCTGTGTTTCTTCCATGCAGCTGAATCCTCAGACTGCTCCATGCAGACAGACTTTCAGATGTGTGGACCGGTCCAGAGTCATGCTAGTTAAATGAAGACTTAGAAGGGTAGTTGATGGTATAGGGGGATTTAGAATCTGAATTAATTCATTAATTGCATCATGCTGGTCAGCTTTACATTGTGTGTACATAGCCACTGCATCCATGTGACACTCTGTGCTCTGGCAAGTGGGTTATGTTATCTTAAACTTCCACTTTTAAAATTTGATTTGTCATAGGCTGCCCAGGTTGACGTGGGTGGCACTGTGGTCTAAACCACTGAGCCTCTTGGGCAGGGGTCAGCAAACTTTCTCAGCAGGGGATCGGTCCACTGTCCCTCAGACCTTGTGGGGGCTTGACTATATATTTTTTGGGGGGGGGAACGAATGAATTCCTATGCCCCACAAATAACCTAGAGATGCATTTTAAATAAAAAGGACACATTCTACTCATGTAAAAACACACTGATTCCCAGACCATCTGCGGGCTGTATTTAGAAGCCGATTGGGCTGGATCAGGCCCCTGGGCCTTAGTTTGCCTACCCATGCTCTTGGGCTTGCCGATCAGAAGGTCGGCGGTTTGAATTCACGAGCCAGAGTGAACTCCCGTTGCTGTCCCAGCTCCTGCCAACCTCGCAGTTTGAAAGCATACCAGTGCAAGTAGATAAATCGGTACTGCTGTAGTGGAAAGGTAAACAGCATTTCCATGCGCTCTGGTTTCCATCACGGTGTCGCATTGCACCAGAAGTGGTTTAGTCCTGCTGGCCGCATGACCCAGAAAGCTGTCTGTTGACAAACGCCGATTCCCCCGGCCTGAAGGCAGGATGAGCACCACAACCCCATGGTCTCCTTTGACTGGACTTAACCATCCAGGGGTCCTTTACCTTTTACCTTTATGCCTATGATCTTGTCTGTCTGCTTAACGCATCTGATGAAGTAAGCTATTGACCAGCAAAAACTCAGCCCACATATAAACCAGTTAGCCTCAAAGGTGCCACAACATTTTAATTATGTATTTGTCATCTTGCTTCTACAGACTTAATGTGGTTCTTTTTCTTTTTTCTTAGCTTAAGTGGTTCCTTAGACGTCAAGATGATTGATTTTTGCTTTCTCCAAATCTTATCTAATGTATCTTCACAGTAGAGTACTTGTACAATAGTAGTACTTTACGACACAAGTAGGGATAAAATATTTAATTCTCTGCAACTATTTTAGGGCAGAACAATGAGCCATTTGTTCTCTCTCTGTATAAAACAGGATCCAGAGACAGCAAGCCATTTGTTTGCAGAATAACTGGAGGTCACACGTGGCGTCTAAACATACTAATGTATTATAAGGTTATAATTAATTGTATAATTCTTGCTTGCAGATGAATTTCTCTCTTCCACTCTTTCTCTCAGGTTCAGTTTTCATAGCAACTCAAATCTGTACACAATTCTTCAGATAGGGAGATTGTGGTGCTAGGCAGGTGGTATTTCGTATACGTGAAACTCAAAAAATTAGAATATTGTGGAAAAGTCCATTTATGTAAGCAATTGTTTTCATTAGCTACTGGAGTTTAATATATGATATAGACTCATGACATGCAAAGCAAGATATGTCAAGCCTTTGTTTGTTATAATTGTGATGATTATGGCATACAGCTGATGAAAACCCCAAAGCTGAAATTGTTAATTTGGGGTTCTCATCAGCTGTACGCCATAATCATCACAATTATAACAAATAAAGGCTTGACATATCTCGCTTTGCTTGTCATGAGTCTATCTCATATATTAGTTTCACCTTTTAAGTTGAATTACTGAAAGAAATGAACCTTTCCACAATATTCCAATTTTTCGAGTTTCACCTGTACTTCTGCATCCATTTTAATATAGGTATATGCCATGGCATATGTATATATTGAATGAAATAAGAAAATATTTAGCAAAACCCTTCCACCAATGTTTAGAAAACTGTTGTATAAAACAAACTATTGCGTGTGTGTTTTGATTTTTCTTTCTTTCAATCGAGCACAATAATCTTTTGTACTTGTTTAGAGAGCTTATGAAAACTAGCTTGCTCATAAGAATGTTGATGTTGTCGCTCTTCATTAGTTGCAGAACGTTTTACTTTTTGTTTTGCGGAAGGGAAGACATTATCTGACCCATAAGCCTTTGTCCCCTGTATTACCCAGCACCTTATATATGATTGATTTATATATAGCCTTTACATTAGTGACAACCAGGAATGGTCAGGACGGTAGATTGAGATCTGCTGCTAGATCTCTTGGTGTGTTGCAATAGATCTGCAAAGGCTTCTGTCCCCCGATACTTAACCAGTGCTAAGTGAACTTAAAAAAATAAAAATAAACCCCTGAATAGACTGACCTTCTGCTAATCACTTCTTTCAGCTTTCACATTCCTCACCTAAAATAGAAGTATTAGTCTGATGCCTTTTGCTTAGTTAAGGAAAACTGTTGACTAAATAATCACTTTGCTCCTTTTCCTCCAAAATATATTTACAGTACTGTAGACTTGAAGCTAAAATGGCTAAATCTTAAGAGTGCTTTATTCTGTCTCATTTTAAAAAGTTTGTTCCATCACTGAATTCGGATTCCCAGAAGTTAGAATGCAGTTACTAACGCTCTGAAAAGAACTTGATATTAAGTTGTTTACTAGGTGGTATGTTTGTGAGAATTGTGTAGTTCACATTCCCCTTTTTGTGTCTAAGGAGATTTCATGATCCCTGATGCCGGAAGGAATTTTGGTGCAACAGTGGCAATTTGTCTAACCTCTGTGATTGTAGATGCTTATGCAAAACACAGTGGTCAGAGACTTTCATTTCTTCCATGCCTTATGCTTGGCAATGCATTAAGTACTGTGCATTAATCATATCAAGTGATGATCTCCCCCTAGTTCCTTTGCATTCTTTTGTGTGCCTCCCTTCATCTCCATACTGTGGTTCAAATAATTATTCTTCGCTGTTACAAATTGTTTGCAGAACCAGTTGACCATGTGGTCATTCAAAAATATAGCAAGGCAACTTTTGAAAGATACAACTAACCTTCAAAAACCACCTGCAGATTTCTTTTTCTCTGGTGAATAAGAGATTTGTCCCAGGAGGAAGCATACTCAGGTGTTATGCTTAGTAGATCTTGTGGGAATGCTCGAGGACAGAACAGTAGAGACATTGACATTTAAGACTAGAATGGAAAGTTTAAACATAATTATTTGTTTAGGTTGCCTAATGTAAGTTATGTAATTGCATGTAGGTACAATGTTTGGAAAACTACTAGTTGCGTTACTCAAAGCACTCATTATTCTCTCTGCCCAGTACAGTACTTTGAAATTAAAGATCTCTATAGAGAAGACATCAAGTCTCCTACACCCAAAATATAATGTTGCTGGGCAAAGGACCTCTTTAACCGCATGTACTGGAATGTTGTAACTTCTAGGGCAACATCTCCATTAGTATCAAAAATAATTATGTGCTACTGCAAAAGTTCAGGGGATGCACACCTGACCTTACTTTGTGTCTGGCCTGGAATACTTTGTTGTGTCTGTTGTATATTATTTTAACAAGCTGTGGGTTTTTTAAATAAAAAATATGCCCCTTGTCCTGTCTGAAATAACGGACCTTTCCCGAACCCCCATGCATGACTTCCCCCCACCATAATTCAAGGTAAGGGTGGTATTGCGGGCAGTGCATTCTGGGGAAGGGAACTGCAACTTATTTTTCAAGTATTTCCTCCCCCTTGCTCCTGCTCTCAAGTTAGGGAGTATGTGCCAGGGAGAGTGGTCCATTGGAAAAGAGAATTGTTAGAAGGACTGGATTCAAGTTCCACTTGCGATATTAATTCATTGTGTGGGCAAGTCGCTCTCTCTGAGTTTCAATTCCCCACAAACAAAATGATGTCCTCATTGTGATGCTGCGAGGGCTAAGTACAATAAAGGCTGTGAGGTCCTTTGCAAAAATAAAATTTCTGTGTATATTGGGGGGGGGGAGGTAAAGAACACCTGGACAGTTAAGTTATTAAAAAGCAATGTCCTAGCTCAATACTTTCTACAGTACTTAGACTGACAGCGATGTCACAATGTCTTCAGCAAAGGCCTTTCTCAGCTTACCTCCTTCAGATTATTTGAACCAGGGATGCCACAAATAGACATTATTGCTAAGCTTCTTCTCCTCTTGCTCTTTGTGCTTTGGTAAAAGGTAAAGGACCCCTGGATGGTTAAGTCCAGTCAAAATCGACTATGTGGTCTGGCACTCATCTCCGTTTTCAGGCCAAGGGAGCCGGAGTTTGTCTACAGACAGTTTTCCGGGTCATGTGGCCAGCAGGACTAAACCGCTTCTGGAACAATGGAACACTGTGACGGAAACCAGAGCACACAGAAACACCGTTTACCTTCCCACCAAAGCGGTACCCATTTATCTACTTCACAAACTGCTAGGTTGGCAGGAGCTGGGACAGAGCAACGGGAGCTCACCCAATCATGGGGATTCGAACTGCTGACCTTCTGATCGGCAAGCCCAAGAGGCTCAGTGCTTTAGTCCACAGCGCCACCCGCTTCCTGAATAAACAAGCACACAATCACTGATAGCTCCACCCGCCATTGTGAGTCTCAAAGCAATGAAGATGATGCCTCCCCAGCTGTTGCCATTGGCTGTGGGTTTCTTGTGATGTCACAAAAGCACCTGGCAACGGAGTGGATATACAGTAAAGGCAGGCCAGGGGGAAAGGCCTTTTTTATTTCCAACAAGACACATCTGGCAATGGATGTGACATTCAGCACTGCCCAGGTTTCTTCCACTTGCAGGAGGCAAAGTGGTGAATGGAAGGCGGCAATCCTCTGGCAGTCGGATGCTATGGAGTGATGATAAGGCAAGTTTGCTTGCTTGAAGGCTGCTGGTATCTGTGATTAGAAGCTGGCGGACATCTCTTGGGAATGCAAGAAGCTTAAAGAATATTGGGAAATGATATATAATGAATTGAAAAAAAATGTTGAAAAAAACCTTTGTTAAAAAAATCAGAATCTTTCCTGCTCGGAATTTTAGATTATGATATAAGAGAGGGAAACTGGAGACTGTTTATGTATGCGACAACAGCAGCAAGAATTTTATTGCCACAAGTATGGAAAACGCCAACAGAGGAGGAATGACAAGCCAAGCTTATGGACTACGTGGAACTGGCTAAGCTGACAGAGAGGATACATGAGAGAGACAACCTTGATTTAAAAAAGGAGTGGGAACCATTTATAAACTATATAAAAAGACAGTATAAAGATTTGGACTCATTGGCAGGTTTTGACTAAACTTTCACAACTATATAAGAGGTAAAACCAGCAGGTTATAGAAATTGTTTAATAAATCAATACGGGGGAAGCCAAAGAGAGGGGAGGGGAGAAATATGGATGTATAAATTGTTTAATTAAGATTTGTGGAAAATTCATTATAATTTGAAAATTCAATAAAAATTATTATTATTTTTAAAAAGAAGAAGCTGGCGGACGTCTCATGATGGACCTAACAGTAGCTTCTGGCACAATGGAACACCCTGACGGAAACCAGAGTGCACAGAAACACAGTTTCCCTTCCCGCCACAGTGGTACCTATTTATCTACTCAGACGGGGAACCACTGCAGAAAAGGCCCTGCTTTCGTGTTGCCACCTTCTGGACCTCTTGAGGAGGAGGCACATGAAGAAGGGCCTCAGAAGATGATCTCAGCTGCTGTGCAGAGGACAAAAACAGCTCCAGTTGGCAGTCATTGATTGCTGCCAAAAAGATACGGTGGCTTGCAATTGTCTTTGAGAGCAGGTGCTTTGGCTGCTCTCAGTAATAATTGTGATAGATCATCTCTCTTTAGAAGTCAACCACAGAAATTGCATCACGTGGAAGCAAAGACACAGTCTTCTTGTGAACATGGGTCATAAGAAGCAGTTTTGGGGTGCCGTTCGGACAGTAAAATATCCCAGGACCAGAGCAGACACAGCAGACAGCTCTGAACTATATGGTCAGTGCAAAAATGAATGAAGTCTCTCTAGCAGAAAGCTCCAAGCATTTTACACCTGTTGCTCAAGATTTGGAACACGGCCTCTTCATAATAGCCAAAATTGCAGTGCTCAGCAAACATGCGGTCATTTCTGTTCCTGAACCAGCTTCTGGGGAGAAGAAGTGAGACTTACAGTGACAGTCATGGTTATTTCTGCATGCAAAATGCAGCTGTGTTTACAACTGTTTGATTACCCAGGTAGAGGGCTAAATTGCAAGCCAATTACAGTAATAAATACAAAGTGTTATAAATTGCATTTGGATAGCACAGCTCTTCTGTGTCTCAGATATGGACTAGGTTTGTGGGTGTGTTTTAAAAATCTCATTTTATAAAAAAAGGGCACTTAATTTTGTGACTGAAAAGCATCTGCAGCTTTTCTCATCAATAAGGAAAGTGTTAGTTTGTGAATGCCATTTCCTATTTACTTAAGCAATGTATCTGATACCGGATGTATCTGAATTTTGTGTGTACAGTATGTGTGAAACTTAAAAATAGCATCTAGAAGATATTGCTTGTACCTTTTTAGTTGCAATGTGAATTAACTGAGTTTCATTCATGCCATGGGGAGAGGCATAACTCTTAAGGGACTTCTATAATTCTCACTCCTGCCTGTTTTCATAACACTCATAAGCTAGTCAGAATAGTTATCTCAGCCCATGGAATTTGTAGAAGTCACTTTCATTTAGATAATGTGCTGTTTGATTTTTTTTAAAATTTAATTTGGCACTTCTTGTCAAAGCAATTCTGAGCCCATGTGGGACACTTAAGTTTAATAGCACTTCTCATAATATATGTTCTGGCAAAGTTTAGTTTAAAACCTGCAATTCATCACTTGCAAATTATTCTTACACTGACTTTGGAAAGCAAAGGTCAGCTTCGTGCATTATTTTTATCCACAAGCACAGTTCTGCATTATGAGGACTCCAGGGGGGACGTTACTGTGTTTGTCTTTAGGTGCCACAGGCCTCACGTACGCTCACCTCAATTGACCTCTCATCTATTCCTCCTACTCAAAAAATAAAAATAAAAATTGAACAATGTGACAGATTAGATATGCCTAGCCCGTACTCGTGTATGGGAAGCAATGTAAGTTTTATCTAAGCTTTTCATTGAGACTGGAAAGTGTCTTCGAGAAAAATAAGCGTCTTTCCCAAACTTGCATCTCCAGCTGCTTTTGGACTACAATTCCCATCATTTCTGGCCACTAGTCTTGCTAGCTAGGGGTGATGGGAGTCGTAGTCCAAAAACAACTTGGAGTCCCAAGTTTGGGAAACACTGTGTCTGAGGCAATCCACAAGGTGAATTGGGGGAGCCAGCTGTGGAGATAGCACAGCCCACACAAGCAGTAACTGAAATTGTAGACATCTCTTGGTTGTGGTGGCAAAAAAATTCAAAAGTTAATGAGGGCGGGAGGAGTCCTAGGTATCACAAGGTATGAGGGAGGCCTCCCTAGGAATGTTTTGGGGGTTGTTAGGGTATGTGTAAGATAACAAAATCTTGACATAGCGTGAATGATAAGAACAAATGCATACTTTGTGTTCAATGGCTGTAAATGAGAGTGGTGGATTTACCAAGGATCAGTTATCTCTCTTGTTAATTAACTGCCATCTTTGGAAACAAACAAACAAACAAACAAAAATCACCATTTGACTGTAATAAAGCACCAAAGCGGTTCACCAAAAGAGCAAAACAACCAAATTATTGGTAAAGAACAGTTAAAACAACTATTATGAAACATTAAATGATAATACAATTATTTATAATTGAAGAATTACTATACATCATCGGAGAAGACTTGCTCCTGTGTCTGAAAGAAAGCTTCATTTTTGCAGAACCACAAGCCTTATTCTACCATTGTTAGTATCCATCCAAGTTCGTCTTTAATTCTGACATTTTCAGAATTACTCATACCACTGTTTGAAAACCTTCCTTTTTCACACATACTTGGATGAAAACACCCATTTGTCCTTGCATACAGTTCATCCCCTTCAACAAATAGACCCCTTTGTTAAAAGATACAGCCCATTTATCTAAGCTCTAGCTGAGCTAATACTGCTGTTATTTCTTACCGGAGAATAAATTTGATAGGAAACAGCTATGGGTGGGCTTATCTCATGCAACCAGGTTGTAGTCCTGAGAGAGGTAGTGACAGTGGGAACCTTTGTAAGGTCCTGATTTATTAAACACTCCGTAATCGACTTGTTGAGGTACGAGACTGCTTTGCTAACATTTGAAATGTTTGCCAAGACTTTTTAAAGGACATTTAAAACTTCAAAGCTTTTGTGGTGTCAGCTTTGAATAATAGGACACTCTGCTAAGTCAAGGCTCTCACTTGCCCCAAATATGTGGGGAATGCTTGCCCCCAACTACGCTACTCCAGTTTGAACATGTACAGAATCTGTGATAGGAATTGAGCAGAGAGCCTTGTTTTGAGAAGTGCTCAGTTTTTCGGAGAAGGGCTCCTACTCATGACACTAAAGCTTTCCCCCACAAGCCTTGATAAACTGTATTTTATGAATTGCTGCTTGTGGGCATGGTCAGGCCGAGAGTATCTACCAGCTATGAGTTGCTGCGCTGCATAAACCAAGAGGGTCACTCAAGATTTTTTTTAGTGTTGTAGGGCAGTGTTTTTCAACCTTTTTTGGGCAAGGGCACTCTTGTTTTATGAAAAAAATCACGAGGCACACCACCATTAGAAAATGTTAAAAAATTTAACTCTGTGCCTATATTGACTATATATAAAGTAATTCTCTTGAATAGGAATCAAATAAACACAATTTTTCCCACGGCACACCAGGCAACATCTCGCGGCACACTAGTTGAAAAACACTGTTGTAGGGGATGCTGAGATGAAAAATCCCCCATCATGCTCACTTACCCACAATGCAGCATTTCTGACTCAGCATCCTTTGTGGCATTAAACAGGACCTGTAGGTGGACCTCTCAGACTGCACACTCCTTCACTCGTGTCGTAAAAGTTGCTCTCTTAAAGCAACTAGGTTCCATGCACTGTTGGGCCAGCACTGGATAAGGAAGAAGGATCCACTCTGTCTATGTTTGGTGGTGCTGGGTTGGGTCCTGGCTAAGTTAGTTGTGCTTAGTTCCTATCAAAATCACCAGGCCGTAAATTAAGCCTGTTGAAGGAAATTGATAAATTGGTTAATTCTCCATGAGTCAGCAGAGACGACTCATTCCCTACAAGGCAGCTGCAGACATCTTTTAAATGCCTTATCGGTATTGCTGGGCAGAATTGGTGCATGAGTCTAGGTAGATAAGGTGCTCAGGCTACAGCATTTATTGTGGTAGGACATTGGGAGAATCTATGTGAGACTGCATGGAACAGAAAAGGGAAGAGGAAGAATTGGGATTCTGGGCAAGACTGAAGAGTTGCAGGACTTTGAAGGCAGCTGAATTTAGGACTTGGCGGCAAGGACTTTGAAGCAAGGAACCCTCTCTGGGCTCAGAGAGAGAAGACTATAGCATCTATAAATAGTGTGTGTATGCATAGTGGTGTATGTTGGTAGTAAAGACAACTCTGCTAAATGGCTGTTTTATGCAGTGAGTTTGACTGAACTCCCATGGTACATACACCCAAGCCCAAACTCTCTGCTATCTAGATTCTTTTGGCAAAACTTTTCGCAAGTCACTACCTGCTTCTTTTCAGTCTCATCAGATGCACGTGATGTGTAAGATGACAGGGAAGGTATCTTCTGATTCTGTACATGCACACTATAGCATTGTTTGTCGAGTGGTGGGTCAATCCAGGCTTCCTCAAAGTCGGCCCTCCAGATGTTTTGAGGCTACAATTCCCATCATCCTTGACCACTGGTCCTGCTAGCTAAGGATCATGGGAGTTGTAGGCCAAAAACATCTGAAGGGCCGAGTTTGAGGAAGCCTGGCCTAATCCAAGGTGGGTCACAACAGGAGCACTACTTTGATACAAATGATTTAGGTAAAAAGGGAAGCCTGCTTAGAACTTGTCAGCCTGTGTTTTGGGATGTTTTCTTCAAGTAGCAAACTGTGTTTCTGAACTTAAATACTGAAATCACTGACAGAGCTGCTCATATGGGTAGTTTGCAGAGATTACAGTGTGTCAGTGCAAAGTTCCTATTTCCAGTTCTCTAAATCACTTTCTGCTGCTGCAGCATACCACAAACTGGCAAATTGTTGCAACCCTTTAAGGGAATCTGTGACTTCCCATTTAGTTTCTACCACCTCTGGAGCATAACAGCCTTGTTCACATATTAAATGGTGCTTTTATTGCATATTTATAAAGTAGTGTTTCTTTTATGTGTTTATAATCCGTTACACACACCAACATTTTGGGGGGTGGGGGTGGGGCTTAGGGGTGACTTGAGTGAAATGTTGTAAACAGTTGTCATTGCCAATACAGATGCAGCTCCACTGAGATTAGGAACCATGTTGCTTCTGGAAGCTTAAATTGCTTTCACTTTTGAAGGAATAAGGCAGGGGTCAGCAAACTTTTTCAGCAGGGGCCCGGTCCACTGTCCCTCAGACCTTGTGGGGGGCCGGACTATATTTTGGAAAAAAAATACGAATGAATTCCTATGCCCCACAAATAACTCAGAGATGCATTTTAAATAAAAGTACACATTCTACTCATGTAAAAAACGCTGATTCCCGGACCGTCCGCAGGCCTCATTTAGAAGGCGATTGGCCCACCTCCGGCCCCTGGGCCTTAGTTTGGGGATCCCTGGAATAAAGAAATACAATGGTACCTCAGGTTAAGTACTCTTCAGGTTACATACGCTTCAGGTTACAGACTCCGCTAACCCAGAAATAACGCTTCAGGTTAAGAACTTTGCTTCAGGATAAGAACAGAAATCGTGCTCTGGCGGTGCAGCGGCAGCAGGAGGTCCCATTAGCTAAAGTGGTGCTTCAGGTTAAGAACAGTTTCAGGTTAAGAACGGACCTCCGGAATGAATTAAGTTCTTAACCTGAGGTACCACTGTACTGCAGTTAGGAAGATAAGGAAGGGCCATTATCCAAAGAGTCCTTTTTGTGGCATGGGCACAAGAGCTGGGGGTTGAAGAGTAACCACAGGATTAAGCAAGTTGTTTAACTGCAGAAAGAACAACCTCAAGCTACATGCCATTTTTAATGTGTTGTGCATTTGTACGTGTGTGTTTGAAAAGCATCACAGGGGACTCCTGGAGTCGCTCAGTGGTAGAGCATCTGTTTTGTATGCAAAAATAAAAATAAAAATCCCTGGTTCAATCCCTAGCATCTCCAAGTAGGTCTGGTAAAAGATTCCTGCCTGAAACCCTGGGGAGCCGATAGCAGTCAGTGTAAACAATAGTGAGCTAAATCAGGGGTCAGCAAACTTTTTCAGTAGGGGGCCGGTCCACTGTCACTCAGTCCTTGTGGGGGAGGGAGCGGACTATATTTTGAAAAATAATAATGAACGAATTCCTATGCACCACAAACACCCCAGAGATGAATTTTAAATAAAAGGACACATTCTAATCATGTAAAAATATGCTGATTCCCGGACCGTCTGCATGCAGGATTTAGAAGGCAATTGGGCCAGATCTGGCCCCCAAGCCTTAGTTTGCCTACCCATGAGCTAGATGGTAAAGGTAAAGGACCCCTGGATGGTAAAGTCCAGCCAAAGGTGACTGTGGTTGTGGTGCTTATCTTGCTTTCTGGCCGAGGGAGCTGGCATTTGTCTGCAGACAGGTTTCCTGGTCATGTGGTCAGCATGACTAAACGGCATCTGGCACAACGGGACACCGTGACAAGTGTCAGACTGCACAGAAATGCTGTTAACCTTCCCACCACAGCAGTACCCATTTATCTACTTGCACTGGTGTGCTTTTGGACTGCTAGGTTGGCAGGAGCTGGGACAGAACAATGGGAGCTCACCCCGTCACTGGGATTTGAACTGCTGACCTTCTGATTGGCTAGCCCAAGAGGCTCAGTGGTTTAGACCACAGTGCCACCCGCATCCCATATGTGCTAGATGTACTAATGGTATAACTATGGTTGGACTAGATGACCCTTGGGGTCCCTTCCAACTCTACAATTCTACAACTCAGGAAAAAGTAGGCAATTTTCCTATATTCCTATGATTGGGAGTGGAGTGGTGGAGGAGGCAGTCTGAAACTCCTCCCCTCCAGCACTGTGGTCCTGATCAATATTCCCACTTCCTGAAACCACTGTTTGTGCTCAGAGGAAAGCTGCCAGCAGTTCAAGGTTCCCCCTTTCCCCCTCCCCAACTTTAATCCTCACATTCCTGTATGACAAATTAGATTGAAAGTTACCCACAGAGTTTCGTAGCCAAGCGGGGTTTCTCCTTGGTTTCTTAAGACCAACACGATCCTGTCATGCTGGCTCCAGGACTGAGCCAGACAGCTGACTTGAGTATATTTTGCTGATATGTCTGATATAAGTACTTGGACTTGCTGTGAAGTAACATAGAGGAACTTTACTTCCAAGTAATGCTGTTTCAGTGAAGATGGCAACCTTAGAACAACAATTCCTTTTTTGGGGTATAATTTTAATTACGGTTTTCTGTTTTACCTTGTAGAATATTAATTTTAAAAACCTTAAAATATCAATGATTTCCTGTCTTCTCTTTCCATGGTTCATTTTGCATAACGTAAATCCCTGCATATTTTACATAAACTAAACCATTCAGTAATCCATTACTACATCCATCAAAACTTATTTACACTGTTGTATTTACCTTAATGCTGCCAACGTTTTCAAGTGTACACAATTCCCCCCCCATATTTTCAATAAGCATTTCCCAATCTTCTTTAAACATATGTTCTTCTTGCTCTCTTATTCTATATGTTAAGCCTGCAATCTGCACATATTCCATCAGTTTAATTTGCCATTCTTCTTTAGTATAACAACAATTCCTTGGTCCCATGCTCATATTCTCTCACGGAGAGTCACTTTTGTCAATAACATAGCTACAGAGACAATGTGGGAACCCATTCCTTTACCACTCCTTTAAAGAACTGTGATTGGATTAAAAGAAGGTAGTTAAATTAATCTAGACTGAGAAAAGCTTAGCCACTTTATCTTAATCCCTTTCAGGGTGGTTAGAGTGACAAAGGGGTAGACTGCGAACTGCAGCCAGAGGATGAGAGGCAGAAAGGTATCTACTCTGTGACGTTCAGTCTGTCATGCAAGATGTGAGTGGAATAAGGGTCTCTGCGCGCACTAGTAAAGGGGCAGATACCAGTATTTTCACTACTGTGAGTACCAAAGCTTCCTGGAATGGAATGGTGGGAATGAAACTGAAACAGGGCCGGCAGGAAAGTAGGCATCTGATTAACATAATCCACTTTGAGTGGTCTCAAATATGCGCTCCAAGGGTGGTGCCAAATGGCTCCTTCCTGCTGCGATGGAGGGATGTTTTATGTTGCCAAGTGCTGTGCTGCATCTGCAACAGGCAGGAATCTCTTCCTCAAATGGGATAGAATCATAGAATCATAGAGTTGGAAGAGACCACAAGGGCCATCCAGTCCAACCCCCTGCCAAGCAGGAAACACCATCAAAGCATTCTTGACAGATGGCTGTCATGGAATATAAGGCCGTAGAACTCAGGGCAGTTCACAACATAAAAATACAAGATAAAACCACAAAATATGTAATAAAGAGAGCAACAACAACGAAACCAATAAAACCCACCTCCCCACCCCCCACCCCATCCCAGAAGCACATTTTAAAGGGTACATGCATGTGCAGGATTCTGGAGAGGGGCACATATCTACTGTAGTCATTCCTGTGTATTTTTACTGCTATGCCATGCGAACTGGGACTTGTGGCTCAACTGTCTCCTCACTGGCTATAAGCTGTAGGCAAGGTTTGTTCTTAACCATGAGTCCCAGTTTAGCCAAACCTTTGTTTAGCTCAGGGTAGAAACAAAAAGGACCAGGGAGGATCAAAGTGCCCCTCTCCAGCAACCCACATGTACATGTGACCCCTGTAAGCCATAGTTTGTATTGCTTGTGTGGTTCCAGTAAGCTACAGAACCAAGCCATTTGTGTTTCATGCATGTTGTATCAGAACTGGCCAAAGATCTGTGTTTCAAACACTTTCAGACTAAACTGCTTGGCATAGGGGTTTTTCCACCCCTTTGAATATTTCTGGGTGTAATTGCCAGACAATTGCAAGAACCAAATAACCAAAGACTGTTTTTTTAAACAATGTGCTACTTACCAGTAATAATTTTGTTGTGTGTGTGTGTTGTGTGTTGATTTTCTTAAGCCCCTTGAGTAACGGCTCTCTTTGAACAACTGTAGACTGATTCTAATTGGAGATGAAAACTAGATGTTCCTATGTATCTGTGTAGTCTGTTTTGATTTCCCCCTTGTATGTGCTCACAAAGAGTCAAAGCAGCTATGAATACATTATGTCTCCTTATTTTTGCATGCTACAGATGTCAACCTAAAGGGCAATGTTTCTGAAATGAGCACATTTTCTCCTGCACCAGCTGTAGCCTTGGAGACTCAGGACAACCTTTATTTGCCATCAAGCTCAGTAATGCACTGATTTTTTTAATTTTTTAATATTTTCAAATTATTGTGCATGTTACATATATTTTTTATTAAAGGTTTTTTTAATTAAAAACATACAAAGAAAAAAAGAACACAACTACATTAATAACAAACATAACAAACATAACACAAATAACAACTTATACAATTATTAAAGCTAATATTCCTTCCTCACATCATATTGGGACTTCCTCTTGTCTCCTCCTCTTGCGTTCCTTGTAAATACCTTTTTTGTAACTTCCAAAATTTCCTAAAATTCTATTCTATTCTCCAATAACACAAATCATGAATATTTTATCTCTCTTAATCTATATTATACCGTTGCCGAAATAATTCCTCATATATCCTATCTCAATCCTAATCATCCTCTATCTTACTCATTTATCTTCTATTCTACAACCTAATTTATACTCAAATTATATCTAACTTTCAATCATACAATGATTTTTTAAATACAGTTTACAATTTTTCCATTCTTTTTCCACTGCGTCATCCCTCTGGTCACGGAGTTTCCCGGTCATTTCCGCGAGTTCCATGTGCACATTACATAAATGCACGGTTGTCTTTTCTGCGTAACTGGTGCAAATTCTGCCTTCTGTTTCAGATTCTCTTAGGAAGGTTTGTATGCATGCGATTTCTCTTTCCGGATTTGCTTTTTGCCTGAGATCTTACCCCTTCAGGGGTTTATCAGTACCATGCTATACAGTTGGCTTGGATTCAGTTTACATCACAGTAATCCAACTGTGAGGTTAGCAATGCATGCATAATTCCAGCTGTCAAACTACCCAATGCAGGAATGGCCCATAGTCTTACCAACCGGAATTGGTAACGGGCACGTCTAGCGACGGAGGGGATCACAAATTAAGGGAGGCGAGTAGCCTTGGAGGTGTTTGCTGACATTGACAATTTGCCAGAATTATGTTTAAACACTTAACCCATATCTAATTCTTGTTTTGGTACTGCATGATCTTGCTGACCCCCATCCTGCTGATAAAGGTAAAATAAAGCCATACTGACAGTCCATAATTTAACACAGCATGATTTAAAATAAAAAACACTGTACTTGTTTTGCAGTGAATGTGGTTGTGAGCTACCAGAATTCAGCATCTCATTTGCATGCCCCTCCCCCTTTCCCTTTCTGCTGCCTCTGCCATTAAAGACCTTGAGGCATATCTCCATAAATCAATTTAGTGCTGAGACAATTTAGTGCTGAGACAAACATGCATTAGAGTTGGAAAGGATCTAGCCAGCGTGCAATTTAGCCCAACTCTCTTCTTGGAAGATGATACGTTCTGTACCTAAAGGCACTCTCAGCAAAAGCCAGTTCATCCATGAAAACTTCTGTGGCAGAAACAGAGAGCATCGTAATGTGAAAATTAGGATTTTAGTTTTCACTTTTCGTATTTTGCCCACCAGAAAAAGCTCTGTATAAAAAGCAATCTCTCTCTCTCTCTCTCTCTCTCTCTCTCTCTCTCTCTCTCTCTCTCTCTCTGTGTGTGTGTGTGATCTGAGCTGGTGACTTCACGTCTAAAAAGCTTAAGATTTGCTCACATTTTCTGAACATTACGTTTTTTCTTTCTTTTTTATAATTTTTATTGGTTTTACATAAATTTTTACACAATAACTGTAACCATTCCAAAACACAAAAAGGTTATTTTGAATCTGCAGACCCCCTCCCCTCCCTCCATGGGTCCCATTTACAAAGATTTTATCTTTTTTTGGCATCTTTTACTGTTATCCATCTGTTACATAATCATAGTAACCAAAATTCATTTCACATTGCAAGTGTCATTGTCTCCCTGCCCATGATTTTAACTGTCTACAGATACCTTTTAAGTATGTTAAAAAGTTATTTCAATCTTTTAGGAATACTGTACTTGATCTTCCTGGTTTCTGATCTTTCCCGTCAGCCTTGCCACTTCTGCATATTCCATCAGCTTGGTCTGCCATTCCTCTCTGGTCGGCACTTCTCCTTCCTTCCATTTCTGGGCTAGAAGCATTCTCGCTGCCATCGTTGCATACATAGTCTTTTATTTTCTTTTGATAGTTCCTCAGAACATTTTTTTTTTTCAAACCTAGCCCTGGTGTTTGCGGATTTTATCCTATTCTCTGTGGATATAGGAGTATAGGCAACCAATATCCTTGCTTCTATTACCCTTTTAAAGTACAGTGGTACCTCTGGTTAAGTACTTAATTCGTTCCGGAGGTCCGTTCTTAAGTTGAAACTGTTCTTAACCTGAGGTACCTTTAGCTAATGGGGTCGCTCCACCGGCACACAATTTCTGTTCTCATCCTGAAGCAAAGTTCTTAACCCAAGGTACTATTTCTGGGTTAGCAGAGTCTGTAACCTGAAGCGTCTGTAACCTGAGGTACCACTGAGGTATTTGAAAAATTTGGAAATACATATAGTTAATGAGTGTGAACTGGGAGCCATATGGTTTGAGGCTGGAACTTAACCTAGTGAATTTCTTGGCTCTGAGCATGCACAGGATTTGGTGCCCTCTTAGGGACAGGTCAGAATAGAGATGTGAAAGAATAGCACCTTATGTTTGGCACGGGTGGCGCTGTGGTCTAAACCACCAGGCCTCTTGGTCTTGCTGATCGGAAGGTCGGCGGTTCGAATCCCTGCGACGGGGTGAGCTGCTCTGTCCCAGCTCCTGCCAACCTAGCAGTTTGAAAGCTCTCCAGTGCAAGTAGATAAATAGGTACTGCAGCAGTGGGAAGCTAAACAGCGTTTCCGTGTGCTCTGGCACTCGTCAAGGTCTTCCGTGCGCCAGTAGCAGTTTAGTCATGCTGGCCACATGACCCAGAAAAATGTCTGTAGAAATGCCGGCTCCCTCAGCCTGAAAGTGAGATGAGCGCCGCAACCCCATAGTCACCTTTGACTTTTCCTTTTACCTTATGTTTGGCAGACCTGGTATGAACAGGAATGCCCTCCTAATCTTGCCTGGTCAATAAAGAAGTGAATTCTGCATGCCATTCTGCATTTCTTTAACTTCAGCAACTGAGCGTGAGACAAGCTCAGCCCTGTATTTGGGTAAAGCCATGGGGACTTCAACCCTGTGCTGATGTTTCCAACCACATTCCCCTCCCCCCCATTTTTCTCCTCTTGTAACTCTACAGCTGTGGTCTTGCTAGTGCTGATTCATTATGCTAGCTTGTTTTTTTCTGCAGCACTCCTTCAGAGTAGCCTCTGCAATGAAGAAGAAGAAGAAGAATCATTTCCATTTACTAAACACTGCTGCCTGTATTGGGTGTTTGAGGTGCAAGAGAGCCTGGTTATGAAACCAGGCAATCAGAAATCTATCTGTTTGCTTTTAACCCTCCAAATGGTTAGGCTAAATAGCAAGAACAGATGGGAGAAGCAAATTCATCATGGTACTGTGCCCAGCAAAGCATGACAGGGCATTTAACCTTAAATAGATTTGATCTGGTTTCATGGCGTTCTTTCATGAATTTCTAAACAGCATTTGAAGTACCTCTCTGGTAATGAGCCTCTGAAGAGCAGTACATTGGAATTATGATATGCAAATATCTTTTGTTTCCACAATAGAAACAGACTTATTAATATTCATATGTAATACAAACTAACTTTGACAAAAGGTGCCAGTGCTTTATGACCCTCAGTTAATTGAGTGAATTATTTTTGACAGTAATTATTTCTCCTGTTGCCCCTGCTGGAATTAGTAGTGTTTATGGCATCAAGTCTACCTTTAATTTAGAAGTAGACTGATTTTCTGCTTCTTGCTTTTCTGGCACGGGAGGAACAATTCACTAGTCAAGATGAGGATGGAGGCCATTGTTCTCATCAAAATTAAAGGGGAATTGTTCCATTGGAAAAAACACACGTTGAAACAAGTTAGATGTTTGCAATGGACAAAATGTCTAGGTTATTCTAGGTTAGAACTTTTATTGTATCGTAGAACATGATCTTCTAGAATATTTTTTATTCCCGCAATATGCTACATTTCTGTCATTTTGTAAGCTTCTTTTAAGAACAGGCACCTGTGATTGGCAATTATGTTTGAGTCTTCTTTTATGAATGCTGCTTAAGCATTTATTCCCCCTAGCTCTTAATATGTCACACTAGGATTAAATTCAATGTGCATAGTTTGCTTGAGCTTCAAGGAGGTGGTGGCTGAAGAATTATGCCCATGTTTTAAATTCAATTAAGACCACTAAGAGTGCTATTTTCAATCAATCCAGAATCCCCGCCCCCCAGTGAAACATGACTTCATATATAAGGCTACAGATTTTTGTTAGATTTTCCCTACAGCACAAATAGCCAGAGGTGCCTCCATTCACCCATTGAAGTTCTTAGTTTTTCCTTTCTTAAAGTCTCTAGCCCTCATTGTTAGGAAATATGAGAGGAAATATGTGAGCACATTTCCTAATATGAATGCGTGAAGTAGACCCTAATTCCACCTAAGGGTTGGAATAAAATTTGCATGTAAATGCATCTTTCATTATCTCTTGTTCATGTGTCTTAAGTCCAAGATGCAAATACAATAGTGTTTACAAACACCATTGGGTTTTAGTTGCATACTTTTATACGCTGGTGTAATGCTGGGTTATTTTCCTACACCATTTGGAATGTGTAGCACTCCTCTAAGGCTTTGTACTTAACCACATAGTTTGGCACACAGTGGGATTTAACTTTCACATAAATTGGTTTAGGGCTTGGGTGTAAGGTCACACAGTTGCCCAAGGGGCCAGGAAAAAGAACTAACACTCTTAAGGGGTAAGGTTTAAAGCAGGCATCAGCAAACATTTTCAGCAGGGGGCTGGTCCACTGTCCCTCAGACCTTGTGGGGGGCCGGACTATATTTTGGGAAAAAATAATAATGAGCAAATTCTTATGCCTCACAAATAACCCAGAGTTGCATTTTAAATAAAAGCACACATTCTACTCATGTAAAAACACCAACCAGGCCCCACAAATAACCCAGAGATGCCTTTTAAATAAAAGGACACATTCTACTCTTGTAAAAACACGCTGATTCCCGGACCGTTCGCAGGCCGGATTTAGAAGGTGATTGGACCGGATCCAGCCCCTGGGCTTTGGTTTGCCTACCCATGGTTTAAAGCAACAAATATGTTTTCAGAGAATTTCAGATATGTGCACGCAATTAGATTGGTTAAGGTAGAAAGTCCATTTAGCTCAGCTCTGTTTAATGGTGGTTGTTTGATCAGCTAATTGATTTTTTAAGGTCCATTAGATTGCTAATAACTTGCAACATCTGTAACACAATCCATAGAGATGTTTATTTACAACCATCTTTGCACATGTTTTTAGCAGGACTGTTGCACCTACTAATCAGTCATTCATTCATTATTTATAGGGTTCAATATTTTACCTTTCGTGCCAAAAGAAAGTGATAAAAATAAATTGCCTGTACAGTTACTTACATTTAGTACCCTATGCATATACAACAAGGTGACTTTTGTTTTATTTTTAAACTGTAATTCTGTTAAAACATATTGTAGCACGTTCTTTTTATAGTTATTGGAAGCATGTCAAACTCTGCTGACCCTTTGATTCCCTTGGGTGTGTCGTAAATAGTGCTCATAATGAAACAGAAATTTCTCAGAGGTTTTCTGGTTTTGATGTGCTGCTGAATAATATTCATTGGTCCTTTATACACATCTCTGTGTCACTCTTCTTCCAACCAAAGTTTGTTTTTGACAGAGCCAAATATTAAATACATATGTATGGTAGAAGCACAGATAATCTTTATGCTGATAGCTGTCCTGAAAACCAATGATGATTTAATCTTTTGACGACTGTGGGATTGCTGCTACAGGTCACCTTTGAAAGAAGGCACTGTGGACCTTGGTCTATCATTTGTTGCTGCAGCATTTAAGCTCATATTGTTAGTGCTTCCACAATGCCAAATTGCAACATGTTTCAAAACTAGTAGCTTAAATCCAACTCAATTGTTTAAGTGAGCTGAATTTTAATGGTAGACGTGGTCTTCTTGAGCAACTTTGGTTTCTGGACTTTCCCTATTCTTGAAGAAGTTCTTTGTTGAAGTTCTCACTTTATCCTGGTTTAAAATGACAGAAAAACTTAGACAGATTAGAAGAAATTGTATTCTACTCTTCTAAGGGTCATTTCCTTAGTTTCAGTTAGCTTTTATAATGACACTTCAGATAATAATAATAATTGAAAGGTTTAGAAGTTGTCACACCTAACTGGATACTTGCTTTGAACCAACTATAGCCAAAGGTGACCGTCTTGTTGTCTGTAACGGTTCTGGGTTAATACAGCTGCAAGATGCAGTCATTTGTTCCAGTAAAGAAATATGGTCCTATCAAGCATTTAAGATTATATCAGCACGACAATGAACCATTGTTACACGGTACTAAATGAATTAATATGAGATCTATGTTTTCACAGTTGAGTATTCTACCAATCTATGCTGCTTTGCCATCACCCAACCCCAGAGTTGGACACGACTGGACCTAACAGTCAGGGGTCCCTTTACCTTTACCTTTTAGTTGCCTTTTATACCTTTTGTTACTACATTTAAAAGTTTGCTCGCACTACTGTAGTCTAGTTCAGATGTTCAGTTCCTGGTAGAAAACATTATTCTGTTTCCTTTTGATTGTGTTTTGACACGAAGGCAAAATTTTGCAGGGGACTCAGTTAAACCAACCAGTACAGTACTCTTGTGAAAGTCCGTGATTTTGTTTCCCAGGACTGAATTCCCAGATCATTCCATTTCATTGTCTCCTGTTATATTCCACAAATGACATTTTCTGATGCAGTGTTTTCACACGTATACCATTTTGCCAACTATTTTGCCTTGTTGGGTGAAGAACACTGCAGTTCTCAGGCCTTCAAATCCCAAGATGTGGTTTTTAAAAGTTACAGTGTGTGTGTGTGTGTGTGTGTTAATAAAAATAATAATCATATGCCTAATTTGATTATTTAGAGTAAAGCCATTTTAAAAATGTTACTGGATTCCAAATAAATGGTCTTGAAGAGCGTTTTGCTTTCTCGGAACAACTTCTGGCAGACACATGTCACTTGTGAAACTTGGGCCGTATTCCTTGCATGACTCTTCATATGTAAATAGCCATGATTGAGTGGCTGGGATTGTTCAAGTGGGAGGGGACAGCAAGGGCTCTATTCTCTCTGTGTTTGTGCACTGAAAAAAAGATAATGAAGCCCTTTGTACCCCCTCCAAAGACCTGCATTTCAGCAGGAATTGGCTGTGCAGCTGCAACCCTGGCAACAAGACCTAGCAGAAAAGAATTAGGGCAGTCTTCCAAAATGCAAGGCAGAGAGAGAGAGTGAGTGTGTGACCACATTTGGAGTTGCATGAAATGCCAAGCTTCTACGATAAACAACAGCAGCACCTTCCTGAGGCATAAGGGTAGATTTTTGTTTTCTTTGTTTGTTTTGAAACAGCTAAATAGCAACTTCCAGACTGCTGCTGTTACCTGTGTGATTTACTTATAAAATATGGTGAGCTGGAGCCTCAGAACCTGTATGATGGCATGAAGAGGATTTGCATGCATGCGAAACTTTTAAAAACCTCAGCCAATTTCAGATTCCCCCTTTATCACCCTCCATTTCGCTAGGTAGCCTAAAACATCCATGTATTATTTGTGTGTGCGTGTGTGTGCGTGCGTGTGTGTCAGGGCCGGATTTAGGTTTGATGAGGCCCCAAGCTGCTGAAGGTAATGGAACCCTTTATATGTCCAGCTGTCCTTTGTCAACAACAAATTCTCAGTTTTTTTGTGTTGAATATATGCTATATGATAATTTATGGACCCAATAGGTATCTAAACCCATTTGCACATGCAGAATGTAGGCACCCTATATATAGAAATGAGCAAACCAGTGATATTTTAGGGAGCAGGCTAGCAGGCGGGGCCCATTACTTACATCATAGGAGCCCACACAGCACAAAACACTGTTGCTGTATGTAGGTTTTATTTTATTTGATTTTTATCTTATATTTTAGAAATGTACATCCAGTTTCCCCCCCTTTAAATTGTTTGGGGCCCCCCAAGAATGTGGGGCCCTAAGCTATAGCTTGTTTAGCTTATGCGTAAATCCGGCACTGGTGTGTGTGTGTGTGTGTGTGTGTGAGAGAGAGAGAGAGAGAGAGAGAGAGAGAGACATACATGCACTGATTAAAAAACACAACCTTCACTCTTGATACTTTAAAATCTCAGTGTAATACTTTTAATTTCTCTTTCTATCCCATCTGTCTGTTGATGTAACTTTTAGAAGGTTAGGGGTAGATGGGTATTAACTCTTGCTGGTGAGCAGCACCTATTGTAGAACAATCCTTTGACGGCATTAACTGGAAATCTTTCATTGGGAATAAGATATATGTGTCTTCAGCCATGTGATTTGCTGTTTGCGTAAGCACGGGTTTAATAAGGATAACAGTGCTGATGTGAATACAATAGGCTTCATTAATTACCCAGCTGTTTGATGTGATTCAATGAGCAGAGTTGCACTACTGGCTTTTGGCAGGAGATGGGAGTGCGACTTCCCCCAAAAAGCAAGTCAAGTAGTGATTCTTTGTGCCAAATGATCTGAGTCTGAGCAGCACAGAAATAAGAGTTTGGGTGAGCTACCCCCT
The DNA here is from genome assembly GCF_009819535.1 of Lacerta agilis. Taxonomy (NCBI): domain Eukaryota; kingdom Metazoa; phylum Chordata; class Lepidosauria; order Squamata; family Lacertidae; genus Lacerta; species Lacerta agilis. The sequence continues at coordinate 49,574,738 of NC_046322.1, forward strand.
GGTTGTTCATGGAAGGGTAGAATGAATCTCTAGAGCAGGGGCGTAGCAAGGCAAATTGGTACCCGGGGGCAATTTTTTTTTGTCAAACCCCCCCCCCCCCGAGGCATGGGAAGGTCAGGTGGTGCCCGGTGCGGAAAATTTCTTGTCAACCCCCCATTTATCCCCCCCCCCCACAAAAATGGTTTTACGTTATTTCATATTTTCTTACAAAGGAATAATAACAAGTAATAATAATAAAAAAACGTTTATTTATATCCCGCCCTCCCCGGCCGAAGTCGGACTCAGGGTGACTAACATCAGATACATAACATTGGTGTAAAGTCAAACAATAATTAAATTACCTCCTAAAAACATCTCAAAATCAAATCAAAGTCTAATTAGATGGCTTTCCACAGGGTTAGGGTTGGGAACAGTAAGTGTTCTCTGAACTGAAATTTCAGCCTTCAGGACATAGGAAAACAGCCAAGTGAATAGCTATTTTGGTGGAGGAGAGTCAAGATATTAACCAATATGCATGAAATTTCATATATAGCTATATAATCCCTAGTACAGTAAGATAAGACCTTCTAAAAAAAATCTAAAACAAATTTTCCAAATTTTTTGTTCCTTGATAATTTGTCACCCCCTCCATTATGGAAACTGGGGTGGCCCGCCCCCACCCCCCCTGCTACGCCCCTGCTCTAGAGTACAAGGCATGACTTTACCCTTCTTAGTGACAAACAGGGAGTTATGAATCTGGCTATGAAGCCACGAGAAGCAAAAATACCACTCATGCAGAAATAAACATAGCCTTGTGCAACCTATGGGTACGATTGACTGAGGCTTCTGTTAGCAAAGGAGTTTGTCAAGATGCAGCTTTATTTCCCCCCTGCAAGCAACACAGTTTGGAACTTGATTTTGCATATAGGAAGACTCCTGCCTAAAATCTTGTCCAGTTAGGTACTGTCCGTCTGTTTCAACAGCACTGTGCTTGATGAACAGTGATCTGATCTTGTATAAGACAGCATTTCTCTTTCTTTTAGCTTACTAGTTGGTGCACCTGTGTGCAGTGCTGATAAACAGCAGCCCATGTCCTTTACACGTCACTTGCAGATGTAACAAGTCTGATTCTTGGAGTTTTTGACGGGGCCCCTTCAGCCAATGCCTGCCCACAACGTCATCCCATTTGCCTTTTATCTCTTGTCGACTCACACCAGGCCGGGGCTCTTGCAGAAGCCCACTTGAACAGTACAGTCTGCAAAAGGGAATGTGTGCTTTTGAGTCCACGATAAGAGACCTGCCTTTGAATGGCATCTATTCAGCTTCCTTTACACATCTCTTTATCTTAAAGAAGCTGTTATCTGAACACACTCCTGCAGCCTTCCATATGCATAACATTCTAGCTAGTACAACTCCCCTTTCAGCAGCTGTAATGTGATTTTACATGTAACAGAGGCGAGGCAAGACACAGCCTCCCCACAAGGGTATAGTTGTTCTTCTGTTGCTGTTCACACTGTGTAAAACCTGACTAAAATGTGTGCTTTAATGCAGATTGGACAAAGCTGCTGTAAGTGAGCCAACAGTAGTAGTAGTAGTTCTTGTTGTTATTTTATTGAATTTATATACCGCCTTATATGGGACGCAGGTGGTGCTGTGGTCTAAACCACTGAACCTAGGGCTTGCCGATCGGAAGGTCGGCAGTTTGAATCCCCGCGACGGGGTGAGCTCCCATTGCTCGGTCCCAGCTCCTGCCAACCTAGCAGTTCAAAAGCACGCCAATGCAAGTAGATAAATAGGTACCGCTCCAGCGGGAAGGTAAACGGCGTTTTTGTGTACTGCTCTGGTTTCGCCAAAAGCAGCTTAGTCATGCTGGCCACATGACACGGGAAAACTGTCTGCGGACAAACTGCAGCTCCCTCGGCCAGTAAAGCGAGATGAGCGCCGCAACCCCCAAGTCGTCCGCGACTGGACTTAACTGTCAGGGGTCCTTTACCTTATTTACTGCCCTATACCCAGAGGTCTCAGGGCAGTTCACAGAATAAAATCAAGACATAAAACCACAAAATACATAATAAATAATAAACACGACAACCCAATAACTCCCTGCCACAAAAAACACATTTTTAAAGGGAATAGGATGTCGAATCAAATCAACCTGGTTGATTTGGCCTGGTTAAAAAGGAACGTTTTTGCTTGGCGCCTAAAGGAGAGCATTCCATAGATGGGGAGCCACTGCAGAGAAGGTCATGTTCTTGTGTTGCCACCCTCCAGACCTCTAGAGGAGGAGGCACACGAAAAAGGGCCTCAGAAGATGATCTTAGGGTCTGGGTAGGTTCCAAAGAACATTCACAGACCGGAACACTCACTTCTGAGTTTGCAGCGTTTGGGAGCCAAAATGTTTGACTCGCAAGGCGTTCGGGATCCAAGGTACGACTGTATTGGTAAACGGATGAATGTTTTCAATTCATCTCTTCTGGTAACATGATGAACGTCAAAAAACCAGCTTCAACCCTCATTACTTTTCAGAATGCACATTTTAAAGTTGCCAAAATTATCCAGCATTCTTCAGAGTGATGCTGCCCATGTATCTGAATACATATTATGGACAGCTCGAACTGAAAAGCTTAAACTTCAGCTGGCCACTCTTTTTGAAGGTCATCTGAGTGCCTGGCTAAGAGGATTCCCCCCTCCTTTTATTTATAAAATGGTTGACGTTATCGTAGCATTTTACGAAAACACCTGCGTGCTGCTGCTGCTTCGTGTAGGCCAGGAATAATTTTGTCGGAAGCCATGCCAACAGGTGCTGATCTCACTGAGATCAGATTACTTTATATCTGTTCAGCTACAATCATGGACATTATAGCCCTAATGGATGTATTGAGTGATTGGTACCCAGATATATATATATATGCTGACAAAGCACCAGGATCTATACTTAGAATGTTATATATATTTAATATATTAGCTCAACTTGAGGAACAGGACGGGAGTTATAATATGAGCTGCTTGGTTAACAAGCAAATTGTGGAGTTACAGTAGAGGCAATAAAAATGTCATGTTTAAATCTTCTTTACTGCCCTCATACATGCACACACAGCAGATTTACAATGGTACTGTGCCCCCCACTCCCCGGAGAATGGTTTGTGGTGTATGGTGCTGAATTCTTATATGTAATGTCAGCCAATTCTCATAGCAATATTTATCTCATGTCCTCCAGAACTGGGAAACAGTAGGAGCATTGTTGGGTCTGCTCTCCAGGCCCACAGCATGGTGAGATACTAGCTTTCTTTTCAACATGAGGTAAGCAAATGAAGTGTTATTTTCCTTAGATGTAGATCTAGTTGTAAACAACATCCCCCCCCCCCAATTAGACAAGAATCAAAAGCTTAAGCATGCCAGTTATTGTTTGTTTTGAAGGGTATTGCAGGCTGGATTTAGTTGTGCTATTGTCCAGCTTTGATAGGCATTCTGAACTTCCTGTGCTATTTCTGCAGTTTACTAAGACTGTTCTTTTGGTTACAAGTAACATGCAAGCCTTAAAAACAAATTTGCAGGTGACATGAAGCTCGGAGGGATAGCTAACACTATGGAAGACTCAAGATTCAATCGATCTAGACCAGGGTTTCCCAAACTTGGGTCTCCAGCTGTTTTTGGACTACAACTTCCATCATCTCTAGCTGGCAGGAGCAGGAGTCAGGGATGATGATGGGAACTGTAGTCCAAAAACAGCTGAAGACCCAAGTTTGAGAAACTCTGATCTAGACAGATTTGGAACACTGGGCCAAAACCAATAGGATGATATTCACGAGAGATAAATGATAAAACCCTGCATAGGTGCAAAAAAAAGCAAACACACTTTCGGAATGAGGGTTATCTGGTTTGGTAGCAGCACATGTGAAAAGGATTGCAAGCTGAACATAAACATATACCGTATTCAGCTGCTTAAAAAAGCTATCAAGGCAGTTCCACATCATCATCATCATCATTTATTTATATCCCACCTTTCCCCCTATTTACACCAGCTGTTTACAACATATTTGCAATCTCCCAGGGCAGGGTATAAATATAATTTATTATTATTATTATTATTATTATTATTATTCGTAGATAAACCAGCACTCAGTATAGGTCTACCACTCTCAGCTGCTGAATTTTTTTCTTGTTTTGTAAAGCAGATTATGTTTCTTGGGAACTGAATTTTTGTGTGCATAATGAACTCAAATGACTGAGTTTTGACAATAATGCTCACTTACAACACAAAGAACTCATAACCCACCTACCCTCAGCAGCCAGAAACATCATAACCAGACACTGGAAAGACCTGTCAGGAGTAAAGTAGTACCAAGTAGTATGGGAAACAGCCCTACTAGAAAAACTAACCAGTAACGTAAAACTGACATGGGGACAAACAGAAGAAGACACCTTCACCCCGGTATGGTTCCCCTTCATCACACACACAGCCCAACAAGACAATGACAAAAATCTACCGACAGCATACAAATCAATATGGCTAACCTGATCCAAAACACCCACCAACCCCACTCACACAGGAAACCAAAGATCTCCACAGCCAACCACAAATGGACAATCACACCCTACACCAATCCCGACCTCTCCCTTCGCCAAAGAAACACAAGTGAACAGCAGAGAACCTACACAATCATTGCTGACACCAAACCCTACATATATTAAGGAAAATAGAAACATCGTCACCCCACCTCCTTTCTCCCTAATGTCTCAACAAGCAAATCTGATTTGCAAAAATGTTACATGGCAAGGGGGGGGGGGAAATACGAGAGAGACATTGCACTCACTTTTGTAAATGAAGAAAATCTTTAATAAGAATAAGAATAAGAATAAGAATAAGAATAAGAAATGACTGAGTTTTGTCAACAGTCCTGTGCTTGGAAAGGGGATTTGTGCATGCACTTCTTTACTAGATTGCAGCAATTTTTTGTGTTAGAATTTTGGTTATTGTTCCCTTAGCAGACTGTCTCTCGTGATAAGAGCAGTGGAGCAAAAAATCTTTGCAAAATGGTGGGTGCCAGACATATTGCTGGTATGTTTTGCTCTCTTTCTTTCAGCTTTTCTTTGGAGCAGTACTTAACTGAGAAGGGCTGGGTTTCATCCCTACCTGGAATTTGTGCTGACTGACTTGGATCCCCTTCCTCTGATGAGTGGCTGATGTATGAGATTAGAGACCATGAGAATAAGTAAATAAAGGAGTCCTGCACATTTTATTTATGGTGATCAGAGCATATGGGGAGGGACATAAAATTGGCTTTCCTGGTCTCTTAAATGGTTGTCCCACTCCTCAAACAATACAAATTTGATCATATAGTTGACTTGTTGCCTCTCACCTAAGTGTTAACTTCATTCTCAAATGAATATTGTGGTTATTATTTGGCAAGTCAGGTGTAGGTTTGTCATGTGCTGGACTGCTTGGGTAAACAAAGCTCCGGAGGTGGGACTGATATGTATTATCTCTAATCCAAGTAAGCTATGCATAATAACCAGTGAGGGAAACTTATTTTAAGAAAATTATAGGGTAGAGATGAAAAATTCAGAGTTATAAATTCAGCTCAGATTAATGAATGTCTGTTTCCAAAGTATTCACATTTTCTTTAATTACTTCACTGGTGCTATCTGTTGTGTTGAGACATAAATGGCTTGCATCATTTTCAAGCTGGGCAAAAGACCAGAAGGATGGAGAAGACTTAACATCTCTTCCAGGTTCTGCAGATCCGGCACAAATCTCCTTCTAGTCAAGCTTTGTCTAGTACTGTAACGCTCACAAAGCAGCGAAAATCCAAAAATAACCACATTACTTACAAGACCTTAAATAGTCATAGGCCCCCGTTAGCTGCAAGAGGAAGTGGTGTGGGAGTAACTGCAACATGATGTACTGTGTGAAAGAGAATGGTAATGCATAACTTTAAAATACACAGACTTTTAGATTATGATTAATGTGGGGAAGACATGCATTCATTTTGCTTTCAAGTGCAGGGGCCAATCTAATTCAGGCATTAGTGACAAACCAGCAGTGCAATATAGTTTTAATATCTGGCTGTGCACAGAACTCTTTATAGCCTGTTTTATACTAAAGAATGGTGTGTGTGGGGGGGAGAGAAATGTAGGAGAGTTTCTATGCCAGTGTTTTTCAACCTTTTTTGGGCAAAGGCACACTTGTTTCATGAAAAAAATCACGAGGCACACCACCATTAGAAAATGTTAAAAAAAATTAACTCTGTGCCTATATTGACTATATATAAAGTAATTTTTCAATTTTTCCCACGGCACACCAGGCAACATCTCGCGGCACACTAGTGTGCCGCGGAACAGTGGTTGAAAAACACTGTTCTATGCTACCCACATCCATAACCAGCAAGGATAGGATAATTCTTCAGAGGTCTTTGGCACTTTGTGTGCAGCTTATGAATGTGGTGGATGGAGGGGCAAATGTAATCTGCAAAGCCATGCACCATAGTTTGCCAGGTACTTGACGAACCTCCTGTTTTTTACCACACTGTGTAACCTAATTGGGGGGAAATGATCGAGGGAAGGCCCTGGCAAAAATATAAGAATATCACATACATTATGGAGTTCCGTTGTATCTTCTCACATTGCTGTGATAACATCTAGAAATGGCTGAAGTGAATTACATGACTCCCACACTAAGGTAAAGTTAAAGGACCCATGGATGGTTAAGTCCAGTCAAAGGCGACTATGGAGTTGCGGCACTCATCTCACTTTCAGGCTGAGGGAACCAGTGTTTGTCCACAGGCAGCTTTCCGGGTCATATGGCTAGCATGACTAAACTGCTTCTGGCACAATGGGCCACCGTGATGGAAACCAGAGCGCATGGAAACACCGTTTACCTTCCCGCTGGGGTTGCGGCGCTCATTTCGCTTTATTGCCTGAGGGAGCCGGCGTACAGCTTCTTGGTCATGTGGCCAGCATGACTAAGCCGCTTCTGGCGAACCAGAGCAGCGCACAGAAATGCCGTTTACCTTCCCGCCAGAGCGGTACCTATTTATCTACTTGCACTTTGACGTGCTTTCGAACTGCTAGGTTGGCAAGAGCTGGGACCGAGCAACGGGAGCTCACCCTGTCGCGGGGATTCGATCCGCCGACCTTCTGATCGGCAAGCCCAAGAGGCTCAGTGAAGCGTCACCCGCTTCATTTCAGCTAGAAATGGACTCCCACACTAGCATCTTTTGGTCCCTTGGGAAAATAATACTGTTGTAGAAGATATTTTTTGACGTTAGAGTTTTCTGATGGAGCTGTCAGGCCCCGTGAAGTCCAGAAGCAAGGGTCCAGTACCAAAGCTATATCCCTCCATTCTTACTATTCCTGCACCACTGAGTAATGTCTGTGCATGATCTTGGAACTCATTCCAGGCTACAACTGTGCCATGGTCGAAAAGCAAAACAAAAACAAAAAACTTCCTTGCAAAGCAGGTAGCTAAAGGAAGCCCACCGAGTTGCAGACCTCCCAGTAAGGGGGCACACATGCCCCATATGATCAGAAGAGTTAAGCACATAGGAAACATTTGAAGTCCCATTTGCCCGTTTTTGACACCAGACACATAATGCTCATACACCCGTCCATTCAAATACAGTGGTACCTCTGGTTATGAACGGGATTCGTTCCAGAGCCCCGTTCGTAACCCGTGGCGTGCATAACCTGAAGTGCCGATTTGGCACTTCTGCACATGTGTGTGATGTCATTTGACGCGCCTGCGCATGTGTGAACCGCCGAACCTGGAAGTAACGCGTTCTGTTATTTCCGGGTTCAGCGCGTTCGTAACCCGTGTTGTACGCATCCTGAAGCATTTGTGACATGAGGTACGACTGTACAAGAAGTAGAAATAGTCATTCCGTTCACTGGCAGACAAGAAACAGAAATAGTCCATTGTACACACAACTCAAGACATTGGTGGCCCTGGACTGTGACTTGTTATTTCCATTACTACCAGAGCATGGCATCAAGGCAGGCGCAGGGTTCCGCTAGCTAACAGGGTTCCGCTAGCTAACAGACCCTGAACTACTAACAACAGCTACTAACAGCTACTAACAACCCCAACAGCTCTGCCTCCACCCTAGTGGGGTTGTTGTTGTTGTTAAGTCGTTCAGTCGTGTCCGACTCTTCGTGACCCCATGGACCAGAGCATGCCAGGCACACCTATCTTTCACTGCCTCCAGCAGTTTGGCCAAACTCGTGCTAGTTGCTTCAAGAACACTGTCCTACTAGTGGGGTAGGAGAGCTGAAATAGAATCGGATCTGGCAACCAATGCACCCCTTGGGTTTCAGATAGTAGGTGTGTAGATGAGTCCAGCATCGAGGGCCTTCTGGCGTCTCTCACTGCGAGAAGCAAAGCTATAGGGAACCAGGCAGAGGGCCTTCTCAGTAGTGGCGCCCGCCCTGTGGAACGCCCTCCCTTCAGATGTCAAAGAGATAAACAACTACCTGACATTTAGAAGACATCAGAAGGCAGCCCTGTTTAGGGAAGTTTTTAATGTGTGACATTTTAATGTATTTTTAATCTTTGTTGGAAGCCTCCCAGAATGGCTGGGGGAACCCAGCCAGATGGGTGGGGTACAAATAATAAATAATTATTATCATTATTAAGAAGGCCCTCTAATGGCTATGGTGGCTCATTTGCCAGACGTAAAATATTTAGCGTAACTCTGGAAGTGTTTACTTGATGCTGACCAAACTAAGCCTCCTAGAGCAAAGGCCTGGGACAGAGGTCAGCAAACTTTTTCAGCAGGGGGCTGGTTCACTGTCCCTCAGACCTTGGGGCGGGGGCAGACGGTATTTTTGGGGAGAAAATGAATGAATTCCTATGCCCCACAAATAACCCAGAGATGCATTTTAAATAAAAGCACACATTCTACTCATGTAAAAACACGCTGATTCCAGTCTGGATTTAGAAGGCGACTGGGCCGGATCTTGCCTACTCATGGCCTATGAAGAACTCAGTATACACTTATATAAACTAAGCCTAGGAGGCTTAGTTTGGTCAGAATCGACCATAATCCAGTTGGCAATCTTGCACATACTGCCACTTCTCCACACACACACACACACACAGAGAGAGAGAGAGAGAGAGAGAGAGAGAGAGAGAGTATTTGAAGCCCAGACAAGAGATACTCAGGAGACAAAACCCTCATGATGCGTTAACACCTGCAGTCGTACTTCTTCCTCTGGTTTTCTGTGCTCTTTATCTCTTCCTCCCAATACTGAAGCAGCTGCATTACCACATTTCCTGTCTGAAGTTGCAGCAAAGAAGCAAGGCAGCCAGAAAGCAAGATAAGAAGGGTTGATCCTTAAAAGTGAGCCTCTTAAACATTTAAAAATTGTGCGAGGGGGTCTCTGCTCTTGAATGGTAATAACTTAGCAATTTCATTTGGGTGTTGCCTTTATATTCAGATAGAGGAAGAGGGGTCTGCAGCCTGACAAAAGCCATGTTTTTTTTTTTCTTGCGTCGTGTTATGAGAGTTTATTAACATTAAACTTCTGCTGCCGCTCTGAAATCATCCTTCCAGTCCATTCACTCTGAGCAATGCTTTTACTTTTCTCTGCTTCAGATTTACAACTATGTAACCTCCCCACTCTCAGTTAGTAACTTCACGTTCTCCGTTGTTACTCATTAAGAGGTTTGATTAAGGACTGAAAGAATGCTGCTTTGGAGAGAGAGACAAGATCCCCCTCGTTCATTAGAACGATGAGGGCACATGCAGTTCGAAAGTGTTTTTTTTGGAATTATTAGGCATATTTGCTGCCAGCATCTTGGCAGGCTTTGAGATGCAGCCAAGTAGGGACTGTATAGAGATGCTGTTAGTCTTTGGGGCCGTATATGCAGTGAGTGGGATTTGCATGCACAATGGCAGCGCTTTGCAAAGCCATCATGACTGCAGAAATTGCAATGGCCACGAAGGTAGCCACCATAAGGAGGCACCATTTCAAAGATACAAGGGCCTGTTGCAAATTGGACAGCGACCCTTTGTGCCCCGATACACTCCCCTATGGGCTGCAAGCATGAATTGGCACTTTTATACATTATAGTACAGTGGTACCTCGGATTAAGAACTTAATTTGTTCCGGAGGTCCGTTCTTAACCTGAAACTGTTCTTAACCTGAAGCACCACTTTAGCTAATGGGGCCTGCCGCTGCGCCTCCAGAGCACAATTTCTGTTCTTATCCTGAAGCAAAGTTCTTAACCTGAAGCGTTATTTCTGGGTTAGCGGAGTATGTAGCCTGAAGCGTATGTAACCTGAGGTACCACTGTAAAGGGAAAGGGACCCCTGACCGTTAGGTCCAGTCACGGACAACTCTGGGGTTGCGGCGCTCATTTCGCTTTATTGGCCGAGGGAGCCGGCGTACAGCTTCCGGGTCATGTGGCCAGCATGACTAAGCCGCTTCTGGCGAACCAGAGCAGCGCACAGAAATGCCATTTACCTTCCCGCCGGAGCGGTACCTATTTATCTACTTGCACTTTGACATGCTTTCGAACTGCTAGGTGGGCAGGAGCAGGGCCCGAGCAACGGGAGCTCACCCCGTCGCGGGGATTCGAACCGCCGACCTTCTGATTGGCAAGCCCAAGAGGCTCAGTGGTTTAGACCACAGCACCACCCGTGTATAGTCCCTGCTAATACCATAACCCTGCCCATGAATTAAAAGGGGTTGGAGAGGCACCCAAGCTCAGTTAGTTGATATCTACCGGTATCTCCTCCTTTATATGTGTCCATTGCCTTGTGAAGCATTCTTTATTTTGTTGAGAATTGGCCCTGCTGGCACATGCTCAAATATAATTTCTGACGGAGGTCTTTATTTGCTGCCCTGGTGGCATTATGGGTTTAAGGTTGCTTGGTTTCTTTTTTATTTCTATAAGCTTGTATTGGATCTGGCTATTTATTTATTTATTTATTTATATCCCGCCCATCTAGCTGGGTTTGCCCAGCCACTCTGGGCAGCTCCCAGCAGAATATTAAAAACATGATAAAACATCAAACATAAAAAATCTTCCCTAAACAGGGCTGCCTTCAGATGTCTTCTAAAAGTCAGATAGTTGTTTATTTCCTTGACATCTGATAGGAGGGCGTTCCACAGGGTGGGTGCTACCACTGAGAAGGCCCTCTGCTTGGTTCCCTGTGACCTCAATTCTCGCTGTGAGTGAACCGTCAAAAGGCCCTCGGAGCTTGACCTCAATGTCCGGGCAGTATGATGGGGGTGGGGACGCTCCTTCAGGTATACTAGGCCAAGACCGTTTAGGGATTTAAATGTCAGCACAAACACATTGAATTGTGCTTAGAAACGTTGGTTGTGCTTATTTTCATTGAAATAAATGAGAAGTAAGTCAATAACTTGATTGGACCTAAGTACAGCTAGCATGCCTGTTACCTTGGTTGTGGTTTTATTATGTGTACTAGTAATATTATTAGTCTCCTTAACGTAACAACTTTTGCCTGTAGTTCCATGCCTTGTTTCCCACACTCAACAAATAGATTCCTTTAGGAAGCCTACAAACATGAGGGCAATGTCCCTCCCCTTCTGTTGTTCCTCGCAACTGGTATTCAGAGACATGCTACCTGTGATCCTGAAGCTAGAATACAGCCATAGTGACTAGTAGCCATTCTTAGCCATTGATAGCCTTATCCTCCAACAATTTGTCAAAATCACTTTAAGTTGGTGGCCATCAAAAGGGTTGGGTGATATCTGGTTTTCAACATCATGATATATCACCAGCTAAGCATCACAATACAGTGGTACCTCTGGTTAAGAACTTAATTCATTCTGTAGGTCCATTCTTAACCTGAAACTGTTCTTAACCTGAGGTACCACTTTAGCTAATGGGGCCTCCCGCTGCTGCTGCGCCGCTGCCACGCGATTTCTGTTCTCATCCTGAAGTAAAGTTCTTAACCTGAGGTACTATTTCTGGGTTAGCGGAGTCTGTAACCTGAAGCATCTGTAAACGGAAGCGTCTGTAACCCAAGGTTGTTGTTGTTGTTCAGTCGTTCAGTCGTGTCCGACTCTTCGTGACCCCATGGACCAGAGCACGCCAGGCACCCCTATCCTCCACTGCCTCCCGCAGTTTGGCCAAACTCATGCTAGTCGCTTGGAGAACACTGTCCAACCATCTCATCCTCTGTCGTCCCCTTCTCCTTGTGCCCTCCATCTTTCCGAACATCAGGGTCTTTTCCAGGGAGTCTTCTCTTCTCATGAGGTGCCCAAAGTATTGGAGCCTCAACCCAGGGTACCACTGTATATTAATATATCACAATGTCTGAAATAAGCTTGGAACTATGTAGAGGTGAACAGTAGGGCTGGGTGATACCTGGTTTTCAATATGATGATATATCACCAGCTCAACATCACGATATAGTACAGATATATCATGATGTCTGAAATATGGATGGAGCTATGTAGAGGCATTGGATGGCCTCAAGTTTTTCCCCACATTGTGATTTTTGCATCACACACACACACACACACACACACACACGATTTGTGATATACTGCCAGGTTAAAATTTATGAAACTGATATCACTATGTGGAGTTCAAACTGGTTTTGGACAATATATTGTCCAGCCTTAACACATTTCATGATTTGTGATATATTGCCAGGTTAAAAATTATGAAACCGATATCACCAGTTTTGGACAATATATTGATATATCACCCGGCCCTAGCTTTCACTACATCTTGTGGTAGTGAACTCCGGAGGGTTGTGTGAAGAAATATGTAAGTAATGGGTGTCAAAAGCCTCAGTCCGAAAGCATAGGCGTATTTGACTTAGGTACCCATGTAAAGTTAATAAACCTGGGGTTAGGTCCTTACATATTGCCTTACAGAGGAAAAGGTTTTGGAAGTTCCCCTCTGAAAACCTCTCTCCTCTTTCACCTGTAAGTTTACAGGAACCAGGTGATGTTGTTAAAGGAAGGCAGTAACCCAGTTTCAGTGGGGAAAACAGCAAGCACTTCAGCCTTGGTTAGCCATCTATGAAACGAGAATAATGGTCCTGTTTCTCAAACCAAATATACCAGTAGTTGTGGGTGAAGAAGATGGGGAAGCCTCTCCACTTCTGAGCTTCAGTGCTAGCTGTAAATCTAAGTACCTAATAAATTCATCACTCTAGCTAATAAGATTAGGGATATAAAGTGATTAGGAGTGCATTGCAGGAGTCTCCTTTACCTAGCATGTCGTTGCTGAATTATGCAACGCTACAATTTTAGCCAATTAAAAATATTGGTTGTCTGCAACTATACTTCAATCTTGTTTAAGAGGATAATCTCATGGGCCTTCATTAATCTGAGAAACCTACACAGACAAGAACTGTACTACTACATGTAATAATTTGGTTTGTCTCTCAGAGTGCAGCATTTAGGTCCTGAACTTTCCTCACATTTCCCAAAGATCAGTATTAATCATTTTTTTATTTAGAAATGCTTGGCATCTTATTATACTTATGCACAGATAAATGTATTTTTTCAGTGTTATATAATCCCCTGGGGTGGCCACATATTCAGTTTTACAGAGGACAGTCCTCTGTTTGAAGGGCTTTCTGGTCCAAGTGTCGTTTAAAGATAATGAACATCAGGAAGAAGGGAGAGCAGCAGGCCCCTTGAAGTAATTGTTTATTATTATTATTATTATTATTATTATTATTATTATTATTATTAATTTATATACCACTCTTTATCAGAAGATCCCAGGGCGGTGTACAAAATTTCAGAACATCAATGATAAAAATGAAATAAAAACTTAATAAAAAGCATACTGACAGACAGCCTAATAATAAAATATTCATCATAATAACAGTCCTTTCCCCCAAACTTTCACAGGCCATAGATTATGTAATAGCCATAGGGCTGGATAAAGAGGAATGTTTTTGCCTGGTGACTAAAGACGTGTAGTGATGACGCCAGGCAAGCCTCTCTGGGGAGAGAATTCCACAATCGGGGAGCAATATTATCAATTTACAGTGGGGTGGAAGGTTCACAGGCTATGAAGGACTTGTTCACAATTTTTTTGACAGCTGCACACATTATTATAGCTAGGAAGTGGAAGGGGCAAGTAGAATATAAAATGGAAGAATCGTATAGCTATTAATGATAAATTAACGTGCCATTAAGGTAAGGCGGGGAATATGCTGGAGAAATGATTTTGAGGAGATACGGAGGGTGTTTGTAGAATTTGTACGGTTAAAACAGAAAGGGGTCAAGCCATTGCAAGAGATACAGGTGGGTAGCCGTGTTGGTCTGCCACAGTCAAAACAAAATAAAAAATAAAAAATAAATCCTTCCAGTAGCACCTTAGAGACCAACTAAGTTTGTTCTTGGTATGAGCTTTCGTGTGCATGCACACTTCTTCAGATACAAGAGATGTTGAAATTTTGGGAGGTTGGATAGTTACAATGGGATGGTCTCGGTGGTGGGGTGCACATTTTTTATTCTTATTTATTTATGGTTATTACTTTGTCAAAATAAAATAAAATATTAAAAGGAGGGGGGAGGGAGAAAAATAGAAAGGCTGTGAACTCGATTCAGCTCTGGTACTCCAAATAAATTATCGTGCTCAACGTTAAATAATAAATAAATAATCAGGGAGCCACCACAGAAAAGGCTCGTTCTCTTGATGCTCATAAACAGTTAGCACCTGGATAATACACAGGCACACTGTCTTCCCCACTATGTTTTTGAGCAATGCAAAGTTTGTCCCGAATGTTTGAAGCCCCTTCTCCTCCATACCCCACCCAAGAGTGTAGCCACCATCATTTCACTTTCTCAGAAACAGAATGTTTCAAACTACTTTTTCCTCCCTCACGAACAGCTTGATAACTCCATTTCCCCCCCAAAAAACCAAACACATTAAATGCTAATTTTTACCTAGAGGAACTAGTTGTACTGTCACAAAATTCCTTGCTTAAAAATCCAGTAATAATGATATGCCTGACTTAGCTTAATTATACTTCATGTAATAAACCTGTGCTTTTATGGCAGTGTTTATACAGGAAGTTCTAGGAATTAACTGGAGTGCCTGATCTGCAGGTGTTGGAAGCAGCAGATGGAAACACACATTTATAGGTAGATTTTTCCGTCTCTCGCATGAGTCTTCGAAAGCTTTGATCCATTCACCAGACGCAAAATGCAATCTGGGCCAAGAAGGAAAATTAGCTGGCCACACATTCAGCAGTTGTGTGAGTTGGCCCTCAGCCTCCCAAACTGTGACTGGCAAACTGGCTCAGGCTTTCTCTATAGCACCTGGTGTCAACAGACTGGGCCTGGTTCTTGCAGCCATGGAGGAAAGAAAGAAGCACAGTCTTTTCTTAAGGTAAAGGTAAAGGGACCCCTGACAATTAAGTCCAGTCGCGAATGACTCTGGGGTCGCGGCGCTCATTTCGCTTTATTGCCCAAGGGAGCCAGCGTACAGCTTCCGGGTCATGTGGCCAGCATGACTAAGCCGCTTCTGGCGAAACCAGAGCAGTACACGGAAACACTGTTTACCTTCCCGCCAGAGCGGTACCTATTTATCTACTTGCACTTTGATGTGCTTTCGAACTGCTAGGTGGGCAGGAGCAGGGACCGAGCAACGGGAGCTCACCACGTCGCGAGGATTTGAACCGCCGACCTTCCGATCGGCAAGCCCAAGCGGCACAGTGGTTTAACCACAAATTGCCCCCTGCCTTCCTTAAACTATGGAGGGCAACACTACTACTCCTGCTACAGGTCACCGGCACCCCATTTGACCAAACAATCCTTTGCGGTCACTATCAATCTTATGCCTTCTGAAAAAGAATCAAGGAGAAAAGAACCAGCTAGATCCAAAATCTTAGTCGAGATCACATTCTAGATCTAGATCAAAGTCTAAATCCAGGTCATGGGCTAGTTCCAAGTCCAGGGACCACTAACAATGGACCTTGTTTTTTAGGTCTGTATCAGTGTGGTGTGCCAGTGTGGTGTAGTAGTTAAGAGCTAGACTCGTAATCTGGTGAATCGGGTTCGCATCTCCGCTCCTCCACATGCAGCTGCTGGGTGACCTTGGGCTAGTCACACTTCTTTGAAGTCTCTCAGCCCCACTCACCTCAGAGAGTGTTTGTTGTGGGGGAGGAAGGGAAAGGAGTTTGTTAGCTGCTTTGAGGTTCCTTAGGGTAGTGATAAAGTGGGATATCAAATCCAAACTCTTCATCTTCTTCTTCTTCTTATCATCCAGTCACACAGTTGAGTTATAATGTTTCAACATTGCTTAAAATAACTTTTGTCTGTTATTCTGTCAGCAGACAAAACTATTAAAAGACGGTATTGAGAATCTTCTACAAAAGAGTCCATTTTGTTAAATGTCATGGGCGGCTACTGAGGTCCTTGTGGTGTTTCTGTGTATATTTGTTTTGTAAATGACTTGCATTTTTATGCTTCAAATATCAATGGTAGACTGATTATGACAGTAGTTTACAGCTTGTCCTAATGAACTCGCCCACAAGAGAGATTACACTTGTCCTTACTTTTAACACCAGAATTCAAGAGGAGACCCCCCCCCAACAAAATGATGTTTATCTCAATCTCTAGTAGGAGCCTTGCAGCACTATTTAGATCAGGGGTCCCCAAACTAAGGCCTGGGGGCCAGATGTGGCCCAGTCACCTTCTAAATCCAGCCCACTGACGGTCTGGGAATCAGCGTGTTTTTACATGAGTAGAATGTGTCCTTTTATTTAAAATGCATCTCTGGGTTATTTGTGGGGCCTGCCTGGTGTTTTTACATGAGTAGAATGTGTGCTTTTATTTAAAATGCATTTCTGGGTTATTTGTGGGACATAGGAATTCGTTCATTCCCCCCCCCCCAAAAAAAAATATAGTCCGGCCCCCCACAAGATCTGAGCGACAGTGGACCCGCCCCCTGCTGAAAAAGTTTGCTGACCCCTGATTTAGATGCTTAGGGAAGATGGGAGAGAGGTTTTGGAAGTGGGGGGGGGGAGAGATAATTTTTTCGTTCTTTCCCACCATCCTGAAACTTTCCACCACTGTGCTATATAATGCTAAAGGAATAATTGCCACAAAATTTCATAGCAGGTGCTGGAAGGCAATGAACATAGGTCTTGATCTGGCTATTCCCCCCCCCCCTTTCTTACATTTTTAATTTGCAAACTAATATACTTCTGCATACCTGGGGAGCTCACTTTGTATGCAGAATGGGTTATCTCTGTTTTTTTTATGGCCCATTTGGTTCCAAACTGATAAGTATAGGACCACCCAAATTCAGCATTAAGAGGAAGCACGAGATTATATGAATTTCACAAAGGGCTCACAATGGTGCAATCGGCGTTCTCTATCTTCTGCGTAATATATTTTGACCTTGATATACAAGGTAAGGCTGGGAAAATAGGTAGCATGCCAAATGACCAAAGTAAGAGCACTAGCATAATGCTTCATTGCCCTTTCAAAGTATAACAGCTATATAGTTCCAGGTTAGAGATTAACTAGCTCTTCAGTTTCACAAAAGAATGGGTGGAATTTTGTGCGTCTCAGTTTTTCCGCTCCAGGAGCTTAAAACCTTTTAAGGTAACAGCGCATACTTCAAATATTATTTTCCATTCTGGGAAAAAACACTATTACTTAAAGCAGCAGGATAGCAGTAGTAAATTACGCGCTTCTGGCAGCATGCGGACACCAACCAGGTTGTTGAAACACACTTAAACAAGGCTGGGTTATTTAATGAGCTTGCGGTATGAACAAACAATGGTGGTGTGGAGGGGGAACTCTGTCAGTACCTTAATTGTGTTAAGAAAAAAGGAATATTTTTAAAGCTGGAGGAGGACTTCATTTCCCTTGTCACAATGCAATACAATTCATATGGAATATTTCTGTGGGTTCGGGTGGCGGCGGCGACAGGGGAGGTACTGTTAAGCCCTTAATACTTATGGGAGGGGAAGAAAGGTAATATAGTGTTCGTACTCTGGTTCTCTGTATTTTGAGATTTATTTTGTGGATTCTTTTTCATATTGAATTGTGTCTGGTGTATCATGTTGTAGAACCTAGAAAGTTCTCGAACCCAATAGGTTCTAAGTACCAAGCAACAGGTGTTAAACCAGTTGTTTTAGAAACCATGTAACAAGAACTGTGTATTTTATTTTTACTTTTTCTTTTCCCAGGTTACCATTTGGAAGCTGGAGTAGAACATCGTTTTCTGTAATGCCGGGCCCAATATCTTGAGAGGGAAAAGAAAGAGAAAGCAGCTACTCTGGTGCCAACTCGAACTGCAGGGGAAAGTTTAAAAGACGGATTTTTATTTACCCTCTGTGGGAACTGTGCACATTGACTAAGTACTAAGAGGAGATACCATCTCACAGATTTGGAGCTTTATCTCTTGCTCCTAACCTCTGTATTTGCACTTTGAACTGGTAGCAAAAATGAGTGAGTTCTGGTTGTGTTTCAACTGCTGTATTGCAGAACAGCCGCAGCCTGTAAGTATGAATTTTTCATTGCTTTTCATGGTTCGGTAATGTTGGTTCCATTCACTTTTTCTTGTGCATTTTCGTATGTGGGCTCTCCAGAGGTCTCTGCTGCATTGTAGAAGCATCTACTCAAATGCAGTGGTTTGTTTTGGTCACCATTGTAGAAGCAGTCAAACTTGTTGACTTTTGTCCAATATAGCGTTGACAACGGCTATTCCTAAGATCCATTGATGCATCTTGTTGGACTCAAATCAGTCTCTGATGTGACAAGTGACAAACGTACAGCAGCCACACCTTTTCCCACTCATACTGTAGTTCTGATTTGAAAATATCGTTTAGTGCAGGGGTCCCCAAACTAAGGCCCGGGGGCCGGATGCGGCCCAATCGCCTTTTCAATACGGCTCGGGAATCAGCATGTTTTTACATTAGTAGAATGTGTCCCTTTATTTAAAATGCATCTCTGGGTTATTTGTGGTACATAGGAATTTGTTCATTTTTTTAAAAAAAAATATAGTCTGGCCCACCACATGGTCTGAGGGACAGTGGACCGGCATCCCTGCTGAAAAAGTTTGCTGACCCTTGGTTTAGTGCATGTAGATAACCCCCCCACACACCCCATATATAATCTGAATGTTATATATAAACAAGTACAGTCGTACCTTGGGTTACGTACACTCCGGGTTGCGTAATTTTTGGTTGCATGCAGAGAGCGTTTTTTTCGGGGGGTTTCGGTCTGCGCATGCACAAAACGAATTGTTCAGGTTACGTCCTTTTCGGGTTACGTGCTGTAACACGAAATGGATTACATACGTAACCTGGGGTACCACTGTACCCTTCAACTTTACCTATTTTCCCTTTATGCCTCCTAGATGCTGGCTTATAATAATTTGTATTTAAGAAAAGGAGCACATATTACAAATATGCCTCTCAGGCAAAGGCATGTTTCATCTCTTGCTCTAATGCCAGATACGAAGTTCTAAATACTATTATATTACAGTATATATACCAGATTTGCATAGTGCATATTGTGCTGTTAAACTAGTCCATATCAAGCTTGACAGTGGCTGAATACTCATCTGACATAGCAACCGGGGGGGGGGGGAGAGAAACATACAGGCTTACATATCTTAATGCCAGAACAGAGGTGCTTGCTATGTGATTCACAAACTAAATGTTATTTCTAGTATTTATACTTTGCTCTTTAAAAGACACACAGAGTTCCCTTGGAAGAAAGTTAAAATACATGGGCTGAGTGCAACTAAGTTGTTACATAGACAGAACAACTTCTGTGAGCACAGTCGAATATCTTTTCATCCTGTGGGCCCCCAAATCTTCCCCAATCCTCTGCAACAGATTGGGGGATAGGGCGGGGTAAGGATAGGGAGCAGCAGTTCTGTTGCGCATGGGGAATTTGTTCTGCTTGCACAGCTGAATTACAACCCCATGACAATCAGGCAATAAAATAATAAACGTGAATGAAAAATGCAGCAAACAACACTTATCAGCAAGGAGCAGAGTTAAAATCAACTGATTTTAAAGGTGTGGTAGAAATGAAAAATGTTTTTTTAAAAAAATAAAAATAATCAGTGCTTTTTTCCTGGGGTGGTGCAGGGGTACGCATACCCCTAAACATTTTGTGAATCTTTTTTATTTTTGTCCATTTACTGTATTTATTTTTCCCAATTTGAACTATAAAATAGTGATTTTCTTGAGTCAAAATGAGAGCACCCCTAAACTTTTTTTTTAGGGGAAAAAAGCACTGAAAACAATACAATACATAAAGAAAACAGCAGTAACAATCAATGTATTGAATTAATTCATTCCCTTAAAAGTGTGTTTTTTATCGTGTTTTTAATATTCTGGTCGGAGCTGCATAGAGTGGCTGGGGAAACCCAGCCAGATGGACGGGGTATAAATAATAAACTACTACCACTTCTTCTTCTTCTTCTTCTTCTTCTTCTTCTTCTTCTTCTTCTTCTTCTTCTTTCTTCTTCTTTGTTCATCTGGAGCTGAAAAGATGCCAGACCACATCTGGCAAATGGCCTGAGGAGAGAGACTGAGGAGCATGGTGCCACCACTAAAAAGGCTGTCTCTCCAGCTACCACCTTCCTCTGGCAGTGGGACCAGTGAAGGTCTCTGAGGGTTCAACTGCATCTCTGTTTGCCTCACCCCCCCCCCTGAGAAAACCCACAGTTTACCACTGAATCAGGCCAAACAGCAGCTGGCTTTTCCGCAGATTGCTGTTTGTTCCGATTCAGCAGTAAAGCAGGAGTTTTCCAGGGGGGAAACTGCAGGGCAAATGTAAGACCCTCAGACCCAGGCCTAAAAAGCATGGCAGAAAATAGCTTTCTAGGCATGGGAGAAGCGGGATGAGCTCTGAGGCAGATTTTAATACATAGGAAGGATGATGTAACCCTTAGCTGCCATGTCCCCTCATTGAATGTGCAGGTTAAATAGTAGTAGTAGTAATTAATAATAATAATAAATTTATACCCAGCCCATCTGGTGGGTTTCCCCAACCACTCTGGGCGGCTTCCAACAGAATATTAAACAGAATAAAACTTCAAACATTAAAAACTTCCCTAAGCAGGGCTGCCTTCAGATGTCTTCTAAAAGTCAGATAGTTGTTTGTTTCCTTGACATCCAATGGGAGGGCGTTTCACAGGGCAGGCACCACCACCAAGAAGGCCCTCTGCCAGGTTCCCTGTAACCTTCCTTCATGCAGGGAGGGAACCACCAGAAGGCCCTCGGAGCTGGATCTCAGTGGCTGGGCAGAACGATGGGGGGGTGGAGATGCTCCTTTAGGAAACTTAGATGTGTGGGTACTATGCCTTGGATGAAAACATACAGAAGGCAAAATAGGGACTGTAAAGTACTTGAAATCATAATGTGAATGGTTACATTCAGACACTAGCTAGACCAGCCTTTCTCAACCTTGGGTCCCCAGATGTTTTTGGCCTACAACTCCCATCATCCCTAGGTAGCAGGGTCGGTGTCAGAGATGATGGGCGTTGTAGGCCAAAAACATCTGGGGATCCAAGGTTGAGAAAAGCCGGTCTAGACGGACTTCAGTTTTTTTTGAAAATTTCAAACCTTTGCAAAAACGGAAACCTCAGCTACACTGCTGCTGCAACTGTCAGAGAATGCAATTTTGAGGATCATGACAAAGGAATATTCTGATAAATGATGCTAATATTTGACTGTGAGCAAGTTACTCCTCCACAGTTCACACTATAAAAATGACCAAATGCCAGCTTTAATGAACAGAATTTTGGGAGCACTTCATTCCTTAGATGCCAGAATGGGGAGTTACTAGATCATTAAAAGTTAAGTGACAATTTTGAACTCTTTGGGCTGATTTAAATGTGCTGTCCTTCTAGGGCTTTATTACTTGATAATGCTTTCGGACAGCCACGTAACTGAACACAAACAGATCCGCAACATAAAAATTCTGGAGGTGTTGTGTTCCATAAGAGCTGGGCAAACTACTTCTTTCCTTGCTTGTTTCAGGAAAGTGCAGATTAATTCTTAGGCTCATTGTCTTCTATTAACTTCTAAAGTTTCAAAACAGAGGGCTTGAATATGAGTAAATGTGCATATGTAATTTACGAAAGCTTTCTGAGAAAAAAATCCAAAAACATTTTCCACATTTTTATTTTATTTTGGGAGCTACAAAAATATTGAAAGTCATTTTCCTTCTTTTTAGTATTTTTTTAATTAGTTTTCAATAACAATAATCCAATATACGCCTCATTGTATCAATACCAAATTATAGTATCACTTCCAATATCAATCAATGAAACACCCAGTTACATAATTTAGGTGCCCCCCTCCCTGCATGCTAGAATTGAAGGTTTGATAATTTACTTTAATTCTGCTTCCAAACTCTTATTTAATTTAATTACATTCCAATTGTAATAATAATCTCTTCTACAACAGCTGCAATATTTTCAACTTCTATTCGTGTTAACACATTTAAAAATTTATAAGTCTGCCAGTGAAGATCAGTATTTTTATTTTCCTGTGTGTGGTATTTATTCTGTCCTTATTTTCTTCTTGTCCTTGTCGGATTTTATGTCTATTTTGGTTGTTGCTGCTCTCCATCATGGAAAGTTATTTTCTTTCTTGGGCTACGTATAACTTAACGAGACAAAGGTCTTGGTTGGCAACGCGAGAATTGTAATTGTTGTGAAATCGATATTATACAGAATGGCAGCATTTTTTTTCGGAACAGAGGTGATGATGCAAAAGAGACTATACTGTATGTGGACAGTAAGAAAGCTTCTTCACCTGTTCACCGCCCATCTTCTAGGAAGAAATAAACAGCAGACTGGGATTTTGGTGCCCCTGGAGCAGATAATGGGGCAGGGTGGTAGGATCCTGCTCTCCTGTTCTACGCTTGCATCTTCCTCTCCTAATTTAATTACTCAGGGCAGTGAGCATTATTCAGCTATCTTGTTGGCAGAAGCAGATTTAAGGCAATGCACACAGTGCACTGGGTGATCAGCTGAGTAGGCGCTTGGCCAGCTTTGGCAAGGAGGTGTGAGGACTTTGACAGGTCCTCCTTCCCAGAGCCAGGGAACTGCTTTTTGGAAGGAGATAGGATGGCCAGCAGCATAGGTAGCTACTGTGGTGTGTCATGCACGTTGGTTGGGGCTCAACTTTGTTCTGGGGCATTGGCGGGAGCTCCAAACCTTTGCAGCCCCTCCCACCTGGCCACACCCCCTGTAGCGGCTGCTCTCAAGGTTGCAGGGAGCCCAGGATAAGGAGAAGGAGGAGGTGAGCAGAAGAGGGAGAGCCACACACAACCCTTACCGCAATTGACTGGGAGGGGCGGGTGCCCTCTGACTTCTCTCCTCCAGCAAACCAGACGGGGCGTGCTGCAGAGAAAAGAGGGGGTGGGATGGGCAAGGGGAGAGAAGATCAAAGAGATGTGGGATGGGGAGCGTCGAAGGGGGTGGGGAGAAATAAAAGGAAGGGGGACGACTAGGGGGAAGATGGAAGCAACGTGAAGACGGGAGGCGGGCAAGAGGGAGGGATAAAGGGGGATGAAGTCAGAGAAAGACGAGCCACCCATGGGGGCGGGGTGAGCCAAGGCAAGGGCTCTGCATTGAGCCTCTCCGCAGCCTCTCCCTCAGCTGTAGGACGGTTGAGGGAAAGGCAGTGGGCAGGCGCCTAGCACCAGCCATGTTACGTTAAGTTTCTGGACTGAACTAAAACGTTTCATGAGCCCAATTTTTTAAAGCTCATATTTTTGCCATTTTGTCACCTCCCTCACTGATGACACCTGGGGCGAACCGCACCCCCACCCCTTCCTACACCCCTGAGGATGGCTCTAGGACCCTGCTAGAGCCCTGCACCTTCTTCCCAAAGCCCAGCTTAAGCAGCCTTAGGGGAGGGTATCAAATGGCCTTGCACAGGGTGGTATATTACCAAGGTCTGCCCCTGTTGTTAGATGGCCAGAGGACTGGAAAGGGACAGGTGGACTGAATCTGGTCGTTATTTTTTGTCTTTTCCCTGCCAAGTGCTGGGCACTTTCAAAGCTGACAGCATTAGCAATGTCTTGGCAATACACGTGCCCATACAGGATATACCCATTTTTATGAGAGATCAGCAAGGAGCATCACCCTTGCTGAACTGAACATACATTTTGTGTTCGCCTTTGTGTGTGTTTACAGCTTAGCATTTATAGAACTCTATAGAGTGTTCAAAGCACACAGGCTAAGGATCATTCTGCTAAATCTTGGCAGAGACAGATTTTGAACTAGGGACTTCCTGATTGTAAGTCACTGCAATATACTCCACACCAGTTCTGATTTCATCTTCCCAATGAAATATGTGTAATGTATCCTTGTACAGTCATACTTTGGTTCTCAAACGCCTTGGTACTCGTACATTTTGGCTCCCGAATGCCGCAAACCCAGAAGTGAGTGTTCCGGTTTACAAACTTTTTTTGGAAGCCTAACGTCCAACGCTTTGTCCAATGGCTTCAAATTTAGTGCAGGAAGCTTCTGCAGCCAATCAGAAGTCGCGCCTTGGTTTTCATATGTTTTTAGAAGTTGAACGAACTTCCAGAATGGATTACGCTTGAGAACCAAGGTATGACTGTACCTATAGAATATTTGACACTAGCCAGCTTGGACACACTAAAGTTAAAATGCCTCACATTTATTTTAGAAACATCTAGTGCAGCCAGGTCCAAAGTCCATTTTGGGGGCCTAATCCGGTCCATTGGTCATTTTAATCTGGCCCCTGTGGCAGTTTATTTCCCGGGGTAAAATCCTAAAAAAAAAAAAACCTCAACAACTTCAGTCCTAAAAAAAGGTCAATGACCCTTCACTTCATCAAATTTGGCCCTCTTTGAAAAAAGTTTGGACAGCACTGATCTAGTGGGTGTGTGGGTGTTTGTACGTATGCACACACAGAGAGACACATGCATATTTTCAATCTTTTTACTTAAAATTGCATTGGCAGTTAATGAAATGACATTAAGATCATATATCGACCGCTGTGTGTTTGTGATAAATGGAAACTTTGGGGGAAAGGATTGGGCTGCTACTTAGACAAAAAACATTCATGGAATATTTTAATGTATGTAATACATCTGTAGCACAAGTGGCCATTGTTCCCTTTTGGATACACTTCCAGAGCTTGAGTTTTCTATAGCAATTGAAGCTCTCTCTCAAAAAGTGGGCTACTGTGATTTATTTCTAAGTGATTTGCTTGGACTTAGGATATACTTTATGCACTTGTAAATTAAACACTGCAGAATGTTATCTGTTGTTGGTACCGTGCATCAATTCTAAGAATTTTTGTGAAAAATATGTGAAGTAGTTGCTGCCCCTGAGAATAAGTCAATTCCACTTGCAATGAAGAATAACCAATTCGATTGGTAGCTATATCTTGCACAGTGGTCAGATGTAGCATAAAACTCTGAACTTGTCAGTACTATATTTTGGAATTCTTTACTTTTAAAAAAATTCTGTGT
This sequence comes from Lacerta agilis, assembly GCF_009819535.1. Lineage (NCBI taxonomy): Eukaryota > Metazoa > Chordata > Lepidosauria > Squamata > Lacertidae > Lacerta > Lacerta agilis. The sequence continues at coordinate 49,600,157 of NC_046322.1, forward strand.
CATCGGCAAATGCATACTTTAATTGAAAGGTGAGCTATATAAAAATATTTGCAAATAATATTAATAAGCTCTCTCGGCCAGACATCTTTCTCAGATGGTTTATAGAACTTTTTCCTGTCTAAAGCTTGCAGTATTTCAGTTTAGCTAATGATTCACTTTGTTTCTAACATTTAAAACATTTGAAAGCATGTACTCTGTGACCATGTGTGGGCACTGGAATTTAGTATACACAGAGCTCAGATGGAAATGGCTCCCTACTCAGATGGATAGGACAAAACTATGCCTGCAGCATTCTCTCCCTGTTATTTACAAGTTTCGAAGCATTCTCCACAATACAATTCAGAGAACTGTGTCAGTACAGTTGTACCTTGGTTCCCGAACGCCTTGGGAGTTGAATGTTCTGGCTCCTGAACCATCAAAAACAGTGACTGTTCCAGTTTTTGAATGTTCTTTTGGAAGCTGAATGTCTAACAGGGCTTCCGCAACTTCTGATTGGCTGCAGGAGCTTCCTGCAGCCAACCAGAAGCTGCACTTTGAAAGTCGAACGTTTCGGAAGTCGAATGGACTTCCGGAACGGATTCTGTTCGACTTCCGAGGTACGACTGTACCGCAGTCCAGCATTTAGGACCAAACTGGATATGATGTTAACTGTATGTCCATTATTTATGAGTCTATTTATTTTTAAATGGCAATAGTAGCTGCAGGGAGGATATTGGGATTGGGAATATGGCTTAATCTCCGCAACCATAGTCCCAATGAAAATCATGCCTGTCCCAAAACTAATATTCACCTAGTGACAGAAATTTGCATTGGTGTGTATCCTGGTTTGCCTCTACCTCCCCTGCAGTTCTAATTAGAATTTAAAACTGTATATGTCAATTGCAGTTAAGGGCACTGACTGGTTAATTTATTTCAAAACTCAGATGTGGCTTCTGAGGCTAATGTCTCCTTCCTAATCTCCCCACATGAATTCTGCTGTATTATCTCTCTTTAAAGCAGTGTTTCCCAAACTTGGGTCTCTAGCAGTTTTTGGACTACAATTTCCATCATCCCTAGCTAACAGGACCAGCAGTCAGGGATGATGGGAGTTGTAGTCCAGGAAACAGGTAGAGACCCAAGTTTGGGAAACACTGGTTTAAAGGGCCGCATACTTTTTTTTTTTTTTTTAATGCTCTGAGATTACTTCAGCCAGTAAAAGCTCCACTTCCAGTGATTCAAACTTGGCTGTTCAGCGAGATCACCAAAGGGGCATGTTTGTGCATGTAGCGTCACTACTTTCGAACTGTGATCTTATTCAGCGTGGTATTGGTATAAACACAGCCAGCATTAGATGCCATTGGTGGGACTGCCAACTGATTAAAGGTGTTTGATTGCTCAAATATCTTACATTCTAGCAAATTATTAATGGATGAATGCTGACCAGCATGTAAATACAAATGGAATCTATGGTTTTCTTCTCCCCCCCCCCACCTCCGCCATTGAAACAAAGCAAGTTTGTCTTGGTTTTAATTTAACTATTAAAATGTTGTGCGTACAAAATTATCTTTAAATGCATGGTCTCAATAAATATTTCAGTACACTATTTTTGCAGTCTTCAAAATCTCCATACAATTGAGGGTTGCTGACTTCTTAAAATAATCTGCTTGAAAAGCAAGGGGGGCTTGCTTTTTTTTTTAAAAAAAACAAAAACCTCCACTTAACCAGTCTCTAATTGTTGTTGTTGTTCAGTCGTTCAGTCGTGTCCGACTCTTCGTGACCCCATGGACCAGAGCACGCCAGGCACGCCTATCCTTCACTGCCTCCCGCAGTTTGGCCAAACTCATGTTAGTAGCTTCGAGAACACTGTCCAACCATCTCATCCTCTGTCGTCCCCTTCTCCTTGTGCCCTCCATCTTTCCCAACATCAGGGTCTTTTCTAGGGATTCTTCTCTTCTCATGAGGTGGCCAAAGTACTGGAGCCTCAACTTCAGGATCTGTCCTTCTAGTGAGTACTCAGGGCTGATTTCTTTGAGAATGGATAGGTTTGATCTTCTTGCAGTCCATGGGACTCTCAAGAGTCTCCTCCAGCACCATAATTCAAAAGCATCAATTCTACGGCGATCAGCCTTCTTGATGGTCCAGCTCTCACTTCCGTACATTACTACTGGGAAAACCATAGCTTTAACTATACGGACCTTTGTCGGCAAGGTGATGTCTTTGCTTTTTACGATGCTGTCTAGGTTTGTCATTGCTTTTCTCCCAAGAAGCAGGCGTCTTCTAATTTTGTGACTGCTGTCACCATCTGCAGTGATCATGGAACCCAAGAAAGTGAAATCTCTCACTGCCTCCATTTCTTCCCCTTCTAGTCTCTAATTACCCAAAGTATTTCTAAGTGTCATACCAATGGGATCTCCCGAAAGGCTACATGGTACGTCCCATCCAGAGCCATCTTTCCCATAGAGCTTAGTGGTGCATCACGCCAGGGCACCAGCCTCTCAGGGGCACCCCAGCAAGTGGGGGAGCTGCGTGGCTTTGCCAGTGGTCTCCCCTTTCCCTGCATGCCTTCCAGCTGCACCCCACCAACCATAAGGCTGGCGGGCATGCAGCTTCCCTCCCAAGCCTCCTCGGGAGGAGAGCGATCCCCGCAGAGGCTTAGGATGGAAGCTGCACCCCGCCAACCATATGGCTGGCGGGTGCGCAGCTTCCCTCCCAAGCCTCCCAAGCCTTTGCGGGGATCGCTCTCCTCACGAGGAGGCTTGGGAAAGAAGCTGAGCTCTCCTCCCAAGGAGGCTTGGCAGGGGCGCAACTTCACTCCCAAGTCGCTGCAGGGATCGCTCTCCCAAAGTGGCATGGGGAGAGTTGCGCCACCCCCCCCCCCCCCGATGGCTGGCAGTGCGCAGCTACGGCCACCCCAACACATGGTAATTTGGGGGCGCTGGGCGGATATTTGCACCCAGGCGCCGCATCTGTTAAAGACGGCCTTGGTCCCACCCATCCCAGAGTAAAAAATGCCATGGCATAGTGATTTGGTGCCACTGATGCCAACATAAGAACATCTTGATACACATCCTCTGAGACTGCAAAGGCTGCCACAGGACTCAGCAGGGAGAGAACCTGTGCTCACTTTGGCAGCACATATAATACTACTGAAACAGGGTGAGAAACCCATAGGAGGAAGGGACACTGGCAATATTAGCATATAAGCCAATGCAACCCCAGCCACTTGCTAGCAGGATATCCAGTTTCCATAGGAGCAGCTGGGAATGGGGAATGCCCAAAATTCTATTATTATGACAGCCGGAGTGTGGGAGACTCTTTCCACTTTCTCCACGTGAACTTTTATACATTCCCATCATGCACTTCCAGTGCTGTAAGCCTCTGATCATCTTGGCTGTATTTTCTGCTCATCCTAAGATAAGAGCACTTCATTTTCTGATTAGTTTGGCATCATCCAAGGTTTTAACAAATTGTGGGGGGGGGGACCATTCACAATGATAATGGAGTAATATGAGGATTTTAATTGGACTCTGATTGCACTGGAGATAAGCAGTATTGTAGTATGATCATTATAGATAGCATCATTGCAGTCTCTGTTAAGTCAGTGGAAATCAGGATGGTTAGGGATGAAGTTCCTTGCTTAGCCAAAAATATTTCACTTGAGAGCAAAACAAGAGAACTGATAGAAGACCACATATTATTTCTGAATTCAGCATGCTCTGTTCGAAGTGTTTCTTCTGCAGAAACGACCACCAGGAAAAGCCTATGGTTGCTTAAAAGGACCAGTTGCTTAAATGGGTGAGGACCATCTTCAGGGTGTGTCTACTTAGGTAGTACAAAATGTTGTGAGTACAAAATGATATGCAGACAAATTCCATTAGAATTTGTCTGCATATCAACAGTATGGATATCTCTTGCCCAGGACAAGTTTCCAGTTGCAACTAGAATTGCTGTTTTGTATATACCTTGCTGTGGTTGGGAAAAGCAATAGCACTTCCCTGCCTTAGACTCAGATGCTACACTTCGGATTTCTTGGTGTTCTTTAGACAGTAATATGTACCAGTGATGGCACTAGCACTTGAAGACCTCTAGATAGGTTCTTCAAGGACCGCAGATGTTTGAAAGCTTGAGAGCAACATGTAGGTCAAAGATTCTCTTGGCTCTCATTGTATCTGCACACTTTGCCATTTAGAGTCCATTCCCCTCGATGTTTAAAAGACAAACTCACAACAGACTCAATTGCTGTAGAGACCCAGGGGCGGGCCCCACCCCCACGATCGAGCGCGGCAACTTTTAAAAGGCTGCAACGCGCGAACAGCAGCATAGCGTCTGTGCTGCTGTTCATGCGCTGCAGCCTTAAAGGTTGCCGCACCGCATGGAAGGGCGCTGCTGTTCACCCGCTGCAGCCTTAAAACGCAGTGTGGCGCGGCCCGGTGCCGGTCAGAAGCGGTGCCGGTGATCGCGCCCGCCATCTTGGGTGGACTGCGCATGTCCACACATGCGCAGTCCACCCAGGAGGCTGCACGCACGTTGTGACATCATGACGCATGCGCGGGGGGGTGCCTTTCAAGTTTGCCGCCCCGGGCGGCAGATTGGCTCCCTCCGCCCCTGCAGAGACCAGAGCGATGTGACTTTGTGCAAGCAAAGCCAATGCCCAGATGTGATTGTTGCTGCACCATGTCTTACAAAGCTGTTCTTTCTGACTCGCAGCCTTTCCCTGGGGTTGGTGGGGGGAAGGGGGAGATACTTCTGCAAAGTGAACAGTGTTTTCATAGCCCTTCTGTAAAATTGAAATGGACAAGTAGATGTCATTTGGCTAGTCGCTCTGAACAAATCTTGTTCTGAATGTGTTGCACCCCCTTCGTAGTGAATTAAAGCAATTCAGTTCCTTGTCTGCTAAAACGAGTGATCAACCAGTTCTAAAGTGGGGCATTAAATTCCCTTTAGGCACACACAGCAAAACAAATCTGTAAGAGTGCTCTAGATATGCTACACTTTCTGAGTCTGACTGAGCTGCTGACACCAGTACATGGGCATTCTCCTAGCATTGAATAAATATATGTATGTTTCTCTGCTATGTATCTTTTTCATATATTCATCTAGTTGCATGCCCACAGGAGATGTTCATCTAAAATGAGTCATGTTCCCATCAGTGTTAGAATGCATTTGTGCTGGAACACCTCAATGTTTGAACTGGACACCCACAGCTTGAATCAGATCTTACACGGTGCCTTTCACTCCAAAGAACCATGAGCAGAATTAATAAGATCTATTTTGAACTGTTCCACAAACTCAGGGGCAAGCTAGTGCAACACTTATTGCCATGCAATGTCACCATGTATGACAGTATGAGAAGCCTAGTGAATAAGTAAGATGCAAGCTTTATAATACAAGGTGTGACTGGAAAGTTTGATGAATGGTCACAGAAATCGGACAGCGAGACATATTCGGACATACAATCGGCATCGGAAACCCACGAAATGCTCACAAATTGTGTACTGAGATGAAGCTGTAACATGAAAGACAGTGTATGAGTGGTTTAAGCCTCTGTGAAGGGTGGCAAACCATCAAAGATGACACTCGGTCTGGATGAGCAGAACAGCAGCAAATGGTAGCAGAGTTGGTGAGTTATTGATGCGGGATCAGCGTTTGTCCGTCCGTATGATGGTGGAAGAATTGCATATTCCATGTGAAATCGTTACTGAGGTTACTGAGTTGTCCCACCCTCCATATTCTCCCGATCTGGCCCCACCAGATTTCTTTCTGTTTCCAAAACTGAAATCTGCACTGAAAGGGCACAGATTTCCCAACATTTCACAGGTCGCAAGCTGCTGTGACGAGGGGACTGAAAGCAATACGAAAAGAGGACTTTTCCAGAAGTTTCCAACAGTTCTACAAATGTTGTCAACGGTGCATTGTCTCAGAGGGGGCCTGCTTTGAAGGCCTGTAAGATATGTATGTACTGTACAAATATTTCTGTCTGATGATTTCTGTGACCATTCACCGAACTTTCCGGTCACACCTTGTAAAAGCTCTCGCAGACTATGAAAGACTCTTTCAAGAAAGACAATGTGCAGAAATTGACAGATTTCCCTAGATTTGGGACTACTTTTATTACTTTTCTGCTAGGCTGGGATTAGACTTTCCATGAGTGGAAGAGGCTCTCCAGTACTGGAATGACACTACTGGACCCACGTGTAAGTCTTTCAAAATGATAGCTATTAAGATTTCAGAGTCACTTCAGAACATGCAAAATGTCTCTGCTTGGCCTGAATTACAGCACAATCCACATCACCGATATTCTGTGCTGGGCAGGGTAGATGAGGCAGAAGTCTCCCTGCACCCAGCCTAGAACAGCCCCAACAGCCTCTGCTAGCATCATTCTACTGGTGAGTCCTGTCTGCTCTGCAAAAGGGCAGGCAGTTTGAAGTACCCTGAGCAGGCTTCCCAACAGCCACAACCGCCTACAAAAACCCTTAAATGAGGTATTGCAGGGGGAGACCAGTGTGGTTTGTGTGTACATCCTGACATCCTTCCTTTAAGGAGCATGCTGCATTTTTTGAAATTATTTTGCTGATTTTTGAAATGGGATAGATGCTTAAAGTGGTGTACTCCACATACGTGTCTGATTTTCATAACCTGCCTACAGCGGCTGAATAATTGCAAGATTGCAAAATGGCCACCTCCTCCAGATGAAAAGTGAACAACATCTGGATAAGTTACAGGTGGGTAGCCGTGTTGGTCTGCCATAGTCGAAACAAAATAAAAAATTCTTTCCAGTAGCACCTTAGAGACCAACTGAGTTTGTTCTTGGTATGAGCTTTCGTGTGCATGCACACTTCTTCAGATACACTGAAACAGAAGTCACCAGACCCTCACTCTCTCACTATATATAAGGATCTGGTGACTTCTGTTTCAGTGTATCTGAAGAAGTGTGCATGCACACGAAAGCTCATACCAAGAACAAACTCAGTTGGTCTCTAAGGTGCTACTGTAAAGATTTTTTTTATTTTGTTTCAACATCTGGATAAGTTATTTTGCCTTCGGGCAGATATTTGAAGCTTTGTGCGTGAATGGGTACTGAGATGGAAACGAAATGAGTGGTAGAAATAGTGAGCAGGGCAGAGGGGAAAGGTGTTGTCACAAAGTTAGGTTCCTGGGCAATTTCTAGTCCACTTGTATGCCTTCACCTGCAGCCATGAATAGTGGCAGTGAAGACCAATTTCAGGACTATAAGAGATTGGATACAAGTCCATCTCCTCAAGCCAGCATGAGCTAAGGAGCCATGCACAGTTGCTAAGGAGCAAGGTTAGCCTGAATGATAGGCAGAGTGAGTTGTCTAGCTAAGGCAGCAGATGCTGCAGAGTAGGAAATGTTGGCAAGGAGTTGGAGAACAGAGCTGTGGGTACCAGCTGTGGGTACCAGAACAGAGCTGTGGGTACCAGCATTGAAATAAGGTTCAGCTGCCAGCCCTGTGGACTGTTCTGCCTGGCAGTAAATTCCCTTGAGCTGGCCCTGGTGAGGAGGAAGAGATGTGTCTCTTACTGCAATGGATTGTTAAGGCCTGAGAGAGAACACTCTCCGGGGAACTGTTACATAAGGGAAAAACTGACAGATAAACCGAGAAAGGAGCCTAGGACAGAGAGAGCCATCCAGAAGGAAACTGTCAAGTGGATCAACAATGGTTCAGATCTGATTCACCTTTATTCAGTCTGCAACTTGGCAGGAGTTCAACAGCTGTAGTTCAAGTGACTGAAACCTAGAGGCCTGCAATTTAGGAGGTCATGAATTGAGCTTTAAGAGAGAAGAGTTTAAGAGTTTAAAATGAAATCTGAAATAACGTTAAACAAAAAAAACCCCTCTCCAAGCTGTGTATGCACATCTATATATATAAAATGCAAGTGTCTCTGCGTCCAGTCCGTGTGTCTCTGGGTTTGCGCAACTGAGCATGTGCCCCAGGGACACAGGGATTGGAGCAGAGAGACATCGGGCCACGAGCAGCGTCGGCAGTTCAAGCGGGGCGGTTTAAATGGAATGCCGGCACTGCAGAGGACGAGGGGAAGCCGAAGAGGGAGGTCACGCTGCTGCTCCCGCCGCTACAAGGAGAGCCTGTTGCTGCTGACCCCCTCCTGCCCCGTTGGCCTGCATGGCGCTGCTGGCTCTCCTCCACCCTCCCCCCCACCCGCTAAAACAGGCTCTGGCAGGCGGGTGGGGGGCGGGGGGGCAAGCAGGGCTTCTCCGTTAAAGCGGAGAAAGCCCTGCTTGCCTCTCCTCCACCCCCCGACCACCCGCTAAAGCAGGCTTTGGCAGGCGGGCGGGGGCGGGGGCGGGGGGGCAAGCAGGGCTTCTCCGTTAAAGCGGAGAAGCCCTGCTTGCCCCTCCTCCACCCCCCGACCACCCGCTAAAGCAGGCTTTGGCAGGCGGGCGGGGGGCGGGGGGCAAGCAGGGCTTCTCCGTTAAAGCGGAGAAAGCCCTGCTTGCCTCTCCTCCACCCCCCGACCACCCGCTAAAGCAGGCTTTGGCAGGGGGTGGGGGTGGGGCGCCAGCCCCCTCCACATATATTCTAGCGCCCGTTTTTTTAACGGGCTTAAACCACTAGTATGGATACAAACAGCTAAAATCCACAAACCAATTAGAAAACAAATATACATAAATCCATCCCCATAAAATATAAAAAACCTTATAAAACAGATATAGGCAACTAAATTATATGTCCTGGTACATATGTGTGTGTAACTCATTACGCAGTAAATTTCCAGCCAATTAACCTATTGCTGTTTGGAGCTCCCATCATTTTATGAGATCATCACGGTCATGAACTCTTAATTTTTCTTGGTTTGGTTTGTTGCTGGATACAAGACTGAATACTGCTTACAAACAGCTGCTTCCATTTCACTTATTTTGGGTCATAAGTGGCTTGAATGTGTGTACATAAATATATATAGATTGCCTGTTTAACTTCCCAGATCATTGTGTCCTGGACAACAGAATTATGTAAATATTAGTAGCTTCAAACACAGTGAGGTTGTTTCCCTCCGCTCGCCTTTCAACTCACGATCTTACATTGCTGTCCACCGAGCCTCTTGGGCTTGCTTAACGGAAGGTTGGCAGTTCAAATCTCCTGCTGCTCTGTCCCAGCTCCTGCCAACCTAGCAGTTCGAAAGTACGCCAGTGCAAGTAGATAAATAGGTACATTTCCGGTGGGAAGGTAAATGGCATTTCTGTGCGCTCTGGTTTCCATCATGGTGTCCCGTTCTGCCAGAAGCTAATGCTAGGACTATCATGAGATGTCCACCAGCTTCCAACCATGGATACCAGCAGCCTTCAAGCAAGCAAACTTGCCTTCTCATCACTCCATAGCATCCCGCTGCCAGAGGATGCATCCCGCTGCCTCCTTCCATTCACCAGTTTGCCTCCTCCAAGTGGAAGAAACCTGGGCAGTGCTGAATGTCACATCCATTGCCAGGTGTGTTCTGCTGGAAATGGAAAAGGGCTTTCCCTTTGGCCTGACTTTATATCCACTCAGTTGCCAAGTGCTTTTGTGACATCACAAGAAACCCATAGCCAATGGCAACAGCTGGGGAGGCATCATCTTCATTGCTTTGAGCCTCACAGTGGCTGGTGGACCTATCGGTGATTGTTGTGGGGAATGACATGTGAAGATCCATTTTAGGATGGATTTGCAAATATCAGTAACTTACCATATCTTCCAGCAGCATAATTATGGTGCTGAAGGACACTCTTGAGAGTCCCATGGACTGCAAGAAGATCAAACCTATCCTTGGAGGGACAGGTCCTGAAGTTGAGGCTCCAATACTTTGGCCAACTCATGAGAAGAGAAGACTCCCTGGAAAAGACCCTGATGTTGGGAAAGATTGAGGGCACAAGGAGAAGGGGACAACAGAGGACGAGATGGTTGGACAATGTTATTGAATCTACCTACAAGAGTCTGAACAAACTGCGGGAGGTAGTGGAAGACAGGAGTGCCTGGTGTGCTCTGGTTCATGGGGTCACGAAGAGTCGGACATGACTAAACGACTAAACAACAACAACACCATATCTTATGGACTTCTTTCTTCTTCTGTGGAGTTCACACTAAAAGTCACATGCATTTTTCTGGGGAAATTTGTGGATACTAGAGTGCCTCAAAGCTGGGGGTGGGTGGGCAGCGGAGGAGGACGGGGAAAACCTGTAGAGGCTTTGTTGTGGTCCAGGAAAAGCAGCTCTTTCTAAAAACCACTTTTCCACTTTTAAGTACTGTAACTTGTTTCTCTCCCCCCCCCCCAGTGCTTCAATCAGATGAAACAGCCACAATAACTTGTGAAGTCTCAGATCACAGTAAAAAAAAAAATGACTGTGGTTGTCTGTCTGCAAAAAAATAAAAAAAATTATTTTGATTGTTTGAAGGAGAAACACATCTGTTTTCATAGCTGTTACGTGAGGCTATTAGGGAATCATCCGTTTTCCCTAGTAAATCTGTTGCCTAGTATCTTCCTGTGAAATATGACCTGCAGCCAATCAGAGGCCGCGCTTTGGTTTCTGAACATTTTGGAAGTCAAACGGACTCCCAGAACGGATTCCGTTTGACTTCCAAGTTACGACTGTAATGCCGTTTGCAGTATCTGGAGAGTACCTCGTTGGCTACCCCTGCATGTGTCGATAACAGCCTAGGAGTTCACTGTAAGTACCGATTCTGGTCACAACCCACCTCCCCATTTGGAGGGCTCCAGGAAGGAGAGTCAGAGCCCTCCTGCTCTATCTCACTGGGCTCTCCTGCTTTAAGCAGGTTTCTCCGAGGTAGATTGCCATGCTAATTTCACTTCCCAAGCATTCACTTCATGTAAAAACAGACCTTCCACTCCAACTGTATTATATATAAATAGGCATGAATAAAAGCCATTGGGCCTGAGCACCACATCTAGTGTGTCCCTAAAATGTCTGTTTTCTTTTTTAAGAAGTACTGTACAATACAAAATATATTTGATTACATTTTGAGTATTTGCCTGCTAATGGGTACACCCCCATATTCTCCACATCTGTATTTGACGGCTGAATTATTCTTACTTTAAAGAGCACCTGAGTTGTCTATAAATCAACTGAAATACAAGATGAAAGAAAATGACATGAAAACTAGAAGGAAGTTTATTCTCTTTAGTAAGCTGTGGGTTCCTGCAGAGATACTTGTTCTCTAGACCCCACCCCCCATGAACGCCAACTCTCTGCTTTTTTCCTTCTCAATTGGAAGTGACATTTATTTGGTTGAATAGGAAGGGTTTTCATGTTGTAACTACTGAAACACATCCTGTCGTGAAGCTGTAGCGTTTCATCATGTTGGTTGACCTCTCTCCAAATATTTCCTGTGCAAGTTTCAAGAGGCTCAGCAAGTGAAAAATAGACCTCCCCCCTCCCTTTTTACTTTATTCCTTGCTGCTACTCTTTGTTTATAAGCAGCTATCACTTTAGCCACTGCCAGTGTACTCTTTACTTACTATATTTTATTTTCAGAATTCTTTTTTAAAAGTAGATATTAGGCATGTTCTTTTAGCCACAGTGACTTGGCTCCTGAGAGCCTACTTGGGTTGAGGGCAGACCTAAGGCTTTTTCTGCCAAGTTCTTGCAAGACCCTACATTCAAATAAACACAGGATCTTGAAATTCAGCTGTTAGATCCTTCCTTACAGAATCAGAAGAATCTTTATTTGCATCAGCACTAGCCATAGCAATAAAATAAAATAAAATAAAATAAAATAAACTGTACTGAAGATAGATGTAAAAACAGCTATAGAAAATACATTTTGGGGGTTTACATCAAAAATCAAATAATAGATCTTATTCTAATGGTCCCTGCTAAAAAATACCTTGCAGTTTTTGCTGTCACCTGATCATCTTGATCTACTAAAAGAAAGGACACAGTAGCAATGGTTGAGCAACCTGGCATGGACAATAGTAGATGGGTAAAAACCTCACTCCTCAAATCTTTATAAAGAGTGCAAACCAGAAGCACATGAGCCACTGACTCAATACTGCCATCTCCACAGGGACATAACCGTTTTTCCAGCAGAATTTTTTGAAATCGACCCTCAAGTACAGCCGAAGGCAGTATATTCTATCTTGTGACAGTGAAAGCGCGTCTGTATTTTGGAATTGTTAAATTTTGCAAATACAGTCGTACGTTGGTTTTCAAACGCCTTGGGAGTCAAATGTTTTGGCTCCTGAACGATCAAAAACCAGAAGTGATTGTTCCGGTTTTCGAACGTTCTTTGGAACCTGAATGTCTGACACGACTTCTGCAGCTTTTGATTGGCCGCAGGAGCTTCCTTCAGCCAATTGGAAGCTGCGCCTTGGTTCCTGAACATTTTGGAAGTCGAACAGACTTCCAGAACAGATTCTGTTCGACTTCCCAGGTACCAGTGTAGATCCTTCCTTTGGTGATGGAAGGGAGGAGTGACCTGGGCCCAGTAACAACGGAAGGGGCCCTCATTCAATTAACTCTGTTCTGCATTATCATATTACATGTATTTTTATCCCAGGAATAGGCTATAGAAAAACTATGCCGTGTGCTAAGATAAGTTTTTAAAATAAACAAATAAAGCCAGCCTTCAGCCTCCATTTTCGCCATGATAATAAATTGCTAGGGAGCCCAAAGTATTCAGAAAGCTTAGCATACCCTCCCCACTGGAAACAGTTCCCAGGTTATGGTCTAGTAGGACAGTCAGTTTGGAAGGAAATCTGCAACACAAATATCATTGAGCCCTTTTAATTCTTTCTTCAGCTGGCCAGTGTTTTCAGTATGGCAACTCCGCCCCCCCCCAGCTAGACACTTTGTATGTGGAGTGGAATTGCAGCCTTAAAAGCTTGCTTTCAGAAATAAAAATTGGTGCCTCCTCTGAACTCTGTGTTACTGTGTTCATAAACCAAAATTAGTTTGACGTACTGTAGTTTATTTATATTTACGATTTAAAGAAATGCCTATTTTCATTTGATTAAACAATTGCCCATAGATTCAGTTTTTTTTTTACAAATGACACAGATTATCGCATGTACAGTTGACCTTGGGCAAAGAGATCTTAAAAAAAATATTCTGCTTCCCCATTCTATAAGAAATCAATTCAACATTAAGTGTAGAAAGTACACAGGAACTTCTTTTCCGAAGGGCAATTGCTGCATGCGGAAGCTAAATTTTGTGCAAATCGCAGCTAGTTACAGAAAGGTTAAAAACCCATTCTCAGGACTACTTAGGTCCTGATTAAAATCTGGGTTTCGGTATTAACCCCCCCCCCAAAAAAAAGAGATGACAACATTGCATGCCACACATTTAATGTAATGTATAGTTAGGCCCTTAGAATTGCAGAAAACCATTAGTTGTTTTTTTTTTTTTAATGGAACTGAGTTATTAACAGTAACTTTTTGTTGCATGAGGATCTGATAAATTGAAGCTCTAGTTTGCCTTCCTGTTGCAAAGCACTTTTATATTCATGTTCGTTTTATCAAAAGTAAAAGACTTGTATTAAAGGACATTATTTACCGAATATACTTAACGGAGCTTGAGCAGAGCTTTAGAATGACAGATGAATTCTTTCCCCCTGCCATCCAGTCTAAACATGCTTCTTGAAAGAACTATTATTTTTCAGGAATCATCTGACAAATGTTTCTTGTTTGTTTAAGAAGCATGCCCCAAAATTGCTAGTTTATCATGTGATGACTAAGACCACCGCAACATAATGGCATAGCGGGTAAACAGTTTAGAAGCTGCATTCTTCACTTTTAAAAGATTGCTAAGGTGGCGGTGTGCTGAGACAGCTAAAAAGAAAAAAGGAACTTTGTGATTCAGCAGAGCAACCTCAGTGTGTGAGGTCTTCGCTTCCAAAGTACGATGATTAGTTTTGTACAAAATCAGGATCTGTTTAAAGAATGACAACAAAATCCCCAACAAAAACCCCAGACATCTGGCTCTAAAAGACTAGACTGCAGTTTGACAATTATTTAGAGCAAGAGAAATACAAAGAGATTTCCCCCTCACCTTTAGTCTGGTGGGTCAGTGACGTATTTGATCTTTGATGCTTAAAAATGTAATGCTAGTAATAAAAATGATACTCCCCAAAACCACACTTTCCTTTCTATGTTCCCTTTGAACCACGCTGGACCTTGTGCATTCATTGTCATATTACTCAGGTTCCTCTGTTGCTAACTACCCTTCCTTTTTTCCTTCCATTTTCTTTTGGCGACTGGCTGCTTCTCGGTTTTTCTGCCTCTTTTATAAGTGGGTTGGGCATGTAATTTTTTTGTAACTTGTTTTTCAACAAAGTCATTTTCTTTATCCCTGCTCAAAGTTCTCCTGACATAACTAAACTTCCCCCCACCCACGGCCTGTGTGAGTGAAATTATATAGGATGACAAATTTAAACTGAAGTGTGAAATCAGCATAGCTGCCATCTTAACTGGGAGTGATCCCCCACTGAATTCAACAGAACTTACATGCTTAGGTTTAAAGACATACATGGCTTTGTGCTGGGTCCTTACTTAGTCAAAAAAAGGGTAAAGGACCCCTGAATGGTTAAGTCCAGTCAAAGGCGACTATGGGGTTGTGGCACTCATCTCGCTTTCAGGCCAAGGGAGTTGGTGTTTGTCCACAGACAGCTTTCCGGGTCATGTGGCCAGAATGACTAAACCGCTTCTGGTGCAACGGAACGCCATGACAGAAGCCACAGCACATGGAAACCCCGTTTACCATTTAAAAGGGACAAAGGTGGCATTGGGGTCTAAAACACTGAGTCTCTTGGGCTTTCCGATCAGAAGGTCAGCAGTTCAAATCCCCGTGACGGAGTGAGCTCCCATTGCTCTGTCCCAGCTCCTGCCAACCTAGCAATTTGGAAGCACACCAGTGGGTTTGAGCCCCACATTTGGCAAAAGATTCCTGCATTCTAAGGGGTTGGGCTAGATGACCCTCATGGTTCCTCCCAAACTCGATTCTCTGATTCCATGAAACAAATATCCACCCTCCCATGGGTTCAAACTATTCATGAATATCTACCTTTCACCCATCACATTTGTGCACATGCAAACACCATTCCGCTTCAATCACATTTGAAACCTCCCATTTACTCACACAAACATATAACAGCCGACATCAAAAAACATGGCATCCATTCACGTTCGTGCCCTGGCTTCAATCCACAAATATCCACTGGGTTCTGTTGACTGTCTTCCAAAGGTGAACTGACATCCACAAACATCAGTCTGCTTTAGCCTTGTAGCATCCACCAACTTCCGAATCAAAATGCCACTGGCTTCCATCCACCAACATCTGCCAGCTTCTCTAAGGTTCATCATGAGACATCCACCAGCTTCCAACCACAGATACCAGCAGCCTTCAAACAAGAGAAGTTGCCTTATTATCGCTCCCTAGCATCCGACTGCCAGAGGATTGCCTCCTTCCATTCACCAGTTTGCCTGCTGCAAGTGGAAGAAACTTGGGCAGTGCTGAATGTCACATCCATTGCCAGGTGTGTCCTGCTGGAAACAGAAAAGGGCTTTCCCCCTGGCCTACCTTTATATCCACTCAGTTGCCAAGTGCTTTTGTGACATCACAAGAAACCCACAGCCAATGGCAACAGCTGGGGAAGCATCATCTTCATTGCTTTGAGCCTCACAATGGCGGGTGGACCTATCAGTGATTGTGTGCTTGTTTATTCAGGATGCAGGTGGCGCTTTGGTCTAAAGCACTGAGCCTCTTGGGCTTGCCAATCAGAAGGTCTGCAGTTCTCTATCCCAGCTCCTGCTAAGCTAGCACTTTGAAATGGGTACCACTGTGGTGGAAAGGTAAATGGCGTTTCCGTGTGCTCTGGTTTCTGTCACGGTGTTCCATTGCCCCAGAAGCAGTTTAGTCATGCTGGCCACATGACCTGGAAAGCTGTCTGTGGACCAACGCCAACTCCCTTGGCCTGAAAACAAGATGAGCGCCGCAAAGCCATAGTCTCCTTTGACTGGACTTAACCGTCCAGTGGTCCTTTACCTTTACCTTTTACTTAGTCACTTCATTGACTTTGTCTGATGGTTTTTCAAGACTCTTCATTGCAAAAGAGTTACCCTCTGTAAATTCATTATCTTTGAAATGGAACATGCAGGGAATGTAACAGATTTCTAAATATCTGTTGATGGCTGAGATATGCACATCTTTTGTGTGCTGGGTAAAGTATATCTTCGCATCAGTGGATATGAAAATGGACTGCGATCAACTGCAGTGGACCATCAAAGTGCCAGTGAATATTGAAACAGAAGGTGACATGGTTTATGCATCCCATTCCTATACCTGTTTGATTATTATACCTTTCTTCAAAGAATCCTGAAACATGGTTTGGTGACCTCAGTTAGATTTCCTAATTCTCCAACCTAAAGCTCCCAGGGTTCCCCATGGAAGCAGGAATGGCTATTAAACTAGTTTGTCTGTAGCATAAAATGCTCTAAGCATGGTATAGAAAGGACGAGTGCAGTGCATGTGTTCTCTGCAGAAGTTATTTTCCACCTGAATACCTCTGCTTAATGTGCTTCACCTAGCGGGTCATTGGCATCAGTTTTCTTGGTAGCGATTACACTGTTGATGCTCATGCACTTTATCCTTTGGCAGCAGATAAGGGAGGTAAACTGGAAATGTTATAAGAAGAGTTGCCTGCTGAAATATGCAGAAATAACTGAGAAATAGAAAAAGGGTTGATTCAAATAAGCGGGGCAAGTAGAAGCATGAAGAAAAGTTCATGCTGAGGTTATACAGAAGATTTGATACTGCTAATTAGATAAATAATCCATAATCCTTTGAAAGTTAGATGCATCTATAATTGAACCATGTCTGTATTTGCAGCAGTCAGTGATTAAAATGCTGAAAACAAGCTTTCCAATCCTTCATGGCTGTTTTCCCCATTGGAAGAAAGGACAGGGGTGGGAGAGATGTAGCTTTGACAGGACAGTGTTTACTTGGCTCAAGCGATGGACTGTAAAACATATTTTATTTTTCGTCAAAGCTGCAAATTGGCAAGTCGATGGCTTAGCGGTGGGGTTTCCCTGCAGACTTTCTCAGACTGACTTAGTATTTGAAATGTTAAAAATCTATAAAGGGGGGGGGTGGGGAGGTTCAGCAGGTAAGTACAGGTAGGTAAGTAAGAGCTGTTCCTCACATATTGAATTTCCTACATGGGTACAGTATTGCTTGTGGGTAGAAAACATGGTGCTGTGCATGTATTGCCCTTGTAAATTCCCACAGAGGAAAAAGGTCTTGTTTTAAGTGACGCTGGATGAGAAGGGAAAGAGTGGGAGTGAAAAGGATACAGAAGCACATTTGATATACTGTATAATGTATATATACAGAGAGAGAGAGAGACTAGATCCTATGCATATTCTAGCAGTGCTCTGTGAGGGTGTGACGTTTGTGTTTAGCAGCTTTAAAACAGGAATGATTTCAACTAGTGCCTTGGTTGCCATAGTAACTGGGGCCTGTAGTTTCAAAGGTTCACCCCATGTATGGGTAGAGAAATTGTAAAAGAAGAAGAAGAAGACTTGCAATATGGCATTACTCCATGTTTTGAAAAGAAATTGCACTGGGAAGACATCTCACCTCCCACCTCCAATTTTGATCCCAAACAACTTTCTGAATTAACAGTTTTTGCACGGGATCATGCAGGTTGGGTTTACACAGTATGGCAAGTTGCCCCCCCCCCCAAAGAGGACATGCATCACACACATACATAAAAGGGAATTGAAGAGAACACCGATTTTTATTTTTATTTTTGCAAGTGGTGGTAGCTATAAACCACAGGATCATGTAGAGCTAATAACAGGAATCGGTTCTCACATTAAGCCCACTAGGTTCTGTAGCATCTGGACTCAGAACTTGGTTGAAGGCCATAGCTCAGTGGCCCAAGTTGAGCCCTTGATGTCTTCAAGTTGAGCTGGGAAAGACTGCTGCTGCAAACCGTCGAAAACCAGTCAGTGTACAATACTGAACTTGATGGTCTGACTTGATATAAGCAGCTTCCTGTTTTCATAATATAGCCAGTGGGGGGGGGGGAGGTTATGAAACCCTTATTTCCAAGATGATTGTTGGCAGGGGAATGCCCAGGGAATTCTTATTTGGCGATAACTCTTAGCTGAGTAAGATTGTCTTCCATGAACACGGTCTTAGCAGTGAGTCCGTAAGTGACTGTGGAGGCCAATTCTGAATCCACATGTCCTTCCACAGTGGGGACATAGGTTTCCGAGTGGGAGTCAATCATGGTGAGGGTTTGCCAAGCATGCCTTCCTCTTAGCACGTTTCTCATCCTGAGTTTGAACCTCTTCAAAGCCCATGACACCTTTGGTTAAGGCTGTTCTCCAACTGGAGTGCTCACAGGCCAGTGTTTCCCAGTTGTCGGTGTTTTTAAGATTTGCCTTGAGAGAGTCTTTAAACCTCTTTTGTTAAGCTCCAGCATTACACTTTCCATTTTAAAGTTTCGAATACGGTAGTTGCTTTGGAAGACAATAATCAGGCACACGAACAACATGACTAGACCAACAAAGTTGATATTGAAGAATCGTTGCTTTGACACTAGCGGTCTTTGCTTCTTCAGTGTCTATGGCACAGACCAAACTTCAGTTCAGAGAACTGTCTGCTTTTGTGATCTCATTGCTCATGTGGATCTTAGCCAAAAGCACACAAAAACCTCTGAATGATACATCCGTGTGGATCCTTAAATGCCTTTAGTGGTGAGAAACATATGCAGCTTCGATAACAATCCTACTGTCAGGCTGCGTTGGGGAAGTCTCTTGAATCTGACTCACTGGTGTAGACTGAGGGCAGATGGGAGAGGGGGTTGTAAGTGACTGTGAAGGCCAATTCTGGATCCACATGTCCTTCCATGGTGACCCAGGGGATTATGACTGTCCTATCTAGAGCATAAGTATACATTCTATGTCAACCTTTCCCCTTTTTTGCGGGAAATTCCTTTATTATAGCATTGGGAAACAGCAGGGAGGGTTGACAGCTATGTTACGCTAGCAAGATAATTGTGTTTCTGAAATCCGCCCCCATGAGAGAGTGATGGCTACTAGTCAGTCACAGGAGCACAGAGTGTTCTTGGGCTTCCTGTTCTACTTCTTGGCTTCCTGTGGGCATCTGGTTGGTCAGTGTGGCAACAGGATGCTGGACTAATTGGGCTTTGGCCTAATCCAGGAGGATCCTTTGGTTATCTGAGCCTCTTGGGCTTACTGATCAGAAGGTCGGCGGTTCAAATCCCCGCGACGGGGTGAGCTCCTGTTGTTCGATCCCAGCTCCTGCCAACCTAGCAGTTCAAAAGCACGTCAAAGTGCAAGTAGATAAATAGGCACCGCTTGGGCAGGAAGGTAAATGGCGTTTCCGTGCGCTGCTCTGGTTTGCCAGAAGTGGCTTAGTCATGCTGGCCACATGACCCGGAAGCTGCCTGTGGACAAACACCGGCTCCCTTGGCCTGTAAACCGAGATGAGCGCCGCAACCCCAGAGTCATCCGCGACTGGACCTAACAGTCAGGGGTACCCTTACCTTTAGGCTGATTTTCCTCTGGGTCAGCAAGGGAAAATGTCTGGAAGACCCCTCTAAGCTGTGTGCTAGAAGTACTCTCTTGACATTAGAGCTGGGCAATATCTGGTTTTCAGCCAAACATGATGATATATTGATATCTGAATGTAGAGGCATTGGCCGGATTCATGGTTTTTCCAGCATTGCAGTTTTTGCACACGCACACAAAATAGTGATTCACAATATATTGCCAGGTCAAAAATTATGAAACTGATATCACAATAGGAGCTTGAAAACGGTTTTGGATGATATATTGATATATCGCCCAACCCTACTTGGCATTAGCTTCAATAGCGTAATATTGTGTGGATTGGTATTTTTTTAAGCCGCTGTCCTTTGTCCTCTCCCATTTGATAGGTTTCTTGATAACATTCTCTTGAAGTGGCTAAAGTGGAGAATAGGATGGGGGTGCAATCTTAAGCCCCGAAAAAAGTAATTTCCATTGAAATTGATGGGGTCTGCATACAAGTACATGTGTTTAGGATTATAGGGCCAGCAGTTTTGTTCTTGTTTTGTAGATCTGGCATGCTTTGAGATGCTTAACATTCATGTAAAGGAGTCCAGAAATCCTGGTGTGTTAGTTATCCAGAAAAAGTGGGGGGCCTAGGAGAAGGGCATGTGTGTTGTGGGCTCGAGTTCATTCCAAACATATTTTGCTTTTATGGGCTATGGCCAAATGATGTATTCTCAGCTGTGGCTTTGATTTGCAATGACTCAAGTGGGGCAGTGTTTGGACAGCAAAAAAATCCCGCTGATGAGACGTGTAAACTCCCACCCAGAGCTCTAGGTGGTCTTGCCATCTCATCACATACCAAGAGTAGGAGGATACTGACCCCTTTAAATATGTGATGGAGAGCAGGTTTACAGGGCCAGCAGTGAAGGGGTCAAGAAAACTCTTCAGGGCAATTGCATAATGTTTAATTATTTTGGCTCTTAAAAAAAGAAATGCATGCCTAGAGTTGTGTTGTTCAGATGAGACATTACCTATTTGATTCTGCTTCACTGATAGATATCAGAATATTTTGTATTAGATGTTGGAATGAAGATTGCTAAACCGAGATTTCAATTCCATCTTGCTAAACAGATTTCAAGAGAGGGAATTAAAACAAAAACAAAACCAAGAGGGGAAATCCAGTGTTGAGTTGCTAGAAATCAACTTAATTCTGTGCTAATACTGTAGGGCGACCTCATCACACAGCACAAGAGTGCTGCATTTGCTGGTTGATATTAGAAATGACATGAGATTTGGCTCCATCTTAGAAAAAATGAAAGTCACAGGAGATTAAAGTTTAATATGCTATGCTTTCTCATAGAGAGCAAGCTGTTCAAATAGGTGTGTTGAGTGGTAATTAAACCAAGAAATTAGCTGTGGTCCTTCAGTTAAAGAAAGGATGATGAGGTACCAGTACTCTTACCTTGATAAAAGTTACAGGTAGGTAGCCGTGTTGGTCTGCCATAGTCAAAACAAAATAAAATAAAAAATTCCTTCCAGTAGCACCTTAGAGACCAACTAAGTTTGTTCTTGGTATGAGCTTTCGTGTGCATGCACACTTCTTCTTCAGAGTGTATCTGAAAAAGTGTGCATCAGGTATCTGAAGAAGTGTGTATCAGGTAACTGAAGAAGTGCTTCAGGTATCTGAAGAAGTGTGCATGCACACGAAAGCTCACACCAAGAACAAACTTAGTTGGTCTCTAAGGTGCTACTGGAAGGAATTTTTTATTTTATTTTGTCTTGATAAAAGTGCCATGGGTGCAAACATAAAATGACTACCAATGGTAGCAGCAAAAACAACAACAACACCAAACTACTCCATACCAGTGAGTGCAATCACAAAAGTACTGGTAAATATCACATTCAGACAAAGAATTATCATGCATCAAGTAAAAGCAAATTAAACACATACATACAACAGGTTTTTTTTCCAGACACATGATGATGATTTATTTGTACCCCACCCATCTGATTGGGTTGCCCCAGCCACTCTGGGTGGCTTCCAACATATATAAAAACATAGGTAAAGGTAAAGGGACCCCTGACCAGTCACAAGTGACTCTGGGGTTATGGCACTCATCCCACTTTATTGGCCGAGGGCGCCGGCGTACAGTTTCTGGGTCATGTGGCCAGCATGACTAAGCCACTTCTGGCGAACCAGAGCAGTGCACGGAAATGCCGTTTACCTTCCTGCCACAATGGTACCTATTTATCTACTTGCACTGGTGTGCTTTCGAACTTCTAGGTTGGCAGAACTGCCAACCTTCTGAACAGCAAGCCCAAGAGGCTCAGTGGTTTAGAGTAGACCACAGCGCCACATAATAATAAAACATTAAATCTTAAAAAGCAGAAGATTCATGTTTTTCTTTTTAAACTCTCCTCTGTGCTCATCAGCTAAGGACCTCTTTTCGTCAGCCCTTTTGCAAATTACAGACTTGTATAGAATATGTATAGAAGGAGAAAGGAAAGGACTCAGGCACACGAGGAACATTTGATCTAGATGATAAACAGAGTTAGAATTGACTCCTCCTTGATAAACCTTTGCTGACTCCTGTCTTGCACACGCATCTTATACTTGCACTTATAAACAATTACGAAGAAATTAAGTTATGAAATACGGACCATGGAGAAGTCAGCTACCCAAATGTGATACAAAGAATGAGGACACCAGGAGTGTGCCTCGTCTTTGGAAAAGTATATGAACTGACCAACCTAGATGGCAGATAGAGGTAATGTGAGCCTTTTGGAAACACATCATGGATTGTGCTTTCAAGCAAGAAGATGAGTTCTGAACTAAAATGCATTAAACTCTCTGCAAGCAATTAAAAGCAGTGCTTTTTTTGGGGGGGGACGCAGGGGTACACATACACCTAAACATTTTGTGAATCTTTGTACTTTTGTCCATTTACTGTATTTATTTTTCCCGATTTGAACTTTAAAAGGGTGATTTTCTTGAGTCAAAATGAGAGTACCCCTAAACATTTTTTTAGGGGGGGAGAAGCACTGGTTAAATGTAAGTTTCCAGTTGCATTTATTATTTGGTTCATGCTTCATATTTAAACCTTATTTCCCTTTGAATCAAACCAGTGTCTTCTTTCTCCCCTTTCAGAAAAGACGGCGGCGAATCGATCGGAGTATGATTGGTGAGCCAACAAACTTTGTTCACACAGCTCATGTAGGTTCAGGAGATCTCTTTAGTGGAATGAATTCGGTAAGTTTTTGCCAGGAATCCTGCAGCATTTTATTTTACTTTTCCAGCTTTTTCCTGTTCTTTATATTTTATACATTTATTTAAATTTTATACATTTTTTTGACAAAGTAGTAATCATAAATAAATAAAGTATAAAAATATGCACCCCACCACCAAGACCATTCCAACCTCCCAAAATTTCAACACCTCTTGCGATGGTTTGACCCTTTTACCTTTTAACAGTAGAAATTCTACAAACACCCTCCATATCTCCTCAAAATAATTTCTCCTGCATATTCCACATCTTACCTTAATGGCACATGTTAATTTATCATTAATAGCTATATCCCACATCTCTTTATACCATTCTTCCATTTTATATTCTGCTTCCGCCTTCCACTTCCTAGCTATAATAATGTGTGCAGCTGTCAATAAATTTGTGAGCAAGTCCTTCATAGCCTGTGAACCTTCCACCCCATCCCTGCAGCATTTAAGACTGTATCCTTGAATATGTATATATTCTTTTTTTTATATAATTGCTTTATTGAGTTTAGAAAGGTATAACAAGCAAATACAGTCATACCTCGTGTTATGTTTGCTTCACGTTTCAGATTTTCAGGTTACGAACGCGGCAAACCTGGAAATGTTTACTTCCGGGTTCACCGCACGTGCAGAAGCAATTTGCGCGCTTCACACATGCACAGAAGCACTCTATCACGCTTTGTGCATGTGCAGTAGCAGCGCTCTACTTACGGCTTTTCGGGGTGCGAACGGCACCCCAAAACGGATCGCGTTCGTAAGTAGAGGTACCACTGTATATATATATAATCATTACATTCTTCTTTTGTTCCCAATGACTTCCCGCCAAGTCAACCCATCATGTATTTACTGCTTAGTATATGTAGGGACCCAGGTGGTTCGAATCCCTGCGACGGGGTGAGCTCCCGTTGCTCAGTCCCTGCTCCTGCCAACCTAGCAGTTCAAAAGCACGTCAAAGTGCAAGTAGATAAATAGGTACCGCTCCGGCAGGAAGGTAAACGGTGTTTCCGTGCGCTGCTCTGGTTTGCCAGAAGCGGCTTGTCATGCTGGCCACATGACCCAGAAGCTGTACGCCAGCTCCCTCGGCCAATAAAGCGAGATGAGCGCCGCAACCCCAAAGTCGGACACGACTGGAGCTAATGGCCAGGGGTCCCTTTACCTTTACCTATATCTAGTGCACTATTAATCTCCATCTTCTCTTTAGTCGTCTATATTACGTTCACATATTTATCCATTGTATCACAGAAGTCATGCAAGTCCTGCCACTGACTTCATATTACTACAGTAATTTTTAAGATATTGTTTATACATGTCCCATTTCCGAAAAAATGTCTGTTCGGTATTACCTCTCAGTTTTTCTGTCATTTTGGCCAACTCGGTGAACTTCATCAATTTACTTTGCCGCTCCAGCTTTGTTGGGATTTTCTCTCCTTTCCAATTCATTGCGATTAATAACTTGTGGCTGCAGTAGCATACAAGAATATTTCTCTCGCAATTTTAGGTACGTCTGGGCCAAGTATACCTAGGGAATATGTATATATTCTAAAACATTAAACAATTTAGATTTGTAGTCCATCCAATCCTAAAGATTAGAGATGTGACATAAATTTATTGCTGGTGTATGCTGTTAAGAAAATTATGGATTCGTTTATACCTTTAACACAGTGTTTTTCAACCACTGTTCCGTGGCACACTAGTGTGCCGCGAGATGTTGCCTGGTGTGCCGTGGGAAAAATTAATTCAAGAGAATTACTTTATATATAGTCAATATAGGCACAGAGTTAATTTTTTTAACATTTTCTAATGGTGGTGTGCCTCGTGATTTTTTTCATGAAACAAGTGTGCCTTTGCCCAAAAAAGGTTGAAAAACACTGCTTTAACACACCAGCATATCAAATATAAGAGTATTGTAGCTGATTCACCCAAATGAATAGTATCAGAAAGCCCATAACATGGACAACCCAAATGGCATATTATAGATTGTTTCAAAGTAAGGGGGGAAACAGTGTTAGAAGCATAGTATTATTTCTCTTTTCAGAACATTTGTTCTGTTGTCTAGTGAACAGAAAATGTTGCATTTTCTCCCCAAGAAGATGTCAGTCTGTTAATAAAAAAATGCATGTTGGAACACAGAGAGCTCCAGCTTTCATCTTGCAATCCAAAATGCTATTTCCTATATCCCTTTTATTGTACAAGAAACTCTTCTTATCATTTTTTTTAATAGGCTCAAATCTGCCATGTAAAAATGTATGCTAACTAGTTTCTTCAAAGGAAACGCTGAAACTTTTTCCTGAAAGGCCAAAATGTGTGTTTGCCTGTAGCCATCTATCTAACTGTACAAGAAAAAAACCTAGCAGCTGCTAACGAAGGAAAATAACACACACCACTGATAAAATTAACAAATCAGCTGTTCTAGAATGCTTTGATTGGCATGACCTTCGAAATATCCTGGAGAAAACTTGGATAGCCTTAAGTAGAAATCCCTAAAGTCACACATTCCTATGTTAACATAGTTCACTAGATGCAAGAATAAAAAGAACTCACATCTTCACTGAGGAGGGCAGAGGTAGTGTTTGCAAACCTAGAACTGAGATGAATAATTGAGGTTTAGGCTGCACATATTGCCTGTTAACTTGCTGCACAAGCACAGACGGAACAAACTCCCTGCACTTTTTGTTCCACCACCACAGCATTGTATTTAAAATGCATTAAAGGTGTTTACAAGGTTGGAGAAATCCCTGTCCATTCCTTAGATGGATTTTGAGTTTCTGCGAAGGCTGGGGAATGAGCTGCATTGAAGTTACAGATCCAAATGCCTTTAAATCAGTATTCTCTTTATCATCTACTCATTTCATGCTGCTTGGGAATCTGAGCTCCCAGAATACATATTTCAATTTTTAAAATTGCAAAAATAAACAGAATTTTAAATTTCACCTTACAAAAAAGGGGCATACTAATATCTGATTTTAAAATCTGAATAGCATTCTTGCATTTTTAAAATAAATTATGCATGTACAATATTTTTATTGTTGTAGCAAAGTGACTTCATGCTTAGCTGTTTTGCAGATTTATTGCACAAATAACTTTTTTTCCAATTTTCTCAAGTAAGTTTGTTCTCCCTAAAGGCTGTTTTGATTCATGGCTTACAAATCACAGTAATAAATGCAATTTTCTTACATTTTTGTCTCCGTCTATTTCGTCCTAGAATAATTTATTTCATCTAACAGAATTGATATGTTAACATTCCACTTAAATAAATCTCCTGTTAAGAGATTAAGAGATGAATCAGTTGTAAGAAAACATGGATCTTTTTTGCATAGCTATGTAGACATCTATTTTTAAGACATCTTTTGCAATGCATACACCCTGTGTAAGAAATTTTGAACTCTTGTATGATATAAACGATTTTATTTCTCTCTCCTACATTTTCTGTTTCCAAGCTTATAACTCAAGATCACACTTCTGTTTATAACTCAAGATCACACATGTATATCAGCTGCAACTTCAAACGAAGTACAAAGCAATAATCCCATGCTGCAGCTACAAGGGACCAAAGATCATATGTTACTCCCACAAAGTGGTGATCATGTGATCACACAGCTCCCCCTGGCCCTGATGTCCAGGCTTTAGGCATGAGAATACCCACGACGGAGTGAGCTCCCTTTTCACTGTCCCAGCCCCTGCCAACCTAGCAGTTCGAAAGCATACCAGTGCAAGTAGATAAATAGGTACCGCTGCGGCGGGAAGGTAAACGGCGTTTCTGTGCACTCTGGTTTCTGTCACGGTGTTCCATTGCGCCAGAAGCGGTTTAGTCATGCTGACCACATGACCTGGAAAGCTGTCTGTGGACAAATGCCAGCTCCCTCGGCCTGAAAGCAAGATGAGCGCCGCAACCCCACAGTTGCCTTTGACTGGACTTAACCGCCCAGGGGTCCTTTAGGGACAGCATTGGTTTAGTAAAGAGATGTTATTCTCCTTATGGAAACTGAACAACTAGGAAAAGTGCTATCCATGTCAAATGTGTTAAAAGGAATGAAACTGTGCTAATGTAATGAACTTGAGAGGCCACCAGTTCATGGCTGACTGTGCCCCTTTCTTTCCTACCCTTTTCCTGTATGTCTAGGTGAGTTCAATTCAGAACCAAATGCAGTCCAAAGGAGGCTATGGAGGAGGAATGTCTGCAAATGTTCAAATGCAGCTTGTAGATACAAAGGCAGGATAACCGTGGGACATACTTTGAGTGAGTATTGCAGAATTTTCAAGCGCTGTTGCCGACTTTTCTCTGCTAGTAACAGAAAACAAGCTGCTGTACTCCTTTTAAGCGATTCTCTGTAAATAGCTTGTTCATGATATCTGCCGCTAGCCCAGGAGCCGAATGCAAGAAATATGTGCATGCAAATGTCTGTTATGTATTATGCAGTGAGCGATAAGATCAAGTACTTCCAGTACCAATTATAAGAAAGAGATTTTGTTCAACTGATTTCGCACACTCGTCTGTCAGGAATGAGCTTTAGGCCTTTGGCGCTCATCTTTGTAGGAAATGTTTGCCCCTGAAGTTCTCAGTGGTACCAAAGTGAGAACAGTTAAATTTCAGAGAAAGGGGAACATCACAGTTAAAGCATGATTGCATAGGCAGAGCATGCAAGCTTTTTTTTTAATTTCTGATAGCAATAGGTGGTTTCATCAAACAATCACTTAAGGGTGGGTGTTCCTTAGTTCCCTGTTCCTACACATGGTTTACTGCTGCTGCTGGAGGTTAGGAAACACACATTGTAATGATGTCTCGACGTGACATGAAATTTGCGCTACGTGTCACAGTTTGAGAGAACACAGCCTATAGCTGCCATGCTCAGTAGCAGCTGCTTGCAATCTGAATTTCTTTCTTTCCCCACTTGTTATTCATTCTTTTATTTATATTTTATACATTTATTTACATTTTATACATTCCTTTTTTTAACAAAGTAATAAGAATAAATAAATAAGAATAAAAATGTGCACCCCACCACCAAGACCATTCCAACCTCCCAAAATTTCAACACCTCTTGCGATGGTTGGACCCCTTTACCTTTTAACAGTAGAGATTCTACAAACACCCTCCATATCTCCTCAAAATCATTTCTCCTGTATATTCCCCATCTTACCTTAATGGCACATGTTAATTTATCATTAATAGCTATATCCCACACCTCTTTATACCATTCTTCCATTTTATATTCTGTTTGCCCCTTCCGCTTCCTAGCTGTCATCATTCACGTGAGCAAGTCCTTCATAGCCTGCGAACTTTCTACCCTATCGTAGATTGATAATAATGCTGCTTCTGGACTTTTGGTCAGTTTTAACCCAGTGATTTCTGTTATCTCCTTAATTTTTTACACCCCCACCACATGTGAACATAATTCCGCAAGCTACATTTCTGCCCTCGTTCTGAGAATGTCTTATTTGTCTTCTTACTCATTCATTGCTATGGTGTTTTTTTCACAGATCCTTGTGAATATCTGTACCTTCTTTCCTGTGTTCCTCTATGCCTTGGTGACTGCTTCCTGTGCTCATGAGAGAAGTTGATGGTTCATCACCCACCCCTTGTGATTACGCCGTGGAAACATTCCTTTTTCTGCTGTGAGGGTGACATTTATCAGACTGGTCTTGTCATGCTTTTCAAGTGGCAAGCTTACATCTCACTGCTACCAAAACATCTGTGGACATGTATTGGTTGGTTGAGTTGTTCTTTGGGGGACATTTTTAGTTTATTCTCAGCATTTTAAAACAACATTTTTCAGCAATCTAAACATGTAGTTTGGTGTTGGGTTGAACTTTTTATTTGTACTTCCTCTGCAAGGCTTCGTTTACGGCATTCTCATCTGTTGGTTTTTTAAAAAAATCCTTATTTCCTTTTCCGTGATTAGAAGCAAGCAAGTTCCTATTAATATGTTGAACCTGTCATTGTTAATATAATTTTATTATTTTTTAGGGGAAAGGTCTGGGACCTGCAAGCACAATGATCATTTCACACAGTCAGAAATCAGCAGAGTATATGAGCGCATGCTTTGTGAATTTGCTTGGTATGGTGGGCCTGTTGGGTGCCAAAAACATTTATTTTAAAATGCTTGTTCTTGCAGATGGATGATAATATTGCTGATTAAAAAGTTTTGCAATGGCACCAGATCATGCTAATCTCTCTGGGGGAAAAGGTCTTGTATCTTTTAGCTGCTTTGGAAATACATCGTCTTAGGTTTTGATCCAACTGATCTTGAAATAATAAAGAGAGCTTGCATTCATAAGGCATTTTGTTGTAAATGTTCAGTATATTTATTTGAAAGAGCTGACCTCAAGATTGTAACCCGGTGTAGTAACGTACATACTAAATGTTGTGGTTGCGCTTTTGTCTGGTTAAAGAGGCATTGTTATGTTGGCTGCTTTTTATTTTCTCTCTCCCCACACTTTTTTTTTAAAAAAAAAATGCTTAATTTTAGGCCATTCCGGCATTGCCAGTAGCAGCATGTTGAACTGCCTGCAATATTATAGCTGGAATTTAGTTGACCTCTCTAAGTAGTTGGCAGTTTCTGCGTACTAAATATTTAGGGGCCATGTAAGTTGCTGAAAGCAACATAGTAACCTGGCAGAAACTGGTGCCAGCGAAAACAACATACAGGGTGGCTTTCTGCTATATTGGTCAGGAAGCCTTTTGCTCAGGTTCCAAAGCATGTTCCTCTTTCACAAAGTGTGAAAATTGTGTTTTTTAATATTGCACTGTTCTTGAAATATTTCTGTAAGTGGTCCTCTCTTTTCTTTTCTTTTTTCATCTTCCCCACCCTCGTGCCCCCTTGGTCACAAGAAGCTGAAGTCAGTTGACTAAACACTAGCAAAATATTTTTTTTAAAACCACATTTAGAATGCTCCTCATACGTTTTTAACATCTTAACTGGCAAGTGGCATTACTGAGCCTAATTGGAAAAGTTCTTGAAAGTGACAAGCACAGATAGACACAACACAAGAGAGTGAGAGAGAGCAAGAAAAGAGAATTTGCGGCATAAAATCCATTCATTTCCACATGGTTCATGCAGAAACGTCATGAGACTAGCATTGCTTTGTAGTTAATGCCCAAATATTTCTCTCTGCTCCCATCGATAATTTGCAATGGGAAGACACTAGAATGAAAGGTAATTAAAAAAAAACAATTTTAAAATTTTTTTCCTGGTACTACTGAAAGTATTAATATTTTTTCAAAAGCTAATAAAACAACATCCATTGGATAGTGATCCCAAGACCACTGCTGGATGCCCAATCTACCAAGGAAGTCATATGTTTAAACATCTCCAAAATGAGTAGAAGCTGTGGCTGAGCACATCTGCACAAGGTATTGCTCCGCATTCATTTCAATGAGCTAAGTCCAGAAGATGTTCCTGTTGCATTGATCCCATAGACTTCCTGAGGACAGCAAAGTTATAGAACCGTAATACGATTTTGTGGGGCAAAGATCCGATTTAGATGTCCCATCCAATAATCTTCACTGACTGGAGGTGCTGATTTATGAGGTTCCACCTCTCTTTGGCTGTTTGGGCCAAAGAAATGGCAACTTAATGATAGTTATCTTACCGGTAGTTCAATTGTGTACATTCTCAAAAATTCTCTTCAAAATATAGGGTTTCAGAATTATTTTCACTTTTGTCCTTGCTGACTGAAAATAAATTTTTTGGAGCATTTGTTTTGTCTGGGGGGAAAAAAGTAATAATTTTCAGCTCAGTTGCCAGAAAAGAGAGACATATTTTTATAACAAACATACTTTTTTTTGTACATTATGTTCATTCTTAAATAATGTAAGTTCAATGTTGTCTTGTAGATATTAAAAGGAGAATATTGACTTTTGATTCAATAAATGTTTTCTTTCAGCTGCTGGTTTACCTATTTCTTTATCATAACCACTACCTATTGGTTTGGAAGCATCAGAGCCTGCCGGCCTTCAAAACACTGTTTCATCTTTTCAGTTTTAGTGCTTTACTGGAAGGTAAAGGTTGAGACCATATGGAAGCAGCTTTGTAGATTCTCTTTTAAATCATCACCATTTAACAAAATGTTGAAGCCCGGAGCATTGCTATGGAAGATTTCACCCACTTTTCTCAAATCAGATACTGTAGAAATAATTATATATACACCCTGCCCATCTGGCTGGGTTTCCACAGCCACTCTGGGTGGCTCCCAACAGAACACCAATAACAATAATAAAAAAGCAACAACATCAAACGTTAAAAACTTCCCTAAACAGATGTCTTCTAAAAGCCTGGTAGTTGTTTATTTCCTTGACATCTGATGGGAGGGCGTTCCACAGGGAGAGTGCCACTACCAAGAAGGCCCTCTGCTTGGTTCCCTGTAGCTTCACTTCTCGCAGTGAGGGAAACGCCAGAAGGCCCTCGGAGCTGGACCTCAATGTCCGGGTTGAACGATGGGGGGTGGAGACGCTCCTTCAGGTATACTGGGCCAAAGCCGTTTAGGTCAGTATTGGGATGGGGATGGCATGGAAGAATTGTACACCAATGGAAGCATGTGAGTAGTTCCATATATTTATGTTAGCCTCTGAGTGTCATTGCTTATGTAGTCCAAATGGCTCCCAAGAGTGAGGTATCTACAGGCTCAGGGGAGGGAAATCTAAGGAGGGAAGGAGCCCCCCAAAACAACCCAATGCAAACAGAGCTTGCTAAGTGGCCATGGGATGTTGACTGAGTGTTGGGGGTGGAGGGATGGAAAACTGGGTGGTGCTTGCAGCTGCTGTTGAAGTTGTAAAACAATGAACGGGGTGGAGCAATGGAGAACTTCAGAAACAACAATGGGGTATTAGCTCCGCCCAAAGCATGATGGAGAGCAGCAACAGCTGGGAAAAGATAGACGTAACATTTGAAAAGGACAGGAAGGAACACTACGGACAGAATAATCGTCACACACAGAAGGAATAAGGATATAGTTTGAACGCTTCACCTATAGCTTTGTAAATCATTTAATGTGTCAAGACAAATGAATGTCGTCAATATTGCAGTTGTCGTATAAGGGGTTGCTATTTTGACTGGAGTGTAATTGAAATTAATAAGATTTTGGGTCGCAGAAACAAAGTAAGCCATCAAACCATCAATTCTAGCACGCGTGAGGCCACCTAAATTATAAAATTTGGCATCTGAATGATTGGGATGAGTAGTTGTATTATGATTTGGCATTGTTATAATGAGGCTGCCATTGGATTATTGTAATTGAAAACTAATAAAAATTATTGTAAAATTGAAAAAGGAAAACTGAGCGAGGGGAGTAACAATAGAATCCCCTCCAGGGCTGTCAGATCAACCCAAGGGTTACCAATAAATGGACTCTGTTGGGAAGATGGGTGGGATATAAATCTAATAAATAAAATTGGTCCTCAAAATGTTGCAGAAGATGCTGGTTAATTGATTCAATATGGGCTGCATCTTCCTTGACTTTTTCCAATAATTCTCCAAAGCTTGGGGAGACCAACCCCAGGAGAACTTCTCCATCACAAGCAACCTTCTGACCAGTATCCCTGCTTTTAATGCTTACCTCATTATTTATATGGCCTTTATTATTTCTCTCTTCTATTTGATATGTCTCAGCTAAGCAGCTAGAATAAATAAAAAGTTTTAAAATTAACCAAAGAAAAAGAACCAAAACACAAGTAGTTTTTAAATTAATATTTAATTTGGAATTCTTGTTGATAATTCCATGTCAGGATCTTTTTGATATATTTAAAGGTAAAGGTAAAGGGACCCCTGACCATCAGGTCCAGTCGTGTCCGACTCTGGGGTTGCGGCGCTCATCTCGCTCTATAGGCCGAGGGAGCCTGCGTTTGTCCGCAGACAGCTTCCGGGTCATGTGGCCAGCATGACAAAGCCGCTTCTGGCTAACCAGAGCAGCGCACGGAAACGCCGTTTACCTTCCCGCTGGAGCGGTCCCTATTTATCTACTTGCACTTTGACGTGCTTTCGAACTGCTAGGTGGGCAGGAGCTAGGACCGAACAACAGGAGCTCACCCCGTCGCAGGGATTCAAACCGCCGACCTTCTGATCGGCAAGCCCTGGACTCTGTGGTTTAACCCACAGCGCCACCTGGGTCCTTTTTTATATATATATTTAACACTGTATAAAACACATTCTCAGCCTAGTTATGTAATGTAATGTGTAATTCATCTGTATCTCTGTAAGCTTCTTAGCATTTTTTCCTCTCCCCCTTTCCTCCCATTTTTTTTGTTTGCTTGAAAAGTCTCCTAACTTAACCTGACAGTTTCAATCTCTTGTCTCACTATCTGCTGACAGTCAAACATTTGTCTTCTATTGTACTTTGCACAAGTGTCAAACTTGGGAGGAGAGCATTCCTAATTCAAACAAAAATGTGCTCCAAGAACTTAAACTTGTTAAACATTAACAGCCAAGTTGTGAAACTTGCTCTGCTGGAAAAAAAAACGAAAGCTCAGTTTACAGATAGTATTTAACTCCGAGTAGACTTGCTAAGATTTATAAGACTGAATCAGATAAGTGCTGGAGATGCAATGAGGTTGTGGGTATGTTCTTTCATATGTGGTGGACCTATAAAAGGGTAAAAAGAGTATTGGGAAATAATTCATAATGAATTGAAAAAAGTGTTTAAAAGCACTTCCCCAAAAAAACCTGAGTCCTTTTTGTTGGGGATAATTCAGATGGAAATTCCCAGGTGTCAAAAAAGGTCATTTATGTATGCCACTACTGCCACCCGTGTTTCGTTAGCGAGGTCCCAACCAAAGAAGAATGGCAACTTAAACTGATGGAATATGCACAGCTTGCGGACCTAACATATAGAATAAGAGAACAAGAAGAACATGTGTTTAAAGAAGATTGGAAAATGTTGTGGTCATGTGGCCAGCAGGACAAAACCACTTCTGGAGCAACGGAACATCGTGATAGAAATCAGAGCTCACGGAAATGCTGCTTACCTTCCCACCACAGCGGTACCCATTTTGAAGTGCTAGGTTGGCAGGAGCTGAGACAGAGCACGAAGAAACGCCGTTTACCTTCCTGCCGCAGTGGTACCTATTTATCTACTTGCAGTGGCGTGCTTTCGAATTGCTAGGTTGGCAGGAGCTGGGACAGTGCAACGGGAGCTCACCCCGTCACGGGAATTCGAACTGCAGACCTTCTGATTGGCAAGACCAAGAGGCTCAGTGCTTTAGACCAGAGCGCCACCCGCATCCTGAATAAACAAGCACACAATCACTGATAGGTCCACCCGCCATTGTGAGGCTCAAAGCAATGATGATGATGCCTCCCCAGCTGTTGCCATTGGCTGTGGGTTTCTTGTGATGTCACAAAAGCACTTGGCAACTGAGTAAAGGCAGGCCAATGGGGAAGCCCTTTTCTGTTTCCAGCAGGACACACCTGGCAATGGATGTGACATTCAGCACTGCCCAGGTTTCTTCCACTTGGAGGAGGCAAAGTGGTAAATGGAAGGAGGCAATCCTTTGCCAGTGAGATGCTAGGGAGTGATGATAAGGCAACTTTGTTTGCTTGAAGGCTGCTGGTATTCATGGTTGGAAGCTGGTGGACGTCTCATGATGGACCTAAGAGAAGCTGGCAGATGTTGGTGGAAGGAAGCCAGTGGCATTTGGATTCGGAAGTTGGTGGAGGCTACAAGGCTAAAGCAGACTGATGTTTGTGGATGTCAGCTGATGGAAGTTCACCTTTGGAAGCCAGTCAGCAGAAACCATTGGATATTTGATATGTGAAAGGTAGATATTCATGAATAGGTTGAACCCATGGGATATTGGTTTCATGGAATCAGAGAATCAGGGAATCAAGTTTTGGAGCGACCATAAGGGTCATCGAACCCAACCCTTTACAATGCAGGAATCTTTTTGCCAGATATGGGGCTCAAACCCACTGGTGTGCTTCTGAACTGCTACAGTAGTTTGGCAGGAGCTGGGACAGAGCAACGGGAGCTCACCCTGTCACAGGGATTCGAACTGCTGACCTTTTGATCGGCAAGCCCAAGAGGATCAGTGGTTTAGACAACAGCGCCACCCGCATCCCAGAATTAAATAGTCAAATGTGACTAAGGGGTGCTGGGCTCATCTCCGCTTTCAGGCGAGGGATCCGGAATTTGTCCACAGAGTGCTTTTCTGGCGGAAGAGATGCAATTGAAGCACAAACACGAGTTCCCCCTTTAAACCTAAATAAATAATTGCTCCTTGTCACACCCAGCCACCAATGGGAGGCATGCTAATTTTACATGCAAATGGGTCTGCTTTTCATAGGAAGGGAACGTATACATGATGGGAATGGGCATCGGCCTATGTAGACAAGCACGTTACATGTTTCTGATGCAGCATCTATTTCAGCCCAACATCGACTAAAGCAAAAAGGGAGATCTTTTAATATAGGGGATAGCAATCAAGCACAGTAAGGAGAGATGGAGCGAGACAAGCAGGTGGTGGCAAAGCTGTTTGGGCCTCCAGGGAACCTGCAACTCTTGCTTTTCAGCAGAGCAGGGCTTCAGCTCAACGCCGAGAAGTCTGGTGTTTCGAGTCTGATAGTGGCTGACATGCCTGACAACCAAGCAGATACACATCACAAGGCCTGAAGTTCGTATCAGGCATTTGGGGATTTCTGCCCTGGCAGTTCAGACAATCCTATGGGCAGCCACCAACTGGGATGGCTACAAAGGAGGATTACAGGAATTCACGGAGGATAAGGATATGAAGGAACAGCCATTCTCCGCCGTAGTACAGCATTTCACACCAGCTCCTGTCATGTCTGAAACTCTGAGGTTGAAAATTGCCGTCATCACCTCATACAAATATAAATAATAAACAAGATGTTATTCTCAGCATTTTAGTTGCTAGGGTAAAATTATCACTATGCATGACCATTATTTTTCGTTTGCCATTCACTGGCCATTTTTTTTTGTATAACTTACACTTACTTATGGATTTTTATTCTAAAGTAGCATATTGTGTTATTGTAATGATGCTACTCTCCCTTCTCAGCTGGAATTTAAAGCAAAAGTTACAAAGGTGTATTGAGGAATAATTCTTACCATATACTCCTGTCATCAACAATCAGCATGAAGCTTCTGTACCATTCTTCCGCGAGGCTTCCATGTTCCGTCAAATCTAATAACGGAATGCTGTATAAACGAAAAGGATTTTGAATTCTAGTGTTGCTGTTCCCTGGAGGAAGAAGTGCCAGGAACTCCACCCACCCACTCCCCACGGATTATAAATGTTACAGCAAAACTGACCCCACACCAACTGACTTATCATCCTGAATTTACAGTGGACATTTGTACCAATGCATCATTAACAGTGCAGTCCTATATATGTAGCTGCAGAAGTACAGGTAAATTCCATTGTGTTCAATGGGGTTTATTCCCTGGTAGGTGAATATAGGAGTTTAGCCTCCACATAAGAGAAGTTACTTTATATCTGATTTAAAGAACAAAGAGAGAGAGAGAGGTTGAGAAAGCTTCCAGGTTATATGAGCAATAATTACACTACATGGAATGATGTTCAGTAACCAGAAGTGATGAATGAAATCAATAAACTTATTCTGTGTTGTCTAGCAATTGCTGAGATCATGGAATGAAGAGTGCATGCATTAACATGGCATGCCAGTGGAGTGACAGCCATCTGTCGGTCTGTCCAGCTCATCATTCAAGTGCTCTGATAAAAGCCATCCCATGAGAAGCTGAAAAACAGTTCTGTCACTTCCGCTGTAACAATCTGAGCATCGTCTGCTTGGCTGAGTTCACAGTAAGCGCCTGTGGTTCTTGCAAAATTCTGCCCTACTTTTCGTGAATCTTGGCCTACTTCTGACAACCTCTATCAGGTATCACAAGAGAGAGAAAACCTAGTTTGTCTGGGCAGCCTGAAGGAGGTGCTTTGGGTTGTTCTGCTGTGGTAGATTTAAAACTACTGAGAAATCCAGGCTAAGCAATTGCCATTGAATATATACACCAGTCTACACCCACACTTTGTTACAGAACTCCCCATCTCCCCATGTAATTTCAAACTATCCCATTTTCTCAATTTAGCTCAACCCAGGTGGTCTTTTTTTCCCAAAAATTATGCATAGCTGTGTGTCACAGTCTTCAAGCTGTAATATTAAGAAGGCTCAGGTTTTTTCAGTTACTTTTGCACAGTGCTTTTTTCTGGGGGTGAATCTTTGTACTTTTGTACAATCTTTGTACTTTTGTCCATTTACTAGGCAACCCCCCCAAAAAACAACCACAATTCCAACTCTGTTGTCTCATTCTTAATCTGCAGTAAGAATGTGTTGTCACCATATCAGTGCTCATGCAAAATTGGTTGCCTGGAGCAACAATACTAGAATTAAAATGAAGCATATATCAATAGTATATTTTAATGGTCTAGTCTAGTTTAAGTCTGTCTCCTGTTACCTTATGTAATTGTTCTGTGGTAACTGATTTTAAGTAGATATGTATATATCCAGGACAGCACATTTCTGTCACGGGGAAAGTCTAAAAACTGGAATATTTTGCACATATCTATCTACTTTAGTTTCATCCTTTGCTGTGTTTAATAACGCCTACCCTCATTTTTATATGAAAGAACTGGGTTGAAGAAAGGGAATGTAATACTTGGAAAGCACTGAGTTGAATCACCTGATTACTGGAAGCCACATAAATCTCATCTAGGTTTTTGTGTGAAATAAGAAACATCATTTCGTCCTAATAGGGACATTTGTTTCTGTGCTAGCTTGTGTGTTTTAGACAGCGCAAGGTGTCATTCCATGCATAACACTGGGAATTGTGCAGAAAGCCTGAGGCTATAAAGTTATCTGGGAATAAGTCCCATTAAACTCAGTGAGAATTACTTTTGATATGACATGCACAGGCTAGCAAAGTTAGGGAATAATGCTAAGAAATAGGATGGAGTGTTTTGGTTAGGCAGATAAACCCACATGATTGGGGGAAGATCAGTAGGGACTGAGTGGTGCATGCTCTGGCCATCTCTTGCTTAGACTACTGCAATGAGCTCTACGTGGGGCTACCTTTGAAGGTGACCCGGAAACTATAAATAATCCAGAATACGGCAGCTAGACTGGTGACTGGGAGTGGCCGCCGAAACCATATTACACCAGTCCCGAAAGACCTATATTGGCTCCCAGTACGTTTCCGAGCACAATTCAAAGTGTTGGTGCTGACCTTTAAAGCCCTAAATGGCCTCGGCTCAGTATACCTGAAGGAGCGCCTCCACCCCCATCGTTCTGCCCAGACAGTGAGGTCCAGCTCCGAGGGCCGTCTGGCGGTTCCCTCACTGCGAGATGTGAGGTTACAGGGAACCAGGCAGGGGGCCTTCTCGGTGGTGGTGCCCTCCCTGTGGAACACCCTCCAACCAGATGTCAAGGAAATAAACAATTATCTGACTTTTAGAAGACATCTAAAGTAGTGATGTCAAATTCTCGAGATATTAGGGTGTTATAAGTCCAAATCAGCCCTTTGAATGGCACCCGCATACAAACTGGAAGCCAATGGCTATCTTTCAATACCTGTGAAACAGAATCAACATGGTGGGTAGCAGTTAATAATCCATCCACAAGATTATTTGTGAACCAGCTCTTGCAATTCCTTGGCCATTGGATCTAGGCAGTCTCAAATATGATGCATTGCTGTAGGGCCTTCTTGGTAGTGGCGCTCGCCCTGTGGAACGCCCTCCCATCAGATGTCAAGGAAATAAACAACTATCTGACTTTTAGAAGACATTGGAAAGCAACCCTGTTTAGGGAAGTTTTTAATGTTTGCTGTTTTATCACTTTATTATTATTAATATTAATATTCTGTAGGGAGCTGCCCAGAGTGTCTGGGGAAATCCAGCCAGATAGATAGATAGATAGATAATGTGTTTTTTGTCCAGATGCTGCAAAGTGGGGCAAGAGGAGCACTTCTCCAAATATGTGATACAAAACAGGGTATCAATATAACTGCCTTTATTTGAATTTGTGTGCAAAGGCTTAATGGGTTCTGTCATTGAGCATGCGCAAAGTTGATAGCTGAGGCCAGGATGATGTGCTTGGGGCCAGGCAGTTAGCCGAGCTAAGCTGCTGTTTCAGTGGCAAGAACTCTGATCCAGAAGTCTGCCATGAATACAAATGGGGGGGGGTGATTTTGAGAGACTGTCAACACTTCTTTCCCAGCATTCCCATACACTGCTGTTAAGATAACGTTTTAAAACTTCAAAGAGCTGGTGTGCACATGTTCTGGGAATGCCATCGCTCTTGACTTTGATCCGACTGAAAGACTTAGACTTCAGATCAGACAGGTGTCAACTATGATGTGGGATTCTTTACACGTCACAGATTATTGCAAGAGACACAGTCTATGAAGGCCATTTTCAGACTGCCTAAAATAAGCTCAGGATCCTAACCCAGTCAGATGGGCGGGGTACAAGGAATAAAGAATAATAATAACTATCTCTTTCCCCAAACATGGGCTTTGGCCCCTTCACATAATTTCTACAATTGTGGCAGCACCTTTTTCATCTACCATGATGACTGTGAGCTGTCCCAGCTGGGTTTTCATACTGTAAGATTTCAAGCAAGCGGGAACTGGTCCTAAACAATACCCCGATTCTGCCCAGATGTTAGTTCTGAAGGTATCAGTATCTGAGAGCCAGTGTGGTGTAGTGGTTAAGAGTGGTAGACTTGTAATCTGGTGAACCGGGTTCACGCCTCCGCTCCTCCACATGCAGCTGGGTGACCTTGGGCTAGTCACACTTCTCTGAAGTCTCTCAGCCCCACTCACCTCACAGAGTGTTTGTTGTGGGGTAGGAAGGGAAAGGAGAATGTTAGCTGCTTTGAGACTCCTTTGGGTAGTGATAAAGCGGGATATCAAATCCAAACTCCTCCTCCTCCTCCTCCTCCTCCTCCTCTTCTTCTTCTTCTTCATCATCATCATCTTCATCTTCATCTTCATCTTCTTATCTGCAGCCTTGATGTATAAGAAATATTTAAGAATATTTGTGAGAAATATTTGTAATCCCTGATTAGCTTTCGTCTCATCTTAGCAGCCACCTGTCTTCTACCTCCTTCCGCCCGGTGCATTCTGTATTCCCAACTTCCCCGATTCTGAGGAAGGTACGGAAAGGATAGATATTAGCAAACAGTGGAACCTGAGCTTTCGTGTGAGACAGTCTTCATAGTAGAACATGATTATATCAGTGAGGTTAGCAAGCGAGGATACAGAGGCGTGGGGAAAACAAGGACAAGCTTCTACACTTTTCCCTCTCTTTTTTTGGCCAGGGAAGAGCTGGAAGCGGAAAGCTGCAAAATAAAATCAGAAGTGTTGATTCATTCCTGTGAATTTGCATTTCACAGCTGCTGTTTTCCTGCTTTAGCACAAGTGGGAAACTTTAAACATCTCTCTCTCTCTCTCTCTCTCCCTCTCTCTCTCTCTCTCACCACCACAGTCATTTCTGCTGACATACTATATTATCAATTTCTAGGCCCTCAGGGTGTGTGTGTGTGTGTGTGTGTGTGTGTGTGTGTGTGTACATCCTTTGTGGGAGCTTTCAGAATGGAAATCAAGGGGGGAGAGGGAAGGGTCTCTTTAGAAATTCATTGCTACTGTTATTCTAATCCTTTCATGCTGAATGGCATCAGCATCATATTCACAAGGGATTAGACGGAATAAGCAGTGGGGACTAATGAACTTAAAAATCCAGAATCCTTTTATTTTTCATGCAAATGAGCTTAGCCGTGAAGAATGCAAGGAAAGGAATGGAATATAACAGTCGAAAATAGCACATGAGCGCACTAACTTGTTCTTCACCAGTTCAGCCAAATAGGTCCAGTTCATCAAAGGGATTACAGCCTCTTTTTTTTATGTGACAGCAATAGAAGAATCCTACATGAATCATCATTCCAGTACTATATTGCTGCATTCAACGTGCTTTCTTTTATATTTCTGCTGCCTTGGGGGCGTCAAATATGTGTAGGTAGGTGCTTGAAGTTTTGACTGAAAACACTGAAAAATTAATCCACCTGGTTTTGGTTTGGATCATAAGATGGCGCCCGAGAGAAAGATCAAAAGGGATCTTTATATAATAAATATAGACAGCTATCTCACAGTTCCAAACATTCCTGCACACTCTGTTTCTTCTCACTAAGAAACTGAACCCAGAATGGAGCTTTGCAGATATATGCTTGGCCCCACTGAAGTCCATTTGCTTCGGCATGCGTAACTGAGTGCCACTAAACAGCAGCGCTAAATCTTTTTCATGCCCATGACAAGACCGTCTGGGAGTGAAATATCATTGCTCATTACAACGATCACTTTGCAGATGGCTGACTCAGAGTTAGCCTGTACTGTTCTTGGCACCGGTCACAATTGGTGGCCCAGTTCACCACCAGGGATGTCCTCTGTTATGTGCCACTAGCAGAAATTCCTGACAATGGCTGGAAATTCCGCTGGAGGACAGCTGCTCAAAATGAATCAAGTTGCAGGTTGAAGCCAGTATCTGGGGCAGCTATCAGAAGTGGACTCCGTCCAGTGTTCATAACTTATCAATCAAGGTGGTGTAGTGATTAGACCTAGGAGACCAGGGTTCAAATCCCTACTCAGCCATGAAGCTCACTGGGTGATCTCGGGCCAGTCACTTTCTCTCAGCCTGACGCACCTCACATAATTGTTGAGAGAATGGCTTTCAATAGCACTACCCATGGTTTCAGCTGTGGGGGGCCATCCTGCTAGAATGGGAGCAGCGATGGGGACTGTTTTGCCGTAGTTCCAGTTCTTCCTGGGAAGTAGATTCCAGAAGGAAAACCATTGCTGTTTCTTGGGGCCTTTGCGATTCAGGGCTCTGCAAGACTCCTTTTTATCTAGTGTGCAGCTTAACATCAAAACGAAACCACGGAGGAAGGTCAGGATATGTTGCCATCCAAACGTTGATGACACAGAACTCGACTTCTCCTTTCTATCAGGTTCTAGGAGGTCATAGAAGCTCCAAGCTGTTATCTGAAGTCGGTTTGCATGAAGGGCAAATCAAGACGAGATGAAAGTACCGTTGAGTGAAAGTCCAAGTATATTGGTCCCTCTGAATGAAAGATACAAAATATGTGTAAAGTGATCATGTTATTTGATGGAAGTGTTGGGATGACTCATGTCACCTCCACCTTGTTGCATGGAACTAGGGTCCTTCCTATCAAGCATGTATTTCCTGTAATAAGCAAAGCTTTCATATTTTCCTAGACTCTTTGTGTAATTAAACCCAGGGTAAAGTATGCGCCTCCAACAGGGAATCAGTCTTGACTCCAAATGCCAACATTATTTGGCTGATAAAGGGATGGGGAACCTGTAACCCTTCAAATATTGCCAGACAACAACTCCCATCAGTTGTCTGGTCCCTACTTTGATATTATTTCAGCACCAGGCAAAGTCATTAGCTTCCCAGGCCTTTTAACACATTTTATGACATTTTAACATTTCAATGTTGTTTTCACACCTCTCATTTTAACCTCATTTTAATCAGCATAGATTTTGTATGTTTTGATGTCTGACATGGTAATGCATGTCACCTAGAGACTCGTTGTGTGAGGTGTCCAGTAAATATAATATCCTAAAAAAGATTCATTTTAACCTTCCCTTAGAAGTCCTTGGAATTAATCTCAACAAAGAAACCCAATGTGCCTATTTTGAGGAAATGAAAAGGCATTCGCAAGCTGAAGCTGAAACAAAATTTCAGAATCCACATTTGATTGCAAACATATTCCAAATTCACTTCTGAGAGTTTGCTTGGGGGAATGAATTGCTTTAAATGGCTTACTAATTTATTTCAAGACGGTAACGTCAAGCATTAATTCAATACTGTCTGCTTTGGGGGCCTTAAAGCCCCTAAATATCACAGTGACCATCATCAGATGTGTTTGGAAACAGGGTGGTGAGAGAAAGAATTAAATTAGAGTGTGTGTGGGGGGGGCAAATAATTTCCTTGAGACTCATCCCCCCCAGCTTGATGGCTTGCTACCTGTTCTGACCGCCTGTACAGTCATACCTTGGATCCCAAACGCCTTGCGAGTTGAACGTTTTGGAAGAGAGTGTTCCGGTTTGCGAATGTTCTTTGGAACCTGACCTCCGACGTGGAGTTTCCTGCAGCCAATCGGAAGCCAAACCTTGGTTTCCGAACATTTTGGAAGTCGAACGGACTTCCAGAACGGATTCCATTCGACTTCCAAGGTACAACCGTAGTTCCAAATCTTTGGTGTGCCTTTTTAAAGGGGAGGGGGGGAAAGAGTAGAAATCCTAAATAAATCACCAGCTATTTTAGACATGGAAGCAGCAGGCTCGGCTTTTGATTTATCTGTGTGCTGAGTGGAAGGTGAGTTATCACTGACACCTCCAAATGGCTTCACAAGATAGCTATCAAGCTATCTGAGACAAAGGCTTAGTTATCTGATCCACACTGTACACAGTGGATCTGCAAAGGCTGGTCTGCAGGTGAACCTGCAGTTTGTGACTGGCTGGACCATCCAGCTTTGCTGTCTCAGCTTTGCATCTGTGAAAGCCAGAAATATGCAGAGGTCAAAAAGTCAAAGGACTTGTAGAAACATCCCTGAATTGTTTCAATTCTTCTGTCGACAGAGCAGTGGAAGTGTTTGGCATTGTGAGATTTATTATCACCCAGGTACTGTTCAAAAGCCAGAATCCCAGGAGATGGAGACTATCGCATTTTAAACATGTAACAATGCAAGTCTTTGGCAATGCCCTTCGTCTCTCTTTGTCCATGACTCTGATCTTTGTAGAAACATAGAATTGGAAGGGGCCCTGAGGATCATCTAGTCCTTTTTTTAAAGTTTATATTTATACTTTTCAAGTTTATATATTTCATTAGTTTTACAATCAATTTAACATTTCAAAAATTGACTTCCTTCCCCCTCTTTCTGGGGTTCCATTATTATTATTATTATTATTATTATTACCTTCTGCATATCCAAATTCATTTAACTTGCTCATTTAATTATCTACTGTAAATATATACTCTTATGAAACTGCAGGTTATTACAATAGCACTCTTGCTGCTGTAGTAGCATACAGGAATAAGTTTCTATACAATTTAGGTAGTTCTGTCCCTATAATTCCCAAAATAAAAGCTTCTGATTGTTGTTGTTTATATTTAAAAGTTATTTTGAACATCCTTTTCAATTCTTTGTTGAACCTCAGTTTTTGAACGTAATCCGTTCCGGAAGACTGTTCAACTGCTGAAACAGGTAGGTAGCCGTGTTGGTCTGCCATAGTTAAAACAAAATTAAAATTAAAAAATTCCTTCCAGGAGCACCTTAGAGACCAACTAAGTTTGTTCTTGGTATGAGCTTCCGTGTGCATGCACACTTCTACAAAAGCTCATACCAAGAACAAACTTAGTTGGTCTCTAAGGTGCTACTGGAAGGATTTTTTTAATTTTTATTGTGTTTCAACTTCTGAAACGTTTGAAAACCGAGCAGCAATGTGTGGTCGGCAAAATCCATTGAGAAAAAAGAAAAAC
Organism: Lacerta agilis; assembly: GCF_009819535.1. NCBI lineage: Eukaryota > Metazoa > Chordata > Lepidosauria > Squamata > Lacertidae > Lacerta > Lacerta agilis. Next base: position 49,644,453 of record NC_046322.1, read on the forward strand.
ATGCAACGGAAGCTGTTCGGCTTCCGAGACGCTCGAAAACCAAGGTTCCACTTTATATCATTTCCCAGGAAACTTTAACCTTACTACAAGGAGGATCATCTAATCTAGTCCAACCCCCTGTGATGCAGGAATACGCAGCTGTCCCATAGGGGGACTGAACCTGCAACCTCGGCCATGATCCGTACCAGTGGTTACTATGCATACATGCTTCCTCCTTTGGTAGGAGGAAGCTTCCTGGCATGGTGGCTGCAAACTTCACTGCCATTACTGAACGGCCCTTGGTGGAAGCAAGGGACGTCCCTGGAAATAGGGACACTTGGAGGGTCCATGATAGGGATACATACCGTTTCCCCGAAAATAAGACATACCTATAAAATAAGCCATAGCAGGATTTCTAAGCATTTGCGCAATATAAGCCATACCCCGAAAATAAGACTTAGCGATAGGCCTGGCTATGCAGCGTACCAACGCAGAGCGGTTAAGAATACATTTCTTTCTTCATTTTAATAATATTTTTATTAACTATCATGTGCATTAATACATTATACAATTACATTTACACATAACTCACACATACACATATAACACACACCCAATTACACTCATACAATTACAGTTATCATAGTACAGTTAAATTACAGTTATAATACCATATACAATACATATACATATATCCAAATACTTTTATATCTTCCAAACTCATTTTTGTCAAAATATATTTTTATTCCATAGATTACTTTTTTAAAATTATAAACTTGTTCTTTCTAGCCTTCCGCTTACCACTGTATGACTAAATTGTTAAATAATGTCATTCTTCGACTTCCCTGTCCACCTCTTCATTAAAATATGTATGAAAATTGTTCATTAAAATATGTATGAAAATAAGATTATGACACTGACCTCTTTTACTTTATTTCTTATATTTCATGATGGTTTGATCTCGTGTGTCTTTTTAATCCTATGTCGTTTTCCAAAATAACAGGGGTTATTCCAAAGCTAGTACTGTGTTAATGCTGCATCTTTTTTTTAGGTATTGCAAAAAACTGCTCCATTCTTCAATGAACGGTTAAGAATACAGGCATAGTGTGTCTTCTTGAGGAAAAATAAATATAAGACCGTGTCTTATTTTGGGGGAAGCATAGTACACAACAAAAGCCATAACTGGATATCACAGTCTTAAGATCGGCAGTGCTAGCATTTAAGTTCTGAGGGTGGTTTAATACTGACCACTCTGCCAGCTGGCAGGCTTATTTGCCCATTGCCCACAAATCATGAGGTTTCACTGCAGAATGCGAAGTATTCCAGAGTTGAACTGCTCATTCAAATGCTTGGTGTTGTGTAAGTAGCACAGCCTTACCGCAGTGTAACCAGGCATTTGCAACACTACATTACATAAAGCCTTGGTTTCAGTAGCTTTATTTTTGTATCGTAAGATGTGGTATTTTGACATTGTTCCCGGCTAGAGTGGTGCTGTCTGATCTGATTCAGACACAAAGCTTCAGGCATCACAAAATAAACAAAGCATTAAGAGAAGGGGGTCACTGGTTTTTCCACTTCCTGCACAAAATTCCACACTCTGGCTTCTGCTCCTCAGGCTACACCAAGCCTGTCTTTAGTCTTAACCTGCCTCCTAAATCTTCAACCAGAAGAGAAATTGTGTGTGCCCTGCAGGTTAGCATTTAGTCTTGAAAGCGCCGGGGGGGGGGGGGGCATTTATAAGCATCCAGTCTGAGTAGGTATTGCTGATAGGTCACACCTGATTGTTTGGAGAATCTGGGCTCCTGCTATTTGTAGAAAACACATACTCATATTATTCTCATAACTAGTAGTATTAGTGTTTATCGATCAGTTATCTAAAACCAGCAAACCAAATCCCCTCCACCTGTTATTTCATCCATAGCCCAACGCAAAAATTTAATTCATTCATTCATTCATTTGGTTTTTCAGATTAAAGATAAGACAACAGATCACATCCATATTTTAAAAGGGGGAAACTGGATTTGACTGTTTTCTTATGTGCAAGGTACCGTACTTTTCCGTGTGTAAGACGAGGTTTTTTTCTTTAAAAGTTATGGCCAAAAAATGGGGTTGTCTTATACACGGATAATGCATAGGGTAGGATGTGGGATCGGTTGCTGCCATGGTCCGGAGATCGTCAGTGGCTATTGGATGTGTTATTGGTTGCAGTGGCAAGGGCTGGGGTTGATTGCCTGCCACTGCAGCAATAGGCCGTGCGATCTGCGACACACGCGAGTGTCAGTGGCCGGGCAGACAGGTGAGAAATCATCGGCAATTTCCGAAAAAGCTCAACAACTTTGTGCCACCCCCCAAAAAAAGCTCAACAACTATGGGCAATATCCCCCCATTTTCTTAATTTCGAGTCCCCCAGCATAGGGGTCGCCTTTTGCATGGGGGGCGTGTTATACATGGACAAATGCAGTATTTGTTGCTTCTGGTCTTGATCTTAATTTGCAGGATTTTGAACACCATCTAGCAACTTGTAGAAATGTTACTCAGTGTCTTTCCTGCTAGGAGCCAGAGGGCTAGAGCCTACCCTTGCCAGGCTGGTGGCTGCATGGCTAAATAAACAGCGGCCTAGGAAATGCAATCTGATATTCCCCCCCCCCACATTAACAATGCAGCCTTTTTGAAGCTCTTCTTGGCTTACCCAAGCTTTCCTAAACCGAATGCCCTCACGCTGGGTTGCTGCCAAGCCTTCCAGATGTGCGAATTTCAAGCATCAGCTGATGCTCGCGTCAGGGCTCTGGGGAAAATAGGGCTCGCTGTGTTAAACCCGCGCGCCCCTCTCCCAGCCGAAGCAGCATGACACCGAGGGCTTTATGTGCTTTTCGGCAAACTCGCAGCATCGCAGGGAAGCAGAGTTGGGAGGGGAGGTGAAAAGGGGATTTGGGCTGACCCGTATTTGAAAGCGAGACAAGATACTCTAGCAAGATGTGTGCCGCCTCACCTTCAGTGCTGTCAAGTACCCCGTTTCCCCAGGGATTCTCCCTTATTTCAAGCAGTTTCCCGCTGCTCTCCCTTATTTTTTATTTCCCTTAAATTTCCCGTTTTTAATGGAAGCAGCTCCTCCCCTGCTGGCCAGGGACTGGGTGGGAAGACCTTGCCTACTTGGAGAGAAAAGCCTCAGCCCTCAAAGCAAGTGGGAGCCTTTTCCTGTGCTTACAGAGGGGTGTATTCCTCCCCCTGCACCAGCCCCTATTCGTTGCCGCCGAGCCCCTCAGCCGGCCAATAGGGTTAGCTGGCGGGCGGAGCCTGGCTGCCTTTGAGCAGCTGCTGCTTCCTCTCCTGTTTTGATGGGATCAGACAAGACGATGATGGGGCTCCATCGTGCGGAGCATGGTGGCTGCCCTCCTCTTTGCTGGCTGCCCTCCTCTTTGCATTGCTGCTCCGCCCACTTTTGCTTCTGGCTCCGCCCACCACTGACATGTGATAGGTGAGACTGCTGATCCCTTATTTTCAAATCCGAAACTTGACAGCTATGCTCACCTTGGATCTACGGAAGCAGTCCAATCAAAGTTCTTAAGGCAAATTTTCTCTGCACCACCCTGTGTCCCAAACGCATCATTGCGCCTAGAGGATAATCTTCCCTCGGTAGAATTACGGATCTGGCGTAGGACACTTAACTATTGGCTTCGCTTAAACTCAAATCGCCCCCCCCCCCCCCCAGTCTAATATCACTAGTGCTGCAAGATTGTCACAAGAGCGCCTGGACTAAAACTGTCTATCAAAAACTTCACTCTTGTGGTTTATCACCACAACAGCTACTCACTTTGGGTTTTAGTAAAGCAAACAGTCTACTGGTAATTTGTCAGCGCCTAAATGATATCGAGCATCAGAACAACTTGGCCGCAATAAGGAAATTTTGCCCATGGTATGACTATTTTCCACCTTCCCATTTTGACACCCTACCAATTCTAAAATATAGGCACGCTTTTACTCTCGCAAGATGGAATGTGTTGCCCTCGGCTGTACTCAAGGGACGATTCCAACAGATTCCACACGAGAAATGCTTCTGTCCCTGTGGAGCTGGCAGTACCGAATTGGTGGCGCATGCCCTTCTGGCTTGCACTCTTTATAAAGACTTGAGGAATGAGATTATCACCCCTCTTTTATTGTCAATTCTGGGTCACCCAACCACTGCCACAGTGTCCTTTCTCTTGACACATCAAAATGAGCAGCTGACAGCAAAGGTTACAAGGTTTTTAGCTGGGGCAATCAGAATAAGGCCCACTATTTGACTATTGATTCAAAACCCTACAATGTATTTTATATAATTGACTAGGCAACCACGTTGATTTTTCTCTGCAGTTATATAATTAAATGCAATATCCCTTTACCAACTTTGATTGCCACTCATCGAAGTTTGCCTTGCGGTCTGTGATCTCCAAATCTCTCAATCACTTGGCTTCCTTATGTCTTTAGATCTCCCTCTTCTGGCAGCACAGAAGTCCTACACAAATACTGCTGTGTGGACTCATTAATACACATGCCCTGGCCTGATCTAATGGTCCACTCCTGCAACCTTCCCCAACCTAGTGTTGTCTAAAAAGGTAGAGGACTCTGGAGGACTCTGGGGTTGCGGCGCTCATCTCGCTTTATTGGCCGAGGGAGCCAGCGTACAGCTTCCGGGTCATGTGGCCAGCATGACTAAGCCACTTCTAGCTTTGAATCTTATCAACAATTGAGGCTGATGATCAGGGATTATGGGAGCTTTAGCCCAAAATTGAAGGTGCTGAGGCTGCACTGATGAAGGAATCATGCTTATGCATTTATTTTAATATATATATATATATATATATATATATATATATATGTATATATGTATATATATGTGTATATGTATATATATATATATATATATATATGGTATTTTAAGGTCCATATAATTAAAGTTATGGTTTTCTCAGTAATAATTTATGGATGTGAGAGCTGGACCATAAAGAAGGCTGATCGCCGAAGAATTGATACTTTTGAATTATGGTGCTGGAGGAGACTGTATGGACTGCAAAAAGATCAAACTTATCCATTGTTAAGGAAATTAGCCCTGAGTGCTCACTGGAAGGACAGATCCTGAAGCTGAGGCTCCAATACTTTGGCTACCTCATGGGAAGAGAAGACTCCCTAGAAAAGACCCTGATGTAGGGAAAGATTGAGGGCACAAGGAAAAGGGGACAACAGAAGACGAGATGGTTGGACAGTGTTCTCAAAGCTACTAACATGAGTTTGACCAACCTGCGGGAGGCAGTGGAAAACAGGAGTGCCTGGCGTGCTCTGGTTCCATGGGGTCACAAAGAGTTGGACACCACTAAACGACTAAACAACAACATATGGTATATTATAGGAAGATTCCTTTCTGGAGTAGATGCTATGCACATAGTGCCCATTGACAGATCTCTGCGTTTGGCACACAGACGCTGCATCGTCCCTATTGCTGGATTCAAACGCCACCCACACATCAAATGAGCAGATGGCTGTCAGTGTTCTCAATGTTAACCTCTCTGGTGGAAGAACTGAATGTATCATCTCCATGTACCTAGCACATGCCTGCTTTTATCCTGTGTGTAAGTTGTTATTTTTATTATTATTAAGTGCATTGATTTGGGTTTTGAGGCACGTGTACACAATCTAAACAATCAACCCCCGGTGTGTGTTCCTTTCTGTCTGTGTAGTTTTGACCCGTAAAGCAGAATTGAAACTAGGATTTATTTCACACGGGTCAAAGACTCGGTTTGGCACATACCCACCCATGTGCATTTGGGTGGAGGCATCACACGGGACAAAAAAAGGGACTAGCCCCACCCCACCCCCCTCAGCTACACCTCTGCATAAAGGAAAGGCTTTCATCTTCTTGTGACGCAGCATCTTCCCTATATCTAGGGCCTACATATGTCCAGATTTTCCTGGATATTACTGGGATTTCCAAGGCAGAATTGATGTCCGGGGGGGATTTCCGAAAGGCGGCGCTTTGCTCTGGATCTTAGACAAGTCAGAAAAGCTCAACCCCTTTGGGGCTTTCCTTAAAAAAAAAAACTGAACAATTTTCGGGTTGTCCTGGTTTTTCCTTTTTGAAATATGGCAGCCTTGCCTCCTCCTGAAAGGGCCGTGATCACCTAGAATTAATTCATACTATCAGAAGCTGACGTATGTAAAACAGGCCTCTAATTCTCCACCTGGCAGGAGGGAATGGTGGTTTGAAATCTCAAAGGACTTTTGAAGTAGTAGAACATGCTTTCCTGCGTGTAGCCAAGGAATCCGAAGCAAAACCAGCTCTCTTCCACCACTTTTGCCCTGGCCGCTATGCGGACAAAGTTCACTTCAGGCCCCGGCTTTTCTAAATGGCATGCGGGGGGGGGGGGAGGCCTGGAGGGAGCTTTGCACCATGGCACCAGATATGCTTAAGACATGCAGATATGCAGCTGATGAAAACCCCCAAGTTAAGATTGTTAATTTGGGGTTCTCATCAGCTGTACGCCATAATCATCACAATTATAACAAATAAAGGCTTGACATATCTCGCTTTGCATGTCATGAGTCTATCTCATATATTAGTTTCACCTTTTAAGTTGAATTACTGAAAGAAATGAAAGTTTCCACGATATTCTAATTTTTCAAGTTTCACCTGTATAATTTGCAGCCTTGTCAACATTGCCAGCTCATGCAGCAGTTTAAAGAAACTGAATAGGGCTTAAATGCTACCAGAATTTGATTCCCATTATTTCTTGATCTATAAGGTGCAGCACTTTTCAGCACCCAGCACAACTCTTATTTGAGGTTCTGACAAGGGCATCATCAGCTGCTGTAATCTTCAGTCCATTTAAACCACAGAGCCTAGGGCTTGCTGATCAGAAGGTCGGCAGTTCGAATTCCCGTGACGGGGTGAGCTCCCGTCGTTCTGCCCCTGCTCCTGCCAACCTTGCAGTTTGAAAGCACGTCAAAATGCAAGTAGATAAATAGGTACCGCTCTGGCGGGAAAGTAAACGGCATTTCCGTGCGCTGCTCTGGTTCGCCACTCTGCTGGCCACGTGACCTGGAAGCTGTATGCTGGCTCCCTCGGCCAGTAAAGCAAGATGAGCGCTGCAACCCCACAGTTGTCTGCGACTGGACCTAATGGTCAGGGGTCCCTTTACCTTTACCTTTATATATTTAAAGTAGATGAATAAACAAACAAATTAAGTTAATTTGGATGTGCAGAAAATATTAAAAAATAAATTTAAGGAACCGCAGAATGAGGGAGAAGGAAGTCAAGTTTTGAAATGTTAAAATGACTGTAAAATTATTGAAATGTATAAACCTGAAAGAGAAAGAAAGAAAGAAAGAAAGAAAGAAAGAAAGAAAGAAAGAAAGAAAGAAAGAAAGAAACCACTCTGGAAATGAAGGGGGATAGCACCAATTAGGGAGACATGGATCTCTGTTTGCGAATTGACGATGAAGATAGAAGGTTGATAGAATATAATTTTTTGTGTGGCTGTGTTTCTTTTCTTCTCTTTCTTTTCTTTCCCTTTTTATTATGTTGCTCTCTTTAGATATTAGCTGTGTTTGGTTTTTATTGCATCGTGTGTTGAAAATAAAATTGAGTCGACAACAAGAACTCACAGCACCCTTGATAACCACAGCTTCCAGAATTCATAGGGGATGTCATGACTGTTTAAAGCAGTAAGCTGGTGCTTTAAATCTATGGTGTGAATGAGGCCCAATGGAAGTTTCCTACATTTCTTTTGTGATCTTCAAATTGAAGTATTTAATGTGCGTACCACATTTTTTATGTGTGGTGTTCAGAACAAACACACACTTCTCCATCTGTGGAATGTTAAATGTAACACACACACACCCCCCCAAAAAAATACATAACACAAATGTGAACATACTGCCAAAAACAGTGCATACCAATAATAATAATAATAATCTGTGGCTTTTGACATAAGTACAAATGAAAAAAAAAAAAATCCATTTGCCTCTCATATCAGACAGTCTGTCTCCCATTCATTCCCTTGCCTCTGTTCTAGCTCTTGGTCTGTCTCTGTCTAATCTAGGAGATTTGTATTGCTGATGGAAACTCAGATGAATTATCTGTGAACTGGGAGAGGAAGACTGGCAAAGAATTTATTCACAAATACATTTTCCCCTATCCATCGGCCACCTCCCGTTTATTTCCAATAAAGTCTGGATAACAGATGTGCACAGATGACTGCGAAGGGACTTCTCAGCAGATATATGGGGTTCTTCTCTACAAAATTAGCCAGCTTTCCTCTGAGAAAACCAGAACTTTCCTCCATGTAGTATTTCTAAACATAAAGAGACAATCTGCTTCCAGGCAGAAGGAAAACATTGAATTTAGCTTCATTTCCAAAGGCTATGCTCTGTGTCCAAAGGATAGGCAGGTGACACACATTCCTGTTTCAGAATTATATAGCTATTCTTCGATGATGATTTTCCATCTCGGGTCTCCAGTGTCCACAGCCTTCCTCACTATAATTTCCCAGTAAAAGCCTTTTCTCCATTATCAGAGGGCTGTTGAAGTCATGATGACTGAATCTGAAATATTTGCTTTAGCTGCATTTTCCACACTACTCAGTGCTGGAGCACAAGCAGTGTCTGGCACCAATAGCAACTTCCAAATAATATTTAAAAATGATAATAATAATAATAATAATAATAATAATAATAATAATAATAATAGATTATATACTGCCCAATACACAGAGGTCCCGGGGCAGTTCACAGAATAAAATCAAAATATAAAACCACAAAATACATAATCAAAATAAAAACAACAACCCAATAACAACCCCCCCCCCCAAAAAAAACCCACATTTTAAAGGGACATAGGATGTCAATCCAATCAACCAAAGGCCTGGTTAAAAAGGAACTTTTTTGCCTGGTTCCTAAAGGTGTATAGTGGAACGTCGTTTGTCAAACATAATCTGTTCCGGAAGGCCGTTCAACTTCTGAAACATTCGACAACCGAGTCGCAATTGCCGGTTGGCAAATTCCCCTGTTAAAAATGGAGAAACGTGCTTTGGAAGCCTTTTGAGTGTTTGGGTTCTGAATTGTTCAGCTTCCAAAGTGTTCGACAAGCGAGGTTCCACAGTATAATGAAGGGACCAGGTGGACTTCCCTGGGGAGGGCATTCCACCGTCGAGGAGCCTGCTCCAAATATCCCAAAGCACTTAAAAAGAATAGGTATGGTAAAGATAAAGGACCGTTGGATGGTTAGGTCCAGTCAAATTTGATTATGGGGTTGTGGCGCTCATCTCGCTTTCAGGCCTAGGGAGCCAGTGTTTGTCCACAGACAGTTTTCTGGGTCATGTGGCCAGCAGGACTAATCCGCTTCCGGTGCAACAGGACACCATGACGGAAGCCAGAGCACACGGAAATGCCATTTACCTTCCCGCTGCAGCGGTATCTATTCATGTACTTGCACTAACATGCTTTCGAACCACTAGGTTGGCAGGAGCTGGGACAGAGCAATGGGAGCTCACCCCATCACATGGACTCAAACTGCCAGCCTTACGATCGGCAAGCCCAAGAGGCTCAGTGATTTAGACCACAGTGCCGCCTGCGTCCCTTCTAAAAAGAATAATTCCATATAACATTTTGTACTGTTGCAACCGTGCACCCAATTAATGCGACGAACCTCCACTTCAGACTCTCCCCTCGTTACTAAGTGAATTTTTAATCCGGTGTTCTGGGTCAAATTACAATGCACCCCACCCGTCCCTCTGAGGTCCATCTGTTATTTCAATCCCCTTTTATCTATAATCTGGGGATCCCTTAGTAACGGGAGTTTTCCTGTCCAGCGGCCGTGGCCGGTTATATCCTCTGCTCAGGGCTTCAGGGGTTAACCTCTCCTTTGCCTACAGTTCGGGGTCTCTCCTTATTAGATCCCCTCACTATACCAGTTAGCTAAGCCCTCTTAGCAACTCTGTGGCAATACCAGGGTTTCTGCCCACTACCCCCTCCTGAGGGAACTCCAAGACACAAACTATCCCCCTTCAGGTTAGTTTTGTCCTTTCCCTGAGTTCACCTCCTCAAGAGCCTATATAACTCGCTAGACCAAATGAACGACGATATTTTGTGAGCTCACAATAATAGGTCTTTATTTCTTACAGAACATAACGGTTTCAGTAATGGTTCATAAGCTTAGTTTCATAACAGTGTAAACTCTTTCTTTCAGCAACAAATACACATCTTCAACGATCCTAACCTAACCTAACCTAAACCTAGCCTGGCCCCACACCCTCCTTCTTCCAGTCACCACTCTCCCCACACTAACGGCTCCTCCCTCCTTTTAAAGAGCAGAATGTCCCGCCTCCCAAGGGGTATCTGCCACTCAAACTGGGGTGCCCATTAACTCCTAAAACACCGTGGGTTTCTGAACATCCCCTAACTTAGATCAGATTAGGGCTGGGCAATATCTAGCTTTCAACATTGTGATATATCACCAGCGAAACATCACCAATATACCGATATATCACAATGTCTGAAATAAGGATGGAAATATGTAGAGGGGAACAGTAGGGCTGGGTGAAATCTGGTTTTAAACTTTTTGATATAGATATATCACCAGCCAGTGCTTTTTTTCTTTAAAAAAATGTTTATGGGTACTCTCATTTTGACTCAAGCAAATTACCATTTTATAGTTCAAATCGGGAAAAATAAATACAGTAAATGGACAAAAGCACAAAGATTCACAAAATGTTTAGGGGTATGCGTACCCCAGCGTCCCACTAGAAAAAAAGCTCTGTCAGCAGCTAAACTGATATTTCACAATGTCTGAAATTAGGATGGAGCTATGTAAGGGCACTGGCTGGCTTCGTGTTTTTCCTGTAGCATGATTTTTTGCATACCACACACGCACACAAATACATACACCATAATTCACAATATTTTGCCCGGTCAAAAATTATGAAACCAATATCATGATATGGACTTGAAACCGGTTTTGGATTATATATTGACCAGCGCTAACAAACATAATATTGCCAGGTGAAAAACTATGAAACCAATATCACAATATGGACTTCAAGCCAGTTTTGGATGATTCATTGATATATCACCCAGCCCTAGGTGTGATGACCTCTAGACTGGACTATTGCGATAGCCTCTGCATTGGCAACCCTTGAAGGTGGTTTGGAAATTACTAGTGTAAAATACTACTGCCCACCTTTTGATGGGAAGAACTCCATGTCGATCCGTTAGGATGGTGCTGAAAGATGACCAAGCTCATTTGAACGTATGCAAATTGATGCATTCCTCTACAATTTAAAAATCCGGTTTGAGATGTGCCATGCAAACATATGCTTTTTAGAGGAATAGAATATAATTTTTAGAATGAACGCGAATGCAGCCCTTTTAGAAAATTAGCAATAAAACCAATCATCTGGTTGAAGAGGCTGGCTTTAGATCTCCTTGCTCCCTGCCCCCCCCCCCTAGCTCATCAATACTGGCTGCCCGTATTGTGATATTGTCTAAACCACCGAGCCTCTTGGGCTTGCCAATCATAAGGTTGGTGGTTCGAATCCCCGCGAAGCGGTGAGCTCCTGTTGCTCTGTCTCAACTCCTGCCAACCTAGCAGTTCGAAAGCACATCAGTGTGAGTAGATAAATAGGTACTGCTGTGGCAGGAAGGGAAACTGCGTTTCCGTGCGCTCTGGTTTCCATCACGGTGTCCCATTGTGCCAGAAGCTACTGTTAGGTCCATCATGAGACGTCCACCAACTTCCAACCACAGATACCAGCAGCCTTCAAGCAAGCAAAATTGTCTTATTATCACTCCCTAGCATCCCACTGTCAGAGGATTGTCTCCTTCCATTCACCACTTTGCCTCCTCCAAGTGGAAGAAAGCTGGGCAGTGCTGAATGTCACATCCATTGCCAGGTGTGTCCTGCTGGACAGTGGCGTTGCTAGCCTCTGCGCTGCTGGGGGCGGCGGCAGCGCAGAGGAACCCCCCTGGGGGAGGGGCACGACGCATGCATCGTGACGTCATCATGACGTCACGACGCAAATGGGAGCAGAAAGGGGGAATTTCCCCCTTTCCAAGGCTTTTTTTCGGTGGTGGGTAGTGGCCAGCGAGGAGGGCGTGACAAACGTGACACCCTCTTCGCTAGTCGACCCCCCCCGCCGAAAAAAAGCGGCGGAAAGGGGAAAAAAGAAGCAGAGCCGGCGCTCTGCATTCAAGCCCCGGCTCTGCTTCCTTTCCCTGCCCCCCCGCGGGTTTTTTCGGTGGGGGGGGTCGACTAGCGAGGAGGGGTGACAAGCTTGACACCCTCCCTCGCTGGTCGACCCCCCCCCCCGCCGAAAAAAAACGGCGGAAAGTGGGGAAAAGAAGCAGAGCCGGCTCTCTGCATTCAAGCCCCGGCTCTGCTTCCTTTCCCCGCCCCCCCCGCGGGTTTTTCGGCGGGGGGGGTCGACTAGCGAGGAGGGGTGACAAGCGTGACACCCTCCCTCGCTGGTCGACCCCCCCCCTGCCGAAAAAAAGCGGCGGAAAGGGGAAAAATAAGCAGAGCCGGCGCTCTGCATTCAAGCCCCGGCTCTGCTTCCTTTCCCCGCCCCCCCCCGCGGGTTTTTTTCGGCGGGGGGGTCGACTAGCGAGGAGGGGTGACAAGCTTGACACCCTCCCTCGCTGGTCGACACCCCCCCGCCGAAAAAAAGCGGCGGAAAGCACCCCTTCCATGTGCTGCTGGGTGACGGAGGGAGCGGCAGCGCGTGGGAGTGGCGGGAGGGGCCGCCGCTTGACACCCCCACCCGCCGCTTTTCACCCTGTCACTGGGGGCGTACCGCCCCCACCGCCCCTCCCCAGCGACGCCCCTGCTGCTGGAAATTGAAAAGGGCTTTCCCCTTGGCCTACCTTTATATCCACTCAGTTGCCAAGTGCTTTTGTGACATCACAAGAAACCCACAGCCAATAGCAACAGCTGGGGAGGCATCATCTTCATTGCTTTGAGCCTCACAATGGCAGGTGCACCTATCAGTGATTGTGTGCTTGTTTATTTGGGATGCGGGTAGTGCTGTGGTCTAAACCACAAGCCTCTTGGGCTTGCCGATTGGAAGGTTGGTGGTTCGAATTCGCACGAAGCGGTGAGCTCCCATTGCTCTGTCCTAGCTCTTGCCAACCTAGCAGTTTGAAAGCACGGCAGTACAAGTAGATAAATAGGTATCGCTGCAGCAGGAAGGTAAATGGTGTTTCCGTGCTCTCTGGTTTCCATCTGAAATGGTTCAGTCATGTTAGCCACATAAGCCGGAAAGCTGTCTGTGGACAAACACTGGCTCCCTCGGCCTGAAAGCGATATGAGCGCTGCAACCCCAGAGTCACCTTTGACTGGACTTAACCATCAAGGGGTCCTTTATCCATTTTTTAAAAAACCTATTGTGATAGATCCATGCATGTGCAGTTTTGCGGCTGTTTCCAGCACAGTTTCCCTGGTCTCTCCAAGTTGCTTGGCTTTTGCATATTACTAAATTGCAAAAGAAACAGCACCAACAAAAAGTTTTGTTTTTACAAAAACAAAGCTTGATATTCTTGCAGGCCAGCAGCTTCTATAAGAGAGAATTCTGCCGTCTAACTCTGGCTGTGATAAATTTCTCTTGACTGCTATGTAAACCAGGGTTGGCCCAAGACAGGGGTCAGCAACCCTTTTCAGCCATGGGCCGGTCCACCGTCCCTCAGACCTTGTGGGGGGCCGGACTATATTTTGAAGGGGGGGAAAATGAACGAATTCCTATGCCCCACAAATAACCCAGAGATAAATTTCAAATAAAAGCACACGTTCTACTCATGTAAAAAACACCAGGCAGGCCCCACAAATAACCCAGAGATGCATTTTAAATAAAAGGACACATTCTACTCTGTAAAAACATGCTGATTCCTATACTATCCACAGACCGGATTGAGAAGGCGATTGGGCTGCATCCGGCCCACGGGCCTTAGCTTGCCTACCCCTGGTCCAAGATATTTTGCTGCCTGAGAAGGAGCAACAAATGGCACAATCATTTCATGCACTAAAGATGCTCACACGGTATGTAATAAGAAATGTTTTTACACCAAATGGCACTTCCTCCCCTCAGATGTCAAGGTGCAGAGTCAGGCTATTTTGCAACGTGAGGCAGAACATCCTACAAGCACCTCTCCCCCCGCCTGCCACGAAAAGTGAAATAGCAATAGATTAAATGACTAATGATTTATAGCCCTTTCATGACACCCAAGATTTGAGGTGTCTGCCGCATTCTACCTAACGGTAGGGCTGGCCTTGGTGTAAAAATTGTTGCGTATCGCGTGAGCATCTTTAGCGCATGAAATGATTTGTGCCTATATTTATTATCGACATCATCACAGCTACGAGTGTGTAACTACAGAAGTTAATAACAAAGGGCTTAGTTAGGGTGGACATTATTTTGATACTCTGCTTCCAAACTGAGACCTCTAGGGGGAGCTGTAACTTCAGCATCCAAACATGCATATAGAATTTGAAACTCAACTGTTCCCTTCATCACTTTTGGAAACGGATCATATTTCTAAGCTTCCCATTTTCAGCTTGAGCAAACAAATCCGATCTGCAAAGATGACCAAAGAGAGTTCCCCCCACCTTGCATTTGTAAAAGTTAGAAGGAAAAGGCCATTTCCCTGCTAATGTTTCCTTTGGAACAATTTGCTGGAGTCACAGCATCGTAGCACAAATTTCTGAACCGTTTGGCGTGCAACTAATTACTGAATGCCAGGGACGGTACCTAATAAACAAAGGAACTTTTTTTAAAAAAACAAAAACAAAACCATGAGTTCTGAATTGTGATTGGTCCCAATCTCTACACTTAACACTTAATTAGTTTTAATAAAAAATTTAAAAATCCATTAAAATACTTATGCACACAGTTTTACATTCAATCTACCTCAAGGCCTATCAGGATTTCTCACTGACATCATTTTTTTTGGGGGGGGGGGACTCCATTGGCTAAAATAATATAGAGTGGATTTTTATGGCATTTGGCAGCTACGGCAATCGCTTGGGCCTAATGCAAAACGTGTCTGAAGATTTGTAGCGCTTAAATCAAACGCCTGAATTGCATGCTGGCGTTAAGGAGACCGTTCTGTATCACGCCATCTGAAGGGGCCTTTCTCCCAGCAGATTCCGTCTCCTTTTATAAAGAGAAACAAGCTCTTAAGAGATCGAAGTGGCTTGAAACGTTAACGTTATGAAACATGGCAATGCGTTAGAGAAACCAGCAGCGTACACAGGCAGGGCCACGAAATAACTGCAGAAATCTCGACACAAACAGGGATGCTGAGAGTTCCGTTTTGCCAATATGTCACAGACATATCAATATAACAGTATAAATCTAGCACATTCTCTACCTCATATATTATTAGGGTGGGCTTTTTTTACTTGCTAGGAGGTATTTTTAAAACACACATGTATACGAAACAGCCACCTGTAGTTAAGAGGTCCAGGGCAAACAGAAACATGCCTACATGAATCATCACATCCCGAAAAGTCTATGGACCTTGAGTAGCAGAATCCATGTTATAGGAAAGGTCACAGTCTCATAAATTTCCTAAGATCCTTCGGGTCGTGTTTAGTTTTTCTGCATGGAAAAAAATTAAACCAACCCTGATCCTGGGTTTATCAGCATTAACTTATATTGTGTGTGTGCAACTTATCAACCTTTGTAAGATATTTGAAGGCTGATTCTTCCTTCTTGGGGGCAGGGGGGATGAGCAATTGACAAATTTTGTTACATAAACTGGTGATGGGTATAATAGGGATATAAAACCAGAAATATATTTCAGTATTTCCAGATTACATCCGCTCTGCCCAGGGAGGGTCTCTCTACCAGATTCCTCTCCCTCTTTCAGCAGCTCCCACATACCAGGCTGGACTTCCGGGAGACGATTTGGCAGGTTGGAGGAGACGATACGGAAGAGGAGGTGTCAGAATTCCCTAGCACAAGTATCCTTTCCTGATCACACTAGCCGTGGTGCCAAATTTTACTGTGCAAAATGAGGCTGTTCACATGTTGGTAGAGGTGTGGCAATGAAAATGCACAATACCGGTACTACATAGATGACATACTAGTCGCTAGTAAACTTGCAGGTTCGAGATGCTGATGTTAGCCTATAAAGCCATAACAGGTTTGGGACCAGGGTACTTGAAGGACCACCTGAAGTTGTATCAGCCTGCCTGCATTGAAAAATAAGCTTCAGACATCCTACTCATTTATGAGTCAATACCAGACCCTCCAGGGATGTCCCTGATTTAGAGAAGCTGAATCTGGAACACCCCACTTTTCCTAAGGATGCCCCTATTTTCATTGGATAAATGTTGAAAAGTATGAAGTTATCTGACTCCCATGCTGTTTGAAGGCAATCCTGTATAGGGAAGGTTATTTTAACGTTTAATGTTTTATTATGTTTTTATATACCGGTACCTATGTTGCGAGCTGCCCAGAGTGGCTGGGGAAACCCAATAAGATGTGTGGGTTATAAATAGTAAAATTATCATTATGGAATGGGACGTCCCTATTTTCATCAGAGAAATGTTGGAGGGTATGCAGTACTATCCATTAGGTTGGTGAGGGAGGGAGGGGGAGCTTTTTTTTACTGGTGACCCCATGATTATTAATTTATCTCTTGAGGAGTGTTCTAATTGCCCTTTTTTGCAGACCTTTAAAATAGGTATTGATGCCTCACTTGTTTCAGATGGCTTTTGAGTAAAATGCTGTGGTCGGAGAGTCTGAAGGCTTTTGACTGGTTTTAAATTGGTTCTGTCATGCTGGACCGATTCACCTCCTTGTTATGGCCAGTCTCATGATCTTTATGCGATGCATATTTTAGCATTTTGTGATCTTTGTGCAATTAGTTTATTGTCTTATACTTTAATGCCAGAGGGTAGCCCCCTTCAGAAGGCAGTCGACAAATACTTGCCCAATATATTTTAAATGAGTACACGAGCACGCACATCGTAAAACATCCTGCACATTTCAGTTCATTCACTTTCCTAACTAAAAAAAATGGCTGCCTCTTTCTCAAAGTGGATCTGTTGTGCTAGGGTGAGGGAGAACTTCACTTTAATTGTGCCATCCTAAATTTCCTGGTAGGTGCTCGAAACCCTCATGCAGAATACTGCATAGAGGCGCCCTGATTTAAAAACATAGCAAAGGGAGTAAAAACAACAACAACAACAACCCTTGTTTTAAGGTTCAGTCAATTTGCCTCTTCCTGTTACCTTTTGCAAGGACTACTGGGAGGCTGGGGGCAATGGAGCAGGCCTCATTTCAGGCTGGCAGGGCAGGATTGACTAGCGGCGAGTTATGACAAGTGCCTGCCTGCGAACTGCCCCCCTTGTATTGGGAAACAGCTTCAAGGCATTTGAGACGATGTGTTGCCCGTGGATTATTACCTTCCACAGGTGCTTCGAGTCACCCGGCTTCCTGTTTCATAAGATCAAGAGCGAAATATTTCTCTTAATAGCCCCTCATTGCCTCATTTCACTGCAGTATTGATGATGGATGCACACCCCAAATCGGAGGGGGCGGGGAAATGCTTTTCAAGACACACACACAAATGATTCCCTCAGGGTTACCACATATTTCTATTTAGGGGCACTATCTGCATGAAACACATCCGTTATTTTTAACAGAGAAGAGTGTGATGACATTTAACAAGAGCAAGGAGGGACAGCTTTGCATTCATGCTGACAAAGAAACTTTTTTTTTAGCGTGCCAGGAGTAACTCAATCCCATCTCCTATCTAAATTTTTGAACCCCAAGCCAAAACAAGCTGAGCATCAGATTTCGCCCCCTAGCTGGAGGCAAAGTCAACAAGGAAGAGGAAGACTTCGTGTTATGTTTTCACAGCAGCCCTGTGATAAAGGATAAATGCTTGTTCCTCTGCCTTTGCTCACACGGACTGGGAACATCATCCGTCCTGAGCATAAAAGACTTTTTATGTACATGACGACAGCAGCATGGATGCTATTAGCCCAGAGATGGGAAGAAGATAAAGTCCCTACCAGAGAAGAATGGCAAATTAAACTGTTGGACTATGCCCAAATGGCAAAACTGACCAGAAAGTTCAGGAACCAAGAAGACCAAAACTTTAATAAGGAAGGGGGTGGGGAATAATAATTTATCTTGGAGACCACTGTAAACAGATGAAAACATTAGCAGGATTGCAATAACACTTGTAATGGGTATTATGAAAATAAAGAAGTATAACAGGTAAAGGGACCCCTGACCATTAGGTCCAGTCACAGACAACTCTGGGGTTGCGGCGCTCATCTCGCTTTATTGGCCGAGGGAGCCGGTGTACAACTTCCAGGTCATGTGTCCAGCATGACTAAGCCATTTACCTTCCCACCAGAGTGGTACCTATTTATCTACTTGCACTTTGATGTGCTTTCGAACGGCTAGGTTGGCAGGAGCAGGGACCGAGCAATGGGAGCTCACACCGTCATGGTGATTTGAACCACTGACCTTCTGATCGGCAAACCCAAGAGGCTCAGATGACCAAAGGGCCCTCCTGGATTAGGCCAAAGCCCAATTAGTCCAGCATCCTGTTGCCACACTGACCAACCAGTTTAACCCACAGCGCCACCTGCAGATAGATAGATAGATAGATAGATAGATAGATAGATAGATAGTACTGAAGAAGATACAGTAGGAAATATTTAATAATAGAACTCATGGAGGGGAAGGTGGGAAGTCCAGAGATTTGAAGGAATCTCTTAATTGTAGATATGTGTTATTTTATTTTTCTAATTTTATACTTGTAAAATCAAATAAAAATCATTTAGAAGAAGAAGAAGAAGAAGAAGAAGAAGAAGAAGAAGAAGAAGAAGAAGAAGAAGAAGAGAACATCATCCATCCTCTTGCTGGGTAGCACATGTTCATGCTGACAGGGCCATCTATAAGCCTTTACACAATCTCAGGTCTCCAGAATGTAAGAACTTTGTTGTCTCAGACTAAAGAATACTTGACTGCAGAATCACAGAATTCTGGAGTTGGAAGGGAACTCAAGAATCATATAGTCCAATCCACACCAATGCAGGAATTATAGCTTAAAAGCTCCTAACAGATGGCCATCCAACCTCTGTCTAAATACCTCCAATGAAGGATCTAGCCTCTTGTTCTCACAGGTGTCCACCAGCGATGCCTACGGGAAGCTCAAAAGTAGGAACTGAGCAGCAGAGCCGATTCCCCACTTTGGATTTCCAGTAACTATCAACCATCATTGACAGCATGATGCAAACTGAGTTGTCCCTTCAAGTCCTTTCCCTTCCTCGCTAGGCAGCGGTGGAGGGAAATTGCACCATGCTTTCATGTACGAATGTCTGCTGAAATGAAGCTATTGGCCAAAATTGTTGCATACAGGCTACTGATGGAAAATAAAGAGGAGTGCAACTATTATAATAATGATTTATTATTTATACCCCACTCATCTGGCTGGGTTTCCCCAGCCACTCTGGGCGGCTCTCAACAGAAGCTTAAAAACACAATAAAACATCAAACATTAAAAACTTCCCTAAACAAGGCTGCCTTCAGATGTGTTTTAAAAGTAGGATAGTTGTTTATTTCCTTGACATCTGAAGGGAGGGCGTTCCACAAGGCTGGCGCCACTACCAAGAAGGCCCTCTGTCTGGTTCCCTGTAACCTCACTTCTCGCAGTGAGGGAACCGCCAGAAGGCCCTCAGCGCTGGACCTTGGCGTCCGGGCTGAACGATATGGGTGGAGATGCTCCTTCAGGTATACTTCAGGTATACTAACCTAGGAAGGTCAATTCGAAATGAGAAGATAAAGACATTTCCTTCTCGAATGTGTCAGTATTTGCAGCAATCTTTTCTTGATAAATAGGAAGACCCATGATTCGGAGCACTATCTTTGCTCAGAGACTATCAGGAGGGGCTTGTGTTTGGTTTACATGGTTTTCTGGCACATTTCAAGCCAGCAACACTGCAATCCATTTTTAAAGTTACATTTTTGTTCAGCTGTAAAATGTCTGGCAATTTATTTTTCCAGCTGTTTTAAACCTTTTCTAAAACAACATTCTTTCATAGTCTTAACACTTCTCAGCCTCATTAGACTTGTATCAAAGTTTTTGCACAAGAGAGAGTAGTGAATTCAGCATGTATGGGAAAAGACAAAAGTAATGCCAAGTTTATTTCTAGGCATGGGGGCTGGGAGAGGACACCAAGGAAAAGTCAGTACTACAGAATTTTCTGTTGAAATAGCTGAAAGTTACCAGTATGTCCCCAGACACCATTTTAAAACAAAGCAAAGCATCATTCAGTATTTGGATTTTTCAAATCTCTCTTTCTTTTTGTATTTCTAACAGCCAATCCCATTCATGTTTACTCAGAAAGAAGTCCTGCAATGTTCAGCTAATGTTTCAGGTAAGCATGCACAGGATTGTCGCCTCAGCTTAGGTTCCTCACTGCTGACTTCATTTTTAGAGACTCATGGCGCCATTGTTACCAATCCATTGCATGCTGTTTTTGTCCTCCTATCATGGAGAAGGGTCTCTCCGTGGGATCACTGGGCTCCAACTCTTTGAGCTCCTCTCAGCCCATGTCCTGATCCAACCAGCCCCTCCTGGATGTCTCAACAGGGCTCGTAACAGGATCTGTCACTCTTCAGCGTGGTGATAAAGTTGTGGCTGTGCCATGGGGAAGCCAGAAAACAGCCATTTCACATCTTCTTCTTCTTCTTTGGCAATCACTCATAGCTGAGTAAGATTGTCTTCCATGAACGTGGTCTTAACAGTGAGTCCGCAAGTGACTGTGGAGACCAATTCTGGATCCACACGTCCTTCCACAGTGGGGACATAGGTTTCTGGGTGGGAGTTGATCATGGTGAGGGTTTGCCAAATGTGCCTTCCTCTTAGCACAGTTCTCCCTTTCGTCCTGAGTTTGAGCGTCATCAAAGCTCATGACACTTTTGGTAAAGGCTGTTCTCCAGTTGGAGCGCTCACAGGCCAGTGTTTCCCAGTTGTCGGTGTTTACACTACATTTTTAAAGATTTGCCTTGAGGCAGTCTTTAAACCTCTTTTGTTGACCACTGACATTACGCTTTCCATTTTTAAGTTCAGAATAGAGTCGTTGCTTTGGAAGACGATAATCAGGCATCCAAACAACGTGACTAGACCAACAAAGTTGACGTTGAAGAATCGTTGCTTCAACACTGGCGATCTTTGCTTCTTCAGTGTCTATGGCACAGACCAAACTTCAATTCAGAGAACTGTCTGCTTTTGTGATCTCATTGTTCATGTGGATCTTAGCCAAAACTGCACAAAAACTTGTGAATGATACATCCATGTGGATGCTTAAATGCCTTTAGTGGTGAGAAACATATGCAGCTTGGTTAACAATCCTATTGTCAGGCTGCGTAGGAGAATTATCTGAGTCTGACTCATGGGTGCAGACTGAGGGCAAGATGGGGGGTGTTGTTCTCTTCTGGTAGATTCATATTGTTTGGTTCACAAGACAACACTTCAGAAAGATTAAAAATGGATTAAAAATAAAGTTTGCTGAAGGGAAGACAAGAAGTAAATTGACAATTTAGTGGGACTCTATCTAACAGATGATGATTTGTGCAAGGCCAGGGCACACTTCGACCCATTTGATGAAGCTGTAATTGAAAACTCAGGACATGACCTCACTAATAACTGCAATGAGACAAGATCCAGATTCAGCCTTTAGCAGCAATGTAGACTCGAAATGTGCCAAACCAAACACATTTATTTGGCTAGTGCCCTCCTTAGCATAAGAAGTATAGAGGCACACTCAGTTACGCTAATACTAGCACAGAAAGGCATTTTTGTAACTTCTTACATAGGAAAAAGGCAGAGGCTATAATACAGAATCTAATGTCTTGGACATTTGGGAAAAACTGATCCCACACTACTGAAAGTTAATGACCGTTGGGATTTGTTAATGCCTCGATTGATGCAGATGTTTCAGTATCTAAAAAATACCCAAAAGATTGTCAAGTTCCTTAGAAGGCTGCTATAAAGGAGACTGAGGGGAAATATTGGACTAGCCGCTTCTTACAAAACTCAAGTTTATCCTCATTCGGAGGATATGTTAAATTCCACACATTCAAATAACATTATTTCCCTCAAAGAATTCTAGGCACCACAGGTTACCTTCCACATAGTTACAATTCCCAGAAATCCTTAACAATCTACAGCTCCCATAATTCCTAGAGGGGGGAAATGTGCTTTGAATGTGATGGGAAGTTATAGTGTGTACACAGTTTAAACTACTCAGTACTATGTGGTGCAGTTAAATGAATTAACTTTTCTTTGGCATCTGCAATTCATTAAAATGCCAGGACAAGGCTCTGTTCTGTTGTTTGTAGTGCTAGGATGCAGTTACTGTTGTTACGGCATACCCTCCAACATTTCTCAGTTCAAAAGCGGCCTTTTCTGTGGTGGCTCCCTGCTTGTGAAATGCTCTCCCCCGGGAGGCTCGCCTGGCACCTTCATTACATAACTTTAGGCAGCAGGCAAAAACATTAGTCTTTTCAAAGGCCTTTGTTTAATTGGCCAATCAATGGCCTTTTAAACTGTATGGGGGGAGGGTGTTATTGGTTGTTGGTTTGTTTTTGTTATTATGGCATTTTATTTGTTATTTGGGGACATTGGTGGTGCTGTGGTCTAAATCGTTAGGTTGGCAGTTTCAATCCGAACGATGGGGTGAGCTCCTGTCGTTTCGTCCTAGCTCCTGCCAACCTAGTAGTTTGAAAGCATACCAGCGTGAGTGGATTAATAGGTACTGCTGTAGCAGGAAGGTAAACAGCGTTCCCATGTGCTCTGGTTTCTGTCACGGTGTTCTGTTGCACCAGAAGTGGTTTAGTCATGCTGGCTACATGACCCGGAAAGCTATCTGTGGACAAACACTGGCTCCCTCAGCCTGAAAGCGAGATGATCGCTGCAACCCCATAGTCGCCTTTAACTGGACTTAACCATCCAGGGGTTCCTTTACCTTTTATCTTTCCCTTATGGTATGTATTTTTGTGTTTTTATATTGTAAACTGCCCTGGGATATAAGGACACAATCACTGATAGGTCCACCCGCCATTGTGAAGCTCAAAGCAATGAAGATGATGCCCCCCCCCAGCTGTTGCCATTGGCTGTGGGTTTCTTGTGATGTCACAAAAGCGCTTGGCAACTGAGTGAATATAAAGGCAGGCCAAGGGGAAAGCCCTTTTCTGTTTCCAGCAGGACACACCTGGCAATGGATGTGACATTCAGCACTGCCCAGGTTTCTTCCACTTGGAGGAGGCAAAGTGGTGAATGGAAGGAGGCAATCCTCTGGCAGTCGGATGCTAGGGAGCGATAGATAATAAGGCAAGTTTGCTTGCTTGAAGGCTGTTGGTATCCATGGTTGGAAGCTGGTGGACGTCTCATGATGGACCTTAGAGAAGCTGGCAGATGTTGGTGGAAGGAAGCCAGTGGCATTTGGATTCGGATGTTGGTGGAGGCTACAAGGCTAAAGCAGACTGATGTTTGTGGATGTCGGCTGATGGAAGTTCACCTTTGGAAGCCAGTCAGCAGAAACCAGTGGATATTTGTGGATTGCAGCCAGGGCACAAACGTGAATGGATGTCATGTTTTTGGCTGTTGGCTGTTATATGTTTGTGTGAGTAAATGGGAGGTTTCAAATGTGGTTGAGGCAGAATGGTGTTTGCATGTGCACAAATGTGATGTGTGAAACATAGATATTCATGAATAGATGGAACCCATGGAGGGGGGGATATTGGTTTCATGGAATCAGAGAATCAGGGAATCGAGTTTGGTAGGGACCATGAGGGTCATCTAGCCCAACCCCTTACAATGCAGGAACCTTTTGCCCAATGTGGGGCTCAAACCCATTGGTGTGCTTCCAACCAAACTGCTTGGTTAGCAGGAGCTGGGACAGAGCAACAGGAACTTACCCCGTCACGGGGATTTGAACCACCGACCTTCCGATCAGCAAGCCCAAGGGGCTCAGTGGTTTAGACCACAGCACATAGATATTTAATAAATAAATAAATAAATAATTTTAGTGTTCCATTTCTCATTTGGATAGTGTGCGTAATATATAAATGTACATATTTGTATACTGTTCTGTACCTGAGTGAGCACACAAACCCTTTAGGCTTGATAGCAAAAACTTTTTAAATTGAGCCTCACCCTGGCAAAAGTCTGGATAACGAAATGCCACAAAGTAACCATTCCTGTTCTAGAGAATCTTGCACCATCTACTTATTCTAGTGGCCAAGTTTACTAATATATGCTGGAATGTTGCATCAGGGCTTCTGCTTATATCGATTCCTCATGGAATATCTGGGATCACTTTGTTCTTCTTGCAGAGGTTTTGATCACCCTTCAATTATTTCCCTAGCTTTGCGGTGACACGAACTGCTCAGTCAAAATATATTTGGCATGGTGATTCAAGGGCTGCTTTTACATGATTATTTGTCTGCTTGAAGCAATCAGTGCAGATGTTAAAAACTGAAGATAAATTATGATGCAACATCTGCTTCTGGTCCCTACCCACATGAGGGTTGGGGCTGTGCCTTGTCTGTCCACCCTGCAGGCTTCATCCTAAGAGTGTTTTAAATTCTCCTCTGTCTTTCCAGCTCCTGACTCACCTCCAGACTGGTCCTCCTTGGCCTATAGATTGGTCAAGGCTTAAAAAGGATGGTGTAGGCTGTCTTACCTGATGGGGAGCTCCATCTCATAAGGATATAGGCCGGGGTATAGTGTCGCTGTTCCTCCAGCAGTGCCAACAGAGCTCTGCAACCCTCCACTCATCCTGATCTGTTTAGTTGGGCTGTGTTGGCAGAGATCTCCATTGCAACGGCAGCTTCTTATTACCCTCTCTTTGAATTTGGCTGGTTCTGGCCACCCTCTGGACCTGGCTGCCCACAGTTGGGTTCAAGGTTCTCCTGTACACAAAAAGAAAACAGCGTGAAACATATTGCATTTAAAGTGCAATATGTGCCACTTAATACTGACGTTAGAAAGAAGCAACATGGGAGTACCTAAACATAGCATTATGCCTGCATCTGCTTGCATCTTCTGCTGAAGGCCCTTACAAGACTGGTAAGAGTTGTGGTTTTATAGCTTGTCTTGCCATACAAGGAGTATTTTACGAACTACTACCAAGGTCTGAAGAAGCTGTAAAAATCCACATCGTTTCAGTTCCCACCCTGACCCGACACGTCAATTTTTGCTTCTAGCGCTCCTTTGATCCTTAAGGTTTCCTCAGACTCTTCTACTGAGTCACCAGCTGCTACATGTTGGAAGGGAGATTAAGTCATTTCGAAATCAAAAGTTGGTAATGTACGCACAGTTCATGTGTACATCTTTGTGGCATGAAGCTGAGCTACAATGGCAAGAAGAGAGTGTCTGGAAGTTTGAAGATGAGGCCTCCATGGCTTGGCAGGGCCCATCACCAGTCCAAATTAGATACACTGCCAGCCATTGCCTCCCCTGCCTATACCCAATATGCTTTTCAGTGGTAGGTGGCAGTGCCAGTTTAGAACAGAAGCAGTGGCGGAGGAAGCCTCCTCGCCGTCCAGGGCGACGGCGCAGAGGCACCCCCCCTGGGGGCGGGGCGTCACGACGCGTCAGATGCACTGCGCATGCCCGGGATTTCCGGGCATGCATAGTGGATCCGGCTGGCGCTGCTGCGAGCCGGTGAGCGAGCGGCGGGTCGGGCAGCCCCACGGCACGCCGCTCGCTCACCCGCTCGCCGCAGGAGCAGCAGCGCCAGTGGGTCGGGCAGCCCTGTCCGTAAAGAAGCACGGACAGGGTGCTGGGTGGTGGGGGAGGGGCCAGGGGGTGTCACCCCCCCTGCCCTGGAACTGGGGGCGGAGCGCTCCCTACGCCCCGCCCTTCCTACGCCACTGAACAGAAGCCAAGCTCAGGTGGTCCCATCCACATGGACCAAACACCATTTTAAATTACCTAAAATCCAATGCCCTGATGCCTAGATCTATTAAATTCATTGATTTCATATACTATAGTCCAGGTAGGGCTACATCTGGACATTTCATAGGCCAAGGCATTGCATTTTGGGTGAATTAAGACGTTGGTTGCTACCGCAGATGAGAGCTGAGCTCAGCTCCCATTGAAAGCTCTGTCTCCCATCTACCACTGAAGCATGTCTAGGAGGCTGGTGGATGTGGCATCAGAGAAAACCTGTGATGGCCAAGGTTGCCACAAGAAGAGCTGAGCCTGGTGTTGGGTGGGGGGACATCAGCAGCATCAAACCACAGGCTCCGTGAAGTCCAGCACCAGCCCTGGGTGTATGAATGTGTTTTCTAATTTTGGCAAAAATAACCGGAAGAATCAGAAATCAGGAAGACCAAAATTTCAATAAGGAATGGGAAAATTTATAATTTGTCTTAAAAAACCATTGTAAACAGTTAAAACTGTTAGCAGGACTGGAATAACACTTGTAGTTTAATGGTGGACGTAATGGAGATGTAAAAGATTTGGATTATTATAAAAGATGCAGGAGGAAATGATTAACAATAGGACCCACAAAGGGGAGGAGGGAAGACCAGGAGATTCCTTCGAATCTTGTTTTTATGTTATATATTGGATATGTGATTGTAAAACTTTGATCAGAAAACCAAATAAACAAATTTAAAATGAAAGTGTTTTCCAATTTGTGCAAGGATGGTAGCCACAACACGTTCCTGCTTAATGGTGAAACTAGATGTGAAGGAGGGGATATCCATATTGTGGATATATTTCTCCAGGTAATGCAGCCTTCGTTCGAAGCCTCCCCTTTCACAGCTGCTTTTAACAAAAGAAAACAGCAGCTTAACAAGCCACAAAAATGTGAGGCTGTAAATTTTGAGGGACAGCACATCACAGGAGTCTCCTGTCCTTATCTCTCCAATGCTTCCTTTCCTTGAGACCAAAAGGTCAGGTCTGGCCCTCCTTCCCTGCCCCCTCCTGAATTTTTAAAGCAGTACCTCAGTTTGATATGACTGATGTGTTTGAGTGCTACTTCTTGTTGTTTCTTGTTGTGCAGGAACGTGGTCGTTCTCTTCCCATTATTTACCCTGATCTCAGCCTCTCTGTTTAAAAAAATGATAGGACACTGAAGAATGTGAAATGTACCAAGCAGAGTTTATACTGGAAGATGGCCAGGTGAGCTGTGCATCTTCTCCTTCCCGGAGAAAGATGCTTGGGCCATCTCAAGCTGTTCTCATTCCTGTCTCCCTTCCAACAAAAGCAAGAGCAGCAATGCCACAGCCGGAGACTCTGCACACTCATCATTTAGTTAATCCCAAAAGCCAATATCAATGCTAAATCCTTTGCCTTTAGGAATGCTCTTTTACCTTTAAACATTTGGTTGACAGTGAGATTTGACGGCTGCAGTTTTCCCTCCATCACCTGGCAAAGCAGGACTGGGAGATGTTACAGGCTGGATATTTCTCCAGGTGACTGTAAAAGGAACAGGTGCTCTCCCTTTAAGTCAATCTTCATATTAATGGGGTGTGGGGTTTTTTTTGGTCCGGGTTTTATTACTCTGACCCCTTTAAATTTCTCATTATTTTTCAATAATATTTTACTGCTCAGACGGATTACGAGTTTCATGTATTACAGTCTGCCAATTACCTGTTCGCCTGGGAGGAATAGCATTTGCCTCTGAGTGAGCCCTAAAGAGGAAAACAGCACCTGTCGGTGGAGTGCAGAACCTGCTTCACAAAGCAACATCTGAAATCAGGGCAAAAGTGTTTCTGTGTTGCAGGGATCTTTGTCAATTCCCCGTGGAACCTTCAATGTGGGATTCCACAGGGCTCAATCCTATCCCCCATGTTGTTTGACGTCTACGTGAAACCGCTGGGTACGGTTATCGGGAGGTTCGGAGTACGTTGTCAGCGGTATGCTGGTGACACTCAGCTCAATTTTCCCTTTACATCTACAGGTGAGGCAGTGGAAGTGCTGGTGGACCAGTGCTTGGACTGGATGAGAGCCACCAAACTGAAGCTCAATCCAGATAAGGCAGAGACACTGTTATTGGGTGGTTCCCTAGACCAGATGGCTGGGAGGTCGCCTGCTCTTGATGGGGTTACACTTCCTCTGAAGGAGCAGGTTCGCATAAGGTTACTAGATTTTTTTCAATGAATTCGGGGACTAAATAATTAAATAAATACTACACGTTCACATTTCCCTTTCCTCCGAGGCTTCTACCTCCTCTCTCCATGAGCCTGGGCAGCCCCAGAGTTGTTGGTTCTTTGGTGGGGGGGGGGGGAGTGGATCCTTGGTCTGATCTAGCAAAGCTCTTCCTATTTACAATATGTTTTTTTATTGCTCTCCAGAATTTTATCTGACAATGCTTATCAGCATGGAAGGTGGAGAAGGAGGCCCGAGAGCAGCGGCGAGGCTCAGGCAGCGCGATGCCGCCCTTCCCATCAGAGCAGCCCCAATCCCATTCCTACTTGCGTGCAAGCAGGAGGGGGCGGGGATCCTTCAGCTGGGAAGGGAGGCTTCCCGTTGCCTAACTGGGAGATCCCTGCCCCCTCCTGCTTGCACGCAAGCTCTGATAGGCAGCGTGAAGCCTCCCTTCCCAGCTGAGAGATCCCCGCCCCACTCCTGCTTGCACGCAAGTAGGAGTTGGGAGGCTGCTCCAATAGGCAGCATGAAGCCTCCCTTCACAGCTTGGTTGCTGGGGTCAGGGAAGATGGAGGCAGCCCGGAAGCTGCATCTTAGAGCCCCTGCACAGCCATCACATGGGGACTTCCGAGCAGCTCCTGAAGCCAGCCAGAGACAACTGCTCCGGGCTGCTGAGACTGCTGCTGCTGCGTTTCCCAGGGACATGAGATGAAATCTGGGGACATTCCGGGGATGGAATTTGTCTGGGGACTTATTCGCAAATCTGAGGACTGGTACCCCTAGGTTTGTAGCTTGGGGGGCAGGAGCGTCGCTGGGGGGGGGTGGTAGGGGCGGTACGCCCTGGGTGACAGGGGAGAGGGGTGACAAGCAGCGGTCCCTCCCGCCGCTCCCACGCGCCGCCGCTCCCTCCGTCACCCCGGGAGCAGCAGCGCACGGCCGAGCAAGCACCCCGTCCGTGCATTGCTGCTGCTCCTGGGGTGACTGGCGGTGCGTGGGGAGTGGTGGGAGGGGCCGCCGCTTGTCACCCCCACGCGCCGCCGCTCGCTCCGTCGTCCTGGGAGCAGCAGCGCACGGTGTGTGCGGTGCTGCTGCTCCCGGGGCAACGGAGCGAATGGCAGCGCGTGGGGGGGGGTGTGACAAGCGGCAGCCCCTCCCGCCACTCGCACGTGCCGCCGGTCGCCCCGGGAGCAGCAGCGCACGGCCCAACGACGGAGTGCGCCTGCGCGACATATACAGTGTACAAGCTAACAAGCTCTCATTAATCTTAATTAAAAAATTATCTTTATCAGATCTGGCACCTGAGAAAGAAATTACGTTTACTAATGTAATAGGTTTTCCTCATATCTCTGGATTGCCTATGTCTGAAATTTTAGGGCGCAACGTTAAGTGTCCTGAAAATAGCTGATTTTGGAGCTATCCTCTCTCAAATGTAAATAACCTACAGTAGTGGTAGTAATAATATCTCGGGTCAAACTAGTTCCAAGATAACAAACAGGAAACCTACATATGTTGCCACTTTGAACAATAGGAACTACTGGTGGCCTTTCGGATTTTGGAAGCTTTCCAGTTTGCAAGCATTGTTGTAGCTAGTGCATAACTGCTCCCTAGTGGAAAAGATATACCACTGCAGATTATTTCTATGCCTAGTTGTGACATAAGATATTTAAGTCAGTTGAGCATGTTGCCACCAGAACGTCAAACAATCTGTAGCTGGATTTATTTGTTCACGGTGGGTATTATGATGCTGGGCTTCTGCAAATGGGGGGGGGGTAGAATTTCTGTGATTTGTTTTTCTAAAATCCAGTTGAGATTAAAGTTTACTAGATTACTTGGGACGTGGGTGGTGCTATGGGTTAAACCATAGAGCCTAGGGCTTGCCGATCAGAAGGTCGGCGGTTTGAATACCCATGACGGGGTGAGCTCCTGTTGCTCGGTCCCTGCTCCTGCCAACCTAGCAGTTCGAAAGCACATCAAAGAGCAAGTAGATAAACAGGTACCACTCCGGTGGGAAGGTAAACGGCGTTTCCGTGTGCTGCTCTGGTTCGCCAGAAGCGGCTTAGTCATGCTGGCCACATGACCCGGAAGCTGTACGCCGGCTCCCTTGGCCAGTAAAGCGAGATGAGCGCCGCAACCCCAGTCGTCCACAACTGGACCTAATGGTCAGGGGTCCCTTTACCTTTAGAATACTTTACTCAACATGACTTTACTCACCGTGACTCAATGTTGAG
Source organism: Lacerta agilis (assembly GCF_009819535.1). Taxonomy (NCBI): domain Eukaryota; kingdom Metazoa; phylum Chordata; class Lepidosauria; order Squamata; family Lacertidae; genus Lacerta; species Lacerta agilis. The sequence continues at coordinate 49,674,812 of NC_046322.1, forward strand.
GGGGCTGGGGAGTGTCGTGCGCGCATGTCAGGCGCAATGCGCATCACACACATCGCCGTTTCAGTGGTCAGCTCCTCCAGAGCCTTTGGCCTCCGCAAACAATGCGACGTTGTCTGCATGACATCACACGCATGCAGCGTTCGACAGGACCCCCTCAATCTTGGGGGGAACCTGGCGCCTCTGTCCCCAGCTCAGCCATTTTGCCGGGTCAGGCTCCCTCACTCAGGGAAAACCAGGACTGTGTTTGCTTAGTAACATCCATGCTTCTCTTTCTTTCTCCTGGATCCCAAAGGTAGCTAGTACTTCCTGAAGGGCCAATATACAGAATAAATATCCCATCTGTCCCATGGGTAGGTATGCTCTCCACATTGCCATTAATTTTACAGCCTCAATAGCATACTACTCAGTCCATGCCAGAAGAACAGAACTGTGAACTTTGGAAGTTTATGAACTCTTGCCATCAGAGGCTGGTCCAATAAAAGTAATTGCCTTACCTGTTTTGCCTCATTGAATATGGAGAAGGCAATAAACCCAATGAATCACATTCAATGTATTTCCTCCTGCGCTCAGTAAAGACCCTTTTTTTCATTACCAGTGCACTGGGATGTATGATTCATGCAACAAGCTTGCACATATTTAGTCTACTCCTTGGAAAGGTGCTGCTTTAATCTTGTTGCGGGTCAACTTTGTGCTAATGAAGATGGAGAAGTTACGGCACGATCCTATGCATGTTTCAACAGAAATGAATCCACGGTGCTCAATTGGACATATTCCCAGAAAAGTGTGTGCAAGACTGTAGCCTAAAACTTGTATGGGCAAAACCGGGTGGTAGGTCAGAGAACCAGTGAAAAAAGTAGGGAAATCTGTGACCTCCCCTGATGTTGCTGAAATACAACTCTCATCATCCCTGATCATTGATCAAGTTGGCTGGGGCTGACAGAAGTTGGAACGCATCAACATCTGGAGGATCATAGGTTCCCCAATCCTAGACTAAAGTATCTGACAATAGGGTGAGTTCTTTTCCTTCCTTCCCTCCTTCCTTCCTTGGTTCCTCAATCCTAAACTAATGTCTCTAACAATATAGTGAGTTCTTCCCCCCCCTTCCTTCCCCCCTTCCTTCCTCTCTTTCTTTCTTTCGCCAAAAGTGGTCTATTGTGTTAGCATTCAAACTTCAAACAAAATAAATCTTACGAACATCTTCGAATCTAAAATTTTAAAAGAACATGTGGAAATTCTCATACCTCAAGTTTTTACCGCATATGAAAATTGCATTTATTTGCTTATTTTACATCATTTGTATACCACCCTGGCCACAATGCCCTGTTTTGTTTCCAGCTTCCCCAAGTATCCTCTTTTTTCTTTTATTGCTAGAGGGAAACATAAAAAATATCTGCACAAAGGTATGGAGCCTAAATTACAAGCCTAAATTCAATAGCTGGCTCATAAGAACATGCATGTATGCATTTGTCATGGGGTAGTTTTACAATTTAAGCATTTCAAATGAAAGCAAGCCACAAATTAGGAACTGGGTAAAAACATAGAGGAAACTGAGTTATTTAAATTGGGGAAATGAGAAGAGGAATAGAGAACAATTAAATATACCACAACAATAAAATATAGCGACAGGGTTTATAGGGTCAGAGATTTTTCTTTCTTGCAACTAATTCTGTAATGTACCTTTTTTGAAGACAATTTCTATTTAGGAACTTTCCATGCTACATTACAAACTATTCTGGTGAGGCCCATAGACCGTCAGAGAGGCTTTTTAGAGGCAGAAAAGGCTGCAAATACTTATTTGGACCCAAGATTTGCTTATAGTTGAAACAATTAATTTTTTTCCCTTTCCTGACACAGTAGAGGGATACGACTTGCCTGTGAATCATTTCCACATATGCATATTTAGTGTACACTAAACTGCAAATTGAGCAAGTAAACTCACCCCGCCCAAATTAATTACAAAAGGGCCACTATAGTCCCTTAGTTACAAAGAGTTTAAGATATTTTTGCAATGGAGTGATGCAGATCTATGGCAACACACCAGATCTACATATTTTATTGGGCAGTGCATAGTTCTGGCATCAAATCCGTAACTCATTGCTCAGACCTTACTAAGGATGACTCCTGTATTTCCCAAGACCAGAAACAGTGAAAATCTCTGATTTTCTCAGCATCCTAAATTGTTGTGGCTGTGCCTGTCAGACTTGAAGTGTTCTGCCATCACCTTCACGCATGTTTTACCCATAAGTAGAAGGAATTCCTGTTTGCCTTCTGGTCTGGATTACATGATCTGTAAACACAGCAATGCCCTTATGAACTTAAGCAAGACGGCAGGATCGACTGCTTAAAATTTTTCTAGTTGACAAATGGTTTTTAAGGATATCAAGGCTGGTCTGGTGGTTTCAGCATCAGCTCTGCGGAACTCTGATTTTAAACAGCTATACAACATTGAAAATCACAGAGTATTTTGGCACCATGGGAAAAACCTGAGACCTGAAACCAGCACTGTACTGTTAACTCCTAGGACCTGTTATTCTATAAGATTGGTCGCACTGAATGTCACAGTTCTCTCCAGGAAAAGAACAACCTTACAGCTTCTTTATACAATGTTTGTAGGTTATCCTTGTGTTTTTATTTTTTGCTTTTATTTTCTTTGTATCACTTTCTTTCTTTATAATGGAAACCTTTTCAATAAAATATGAATACCAAAAACTGTTTGTAGTGAAAGTTCATGCCTTATTGCTAGGCTGAAGAAATATAGTCCTGACTTACTTAATATCTAGATCCTGTTAATTTCATCCTAGGGCTTAATAATAATAATAATAATAATAATAATAATAATAATAATTTAATATATATATACCCCGCCCACCTGGCTGGGTTTCCCCAGCCACTTTGGGCGGCTTCCTGGAGAAGAGAAGGTTAAGGGGTGATATGATAGCCATGTTCAAATATATAAAAGGATGTCATATAGAGGAGGGAGAAAGGTTGTTTTCTGCTGCTCCAGAGAAGCGGACACGGGGCAATGGATTCAAACTACAAGAAAGAAGATTCCACCTAAACATTAGGAAGAACTTCCTGACAGTAAGAGCTGTTCGACAGTGGAATTTGCTGCCAAGGGGTGTGGTGGAGTCTCCTTCTTTGGAGGTCTTTAAGCAGAGGCTTGACAGCCATCTGTCAGGAATGCTTTGATGGTGTTTCCTGCTTGGCAGGGGGTTGGACTGGATGGCCCTTGTGGTCTCTTCCAACTCTATGATTCTATGAAAAGATTAAAAATTCCAACAAAAGTCATTAAAAACTTCCCTAAACAGAGCTGCCTTCAGATGTCTTCTAAAAGTCAGATAGTTGTTTATTTCCTTGACATCTGATGGGAGGGCGTTCCACGGGGTGGGTGCCACCACCGAGAAGGCCCTCTGCCTGGTTCCCTGTAACTTTGCTTCTTGCAGTGAGGGAACCGCCAGAGCTGGACCTCACTGTCCGGGGTGAACGATGGGGTTCAACACTCCTGCACTTCTGGTTTCGTATGTAAGCACACAACTGGAAGTAAAGAAGAAAAGAAAAGACCTGTAATAGAACCTGGAGGGTATTCGAGCTACACTCTCATCCTTCCTTCAGGGCAAAACCTCTTCCATGTCTTCCACTGAGGGGAACATAGTATCCGCACTGTCTTTCCCCCCATAGTCTCCATTCTGATGGGGGGAGGGAAGCTTTACTCCCCATCTCACACCAACTGGAAAGGTAGTGTGGTGTAGTGGTTAGGAGGTTGGACTAGGACCTGGGGGACCAGGGCTCAAAGTTCTCAGTCAGCCATGAAGCTCATTGGGTCTTCATGGGCCTGTCACCATCTCTCAGGCTAACCACAGGTTGTTGTGAAGATAAATAACAGGGGAGAATGTAAACTGCCTTGAGCAGAGCCATCTTTAGCATATGCGCTGCCAGGGTGCAAAGATCTGCTCAGGGCCCCCAAATTTAGTTTAGCCACCCCCAAATTAACTTTTATTGAGCTTTTTTGGATGGGGGGTAAGCTTTGACTTTTTTTAGGGGGGCGAACTCAAAGTTGTTGACCTTGTTTTGGGTGGGGAATCGCTCTCCTGTTACAACGACGCAGCAGAAAAAAACTGATTTTGTTTCCTGACTTGTCAGGAATATTTGACGCCACAGAGTAACAGAGCAACAGAGGAGGGGGGCAGGAACTTTCGCTCCATTGCTTTTCACTGCCGCCGATCGAGACGGATCGGTATACAGTAGGTATACATTGGCGCCTCCCAGAATTTGGTGCCTGTGTGCCGCGCACCCATTGCACCCCCGGGTAAAGACCGCCTTGGCCTTGAGCTCCTTGGAGGAAATGTGTGATATAAATTTATAACAGGTACCATTTTCAGCCTTTGCCTCCTCCTCTTCTGTCATTCCCTGATAGGTGACTGTCAGACCCTTTTTAGCTCAGTCATATTTACCCACTCACTGCGTGTTTCGTTATCCCTTTTCTCTCCTTCTCCGGAGATTAGTCTTGTGGGATTTCAATCCTAGTGCTCACTATCCTTCTATCTATCCCCATCCCCGAGCTTTCTCGTTTTGACCAACTCCTTTGATCAGCTCCATCAACGTGGGGTTTGTGGCACAAAACTGGCAGAAAACCGTGACACTTCTTTGGAGTCCATCGGACAATGTTAGATTTGGGGGCATTAACTTGTGACCCCGATTAGCAGTGCCAATTACCTGGTGGGAGGGGGCAGCACAAAATGTGGGGTTCGCAGCACAAAACAAGCGCTAAACTTTGGCATCAGTTTTTTTTTTGGGGGGGGGGGTATCCAGAATTTTGAGGTCACGTGGTAATGAAGCTCCTTTGATCTCCCTCTCTGTAGTGGTCAGAGTGGGACGCTCTCTCCAAATTTCCTCCTCTAATCTCTACCTGGTTTTCCTAAACCTGTTATAGCCCCTTCCCCCTTCCATTGAACGACTTTTTCTGTATTCTCAAAACCTTTCTCTGCTATTGTTTCACTGCGACTCCTTTTTCACGCTGCTCTTTGCAAGTTATAACAAAATAATAAAACTGGGAGACCGTGACACACTCACACCCCTAGACCCGTATGTTTATGTAAATTGGAGCATGCATTATTTATTCTGCTTGATGTTTACCGAAAATGCAAACCAGGACATGCAAAGGGTGTGGTTGAATCTACAAAACTGAAGTCCTGTTTTTCTACTTGCTTTGCCCGTGGCCACCAGCTGAAAAGCATTATTACTTCATTCCCTCCCCCCTCTACCGTACAATTTGCTTCCCATCTGGTGTTGTGGCAAATAGTGTTTCATAAAGTGCTGGCAGTTGTGTGCAGAGTGGTTACACGGGTAATTTATCACAACCGGGATGGTAGCATTGATCCCACTTTTTCTCTTCTCTTAGGAAATACTGCACAGGTGAACAGAAGGCCGCTCTTTCAAAACACAGGTGGCACAGCAGCTGTAGATTTGCCTTATTATGCTTCCATTGCCCTTTCTTTTTCCCAATTTAAGGATGTGCCTCTCTTCAAGGTGTTATAGGGGACCAGGCAAAATCAGCAATCCCTTCTGGGTGTGCCCAAGGTCATCTTAATAAACAAGTTGCTTTGCTTCAAATTATTGCTCATTAAAATGCTGACTATTAACACAGTCATTTCTTAGTCAGTCCTAACCATATCTACTCAGAATTAATTCATGCAATTTCTCACAACGTATAAGTAACCCTGCATTTATAGGTTGCTCTGCTACCACAGCAGAGTCATATTGAATTCTGCGACATTTACTCCCAGTTGCAGGTAAATGGGATTAGGATTGCAGATTTACACAGAAGTAAAGTACCCCTGGGACGCGGGTGGCGCTGTGGGTTAAACCACTGAGCATCTTGGGCCTGCCGATCAGAAGGTCGGCGGTTCGAATCCCCGAAACAACGGGGTGAGCTCCTGTTGCTCAGTCCCAGCTCCTGCCAACCTAGCAGTTCGAAAGCACGTCAAAAGTGCAAGTAGATAAATAGGTACCACTCCAGTGGGAAGGTAAACGGCGTTTCCATGCACTGCTCTGGTTTGCCAGAAGTGGCTTTGTCATGCTGGCCACATGACCCGGAAACTGTACGCCGGCTCCCTCAGCCAGTAACATGAGATGAACACCGCAACCCGAGTCGGACACGACTGGACCTAATGGTCAGGGGTCCCTTTACCTTTTTAAAGTCCCCCTGAGCTCTTAGGCACCTACTTCCTAGGAATTATGCTCAATATGGGTGTTGCAAACGTGACCATGCGAACGATTGCAACTTGAACGTTTTGTAATATTTGTTTCTCACAATTTTCCAGAAGAGAAATGGGAGGGGAGAATATTGAATCAGTTTGGTTAGGTGTTGACTCACTGATTCCGCATGCTGCAGTTCTGGGCTAAGCCCACAATGCGATCCAGTAAAGGAAGTGTCAATGAGATGAGCAAAATACCTTTCTCTCTAGATTGTAGCAGGAAGAACAAGAAGTGAAGAACTGAAGCTGGTTCTCCTCCTTTCCTTCCTTATAATAGGCATGTGTGACTCCCACACATCCATGTGTAGATTTTGTCTGCTTGAATTGTGTTTTACCTTGTTGGAAGCTGCCCAGAGTGGGTATAATAATAATAATAATAATAATAATAATAATAATAATAATAATGGCACCAGGCAAAAACATTCCTTTTTAACTAGGCCTTTGGTTGATTTGATTTACATTCTATGCCCTTTTAAAACGTGGTTCACTTTTTTGAGGGGGTGTGTTATTGGGTTGTTGTTTTACTGTTTGTAATGAAGTGAGAGCAATAGTTTACTTGCTCAAATTAACAAATAAGAAAGTTTTCAGAATTTAAATTCTAGATTAAAATTGATTACCGGTACTTAATTGAGAAGGGAATTGTAACAAAAAAACACTGGGGCATAATTTGAATTGTAGAGTGCCTGGTATGTGGTGGGCAGACCAAAGCACTCGTCAGGAGAGCTATGAGATTCAGGTGAGGGTCAGATGCCTTGTCAATCCCAGCAGGAAGACCTGGCCTGCCCAGGCCTCAAAAGGTTTAAAAAGTTCAGTTATTGCAAAAGCTTTTCAGTGTTAATTTTACGCATTTTTTAAAATCACCATGGTATTTAACAATAATAATAGAGGAGAAATTGTGAATTGCAGAATTTTAAATGCCCGTCATCACCCTTGGCTTCACTCAATTTTGTTAATAACACTCAGGGCCGTCTTGTCATAGATGCTGGGTGGCGCGACGCGCCAGGGTGCCGGGCCCCCCAGGGGCACCCCACGAGCCCGCCGGCATACCGGGCGCCCCCTCCCCAACCCACCCCCACGGGCGGGCAGGCGGGCGCCGGCAGGCGTGCGGCAAGCCGCCCGCCCTCCGGAGCCCCAGCTGGAGCGCTGGGAAGGGCGCGCAAAGCCCCGTGCCGCTCCAGCGCCACGCCCCTCATCCCCCGCTTGCCCACCCCGCCTCCCGAGGGGCGGCCAGTGCGGGAGGGAGGTGGGCGGAGAGGCGGCACGCCGGGGGGGGGGGACACCGATGGATCGTCGTGCCACAGCGGCCAATCACTTTAAGACGGCCCTGATAACACTCCTCCATTTTCTTCTGGTTGTGGGGATGTGGGTGGGGGATGGGGAGGGGCCTCACAAGTGGAGTAGCCTAGGGCAGTGTTTCCCAACCTTGGGCCTCCAGCTGTTTTCGTACTACAATTCCCACCATCCCTGACCACTGGTCTTGCTAGCTAGGGATGATGGGAGTTGTAGTCCAAAAACAGCTGGAGGCCAGAGGTTGGGAAACACTGGCCTAGGGCCTCTCTTCATCTAAATCCGGCCCTGCCCCCTTTCCTTTCTAACCTAACACTGCATGCAACAGACAGTCTCACAACAATTGAAACTGATCTGTAGAAAGCACAACTTGAAAAAGAAAAAAGAGATAATGCACGTATTTTTGAAAATTAAGAAATGGCATTGCCATTCCAACGGTGTGCGTGGACTGCTGCATCTTGTGACCGATCCTATGGGGTGGGGCATCCTTGCAACCCTTAGATGCTATGGGGTGGGGGCATCCTTGCAACCCTTAGATCCTATACGGTGGGGCATCCTTGCAACCCTTCCAGTATTCTGCATCTTGCGACCGATCCTGTGGGGGTGAGGCATCCTTGCAACCCTTCCAATATTTTATTTACGTAAATTGGTGTCCTCCACCGCCGGTGGTCTGTTCGTACTAAACACGCATAGGATTGGCCACAGGGCCGCCTCCACCTGCGCTTCCCCCTCCTCGTCTCTACAAGGCAGGCTCAGGCTCCGGGGAGTGGAAGGGGTTAAACGGGGCGTGGCGAGGGGGCGTGTCCGCCGCGGGTTCCCAGCCCCGCCCCCGCACGCCGCGTGAATTCACGTAGCGCGCGCGCCGGGACCCGGAAGCATCTCTCGGCGATGGCGGCGGCAGAGGGCGCGGGGCAGCAGTGGGTGCTGGTGGAGATGGTCCAGGCCTTCTATGAGGTGAGCGGGCCGGGAGGCGGCGGCGGCCCCTCGAGGTGGGTGGCCGGGTGGGTCGCCGAAAGGCTCCGCCGGCCTTCCCCCCCCCCCAGAGGAACGGAGAGAGGAGAGGCTGGAGGCTTCCCCCCCCCACACACACACAACCGAAGAGGGAGGCTGAGGTCTGGGTGGGACGCCGGGGAGGAGGGTGGCTGCCCGATGGAGGGGCCCATGGGCGGGGAGGGGAAAGGGGTCGCCACGCCTGGCCGTCAGGAAGACGCATAGGAGGAGCTAACAACAACAACAACAACAACTAGGGACAGAGTTCCCTTCGCAGCCCTCCTCCCAAGAAAATAAAAATAAAAATTTGAGGGGGCCGGACATCCCAAGTTGAGGGGAATTCCCATTCAAATGGTGTGTGTCTGTGCCTCATCATCATCATCATCATCATTAAGGGAGCTGGCCCCCCAAAGTTCAGGGGAATTCCTATTCAAATGATGTGTGTCTGTGCCATATTATTATTATTATTATTATTATTATTATTATTAAGGGAGCTGGGCCCCCAAAGTTCAGGGGAATTCCTATTCAAATGATGTGTGTCTGTGCCATATTATTATTATTATTATTATTAAGGGAGCTGGGCCCCCAAAGTTCAGGGGAATTCCTATTCAAATGATGTGTGTCTGTGCCTCATCATCATCGTTATTATTAAGGGGGCTGGCCCCCTAAAGTTCAGGGGAATTCCTATTCAAATGCTGTGTGTGGCTATGCCATATTGTTATTGTTATTTATTGAATTTATAAATACCCGGAGGTCTCAGGGCGGTTCACAGAACAAAGTCACTTATATCTAAGAGCCCAAGGCATCAAAAGATTTTTGAATCCTGACAAAGAATCCAGCATAGGGTGGATTATGTGGGGTAGGGCTTTCCTGCTTCCCCCAATATTTTATTCAAGTTTGCACCCTTGTGGTGATAATTATTATTATTATTATTATTATTATTTTTCTGGGTTACCCCAGCCACTCTGGGGCGATATTTATCTTTGCTCCTGACGCATCTCCAAGCCAGGAGAATTTTTCTGCAACACTGCGATTAAAAGATGTCCTCTCTGAATACGGACAGCGCTCTCCCCGTTGTCATTCCCAGATTTAATTTTAGGAACAAGTTTTTAAAAGGCTTTAACTGATGTCCTCTCTGATAACGGACAGCGTTCTCCCCATTGTCATTCCCAGATTTAATTTTAGGAACAAGTTCTTAAAAGGCTTAAACTGCTTGCTGGGGCTGATGGGAACTGTAGTTCAGTGCCGTCTTCAGGTACAAAGGTTCCCCACACCTGTAAATCTAAATTTGGGTTTCCTGAACGTGGGTCTCCCATCGGTTTTTGAACAGCAACTGCCATCATCCCCATCTAGCAGGACCAGTAGTCAGGGGTAATGTACTCCAAACCCCAAGTTTGGGAAACACCCATATAAATGGTCTCTGTTGTGTGTGCCCAGGAGCAGGCATTTAATCCTATCTGGGTATCTTCTTTAGGTTGTACACACAAACGATGCCCCTGCAGATGGGGCATCTCCTCTAAGAAAGGTGTGTGTGTTGGCTCCAGGGAAGGAAAGCATCTTTGCTTGTGTTCAGCCAAACTTTGTGAGTGTTGCAAGCTGGCATGGCCAGTCAAATTGTGCCTGGGCTTCTGATTGGGCAGTGCTAGGCTTCCTAAACATTTCAGTTGCATTACGAGTTTGGCTAAAACAGCGAAAAGTGGTGAATTTAACTTGTACACTTTTAAAGAGATGGCAAACTTAGAGAAATGATTAATGTGCAGCCGGTATTTTTGTTTACTTTCCAGGCTCCAACTTACCATCTTATTTTGGAAGGTATTCTAATCCTATGGATAATCAGACTTCTTTTCTCCAAGACGTACAAGCTTCAGGAGCGATCTGACCTCACACCTAAGGTTTGATGTTCCAAAATAGTCTCAATGTGCTCTGACAAAAAAAACTACAGGATACAAGTCAATATGATTAATAGCTGTAATGCTTGAAATAAGCACTTCAATCTAATCACAGCATGTTTTTATTAAAGATTTTCTTTGGTTACATACATCGCCTCTATATTAAGATCATAAAGTTCCTTTTACATATCAGTTATATTCGACGTGAAACTTTAACGTAGGCTATACAGTATAAGATTGGGGGAGAAGAGAGGTAGGAAGAGAGAACGGGGGGGGGGAGAGAGAGAAGAGGGGGCTGAGTAATCATAGTTGTATATCAGCTTAAACTTTACAATTATCAATAAACAGTTTAAAATATGTATTTAAAAACATTCTACATGCCAGGAGAGGCTTGCCTAAACAAAAAAGTTTTCAGCAGGTTTTGGAAAAAGTATAACAAAGGCACCTGCCTGGTGTCAGTAGGCAGGGAGTTCTGAAGTGGGGGTGTTGCCCCACTAAAATATGGATTTCTTACAAGTGTGGAGCAAATATTAAGTGGCCCATATTGGACATATATCGAGTAAAGTGGTCCTGTAAGTAAACTGATTCCAAGCTGTTAAGGGCTTAATATACTGAAAGTAACACCTTGAACTTGTCTCGGTAGCCTATGGGCAACCAGTACAGAAATCTGAGTGGGCAAGATCTCCCTCCTGTCAGGGATGCGGGTGGCGCTGTGGTCTAAACCAGTGTTTCCCAACCTTGGGTCTCCAGCTGTTTTTGGTCTACAACTCCCATCATCTCTAGCTAGCAAGACCAGTGGTCAGGGACGATGGGAATTGTAGTCTGAAAACAGCTGGAGACCAAAGGTTGGGAAACACTGGCCTAAACCACTGAGTCTCTTGAGCTTGCCAATCATAAGGCCAGCAGGTTTTTTTTGTTTTTGTTTTTGGGTGAACTTGCTTGGTGCATCTGTACAAAGAAGTTGATTAATTTCATAATGATCCTTTTAATGTCTATATTGCTCTTGCATAGACATGTTGTCAGCATAATCAACTGTTTTCCCAGCGCAAACAAATATGTGGCAATAGTTACAGCGCCAATTGGCATGCATAGAACATCAAAGAAATATGTGGATTAGTAAATGGGAAGCATATTATTATGAATGAATTACATTTTTGTATCCATTTAACTTACCAGACATGCGTGTAAAATCCATCTGCTTAGATCAAAAATCTCTTCCTGATTTTCTCAATAAAATTATTAACAACCAATATTTTGGCTTCTTTCTGTTTCAGGAAAAGGAAGAATTGATTGAAGAATGGCAACCAGAGCCACTAGTTCCTCCTGTATCAAAAGACCATCCAGCTCTCAACTACAATGTTGTTTCAGGGTAATCCTAGAATAAATCAATTTCATGTTTGACTAAACAGCCCAATCCCTTGCATGCTTCCTTGAAAGTCAGTCCTCCTGATTTCAAAGGTGCTCGCTTCATAGTTAGTATGCTTATTGTTGCAGCTTTGATTACTTTCAGGGGAAATTGTGATTTGCTCTCTTGCAGACTTTGAGAACCAGGTTACAGAATGGATTGAACTTTTAGCTTGCAACATAATTTTGTAAAAAAAAAAAAAAAACAACCTCATGTCCGCATGAGGATGCTTGGTATCTGGTTCACTTAGTTAGCATTCAGCTGCTTAATTGATATTAGAGGCTTGCCTGTTGACTTTTCAGAAACGCTATTGTGAAAGCTTGTCATCAAATCTAAACTTCTTAAGCTGTGGAGATTTCAGTGGTTAAGAAATGGTTGCTGGCTTCTTTGCGCTTCCGAGAGTGAAGGCAAACCACTGTATTAGCAGTACCAAAGTGATCTCTCTGGTATGCAAGCCTGGGCAGTGTGTATGGGGGCCCTGGGCTGCCCAGACGACAAGACCCCCCTCTCGCCCTCGCTGATGTGGTCCAAAGGAAAGGAAAGCAATCTGTTTGGCACCAGCTTGGCTGCAGGAGTTGCTGGAAGGAGGCAGACAAGGTGCCATCCAAGCATCTTACGGACTCCACTCTGGATTTGTGTCAGGTTTACTCCTTCGCCTTTTCTTTCCCCAAATATATCCTGCAAGGCAGCAGAGATTTAGGCCCAGAGTTTTCCTTCCCAGGTTCATGAGCCCCACCTGCCCCTCACTTCCCACTCTTTATTGGCCTCTTCCACTCAGTTTGCTGGAGTCTGTTTTCACATGCAAGGGAAGTCCCTAACCCACTAAGGGTTTGAGACCCATTGGCTACTCTCACCTGGTTTAGCCGGCCAGTCGAAGCCATTCCCAGGGTGTTGCTGCTGCAACATGCTGACAGCTTCTAGGAGCCACAGGTGAGAGCTGAGCACAGGTTGGGCACCAAATGTGGACAAACTACCCCAGAAGGAGCCTAACATGTCTCTCACCGCCCCTCCCCTAACACCCCATAGTAAAGGTAAAGAGACCCCTGACCATTAGGTCCAGTCGTGTCCGACTCTGGGGTTGTGGCGCTCATCTAGCTCTATAGGCCAAGGGAGCCGGCGTTTGTCCACAGACAGCTTCCGGGTCATGTGGCCAGCATGACAAAGCCGCTTCTGGTGAACCAGAGCAGCGCACGGAAACGCCGTTTACCTTCCCGCTGGAGCGGTCCCTATTTATCTACTTGCACTTTGACGTGCTTTCGAACTGCTAGTTGGGCAGGAGCTGGGACCGAGCAACGGGAGCTCACCCTGTCACAGGGATTCGAACCGCCGACCTTCTGATCAGCAAGCCCTAGACTCTGTGGTTTAACCCGCAGCGCCACCTGGGTCCCTTTACACCCCATACACCCCGGTTAAGAAGCAAAACCTATAATATTCTGAATGTTAATGTTGACCCCAAAGTAAGTTATCCTAAAACTAGTAGTTAGACATAAAGATTTGTTTTCTACCTTGCATATCCTGCAATAGTAGTTCAGTAATAAAAAAACAAAACAAGTAAATAGATATTTGATCATTGAGGAGAGGTAAGAAACCTCTTTATTTTAGCTCTTTTGAAAGCAAAGCAATCTTTAACTAGGGCAGTTTTAATTTCTGATTGTCGTAAGGTAGTTTATATGTTTCCCAAGATCCTTCTTAAATTTTCCTCCCCACTGCATGTTCCAGAGTTTCAGATACGGGTTCTTGAAAGTAGTTACAGTGGTACCTTGCTAGACGAATACCTCGCTAGACGAAAAACTCGCTGGACGAAAGGCATTCGCTAACAAAAGGGTGACTCGCAAGATGAATTTTCCTATGGCCGTGACTCGCAAAACGCAAATGTTTTGTGATCCCCCCCCCTAAAACTGCACTTCCTCCGACCGTGCTTCGCAAGACGAAATTTCCGCTATACGACAACACTCGCGGAACGAACTAATTTCGTCTTGCGAGGCACCACTGTAGTGTCTGAAAGTGCCAAATTCTGTGTGAGATGAGTGCCACAACCCCAGTTGCCTTTGACTGGACTTAACCATCCAGGAGTCCTTTACCTTACCTTCAACAAGAATGCAGCTGTTTGAAATGTGATACAAATTCTAAAAAAGGAATCCCCACACCAGAAAGACTGAACAGCTTCCACCATTGCAATATGTATTTTCAAATTAGTTGTGTTTACAGTGTTGTGCAGAATTTTTAAAAGCGCTGTTCTCTTACCACATGCCTGAAACGAAGTTAGGATTATTAGTAAGCTAAGAAAAGTTTGATTTTCTTTTCTTTTCAGGCCTCCAATTCATAACATTGTCGTGAACGGCAAGGAATGCATAAACTTTGCGTCATTTAATTTTCTTGGGCTTTTGGATAATGAAAGGGTCAAGGTAAGTGCCTGCACTGTTGCTCATCTGTAGGTATTGGCTCAGGTGTAACAATCCTGCCTTAATAATCTATGGTTTATTAAGCAGGGAGGGAGCACCATGCCCCCTGTCTATGACTTTGTTAAAGTGCCCAATACAGCAAACAAAAGTATTTTGTAAGAAGTAGGTGCAGATAGAGTCTTGAGAAAACATTTTGGAGAGGGTTTCAAGTCAGGTCAATTAAGAAAGGTGGTGGTTTTAACTTTTTATTTAAAATAAACAAAAATAATCTAGTAAAAACAAAAATGTAACCTGTTGTTTTTTTTAAATCAAGTGTCCTGACTTAGCATTCTAAGATCATCAGTTAATAATGTTTTATACAAATTAGTATAAAACACCTGATTCTCCCAGCAGCATGGTGGGGGTGGAGAGAGACAATCTTTTGCTGCTGCTCTGCAGGGCGAATCAGGTGTTTTGCGGGACATGTCTTTTGCTGCCGCTGCACCCTGTAGACCAATGGGCTGCAGGTAGGCCGGGGTGGAGATACCTCGGCACAACAGAGGCTCCCAGACATCTCCATCCAGTCACAAAAGGTGGGTTGTCAGTGGCAAAATGCGACTAGAACAATAGGCGTATCCAACGCCAGTCCTCGTGTTCCCTTCCAACTTGGTGATTCTATGAATACTGTAGAAATCATTTCTTTTCTAACTGTACTTAACAACTCTCCTCCTGTTATGCTTATTCAAAGAATGCAGCCCAGAAATCTCTGACAAAATACGGTGTTGGCACCTGTGGCCCAAGAGGATTTTATGGAACCTTTGGTATGTATAACCTGTTTTTTCCAGTAGAGCGTTAAAGGTCGCTAATTGAATGTGGACATCACATAAAGGAATTGGGAGGTGTGAACGCATGCTAACGTATTCCTCATTCAGATGAATTGGCATATAAGCTTGTTTTTTTGCATAGTGTCATCAACATGCACACACATGGAGTAATAACAAGAGCACATGGTCCCTTTCCTGAGAAGCACACAATCTAGAGTTTGTCATGGGGAGACAGCAGAAAGCAAGCTGAAACTGAGCATAAACAGAAAAGGAGTTTCCATTCAGTTCAGTTGAACATACTACAGCTCAATCCTCCTCCTCCTCTTCTTTGGTGATCACTCTTAGCTGAGTAACATTGTCTTCCATAATCACGGTCTTAACAGTGAGTCCGTAGGTGACTGTGGAGGCCAATTCTGGATCCACACGTCCTTCCACAGTGGGGACATATGTTTTTGGGCGGGAGTTGATCACGCTGTGGATTTGCCAAGTGTGCCTTCCTCTTAGCACATTTCTCGTCCTGAGTCCAAGCGTCTTCAAAGCCCATGGCCCCTTTGATCAAGGCTGTTCTCCAAATGCTCTCAGGCCAGTGTTTCCCAATTGTCGGTGTTTATACTACATTATTTAAAGATTTGCTTTAAATCTCTCTTGTTGACCACCAGCATTACGCTTTCCAGTTGTAAGTCCAGAATAGAGTAGTTGTTTTGGAAGACAAGATATATAGATATTTATATAGACACACACACACACACACACACACACAAGATACACACGTCTGCTCACGGAGTTTGAGGGGCTTTATACTCGGGGAAACTAGGTACAGAATTGCATCGGTAGCAAATGAGAGCTAAGAGGTTCTGCCAAAGACATCAGAGAAAAAGTGAGTTCACAGGAGGGATTTGAAGGGAAAGAATAACTGTTGGAATGTCCACTGGTTTTTTTTTTGGTTTTTTTTTTTTGGCTGCTGCTGCTTAGAAGATATTTCCAAGACTGGAATTATCCATATGAGTTTGAGCAGGCCTCCCTAAAAACCCAGAAGCAGCTCTTAGTCTGCATCCCGAAGTATACCCATGGTTGCATGTTCAGTCTTTTCAGGGAGACTACTTTTCTAGGCAGTTTTGTACTTTTTGAGTGAAAAGAGAACACTTTTGCATCTTGTGAAAGTGAAGCTACAATACTTACAAAGTATTACAGTATAATTAGGATAAACTAGAGCCCAGTTGGATTGTAATGCCTGAAAGAAGCGAGAGGGATTCTCACTCAGAATTAAGCAGATTGCTTCTTAATGCTCTACAGGCATTCATTGGCCTACAGATACAGAAACACAACTTTTTAACCTTGCCAATGCAGTCATACCTCGGTTTACGGCCGCTTCAGGTTGCGTGATTTCGGGTTGCGTACCGCAGAAGCACCGAATCGCGACCCATGCAGACGCAGTTCGCAACCCGAGCATCCACTGTATAACATTATCCAGACAAAAGCAAGTAAGTCAGTTGGGCATAAATGTACTTATGATGGATGAGACACATGTTCTCCCTGAAAGATTGACACCCAGGTACTGCTGGACCCTAGAGCTACTTCCACATTGGTCTGAGGGGCTGCTCAGATTTCCATTGGCAATCCTGGTCTTTGAATATTCTGCAATGCCAGTAGCAAGAAATAGGAACTGTGAAGTTTTTCGTTAAAGAATTCAGCTATTGCCTTGACATAATTTTTTAAAAAGGAATTCCTGTGACTTGCCTCTGGCCATTCTCAGACTGCCTCTGGCCACATCAACTGGACCTGAAGGCAGACCCATCTGGGCAGGACAGTTGCAACAGCATCCTAACTTCCATCTTTCCCCTGTGCTTCCCTTAACCTTTCCAGATCAGTTCCTGTTTTTTTTCCACAGCAACAGCCTTCACACAATCTCTGCTTGCAATAGAAGTTGCAGCTTTTTCCAAGATCATGTAACTGTTACAGCTGATTATTTATGGAAGGTTCCTTAGATTCTCCAGTGTGTATCGGTTACAGAATCTATCTTGTTTGAGGAGAATACATTGCTGGATGCCTTAAGCTTGTTTCAAGAATGCTTCTTGGGATACACCCGCATGCATTCACAGCTTCTTTTCGAGGTTATTAAAATGTCATATAGGGATAACTGGCAGAGCTAAAGCAAATACTGACTAAATACTGAGCTTTCCAGAGAGGCCACGAGGGGGCAGTCTGATTTCTGGCCGAAACATCTTGACCGCTTGTGAACACAGTAATGTAGATATTGCCAACATACTATATCTGTGTGGTAATCAAGAGGTTTGGATTCAAACCTCAAGCGGAGGGTTTTTGTAATACAAATCCTGCTATGAAACTCCTAGTCTGCATTTAATCACAGTGTGAGGGTGTTTCACATTCCTCTTCTGTCTCCGCAGAGCACTATAGAGACAGCAGTGCAGTGAGCCTAAACGTTTTCCTTTATCTCCCCTATAGTCTGCCTTTCTGGTGGGAGTTGCTTAACTTGCTGGTGTTTTTACCTAGAAGATTGGGAATGGCTTCCAGGAAGCCACTTGGGACTGTTCGGGTTTCACAAGGCAAACTGTTCATCTTATGGTCGGCATTTTGGGCACTGTGATTTGATAGTTTACCATATGAGAACAATGTCTTCCATGCTTCCTTCTCCTTTTAATCATTTCAGTGGTGGTGCTAGAATTCCCTCTTACCTTCCTTGTTCCTGGAAGATTGTGGCGAAACTCTATCCATGACCATAACTGATGTTGTTTTGACTAGATTCCCATCTAGATATCCTGACTTCTAAACTTTAGAGCCATGTGGTTTTCAGTATGGTAAATGACTTCTTACTCTGGAGGTTTGGCTGTTCTTTTCAGCGTATGTGTCATCTTCTCATGCTTCTGCTTGATGCCTAGGATGCATAGGAATATGAGAAGAGAAAGGTTTATGCCCTGCCCCTTTTCCTTGGAATTTAACAGCAGATTCTCTTAGGAATGTTGGTCACTAAATTGGGTCCAAACTGCCCCCCTCCCAATGTGATAATCAGAGGTTTTGAGCTAAAAAAATTGGGAGATAAGGTTCCTTAATTTGGCCTGTTACCAGTTCCCCAGTATCTCTAAACCTGGCAACTTTCTTTATATTGAAAGGAGATGGTCTGAACTAATAGGTTTCATCCTATCAGACTCTCAGGATGCTGTCACTGGCTCTCGGCTGGTTTCCCAGGAAAGTACGGTATAAAGACAAGGAAAAGTTTCTTGCATTCCTTTTTTATTTCAGTCTTTACAGAAAGAGGCTATAGACCCCAGCCTCTTGGATAATGGTGTTGTTCCAAGTGAATCGCCACACACCTCATCTCTCCCACTTCTTCATTCGTCATTCTCATCATCTCCTCTACGGGTGCTGCTACATGCCCTCTGTCTTTGAGCTCTTTGCTCTCCCACTTTTAAGGTTCGCCGGGTTCTGGGAGATGCTTTCTAATGACAACATGTCAGCCGGGTGTTGCTCTGGCTCTCCCATGATTTCCCAGCTTTCCCCCTCATCTGCCTCTGAGCTGTAACCTCCCACAAACCCCTGCTGTAGATCTATACCAGGGGTCAGCAAACTTTTTCACCAGGGGGCCGGTCCGCTGTCCCTCAGACTTTGTGGGGGGGCGGGGGCGGACTATATTTTGAAGGAAAAAAATGAACGAATTCCTATGCCCCACAAATAACCCAGAGATGCATTTTAAATAAAAGGACACATTCTACTCATGTAAAAACACGCTGATTCCTGGACTGTCCGCAGGCCGGATTGAGAAGGCGATTGGGCCGCATCCGGCCCCCGGGCTTAGTTTGGGGACCCCTGATCTATACTGTCTTCCTCCATTCCTCCTCTGCCCAGTCCCTGACACAGACACATTGGCCACTCCTGGAGGACTCTCATGAGGCTCAGTAAAACTCTGTTCCCTACCACTTGTGCTCGGAGGAATAGATACCCCATTCCTTGCAGTGCTCGCTTGTGCTACCTTAAGCCACTTAGGAGCCATTTTACCATGTAAGCGGTATATACGTAAACAAAACAAATGAGCTTGCCATCCTTTTTCATGTTTGATGGAAGATGAATGGGAGAAAGTGGAACTATTGGGCTCCCTGGCACTCGTTTGTGTACAGTCACTCTACTTGCGCTGCACTGGATTGAGCCCTTCCAGCACCCACCCCCCAAATGAGATGGATTTTAATTTACGTTTTTCACCATGGTTGAAATTATATTTGGGGACAACGGTTAATTCTTCTTAAATTGATGGATCTTGCTGGGTTGTGTGTGTAATAAAAGGTGAGCCCACCGGCAGCATATGAATCGATGCCTAACTTGACCCAACAACACCACACACACACACACACGGGGCAAACAAAACTCACTGCAGTCAACTGTATGCGGCCATCCATGCCTTGGGCCCCCAACTGCTCTCAATGCCAATGAAAACTGATAAAGGAATAGAAAGAGAACCTACCCATGTGACGCTGACACAAAAACCTTGCAAATATACCATGTAAAACAATGAATGTTTACTACCTCCCTTCTTCCCCCCTCTCTCTCCTCAACTCTCTTCTCCCCCCACCCTTGTATGCAATATTAAAGTCTTACTGATCTGTAGAAAGAACTTTAGAATCTGAAAACAGAGGTGATGCATGTACTTGGGTAACCCCAGAAAATACTCAATAAAAACATTTTTAAAATAATAATGGATAAATCTGTAAAATAATGCTTAGTAAGTGATAGATGCGAATGTATCATTCGAAATGAGGGATGTTCAGAAAATGAGGACTTGGGGAGGAGTAGGAAGGTAGGGGATGAGAGAAGGCAAAAACAAAAAAAAAATGTGGAAGAATGCAAGATAGGAATAAGTGTCAGGAGAAGAGATTTAACTCCACTGATTGCTTTGTTGGTTTATCGAGCCTGAAAACTGCTTGGGGAATTCCACTTGGAATGCACTATGTTAATATAGAGCTAAGATAATTACCCCTTAGCTTTCTAAACAAGCCTCTGAAACTTGGCAATGTTGATTCCCTCTGTTTCTAGTTTCCCAACAACAGACATGTTTAGGTATTCGTTTCTGGAATATTTCTGACAGGTATCTGAGTGTGGCTTGCTTACTTTTACTCACAAAACATAAGTGCCCTTTTAAGGTAATGCAGTCAAACACTCTGATGAGTTACTTTGCACCTGGTTAGAATGACAGGATTGTCAGCTTGTACTTATTGCGTGTGTGTGTGTGTGTGTGTGTGTGTGAAGGAGAAAATAACGTGGGCAAAGTTGAATAGATTTCCATGCTGCTAATGACTTTGCATCTTTGTGTGACTTTTCTAAAACATAAACTCCCCTTCTCAAACAGATGTACATCTGGAACTGGAGGAACGACTTGCCAAATTTATGAGGACCGAGGAAGCTATCATATATTCCTATGGATTTGCTACAATTGCCAGTGCTATTCCTGCCTATTCAAAACGAGGAGACATTGTTTTTGTGTACGTAATCTTCACTTTTTCTATATTACAGTGGACCCTCCGGATACGAACTTAATTATTCCAGGGGTCCGTTTGCACCCACCCCAAAAATTATGTAAATAGAGGCGCGCTGCTGGCCGTAACCCAAAGATTCTGTATCCAGAGGGATACGTAAGTAGAGGTACGACTGTACAAGGGACTTTCTGAAGAGGCTCCTTCAGAAACTTGGTAGCACTTCTGCTCCTCTCAGTAAGGTTGAGGTTCTTCATAGCAAAATCCACTTGTTTCTAGGTACCATATTCCACAAAAGGTAATAATCTTAAAGCCAGTTTATACTCTCTCTGTCAAAGGAGGAATCCCTACCATCCTGGACTGTTTATTCATGAACAATGAGCATTGCAGTTGATAGCAATTCCTGGAATTGCAGCACTTGGAGGTGGAGGGGGGGGGGGAGTGCCAATGCAGATGTGGCTATTTCTATCCTGTGACTTGCCTTGTTCACCTAATTTTCTTCCTTCAGATCCAAGAATCATAGAATCCTTTGTGTGATAGTTAACCCCACTACTTAATAATAGTAGTAGTAGTAATAGTAATAAACAATAATAATTTTATTATTTATACCCACCTATCTGGTTTAACAACAATAACAACAACAACATTAATTGTATTTATACCCTGCCCATCTGGCTGGGTTCCCCCAGCTATTCTGGACGGCTTATAACACGTTAAAATATTGTAAAACATTGGACATTAAAAGTTTCCTGATACAGGGTTGCCTTCAGATGTCTTCTAAAAGTCAGATAGTTGTTTATTTCTTTGACATCTGATGGGAGGACATTCCACAGGGCAGGCGCCACCACCGAGAAGGCCCTCAGAGCTGAACCTCAGTGTCCGGGCTGAATGATGTGGGTGGAGACACTCCTTCAGGTCTATTTGGCCAAGGCCATTTAGGGCTTTAAAGGTCAGTACCAACACTTTGAATTGTGCTCAGAAATGTATTAGGAGCCAGTGAAGATGCTTTAGGACCGGTGTTATATGGTCTCAGCGGCCACTCCCAGTCCTCAGCCTAGTTGCCACATTCTGGATTAGTTGTAGTTTCTGAGTCACCTTCAATGGTAGCCCCATGTAGAGTGCATTGCAGTAGTCCAAGCGGAAGATAACCAGAGAGAATCAGTTTAAACTAAAACAGAACTTATTCTTCCTGCTTGAACCACTTCAACTCAAACCCTTTTCAAACAAAATTGTTTTGGGGCTCTTAGAAAAGTTGTGCATGTTTGCGGTTTGGTTGAGCCTTTGGGGAAGAGATTTCTAAACTGGGCTAGAGTAGTTAGGTGGCCAGTGAACATACCCAAGCAGACATTGTGTGCCTTCTTCGTGCAGTCTCTACTAATGGCTTACAGATGCAAAACTGCTTGGAGGAAGAAGCCTATGAGCTGGAGCCAGTGTGGTGTAGTGGTTAAGAGCTGTAGCCTCGTAATCTGGTGAACCGGGTTCGTGTCTCCGCTCCTCCACATGCAGCTGCTGGGTCACGCTTCTTTGAAGTCTCTCAACCTCACTCACCTCACAGAGTGTTTGTTGTGGGGAAGGAAGGGAAAGGAGAATGTTAGCCGCTTTGAGACTCCTTCGGGTAGTGATAAAGTGGGATATCAAATCCAAACTCATCATATACCTGATAGGGACAATCTCCCCTGTTGTAGTGACACTTTTCCCAGCTGTTGCAATCTGGGAATTGTTGCCAGCCACTGCTGGCAACGTCTGTGTACACCCAAGTTAACCATAGATATTTCTCTCAAAGGGAGAACCTACAAGCTGTTGCTGTTGGTTACCAGCTCTTAGTGGGTTCTGTGGTCTTAGTGAACATGCATTATGAGCTATCCATCTCAATTGTTTAAAAATGAGATTAACTGGGACAGTTATAAAAGCGCTTTAATAGGACTTCTCATAGAAAAAAGGCTGAATGTGATTGTTAGGAAAGTGGTTATGCACAATTTTTCAGCGCCAGTGTAGGATCGCTTATATGATCTTGTCATTTTCAAAGCTGTATCTTGATACCATTTTAAATGCCTGTTAAGGGGCAGTTTTAATCGCTTATGAAATGCTTTCAAAATGACTACTTGGTTTTAACGATCAATTGCTGCTTCAGAATAAACTCCTTGAAAATTGCTAGCAGCTGTTGAAACGTTTTGTCAGTATCCCCCATAGGTTACAGCCAAGCAAAGAAATGCACTTGTTGAGTGGTTAGAATGAATTTACTTAATGTCAGACAAAAGTCTCCTCTAGAGCACTCTTACTGAGCTTGTGCTTGTTATGTGTTAGTTGATACTAACTGAAATCATATATGTGTGCGTGTCTAAATCTCATTGAACTCAATGAGACATTCCCAGATAAATGTGTCTGCAACGTAAGTAGTCTGATTCCCCCCCCCTTTCCACCCCCACCCCCCCATGTAACCTATGAACTGAGTGAGTTCAATGGCTAGGAATTACCTAGCCCTGGCAGTTTTCTCCTTATTAATATACATTGGTACCTCAGTTTAAGAACAGCCCTGTTTACGAACTATTCGGTTTACGAACTCCGCAAAACCGGAAGTAGTGTCCCGGTTTGCAAACTTTACCTCGGTCTAAGAACGGAAGCCGAATGGTTGAACGGCACCAGCGGCGGGAAGCCTCATTAGGGAAAGCGCGCCTCGGTTTAAGAACTGTTTCGGTTTAAGAACCGACTAAGTTCTTAAACCGAGGTACCACTGTACTAGCTTCCTTTTAAAAAAATTGTTGAAGATGGCAAGCAAACTTTTTTAAGAAATTAAATCTATGAACAAAAGAACATCGAAATGGCCTTTATGTTTAAGATTACACTTAAGAGATTATGAGCAGTGTAGTCAAATAACTAATTCAAGGAGCAATGCCTAAAGATGTCTGTGCCCCCCCCCCCCGGGCCCTAATTTCTTAGCTGCTCTTCAGAAGACAAGCTCAGTTTGAGCCTTTTGGGGAGGATGTACTTTGGCCACCTCATGAGAAGAGAAGACTACCTAGAAAATACCCTGATGTTGGGAAAGATTGAGGGCACAAGGAGAAGGGGACGACAGAGGATGAGATGGTTGGACAGTGTTCTCGAAGCGACTAGAATGAGTTTGGCCAAACTGCGGGAGGCAGTGGAAGACAGGAGTGCCTGGCGTGCTCTGGTCCATGGGGTCACGAAGAGTTGGACACGACTGAACAACAAAGTTATCTTGCCATCAGCTCAGAAAATTTTCTGCCCACATTTCAAACCCATGGAGCTAATCTCTGGGGTTAGGCAGATTCATATGGGTGGAGATAGTTGGTGCTCTGTTCCCAGGCCATATAGGGCTCTAAAGTTCAAAACCATGGAATCCTACCTAAAGCAAATAAAAATAACTGAAAACAAACAAACCATAAAACCCTGATACTGCTCCATCTTCACTAGGTACAAGTTTGTCGCTGGACTCAATTTGAGGTGATGACTATAGACTTACAGACTCTTACAGAGAGCCAGTGTGGTGTGGTTAAGAGCGGTGGACTTGTAATCTGGTGAACCGGGTTCACGTCTCCGCTCCTCCACATGCAGCTGCTGGATGACCTTGGGCTAGTCACACTTCTCTGAAGTCTCTCAGCCCCACTCACCTCACAGAGTGTTTGTTGTGGGGGAGGAAGGGAAAGGAGAATGTTAGCCGCTTTGAGACTCTTTCGGGTAGTGATAAAGCAGAATATCAAATCCAAACTCTTCTTCTTCTATTATCCAGAGTTTGAATTGAGTATAGGAACAAATAGGCAGAAAGTTCAGAGGATGCAGTATTGCAGTTTTATGCTGCAAACTGCTATCTCGTGTCAGCGCTGGGAGGGATTCTGGTCTATTTGAAGTTTTTGCTCTGCCTTCAAAGGCAGCCCTAACATAGTGTTACAATGATCAGCTGGAAGTGACTAGGATATGTCTGAGTCTGGTTCCCGAGATAAGGGCACAGCAGCTCCACTAGCCAAATCTGGCAAAAGGCAGTCGCAACCACTTCTGCTATCTGAACATCCTTAAGCAAGGCTTTACCTAAGAGCACTGCCAAGCTGCAAACCAGATTTCTTTTTTTAAGAGGGAGGCCTGTCCCCCAGGCTGCCAGAACGACCAGCTAACAGCACCCCTGCCTTGTCTGGATTAAGCTTCAGTTTGTTCACCTTAATCTACTCCAAAACTCACCGGTTTAGAACTTCCATTGCATCAAAAGATGGAAATGAAAGCTAGTTTTGATCTGCATATACAGGTAGATGATCACTAGCCCAAATATTGGGATGATCTTGTTTCATGTATATGTTGAGAGACAAGATGAATCAGTGTGACATCCTGTATGTCAAAGTTGATGGAGTGGAGGAGGAATGCCGCCACCTGAAACTAATCTTTAAAGGAGGTCTATATAGCACAATGCCTTCCAGCCAGGTGATCCAGAAGATTGCCATAGTTGATGGCAGGGTGGATTTGATTTAAATCAAATCAATTTAAATCACTAGTCAGCAAGACTTGATTTAATTCATTATTATTTTTTTACAGAAAATCTCATTCTTGCTGGTATAATCTTAATATTTACAACCAGATGAAGGTTTCATTTTGGGAATAATAAATTTTCAGAGTAGTTTTTACAATTATAGCAAAAATTACTGATTTGATTATACTATTAGAAATATATAGGAAGATAATTAGGAAATTATTGTGAGGTTTAATAAGTTCACTGTTTATATTTGGACAACTTTTCTGCTGTACTTTATTGAAAAGAGAAAAATAATCATTTCCTAAATAACAATTTAAACAATTTATTTAACTAAAGCAATAACATTGTAGCATATGTATCCATGTTTGTTAACTGATGTGGTTAAACTTTTTTTTTAACACCTTAGACTGAGTTTTAGCATATATGAAAAACTTAAAACAAATCCCTAAATCCTGGTGAATAGCCTTTGGACTATAATGTAACTTAAATAGAAAACTATCTTTAGAAAGATTTTTCCTCCAAAAGCATTTTATTTTAAAAATCTGATTTAATTTTAAAAAATCTGATTTTTTTTATTTATTAAAAAAAACATTGATTTTTTTTTATCCACCCTGGTTGATGGTACCGCAACCCTGGGAGGTTTGAAGCCACTCTGAGCCTAGCCCTGAGCAACTAATGTTACCTGTTACATAAGGCAGACATATGGTGGGCAGCGTTCGAAATTTGCCAGGCACCGGGCACATTTTGCACCTGGCTATTGGCCACTTGTGATCAAGTGAAAACACCTAGGCGGCTCCTGATGTCTCCGCCATCTCGAGGTGCATTCCTGGGGATCCTTGGATCTTGACTGTTTTCACACACTAATACCCCATCCTGTAGAATTCTACCCATTATATGTTATCTGCACAGTCAGAATGAATTTCAGGAACCTAAAGGTCCTGTTGAAAAAGGCAACTTTTCGAGCCGCCTGGTCCAAAAACGGCAGCTAGGCATTCTGTTTTGGTGACTGTAACCCTGGTTTCAGGAGCCACTTGCCAACTAGCTTATATATCAGTGAGTTTCTAACACTGATTGGGTCGTTCATTTGTCATGGACAAAGCCAAGAGTATGACTGGCCATGTGCCTGACTGTAACATAGTATGAAAGTCAGTAACATTAAATAGAAATTAATCTGATGAGTTCTCCAAAAGGATCATGTGATCCCATGAAGCCACCATTGTGTTGACTGGAGTGACCAATAGGAAATGTATGATACTGGTTTTAAGGTGGCTTCTGTGATTTCTAGGTGGTTTCTGAGCCAATTCAGAGTGTTGGTTTTCACCTCTATAAACTGTATCGATCCAGTTCTCCTTCCTTCTTTTACATAGGATCTACTCTTTCAGAGACCTTGTTTTGGGTCAGCTTGTTGTCAGGGATATGGAGGAAGGTCATACAAGAAAGGGGCTTTTTTACAGTCTCTTAAGAAATGCATAGGGACCCAGGTGGCGCTGTGGGTTAAACCACAGAGCCTAGGGCTTGCTGATCAGAAGGTCGGCAGTTCGAATCCCTGCCACGGGGTGAGCTCCCGTTGCTTGGTCCCAGCTCCTGCCCACCTAGCAGTTTGAAAGCACGTCAAAGTGCAAGTAGATAAATAGGGACCACTCCAGCGGGAAGGTAAACGGCGTTTCCGTGCGCTGCTCTGGTTCGTCAGAAGCGGCTTTGTCATGCTGGCCACATGACCCGGAAGCTGTCTGCGGACAAACACCGGCTCCCTCGGCCTATAGAGCGAGATGAGCGCCGCAACCCCAGAGTCGGACACGACTGGACCTGATGGTCAGGGGTCCCTTTACCTTTACCTTTAAGAAATGCATTCAGCTACTTTTCTGTTTGGGCTTTAGATAGTGAAGGGTATTCTTTTTCAAAAATACTTTATTAGGGCATAAGGAGAAAGCTTACACTCTTTCTGTTGATTTTTACTGTAACCTATTTTTTTGCTTTTATTCTGTTTGCTTATTGTGTGATGTCTGCTTTAGCTATTTTGTGTGTGTGTTTTTTTTCTAAAAAAAAGTTTAGGGGTACTCTCATTTTGACTCAAGAAAACCACCATTTTATAGTTCAAATTGGGGGAAATAAATACAGTAAATGGACAAAAGTACAAAGATTCACAAAATGTTTAGGGGTATGCGTACCCCTGCATACCCCCAGAAAAAAAAAGCACTGTGTGTGTGTGTATTTCTACCTTGGGGATCTCTTTGATTCATATTGGGGGATTAGAAATGTTTTAATAAACAAAATGTTGTTAGTAACAGTTCCTGTGAACACAGGAAAAACAAAATTGTTGGCTATTGATTGGGCAGCTCTCATACACCGGCTGCATTCAAACATAACAAATTATGGTTTTATCATTATGTGGATAAGCCTCAGATGCATTCATTTTCCTTTCTTTCACCAGCGAAGAAGATTGGAAGGTTCACATTTCAGTGTTGTAGCGAAACCTAGGGAAGCTGTCATGAATGTTAACTATGGTTTGCAAAAAACAGGCAAACCGGGAAACATTGTTCATGAAGCTGGCTTGTTTCAATAAACCCTGGATAAAAACAACACAGTTAAACTGCAATTGGAAGTAGAAGCAAAAGCATGTCATCTCCTTGTGGCCATTTCAGAGGGAGAAGAATGCAAGAGCCCCCGTCATGTGACGATATTGCTAATAGAATGCAGTCTTGCTGTCCACTTCTGTAGCTGGACGTGGTTGAGGCTGCTCATGTGGTCAAAAAAGCATATTGTGTAGCAGTTTATGACAAGTACATTGCATGTCAATATCCCGATCCCTCCCGTGGTGAAATAAAGACACAGGACACAAAGAATACGGTCAATGGGCATGAAAAGGCCACAACTTTATTGGTTACGGATGTTGAGCGGTATTGGCTTAGGCATTGGAACTGACCAACTATATCCGACTCCAGCACCAACTATATCCGACTCCAGGGTTAACCACCGATAGGAGAGAGCCCTGCTGCTGCACATCAGCTAGGGACTCACCCTGTGATTGCCGATCTGGGGCGTGCCTTTGGCCCTCACCTACCATGGCTTCGGACAGGGACACGCCCCCCGGACTCATTTACTGAAGTACCCTTCAGCACCTTGGGGGGGAGGTGATGGCCCAATCTCCCCCCCCCCAACCTTCAACCTTTCTGAGATAATCCAATGCCTAACCGCCAAAACCAAAGTTGTGGCGAGTTGCTACGAGGTAGGCGAAAACCACCAGGCTGGAGCCAGTTTGCCAAATGGGAAAATTCCCAGCAGGCCCCTTAACGGCGACCAACCGTGGTCCATAGCAAGGTCATGAAAACGCTGCCTAAAGGGTGGGAGGGTGGGAAAGCGTGCAGGATGGGGGCAGGAAGCAAGAGGCTGAGGCCTGGCCGCGCTCCGGCTTAAATGCAGCCAGCCACGCCCGTCAGCTGTACCAATTGGTCAGCCAGCCGGGCACCGCGCCCAGGGCTCAGCCAACAGGGGCAGGGGATGGAGTCATCCCCCGCGCACGTGTAGGGCTCGTGCTGACTGCAACTCCCCCCTCCTTCCTAAGGGGCGGAAGAGGCTTTATGGAGAGAAATCAGACTTCAAAAAGTCAGCTCATGCTATGAGTGAACTGACACAATTCTGTGTATTTGCAGTGATGAAGCAGCCTGCTTTGCTATTCAGAAAGGCTTACAGGCTTCCAGAAGCAACCTTAAGTTTTTTAAACATAATGATATGGCTGACCTTCATCATCTACTCAAAGAGCAGGAGATTGAAGATCAGAAGGTATGATATTTTTGAAGTCATTGATGTGTTGTGGGGTGTATTTTTAAGCTAACGTATTTATCTTCTAGTCCATTCTGAAAATGAAGTGTTGTGTATCTTTTGAAGTAGGTCTGGCAGCTGTGTTTCATTTATTCAGATGGCCGTGTTTAGTGTCTGCAAATTTCACTTAGCGTTTGAAAAATCTGCAGGTGGAGCTGTAAGATATGCAGTTCACCCCCCCTTTTTTTAAAAAAAAAAATCAAAATAACCAAACACACACCACCACAATATCAGTGCAGTGTAAAAAATACTCAAGAGTTCCATTTTGTTTCACAACCACACTGTAAGTACAATTTTTGTATTAAAGTAGTATCAAAACAGAGCCATGCACATTTCTTTATACATCAACATTTGTGTTAAAGGCTCTGAGTTAATAGCATTAAGCCTTTATCCTGGCTGCAGAGCTTACTGGCTATAAAGAATGCTTAACCGCAAAGTATCATATTGTTAAAAATGTGTTTACGGCCATTGATTTCTGCTGGCATAAGCTCAGGCTTTTCTTCTATACATTCTGTCAACTTTTGATGGCATTTTAATGGTAACCTAAGCGAGATTATCTCATAACAAGCATCTGTTAAGAAGCATCCATACAAAACTTTTGTTTCTCTGCAGAACCCTCGTAAAGCTCGTGTAACCCGGCGCTTTATCGTGGTTGAGGGTTTGTATGTTAACACTGGAGATATTTGTCCTCTTCCGGAATTGGTGAGTAGGTAGTTTTTGTCGATAAGTATTTCCCCTACCAGTCATTATGTGCTATGTGAAGAACGAACAGAAAGATACTAGACTGTTTAGTGATGTGTGTGTTTGACCTAAACCACTGAGCCTCTTGGGCTTGCTGATCAGGAGGTTGGCAGTTTGAATGTACACATTGGGGTGAGCTCCTGTTGCTCTGTCCTAGCTCCTGCCTACCAAGCAGATCGAAAGCATGCCAGTGTGAGTAGATAAATAGGTACCACTGTGGCAGGAAGGTAAACGGCATTTCTGTGCGCTCTGGTTTCCGTCACGGTGTTCCATTGAGCCAGAAGCAGTTTAGTCATACTGGCCACATGACCCAGAAAGCTGCCTGCGGACAAACGCTGTCTCCCTCGGCCTGAACGTGAGATGAGCGCCACAACCCCATAGTCGCCTTTGACTGGACTTAACCGTCCGGGGGTCCTTTACCTTTACCTTAGATAGGGATAGAGAGCTTAACCCCTTATATATGAGGACACTTGCTGGTGCAGGGGTCAGAAGAATGGGTTGCCGCAAATTTGAGGCAGGAGACAATATTCTCACACTGGGAATGAGGCGTGTTATATTGGTGCTGCTGTGTTGTGCCTAAAACTCTAGTTGTGTATTGATAACTTTCATTAGTGGTGCTATAACTGGGGGAAATCTTGTTATAATGCATTTGGGGAATTTCTCAGTAAGAAGGCTTTCAAATTGTTCCTTCAAGGAAATTTGTTCCTACTCCCAAAGTTTTAAGGGTACTAGTTCTGTATTTCAATATTTCACCACACACATACACTCCCAAAAGTCCAGCAACTCATTGAGGCACCAGCACACAGAAAATTATATCCTGTGCATAATTAGGTTAAATATGTTCCATATTTATCTTACGACAATGTCGAGGAATTAAAGTGCATGGAGGTTTGCATTTTTAGAGTGAAGTTGATTGAACACTTGACAACTTGTGCATGACTCTGGTTTCTTGTCCTGAGCACTCTATAATCTTGTACTGTCTTGTGTCACTTGCAATTGAATAAATATGTAGGTGAAATTGAAATACAAATACAAAGTCAGGTTATTTTTGGAAGAAAGTCTTTCCTTCGGAGTGCTGGGAGAACATGGACGAGGAGTTACAGAACATTTTGGAATAAATGTAAGTGCATGCCTTTAATGACAATGGTTTTTTGTGCCAAAAGGAAGAAACAACCTTTGATATACTTGTCATGTGTATAGCAGTGGCTTTGCAGCCATTATATGCAAATTCTGTGCATGGCAATCTTGTCTCTTGCATAATCCCTTAAATACTAGCTTTGCAAAGAAAATTTAAATATAGGAGGGATTATTAGTAGCATCTTCAAGTTATCAAAATCATAGTCCTTTAAAACAACCTACCAGTTTGCAGGTTTTTTGGTTACTGCTTTGCCTTTTTCTGAATTTGTCAAGAATCTGCTTTGGGATCGGACAAATGAATGGGTAAATCTTCTGATATAAAAGAACATACTTAACACAAAGATGTGGTATGCATCAATATACCCGCATGATGCAAATTAACACATAACTTTATATAAATCCTTCAGAACATTTTACAAACTACTGGCTAGGATTCAGGGTGCTTCTTGTAGTGGCCTCTACATGTTCAGGAACTGTTTGCCCACAAAGAGGTAAAGAGCTCATAAAGTAGAACTTGGAAAGATGCAAGGAGCTAATCTTGGAAGGGAAAAAAATCCTGCTCCCTGTTCATCTTTTGATTCCTAGAGCATTTTTATTCCAGATGAGTTGTGTCATTGTCATCATTCTGGAAAGTTCATGTAGAAATTTACATTAATATTGACACTCGGGTCAAATGTGTTAACTGAATGTATTCCAGAGTTAAGCTGAGAGCTGCTTCAGATCCACTTTGCTCTTTTAGATCTCAGTAGATGAAAACAGGAAAACGTAAACTGTTGATACAGTGGTCCCTTGGTTCCCGAACGGCTTAGTTGCCGAACAAATCGGCTCCCGAACGCTGCAAACCCAGAAGTAAGTGCTTCGGTTTGCAAACGTTTTTTGGAAGCCGAATGTCCGACGCAGCTTCCGCTTGAGTGCAGGAAGCTCCTGCAGCCAGTCGGAAGCCATGCCTTGGTTTTCTAACAGTTTCAGGGTCCGAATGGACTCCTGGAACAGATTAAGTTTGAGAACCAAGGTACCGCTGTACTTTGTAGGATACTGACACCAGAAATTTGCATTGAGTGCCACTTTAATAATATCTCTTGTATTTTGCTGTCCGTCGTTCTCTAGATGAATTTAAAGAGTTTGTGTCTTTATTAATTATGGGCATGTTTGGGAGGGTTAAATAATTCTGAAAGCCAATCTAACCTTTCTACAGCTATATGTCTGGTAACCAAACATGCTGTTTTTAACTAACTCTGGTGTTGCCCTGTTTGTGCAACAGATGGATGACATTGATCTTATAAGTGCAAATATGGAAAACTCCCTGGCTTCTATTGGAGGGTTTTGCTGCGGGCGATCCTTTGTTATTGATCACCAGGTAGGTGTAAAAACTGGAAATGCACGATATGTTGTATGTTTTGGAGTTCCAGTAGAATACTGTGACCAAGGCAGGTATTGGACAGAGTGGATTCACACTTGGCCAGTCTGGCAGATGTTGGTAGGCTGATGGGAGCATCTCCTCTTCATGTTGTCAGTTGAGAATAACACCATCTTGTTCATCTTCCAACATTATATATGCTATCAAATGCCAACAGTGCCCTTCAGCTCTCTATATTGGACAAACAGGACAAACTTTACGCCAAAGGATAAATGGGCATAAATCTGACATCAAGAATCATAAAACAGAGAAACCAATAGGAGAACACTCCAATCTCCCAGGACATTCTATACAAGATCTTAAAGTAGCTGTCTTATTGCAAAAGGATTTTAGAAATACACTTGAAAGAGAAGTTGCTGAATTATAACTCATTACCAAACTAATGAGTATAGTCCGTATAGTTAAAGCTATGGTTTTCCCAGTAGTAATGTACGGAAGTGAGAGCTGGACCATAAAGAAGGCCGATTGCCGAAGAATTGATGCTTTTGAATTATGGTGCTGGAGGAGACTCTTGAGAGTCCCATGGACTGCAAGAAGATCAAACCTATCCATTCTCAAAGAAATCAGCCCTGAGTGCTCACTAGAAGGACAGATCCTGAAGCTGAGGCTCCAATACTTTGGCCACCTCATGAGAAGAGAAGACTCCCTGGAAAAGACCCTGATGTTGGGAAAGATGGAGGGCACAAGGAGAAGGGGACGACAGAGGATGAGATGGTTGGACAGTGTTCTCGAAGCTACTAACATGAGTTTGGCCAAACTGCGGGAGGCAGTGAAAGATAGGCGTGCCTGGCGTGCTCTGGTCCATGGGGTCACGAAGAGTCGGACACGACTGAACAACAACAACAACCACCACCAAACTAAAAACTATGGAGAGACCTGGTCTGAATAGAGACATTGGATTCATGTCCCATTATATACACCAAAGCTAATTTTGGTCATCTATCCCTTTAAAAATCCCTCGCCCTTCCTTGTGGTACCAACTGCCTTAACAATCATCAACAGTTATAAGGTTGAAGGGACCTCTGCTTCAGAGTATCTGATGAAGTGTGTATGACGAAAGCTCATACCTTGAAAGCTCTATTTAGTTGATCTTTAAGGTGCCACTGGAATTATTAAAAAATATTTTTTCATCTTTCATCTTGTTATTTATTATGACCATCCAAGGGAGCTGCAGCAAACAAGGAGCATCAGCAGCTATGGCTGCAGAATGGGGCAAAGGTTTCACTGAATGCAGCTGAATTGGTGCTGCTTCCTTACTGTGGCTGAGGTGCCTAATGTACATAAAGGAAGAGGGTTGACCAGGCAAGAATTGAGGAGAAGCAGTTTATCGTAGAGGTGAAGGTCCAAGAGGAGAGCCTGGACTTGAGTAAAGCAAATAATGTAATCAGACAGCACCTATATGATATCGAGCGACAGAATAATTTGGCCACAACAAGGAAATTTCGTCCACGGTATGATTATTTTCCACCTGGTCACTTTGGCACCCTCTTTGCAAAATTTAACAATTCCAAAATACAGGCACGCTTTCACTTTCGCAAGATTGAATATACTGGCTTCGGCTGTACTTGAGGGTCGATTTCGAAAACTCCCGCTGGGAAAACGGTTGTGTTGATGTGGAGAGGGCAGTATTGAGTCAGGGGCTCGTCTTGCACTCATTATAAAGATTTGAGGAGGTGAGGTTATTACCCCTCTATTGTTGTCCATGCCGGGTCACCCAACCATTGCTACTGTGTCCTTTCTTTTAGCAGATCAAATGATGAGGTGGCAGCAAAAACTGCAAGGTTTTCAGCGGGGGCAATTAGAATAAGATCTACTATTTGATTATTGATGTAAACCCCCAAAGTGTATTTTGTATAGTTAAGTTTTTACCTCTTATCTTCAGTACATTTTAGTTTATTGCTATGGCTAGTGGTTGATGCAAATAAAGATACCGGTATTTCTGATTCTGAGAGCCGTTTAACTGGCTCCACTTTTGAACTGATGGCCTCTTGATCGCAGACTCATCAAGGCACCTTACAGAATTGAAGTCCTGCATGTTGATAGTGACAGTATAATCCAGGCTGTCTGCTCACAGTACTGTTACTGCTTTCAGATTTAAGAATGATAACTTGGTGAGATGGATGTTGGCCCACTGGGCTGTGTTGCCCACATGTAGCTGTTGTCACTGTGGACTTGGAAAATTTCAGATTAGGTCTTGG
The DNA here is from genome assembly GCF_009819535.1 of Lacerta agilis. Lineage (NCBI taxonomy): Eukaryota > Metazoa > Chordata > Lepidosauria > Squamata > Lacertidae > Lacerta > Lacerta agilis. Next base: position 49,709,108 of record NC_046322.1, read on the forward strand.
AACAAGGGCAAACTAAGCATCCAGATAAATTCCAACTTGTTTACCAATGAATTATCTATATAAAGTGTGGTCACTCCATGCTGTTTTTTCTTTCTTTCCAGAGATTATCTGGTCAAGGGTACTGCTTTTCAGCCTCTCTGCCTCCTCTCCTAGCTGCTGCCGCCATTGAGGGCCTCAACATCATGGAGGAAAACCCAGGTACCTTTTTTTTTAAGGAGCAGAAAACTGTTCAGGATAAACTGCCAGCAACGTTTGGAACTGCCAGACTTGTGAGATGGGTTTGACTTGCTGTTCTTGTGAGAGATTGCTCATAGGTTCACTGTAGGAATTGCAGTTCACATTTTTTGTATGCTTGATAGTTGACTCAGCCCCTCTTGTTTTTTAATGATGCCTAGGTTATCTGGAGGATCGTTGTGCTATATCACCTAGTACATAGTGCAGTAGGAAAGTTTGTAGTTTTTTGAGAGTGGTGAAATCCCAAGAAATCTAAGAAATCTCGCCAGGCTAGTTGAATTGGCCACAAATGATATAAGTGATTTGTTCCATTAAAAGTGATGTAAGCAAGGGATGAGGGAGATCCTTCAGATCCATGATCGTGGTGTTTCTTCTCTCTCTTCTGTTGCTGCCATGAGTTTTTATTTTTTTTGGAATAGAGAGATACACATATAAATATAGAAGCAAAATAAATGGCAATACCAGTGGCTACCAGGAAAGAGAGTCTTCTCTCTAGTTGAGAAGTCACCCAGAATGTGCGTTGGAAATCCTTGCGAAGGGAATTGAACAGAGCTAGTAGCATAATGGCATCATGTAAATCTCAGAATGGCCCAAATCTATTACATTGTGCACAATTCCAGTTGTACTGGATTACAGTTGAAACAAAATAAAAAATAAAAAATTCCTTCCAGTAGCACCATAGAGACCAACTAAGTTTGTATGAACTCTTGGTCTCTAAGGTGCTACTGGAAGGAATTTTTTTATTTTTTATTTTGTTTTGACTATGGCAGACCAACACGGCTACCTACCTGTAACTGGATTACAGTTGAAAGACCCTGTAAAAATTGCAGTTGTTATCAGGTTTTCTACACCTATCAGCTGATCACCCATTCCCACCACCCTTCTGAGTAATACCCCTCCCCACTCCCTCACTGTATTTAAGGGTCTGGTGACTTCCGTTTCAGTGTATCTGAAGAAGTGTGCATGCACACGAAAGCTCATACCAAGAACAAACTTAGTTGGTCTCTAAGGTGCTACTGGAAGGAATTTTTTTATTTTTTATTTTGTTTTGACTATGGCAGACCAACACGGCTACCTACCTGTAACTGGATTACAGTTGGTGTAGGAAGGTGTAGGAAAAAATGAAACCAGAAATAATTGGGTGGCTAGGGGTTAGAGCACCTCTGAGCCTTGCCTCCTCCACCGGCTTATGTTGTAATCCCTCCAGAAAAGAGAATTCCTCCTTTAGAGGCCTGAACTATTCTGCCACCACCCTTCTCTTCTGTTTACCCAGAAGTTGAGATAAGAGAGAGCCTTCTCAGGTCAGCATGCTGCCACTGCATACTTTCCTGCCTCCCGCAGCCTTTTTGCTCTCTAGCAGTTCTCCAGCTCTGCCTTTGAGAGAAGGTGAAGTTCATTTATTCATGAGCTTGACTTAAAAGAGGCAAAAATGCCCCACTGTTGACCATGTGGTCATCTTCTGTTCTATGGTGCCTGTTGCCTGCTCCCCGTGGTCTTAAGGTAGCATGGGGGCCCCACGTTTGTGTCGCTAAGCGTTTATTTTCTCTGTATAAATTCCCTGTGACCTCTCGAATGGTAGAAGAGCAGATTTGTAGAAGTGGCAACTCCAGCACAAGACTTAAACAGCTGTTTATATTTATCCTGCTCAGCTTTAGATACCCCAACTTAAAACTGTTTTGTCTAGGCATTTTTCAGATTTTACGACAAAAATGCAAGCGAATACACCAGGCTTTACAAGGGTAAGTGAGCGCTTTGCCTTCTTACTTTGAACTCCATGTTGAACGGAAAATGCCTCTTAAAAAAGCCATAGCCATAGTTTCTATACCGTATTATCCAGGAGTAATCCCTAGTGAGTGGAATAGGGCTTGCTTCTGAATAGGCATATAGAGGATTGTGTAAGATTGCACTTCCTGGTGGAGTTCCCCCCCCCCCCAGCTCTGTTGAAGTTTGAGCTACTTTAGAAAATCTGGCTTCTGCGTTTGACTGCAGTTACAGTTAAAGCAGGGAACAATTTCTTGAAATACAATATGGGTAGTTTAGCCATAATTTATCTTGAGTTTAAAATTCTTCTCTGGGGCATTTCAGTATCAGACATGCGTTTAAAAGATCATTCTCCCTCCAATAGTGCTATATGAAATTTTATAGCTGGGGTAAATAAACATGCCATGTGTAAAATAGCCTTTGTTTTAGGCGCTCCTTAGCTCTTTTACCTGCACATTGAATTATTAGCAGGGAATACAGTCTTCGATTGATACCAAAGATGCAGTCTGTGTCTGTAAATATGGTCATAATTAAGATGTAACTGGCCGAAAGCATTGCAGAAAATAGATACTCGCGGGACCCTGTTTCCAAGACTTTGCTCAGGGTGCTCACTTTGGAGCACTCCCAAATATTAATGCAGGAATATTTGCGAAGACTAGCATCAAGATTTTGCATGCTTCAGTTTTGAGCCTCTTGTGCAAAATTAATTTCTGCGCATTTCACTTTATTTAGCGCAAGAGGTTGTGAATCAATACAATCAATCAATTTATTTATTGCATTGGCCATATGCCCATAGCACATAGTAAAAGACCAGGCAGTGGCCTGGCACAATTATACAAAGAATACAACAGATACAGTTAAAACATTGGAGGTAAAATCGTGCTGGAAAATACAAATAAAATTAAGAGCAATAGCAGGGCATGACGACAGAGTCCATGTCAGGAAGGTACATAGGACTAAGGCTAAGGGAAGTTAGCCAAAAAGGTGGTCCTGAGTTTCAGGGCCTGTAATATGTAGATGGCCACTCCACGTGATATCAGTGGGTTGGCATCCGCCAGTAAGTATTTCATGCGGTCAACTTCCCTGGCGATAGTCGGCGGGATTAGAGGGAGAAGCCTAGATTCTATTGAGGCATATAGTGGGCAGTAGAGGAAGAAGTGAATGAAGTCCTCTATTCTTTCCTTTGTTGCACGGGCAGAGTCGAAGATCCAGAGGAGTATTGGAAAATACACCCTGTAAGAATGCTGTGGGAATGGCATGAAATCGAGCTAGTGTAAAGACCCTTCTTAGCGCAGGATTTATCAGATCACTCAAATAGTGGGCCAGAGATCTAACTGCCTTCACGCGAGGGAACCACGTGGAGAGTCTGGCCGCATTAGATAGTTCTTGATCAAGGGCAGCATCCCTGTGAATCAATACATCCAAGTTTAGATGAGGTTCTCTGAATTCACGTTTGTGTTGAGCATCTTCAACACATCAGCGTTCAGCACATCTTTCAAGATCACAAATGATCCTTGGCCCTAGGCAGTTGCACGATATCTGTGCCCTTTTTTGAAGGCGACTCTGCAATTCTCTTTTCTGTAGTCAGGTGCATCTTAGATACTATCCTTAGCTTTCCCATATAAGTTCTCACCTCATACATTTGCTACATCTTCTGTAGCACAAGTTTTCATTAGGCACCCATTTCATTGTGCCAAATTCCCCATCTCTGCCTATGTAAAATATCCTTTGGGATAGGGTTGCCATACCAGCAAAGCCAGACTCTCTTCTCTTAACACAAACATTAACTGGCCTTTTGTCTGGAAGAGCTTTGTCTGACACCTTGCTTATTGTTCTTCTCTAGCTTGATGCGTACTTGAGTCAGATGTTGGTTTATTTTAAGTAAGTGGCAAAAGGAACTTGGATATCAACTTGGGACTTCTAAAGCAGCCTCTAGAAATGTACAGTACATTTATGACAAAGTGTGGTTGGAGAGAAATCTGCAAATGTCAAAGCTTTAAATTGGCTTTGATTCAAAGGTGGTTTCTCTTATTAAACCACCTTTTCCTTTTGTAGCAGTTAGTTGCCTTCATTTCTGAAATGTGCTAATGGTCCATTTTATAACTTAAACTGTCCGTTAGAGTTTGACGTGAAGCATTAGTATTGGGACCTGTGCTTTTTAACGTCTTCATAAATGATCTAAAGTTCTTTTGTAAGTCTTCAGCATGCAAGCCTCTCACATGGTTCCATAAAAATCTGCCTCGTAAACTGTATGTTAGAGTTGCATTAATGATTTTGCTTGTGACTAGATGATTGCTTGCTTTATGATATTAATATCCAAACACTGCTTCTCTCTCTCGTGTTCTTGATTTCCTTCTAGTAAATAGCTTTCCATTAGATTTCAGGCTCTTAACAAGATACTTTCCAGCAATTTTAATGTGGAATAATTGAAAATTGAGATGTTTCTAGAGATTAAATTCTAAATTAAATTAAGCAAAACTCCTAATGCATAACTTGTTTTTGCATATCTTTGTCCTATTGACAGCATTGTCCATTTGCCCAGTCAAAAACTCTGGGCTGGCGGGGCTTTTATGCCAATCTAGTTGGAGGAGAATATATTCTTCCACGGTTCAAAGAAGTGCCTCACCTCTTGATTTAGAAGTGCAGTTTAGACAGATTCTACTGGCACTCTTACAGGAGCTGAAACTGCCTCCCCAAGTCATGTGTGTCGTTTCTCTTTCTACATTTGATCAAGCCAGTGTTGTCTCTGCTTTGTTCCTCCTAGGCACTCTGTAGCATGCTAGAGTCTAGCTGTTTGGCAGCTAAAACAAGTACCCATGTAGCTGTGGAATGGGAGGTTGCTGAAAGAAAATGGTAGAATTGACATGGCTGTTTCCAGATGTTTTGTTATCCACACTCAAGGTTACGCAGAACTAGACGATATTGTAGAAATTGGCTGATCCAGTGCTGAAAAGCTGTTCTTGCTGTGGTTAAACATTTAATTCTGTCCATGTAGTTAAGTAGTATTCCCAAATTATTTTATTTGGATACTGGTCTTATCACATCCAGAGGCCGAGAAAAGTAATTGAAGGTTTGGGAGGTGGGAAGTTTGCCTGTAGTCTGCAGCTGGGCCACCTGCTGCTTCGGCAACCTGCTATAATGCATGATGTTTGCTTCTGCTGTCTGCTTGTGATCCATCATGGGTTGGTGTAGGAATAGATAGAAGGAAGGAAGGAAGGGGTGAGTTTCGTTGGATGGGGCAGCCTTCCTGACTTGACCATGTGGTTGGCTGTTTCAGTCATGCAATCCTACAGGAAAGCAAACAGTGCATTCCGTTCAATTCACTATTGTTAGAAAGCGACTGCTAACTTACATTGCCAGTTTTTCTTCCATTTGATTGCTGACCATATCAGCGATTTCGATATGTTGACCCTTTTTTTAGGATTCCTGGTCTACGTGTAGTGGGGCAATCCCTTTCTCCAGCATTACACCTCCGCTTAGAAGACAGCACTGGATCTCGAGAGAGTGATGCAAGGCTACTGAAGGAGATTGTTGATTATGTAAGAGTCCTTTTTTACGGTCCTCAAAGCCTAACAATGAGAAGAAAGAAGTGGAGGTGTTCTGTATTAAAGTATCTGTTGCACTTCCTTCTAGAATTCCTCCATGTGCTGGGTTGTAAGGTTACATTTAAAAAGTTGGGTTGCCATACTTCCAGAATTTCCCGGGCATAGCCAGGATTCGGCCGATGGAAACGGTGTCTGGGCGGAAATCACTTTAACATCTGGGAAAATCCGGACGTATGGCAACCCATGCTGGAAGTGTAGATTTGGGCAAATTCCCTTTAAAATAGCTCCAGAACTGTTTTTTTGTAAAAAGAGAAAAGGAAAGTTCAACAACTTTGGCCAAAAAGGATTTTCACTTTTTGAAATATGGCAACCCTAAGATTGCTACAGCAATCATCTGGGATTGGTCCCTTTTTAAAATAAGGCATATGATAAGGCAGCATTGTACCCACTATGGGAGATGGGTATTGAGGGCAAGATAGCATTGGACGAGTGTCTCTCAATTCCCTGGCTCTTGAGCCGTGTGGTTCCACAATGTCAGGCTTCTGCCAGAGACTCCCAGCCAGTTGCCCAGGAATGTACAAAGAAAAGGAAATGTCTCTTACTGTATGCTTTTTATTCAGTATTTACAGAGAGAGGCTGTAGGACCCAGCCTCTTGCATAATCACGCTGTCCCAAGTGAATCCTCCACCCCCCTTTCTCCCAATTCCTCATTCGTTACTTGTACGGGTGCTGAAAAGTGCCCTCTGTCTTTGAGCTATTTGCGCTCCTATTTTCAAGGCTCACTGGATTCGGGGGGGGGGGGGGGCTGGAATGATTTCTAAAGACATCAGCTGTCACCCCCCTGGTGCTTCCTCCTCCTCCTTTCCCATTATTTCCCAGCTTTCCCCCCCTCATCTGCCTCTGAGCTGTGACCTCGCTCAAACCCCTGTTGTAAATCTATACTGTCTTCCTCTTCCTCCTCTTTGCAGAAGAGGATTCCCTCCCAAAATCCAGTGAGCCTTGAAAATAGGAGAGCAAAGAGCTCAAAGACAGAGGGCATTTTTGAAGCTGGGGAGGCGGTCCTCACCATTCCTCCTCTGCCCAGTCCCTGACGCACAGGGCACTATAATTTTTCCAACGCTATTTGACACCTATTCAGATCTCTTGGGGGTGGTCATTGGGGGATCTGGAACTCAGCAGGTAGGCAAGGGGCTGGTCTTTCCTGCTCCATTTCGCTTCTCTGGTACAACACCAAGGAAGTGATTGCAAGCTAGGGTCATTAACCGTGGTTTGAAGTTGCCTTGTTTCACTAAACCATAGTTTAGTGAACCTTAACCACTGCAATTAGCTTTAAATAAAAGCGAAAGATTCTGACCTCACTGGAGGAGGAAAGGAGTGGGGGAGTTGATGGGCCCGAGATTAGCGCACATAACACAAACCTAGTATTTAGTGTCGTGAGCAAATGCATGTAATGCACGTTGGTTCACTTAAAGAAAGGAATAATGACAAGGGGATGCGGGTAGCGCTGTGGTCAAAACCACTGAGCCTCTTGGGCTTGCTGATCAGAAGGTTGGTGGTTCGAATCTGCACAATGTGGTGAGCTCCAGTTGCTCTGTCCCAGCTCCCTGCCAACCTAGCAGTTCGAAAGCACACCGGTGCAAGTAGATAAATAGGTACCACTGCTGTGGGAAGGTAAATGGCGCTTCCATGCACTCTGGATTCCATCATGGTGTTCCATTGTGCCAAAAGCGGTTTAGTTATGCTTGGCCACATGACCTGGAAAGCTTTCTGCAGACAAACGCGGCTCCCTCTGCCTGAAAAGCGAGATGAGTGCCGCAGCCCCATAGTCGCCTTTGACTGTACTTCTTTTTTTACAATAGAGCAAGGAACAGTCGTGGGGATGTATTTAGCTCCTTGTGGCAGGGTATTTATTACACGTTACTTAACAATCCGATAACACATGAGCATGGCACCTGATGTTTCCTGTTTCTCTCCTCAGTGTATGAACAGAGGTATTGCATTAACCCAGGCTCGCTATTTGGATAAAGAAGAAAAATTCCTCCCACCACCAGGTTCGTAGATACTTGCTCACCTTGCTATTAAAACAAAACTGTGTTCTTCTGACGGCAGGCAGAATTGGTGGGTTGAGAAGCATGCCGTAGCTTGTGTTGGAACCTCTGGATTCCAAAGGTCGCTGTTGTTTTATAAGTCATGGACTTGTCTATTGCATAGGCAGACTGTCCTAAATGGCTTGATCGTCTATACCTAAATAGGGTTCAGGGCAGGAATATGTATGGTTTTTTGTTTTAGCTAATAAAATGCTGTCTGATGGTTACTTGAGATCAGGCATGGGAAGGGAGAATAAGGTCACTTACTCACATTCTGTCGTCACTAGAAACAACAGAATGACTCGAGGCCTGGCCAGATGGGTGGGATATAAGTAATAAATTATTATTATTATTATTATTATCATCATCATCATCTTGCTGTACCTTTTCTAGCTACTGAACTATACCAGTCACCAAATCTAGACTTCATAATCCTTATTACTGAACTGACAGTGGAAGCTATGACTACTGTTATGTGAAGCAAAAAAATATTGATGGGCAAAGGAAAGTATTGGGAGACTGAGTACATGTGCAGCTGTCTTATTTACTAAGCCAGGCCACTGATCTGCCTAAGCCGGTAATGTCTTCTCTGACTGGCAGCAGCGTTCCGGAGCTTAAACAGTCTGGTTTGTGCTGTAAGGTTGCACGCATTTTGCCGTGCAACAAAAAGACAACAACTTTGACTGACTACCCTGTTTTTGCCCCTGACAGCATCCGAGTCGTAGTGACAGTAGAACAGACAGAACCGGAATTGGACAAAGCTGCCTCACTTATCAGGGAAGCTGCCGAGTCAGTGCTGAATTGAGGCCTGCATACTTGAGTCTTCATCCTTCACACAACACTGGGAATACCGATTTTCCTACTGTATGGCGGATTGGCTTGTGCTCCCAAGGTTCAAGCTGGTTGACTTTCTCTTCTGACGGAAGTAGAAAGCTCAACTTCCACGGAGTCATTCCAGAACAAAAAAAAAAAGTCACAAATATGGGAATGTGAAACTGCTCACTGTATAAGTACTGTTTCGATTGGAGATCATTGTTAACACTGGCATTTTACATGAGTTTCACCTCTGTTCTTAAAGGGCCTTATTCCTTTCCCTGGCTCTCTAAATGTGTAAAACAAGCCGAGCTATTTTTGAGAGTTTTGTGTGTAATGCTAATGAACATGAAAAGGATGTGAAAACTTACACGATATTCTTCATTTAACCTCTCTTAAGAGGTATTATTTTAAATAACATTCCCCCGAAAAGGTTCCTATTACTGTCAGACCAGATAGTTAAACGGTATTATGGAATTATGCTTTTGAATAATGTACTTAAGTAGCTTTTATTACACTGGGTATGTGGGAATTTTGTACACTTTTTTTTAAAGATCTTTTGGTTTTTGAAATTCCCAGAAGGAGCTGTTTTTCTAACTATTTGTCTGGTTTACATTAAATGTCTTATCTCATGCCAGTTCCTTTATTCTATACAAGTTGACCTTTCCTGTGATTTTACCATGCATTTAACTTTTATACCGGTGATCGCCAGTGCAATCTGTATGCACGCAGAGATGAAATGCTGCTAGAATTTCTTCCGCCAAGCAAACAAAACAAATATTGATCTCTTACCATAATCTGGTGGGTGCATAAATTAATGGGAAAACTAATTCACTCATGATGTTTCTTGTCCATGTTTACTCATCAATACCTTTTAAAACCATGAATAAATTAGAAATACTTAACATTTAGTTGCATGGGCACATATCCCTACTGTAATCAGGAAGTTCCAATTTCTCTCTCTCTCTCTCTCTCTTTCTTTCTCTCTTTCTTTCTCTCAATTACTTGCTTGAGACCACCACTCAGGTCTCTGCTAAAGATGTGCAGAAAAGGGACTTTCATTGATATCGTAGAAGTTTCAGTATGTCACCTAGAGTCAGGAGGACCTTTTTTGCCCTTCAAGGAAGTTATCATACTATGAATTTGCCATGATAAGTGTTCCAGATTTCTGGTGAATACTATTTTTTAAAGACTTTCTGTTACGTCTGGGTTGTTTCTACACTCCTGTGCCTTTTTTGGTTGCTGCTACATATTCCAGCACTCTATGACACATAATTTTTTAAAAAAATAAAAGCATATATTTGATCCTGTTTTTGTCCTTCTTCATATTCCGACTGCACCATCTTCTCTACCAGCTATGATCTCATTAAGGGGGTAGTAATCGGATTTGAGCTACAGTCCCTGAACTCAGTAGGGGCTAAATCGGCGTAAAGTGCTTCATGGTAACTTGAGGTGGGTATCAGGCTTCTGTTTCAGTACTTTAAGGTATAAATTTTCCATCTTGCTTCAGGCTGTGCTGCCTTTCCACATAGTGATCAATCCAGCGGCTTCCATACCCAAGCCACTTAATTTGCTACGTTGATGAGTTTCTGGTTTTCTTCAAAATGCAGTTTCAGAATTGTGGCCAAACATGGTATAGTCCAGTGTAACTTTATCAGCTGCCGACAGTTATGCTAATTGTAAACTGAAAATATTTTCAGGACTGTCGACTCCCAAGTTCTCCTCTTTCAAATGAGATCAGAAAGGGTTGGGACTTCTCATTTAAGACAGGGTGCCCTGCTTTTCCACAATCATTTTCATGCCTTTGGCTTTATGCTGCTCTGTGTTTTAGTATTGAATTTTTTTATTGTATTAATGTGGTTTATTAATTGTGGTTTTTTAAAAGATATCTGAAACAGCCAGGGAACATGGTCAGTTGGGAAAGTGTATAAATGGCAAGAAATAAAAAATAATGGTATGGATTTCCAGATAAGTACTAGATGAAAACAGTCCTATCACTTTCTCTGTTGTGATTTTTTTCAATGTAAAGCTAAAGCGTTCTGCTTTCCTGATGGCAAGGCAGTCTGAAAGTGCCTTTCCTTCCTGGATGCAGGATATATTAATATGCTGCAGTAAGCTGCAGTAAGATACTGAGTTTGTACAAGTTCTAGTGTGGCAAATGGCATCTGTCTGTAGCACCTATTGGCTAGTTCCTGTGACGTCCACAATACCCCTCATCCCAGTTTTGCAACTGTTTACAATTTCATGATTTTGTGGGAGTGGAGGTGGGGTTGATAAAGAAAGGATATGTGTGGGAGGGTATATACAAACTCATAGGTGCTGCTTTAAACCAACATGAAGTACAAACTGTATGAAGCACAAGTGGAAGAAAAAATTAGCCCTGATCTTGCATCAGGGTATGTTACCAGTTTTGATTTGTGCTAAAAACAGTTTTTTCTTGGTAAATGTTTACTGAACAAAATGAGCAAATAGTTTAGCAGAAGGAAGCAGATAGGCATGCCGGTATATCAGTCAAAAAGCACCAGTTCCATATCACATCAGGCAGTGTACTTTAGAAAACAAGGCAGAAACGCTAGCCTTATAGCCAGGAAAACTTACAAAATAGTCTCCACATCTGAATGCACCTCTAGGTTTGTAACTCCAAGGGGGGATTAATTTACCTAATTTGGCAAATTTATATTTCAAAAGTATACTGGATTCTAATTTCCGTTGACAATGCTAAAGTTCTTTGTCAGATGTAGAACCACAGCTTCTTCTGTTCTTCATGTGTTTGCCAAACTACAACTCCCATAATCTCTGGCGTTGGCCATGCTGTCTGGGGCTGGTGGGAGTTCAGCTACATCTGGGGTTACCCCTGCCCTAGACATTCTTGGTGGGAGAGTGTACCCCAAAATTCCTGCGGGTACACATTGAGGGGGAAATCAATACTGAGTAGACTGGCTATGTTGAAGGGAAGCTTAGGTTTTCTCTGAAAACAATGTGAAAATCCCAATTAGATTTCTTTTTGATGTTGCTCTCGGATGAGAAATATTTACCTAGGGGGTCTTTGATGGAGAAAATTATGGGGTCTACTGTGTTGTGTATGAACTGCAAAAGTGTGTGTGCGCGCTTGTTAAATGTGTGTAAGGATGTGACCCACAGTTGCCTTCTCACAAATAATGTTAAGAGGAGCGAAAGACACACTCACACCCCGCTCCTGACTAGAACTATTTTCAAAGAATCATCATGGTAAGATATCCCTAGGTCAATCTGTCCACATATATGTTGTTGTTGTTTAGTCGTTTAGTCGTGTCTGACTCCATGACCCCATGGACTAGAGCACGCCAGGCACTCCTGTCTTCCACTGCCTCCCGCAGTTTGGTCAGACTCATGCTAGTCGCTTCAAGAACACTGTCCAACCACCTCATCCTCTGTCCCCTTCTCCTTGTGCCCTCATCTTTCCCACATCAGGATCTTTTCCAGGGAGTCTTCTCTTCTCATGAGGTATTGGAGCCTCAGCCTCAGGATCTGTCCTTCCAGTGAGCACTCAGGGCTGATTTCCTTAAGAATGGATAGGTTTGATCTTGCAGTCCATGGGACTCAAGAGTCTCCTCCAGCACCATAATTCAAAGCATCCATCCTTCGGCGATCAGCCCTTCTTTATGTTCCAGCTCTCACTTCCATACATCACTACTGGGAAAACCATAGCTTTAACTACCTGGACCTTTGTCGGCAAGGTGATGTGTCTGCTTTTTAAGATGCTGTCTAGGTGTGTCCTACTGGTCCTTAGTAGTTTGTAGCACTAGAGAACAATGTCTAAAATGGTGCTTTAATGAAACTGGCTGGTGTGCCAGAGCAACCCTTGCACAAATAAATGAGATTGCTTCCGTTTCTGCCACCTCAATGCTTGAAAATTAACCACGGGCAACATTAGAAAACACCAATGTGATTTCTTACCAGTATAGTGATCATTCTCCGTTGAAGCTTATTTGGAAGTTGGGAACTAAAGCCCAACAAGAATACTGAGTTCAGAGTGCTGGTATGCAGAACAGCTTTGACTCTTCCTCTGCACTTCAGAAATGTGATCTGGTCGCGGCAAAGAATGGAGGACTGTCTTCGTCTTGTCTTTTTGTCCACCCCATTGGTCTTTATTACTTCAAAGGGGCTGTGGGGGGGGGGGTGTTGGCGTTTGCCGATCTTGAAGCTGCTACTGCAAAACCAAGTTTGCATCCTGCAATGATTCACAAAATGTACAGGAGCTGTAAATGCTACTCTGGCAAAGGAAATATTAGGGTTACCCCAAGCATTTGTGTACTTAACCAATTTCAGGGCTCCAATTAAAAGGAAATGTCTGGAAGCGTGTATGTATGACGATTGGACCGAAGCTGTGTGTTTTTATTTTTAAAAATGACCAGTTTGTTTAGACACAGATCATTCAAAACATGTACAATAAAGTAAGCCAGAAATCCGTGTTAATAAATCAAATTGGTCGTTAGAGCTAGATTTAGTAGCTCCTCTACTTCCTTTTTAAAATATTTTTTTATTCATTTTATAAGAAAATAAAAACAAAACAAATACAAACAAACAACACACAAATTCTTATATATTCTTATTATTCCGCTATCATCTTAGGGTGACTACCCCAGATCTGCTCCTTCGAAATTCATTTTCAATCTTCATTGGCAGTTACATACTGTTAGCAATCACCCTAAGATTATTTCCGTATAACATTGTGTCTTAAAAAGTCCACTTCCAAGCTCATTACCGAAAACCTCTAGCCACTCTCCCTAAGGAATATAGAATTTTAAAATTACAATATTTTTTAAAAAATACAATATAAATTTCTTCCAATCTTCCTGCACGCTTCCTCTCCTTGGTCACGTAGTCTCATGTCAGCTCGGCAAGTTCCATAAAGTCTATCATCTCATTTGCCATCTCTCAACGGCTGCTGCTATCTCTTGATTCTTCCAATTCTTGGCAATTAATATTCTTGCTGTCGTGGCATACAAAAGAAAATAATATCCTTTTTTGGGGGGGTTCCCTATGACTCCCAATAAAACGGCTTTGGTTTCTTAATAAAGGTGTTTCAAACACTGTTTTCATTTCATTATAAATCCTTTTCCAGAAGTCCTTAATCTTGGGGCCATGTCCACCACATATGGTAAAAGGTTCCTTCTTTCTCTCTACATTTCTAGCATTAGTAGACTCCTCTACTTCCTTCCCCATATCCGGGTTTTCACATGAAGTCAGAGGCCTACAGCTCCCCCATGCTAGAGAGGAAGCCCCTCACTCAATGTAAATCATTTGGTACAACATCCTCTTATTGCTCTCATTTATTCAAACGTGGTGCTACACAGTTAAATCCCATTGTTACGTTGTCCTGGACATCACGCCAAGAAGAAGAGAAATAATACATATCAGGGTGGCTTGGGCCCCAGACGAAACTATTGGACTATGCAAGAGATGGCAAGATTAACCAGGGAAATCCAGGAGGATCAAAACTTCAACAAAGAAGGGACAAATTTATATATAGTTGAAAGACCATTGTAAACACTTGAACTATTTAAAAGGGTAAAGGACCCCTGACAGTTAAGTCCAGTTGCGGAGACTATGGGGTTGCGGCACTCATTTTGCTTTACTGGCCGAGGGAGCCGACGTTTGTTTGCAGACAGTTTTTCCGGGTCATGTGGCCAGCATGACTAAGCCGCTTCTGGCGAAACCAGAGCAGCACACGGAAATGCCACCCTTCCTGCTGGAGCGGTACCTATTTATCTACTTGCACTTTGACATGCTTTCAAACTGCTAGGTTGGCAGGAGCCGGGAGCACACCCTGTCGCGGGGATTCAAGCTGCCGACCTTCCAATCAGCAAGCCCTAGGTTCAGTGGTTTAGACCACAGCGCCACCCGCGTCCTGCTCTTTAGCAGGTTTTAAATAGCTCTTGCAATGATACATAGATTTTGGACACAATGGAGGACTGTAAATTGGATGGACTTATAATATGCAGTTTAAAAGTTATTCAAAGAACCCATGGAGGAGAGGAGGGAAGTCTTGAGATTCGGAAGAATCTTGTGTAAAAATTTTTTATTACGGATGAATATGAGTGTGAATGAATTTGTAAAACCAAATAAAAATTATTTATAAAATTAAAAATAAAAAGGCATTGAGAAACATGGGAAATAAAGAACCTCTCACAATCATAAGGGTTAAGGTTAGGGTTTGTAAGACTCATTTTGCAGCATGCCGCATTTTACATTCCGGTAGTTGTAACTTACTATTTTGAGATAATGTGCCAAAAGGCAAGAGAAGCTTATGTGTTTTTTTGTTTTTGTTTTTTAAAATGTAATAAAAATCTTTATTTAATATTTTCAAAATTACAAAACCAAATATAACAACGAAAACAAAAACAAATCAACACGTAAGCAAATAAACAAACAAATAAACAATAAACAATAAATAATAATACTCAACTGAATATATTAACAAACTCAAAATCTAACTTTAAAATCCAACTTCATATTGTTTATACACTGATTCCCTATTAATTTCTGCTTCTTCTACTCTACCTTTTATTTTAATTACTCCTAGTCTTTGAGAACATAATTACCAATCATTCAAATATTTTAAATTTAAATTTAAATATCCCCATGTGCTCTCAATCTAAACAAATCACTAATTCCGTTTTCATATCTTCTTTTCCAAATAATCTTCTACATATTTCCATTCTGCTTTTATTCTTTGTTTTGGTATATTTCTTATTGCTGCTGTCATTCTTGCCAAACTCAGAGAAGCTAATGTATTGTACTGGCATTGTTCGGATTATAAACCACCTTGAATGTTTTGCATGCTCATACTTCTCTGGATTCTGTAAGTGCAACAGAATGCGGCTCCCTGCTTTGCCACCCCACCCACTCCAAACAGAGAAAAAATATTTCGGCAGCATATTCCGTACTTTTCCGTCTTATTAGATGCTCCATGTATAGGCCCCCCCCATTTTGGGGGGGGGGGGGAGGGGGACTGGGACGGGGGGAGGAGGGGGGAGGGGGAGGGGAGGGGGAAGGGAGGGGAGGGGGGAGGGGGGGAGGGGGGGAGGGGAGGGACTCAATTTTAAGGAAAATGAGGGGAGATGGCCCTAAGTTGTTGAACCTCTCCTCCCCCCCCAGCTGTGAGCAGGAAACACTACCTAGATCATTTCCCATGCGCAGGTAGGGAGTGTTTCCCTCGCCCAGGAGCATCGAGGGAAGTTGTGCTCCAGCCAGCCAGCTGCTTGGCCGGAGGGCACCTTTGCCCATGCCGCTGTGTGCAGGAAACGATCCAGGGAGAGCTTCCCACACGCAGCTGTATCGGGGGAAGCTGCACACCACTAACCAGCGCCCCCAGATCACTCCCTGCGCGCAGCTACATCTCCCCCCATGTATTGGACGACCCCAGTTTTTTTACATGATTTTTGTGTCAAAAAACCTCGTCAAAAAATACAGTAAGCTAAGATGGGAGCGATACAGAGATGATTAGCATGCCTCAATCTATACTCTGGGGGTGATGAACCTAGGCTGTTTTAATATTTTGTAGGACTCTGAAGTCCCATCAGACCCAACCAGCATGGCCAATGGGTCAGTTTTTGTAAGACTGGACCATTGACATGCATAGTAGAGTCTCTAACCATTCAGCCACTTTAACAGCAGAAACAACAAGGGTTTTCTTCCCATAGGTAAAGGTAAAGGACCCCTGGACGGTTAAGTCCAGTCAAAGGCAACTATGGGGTTGCGGCACTCATCTTGCTTTCAGGCCCAGGGAGCCAGCGTTTGTCCACAGACAGCTTTCCGGGTTATGCGTCCAGCATGATTAAACTGCTTCTGGTGCAATGGGACACCGTGACAGAAACCAGAGCACATGAAAATGCCGTTTACCTTCCCACCACAGCAGTACCTATTTATCTACTCACACTGGCATGCTTTCAAACTGCTAGGTTGGCAGGAGCTGGGACAGAGCAATGGGAGCTCATCCGTCGTCGATTCGAAACCGACCTTCTGATCAGCAGGCCCAAGAGGCTCAGTGTTTAGACCACAGTGGACATACACCTCTGAGGACATACACCTACTGAAATATTGCACTCAGAGCCTGCAAGAATAATAATGGATATTTTTTTAGCCAACACCAGTTGGGCCCACTTTTGGAATTTCATCAATCTTTCTAGCCTTTGGTTTGTTACTTTTTTGGCCTTAAGACTAGAAACTTGCTTTAATGAACACAAAAACAAACGTCTCTAGAGGATGTAAAATCCTGTACTCAATACCAGTGTTTGAATTTTCAGAGTGCAATTCTGAAATATATGTAAATACAACTTAGTAGATTTAGAAGTACAAGAAAGAGTAAACAGAAACCCAAAGCTATACTAACTGTGGCCGCAACTGACACGAGCAAAATAGGCTCCGTTCTGTCAGTAGCATGTAGATGCTATTTTCGAACACAAGATAACGCTAGAAAATTGATTTTGGGGGAACTGTTTTCATGCTGTTTTAAAAACCAGTCCGTTTAGTTGTAATAGACATAGATTTTATTTTTAAATCTGTTTTGTGAGGAAACAGCCTTTTAAAAAAACCCAACTTCTTTCCCTGCTTGGCTTGAAATATCCTTCTGGAGTTTGTTTCAGGCTTGCTTTCTCTTTCAGCCAGAAACTTGACAAGTTAAATTACAACTTCAGAACAGTGAAATAAAACACTTGTTTTCCTACAATAGTTTTGCATGTATGTATGTAGACCATTTTTTGTCCTCTTAACAACCAGTACATCTTATTGTATTGCTTGTAGACCAGGAGGCAAACAGGATGGGGCCAGGATAAGCCCATACTCACAAATCCACACAGGTCGCAACTGCAGCAACACAAAGCTAGCACACGGTGAACGGCAATTGTTTCCATTTGTCTGGATGAGACATAGGCATAACTGGTAGCTAAAAACTTGCTTTCATCTTCTCTTCTCCTGCCCTGCTCATCAATATATCACAGCTTCTGTAACCTACATATAGTAGGGGTATTTAAAATGAGAGTCATCATAGTGTCCTCTTTTTTGCACTTCAAAATATGGCAACCCTAGCTCAGTGAGTTCAGTTCTTTGCAGACTTACTTAAAAGTCCTAATGGACTGACATTAGGTGCCATTAAATTTTCATTGTTTCCATTTGAGACTTGGCCATGGTGAAAGTCGACCCTGGACCTGAACATACAATGGAATTTACAGTTTTTAGATTCTTTCCTCACCTTCCCATAAAGAGAAAAATTGCATGGGGATCATTCATTTGGATGAGAGACTTGCTCTTGTTGCTAGCTATATCAATGTGAACACTGAGGGCCTATTCTAGGGAGTCAGTGGAGTATAACTGAAGCTTAATTAATTGCCAGATTGAGAAAGTAACACTTTCCCTCCTCCAGGCAGGTGGTGATGTCTTTGACCTTGTATACTCGTAGCTCCTTTAATCATTTTGATATACAGTAGATCAGAGAAGGTTCCAGATGGAAGCTGAACCCACGACCCCTTAACATAAAAACATCTCTGACACCAATTACACCATCTGTTGGTCATAAAACCACATTCACTATCTTCCCTTAGCTCTTGCGTTATAGAAAGCTGAAGGTTGAGATTTGGGACTGTTCGCGTTTATCCCGGAACTTTAATACAGAACACATTTCCACCACGGGAGAACAAAGCACAAAGAACATTCTTACTCAGTGAAAACAAAACAAATATATATATAACAATAAGAAACAGTTGTCTAAAAGTCATTATTTAAACCCAAAGCTGTAACTCCAGAAGTGTGTTTCTTCTCATGCCTATGATTTTTTTAAAAAAACAAACAAACAAAAATTCTGATGTTAAGGTTAAAAGAAAAATTGAGCAGGTAGAACAATTTCAATTGCAATTTTTAAAATATCGTAATTTGATGGCTACTGAATTAAGTTGGTAATAATTTCTTAAGTCTTCTATCCACCCCTACATTTTAGAGTTCCCTTTCTGGAACTCTCACTCGAGAGCATATTTGAGCATTTTATCTGGAAAAGGGGGCAAATGTCCATTTCTATTCCGTAAAAAATGCTTTGGAATGGAAGGTTACTTAGAGCAGCAAAAATGCTAGTGGATGGTTTTGGTAATTCTGTTGAACTATCCCACAAGGTTTTTCTCTGTTTTTAACAGTATCATAACACATAGCGCTGATTGAAAAGCTTTTAGTTTTGATCACAATTTTTTATTAACCCGAGAAATGGTAAGCCAGCAAGATTTAAGTAGGCCTACCGGCTTCCTTTGGAAGCGTAGTTATGTGAGCAGTAACTACTTTTGGATGTCATGCAGAGATGAATTGCTGATAAATGAATTAATGGAATGGGGGCACCTTGCTCCACCTCCAACCTTTGCACATTAATTCTCTTCCTGAACAGAAGTAGTAGTAGTAGTAGTAGTAGTAGTAGTAGTAATTAATAATAAATTTATACCCTGCCCATCTGGCTGGGTTTCCGCAGCCACTCTGGGTGGTTCCCAACAAAATACAGTGGTACCTCGGGTTACAAACGCCTCAGGTTACAAACTCCACTAACCTGGAAGCGTTACCTCAAGTTGAGAACTTTGGCCCAGGATGAGAACGGAAATCGTGTGCCGGTGGCGCAGTGGCAGCAAGAGGCCCCATTAGTGAAAGCACGCCTCTAGTTAAGAACCGTTTCAGGTTAAGAACGGACCTCCAGAACGAATTAAGTTTGTAACTAGAGGTACCACTGTATTAAAAACACGATGAAACATCAAACTTTACAAAGTTCCCTAAACAGGGCTGCCTGCAGATGTCTTCTAAAAGTCAAATCGTTGTTTATTTCCTTGACATCTGACGAGAGGGCGTTCCACAGAGCGGGCGCCACTGCCAAGAAGGCCCTCTGCTTTGTTCCCAGTAACCTCACTTCTTGCAGTGAGGGAACCGCCAGAAGGCCCTCGGAGCTGGACCTCCATGCCCATGCTGAATGACGGGGGTGGAGACGCTCCTTCAGGTATACTGGGCCGAGGCCGTTTAGGGCTTTAAAGGTCAGCACCAACACTTTGAATTGTGCTTGGAAATGCACTGGGAGCCAAGGTAGGTCTTTCAGGACCAGTGTTATGTGGTCTCAGCGGCCACTCCCAGACACAATCATATGTCAATGATTACATGTTTTCAGTGCACGCTCAAAGCTTTTCTTTTGATCCATGCTTTCCCGGATGAGTCAATGGGTCGCATATAGTGATGGTTACTGTACTGCTTAGAGTTTAGTGCTGATAATGCCAAGGTTGCAGGTTCGATCCCCATATGGGACAGCTGCATATCCCTGCATTGAAGGGGGTTGGACTAGATGATCCTCAGGGTCCCTTCCAACACTACAATGCTATGATTCAAGTGGAGATGTGAAATTAGTGTGCTTTTTATACTGGCTTTCTTTTATGTTGTCATGTGTTGATGTTTTTATTCTTCGCACACAGCTTGGTAACGTATCTTAAAGGTTAAGTGGTTTGTAACAAAATATAAATAAATAAAAAGTAGCCACATGTATTATTGTGTGTTTCACTAACACACACAGCTCAGAAATGAAGCATGGACACTGAGCACCCAAACAGGGCCTGTGGATCTCCTGCGGCCAAGATTTTCACTCTGTGGCAAACCGCTTTGTAATATTCCAGTGATGTTTATTTGAAGTAAAAGATTGTGTGATTTTAACTGCCCTTCTTAATGGTTCTGAAGGGACGCTCTCTTATCTATTCTGGCCCAAATGATGCAGGAACAGAACTGCAAACAGAACCTTCCTTGTTTTGTTGCTTTCGTACACCAAAACAGCTGCAGGTGACCACTATTCAGACTGGGAATCTGAATTCCCCTGCCCCCTGTGCCATTTCCCCAGTTTAAACCACTTCTCAAAGTTGCATTTTTTTCTGTTGCAGAAAAATACCATCTGCTTGAGAGGGGCTGCGTTGTATCTGGAAATGGTGTGAGGAGATAAGTTTAAAACCACATCCCCAACTTTGCATGCTCTCCCCACGACTGCTTTGATCTACCATCCCTCAGTTTTGTCAGGCATCCTATTCTGTGGCCCTGTTACATCACATCTAGTTGGACTCTTAAGATACTTGCATTAAGATGTTCTTTTCAAGGGGTGGGGGGGATATGGTTGAAGCTTGAAGTCTATAAGAAACCCCCCCCCCTCTCTCTCTCTCTGTGTGTGTGTGTGTGTGTGTAGAGGGCACCGCAACTATGGCATAGGGCACACAGAGAATGGAAGGTGGGAGAAGGGGGCACCAAATTTTGGCCTCTTACTGAAAAACTGAAAGACCAAAGTCTGTCGCTGAAAACTGAAAGACCAAAGTCTGTCGCTGTGCATGTGTGTATGTGCCACATAATTTAGGTGGTCAGTTATAACTGATAATCCAGAAACTTTTTTTTAATCATAGAAGGTATAGCAGCACACTTCACATCTGTGGTTTTCTTTCCCAATAAGTACTGCCATTGTTCTAGAAATATGGTTGTTTAGTTTATAGCCTCAATACTGCCACCCAGAAAGGTTTTTCACCTTGCACTTATGGAGGCATAGATAGGTGAGGATGCTAGCTAGACTCTACTTAAAGCTGTTATTATGCCAGTTTGTTTCAATGCCAGAATTAGCAGCCGGAAGGCATAGCCAATGGTATCGTACATGATTCTGGGGATCTTTGGTAAATCCTCAGCTTTTATTCTGAGTGTAGAAAAAAAGAAAGATTTTTCTTCCTCCTCCTCCTCCCATTTGCACAGGCCATAAAAAGTCTCTCTTAAGTCTCCTCCCTCAAAGGATTCTGGGAAAGGAAGCAAGTAGGTCTGGGTTTTCGTTGTTTCATGTCAAACTCTCCTTTTCTTTCCCAGAAAATGAGTCATCTGGAAGAAGAAAAAACTGAAATGGCAGGGAACTCATGTTTTTTATCATTGCAAAAGGGGAAGGGGGGGGGTAAAAGTTAACTGAACCAGGAATTATTTTGGCTCACCGTTATTATTGCATCTGACTCAAATTAAAACTAAGAAGAAATTACATTATGTTGGGAAATGTTTTACCATGTGATAACAGCACACCTTGAGAACACTTATCCCTTGTTTCTAGACTTATGATAGGAATATAAGTGATCATAATTTTGCCATGTGCTTGATTAGTGATCAACTCGTGTATGTGTGTCTCCAACTATTGGACGCATGCCAAAGACCAAACAACTGGTACAAAATGATTTGAGTTACCATCAATGAAATCTGGTTTGGCAAAGTTTTAAAAGCTCCAAGCTAATATTCATTTGCTCATATTGCAAGTCTTAAACCCAGGTGAGGTCTATATCTAGTCACCCTCCTAGGTTCTTGATAGGTGGTATCAGAATCACCTCTAGGTGATTGTAGTAGAACCATAAAATTATAGAGTTGGAAGGGACCACGATTGCATTCCTGCAACGCGGGAATCTTTCACCCAACGTAGGGCTCAAACCCATGACCCTCGGATTAAGAGTCTCATGCTCTACTAATAGAGCTATCCAATATCGGGCAGAGAAGTTTCACAAAAGTTGGATTTGGGTTGTTTTTAAGGCCATACATTAGGCAGACCCTACACCTGAATACAAAAAAAAGAAAAGAAAAATCATTAACCTTTATAACTTTAACATTTTATTTCCTGTAGTGTACACTCTGGGTTTTTCTTTTCTTTTTTAAAAAATCCTATATAAATTGCTTTGAGAAATTCTGGATTCCCTTTCCATCTCCTCCCTGTGTCCTAGCAGGGACCCGTTAAGGTCCCCTAATAGACCCATATAGACAGGCATTCGGCACAAACTTTTATTTGCAGTAAGATTCCTCAGCTGACAATATGAGCTTTGTCTCTCTAAAGACTTTGCAAAAACAAAAGCCCGCCCAAAGAGTTCTTCCGCAGGGGAAACGCTGATAGCATTACCTTGTAAACGTGAATGTGACTGCATTCTTCCTCCACATGAAAAATAAAGTTGGTAAATGACGTCCTGATAAAAGATGCACCTTTTATGAATGGCCCTTTCTTCTAAGGAAGTGTTATTGCTCCAAGCTCAGCGCCATATGACTGTGATTCATATTTCTATATATGGTAATTCTGCAAAATATGGGAATGTTAAAGTGTAATCCCTTTGTTGGAAGGTATGCGTGTTTTTTGTTTATATAGAAGCTGGTTACGTTACTTTTGTTACATGTGTCTGATTAGGAGTTGCCAAGAAGGTTGTAAACTTGTTCCCCTGGGAACACGCCGTTTCGTTTTCTAGCATTGGAGTTTTTATTATTTCCATAAGCTTTCCATCTCATTCAGCTCTTTGTTTCAAGTCTCCCTGCTTGCCCCCCCCCCCCCGCAGCCCAACAAATTCTAGTTGTTGTTCTTCAAATCAACTTAATATATTGCATCAGATTTTAAAATAAATGCTGACAGCAGCAGGACTGGACCTAAATACCAGGCAGATAACACATGGTTTGAATAACCGAAAGCACCCCACAGAGTGTGGATCAAATCAAAATCCTTGGACAGTTATTGCTTAATGCTGATTCAAATCTCTGCCTTTAAAAACTTATCCTTGGTTTTTTTTATTTTTTATTTTTAAATAGAAACTTTGGGGGGTATAGTCTTCTCTGGATGTATTTATGTAATTCCCATTGAAGCTAATGAGAATTTCCAAGACTTCCTGGAACAGCACGTTCAATTTACTTGGCCATCTTAATGCCTTCATTTGTGCACTGGCAATTCGGTTCTAAACATGCGTTGGCAGGCCTTGTTGCTATGCTGAAGTAATAGCCCTTTAAGCCAGGCAAAACATCATAACGGCTTGTTGTATTGGATTGGTCCAAACAGCTTCAATATTAGAAAAGCCCTGCGGGATGGAACCAGAGACTTATCTAGTCCAGCAGCCTGTTCTCATGGTGGCCAACGAGGGAAGCCTGTAAGCAGGATGACGGTGATGATTTATTGAATTTACCGTATATACCACCTATACCCAATGCAGACGTGCCTGTTTCCATCCTGTGACTTGCCCGGCAATGATAATAATAGTAGTAGCAGCAGATAATAATAATAATAATAATAATAATAATAATTATTTATATCCCGCCCACCTGGCTGGGTTTCCACAGCCACTCTGAGTGACTCCCAACAGAATATTAAAAACACGATAAAACCTCAAACGTTAAAAACTTCCCTAAAAAGAGCTGCCTTCAGATGTCTTCCACAAGTCAGGTAGTTGTTTATTTCCTTGACATCTGATGGGAGAGCGTTCCATATGCCTCCCTAGGGCTATTTTGGGAAGAAAACCCTTGTTGCTGCTGTTAAAGTGGCTGACTTCGGTTAGAGACTCTATTATGCATGTCAATTGGTACAATCTTACACAAAAAATGAAGCTGCAGTCTGTGCCAATTAGAAGAAAGTCCATTGGAGAAAGTGGGATGTACTGCTGTATAAACATGTATATCTCTAGAACATTCTGCAAGGATGAGCTGGTAGTTACTGGGTCAAACAGATCAGTAGAGTCGCAACTACTTTTAATTTAAGAAAAACACATAGGTGGTTACAAAGCATAAAGCAGGATCTCTTATTTGCTCCTGGCAACATCTCCTAGCATTTGCTATTGATAACTTGCTAGTCCTGGGGCCCAGTACACACACTCACTCTCTCTCTCTCTCTCTCTCTCTCTCTCTCTCTCTCTCTCTCTCTCTCTATATATATACACTACACACACACACACACACACACACACACACACACTAGATAGATAGATAGATAGATGACAGATAGATAGACAGATAGAGAGAGAGAGAGAGAGAGAGAGAGAGAGAGAGAGAGAGAGAGAGAGAGAGAGAGAGAGATAGTAAGGTTAAAGGACCCCTGGATTTTTAGGTCCAGTCAAAGGCAACTATGGGGTTGCAGCGCTCATCTCACTTTCAGGCCAAAGGAGCTGGCGTTTGTCCACAGACGGCTTTCTGGGTCATGTGGCCAGCATGACTAAACCACTTCTGGCGCAACAGGACACCGTGATAGAAGCCACAGCGCATGGAAACGCTGTTTGCCTTCCCGCCACATTGGTACCAATTTATCTACTTGCTCTTGCATGATTTTGAACTGCTAGGTTGTCAGGAGCTGGGACAGAGCACCGGGAGCTCACTCCAGCTACTAGACAGAGGGTCCCAGAGGCAATCAAGGGATAAGCAGGAAGAATGCAGAGACACACAGGACTCGAACAACACTGAAAGAATGCATTGAGGAAGTTGCAGGGATAGGCTCTTTACCAATGCGCCATTTGTGCCCTTGAGGTGCATCAGAAGGTTGCTCTGACCAATGTGATGTGTTGTTGTTGTTCAGTCGTTCAGTCGTGTCCGACTCTTCGTGACCCCATGGACCAGAGCACGCCAGGCACGCCTATCCTTCACTGCCTCCCGCAGTTTGGCCAAACTCATGTTAGTAGCTTTGAGAACACTGTCCAACCATCTCATCCTCTGTCGTCCCCTTCTCCTTGTGCCCTCCATCTTTCCCAACATCAGGGTCTTTTCCAGGGAGTCTTCTCTTCTCATGAGGTGGCCAAAGTACTGGAGCCTCAACTTCAGGATCTGTGATGTAGAGTTCCTTAATAAGAGATGGGGCCTTGGCCCAGTCTACATGCACACACCCCTTTCCAATACACTCTGTAGACATGGGACTATTGACCACTGGGCTATTGACCACTATTGACATGGGACTATTCTCACGATGGTGAGAAGCCAACAATGACACCCCACATTTCTTTCACTCCATAGTGATGCTCGTATCCACCTATCACCACCCCCACTTTTTATGCACTAAGGAAGACTTTAGATTTCCTACAAAGAGGAGGGAAAGCGCTATATACAATGGAAATTTGGAATCCTCCCAACGGGCTGCAATTAGCTGATAAGTCTAATGCTGTGTAGGTTTGGTTAAAGGAATCTTATTTTGAAATGATCTATAGATTGCATTATATTCCTTTGAGTCTTTTAAAAACCACACATTTTGGGCCAAGCTAAAGGCTAAGAAAACAGTGTTCTGAAGGGAATATTATTCATATTAGGTGGGACTGGCTGTAAAGAAAATGTTTCTGGAAAGAAGTGATAAAACTGATACGTGTATGATGGGGTGTATAAGCTTGCCAGAAAATCCGCAGATGATTCAGATGGGATACATCTATGAGGTAATAAACGGGAGGGTTATTCACTATCTGCTGGCAGCGGCAATGATACGTGTAATGAAAGCTTGGGAAGATAATAAAGTCCTTGGAGTAAAATGTTGGATTAAGAAGCTTTGGAATTTAGCATTAATGGGAAAAACCAGTTCCTTGGTTAGACGGGGGGTGGGGGTGGGGGTGGGGGGACTATGCATAATAGCCAATACAATTAAACTTAGATGGATGTCTTTAATATATTTTTAGAGGACCGCTGCCTGTGATTATGGCTTTGGGGATTTCAAATCAAAAGTACTAAGCTTTTGCTTAGAGATGACTTGTTAACTTTGCTACACTAGTATTTTTTCACTTTGCAATGTGCTATTTTTAATTTAAAAAATATTAATCTAGATTCTTACTACATTTTTCTTTTAACCAAAATTCCATCACCACTCCAAAAGAAACTGCTCAAGATGTAAAACTGTTAAAACACCTATAAAAGACATTACAAGAAATAAACAACTCTTAAAATCATAAACACAGCCAATGCTAAGTGCACAATCCTAGACCCAAACTAGATGTTAAGTAGAGGAGCTTGTAAACATGTCTTATAGTTTTTTTGTTTTAAACAGACATGGAGAAGGAGGTTTTAATCAGATTTTCATACAGCACGCAGGGCGGGGAGGTTTTATATGAATGTATCTGCAGCAACAAACCCATCAGAATTATCCCACATACCACAAGCGGCTGTAGGGAAAAAAAGTTTGCATTAGTGCCATCACAGGGAACTAGTTAATATGGTACTGGACTGGATATTCAAATCCTTACTGAGTTGTAAGACTTAGTGACTTTGGCCCAGTCATTGTCTCTCATCCTTGGACTACTGCAATGCCTCTACGTGGGGCTACCTTTGAAGGTGACCCGGAAACTACAACTAATCCAGAATGTGGCTGCCAGACTGGTGACTGGGGAGTAGCCACCGAGAGACTATATAACACCAGTCCTGAAAGACCTACATTGGCTCCTAGTGTGTTTCAGAGCACAATTCAAGTGTTGGTGCTGACCTTGAAAGCCCTAAGTAGCCTCGGCCCAGTATACTTGAAGGAGTGCCTCCGCAACCATCGTTCAGCCTGGACACTGAGGTCCAGTGCTGAGGGCCTTCTGGTGGTTCCTTCCCTGTGACAGGGAACCAGGCAAAGGGCCTTCTCGGTAGTGGCACCCACCCTGTGGAACGCCCTCCCATCAGATGTTGAGGAAATAAACAACTATCTGACTTTTAGAAGACATCTGAAGGCAGCCCTGTGTAGGGAAGTTCTTAATGTTTGAAGTTTTAATCTGTTTTATCACCTTTTTATTAATATTCTGTTGGGAGCTGCCCAGAGCGGCTGTGGTATAAATAAGTTGTTGTTGTTGTTGCTGCTGCTGCTGCTGCTGCTGCTGCTGCTGCTGCTGTTGTTATCCTAACCAGCCTCCCAGAGTAGATTAATACAACATCTCAAATCCCTCCCCATGCTCCTTTGAGGTAGGACAGGATGAAAATCAAATGAATGAGCAAATAAAACAATTCACCATCTCATACTCATTATTCAGGGCAGCGGTGGCCTGCAGTTAAATTTTGCAATTCAGACTGAAGAATATTAAGAGCATGCACAAAACTCACCACAATTTCTAACAGCAACCATCTCCTGGTGCTTAAATCATCCTGTCCCCATATCGAACTGGCCGTACAAATCAACCCTAGCTTGTGGGGAATTCTGGTATTCTGTAAATCTCCAGCTGTTGAAGCTATGACATTTTTCAGGGTATCTTTAAAAGTCACACGACTCCTTATTTGTACCCATTAGCAGTTCAGCACTGTGAAAAAAACCTACATTTGTCACACTCTTTAAAAAAAAAATGATGCAAGAAACCTCAGCAAATTTGTTCTGTTTTTGGTGAGTTACTGATGATATGCAGACAACGTTTGTATCTTTTACCGATCTAGGCAATTTACAATTATCACACTGTCTTTTCAGCAGCTGCTCACTGTGTGGGAAAGCCTCTGCCATTTGGACTTCAAGAAAGTCACAGTCTAGACCCCAAAGCACCTCTGTCTTAGGAGTCCTTCAAACTTAGCAGTGCATTTTCCAGTGAAAATAGTTTGCCTGGCCTCTACCCTTAAGGCAAAACTGACAAACTTGTGACTCTCCTGATGCATTTGGCCTATAATTCCTATCATTCCTAACTACTGGCCATGTTAGGAATCAGGACAGGTTGGGGATCAGGACAGGACAGTTGGAGGCCAACAATCACTGGAGAACTAATATCAATGCCATTAAAAAAAAAGACGTGAATAATCATGATTCCTAAAGTTTGGGAATTCTGATCTCCCATGGAAGCTAAAGATACTGTGAATGGTTTTTGTGGGGTAGAATCAGTGGCATAGCAAGGGTTGCTGGTGCCCGGGGCAGGGCAAGTGTTGCACCCCCTGATGGGCTTGGCAGCCCGCATGGAGGGTGAATGGAACCTGCCTCCTTGCCCATTGCCTCCATCCACCTGCCCACTAGACCAACCTGCCTCCCGCTGCGACTCAGCTGCCAGGGCTCCATGCCTGTTGTGGGGGCACCATCAAAAATGTCTGCCCAGGGCCATGGCCCTCCATGCTACACCTCTGGGTGGAATCACAAAAAAATGCAGAATGCAGACCCCAGAATTCTGTTCACCTCTGCAAATCAAACTTGCATAATGCCAATTCTTAAGAGCCTATACTGGTTGCCTAAAACTATGTAGTTGAATCTAAGGTAATTTATAAACTTATAAACCCCAAAATGACTTGGACTAAAAGGGGACCTTTTGCTTTACCAGCCTTCCCAAAATCAGGGCAGGGGGATGTCCTCCTTGTCCCATCTTTAGGAGACACACGTTGTTCAGTTTAATGAGACAGAGACTTCTCTGTGGTGGCACCCAGTTAATGCAACTCCTTTCTCCTTAATATATGATTGGCACCACTGTTAATAATCTTTCAGCCCCAGGTAAAGACTCACTTATCTGCCTAGGCTTTCAGAGCTAGTTGACCTAATGTAGTAAACTATAAATGGTTGGTTATCAATCTGCTGTAAAGTTGTATTCTGATATTGTACGTTTCATTGTTTGTTTTAATGGTGCTAAGATGAATTGTATTGATATTAACCAACCTGGGATCATGAATAGATGGAGGGCGGGCTAGAAATTGAAATGAAATTTATTTTAGTCACTTGTCGGGGTTTGGGTGCTGGAGCTCCTCGTGCACGGCCTTGGATTGGTTATGCACGAGGTACCAGTTGCGGGGAAAGTGGCCAGCGTTCCGCGTGCTTTTGAGCACGGTCGCCGGCCAAGCCTCACAGTCTGAAGGATGATGAGTAAGCCAATTGACGACTCCGATGAAGTGTGAGTTTCTAATTGCCTTCTTTATGAACAGTTGCCTCGTGAAATAAATATATACCCTGACTCTGAATAGACGGACCAGTTTAAAGAAATAAAAATTTTACTTTACTCCCCCCTTTAACCCCAAAGGAAGACAGACACCGGTTGTATCTTTAGTGGCTTCGGCAGAACCCGCGTAGGCTCGTCCCCTAAGCTAAGTTCTCCTAAGCTTAAAGACCCTGCGCGCCCAATCTTCCGCGAGGCTAACTAAATAAACTAAAACCAAAATATCTTCCGCAATTCTAGCCCTAGGCTAAACCTAAGAAACCTAAACTAAGCTAAACCGAATGATCTTCCGCGATCTAACTCTAACTAAAGAAAAACCCATCCAACCCGTCCAGCCCGCTCCTAGCCCCTTAAACTAAACTTGACTTCAACTAAAACCCAACTAAAAGAACATAAGAAGAACGTGCGGTCTCGTGCTACTCCTCCTGCCTAAGCGGGGTGCCTCTGCCTTTTATTAGGGAACAAACGTGACATCATCATTAGTACTTTAACCAATAAAATCACTGTTGCTGCCCTCCAAAAGGGCGGGAAGCAAGTTTAACGCTCATTAACAACTTTGAACATGACCGGATCTACAAAATAAAGGCGGATTAATCTTGTAAGTGAATCACACTATTCATTCATGCTTTCACTTTCACTTTTGCGCGCAATTATACCAAAGTAAACCTTGAAAAACCCATAAAATAACCAATTAATTATGAATCCATGGCGGATCCGTGAAACGTATTCCGACATATCATCTTTCTTTTTTTGTTTTAAATTAAATTAATTTTGATTTAGTTATATAAAAAAAAATTAGAGATATCATAAGCATTTATCTTGACACAAACATTACCATTTGCTTCGATATAAACCTCGACATGAAAAGGCAAAGCGTCAACAGTGCTGACAGTGTCCACATCAAGACTGTGATATAAACACCAGCAAAACCATCAACATCCACCCCCTTCATAGGAGGAAATACTTGTACAATAATGTAGCAATAAAGTCATGAAAATAACAAACCACTAGCCGAACATAAAATGATCGATCCGATACACTGTAAACCTTCTAGGCATATATAAATACTTCAATATGTAGTATAACACAACAAATCACCTCATAAGCATGTATACTTTCGCGTGCAGCGTAAAACAACAAATTACTCCCCAAACACAAGAGAGGACCTGATACAGGTCCAAAATTAAAAATAACGGATAACGACTGCCCAAACATAAGAGAGGTCCCGATCCGGGACCCAAAATTAAAGTATAACTAGAGCTGGGGCTACATGGCCTACCCAGACCCCTCCCCCCATTTTTTTAAATTTTTATTTGGAAACTAAGGAAAATGGATAAGGAAACATAAAAGGGTTGTGGCTCTGAGGCTACAGAATCGAGGGAACTTTAGATTCTGGACTTACCACAGCGACCACAGGTAACGGGGAACTAGGGTCCGATTCCAGAGAGGGGATTTAAGCCACCTATGTACAAGTGGTTTTCGCCACAAGAGGGGATTTAAGCTACCTACATAAAGGTGTCCCAGCCAGGATGAGGATTTAAACCATCTACGCAAGGGTTTCCAGCGAAACGAGATGGGATTTAAACCAACTACATAAGGGTCTCCCATCAACAGCAGGAAACAGAGTGAAGGGAAAAGCTGGGAACCTGGTTTACTGCCAAAGGTAGCATATAGAGGGGTATTCTTCAAAGAAAATAGGGGTACCAAAAGGGTAGGACACCACCAGACTTGACATATATATCTTGAACAAATCCGAGAATGACCAATACTTTGACCAAAGGAAATCATTTCAAATAAGGCATATAAGTGTTACCACATTTTGAACTACAACTTTTGCAAGCACAACGTGGAGATTTAGGATTATTGAAATAAAACATATATGTATAAATATGTCTATGACTAGAACTGCACAAAGACGATGCTTTGACCTTACATAAACATTTCCATATCATCAAAGTTGTGACGCTCTAAATGGAAACCATTTCAGAAAAATTATCATATATATAAACACCCATATCATTAATTACCAAGCTATATGGAAAACACATGTAATATGCGAGGCGGATATTTCAAGAAGCATACAAAGGTAAATATGCAATTTTTACAAGTACAAGACAGGTTTAGAACTGCAAAATGGTGTTGGAGAGGAGGATGAAGACGATGAATGAGTTGCCGGTCGTCTTCTTCTCCGACTACACATGACCATGTAGAAGAAATAGTCCTGGAACTCAGGAAAAGTTCATGGAGCTCAGGAAAGTACTGAAACATCGAGTTCTGAAGAAACAACGATACCTGTAGAAGAAAGGAGGTTAAGCAAGCAAATCAAGGTGATCTGCTAGTGAGTGCAGGTATGGGAATAACTGGAACAAATCTAGGCAGCCAGGAACCAAGGGGCTGCCCAGAGGCAAACAAAATGCATAGATTGAGGATAGTTGCTGCATTTGACAAGGCGTTGGGCAAAAATTGCCAGGAACCGTAGTTCTCCCTAACTGGACAAACTGTAGAAACGTATTGTTGAAGAGTAGAGGTTGAACACACAAACGAAGGCGGGCAGCTGGAAACCGTAGTTCTCCATGGCTGGGCCAAATTTTAGACACTTCCTCTTAAGGAACAGAAACAAGTCCCTTGCTTTGAGAAACTGGTGTGTTCAGACAACGAGTTGAATATTCTCAGCATGCTGTTAATATAGAGGATAATAAAGAAATAGGAATCTAGCCAAAGAACCAAAAGTTCCGCCGGGAGTTATAGTTTTTCAATCAACCACTGCCAAAGTCAGCACTGAACATAACAAGGAATGTTCCATGGCTGGCGATTGGATCATTGAATAAAGGAAAAGTGAATAGATGTGAGCAATGCAGAAAAGAACAATGCACTTTTGTAACAGTGCTTGCCAGGGGCTTGTAGAGAGAATGAGCTCTTTAATTAGGGCCTCTGCTGCGACGAGCTTCTCGGATGTCAGCGGCCATTGATCGACCCACACAGGGGGTCCTTCCTTCCATGTGAGTGGAAGAGCATGAACTGGCGCTGATGCAGAGGCCCACATCAAAAATGAGTGTGGATAACAGTTCTTGCTTTAGACAACAAGTCTCTACCCCAAAGGGTGATAGGCACATCCATAACAAGTGGACGGAGCTGCACCATGGAGCCTGAGTCTGACTGGAAGGTAATCGGATGCACGCTCTGGTGGGCGGGTTCGAAACCTCCGACTCCGAAGACTTCCTGGGTGACAGTCGTTGCCCACTGGTCAGGCCAATCCTTTCTGGCGATCACTGTGACATCTGCGCCTGTATCAAGAAGACCCTTGATCTTTCGTCCACCCATTTCTAAGACGAGATGAGGGCGTTCTTCTGTAATCTTGATTAGCGCCATTGCTGTCTGAGGAGGCAAAGAGTCTACAGGAGCTGTAGGCGTAGAAGTAAGCAAATAGAGTCTGGCAATTTCCAAACCTTTTGTTAGGACACAAGGAACAGTTGAAAATCCTGGAATCAGCAACTGCGATGAATCTGTGATTCGAACTAGGCCTGCAGTCAATGTGACTGTGGCAGGGAGGCGATCCATCCTAGGCAGGATAAGGCAAATCGAAGTGTCTGGGAATGGACCACGAATGGATGTTGGCAATTGCTGAGCAAACCATGGATTTGAAAAGTAACAGTCCTCTGTTAAGAAGAGTGGTATACCTGGGACAGAAGATTCTTCTTGTTCTTCGTTGGCAGTGTTTGAAGATATCTTTTTGGCTTCGGGTTTTTTGCACTGCTGAAGTTGGCAACTCTGAAGCTGCTTGGCGTTGAGTTGGCAAACTTGAGGTTCCTCTGTTGGTAAAAGTTGCTGATGCTGTTGAACCTGCTGGCATTCAGTCAGTTGTGCATCAAACTGGCAGGATGGAACTTCTTCTTTGACACGAGGCAGTAGAAGTTGTTGTTCCTGATAGTTGTTTGGTTGTGGCGGGCTGAGCTTAAAAGCTGGAGGTGACACAAAGGTGTGGACATTGTTAACTGGAGTGATGCTTAAGCTTCCACAAGAGGGAGCTGGCTCACTCACTTGCATTCTTTGGCCACATGGAAAGTGATCATCAGCTGGGTTAGAACTTGAACACTGCTGTTTCATCAAGGGCAAATGTCCTTCAATGACAGATTGACCTTGATTTGAAGATGAATAAAGCTCAGGAGTTGCGAGATTGATCTCAGTAGGATGTCTTCTCAACGTTGAAGGCAATTCTGCGATCAGAGGCTTGACTGTGATTGCTTGCTGTGAAGCAGGATCAACATCAGCAGGAACTGAAGGGCGGTCAGCAGAAGGTGAACTGAATGCTGTGTTCTCTACTGGAACCCTTTGAATAGGTAAGGCAGATGATGAAACCTCTGGAACCTGAATGCTTGATGAGGTCACATCTTTTCTCTGGACATCTGAAGAGTAGATATCTCTCTGGATCACTCTTTTTTCCTGATGACCTGGATAAGGAGTAGCGTTGTTCACCTTTCTGGGATGGTTGACCTTCATGATGTTCTTGAACTTGCACCCTATTGTTTTACCGGGGCCGGGGCGCGGCCCGCAGAACCGTTTCCCTGAACTGGAGATGAGGTAGGTGATGTGTTTTGTGGATTCAAGCGACAATCATTCGCCCAATGAAATCCTTTCTGACAGATGGGACATCTCTCTGGCGGCTTGGCAGAAGGCCTTGGCGTTGTTGTGCACTGCGACCGGAAATGCCCATCGCCTCCACACCCATAGCACTTCTTGACTGGCGTAGAGCTGTCTTGACGTGGCATCTGTACCGCAGCTGCCAAGAGCTGTGCTTTGTAGGAGTGGGTACCGACATTCTGGCAGACGCGTAGCATCTCAGTCAATGTGGCATCCGGACGAGCTGCAACTGCTGTTAGGGCATTCTTGCAGTCATCATTGGCATTTTCAAAGGCAAGTTGTTTTGTCAGCATGTTTCTGGCATGACGATCTTCTATCTGGCGTTCCACTGCAACAATCAGGCGATCCACGAAGTCCCCATAAGGTTCTTTTGGACCTTGCCTAACTGCAGCGAATCCTGATACTGAGCTAGCATCTGTGCGATTGGGTAGTCTGCGCCAAGCTTTGACTACAATGTCTGCTATGGTGACAAGTGCAGCATCAGGTATGGCTAGCTGTTGATTGAGATTGGAGTAATGTCCTGATCCTGTGAGCATATCTTCTGTGGCAAGTGGCGTTGCACGTCTGGCTGCTACTTCTTTCCACTCTTGCAGGCACAGAAGAGCATCTGTAGGCGACAGGAAGGTGCGAAGAATCAACTTCCAATCAGATGGCAGAAGTCTACTAGTGGACAGTCCTTCAAGTAAACTTCTAGTATAAGGAGCTTGAAGTCCATTTTCGCGTATGGCTTTTCGCAGTTCACGTAGTGTTTCAAAAGGAATGGCTTGATATCTTGCAGGTTGTCCTCCATTAGCACGAATCACTGGAAAGATGTGCATTGGATCAGCACTAAAGTCTATTTGTCCCAAAGCTGCTTCCAAAGCTTGGGTTCTGCAGATGGGCTGCATTGCTGTAGGGTCTGTAGGTGGCATCAGTGAGCTTAAATCTTCTTGATGCTTTCCAAATGATGAGCCACTAGATGGTGCTAAAGAGTCTTTGACATCTGGATGCCTTGAAGATGGCTGACTATGAAGACAAGATGGCTGACTTGAAGTTGGATGAAGACAAGATGGCTGACTTGAAGTTGGATGAAGACAAGATGGCTGACTTGAAGTTGGAGCATAAGGTTGTTGGCTCTGTACTGCAAGTCCTGGCATCTGGATCATCATTGTTTGGCTTTGCTCTTGTCTTGGAATCTGCATTGGCATTGGAGGTGCTGAAGGGTTGGTAAATTGCTGTTGTGCTGCTTGCATTGAAGCTTGGATTGCTGTTGATTGGAAATCAGCTTGCTGCAAAACTGGAGCTGCTGGCTTGAGCGCGGCCTGCAGGGCAGCAGGGTTTGCTGGCAAAAAGGCTGCTTGCTGCTGCTGCTGCTGGATCGCTGGCAAAAGCGCGGCTTGCGATGGAGGAAGCCGGACCGTTGCTTGGAGCGAGGTCCGCGGCTGCTGCTGACTTGAAATCGCTGGCTGGTAAAAGGCCTGCGATGACTGCTGAGCGACTGGCGGTGGGGCAGTCCGCGGCGGGGCTTGAAAGGCCGACGGCGTCTGCTGCACCGGCACAGGCGGCAATGAATCTGGCAATGACAAATTGGACAAGGGCGAGTGCGTGTACGACAACGGGGCCTGAACTGGCTGCTGCGAGGGGGCCGAAAATGGCACAACCGCAAGCGGCAGCACAGGGGCACTATTAAAAGCAGTATTTCCTAAATTCACTGTTCCATTAAGCAAAACATTTCTTGGAGCGATTTGTTGAAAGCAGTTTCTTACTTTGCTCCATACTAATTGTACAGGAATTCCGATTTTCGGGTTGGCCATAAATTCTAACCCGATCCTTTCCCATGAAGCTAAATCTTTCGTTCCCTCCTTAGGGACCCAGGGACAAATTTCCCCAATGGTTTTAACTAAAAGCTCTACTTCTGATTCAGAGACAGGGTGACCATTTCTTTTCAAAAGGTACAATAAATCTTCACAAAATTTTACTTGAGCAGTTGAGAGTGAGGAGCCCATTTTTTTAAACACTTTTCCAAAACTTTTCCTCCCCCACCCGTAGGCTTCTACTAGGGGACACCGGTTCTACCCGTAGGCTTTAACCGAAAAACCTGGCACCCGTAGGCTTTAGCCAGAAAACCTCCACCCCCACCCGTGGGCTTCTACTAGGGGCTACCGGCCCTACCCGTAGGCTTTGACCGAAAAACCTGGCACCCGTAGGCTTTAGCCAGAAAACCTTTCCCTCCCACCCGTAGGCTTTTTCGGGAGACACCGGCCCTACCCGTAGGCTTTGACCGAAAACCCTGGCACCCGTAGGCTTTTGCCAGACCCTGGCACCCGTAGGCTTTTGCCAGAACCCTTCCCACCCGTAGGCTTTAGGGAAGACCTTACTCTGCCCGTAGGCTTACACTAAACTCCTTGCCGCTCTACCCGGGGACCCCTTGGGGCAAAATATACGCGCGCGACTTCTATTTACACTACTTTGGGCAAGCGGTGGATTCGCGCTACTGCAGCGAAATCCTGGATAAACCGGGCCGTTATACCTCACCTCTCAATGTCTGTTTCCGAGCCACTTCCGATATGTTGCCTTTAACCGGAGTCTTCGTGGAAGCGATTTTTGACTACGCTTTGCCTCAGAGAGGGCACCACTTGTCGGGGTTTGGGTGCTGGAGCTCCTCGTGCACGGCCTTGGATTGGTTATGCACGAGGTACCAGTTGCGGGGAAAGTGGCCAGCGTTCCGCGTGCTTTTGAGCACGGTCGCCGGCCAAGCCTCACAGTCTGAAGGATGATGAGTAAGCCAATTGACGACTCCGATGAAGTGTGAGTTTCTAATTGCCTTCTTTAATGAACAGTTGCCTCGTGAAATAAAATATATACCCTGACTCTGAATAGACGGACCAGTTTAAAGAAATAAAAATTTTACTTTACTCCCCCCTTTAACCCCAAAGGAAGACAGACACCGGTTGTATCTTTAGTGGCTTCGGCAGAACCCGCGTAGGCTCGTCCCCTAAGCTAAGTTCTCCTAAGCTTAAAGACCCTGCGCGCCCAATCTTCCGCGAGGCTAACTAAATAAACTAAAACCAAAATATCTTCCGCAATTCTAGCCCTAGGCTAAACCTAAAGAAAACCTAACTAAGGCTAAACCGAATGATCTTCCGCGATCTAACTCTAACTAAAGAAAAACCCATCCAACCCGTCCAGCCCGCTCCTAGCCCCTTAAACTAAACTTGACTTCAACTAAAACCCAACTAAAAGAACATAAGAAGAACGTGCGGTCTCGTGCTACTCCTCCTGCCTAAGCGGGGTGCCTCTGCCTTTTATTAGGGAACAAACGTGACATCATCATTAGTACTTTAACCAATAAAATCACTGTTGCTGCCCTCCAAAAGGGCGGGAAGCAAGTTTAACGCTCATTAACAACTTTGAACATGACCGGATCTACAAAATAAAGGCGGATTAATCTTGTAAGTGAATCACACTATTCATTCATGCTTTCACTTTCACTTTTGCGCGCAATTATACCAAAAGTAAACCTTGAAAAACCCATAAAATAACCAATTAATTATGAATCCATGGCGGATCCGTGAAACGTATTCCGACAGTCACTCACACTGGGTATTTTCTTCCTATGAATGACATCTACACAGGATACAGTGGAACCCTGGGTTACGCACGCGATCCGTCCCAGGTCGCCGTGCGTAACACGGGCATGCATAACTCGAACGCACGGAAAAAACCTGGAAAACTGGAAGTTGCGCAACTTGAGTGCTTCTGCGCATGTGCAAAGTGCGCAGAAGCGTTCTGCGCATCCAGCAGTTGCGAGCGCTCCCGCGCACTCCGGAAAACACTTCCGGGGGGCGGAAGTGCATATCCCGAACGTACGCAACATGGAGCGTACGCAACATGAGGTATGACTGTACTAAATACTTCTGTGCAAGATGAGCAGCGGCAAATTGCACAAAGCTGAAGGCTGAACTACAGAGATTTCCGTTGCTTAATGTTTAAGCCTTAAACCTAGCGGCACATCTGCACAGATGCTATCTGGGAGGTCAGGTAAAAGAGTGAATCCAGTCCCTACAATACATGTGCAAATTACTTCATGTTCCGCCAGTGTTCCCCTAGTCCAGATGGCTAAGAGGAAAATGTGTTAAGGCAGTTATGGGTGAAATAGTTGACCCTGTGAAATTCTGGGCTTTCAGCACCCTAGCCCTTTTCAAGAACCTTTTTATCACTCCTTATTGTGTACCTTGACTTCCAAATATGAGCATTAGTTGATCATGTTGCTATCAGACATATTGCACGAGTGAGTGGTTGCTTATTATGAGATGCATTTGGATATTGTGTTTTGCTGAGTGTGTGTGGGTTTCAGTCTGTTTCAGAATTCAAGACCACATCAATGGTAATATCCCCTGAACAGTTCCAGGACAGAGGCCTTCTCTTCTAGCATGCCTTTGGTGGAAATAATCATACAGTCATACCTCATGTAGCGTATGCTCCGTGTTGTGTACGTTTGAGTTACACACCTCCGCGACCCGGAAGTCCTCCACGGAGCGCGCATGACACACGGGTGCGCAGAAATATTCTGCGCACTTCGCCCATGCGCAGAAGCACAAAAACCCACGAACTTCCAGGTTTTTTCTTTTTCTTTTCTTTTGTTCGCTCGCGTAACGTACGCCCGGGTTACGTGCTGCGACCTGGAACGGATCGTGTACGTAACACGGGGGACCACTGTACAGTGGAACCTTGGCTGTCAAATGCTTCAGAAGCCGAACAATTTGGAACACAAATGCCGACAACCCAGAAGCGAATGCTTCCATTTTCGAACAATCCTCGGAAGTCGAACGGTTTCTGAGGTGCGTTTCTCCATTTTTTAAAAGGAATTTGCTGACCGGCAATTGAGGCTCAGTTGTCAAATGGTCTTCCGGAACAGATTACATTTGACAACCGAGGTTCCACTGTAACAACAGCAGCAGCAGCAGCAACAACAACAACAACAACATTTATTATTTATACCCTGCTCATCTGAGGGCCACCCAAGACATATAAAACATAATAAAACACCAAACATTAAAAACTTCCCAATACAGGGCTGCCTTCAGATGTCTTCTAAAAGTTGTACAGTGGAACCAAGGGTGTTGAACGTAATCCATTCCAGAAGACGGTTTGAGTTCCAAAATCTTCGACAACTGAGGTGGCAATTGCAAGGGAGAAAATGGAGAAATGCGCCTCGGAAGCCATTCGACTTCTGAGGTGTGTTCAAAAACGGAAGCATTCACTTCTGGGTTGTCAGTGTTCGAAAGCCGAAACGTTTGACTTCCAAAGCATTTGACAACCAAGGTTCCACTGTATAGTACAACAAGAACAAGAACAGGAAAAGAAGTGCTCCTAAGTTCCACAACTTATCAATAATGACCATATAATGTTGGATCATCTCATTTTTACAAGATTTGATACTTCATGCCTTCAGGACATGCTCTTTCTTTCTTTCTTTTCAAACTGGGCTATAAAAACTCAAAAAAATCTAAGTAAAAAATCTAAATAAAAACTCAAAAAATCTTTATAAATCCTTGTAGGGAATATTAGTTGTGGAACATGTTACATCAGTTTTTCTCACTTTATGTTTCTTATATATAAAAGCCTTAGCATGTCTTGGTTACATTGCAACGTGACCAAGAGACAAGGGCCAAGGCATCTGGATAAGAGGGACAGGTTAGGACCAATGAAGCATGCAGGGACATGTTGCAAAGATCCCTGCTGAAAAGCAAATGAACTAAGTTGGTTCATATAGCAAATTAAGCAAGTTTCTTATGTGTCGGCATAAGAGAACTTTGCCGAACGTTCGTTATCTGTAAAATGTTAGCGTATTCGAAAAACCGTGCATTTCCCAGCTTTTACTAAAAGCAAAAGCCCCTCAAATCTTGCACTTTATTTCTGAAATCAGGACTATATCTTAATCCATGTGACTACAAGGCAAGAGAAATGACCTAGATAAATGTAGGTGGTGAGGGATGAGAAAAGAAATGTGGAGAGCTGTCCACAGAATATGTTCCCAAATAAGCAAAACCAAACTCTTCCTGAGCAAGCAGTAATACCTCATCGTCTTGGTTGGGGAATATTTTTCCACTGCAATATGGGTGTCTCTTTTGATGTTCCACTGTGGTTCTACTGCATTAAGCGTAAATACCAGATGTGCTCAGGAAGAAGGACAAAAAGTTGCCATCTACAGCTGCTCCTGTCTTTCTCCTAATGGGCCACGTTTTGGTTGGTCCTTGACTATGCCCAGGAGTGGATATGACAAAACAGTGTTCCATGGTGTTGTTCTCTCTTTGCATTTTTATCATTTCTGCAGCTGGGGGCAGGGGTAAGCCAGCTTCGGACTGATTGGATCTCCTTTGTGTGTTTTTCTCTCTGGAATTTATTAAATTAATAGCAGAACCCCAACATCTGCCATCAAGAGGGACTGCACTGCTCAGTGGTAACACATCTGCTTTGCATTCAGAAACTCCCTGGTTCAATGCCTGACATTTCCAGGTAGGGCTGGAAGAGAATCCTCCCCCCCCCAAAAATAATAATTTTTATTTGGTTTTACAAATATACCATTATAATAATACCACAACACACATCCATAATAGAA
Organism: Lacerta agilis; assembly: GCF_009819535.1. NCBI lineage: Eukaryota > Metazoa > Chordata > Lepidosauria > Squamata > Lacertidae > Lacerta > Lacerta agilis. The sequence goes on from NC_046322.1 coordinate 49,749,390, forward strand.
AGATTCCTCTGAATCTCTGGACTTCCCACCTTCCCCTCCAGGGGTTCTGTTGTTAAACCTTTCCTACTGCATCTTTTTCAGCAATCTATGTTTTTTTTATAACTCCATTATCTCCGTAGTACTCGTTACATTACAAGTGTTATTGCAATCCTGCTAATGTTTTCATCTGCTTACACTGGTCTCCAAGATAAATTGTTTTGGTCTTCTTGGTTACTGAGCTTTCCAGTCTTTTGCCATTTCAGCATTGTTGTTGTTGTTCAGTCGTTCAGTCGTGTCCGACTCTTCGTGACCCCATGGACCAGAGCACGCCAGGCACGCCTATCCTTCACTGCCTCTCGCAGTTTGGCCAAACTCATGTTAGTAGCTTCGAGAACACTGTCCAACCATCTCATCCTCTGTCTTCCCCTTCTCCTTGTGCCCTCCATCTTTCCCAACATCAGGGTCTTTTCTAGGGAGTCTTCTCTTCTCATGAGGTGGCCAAAGTACTGGAGCCTCAACTTCAGGATCTGTCCTTCTAGTGAGCACTCAGGGCTGATTTCTTTAAGGGTAGAAAGGTTTGATCTTCTTGCAGTCCATGGGACTCTCAAGAGTCTCCTCCAGCACCATAATTCATGGATCCCCTTCATGGATCACTGCCTTGTCGTGGCGAAGGGGCTTGAATTACTCAGGGAAGCTATGGACAGGTCAAGATGGACAGGTCCAAACGTGATCCACCTGGAGTAGGAACTGGCAAGCCACTCCAATATCCCTGCCAAGAAAACTCCATGGACAAAGACAACAGGCATTTCAGCATAGTCCAACAATTTAATTTGCCATTCCTCTCTGGTAGGGACTTTATCTTCATTCCATCTCTGTGCTAGTAGCATTCGTGCTGCAGTCATCGCATACATATAAAGGCTTTTCTGCTCTCTTGGAATATCAGCACCTACAATTCCTAACAGAAAAGCCTCTGCTGCTGTTGTTTTTTTAAATAAAAGTTATTTTAAACATTTTTTTCCCAATTCATTTCCCACAATGGTTTTAAAACCTTACAAGATCACCGCATGTGATAAAAGGTGCCTTTGGGATAGAAGAGAATCCTGCCTGAAACCCCAAAGAGTCATTGCCAGTCAGCACATACAGTGGTACCTTGGTTCTCAAACTTACCGGTAATCCGTTCCGGAAGTCAGTTCCAAAACCCAAGCGTTCCAAAACCAAGGCGCACTTTCCCATAGAAAGTAATGGAAAATGGATTAATCCGCTTCAGACGTTTAAAAACAACCCCTAAAACAGCAATTTAACATGAATTTTACTGTCTAACAAGACCATTGATCCATAAAATGAAAGCAGTAATCTATGTACAATGGTACCGCAGGTTGCGTAAGTAATTGGTTCTGGGTTACAGTTTGTAACCCAAAAAGTACGCAACCCAAACAAACGCACGAAAAACCCAGAAGTAGCGGTTTGCGCATGTGTGAACGCGTCTGTGCATCTGTGCGTCGCGTGCGCTCTGGGTTGCACTTCCGGGTTACCAGAGTTCGTAACCCAAAAAGTACATAACCCGGAGCGCACGTAGCCCGAGGTATGTCTGTACTCTGCTATAAAATAAATAAGACAGTATTGTAGATGATAAAAGTTAAAATTATTTTTCCTTCTTCCCTGCACTGATGATAGTCATTGTTTGGATGGGGGGCTTTTATCCATTTCTGCAGTCACACAATCGATCAATCAGTAGCTGAACTGGGTTCCACACAGTCACAAAAAAAAATATTAACCGACAAAGCCTCAAAAACAAAAACGCAAAATAAATAGCAAAAACAAAAGTGCCAAACTTAATCTGTTCCGGAAGTCCGTTTGACTTCTGAAATGTTCGAAAACAAAGGTGCTGCTTCTGGTTGGTTCAGGCACCCCGGAAACAATAGCCGACAACCACATCGGACGTTCGGCTTCTGAAAAACATTCAATAATTGGAACACTTACTTCCTGATTTTCGGTGTTTGGGAACCAAGGCGTTTGAGGAACCAAGGTACAGTGGTATAGACAACATTGAGCTAGATGGACCAATGGTCTGAATGGGTAAAAAGCCAATTCCCATGTGAGCCAGCTGCAAAAGACATAAAGTTTAGAATTAAAGAACAGGGTGCCTCTGGGCCAGGGTGGATTTGATTTAAATCACTAGTCAGTAAGACTTGATTTAAATCTTTTTCTTTTTTTTTACAGAAAATCTCATTCCTGCTGGTATAATCTTTAATATTTACAACCAGATGAAGGTTTCATTTTTGGAATAATAAATTTTCAGGGTAGTTTTTACAGTTGTATAAAAATTACTGTTTGGTTATACTATTAGAAATACATAGATGATTATGAAATTATGGTGAGGTTTAATAAGTTCACTGTTTATATTTGGGCAACTTTTCTGCTGTACTTTATTGGAAGGAGAAAAATGATCATTTCCTTAATAACAATTTAAACAATTTATTTAGCTAAAACAATAACATTATAGCATATCTATCCATGTTTGTTAACTGATGGGGTTAAACATAAAAAAACACAGACTGAGTTTTAGCACACATGAAAAACTTAAAACAAATCTTTATTTCCTGATGAATAGCCTTTGGACTACAATGTAACTTAAATAGAAAACTATATTTAGAAAGATTTTTCCTCCAAAAGCATTTTATTTTAAAAATCCATTTTACAAAATCTGATTTAAATAAACTAATCTGATTTTTTTAATTAAAAACAAAACACATTGACTTTTATCCACCCAGCTCTGGGCACATGCTGAGCTTAGGAATTTCCTTTCAGTACCAGGCAGAACACAACTGATCTCATGGTCCTTTCACACCAAAGCCATTCCACCATCCCACCTCAAAAAGCTGTCATTCCATGTGGCTTTTTAGGTTAGCTCCAAACATCAGCTTTGGCTAAGGTACCCATCCAAAGCCCAAATACCAACCCTTCCTTTGTGCTGTAGTTAGAATAACAGACATGGTTGTTGTTTAGTCATTTGGTCGTGACCGATTCTTCGTGACCCCATGGACCAGAGCACGCCAGGCACTCCTGTCTTCCACTGCCACCTGCAGTTTGGTCAAACTCACGTTAGTAGCTTCGAGAACACTGTCCAACCATCTCGTCCTCTGTCGTCCCCTTCTCCTTGTGCCCTCAATCTTTCCCAACATCAGGGCTGTTTCCAGGGAGTCTTCTCTTCTCATGAGGTGGCCAAAGTGTTGGAGCCTCAGCTTCAGGATCTGTCCTTCCAGTGAGCACTCAGGCCTGATTTCCTTAAGAATGGATAGGTTTGATCTTCTTGCAGTCCATGGGACTCTCAAGAGTCTCCTCCAGCCCCCAATTCAAAAGCATCAATTCTTTGGCGATCATCCTTTTTTGTAGTCCAGCTCTCACTTCCATACATCACTACTGGGAAAACCTTAGCTTTAACTATACGGACCTTTGTCGGCAAGGTGATGTCTCTACTTTTTAATATCCTGTCTAGGTTTGTCATGGCTTCTCTCCCAAGAAGCAGGCATCTTTTAATTTCGTGACTGCTGCCACCATCTGCAGTGATCATGGAGCCCAAGAAAGTAAAATCTCTCAACGCCTCCATTTCTTCCTCTTCTATTTGCCAGGAGGTGATGGGACCAGTGGCCATGACCTTAGTTTTTTGGATGTTGAGCTTCAGACCATATTCTGCGCTCTCCTCTTTCACCCTCATTAAAAGGTGATTGATTACATGTACTCATCAGAAGCAGGGCCCATATGCTCCCATGAAAACATGGGATTTTACAGAGAAACTCAGCGCATGAGAAATATTTCTTTCCTCAAGTACCCACTTTTTAAGCCAACAAACAGAAGCTTAACATTGTAAAGGCGACTTTATCTGGGGAAGTCTAAGGACATTTATCTAGAACTAAATCCCATTTTAATCAATGGTGTTTGTTTCCAAGTCAAAATGTCTTGAAGATTAGGGTGGCAATTACAGGATCTGGGAGATTAGGGGGCTAATCTGAGGTGAGATGAGGCTTCAGCATCCCATATTATTATTATTATTATTATTATTATTATTATTATTATTATTATTATTATTTCATTTCTATACCGCTTTATATTTTTAAGGAGAATGTCAAAGCGGTTTACAGCATATTAAACACCAGTAAAACAATGCAGAATCAAACATTTCTGAAGACAGTCAAGTATCAAGTACACAGTCAAAGCACCACAATTGACAGGAAACCAAAATACCATCTCAAAGATTTCAAAATAAAACATTACAAAGGAGGTCAACTACAGAATACATATTTAACAGAAGCAAAGTTAACAAAAAACAGAAATATAATCTTAAACATTTCAAAAGTACAAGTTACAGGTAGGTAGCCGTGTTTGGTCTGCAGTAGTCGAAACAAAATAAAAAAAAATTCCTTCCAGCAGCACCTTTGAGACCAACTAAATTTGTTATTGGTATGAGTTTTCGTGTACATTTCACATTTCTAAAGGCTCATGTTATGTGCTGTGTGCAGGTCACTTGGTAGAGCATTTGTGTATGTAGCACAGAGCTCCACCTCACTATTGGATTCCACCTAGTAATTCGCTTTATTTATATCCCACCTTTCTTCCCTGGGACTCAAAATAATACATTGCGGGTTATGAAAGAATCTCCCATCCAGCCGCTGCCCAGACCTACCCCTGCTTAGTTTTAGCACAATGGCTGCATCATCATGCACCTCCAGGCCAAGCTTGTAAAAATTCTTTGATGCTTCAACTTAAAGCATTCTCCGTAGCTTTACATGCTGCATGGCAACCAATAATAACAGCAAAAGTTATCATTATCGTTCCGTTCTCATGGTGGGAGCAGCTGGAAAAAAAAATCCGCCTAAGCTACAAATAGCTACAAAAAGGAAAGTTTGGTCTTGAGCATCTATCAATTTTTTTTTACATGATCTTTTTGAAGGAACCATTATTTCCAAAAACAAAAAAACAAAAACAACACCCAATTTTAAAGCACCATCAAACTGCATTTCTAGCACCGTTGCAATTTCCCATATTTAAATTGTAGAAACGAGGCCCTGAGAAATTAAGAGTGAAATATTCCCTCCTCCTCTCCTTTGGAACAAAAAGTATTTCTGGTTTTTATGAGGGGTCAGAGAGTTCAGACTGCAAGAGACTACTCAGGATCTCATTAATGCAGATCGCTGGGGATCTGTTCCTTTGAACGTATCTGGGCTGGTCTTTTTTTCTCCAAAAAAAAAAAGGAAAAAAAAGTTAAGTGTTGAGTTTTGCTTTTGTGTTTAGGAAGAGGAAATGCCAGAAATATTATAGTGTGTACCGCTTTCCCACATATCACTTCTGATGACATGAAAGCTCGTCAGCATCTGTCTGCTGCATGGGACTGTCCAACATCTGTTTCGGTAACATGTGGCGTGTTTACAGGGGCAAGAGAAACCCGGAGACAGATGCTTTGTGTGTGCACTTGAAAGAGAAGGAAACAAGGGGAGAGATGCCTTCCAAATATTTTTTAATGATTTAGGAAATTACTTCGGGGAGGCGAACGATGTATCAAAGTCCTTTCTGAACTACTGAGGTTGTTTTACATAGTTATCGGGGTTGGTGAGGAAAATCCATGCCATAGATGAGCAGCAGATCGAGCTTGGCTCTAAGATATATTGTTCTGTAGCTGAAAGCAGTGGCTGTACTGGTTGGAATGGAGATGCTACTCATTACAGTCGTACTTTGGTTTTTGAACGGAACGCATCCTAGAAGTCTGGTCGACTTCCGGAACGTTCAGAAAGCAAGGCACGGCTTCTGATTGGCTGCAGGAGTACTGGTTGGAATGGAGATGCTACTCATTACAGTCGTACTTTGGTTTTCGAATGGAACGCATCCCAGAAGTCTGGTCGACTTCCGGAACGTTTGGAAAGCAAGGCACGGCTTCTGATTGGCTGCAGGAGCATCCGGCAGCCAATCAGAAGCCGAGGAAGTCGCGCCAGACATTCAGCTTCCGAGGCAAAGTTCACAAACCGGAACACCTACTTCCAGATTTGCGACGTTCAAATTCCAAGTTGTTCGTGAACTAAGCTGTTCGGAAACCAAGGTACGGCTGTATACTGAACTGAAAAATATGTTTAAAATAACTTTTTTCCTAAAAAGCCCAGAGCCTTTCTTTTAGTAATTTAAGGTGTCAAAATCCCAACAGAGCAGAAAAGACTATTTAGGTATACTACCACAGCTTTACGGATGTTATTAGCCGAGAAATGGAAAGAGGATAAAGTCCCGACCAGAGAAGAATGGCAGATGAAGCTGATAGATTATGCCGAAATGGCTGAAATGACCGGAAGAATCAGAAATCAGGAAAACAAAAATTGTAATAAAGAATGGGGGGAAATTATAATTTATCTTAAAAAAACATTGTAAACAGTTAAAATTGTTAGTAGGATTGGAATAACACTTGTAGTTTAATGGTAAATTTTGGATATAATGCAGAGGTGAAAGATTTGGTGTCGGGGTTCGGGTGCTGGAGCTCCTCGTGCACAAACTTAGGCTGCCCATGCACGAGGTACCAGTAGCGGGGAAAAGCGGCCAGCGTTCCGCGTGCTTATGAGCACGGGCGCCGGCCAAGTCTCACAATCTGAAGGAAGCTGAGTAAGACGGAAACTGACTCCGAAGGTGTGTGAGTTCTTGAATGCCTTCTAACTAAAATAAAGCCTCGAAAACTAATGGATGCCTCGAAAACCAAAGGACGCCCTGAATCTGAACCATGTGAACCAAACCAAGGACATTGCGTTGAAATTAAAATTCTTAAAACCTTTACCCCCTTTTCCCCAATTGACGACAGACACCGGATCTTTCTTTTGTGGCTTTGGCAAAACCCGCATAGGCTCGTCTTCTGGCCCTAAGCTAAGTTTCCCTGAGCTCTAAGTCCCTGCGCGCCAATTCTTCCGCGATACTAAATTAATCTAAATCTAAACCGAATATCTTCCGCAATTCTAGCCCTAGGCTAAACCTAAAAGTCTAACTAAAGCTAAACCGAATATCTTCCGCAAACTAAACCTAACTAAAAGCAAAACCCATCCAACCCAGCCAACCCGCTCCCAAAATCCCTAGAACTAAACTAGACCTGAACTGAAAGTAAAAGTTCCCAAAAGAATAAAACGTGCCTAAGCGGGGAGCCTCAGCCTTTTATTAGGGAACAGATGTGACATCACGATCGATGCCTCAACCAATAAAACCACTGTTGCTGCCCTCCAAAAAGGCGGGAAGCAGATTTAACGTTCATTGATAACTTCAAATGTTGCCGGAACTACAAATAAAAGACGGATTAATCTTATTGGTAAACCAACTATTCATTCTTACTTTCACTTTTGCTTTCACGCGTAAAGATACTAAAAGTAGTTCTCAAAAACCCATTAAAGCAAATGAAACAACCGCGGATCTTTTGACGGATCCACGCAGCGTATTCCGACAATTTGGATTATTAGAAAAGATGCAGAAGGAAATGATTAACCAGAGGACCCACAAAGGGGAGGAGGGAAGGTTGTCACTATTAATAACCAGGAGGGAGAGGGGTGAGGCACCAGAGAGGTTGGTGTTGTGCAAATGCACTGGCAGAGTCAACCCAGTGAACCAGGGATTAGGACCTCTGTGACCATAGGATACTGGACTAAATAGGCCTTTGCTCTGACCCAGTAAGACTCTCCTTATGTTCTTAATGTGTGTAGGCAACTGGATGTGTATTGCTAGAGATTTTGGGGGAAGCCCCCTAAACCCTAGACATTAATAAATTGCAAGATTTTGATTATTTGGGATGTGAAGGGAGAAATAAAGGCTGCAGAGGAATTCCTGGGCGAGCCTATGCAAAGCCAAGCTCAGTCATAACCAAAGTTTATTTTGGTTAGTATGGTGTGATGAACTGTGCACTTGAGCAGCTATCGCTACTATACAGTTTTGGGACTGATCCATGCATTACAAATATGTTCTGCTGTGCCCTGGCTCAAATGAAGCAGCATTTTTAATTTCATTTATTGTCTATTGGTTGGAATGCTTTGTTCTTTGAATTTAGAAGGGGAAAGTGTTGAACGATGAATAGTTCAACTACTTTTATTTATTTTGGGGGTGGGGGAGGTGGGGAGAGGAAAACTGTATGCAACTGGAAGCAGGTTTTCCTTGAATTTTAAAAGTTTTTTGTGTTTAGTTTTGGGCAACAGATGTGTAGGTGTAAAGCAAAATGAATTCAAAAACTTATGTTTGGCATCGATTTCTGTATGAGAAGTATGGAGTAAATCTTGTTTCAAAATCATACTTGGGCTCCCTTAAGTCGAAGCTCTTTCCTTGATCATGGAAGTGCATTTAAAAATAAAATAAAATTCTAATTTATACTTTTCAAGTTTATACGTTTCACTAATTGTACAATCTTTTTGACATTTCAAAACTTGACTTCCTTCCCCCTCTTTCTGCGGTTCCTTAAATTTATTTTTAGTTCCGTCTGCATGTCCAAATTAACTTAATTTGCTCATTCATTCATCTTCTTTAAATATATACTCTTTTAAAACTGCAGATTATTACAATAATCCTGCCAATGTTTTTATCTGGATTTTTTTAAAGGGAGAAATGGAGGCAATGGCACTCTGCACATGCGACAGAGCACACTTTCCTAAATAAGAGCTGTGATTTTTTTTTTAAAAGCAGCATATTAACATGACAATAAATGCATTAAAGGTATCATAAGACTTTTGGGTGGTTTTGCTGCACAAGACTAGTATGGCTCCCTGTGTGATGCTAAAAAGCATGACACAGGGAGCCATACTAGTCTTGTGCAGTAATCCAGGGTGAATTGGACTTCCACACAGAAAGTCTATACCCTGCCCATGTCCTATTTTGAGACTTCAAGTAATAACATAAGTGAAGCCTATGTCATATCCTGGCTCTCCACACAGTGATTGATTTCACCACAACTTGCTGTGTCAGTAGTAAAAACAAGTTTCCACTTTCAGTTTGAGAGAAGGTCACATCTCACTAAATTTTACCCAAAGTATTATGAGTCCTGTATGCACTGTGTTGGAGTTCAACACACTCCCCCAATAATATGCAGCAACTGGAATTGGATCTGAATGTTTTGCGTATTTTACAGATACAGTGGAACCTTGGTTCCCGAACTTAATCCGTTCCGGGAGTCTGTTCAAATCCCGAAACAGTTTGGGAACCAAGGCACGGCTTCTGATTGGCTGCAGCAGCTTCCTGCAGCCAACCAGAAGCTGTGGAAGCCGCGCCAGGTGTTCGGCTTCCAAAGAACGTTCGAAAACTGGAACAATTACTTCCTGTTTTCGTCCGTTCGGGAGCTGGAACGTTCAGCTCTCAAGGCATTTGGGAGCTGAGGTTCCACTGTAGAAGAAGAGTTTGGATTTGATATCCCACTTTATCACTACCCAAAGGAGTCTCAAAGCGGCTAACAATCTCCTTTTCCCTTCCTCTCCTACAACAAACACTCTGTGAGGTGAGTGGGGCCGAGACACTTCAAAGAAGTGTGACTAACCCAAGGTCACCTAGCAGCTGCATGTGGAGGAGCGGGGACGCGAACCCGGTTCACCAGATTACGAGTCTACCGCTCCTAACCACTACACCACACTGGCTCTGTATAAGAATAGGGCGTGTTTACATCTGAGAAAACAAAGACCTCCATGATATAACAGGGGAAACTGCTTCCTGTATTATACACCAGCTGGTGTAAAGAAATGGGGATTACAATAAATTGGGAATGAGGAACTGTCACGGGGTTGGCCTATAATTTACCTGGCTGTGCTAATTAGAAAGGCTGCCATTTGCTGCTGCATGCATTTAGCTATAGAATAATGGGAATAAAAATTAGCTATAAAAATTGTGCTGTATGCAGTGTACAGCACGGCATGTAAAGATGTTTGCAGGAACTGCTGCTGATCAGACCAGGCAGTCTTGAGCGAGATGGATTGAGAAAAGAGAAGGCAGTTCCTCCTGTCCTTTTATTCCGTGTGAGAGCTTGGAATGTCACCCAGGGTAACTGAAAGATCAGAGAAGGGCAATGGTAGCAAAATCCCATGCCGCAGCAAAGTGCCGTGGGGTGGAGCAAGTTCACGGGAAGGCTAGTGTTGCTCACGGCAAAAGAAAGAAGCCGCGATTGTCTCATGATCTTTTATAAGAAGAAAGCAAACACAGAAGATATTTGCAAAGGCTGTTTGACCATCTGTTCTGTTCTCACTTTGCGTGGGCTTTGCACTTCTGACAGGCAGAAATCAGAGATCAGACAGGGCATGAGAGTCAGTGCAGTGGAGTGGGAGACCAGGATTCAAATCCCCACTCAACCATGATACGCATTGCGTGACCTTGGACCAGTCACAATCTCTCAGCCTAACCAACATCACAGATAAAGTGGAGATAAAGAGGAGGAGGTCCATGTCTCTTCTCTTTGGTGATCACTCGTAGCTGAGTAAGATTGTCTTCCATAAACATGGTTTTAAAAGTGAGTCCGCAAGTGACTGTGAAGGCCAATTCTGGATCCACACGTCCTTCCACAGTGGGGACATAGGTTTCCGGGTGGGAGTTGATCACGATGAGGGTTTGCCAAGTATGCCTTCCTCTTAGCACATTTCTCCCTTTCGTCCTGAGTTTGAGTGTCTTCCAAGTCCATGATACCTTCGGTAAAGGCTGTTCTCCAATTAGAGCACTTGCAGGCCAGTGTTTCCTAGTTGTCGGTGTTTATACTACTTTTTTATTAAAAAAATGCCTTCAGAGAGTCTTTGAACCTCTTTTGTTGACTACCAGCATTACGCTTTCCATTTTTATGTTTGGAATAGAGTAGTTGCTTTGGAAGACGATCATCAGGCATACGAACAACATGACCAGTCCAACGAAGTTGATGTTGAAGAATCATTGCTTCGACACTGGCGATCTTTGCTTCTTCCAGTACGCTGGCATTAGTTCGTCTGTCTTCCCAAGTGATGTGTCAAAATTTCCGGAGACACCATTGATGGAATCTTTCGAGGAGTTGGAGATGGCGTTTATAAGTGGTCCACGTTTCACAGGCATACAGTAAGGTTGGTAGTACAATAGCTTTGTAAACAAATATTTTGGTTTCCCTGCAAATGTCCCGGTCCTCAAACACTCTGCATTTCAGTCAGGAGAAAGCTGCACTTGCAGAGCTCAGGCGATGCTGGATTTCGGCATCAGTGTCAGCCCTTGTGGAAAGATAACTGCCTAGGTAGGAGAAGTGTCTGACATTTTCCAACGTTACACCATTGAGTTGGATTTGTGGCACTGCAAAGGGGTTGTTTTGTGCTTGTTGGCGCAGCACTTTGGTTTTTTGTATCACCTTGAGCTGCTTAGAGGAAGGGTGGGCCATGAATGAATGAATGAATGAATGAATGAATGAATGAATGAAACTGAAGCATACCATGGCATGGAGTTTGGGTGATGCAAAAGAGTCACCTGTGGACTTTCTGCCTGTTGTGTAACTTTTAAATGTACTGGATAATACAAAAGATAGCAACATTTGTTAAGGAAAACAGATACAGTCATACCTTGGGTTATGGCTGCTTCAGGTTGCGCATTTTTGGGTTGCGCACCGTGCCGAACCCGGAAGTACCGGAACGGGTTACTTCCAGGTTTTGGCGTTCGCCCATGCACAACAACACTGAAGCACGCTTTGCGCATGTGCAGAAGCGCCTAATCGCAACCCGTGTGTGCACAGACACAGTGCTGCGGGTTACGGATGCTGCAGGTTGCGAATGCGCCTCCCGCATGGATCACGTTCACAACCCAAGCGTCCACTGTATAGTAATTCCCCCCCCCCCGCCCCGGTTGTAATTAGGATCACATTCTGAATAACATAGGACTGTATCTAAATGGTGTCTTTGTGCTAGCAGAAAATGCTTTTGCTATGGTTCTTGTCCCTGATCTCCCCCTCCTTCCACTTTCTTCAGTTTTCTCTGCTGTATCCTATACTGTTCTAGACTGTCCCCCAATCCCCAGAAACCGCTTTTCAGAGGCTGCAGGTGGCTGCGGTGGGGAAGAATTGGCAAAAATTGGACGCCTCACTTTGCGCAAGCAGAAACGCTTCCAGCAATAGCCAGGGGCATGGATAGGTACTTTAAAGCGCTACAGACACAAATTTGCATGATATTTGCAAATTACTTTGGCCACCTCATGAGAAGAGACGACTCCCTGGAAAAGACCCTGATGTTGGGAAAGATGGAGGGCACAAGGAGAAGGGGACAACGGAGGACGAGATGGTTGGACAGTGTTCTCAAAGCTACCAACATGAGTCTGACCAAACTGCGGGAGGCAGTGGAAGACAGGAGTGCCTGGTGTGCTCTGGTCCATGGGGTCACGAAGAGTCGGACACGACTAAACAACAAAAATTCATATGCATAGACACGAGTTTAACTTTAAATGTCACAAGAGGCAAGCTAAAGTCATTTGAATTAATTTAGCCTCCCAAAGTAATATCCTACACAGTAACCAGGACCATAATACAATTCAGTTTCCCCGAAATTAATTACCTTCGTGGAAACACTCCAAAGTCAGCCCCCCAGACCCCATGAATTCACCCCTGGCAATGCCTCTGCTGGCTGCTGAAGGCCATCATCACTGGATACAATTCAGTATTTCCCCCTTTATACATTTTAAGCAACTACAGTGGTGAAATAATGTTTAAGAGGTTAGATCTCTCACCTCTCCAGCCCCAGTTTCAATGTATTCTTCTAGGCTGAATGATGGTTTTGACCTATATTAACAACCGTAGACACAAAATCAGTGTGCGATGATAATTCTAGATGCATTCCTCTGGAATGAAGGAGCACAATCCTGGTGCTAAGACAGATCTGCCAATGCCAACTAAATTAGATATAACTACTGCGGAGGAAGTGATAACTTTTCAAAAGCAGGACCAATTATCTTGTTAGTTCCAACCGTGCATTTTAAGTGGGGGGCGGGAGCTGTTTCAGCATGGCTGTTTCCATGACACTAGTGTGTGTGTGTGGGGGGGGGGGGAATCAGGCCCCCAATAAACAACTAACATTTGTGATAGGTTGAGTGTGCTGAGCCAGACGAAGTTTCTCTGGATTCTGGAAGCAATTATGAGACCATTGGAAACTTTACGAACTAAAGCCTTAGCAACACCAGATCTCAACAGCAACATGAAAAAGCGAGTCAATATATAAATATAAAATAGACTTTAAAAATATTTTTTAATCTGTCCAAAGTTTATCGATGGTTTTGAAGTAGGTGGCTACAATCCTAAGCACACTTACTAGGAAGGGGGGCTCGTTGAATTTATTGGCACTCGCTTCTCAGAAAGCATGCGTAGGATCGGGGTGTTAGTCAACTATCAGAAAGCATCTATGGCTTGTAGCATCAGACACATTTTAAAACCATATGGTCATGCAAGCAGATCTCTGCGTAGATGTTTTTCCGTCAGATGGAAAGCAAACAGTTTGGGACCAGATGTTGAAGAGCATCGGCATACATTCTAAAGATGTAAAGGAATAGGGTGAGCAAACCAGAAGCTGTCTGCTCTTTTGTACTTGTGGGCCTTTATTTTATGTTTTCAGCATGGAGTAGGAATTTATATGGTGGGTGGTTTTATCCTTCATGAGGCTAAGATTTGGGGGGGGGGGTTGATTATCTCAGCTGTGTGTGCAGCGTGAGCGTCGTGTGAACCAACAAAGAGTTCTTACATACCCTCCAACATTTCTCCAATGAAAATAAGGGCATCTAATATCATCATCAGTGCTTTTTTCTGGGGGTAGGGTACGCAGGGGTACGCAAACCCCGAAACATTTAGTGAATCTTTGTACTTTTGTCCATTTACTGTATTTATTTTCCCCGATTAGAACTATAAAATGGTGATTTTTTTCTTGAGTCAAAATGAGAGTACCTCTAAACATTTTTTTTTTAGAAAAAAGCACTGATGATGATGATGATGATGATGATGATATACTCTGGCTTCTTCTCAGATCGTATAAATCTTTCGCCTTTTACTAAAGATGATGATGATAATTGTTATTATTTCATACCCCCATCCATCTGACTGGGGTACCCCAGTCACTCTGGGCAGCTTCCAACATATCTAAAAACATAATAAAACATTAAACATTTTTTAAAAATCCTTATACAGATGTCTTCCTTCAGATGTCTTCTAAAAGGTTGTATAGTTACTTATCTCCTTGACTTGGTGGTAGGATAACTCCATACCCGTCAACATTTTTCCAATGAAAATAGGGACATCCTAAGGAGAAGCGGGACATTCTGGTGTCAAATCAGAAACCAGGAGTGTTTCTGTAAATCTGGGACTGGAAAATAGGGACACCTGGAGTTTCTAGTCTTATGCTAGACCATCTGGCCTCACACTGTCCATGCCAACTAGCAGCTCTCCAAGACCCCAGGCCTAGCCACAAGTTACACACAAATGTGTTTCATGACACCTTGGTGGCTCCTTAATTTTAATGAAAAGCGGTCTTTGAATGGGGCAGTTTCAAACAGAGAGTAAAAGGTTTAAGCACTCTCTCCTGTAAATAGTAAAGGGCCCCTGAACGGTTAAGTCCAGTCAAAGGAGACTATGGGGTTGCCGTGCTCATCTCTCTTTTTAAGCCGAGGGAGCCGGTGTTTGTCCACAGACAGCTTTCCAGGTCATGTGGCCAGCAGGACTAAACTGCTACTGGTGCAACAGGACACTGTGACGGAAGCCAGAGCGCACGGAAACGCCGTTTACCTTCACGCCGCAGCGGTGCCTGTTTATCTACTTGCACTGGCGTGCTTTTGAACTGCTAGGTTGGCAGGAGCTGGGACAGAGCAGCGGGCGCTCACCCAGTCGCAAGGATTCGAACCGCTGACCTTCTGATCGGCAAGCCCAAGAGGCTCAGTGGTTTAGATCGCAGCTCTACTTCTTTCCTCTATTTCACACGCACCCCTTTGGGCTGGCTGCTGTGTGCATTTTTGCATAGTGTGTTTTCTGCCCTCAGTCAGAGATCTTTCCCAATCCACCTACCTGTCCTGGCCTTCACTGCCAGACAATGAACTCCAACTCGCAGCACTCTTTCCGCCAAAGGCTTTAATGCGTCGTTCAGATTGGTACGTAGGCAAGGCACAAGTTACAAGTTACAAGAGGGGCATGAGAGATATAGACAAGGGCAAGTTAAGACATTAGTCTAACAAGCGACTCACGTTTTATGAAATGAAAATGATTCCAGTGATTACATCATCCCAATAAATGTCAACCAAGGGGCATTCCCACCCTAGGTGGAAGTATGATTTTTAAAACCTGCATCCCCTCTATCAGTTCACAGATCCCTCTCCTGTTACTCTTACTATGTGCACTGGGATACAATAACACCTATGTAGCATTTTAAGGGAATTGTCAAGAGATCAGATGTTGAGGACTGTCGAGATCTGCCATAGATCTAAAACCCATCAGCTGCACAACAGAGAACAACGTACTTAACAGTGCCAAACATTTGAGCAAGTTTGCTCCACAATTTGAGAGCATGAGTTGCAGAGACCACATCCCCCTCTGCATTCATAGCAGCGTTTGGTTTTGAATAACAGATGATGACTTCCTCCCAATACTGTCTCTATCTAATGTATTCGCTGTGCAACGGTGTACAAAACGACATTCTTTGTGTCTGCTTCTCAAGTGTGTAAAACCTTCTCTTGGTGACTTGCCAGGTACTAAGTCTAAGCACGTCTTGGAAGCAATGCAAGTTTTTGAGTCAGCTGGCTTTGGCGGTGGGAAGTTAGCAGGAAAGTTGTGTATAAAGTTCCAGCTTTTTATGCTGAGCAAGTCAGATAATTTTTAAAGGATGCAACCCACCAGGAGGTTTCTCTGCAGTAGGGAATAGAGACGTCCCATTTAAATTAATAGGAGCTTGCAATACTTTGGGCCCTAAATACAATTAAGTCATTATATTTATCATTACATATACAGTCGTACTTCAGCTCCGAACACCTTGGGAGTCAAACGTTCCGGCTCCTGAACGATTGAAAACCAGAACCAGGTGGGTAGCCGTGTTGGTCTGCCATAGTCGAAACACAATAGAAAATTCTTTCCAGTAGCACCTTAGAGACCAACTGAGTTTGTTCTTGGTATGAGCTTTCGTGTGCATGCACACTTCTTCAGATACATAGTGTATCTGATACACACTTCTTCTGTGTATCTGAAGAAGTGTGCATGCACACGAAAGCTCATACCAAGAACAAACTCAGTTGGTCTCTAAGGTGCTACCGGAAAGAATTTTCTATTGTGAAAACCAGAAGTGAGTGTTCCAGTTTTTGAACATTCTTTTGGAAGCCGAACATTCAACGGGGCTTCCACGGCTTCTGATTGGCTGCAGGAGCTTCCTGCAGCCAATCAGAAGCCAAGCTTTGGAAGTTGAACGTTTCGGAAGTCGAACAGACTTCCAGAACAGATTCTGTTTGACTTCTGAGGTACGACTGTATATCCTAACTTTCCTCCAAGGAGCTCAATGTGGTGTGCATGGTTCTACAACTTCCTATTTTATCTAAATAGGGATAGAGCATCTCAACACCCATCATTCAGCCCAGAAACTGAGGTCCACCTCCAAGGGTCTTCTGGCAGTTCCCTTACTGTGAGAAGTGAAGTTACCAGGAACCAGGCAGAGGGCTTTCTCAACAGTGGTGCCTTCCCTGTGGAACACCCTCCTATCAGATGAGAAGGAGATAAGGAAATACAGTCGTACCTTGGATCCCAAACGCCTTGCGACTCAAACGTTTTGGCTCCTGAACACCGCAAACCCGGAAATGAGTGTTCCGGTTTGCAAACGTTCTTTGGAAGCCGAATGTCCGATGTCACTTCTGCAGCTTCCAATTGGCTACAGGAGCTTCCTGCAGCCAATCGGAAGCCATGCCTTGGTTTCCGAATGTCTTGGAAGTTGAACGGACTTCCAGAATAGATTTCATTTGACTTCCGAGGTACCACTGTACACAACTTTTAGAAGACACCTGAAGGCAGCCCTGTATTGGAAAGTTTTTAATGTTTGGCATTTTATTATGCTTTTATATGTGCTGGAAGCTGCCCAGACTGGCTGGGGAAATCCAACTAGATGGGCGGAGTATAAGTAATTTTATTATTATTATTATTATTATTATTATTATTATTATTATTATTATTTGTATCATCATCATCACAAGAAACCTGTGAGGTAGGTTATCATGAAAGACAGTGACTAGCCCAAGGTCACCTAGTGAGGTTCACAGCTCACTGGGAATTTGTAGCCTCTCTACCCATTTCACTACACTATAACTTTTATAAAACAAAATATAATTTAATTAAAAATGGGCAAAAGAGTGTGCAGCTCCTTTTGTTATTATTTCCATCATCCATATATTATACTCAGTAGGTAAGAATTGCCTAAAACAGCTGTATTGACACAAAATTCACAAATGCAAACTTGCTTTGCTGAAAATGAAATTGACCAGTAATTTTCCTTGTTGGAACTATAATCGGTAAGTGACAGCAAATGTTTAAAGATTTATGGAGATATCACCATAAAGTTTTAATGTGCTATCTATTATTTAGTTTCTAGAGGAGGAGCCGTGTTTGCTATGACAGAAAACAGCTCAGTGGCAACTGAACGACCAACCCATTTATTATGGTTTAAATGTTTGTAAGGAAGACCTTATTTCATCTGATGAGCTAATGTCTGAACATATATTAATGGAGATAAAATAAATATGCATTTAAGAAAGAATTTGTGGATAATGTGGATCCTGAAAACATTTGCTTGGAAACAACATATTTATTCCAACATAACTTCCTTCCGATGATACATAGATGTTAAGGCACTGGCCACTGGTTTTATTTTCAAACCATGAAAGTCAATTTGATGAAACCTGGGTAGATTCCCCTGTGTCCACACTAGTGAATTCATTATTTTGTGCTTCTTCCTATCCTAAATACAGGACAAAGCTAAAGTTGCTTCAGTGCACTCAATCATCACGACCAACCCAAGAAATTTTGCTATCTGAGGCGGACAAGACTCCTGCCTTCCTCACTTCATTTACAGAATCTCACCTGACTTCAACACTGGCTACAAATGGGACAGTGTTCTCCACATTACATGAGGGCAGAGGGTTAGTTTAGGGCAGGCATAGGTAAAATCCAGCCCTCCAGATGTTTGGGACTACAATTCCCATCATTCCTAGATAACAGGACCAGTGGTCAGGGACGATGGGAATTGTAGTCCCAAACATCTGGAGGGCTGGAGTTTACCTATGCCTGGCTTCGGGGTACGGGGTACAAGGCAAACTGCACAACAGACAGAGCTCTGCCTTGTTACTGCTCCCCTCCCATTCTCAATATTTGCAGCCTCAGGCAGCCACCTCAATCTGCCTAACGACAGAAACACCCTGTAAATCATGTTATTTAGATATAAACACTGAATTAAATATATGGGGTTATTGAAAAGTTCCAGGCCTTAAAAGAAAGTACTTTTTCACTATGGAATCTGCTCCCACAAGACGGACCCCAACTTGGATGACTTAAAAAGATTATTAGACAGGTAATAAAATCATTTTGGGAAATAATATATAATGAGTTGAAAAAAACGTTTAAAATAACTTTTACAAAAAAACCAAAAAAAAACCCCAGAGGCTTTTCTATTGGGAATTCCAGTTGCCGATATTCCAAAGGAGCAGAAATAGTTTTTATGTCTGCAATGACAACTGCATGGATGTTACTAGCCCAGAGATGGAAAGAAAACAAAGTCGCCACCCACCAGAGAAGAATGGCAAACCAAACTGTTGGACTATGCCGAAATCGCAAAACTGACTGGAAAGCTCAGGAACCAAGAAGACCAAAACTTTAACAAAGAGTGGGGGAAATTTTATAATTTATCTAGGAGAGCACTACAAGCAGATGAAAACATTAGCAGGATTGCAATAACACTTGTAATGTAGCAAATACTATGGAAACAATGGAGTTATATAAAATATGGACTGCTGAATAATATGCAGTTGAAAAGGTTGACAATAGGACCCACGGAGGGGAAGGTCCAGAGATCTGGAGGAATCTTTAAATATGGATGTGTGTGGTAGTTATAATTTTATACTTGTAAAATCAAATAAAAATATTCTATCCGAAATGGCTATGTTTTCCATCCATTGTTGGAGGTGACATGCCTCTGAATATCAGTTGCTGTGAATCACAAGTATGGAGATCACTGAAAGTCCTGCTTGTGGACTTTCCACAAGAGAAACTGCTAGCAGACTTCCCTTTGCATTGGCCACTCTGACAACAGGGTGCTGGACAAGACATTATGCACTTAGAAGGGAGATGGCTTCTGATGTAGGCCAATAGGTTCTCAGCTATTCCTCATATATTTGTACAAGTAATCGGGTTCTCTCCCTGGAGAGCATGCGTTGCGGTGGGAGCTGGCAACCCACCTCCCTGGCCGCTGGGTGGGGTTAGCTGGCTGGCCACAGCTTCCATAGGACCCTGAGTGTTGCTGGGGTGAATTAAATGTTCCAATATGGTGATGGACAGCCCAGCATCCTTTATATTGCTCTGCACGCAGGGTGATCTCTCTCTTGGCTGCGTGCTTCGGATTACCCAGCCACCCTCCCTTTAATTTAGGCCTCTGCATTGACCTTGCAACTGCCTGTCATGGGGTTGTCTGCTTTTGGGGCAGGGGCCCAGTAGGCATTTTGTCCATTTGGCTGATTGGCTGTTGCCATTTGGTTTTCGCCTACTGCAGTAGCAACTAGTCACAACTTGTAAGGCTGGTGGTTAGGCATTGGTTATTGTGTTGATTACTGGAAGGGTGGTGCCCACCTCCAGAATGATGATTGTGTGCAGGGAATTCGGTTAAAATTCCGTTAAAGGAATCCAGGGGCTCGACATGCTTTTGTCCAAACCCCCAGTAGGGGGACAGGGCCACGCAAGAGCCCCTGGGACCTCTGGGGAGAGGGAGACTCTGCCCCCAGCCTCCTTAACTCTCCCCAGATGGCATTCTCCCGTCGCTGACTGAAAGTCAGCTCTGTCCCGGTGGACAGCTAGTCTGAACCAATGCCTACACAACCACTCACATTATTTGTATTTGAATAAAGTTGTGGACTAAATTATTGCCAAAAACCCAAACAAAAATTATGTCTGAAGTGTGAATTTCTTGGGGGGTGGCTTGGGGACCTCAACACGCAATCAGCTTTCCAGCTTTAGCTTTTCAAAACGTGCACTCTCAGAGCTTCTCTGGATTCATCATGAAGTGGACTTTCTACAGTATTTTTTTCCAAGCAGCATTTTATTTTAAGAGAGGAATGGAGAGCTGTTGCCCTCCAGATTTGCCGGGTCTCCATGTCCCATCAGCCCCAGCCAGCATGGGTTAGGCAGTGCTTTTTTCCTGGGGGGATGCAGGGGTACGTATACCCCTAAATATTTTGTGAATCTAAGTTTGGCCTCAGGGCTGTCTTAAGCATGTGTGGCGCTGGGGTGCAAAGATCTGCCTGGTGCCCCCCCCAATTTGCCCAGTCCCAGGCATGCAGGAGGGCGGAGCCAGCTGGCTGCCTCATTGTCTTGCTGGTTCGGTCACCCCCAAACTTGCGGAGCAGAGCCGCCCGCAGCAGAAGAGCCAGCCGCAGTGCTCCAACCGACAGGCAGGCTCTTCCCCAGACTCAACACTCTGGCGTCCCTGAGAGCGCGGCGCCCGGGTGCCCCGCACCCCTAGTGCCTATGGGTAAGATGACCCTGTTTGGCCTCATTGAGGGGCAGTATTTCAATATGAGTAGGAAGATGAGGGTACCCCTAAACATTTTTTTAGGAAAAAAAGCACTGGGGTTAGGGACGATTGCAACAACACCCAAGCTGTAAATACTCAATCCTTAATTCAAAATATTTAAATAGCATCCTTTGTCAGATCCTATATCAGGGTGGAGAGCAACGCATATTAGATAATAAATTATGTAACTTTTAATATAATATAATAGAACAATGACATCAACAACCCTGATAAAAGACTAATGAAAATTGCAAAGCAGCCCATGGGAAGTAATACAAATGCCTGGGCGAATAAAAACGTCGTAACCTGGTGCTAAAAAGATGCCAATGATGTTTTAATATGTATATTTTGCTTTAAAATTACTTATTTATGTATATTTTGCTTTAAAATTACAATAAAATTAATACTTCTTAATTCTGAACATTCTTCTTATAAGAAATGCTCTCGGTGCAATGCGGTTGGCGATCTTAAGACATAGGAAGAGCCAATCCATTTAGGGCTTTAAATGTAAGTCCCAACACCTACAGACACGTAGGAGAATGTTTGCATGGTTCTGAGGCAATATGGAAAATGGACTTTGGATTAAAAAATACCCCCTAGAGTTTCTTAAACAAGCATGAAGAACCGCTGACCTCCAGGCAAAGAATGCAGCTTTGTTAGCCATGTCCTCATGCGAAATGTGCTCAGACTATTTCCGTGGTTGCTTTATGGAATGATTTCTTCCAACTGAAGCCTTCTTTGCATGCATACAAAACAAAATAACTAAAATAAGCAAGACAACATACTGTTTGAGTTCTTGTCCAAATGACTTTGACAACTGCAATAAATCACTTTTGAAATGTTTTGCAAGTTTCAAAGAACGAACAGAAAGAGTTTTCAGTCCCTTATTGGGTAAAGTTACACAAATTTACTTTTAACACTGAAATTAGTGAAATGTAATCCCCCTGTGTTTTCAAGAGAGGGTCATGTTCTCTGGGACAGCTTCTTCTTAAGACTGCGCAGTGCTCTTATAATGAATCTGGACAGTTTGTTAGAAAGAGCAATTGGTTTTTGATCACTTTACTTAGATGTTACATAGATGATCAGGCTGCAGTTAAGAATAAGAAAACAAACTGGTAAATCCACATCCATACCCATACTTTTATTAATGCAGGCTTCAAAGTTTGCAACCCTCCACAAATATTTTCCTCCCCCACCCTCATATTGTTTGACGCACAGTGTGAGTGACAGCACTTTGAAACACATTAATCCTCTAAGACGCGACTCTTCCTGTACATATTTATTAAAATATTTATATCCCACCTTCCTGTTCTGCAAATCCACAGGGCAGCTATTTTAGCAGGGGGTGAACTGATTAAGAATGTTTACAGCACAATATAATAATAATAATAATAATAATAATAATAATAATAATAATAATAATATATTTATACCCTGCCCATCTGGCTGGGTTTCCCTAGCCACTCTGAGCGGATCTCAACAGAATTTTAAAAAACACGATAAAACAAAACACTAAAAACTTCCCTAAACAGGGCTGCCTTCAGATATCTTCTAAAAGTCATATAGTTTTTACTTCCTTGACATCTGATGGGAGGGCGTTCCACAGGGTGGGCGCCACCACCGAGAAGGCCCTCTGCCTGGTTCATTGTAACTTCGCTTCTCGCAGGAAGGGAACCGCCAGAAGGCCCCTAGGAGCTGGATCTCAGTGTCCCCAACATCTACCCAGATACAAGTCCCCCCGTAAGGCTTTCCATGGAACATCGTTCTTCAGAACTCCCTTTCAGAGGGCAGCGAAGGAGTCCTACCTTTGCAGATAAGAGGTCCAACCTTGTATGACTTCCCTGTGAGGTTGTGGAAAGGTAAATCCTCCAAATATGGAGCTCAGAAAAAAAAGAGATGCATTTCCAGGGAGTGTCGTGGGAATAGTGGGAGGGGCTGTGGGTTTGCAGAATCCCAGGTCCTTCCACTAACATGGGACAGACTGCACCAGCCCTGAAGACTGTGTAAGTTATTCTTCTAGCTGGAATGAATGGGAGGGGAAATGGTCCAATGTCCTGCCATCTGCTTTCGAATTTCTCTGCTCATTGATTAACTAATTTATTAGTCTTTTTGATTAAGTGTATATTGATTGGTAATATTACTATTTATTTAAAATATATATTTGTATGTATTTAAATCAGCACAGTATTGAAAGATAATCCTAGGAAAAAAACCCAGTTATAAACTATCTACTGAAGATGCAGAAATTCTTTCCACGTACCCATCATTCAGTCCATATTATTGTTGCATGTCATAACCAAAAATGTCTACCAAGAGCCTATTATCAACATATACCAAATCTTTTAAATATTTGTGGCTTTTTATGCAATTGTGTGATTCCGAAATATTCAGTGCATTCCTGCATACAATTTTCTTTTCCCCTATCAACTGTACTGTATTTAATTCAAGGGAAAGCTTGCTGATCATTAAAACATCCCATAACTTTTGCTATCTAGTCATCTGCAGCGCACGTCTTTGAGTTTTTCCAAAGCTGAGTGATTAATATGTGAGCTGCTGTCAGCATAAGTTGATTCAGATTTTTACAAGAATGGGAGATTTCCTCTCAATGTAACTCAAGAAGACTGTAAGAGGATTTCTCTCTAATGAAGTCAATTACTCCTCTTTTTCATTGATGGATTCTTATCCAAACTCTTTGCCGTACAGGCATGACCACAGGGCATACAAATCATTTCCTGTTTCATGTCACTGCTTCTAATAATTAGCCAAACTATACTTTTGATCATAACAGGGATTAGATATCATCGCATCAATATTTTATGATTATTATTTTTACTATCATTTAAAGAATAAGCAGGACCGTTAAAAAAGACACCATCTCACAAATCATTTTTTACAATGTGTCCTAAAGTTATTTCTCGTTTCCCCCATCTATTTTGTTTTACTGAGCAATCAAAATCGCTAGATTTGTGGGTTGGGAGGCCACACAAACATCCCAAACAGAGAGGGGTCCATGCTGGTAAAAACCATACGCTAGTGCGGGCTTCCTCAACCTCGGCCCTCCAGATGTTTTGAGACTACAATTCCCATCACCCCTGACCACTGGTCCTGCTAGCTAGGGATCATGGGAGTTGTAGGCCAAAAACAGTTGGAGGGCTGAGGTTGAAGAAGCCTGTGCTAGTGGGACCACATCGACCTGCCAGTGGTATATATAGTTCTCCCCCACAGGTGGATTATGCTGAGACAGTGACTGACCCAAGGTCACCTAAAGAGGGTCATGGCTGACTGGGGAATAATAATAATAATAATAATAATAATAATAATAATAATAATAATAATAGAATTTATATACCACCCTATACCTGCAGGTCTCAGGGAAGTTCACAGAATAAAATCAGAATATAAAACCACAAAATACATAAATAAAAACAAGAACCTAATAACCCTGGTCTCCCGGGCCCTAGTCCAACACACAAACCACTACACCATACTGACTCTGAGTAAATGTATTAATAATACAAGGTGTGACCGGAAAGTTCGGTGAATGGTCACAGAAATTGGACAGCGAGAAATATTCGAACACACAATCGGCCTCGGAAACCCACAAAATGCTCACAGATTGTGTACTGAGGTGAAGCTGTAACACGAAAGACAGGGCATGAGTGGTTTAAGTGTCTCCGTGAAGGGCGGCAAATCATCAAAGATGACCCTCGGTCTGGAATACTGTCGACGAGCAGAGCGGCGGCAAATGTTGGGAGAGTTCATGAGTTATTGATGTGGGATCAGCGTTTGTCCATCCGAATGATGGCGGAAGAATTGCATAAAAAAGGTAAAGGACCCCTTACAGTTAAGTCCAGTGGCAGACAACTCTGGGGTTGTGGTGCTCATCTCGCTTTACGGGCCGAGGGAGCTGGCGTTTGTCCACAGACAGTTTTTCCGGGTCATGTGGCCAGCATGACTAAGCCGCTTCTGGCGCAATGGAACACTGAGACCAGAGCTTCGCACGGAAAGGCCATTTACCTTCCCGCTGGAGTGGTACATATTTATCTACTTGCACTTTTGGGCATGCTTTCGAACTGCTAGGTTGGCAGGAGCTGGGAGCTCACTCTGTCACGGGGATTCGAACCACGATCATTACTGAGGTTACTAAGTTGTCCCACCCTCCATATTCTCCCAATCTGGCTCCACTGGATTTCTTTCTTTTTCCCAAATCGGCACTGAAAGGGCACAGATTTCCCAACATTTCACATGTCCAAGCTGCTGTGACAAGGGAACTGAAAGCAGTGTGAAAAGAGGACTTCTCCAGAAGTTTCCAACAGTTCTACAAACATTGTCAACGGTGCATTATATCAGAGGGGGCCTACTTTGAAAGCCTGTAAGGTATGTATGTTCAAATATTTCTCGCTGTCCGATTTCTGTGACCATTCACCAAACTTTCCGGTCATACCTTGTATCTCTGGGTGACAAGAGATAATGCTTTCTGGAGGTTTTTTGGGGAGTCAGAATCTTGGGAGGGCTGTGGCCAGCTTTGCCCTATAGGGTATGGCCCATACTGTAACTTTCCACATTTAAAGTACATGACTTCCGATACTGCTGCTAAGAGTTTTTATACCTCCGCTAAGGGTACTGGGAATTGTAGCTGTGGCATGATTAAATGACACCTCCCATGATTCTTTGGATGAAGCCACGTTCTTTAAATTTGGGTGAATATAGAGTAAGCAGCAAGTTATTTCTGAGCAAGAAATGCCCCTCTTTCATGACCCCAGACGAAAAACAGAATCGGATCTAAAGGAGACATGGGTTAGAGGGCAAGGAGAAGGATCACTCAGTTGAGGTCGACCCCTGCTTTCTTCATTGCAAAAAAAGAATCTTAAGTCAGGGTCTCTCTTTTTTAACAACTAAGGGAAGGTCTGGCTTGCCTGCAGTAAATCTCCCACTCAAGGTTGGCTGAAGCTCCATTTCTCAGGAAATTAAAAATTCACTCCCTCCTCGTCTGTGCTCACCAGAACTAGTTAAAATGAAGAAACTGGTCCCATGAGAAAAGACACAGGAGATTTTTCGCATGGAGGAATACTTCCTGCATGCCTCTCCTGCTGTGGTGCAAGTTTCCAGGGATATAAACATGCAAAGAGTCCTTTTACTGGAACAGCCCTGGAGGAGAGACATGAAATCACTGCAGTCAAAGGATGGCCTAAGATTTAATGCAGATTAGTTAGCTCTTAAGACTGATCGCCAAAGAATTGATGCTTTTGAATTATGGTGCTGGAGGAGACTCTTGAGAGTCCCATGGACTGCAAAAAGATCAAACTTATCCACCCTTAAAGAAATCAGCCCTGAGTGCTCACTGGAAGGACAGATCCTGAAGCTGAGGCTCCAGTACTATGGCCACCTCATGAGAAGAGAAGACTCCCTGGAAAAGACCCTGATGTTGGGAAAGATGGAGGGCACAAGGGGACGACAGAGGATGAGATGATTGGACAGTGTTTTCGAAGCTACTAACATGAGTTTGGCCAAACTACGGGAGGCAGTGAAGGATAGGCGTGCCTGGCGTGCTCTGGTCCATGGGGTCACGAAGAGTCGGACACAACTGAATGACTGAACAACAACAATAGACTTTTTGTGGTAGGGAACCCGTAGGCCTCTGAAGGGTGCCAAGAGGATATTCTGGGCTCGGTACACTGTACAGCAAAGTCCACAACTTACATTCCAGGGATTGCACCTGAAGCTAAAACTGTGTATTGGGTGAGATCGCCAAAGTCATTTCCCCAAGAATCCTGCCCACTTTCTAATTCTTTGCCTAGTGATGTGAGGTGAGAATATTCTCCGGAGAACATTCTGGGTTGCAAACCATGGTTAGTCTAAACCAGGGTTTCCCAAACTTAGATCTCTGGCTGTCTTTTGGACTACAACTCCAACCATCCCCAGCTAGCAGGACCATTGGTGATGATGGGAATTTAGTCCAAAAACAGCTGGCAACCCAAGTTTGGGAAACCCTGGTCTAAACCACAAACCTGGGTTGGGAGATGTGGCTAAGCCTAGTCGCGACTTAGCTCAACACTAAGCAGCAGAACAAAGGGGGATGAGCAGAGTGGCTGGGCTGTCATGTCTGGGCACCGGCCGGCAGGACCGGTGCTAGGGTTTCTTGCGCCCTAGGCGAGACCACCTTCTGGCGCCCCCCGCCCCCTGTCCAAGCCTGCTTTAGCAGGAGGTGGGGGGTGGTGGAGAGGCAAGCAGCTGTTTCTCCGCTGTAGTGGAGAAGCTGCTGCTCGCCCGTCCGGCCGCACACACCCCGCCAAAGCCTGCTTTAGCGGGAGCCAGGGGTGGTGTAGGGGGCAAGCAGCACCTCTCCGCTACAGCAGAGAAGCTGCTGCTAGCCCGTCCCCCCCCCCGCCCAAGCCTGGCCAGCGCCCCCTCCATTTTGGCACCCTAGGCAATTGCCTAGTTCGCCTTAATGGACGCGCTGGCCCTGCCGGCCGGCCATGGTTAAACCATGGTTTGACTTAGCCTGAGGCATGAACCATGACACTGGCTGGCTGGGGTTTGCTGGGGTGTCCTCCCCAGGAGCCTTTACCAGCCAGCAGGGATTGATCCTGGAATGCAGGAAACTCAGCTAAAGCATCCATGACAGATGACCCTCCAACCCCTGCTTAAAAACCTCCAAGAGAGTCCACCACCTCACAAGGGAGACCGTTCCACTGTCAAACTGCTCTTCCTGATGTTTAGTTGGAATCTCCTTTCTTGTGTAACTTGAAGCCTTTGGTTCGAGTCTTACCCTCCCGAGCCCTTGGGATATCTGAAGATGGCTACCATTGGGCCGACAGCTCAGACAGTAGAGCATGAGCAAGGCTACTGTACTTCAGAGGTTGATTTGAAAGATGGAATTGATTTGGGGTGTGTATGGGAATTTTCCAAAAAGCAGCGCTTTGTCCAAAATTTTGGTGCACATTATTCCACAAGGGTGGCGCTGTGGATTAAACCACTGTGCTGCTTGGGCTTGCCAATGAAAAGGTCGGTGGTTTGAATCCCTGCGACGGGGTGAGCTCCTGTTGTTTGGTCCCAGCTCCTGCCAACCTAGCAGTTCGAAAGCACGCCAAAAAGTGCAAGTAGATAAATAGGTACTGCTCCAGCGGGAAGGTAAATGGTGTTTCCGTGTGGTGCTCTGGTTTCGCCAGAAGCGGCTTAGTCATGCTGGCCACATGACCCGGAAAAACTGTCTGCAGAAGTGGACAAATGCCAGCTCCCTCGGCCTGTAAAGCGAGATGAGCGCTGCAACCCCAGAGTCGTTCCGGCTGGACTTAATTGTCAGGGGTCCCTTTACCTTTACCTTTACCTTAAATAAAAGAAGCTCAGCAATTTTGTGGTCTTCCAAAATAATAATAATGAAACTAGGCAACCCTACTACTTTTTAAAATAAGGCAACCGTCATCCTTTCTGAAATATGGCAACTCTAAGCATGAGAATTAATCGAAGAGTCGTGGGTTCGAGTCCCATGCTGGGCAAAAGGTTGAAAGGTCCCTTCCAATTCTACAACTCTGTGTTTCCAGATCTCCATTCGGTCTCCTCCAGATGCGCGCGCCCCTGTCCGAGCCAGGCCACCCTTCCCCTCACGCCTCGCGGCGGCGCGCCCCCTGCTTCGCCGCTTGCTCGGCGCGAGGGATCGCGATAGCGGCGTCGGGGGCGCGCCTTCCCCGCCCCCTCGCCTTCCCTTCGGGGCTGCCGTGCGCTCGCTCCATGCTCGCGAGGAGCAGCGACTGGCTGGGCTGACTGGGCTGTCCGGCGGGCGAAGGGAGGCGCGCTCCCAGCAGGCGGACTCAGTCGGCGGCGCCGCCGCGTTCCTCCCCTCGGGCAGCGTCCGCTCGCGGGAGGAGGAGGCGGAGGAGGCGCAGAGGAGGCGGCAGCAGCAGCTTCTCCGTCGCTCGACGTCCAGGGAGCCCGCAAGAAGGCAGCATCCTCGGGAAGCGCCGCCAGCAGCGTCCGCCACCTTCGCCAGCCGAAGAGGCGAGGGCGGCCACAAAGGGCTCTTTGTGCGGCGGCGGCGGCTCCTTCGTCCTTCTCTCTTGGCCGGCGCCAGCATGGGGGCAGCCAGCGCCACCTTCGTAGCCGTGCTGGCGGCGTCCGCCTTCGCCCTCTTCCTCGACGCAGCAGGTAAGGCTGGAAGCGCCCCGACGGCGGCTCTCGGGCTGCAGCAGCAGCAGCACCATCGCCGGTCTTACTCCAGAGTCGCCTCGACGGCTCGCCCTTTCCCCGTTGGCCGACCCCCGACTTGCTCTCGAGTAGACCAGTGCCAGGGGATGCCGTGGGGGGGGGGGTGCGCCGCTCCGGAGCAGCCCCGTTTGAAAGGGAGAGCTCTCTGGACTCCCTCGGCTGGGATGATTACTCTCGAGTAGCTCTACGTAGACTTCGCCACAAAAGGCGTCGAAAACTAGTTGTTGTCTAGGCAAAGGCGTGCAGGAGGAGTAAAAATGTGATTTTATTTTTTTAACTCGGGAGTAGCCCGATCGGAATCCGTGGTAGCTCCGTCGAGGGGCGAACCGGTTGCTTTCGAGTAGTCTTGCTTGATGCTTTTTCACCTCGGGTACAACGGCAGCCTTCGGGGCGCGGGGGGGGGGGGGCGAGGGAGCCTAGGAAACTTGCCACCGCCCCCCCTAGAAAATAGTTTATCTAGGTAGGACTTTTGAAGCTTGTATGCTTACTCGGAAGTAAGTTGCCTAGGTAAAGGACTTTTGAAGCTGCGCCCTTTGTGTGCTTACTCGGAAGTGAGTTACCTATGTAGGACCTTTGGAGTGGTGCTTACTCGGAAGGAAGGCGCGCGCGGCGACTCACTTCCCAGGATCCGCGCATCTTGTGGTGGAACAGTCCGTCTCGTTGGGTTACGGCCGCGTAGGACCGCCGTCGAATCTCGGGCTGTATTGTACAGTATTTGGCGCGGAGAAAGGCGCCCTGCAAAGTCCATTGGGGGGCTGCTGCTCTCCTGAAGCACCATTGAAAATTTACGCCCGTGCACTCGTGTTGGGAGTTGTCTTTCCAAACCCTTTCATCTGCAAAAGCCCAGCAGCGCCATCCTGCCCTCCTCTCTCTCCACCCCACCCCCCTTATACTTTATTGTGCAAAATGGAAACATCGCAGTATTCCCCACTGAGAGGGAGAGAAGATGGGATGGGGAAGGTGAGCATCTTGATGCGTAATGGTGGTTTGGAAAGTCTGGGCAGAGTTACGCGGCTCCATCCAGCATTACCCCCCCCCCCCCCCCTCTGTAGGAGACGTGAAGTTTTCACCTTCTGGGGTGAGAAATCGGGACAGGAGATGAAATAAAGGGGATTTCCCTCCTTTTAATTGCACATTGTTTTCCAGTGGCGTGTTGGGAGAGGGCAGACAAAATGTTTTGGGAGCAGAGAGTGCCTTCCTCTTGCTTGGCGCGTCCAAGGAACCGAACCCATAATGGGGCAGAAAGCCCATCCTCCTCCTCTTGCAGTGGGGATAGTGTGTTGTGGTTGAGTGTCCCCAGTAGGGGAGCAGAACTGGGGGAAAAGGATGTGTGCAGTTGCGCTTTGGAGTTTTGTCCTTCTCTCTCCCCCCCTCTTCCCACGAGTGCCTTTTGTGCTTTTCGGAGAGTCCCATTTCCTGTGTGTTACCTGACTGACCTAACCCAGAAAGAGAGCAGAGAGGATCACGGGGGGGGGGGGGGGAAGGCCGGGCGATCAGGAAACATTAGGATTCGGTTCAACAAGCCTTGCGATTGTTTGGAGAGCCTGAATTCAAGCGGCCCTATTAACATCTGACCTTGCACACTGGCTGGCTGGCTGGCTGCTGTTGAATGCTTGCCAGCTCGTCCGGCATCTCTCTTTTCTCCCTGCCTTAACAGCAGCAAGATTTATGGGAGCTCTTTGGGAGAGGGAGGAGCCGGGAGTGTGCAGAGTGAATATGAGACTGGTGGAAGACTTAACAGTCCTTGCAAAAAGCAATTGCCTGATCTTGCATTTTATGTCCAGCTGTGGATTTGTGGCGCTTTCTTCTCAGCCTTGCATTTTATCCCCTCCACCCCAGCCGCTTGCTGTTAGACTTAGGCTTTGATCCTGGGGCAAAATAATTTCTATGGCCAGTCATCCTCTTTCCAGGTAATTTTGTGTGTGTGGCTCCTTTGCACTCTTAACTTGGGCTAGATTTGGCAGAGAGGCAATACAAAGTCATTCCCCCACACCTTTGAATCATGCTTAATCACTTGGCTGCGGGGGTAATTTGGCAGGTAGCCAGTGGAGCTTCCATTTGTTTGGTTTTATTTTTTATTTTTTTTAAAAAAATAGCATTAACTTTGATTGCCCTGAAAAGGGATCCCATCCCCAATAGAAAAATAACAGGCTCAAACTGCAGATTAGAGAGGGCCTGTTAATCAGTTGCATGTTTAAAAGAACTTTTCTCTTCCTTTTGTTGAACGCTCTAATCCATTTACCTCCCCCCAGGAGGTGACAGATGCCTAGATTTCCTGTTATTCAGCTCCAGGGTCCCAGGGTCTTGCCATTTGTTGCTTTAGCATAGGGCAGGAGATAACATTTCTGGCTTTTTTTTTTTAAAGGGGAAACCTTATGGCTGCCTTGAAGGACTCAGGGCAAGGTTGCAAAATCAACAAGTTGCAAAATATACAAGTTGCAAGTAACCTGGATTCCCCCCCTCCCTCCTGTGGGCTTTTGTCTCTGTTGGGGAGGCACTTTTATCATTCCCAGACTGAAATACCCCCAAGACTGAGAAAAGACTTGGGAGCTGCTGAAGGGAGGATGGCTGGTTGCTCTTGCTTGCTGGAAGTTCCAGGAACAAAGTGAGATATTGCCTCCCACCCAACCCCATTTCCTTTCAACAGCTGGATCTGCTTTTAGGGGGCCAGCACTGAAAGCTCCAAAAAGTCTCCTGCACCTTTTTTCTCACCGCAAGAGGTTCTCCTTCCTCGTTTGACAGATTTCAGGCAGCTCCTTCCACTCAGTGTCATAATGGAGCCTTGTTCTTTTTAACAAGAGTTACTTTGGCTCCGATAACTTGACTGACCTTTGTGCTAATGTGAATAAATACTTGTTCTTCTTTTTCCTTAAAAAAAGAAAATCACGGGGGAATGCCGATTTAGCAAAATAATGGAAATACTTTGATTGAGAAATAAGCAGAGTTAGGGGTCAGCTTTCAAGTCTTTCCCCCAGAAGTGCCTTTTTATTTTTTATAAAGAATCCCACGTCTCTTCCATCTGCAAAAAACGTTCTCAGTGCGAGATTCTAAATTGCTGTTTTCAGGTAGTGGTCGCACCTTATTTACTGTGGAATGATTAAAAAAAAACATGTTGCACACAGTTTCAGATAGAGACGGGTTTGTTTGCTTTCTTCTGGGTATAGTCTCTTCGAGGGATGTGTTGGAAGTTTGTACTTCAAAGGGACAAAGAGTGCCAGCCTATTGAGTAGCGTAGAAAATATCCACATATGTTTGTGGTTTACTTTGACAAAATGACTCTTGCTGTGACTGGCCTCTCAGAATTTCAGTGCAATAAGTTTGCTTTACCAGCTGTGGGACTTAACACAGTTTATACTGGAACAGGGATGGGTTGGTGCTGTGCAAGACACCCTTGTTGACCACATGGAAAACTCTCCCATGTTAGGCAGGGCATCCATAGATGTGCCCCAATCGCACAGGGACTTGCTTGCTAGATTTCTCTTTCCCTCTTTTCGAGGGGCCTAATTTCACAAACGGAGCCCCCACATAATCAGAAGCTCTTGTGGAGGTTTCAGCAAACATGACAGGCTATTTGCATGGCGGTGGAGAAGAGTTTGTATTACCCATGCGCCATAGTATGGTAATAATGGTCCAGAAGATGGTGTGATCTGGAGCTATACAACTTTGTTGTTGTTCAGTCATTCAGTCGTGTCCGACTCTTCGTGACCCCATGGACCAGAGCACGCCAGACACGCCTATCCTTCACTGCCTCTCGCAGTTTGGCCAAACTCATGTTAGTAGCTTCGAGAACACTGTCCAACCATCTCATCCTCTGCCGTCCCCTTCTCCTTGTGCCCTCCATCTTTCCCAACATCAGGGTCTTTTCTAGGGAGTCTTCTCTTCTCATGAGGTGGCCAAAGTACTGGAGCCTCAACTTCAGGATCTGTCCTTCCAGTGAGCACTCAGGGCTGATTTCTTTGAGAATGGATAGGTTTGATCTTCTTGCAGTCCATGGGACTCTCAAGAGTCTCCTCCAGCACCATAATTCAAAAGCATCAATTCTTTGGCGATCAGCCTTCTTTATGGTCCAGCTCTCGCTTCCATACATTACTACTGGGAAAACCACAGCTTTAACTATACGGACCTTTGTCGGCAAGGTGATGTCTTTGCTTTTTAAGATGCTGTCTAGGTTTGTCATTGCTTTTCTTCCAAGAAGCAGGTGTCTTCTAATTTCGTGACTGCTGTCACCATCTGCAGTGATCATGGAACCCAAGAAAGTGAAATCTCTCACTGCCTCCATTTCTTCCCCTTCTATTTGCCAGGAGGTGATGGGACCAGTGGCCATGATCTTAGTTTTTTTGATGTTGAGCTTCAGACCATATTTTGTGCTCTCCTCTTTCACCCTCATTAAAAGGTTCTTTAATTCCTCCACACTTTCTGCCATCAAGATAGTATCATCAGCATATCTGAGGTTGTTGCTATACAACTAAGTCATGTAAATTTACTGTTTCATCTTTATTTGGGGCTTTACCCTAAGTAAGTGGAGACTTAATCCTTCCTCTCGATCCATAGGAGTGTAACTTGTATCTTCATGCCTTAATTGCAAAAAAGAGAGAGTTACTGGTAATTGGAAACATTAGGGAGAAGATGGGGTGTATTTCAGACTGATGCTTAGCATTGTTCACTCAGAAAGAGTGTTCCCTTCAGTCTTAACAGGGTTTACCTATTTAAAATTGCAGTACAGTATAACGTTCTGATCTTATGCACATTTAGGGTGCCTCAGATGGGGTCTTAATATTGGAAACAGATTGTACTGATATTGCAAATCAGTCTTGAGCAGCAGTTTGGCTTCTTTTTAACTTATCCCATTTTCTGTGGATAGGGTAAATCCGGATTAAATAGGGAAAATGCATGCTGAGTGACATTTTGATGCCAACAATGTCTTTTTTTAAAAAAAAAGACACTACAAAAACAAAAACAAAAAACAACCTTGCATGACTAAAGAGCACTGGTATCACAATAAATATTCACCTGGAAGCACTCAATAATTCATTTTAGGTGTAAGACCTCCTTCAGTCATACACACCAAGCCACCTGGGAACTGCTTCTCTATGGTGTAGTCTCACATATGTGTGTAAATATCACATGAATGTGTGCGTGCAGTTGCTTGGGTTGATTGCATATAGTCCATGGGTAGGCAAACTAAGGCCCGTGGGCCTTATCCAGCCCAATCACGTTATAAATCTGGCCCGCGGATGATCCAGGAATCTGTGTTTTTACATGATTAGAATGTATCCTTTTATTTAAAATGCACCTCTGGGTTATTTGTGGGGCCTGCTTTTTGTTTTTACATGAGTAGAATGTGTGCTTTTATTTAAAATGCATCTCTGGGTTATTTGTGGGACCTGCCTGGTGTTTTTACATGAGCAGAATGTGTGCTTTTATTTAAAATGCATCTCTGGGTTATTTGTGGGGCATAGGAATTTGTTCATTTTTTTCTTCAAAATATAGTCCGGCCCCCCACAAGGTCTGAGGGACAGTGGACCGGCCCCCTGCTGGAAAAGTTTGCTGACCCCTGGTATAGTCCCTTCAAACCTAATAGTTACCCCCCTTCCCATTGGGGTGCCCATCAGATCACATAATCATTCACATATGCACAGTCATACCTTGGTTCCCGAACGCCTTGTGACTTGAATGTTTTGGCTCCTAAATGCCATAAACCCAGAAGTGAGTGTTCCGGTTTGCAAATGTTCTTTGGAACCCGAACGTCTGACGCGGCTTCTGCGGCTTCCGATTGAGTGCAGGAAGCTCCTGCAGACAACTGGAAGCCCTGCCTTGGTTTTCAAATGTTTTCAGAAGTTCGACAACCAAGGTACAACTGTAGCTACTGCAATTTGTGGCTTGATTTCTGTGGGTACATGGTGGAGGCCTAACAGTGTAATCCTATGCTTGGCTACTCTGAAGTAAGTCCTGTTAACTGGAACTTACTGGCGCACAAACATTCTGAGCCAATGTTCCTGGGATCCAGCAGTTGATTCAAATAAATGTAGATAAGTAAACAGCATTGAATTAAAATACAGCTTGTCTTTTTGGGGGGGTTCAATAGATTGTAATAGAACATGATTTAAAGCAGCAACAAAACACCAGTAATTTCAAGGGGTCTGTTCTGAGCATAACTAAGTCTGGAACCAGCCTGTAGGATTACAACTGAGCAGTCCTATGCACATCTGAGAGTTAAGTATGGTGTAGTGGTTAAGAGTGGTAGACTCGTAATCTGGGGAACCGGGTTCACGTCTCCGCTCCTCCACATGCAGCTGCTGGGTGACCTTGGGCTAGTCACACTTTTCTGAAGTCTCTCAGCCCCACTTACCTCACAGAGTGTTTGTTGTGGGGGAGGAAGGGAAAGGAGAATGTTAGCTGCTTTGAGACTCCTTCGGGTAGTGAAAAGCGGGATATCTTCTTCTTCTTCTTCTTAAGTTGCACTGAAATTTGTGGAAATTATTCCTGAATAAATATGGCTATTGGATAACTAACACCATGAGTAATACCACTCAGTATCTGAAGAAGTGTGCATGCACACGAAAGCTCATACCAAGAACAAACTTAGTTGGTCTCTAAGGTGCTACTGGAAGGAATTTTTTATTTTGTTTTGTTTTGACCACTCAGACTGTCATTCATCCAGTTTGTAATGAATTTTGCATTGCAAGCTTTAATGTGAAACCGTTTGACTAGTTACAAAAATCCACCTCCTTTGCTTTACAGTTAAATTGATAATGAAAGGAACTTAAGTTTGGGTCAAAGAAGCAGTTAAGACTTCCACTGAAAATAGTTCTTCCCAGGGCATGTCCTGATTTTTTTTTGATTTTTTTTAAAGCAGTAGTTATGTCACAAATGCTGGGATTCCACAATCTTGTCTTTTGCGGAAAAGCACAGAAATGTGGCGGTAGGGGAAGAATGGAAGATTGACACACTTGGCAGATTAATCCTATTTAGGAAGCTTTCAGTTGGTTGCAGGAAAGCTGATCCCACTTTTCTTTTTAAATACATTTCACTCAGGGCAAGGTGTTAACAGCGCTGAGTATTAGTCGGATGTATGGAAGCAATTTGATTACTAATTACAAAACGAGCATTCATGCTCTGGGTGGCTAATATTAAAATGTAAAAGGTTTTTGTTTCCTTGTTCTGCAAAATGCGCTTGATAAATGTGCCCTAGATTTCAGGCCTCTTGCGTGTAGTTTGGACACAACTGCCAAGTTAAAAGTTTGTATTCAGCAAACTCATAAGTTAGAAATGTGTAGCACCTGAAATATATACCGGTAATTACATTCTAGAAAAGAATACTAAGTTTTTTCTCATAGCCCTGATCATTATAAGCATAGCTAACATCTTAACGGAAACAAGCTACATCTAGCTAGTGTCTATCGTTAGAACAGGGGTCAGCAAACCTTTTCAGCAGGGGGCCGGTCCACTGTCCCTCAGACCTTGTGGGGGGCCGGACTATATTTTTGGGGGGGAAATGAACGAATTCTTATTCCCCCCAAATAACCCAGAGATGCATTTTAAATAAAAGCACACATTCTACTTGTGCAAAAACACCAGGCAGGCCCCACAAATAACCCAGAGATCATTTTAAATAAAAGGACACATTCTACTCATGTAAAAACACACTGATTCCCAGGCCGTCCGTGGGCCATATTTTGAAGGCGATTGGGCCGCATCCGGCCCCCGGGCCTTAGTTTGGGGTCCCCTGGTTTAGAAAGTCTTTGAATTCTAATATGTTTGTTCCATATTTTACTGTTACTTTGGTTAAAATTCTGTTACTTTTGTAGTAGGCTTCCTTGTGTAAAGGAAGGAGGTGCAATTTAAAGCTTGTTTGTTCTCCCTGGGTTTGTTGCTTTATAAAAGGAAGCTGTCATTAAGCTCAGTATGTCTGGAAAGTATGCAAGTACCCAAGTCTTTCTAATCCAGTGAGTACAAGCTAGTTAGGGCTTCAAAGAAAACGAATGACAGGCTTTTGCTGCAATGAAAGAGGCAGCATTGTTTGTTAATCCTGTTTTTTTATTGTTATTTAGACTTCTGGCTTCTGTAGCATACCCTGTAACCATTTGGAACAAATAGCAATTTGACATAAATGGTCCTCTTTTCTTTGTGTTTTGACTAAACCATGGGAAAGGTTTGAAGTTAAAGGTCCCTTCCAAGCTTATCTTTGGCGCAACTTTTTGTCTGATTTTGAGTCTCTTGCCCTGCTTTCACCAATCTGGTAACCTACAGATATTTTGGGCTCAGTTCTTGGGAGTTGTGGTCCGACACATCTCGGGGGCACCAGGTTGGTGACGACTGATTTTGCCTGTTACATTTTGAATATATATTTTTTTAAAAAATAACATGTAATTTTAAGTTTCCTCCAGCGCCCTCACTTCAAAATGAAACCTGTAGCTTACCAGAAGGTATTCTGACTTCATAGAAAAAGAAACAAGTGTTTCTACTGGGTTAATGTTTTGTTTTGAAGTTTGCAAATAGGTGGTTAGAATAACTTCCGCTTTCATGCTTTGACACATTTCAAGTTTTGTGAGCAGCTTTGAGCTCTGCTCGGTTGTTGGGAAAACATAATACAAATATCGAATTACCTACCCTATTGCATATAGTCAAATAAGCTAGTTAATACTGCGATTCCTTGCACACCTATTGACAGCTGCTTCAACTGTGTGTCCTCTTGATTTGCATTTCTGGATGTATCTACAGGAGGAACTCAAAAAAATTAGAATATCTTGGAAAAATCCATTTATGTAAGCAATTGTTTTCATTAGCTACTGGACTTTAATATATGAGATAGACTCATGACATGCAAAGCCAGATATGTCAAGCCTTTGTTTGTTATAATTGTGATGATTATGGCGCACAGCTGATGAAAGCCCCAAAGTTGAAATTGTTAATTTGGGGTTCTCATCAGCTGTACGCCATAATCATCACAATTATAACAAATAAAGGCTTGACATATCTCGCTTTGCGTGTCATGAGTCTATCTCATATATTAGTTTCACCTTTTAAGTTGAGTTACTGAAAGAAATTTCACTTTTATATGACAGATGAAAATTTAAAAATAAATGTAATCAAGTAGCCAAATGTGAGGAACTTGAATGAAAGGATCCTGTGAGACAATAGCAAGTTGTTTCATGGAAAGAGGTCATTGTTTGCTCAGTTTTCCCCCCAATCCTTTTGAAGAAAGAGATCTTCCAAGAAAGCTCTTTGACTCTTGTGAATAACTGCAGAAAACAAAGCACTACTAAATTATCTGTCTGCTTTGATCACCAGAGATTGGTTGATCAAGAGGCCCCTCCAACATGGACCATTGGCAAGCTGTTGGTGACAACATATTTCTATCACATTCTTTGTAATAATAATAATAATAATTATTATAATTTTATAATAATAATTATTTTATATACTGCCCTATACCCGCAGGTCTCAGGGCAGTTCACATGATAAAATCACAATCTAAAAGCACAAAATAGATAATAAAAACAAAAACAAAAACAACCCAATAATTCCCCCTCCCCAACATATTTTAAAAGGGTGTCAGCCAGCCAAACGCTGAAACCATTCACCATATCAAACATTACCTCTATCAACCCATAAACCACCCCCCCTCAGCAATTTTACAATAGTGCCCATAGCTCCATGTGTAATAATTGGTGTAATTCCTTTTCTCTGACAAAAAACGATTCCCTACTCCTTGGACCCCTTCTTCTGTTGCTGTGAACTCACAGTTTTCTTTCTTCCCTTCAGTTCCTTCTCTAGCAGCCAGACTTAAGAACATAGCAAGGTCAGGCATTTTCTGGAGCCCAAAGACTGGCAGCTGTGCTGTTAACTTTCCCTTGGCATGGGAAGTTTCCCTTGGCACGGGAAGCCAAGGAGGTTGGAGGCAGCATGAGAGAATTTTCACTTTGCACGTCTTGCTGCTTCTGGGATTTAGGGGCCAACTGAGAGCAAAATGTTGGAGGTCCCCTACTCGCTTACAAACGGTGAGCTTTTTATAGAGCTGCAGTGGTATCACACTTGAAATAGACTTCTGAGTAGTCCACGGCTTCTTACTTTCTTTCTCTCTGTCAGGCTTCTGTTGGTAGTTTTGACGCCACTAGCAGCAGCTACTGCTTCTTTTTTGGGGTGTGTGTGTGTGTGTGTGTGTGTGTTTGTTTGTTTAAATGATTTTGCATTGACACTGCTGGTTTTAATTATGTTGTAGCAATAGTATTTATTCCAATTCAGTTCATTGTGCAAGCTATTGCTTTTCTTTGACTGAGGATATGCACGTACAGTGGTACCTTGGTTCTCAAACTTAATCCGTTCCGGAAGTCCGTTCCAAAACCACAGTAAGTGTTCCGAAACCAAGGCGCGCTTTTCCAGGAAGACAAAAGAGATTTAATGTTAGAGCCTTCTAAGTACTTCAACTCCAGTACAGAGATACCTCGGTTCTCAAACTTAATTCATTCCGGAAGTCCGTTCCAAAACTAAAGCGTTCCAAAACCAAGGCACGCTTTCCCATAGAAAGTAAATGCAGAACGGATTAATCCTTTCCAGACTTTTAAATACAACCCCTAAAACAGCAATTTAACATGAATTTTACTATCTGACGAGACCGTTGATCCATAAAATGAAAGCAATAATCAATGTAGTGTACTATAAAATAAATAAGACAGTATTGTGGATGATAAAAATTAAAATATTTCGTTTCCTTACCTGCACAGTGTTTGGATGGGGGGCTTTTATCTATTTCTGCAGTCACTCACTCAATCAATCAATCTGTAGCTGAACTGGATTCCACACAGTCACAAAAACAAATTAATGGAAAAAGCCTCAAACGCAAAATAAATAGCAAAAACCAAAGTGCCAAACTTAATCCGTTCCAAAAGTCTGTTTGACTTCCGAAATGTTCGAAAACCAAGGTGCAGTTTCTGATTGGTGCAGGCAATTTGGGAACCAAGTTACCACTGCAAAAGGAAGAAACCATTAACTCCCTGGGTAACATTAATAGGATAATGATGCGTCTGTATTATTGTACCCTCTTCTCCCCATGTTTAAACTAGCATTGAAAAGAACCAAGGTTGTGGTCTTCAGATTTAGCGATAGAAAGATAGAACTCAATAGAATCAGCTACCGAACTGAACTAAGCAAAACATACAATGTAAACAGGAACTCCAGATATTAGTTGATACATGAAATGAGTGT
This sequence comes from Lacerta agilis, assembly GCF_009819535.1. NCBI lineage: Eukaryota > Metazoa > Chordata > Lepidosauria > Squamata > Lacertidae > Lacerta > Lacerta agilis. The sequence continues at coordinate 49,789,523 of NC_046322.1, forward strand.
TGTTCTTGCTTAATGTCCACTTAAGAAAGCAGACTGTAAAGGCTTTCCTTATATAGACATAGAAATTGTTTGTTTGTTTATTAAAGGGTTTCTATACCACCATATCAAGCTACATTGTGGTGGTGTGCAACATTAAACTTAAAACACCATTGCAACAGTTCCGATGATCATTCAAGTGAGTGGCTGGTTAAAAAATAAATAAACAGCTGCAAAGGCCTAGTGGCAAAAAGAAAAGAAAAGAAAAGAAAAGAAAGTCTTCAAGAGACACCTGAAAGTGCAAAGATGGGGGGGGGGAATTCCATTCCACAGCATGGGATCAGCATCACTAAATGCCTGACTTCTAGTTAGAGGCCAGTTGAGCCTCTGCAACACAGGGCATGTCAAACTGCATTGCTGCAGGTGACGGAAGTGGGATATAACTGCCCTTTAAGATATCATGGACACAAGTTCAGGACTTTGTGCATCAAAATAAGAACATTGAACCTGGAGTCCAGTGTGCATGTTTTAGCAGAGGTGCCACATGCTCTAAGCCAGGCATGTCCAACCATAAGTAGCCTGAGATCTACCATCCAATATCGAAAACTGGCAGTGGTCTACCACACTCTCCCATTGTCATTCTTCAAGTTAAACATATTATATTTGGCTGAGCTTAGGAGAAAAGTAATGACAAATGATGGTCACTTCCATAAAACCTGAAAAGTTTGTCATAAATCAATATATTTTTTAAAAAATACACACTTTGTATACTTGTAATAACATAAGAAAATAAGTCCAGTTACAGGTAGGTAGCCGTGTTGGTCTGCTATAGTAAAAAAAAAAAAAATCCTTCCAGTAGCACCTTAGAGACCAACTAAGTTTGTTCTTGGTATGAGCTTTCGTGTGCATCCCCCCAAAAAGGGAGTAGATCACTGCCAGTTTTTAACTCTGTGAGTTGATCACAGTCTCTTGGGAGTTGGCCACCCCTGCTATAAGCTATTTCCCCCCATCTGCATTATGCTGTAGCTGGGGTTTATGGACAGCCAGGTAAACAATGCTTCCCTTCCCAAGCCATCCTGCTCCTGAGTTAAATGTGCTGTTGAAACACTTATCATGGGAATCCTATGTACCTTTCCTAGCACCTTCCTGTGAGCCCAGCCTGGCAGCAAGAGTTAAATATGCTGCTCCTTTAAGATAAGAATAACTCTGCATGATAAGAGCTTCTCTTCTTCTTTTTCAAAGTTGCTGTTCTGACTAGCTCTCCCTTACTTGCTCTCCCAGTAGTCAGCTTCGTCCCGACTTTTAAAAGCATAAATTTAAAAGATTTTACTGCAAGGATTCCGCTGCTGCAAAAAGTTTGAGAACCACTGAGTTACCTGTTTTGTGCCTGCCTTTAGTTACATGAAATTCAAAAGCTTGCATACCCTGCATTACCAAACTCCTAAATACATCCCCTAATAGCTGTAACTTAAAACATTTTCTTCAGTAGTTTAGGCCAATCCTGCTTGAATGTGCTAGAGTAGTTTTAAGCCATTCAGTAACAGTTCATCTGGTAAGTATTATTTCACAGTGAAGTGGCTGCTGTAACTGAATTTGCTTGCTTTTTTCCAGTTTAATGCCCTGACATTATTTTTCTATACTTTTGTGTATTTAACTAGAAGGCTTTGCATGCTGCGTAAAGAAAAGATAAATTCCAGCCAGGGTTCTGCAGCAGGTTAGAGTTGGGATTAATTGAGTGTGAAAGTTAACTTTTCAACACAGGCCTCATAACTGTCTAACTGAATCATAAAACTATCCCAGAAAATGTTTTATTTTTTTGTATTGTGAAGATCATTCATAATATTTTTCAGGTTCAGAACATTTAATGTGGAAGTAGTTAATAGATTTTTTTTTAAAGTTCAAATTAAAATTGCATCAAGTGAATTCAAACTTTCCTCCAGGGTGCTTCTGGGGATGTGATGATGACCATTCAACGATCTTGTGCAAGATGGCTCTCTTGTCTGCGGCTGGCCAGTTGTGTTTAGTATACTTGCCCATGAGTATACAGTGCCTGGATGACCACATCTGGGTGTAATAAGCTGAAATATGAACAAGACATTTGGCGCCACACACAACCCCATTGCTCTTCTTCCTGAGCAAAGAAACCACCAAACTAGAAAACTTTCAATTTACAATACTTTTCTCTTTTCCCCAAACCAGGAAGCTATGGTTTACGAATATGCACAAAATGGGAACCTGTAATTAATGGAATGCTTTCTGGTTGGTGAATGGGCTTTGCGTGTGCCCCAAAACCTTATTCCTATCTCAGCTTATTGAGCTGCAATATGATTCTCTGTACACTCCCATCACATGTTATCAAATGCTATTTTTACAGTGCTTGCCGCTGTGTGCTGGGATGTGAATTCTATGCCTGGTCAAATATGCATGACACCAGCTTTCTGGGGCTTGTTGCCATTGCACATAAACTTTTCAGAACACTCCATGCTCATAAATTATATAAAACGTACTCTTTTTCAATTGGCCTGACAGGCAGAATGTTATTTTACAACAACATCATCATCAACAACAAATTTATTATTTTTACCCTGCCCATCTGGCTGGGTTTCCCCAGCCACTTCTTCCTTCCCTTAAATAAGTTTTAAAGGAAATGTATTACATCTTCATTTCAGGAATCTGCCAAAGATTTATTCTTTAAAAACCATTGTTGATTATAGCCCTGAATGAGTTTTGAGTGCACTTAGGAATAAGTGTCATAAAGAAGAAATGTAAGTGATTTTTAAACAATAATACATTCAACCAATAAATTCAATTTACATGAAAGGAGATTGTGACTAAACATCAGGGGGGGGGAAATCTGGCAGTAAGAGCTGCTTGACAGGGGAAAGGACTTCCTTGGGAGGTTGTGCACTCTCCTTCATTTGAGGTTTTTAAGCAGATGTTGGACGGCCATCTGGCTCCCTTGGGGCTGGGGGGTGGGGAGGAGGACTACTTGCCCCCCTCGCCTCTTCTTCCAGCTCCCCCTCCCCCATACCACATCTCCGGCCTGCCACAAGGTCTGAGGGACAGTGGACTGGCCCACGGCTAAAAAAATTCGCCGACCCCTGGACCAGATGAGTCCCTTCCAATTCTACAGTTATATGATTTCATAGGGAAACTACAGTAGTATTGTAATACTTTGACGACCAACAGATTGATTATGGCATAAGCATTAATTTACTAGAGCCACTTTATCCGGTGCATGAAGTGTAAGCCTCACTTCCAAGTATATATACATGAGGGAATTGCAAGCAGTGAGGTCAGAAGAAAAAGAAAAGACAAGAGATGGACAATTTAAGTAGACATAGCTGGGCAACCAGGTTGACATAGGCTTGTCTAGATCGTCTTCCCTGTTAGTCTGCTCCCTTCCCCAAATTTCCTAGTAAATGAGCTTCGGCTTTTCTGTCAGCAGGCATGTTTGATCATTTGGGGTCCTTGTCCCTGTGTAGCCCAACTCATGAGTGATGTAGCTACCAAAGACGTGGCTTGCTTTAAACTCATGCCATGCCTATGTGGTTCTCATTGTTTTGACTCCCAATCCCACATCTTTCCTGTTGTGGTCAGAGGAAGCCTTTGTGTTTTTAAAAGCATTTCCTAAGCTCACGAGAATTACAGTTCTTTCCTTTTTTTTAGGTGGTGGAGGTAGTAGCTATAATTAATAGGTGTGGTGAAAATTATTATACAGTCGTATCTCAGCTCCCAACGCCTTGGGAGTCAAACATTCTGGCTCCCAAACAATTGAAAACCGGAAGTGAGTGTTCCGGTTTTCGAACATTCTTTAGGAAGCCAAACGTCCAACGGGGCTTCTGCGATTCTGATTGGCTGCAGGAGCTTCCTGCAGCCAATCAGAAGCCGTGCTTTGGAAGTTGAATGTTTTGGAAGTCGGACGGACTTCCGGAACGGATTCTGTTTGACTTCCGAGGTCTGACTGTATATGTGTATGTAAGGGGACATAGCTCAGGTATTTTGTACACATAAGGTACCAGGCTCACTTTCTAGCATGTCCATTTAAAGGATCTCAGTGCCGCCTTGATCTGGGAGAGCCACTGCCTTCTCTGTGCTTGGTACAGTGGGTGGGATTCTGTCAGAATAATAATGAGGAGGAGGAGGAGGAGGATGAGCCTGAGCTTGCTAGTGGACCCTGAATTATTATTATTATTATTAGGGTATGATCAGTATCCAAGCCCTGCTTTTAAGCTAGTTCAGGGCTAGCTTCAAAATGTGCCTTTTGTTGTTACTGATTAGTTTCTGTGAGGACTATGTCTGCTTAATGAACAGTGAGGGCATCTGAGGAAATGGCAGAGATGTGGATTTAGGTTTCTGCTTGAAAAGTTTTCCTGTTGGGAGATTAGGGACACTGGTGGCGCTGTGGTCTAAACCACTGAGCCTCTTGGGCTTGCCGATTGGAAAGATGACAGTTCGAATCTCCACAGCGGGGTGAGCTCTCGTTGCTCTGTCCCAGCTCCTGCCAACCTAGCAGTTCAAAATCATGCCAGTGCAAGTAGATAAATAGGTACCACTGTGGCAGGAAGGTAAACAGCGTTTCCATGTGCTCTGGCTTCCGTCACGGTGTCCCGTTGTGCCAGAAGCGGTTTAGTCCTGCTGGCCGTATGTCCTGGAAAGCTGTCTGCGGACAAACACCTGCTCCCTTGGCCTGAAAGCGAAATGAACGCCGGAACCCCTTAGTTGCTGTTGACTGGACTTAACTGTCCAGGGGTCCTTTTTACCTAATGAGAGATGAAGATGTCCAAGCCTATTCCTCTGGATAGGTCACAGTTGTTGTTGTTGTTACAGTTTACAGTGGTACCTTTGGTTACATACGCTTCAGGTTACAGACGCGTCAGGTTACAGACTCCGCTAACCCAGAAATAACGCTTCAGGTTAAGAACTTTGCTTCAGGATAAGAACAGAAATCGTGCTCTGGCTGCGCAGTGGCAGCGGAAGGCCCCATTAGCTAAAGTGCTGCTTCAGATTAAGAACAGTTTCAGGTTAAGAACGGACCTCCGGAACGAATTAAGTTCTTAACCCGAGGTACCACTGTATTAGTGAATTACTTTCACTTGGATTGGGCTTCAGCCGTTTTTTGGGGGGGGGCATGGATAAGTTACTGTCTGACATGTCTGAGGGCTGGGATGTAACTGGATTAAATGATACGTTTTGATAGTATTGCTTGTATATATGTGTATATCATATGTTAAATGTGTATATCATTTCCTCGGTGTTTGGTGCAGGCCCATTGTATCAAGTAAAAATTTATCTATGTCTGGGTTGGCTCAATGACAGCTGTCAGCCTAGGACTAGATTTGCAGTTTGTTGTTGTTGTTGTTGTTGTTGTTGCATATAACAACTGCATAGTTATATAACAACATTTCACCACAAAAAAACTTGGTTTGTTTTAAATATGATCTCCTCAAGAGTTCCTGCTGTATTCCGGCAGCGAAAATGTGGAATGCATCAAATTTAATTTGAAATAGTCTCACAGCTCTTTAATTTACTGTTAAGATCCTAGACATTCATTGTTAATCGCATGCTTTGTATTGTCATTTACCATTAGTGCTGCACTTTGAACGTGGTATTTCCGAATGAGAGATGGAAAAGTTTGGATAACCGTTCACATTGGGATTGAAATAAATCATTTCCACTTCCGTGTTGTGTGAGTGGGTGTGTTTTAAGCAATTCATAATGGAGTTTGTATCTTTTAAAACGCTTTCCAGGCCCGATTGGAATTTGGCTATTTAGGCTTCCACCTGTCCTTAGTCTCTATCTGCTACAAAAAACCACCCTTGTGTAGTAACTGTTATTATTGGCTCCAGATCCCCTTCATTATTAATTGTAAGCCGCTCAGAAGTTTAGAATTCCACCAGGACTTTACATGTGTATTTCTTGCTTCAGTTCTGTGGTATTAATAGTCTGCTCCATGAGATAAGTCGTTCTACTTCTAGGGAAACCATACAGTTCAGTCTTTGCAATAAAGCACTTTTTGGGTGGTCTGCTCATATGAGGAAATATGAGAAACTGGTCATGAGAGTATTTCTGTTCTCACTGCAGTTTGGGATGGGGGGAAATGAGGAGATTGTGGATGATCAGCTGTAGTCTACATGTGTATTGACTTTCTGTGAGAACTTACACACTGGATAAAGGTCTGCTTAAATTCAGGGTTAGCATCTTTCAGGCACCCAATATTTTGAGGCATCTTGGTGAGGGTAACTTCACACGACCATGCCTTGGGTGGATATAGCTGATTGTCGAAATACTACACGTGAATATTCAGTGTTATGTTGGAGGGGATGCCAGAAAACAGGGAATTAGGTTCACATGTGGTGGGGGTGTAAATATGTACAATTTTTTTTTGGCAAAGTGTGTTTAAGGAGATAACAGAAATCACTGTGTTGAAGCTGACCAAATGTCCAGAGGTAGCATTATTATCAATTTATGATGGGGTGGAAGGTTCACAGGCTATGAAGGACTTGCTCAGAAATTTATTGACAGCTGCACAAATTAGCTAGGAAGTGGAATGGGCAAGCAGAATATAAAATGGAAGAATGGTATAAAGAGGTGTGGGATATCAATGATAAATTAACATGTGCCATTAAGGTAAGACGGGGAATATGCAAGAGAAATGATTTTGAGGAGATATTGGGGGGGGGGTGTTTGTAGACTTTGTACTGTTAAAAGGGAAAGGGGTCAAACCATCGCAAAAGGTGTTGAAGTTTTGGGAGGTTGGGTCGTTACAATGGAATGGTCTCGGTAGTGGGAGGCACATGTTTATTCTTATTTATTTATGATTATTACTTTGTCAAAATAAAATAAAAACCAAACAAACAATCAAATAAAAAAGAAATACTACACATGTGATTACACGTGTGCATTTTGCCATGTGCCTGTGGTTGCAGCATCCCACTTAGGTAAGTAGAAATGTTTGCTGTTGTGTACAGTGCTTTCCCCATAGAAGAAGAAAAAATTGTGAAGAATGTTTGTGTGTGAAGGGACCCTGAGGAATTAATTGATAAATGTATTTAATAAAGCATCCAGACTTTGTTTGATGTATCCTAGCGCTGCATAGGTTTAGGTGGGGTTTAACTTTAATATTTTCTCTCTGTGCTTTGTCTCGCCAAAATCATTGCAGTAAGGAATTGAAATCAGCCCTGGGCATGATAATCCATTGGCGCTCCAACCTAGATGACATGGAATGCATTTGGTGACAATAAAGTCCAATCTGTCCCCACATCCTCCCCACCCAATACCAAACACTCACAAAAAAGTCTTTCAAGACTTTTCTGGTTTCTCTGATGCATCAAGAGAAATAAAATACCAGCCATGTTCCTCCTCTGCTTCCTTTTAACATGTGCTGGACTGGAGTTTTGGCCTATGCAGCTGTGCTTTCCATGATCTGCTTTTACCACTTAACAGCTCTGCAGTACTTCTCACTTTTGGGTTGGGGATGAGGGATGATTTTGTGTCCTGTTGAATCTGTTTATTTTCTGTTCACTTTTAAGGCAATAAAACTTGAGCTAACACAGTTACTTTTCCACTGGGCTTTTCCAGAGTTTTCGAAATACTTCCTTCATTTACAGATTTTCCAAATGCTAGCCTTGAAGAATAAATGTTCCATTTGCAGAAGGGGCTGAGGAGATTGAACAAGAAGATAAGAGCATTAGAAAACGTTCCCAATGCACTGAGGGTTGCAAGTGGCCTCAAAATAACACCAGTAGAAGTCTGACGTATTGCATGTGTTACGGATTTTAAAAATCTGGATATTGTGTCACTTACAGGTAGGTAGCCGTGTTGGTCTGCCTTAGTAAAAACAAAATAAAAAATAAAAAAACCCTTCCAGTAGCATCTTAGAGACCAACTAAGTTTGTTCTTTGTATGAGCTTTCGTGTGCATGCACACTTCTTCAGATATTGTGTGTTGGCTTGAGCTCAGAAAGAAGCACCTGTGTCTCTGAACTCCTACCACATCATTACTTGTTCCAAAACCTTTTTGGGTATTTATAGCTTGAGTTGTTTCCACTTGGTCACCCTTTCCTGGGCCTGCTTTCTTTCCTGCAAAGAATCCAACCCTCTCCTTCCTTTGTCTCAAGCTTTGTGCATACTGAAACAACAGGAGGTTATAAGCTTTCTCCCCGTGCTTCTCTAAGAGGCGTTGCAGCTCCATTTGGCCCTGACACTTGTGCATACCTGCTTTGCATCTAGAATCATCATGTTGGCTGGGACTTGGTGGGTCATCGAGTGCAGTGGAATTCCCAGAGCTGGGGAATCATTTCAGTTGCCTAGGAATCAGCACCGCATTTTCAGGCGTCTGGGATTTTTCCAGCAGTGGGATATCCTATACCTAAAATATCTCGTCCAGATGGCTTTCCCATCTCCTCTCAAAAACCTCTAGAGCAGGGGTCTGCAACCTTTAAGACAAAAAGAGCCACTTGGACCCGTTTCTGAAGAAAAAAAAAGAAACTGGGAGCTGCAAAACCACTGCGACATTTAAAACAAATATAACACTGCATTTTATTTAAAAAAATCCGATTTAAATTTAAAAAATCCGATTTAAATATAAAAAAATCTGATTTAAATAAAAAAATATATTTTTGATTTTTTTTTTTTTTAATCATTCATTTTTATCCAACCTGGGGACCACTACCAGGTCACAGCCTGATCCAAGGTGGGTTGCAACAGCATACAAATATTTGATTTGTTTTTTTTTTTGTTTTTTTTTTAAATGAGTCCTCAACTGCACACTTGTGTTAAATGTTTGTCCCATGTCTAATTGAAGACTGCTGGCTTTTACAATAATCTTAGTGTCTTTTACCCTTAATATTCCAGACCAGAGGCTATGCTCACCTCTTCCAACCTCCTCTCTTGCTAAATAAAGCACAGAATTGCGCCAGAGGAGCCTGTGATGTTTGTGCTGACTTGCATACAGGTGGCTGTAGTAGTTCATAGTGTTCAAACCTTTTTAGGGGAGTTCCCTGCCCCCTTAATGACAATGGCGATAGATTTTGCACATGAACACAGATCCAAGTTAGGACTCCTCTCTTCCACGCCAACAAGTACTTTGTCAAGGCTCCCCTAACACACACTCAGGACAGAGGAAAAACTGCAACCTTTTGGGGCGTCATTCTCCTACCCATGTCTCTGTGAGAACCAGCCCTTTATTCTGCCTCCCGTAGTACATCCTCCCCCTTCAAGAAATCATTTCCTTTGGACTTTCGGCCCATCTCCACCCCTATTACTCCTTGCCCTCGCGAAGGAAGCATTTTCACAAGTTTTCTTTTTGGTGGGCTGTCCGTGCTTCCAAACACCTGGAAGTCACGACAGGGGCTTCTCCCCCCACCTAGTAAATTCTGCCCCTGCATAAGTTACTCAGGTTTGGTTTTCTTCACCAGCCCACCCACCCACCCACTCCGGTCGAAGCAGAGCAATAAGTCATTTACCTCAGCAGGGGACAAGCTCAGCTCCAATAATGAAACCCTTCCAAGGAGTGGGGGGGGGGTCCAAAACTTGTGACAAGCACAAGGTGGTTGGAGAGCAGCATCGGAGGGGGAGGGGGGAAGGAAATGAGAGGGGGAGGGGGGAAGCGAGAGAAAGCTTTCCCAGTTTTTACGCAAGCCGGAGCCTGAAAAGTTGCCAGAGCGCATGCGGCAAGGAGACTAAAGAAGTGCTATTGTGGGTCGAGTGACCTAGAACTGGGAGAAAAGAAAGCGTGGGAGAACAAGCCCCTCTTTCAGCCGCCGAGGAGGAATCCCCCGGATCTCCTCCAGCCACAGGCTGCCCAACCAAACCGGGGCAAAGCCAAGGTGCCGCTCTTTGCGCCGCGCGTTTGGAGAGGCCACTTTGGAGAGGCCACAGCCGGAGGGCGCGGCGCAGGCGGCCAACTTGCGCTCCCGCGCTCCGCCCGGCAGCCTAAGCAACACATCTGAGGAAGCAGCGGCAGAGGACTCCCCCTCCCCAGTCCCAGTCCCCCACCCCAAGGGACTCATTGGGGGGGTTGCAAAGCCCCCCGCCCACGGCAGGCAGAGAGCTCGATGGTGGTTTCTGCCCAGCCAGCCCAGCTTTGCGCCCTGGAAGGCGGGGGCGACGTGACTAACCTTGCCTGGTGAGGTCCGGCGGCGGCTCCGCTCGACGCTGCTGCGGAAGAACGCACAACTGCCTTTTCCTCCATGCAGCCTTTTTAAGCAGCCACGTCCCTGCTGTGCGTGCTCGGGCTCCTAGGAGCCTCCAAGCCCCCTCGCAACACATGCACCCATTGGCTCCTGAGACGCGGGTCCCGGGCAGGGGCGAGTCCCGGCCTTGCTCTGGGGCGGAGAGAGACGCGCGCCCACGAGAGCGCGGTCTGAGGCTGCGAGCGGAACCAGGAGTGAAGGAGGCAGCGGCAGGGAAACAGGCGCAGCTTCCTCGACCATTTTTAAAAGGAGGGCTTCCCCCCTCGCCCTCGCCCACCACCCGCCGCCCCTGGCCCAGCCCACAGCTGCCTACCTCGTCGTCGCCTCGATGCAGCAGCCAGCAGCAGCTCCACACCAGCAGCAGCAGCCACACCTCTGGAGGGAAACTGCTGCTGTCTGCTGCTGCGCCTGTGCTGGCAGAAACGAGGTACGACGCATGAGCAGAGCAGCACAGCAGCAGCACCCTCAGCCTCCGGAGGGCGGGCCGCCGGCCAGCTGGAGGGCGGCCGCTGCCGCTGGCCAGCTGGAGAAGTGGACAGGCGTATCCGCCCCGGAGCCGCAGCAAAGGTGTAAAAGAGCCGCATGCGGCTCCGGAGCCGCAGGTTGCAGACCCCCGCTCTAGAGAAGCAGGTTTTGCAGACTCTCAAGGTAGCCAAAACAAAATGAAAAATGCATGTATCTGAAGAATGTGTGCATGCATGTATCTGAAGAAGTGTGCATGCACACGAAAGCTCACACCAAGAACAAACTTAGTTGGTCTCTAAGGTGCTACTGGAAGGAATTTTTTTTATTTTTTATTTTGTTTTGACTATGGCAGACCAACACGGTTACCTACCTGTAACTGGAACTCTTAAGGTAGTGTATTCCCTTTCTGTAATTAGTATGAGATCTCCTTTCTTCTGAATTCATTGTTTCTTTCTGATTTTCAGTTGCTTGTTCCTTTCTTCTGATGTCTTTTAAGTATTCAACAACTCTCATTTCCCCTGCTGCCTTAGAGCCTAAATAGACTGGACCATGGCTGCTGATTCTGCTGATTCAGACCCCATTCATGTGCAAAGTATGTCCAATTTTTACATGAGAAAGGGAGCTGAGCAACTTCCGCACTCCTCAGTTGCTTCAGGCATGAACCAGTGGTCAGGTAGAGTTTAGATCAGACTTCCAAAGGGGGGACTCTTCAGTGCCTATGGTAATTGTGGAATATTTTGGCAGGGAAAGGGCAGCCATCCCATGCCAGCTTTCTCAGTTTATGCTAAACGTCAAGGAGAGGCAAGGATGGTAGCATTAGTAGACATCTACTTCTGGTTGTGAGTAGCTCACACAAAATATGCCAGTGTGCTGCTGAGCCTCTTGGGCTTGCCAAACAGAAGGTCAGTGGTTCAAATCCCCACGATGGGACGAGCTCCTGTTGCTCTGTCCCAGCTGCTGTCAACGTAGCAGTTCAAAAGCACACCAGTACAAGTGCAGTGGTACCTCGGGTTAATAACTTAATTCGTTCTGGAGGTCCGTTTTTAACCTGAAACTGTTCTTAAACTGAGGTACCACTTTAGCTAATGGGGCCTCCCACTGCCGCCGCGCTGCCGCTGCACAATTTCTGTTCTCATCCTGAAACAAAGTTCTTAACCTAAGGTACTATTTCTTGGTTAGCAGAGTCTGTAACCTGAAGCGTCTGTAACCAGAGGTACCACTGTACATAAATAGGTACCGCTGAGACGGGAAGGTAAACGGCATTTCCGTGTGCTCTGGTTTCCGTCACGGTGTTCCGCTGTGCCAGAAGCAGTTTAGTCATGCAGGCCACATGACCCAGAAAGCTGTTTGTGGATAAACGCTGGCTCTCTTGGCCTGAAAGCGAGATGACCGCCACAACCCCATAGTCGCCTTTGACTGGACTTAATTGTCCAGGGGTCCTTTACCTTTATCTTTTTACCTTGTACCCTGGGTTAGAATGTTTATCTAGGATTAGGAATACTTAGGTTAAAATTGCCACTTGGACATGAAGCCATGAAGAAATGTCTGTGGGCCAGCGACCATTTCTAAACCTCCTCTACTTCACAAGTTTAATGTGAGAATAAAATGGGGGGGGGGTTGACCCACAAGCTGTGTTCTCCAACAATAATATTCAGAGGCACGCCATGTGTGATACTGGAGACAACATATAGCTGTCATGACTAGTAGTGTAATAAAAGTGCATAATTCTTTGCTACCCTTTCTTACTTCTGGTTGCAGATTATGAATATGTACTGGTATGCTGGACGTGTCATAGTATCTTGGTAACAGAAGTTGGGCTATATTTATAGAATTTGGCAGCGGTGGGGATATTTGGTAACATGAACTGTTGTACAGTTGTACCTTGGATCTCAAATGCCTTGGCTCCCAAACAAATTGGCTCCCGAATGATCGAAACCTGGATGTGAGTGTTCTGGTTTTCAAACACTCTTTTGGAACCCAAACATCCAATTTGGGTTCCACGGGTTCTTATTGGGCTTCCTGCAGCCAATCAGAAGCCACGCTTTGCTTTCCGAATGTTTTGGATGTCGAACGGACTTCCGGAATGGATTCCGCTTCACTTCCAAGGCACGACTGTATTTTGCATCCCTTGGACTTGCAGGAGGTAGGTTATTACACAGGAGTAAGTGTTGTGACTCCTTTGCTTTTGGCGTTTTAAGCCCATTTATAAGCAGAAATTGTAGCCACAGGGAGTTTTAAGCAGGATCTGGACCAGGCACCCCCAACCTTTGGCCCTCCAGATGTTTTGGACTACAATTCCCATCATCCCTGACCACTGGTCCTGTTAGCTAGGGATCATGGGAGTTGTAGGCCAAAACATCTGGAGGGCCAAAGGTTGGGGATGCCTGATCTGGACCACAGCGGGGTGGGAAGGGAACATTTAACCCCGGCCACTGCTGTGTTCCCCGCAAACCCCCGCCCCTGAAAAGTTCTTACTTGCTCTTGGAGGGAAGATTTCACTGGTTTCAGTTGGAAACAGCAGCTTTGGTGGGAGGAGAGCACAGCTTTATGGACTTCAGAATGGGGGGAAGCATTGAACTAATTGCTTTCTGCCTCCTGAGATTGTGATGCAGCTCATACTCCCATGGCTGCCATTTTGTGGTCCTCCTATGTTGTGATTTTGATGTTTCACATTGTTTTGATGGATTGACATTTGATTGTACTCTACTGTGTATTTTGTTGCAATATGCTGTCCATTGCTTTGAGCTGAAAACTGGTATATAAATATACAAAAAGAGTGGTACCTCGGTTCCCGAACGCCTCCGTTGTCATACGTTTCGGTTCTCGAACACTGAAAACCTGGAAGTAAATGCTTACGTTTTCGGACTTTTTTTGGGGGGGGGGGAACAGATTCCGTTTGAGAACCGAGGTACCACTGTAATTGTGAAGTAGTACAGTGGTAATTTGCTAGACGAATGCCTCGCTAGATGAAAAACTCGCTAGACGAAAGGCATTTGCTAACGAAAGGGTGACTCGCAAGATGAATTTCCCTATGGCCGCGACTCTCAAAACGAAAACGTTTTGCGTTCCCCCCGCAAAACCGCGCTTCCTCCGACCGTGCTTCGCAAGACGAAATTTCTGCTATACGACAGCACTCGTGGAACGAATTAATTTCCTCTTGCGAGGCGCCACTGTATTTACGCCACTGTATTTTAAAATGTGCATGTTAATTGCATTCACACAATTAATATCATATGTAGTTTGCCCTTGGTAATATTTTAAATATATGCTTGTTTAACTAATACTTCAAACAAACAATCAGAAATTATAATATGTGTTTGTGGCAGGGAAATGGAGGGAAGTAATTCCAGGAAGGTTTGTTAAGAGATGTATTTTGTAGTTTTTCAAAGTGTGCATCTTTAAATATTTATCTGGAAGGTGCATGATTAATTTTAGTACACTGCAGCCCAAATTTGGTAACCTGTGTGGCCCAATCTAGATTATACAGTGGGAGCTCGACTTACGAGCTCCTCGATGTACATCGTTTTCGACTTCCGAAACATTTCCGGGAGGAAAAAAATGGCCGCCGCTTCCGAATTTTTCGACCTACGAAGGGAAAGCGGTGGCGCGATACCTTGACCTACGAGTTTTTTAATGTGGGTTTCTCGACCTACGAATTCCCCCCCCTCCGGAGATAGCGCCTTTCGAGTTACGAAAATTCCGACCTACGAGGGCGCCTTCGGAACGCATTAACCTCGTAAGTCGAGGTACCACTGTAGTAGTATAATCGGTTAAAGGTTAATTTATTAAATACCGTAACACCCTTAAAAAATAAAATGTGAAGTATGCACGTGCTTGGTGATTACCTGAACGCTTTTGTACTTGTTGACTGAACACTGAGAGCTTTACTACCAGTACTTTGTGAGATATTGGGTAGAATGCTGCTTGCAGATTTTTACCTTCTGTCTCCATCAATAAAAGAGCTAAATAGGAACTTGCTTTGAAAACAACGATATTGAAAAGACGAAAGCCTAAACATTCACAGAAGGGAGCTGGAATATCATCTGTGAGAGAGCATGCCAGAGCTATGGGCCTGTATGGGATAATCATTTTTTTTGGCAAGACAGGGCCTGTTGTATTTTGGTCACCACGCACAATTTTGTGTCCCACAAGCATGGATGCTTAAAGAAGTGCCTTTTTGTTGGTCCCAGAGGTTGCTGCTACAAACCTCGCCCACCAGACAAACGGTTTCTGGCAAACAAATTGTTCGTAGCTCTCGAGACCCTGCTGTTTTGCTTGGTTGTTGGGGATTCATATGGGACTTGTGTGTGTGTGGGGGGGGGGGTTTGCTATTCACATATCTGCCTTCCCACCCCATGCATGGAAATATCCTGGGAAATACATGTATGCACTCCCAAGTTTTGTGCTTGAAAGGTTCGGCCGGAGCTCTTTTTGCAGCCAGCTAAGAGTTCCGTGCAAATGCAATTGAATAACTCTTGTGTTATTTGATTTTCCTCCCTTGCCATCTGGTTTCTCTCTGTCTCTCTTCCTTTCAGGATAAAAAAGTGTTTTTTCAGCTAACATTTTAAATGTCAGGCATGTCATCTGAACATTTAACTTGCTCTGAAACTTACTAATGAAATTTGTTTTCATGAAGAGGGGCCCTGTATCCTCAGCCGCACTTTTCTCCACTGGAAGCTGTAGACAAGTTAGAATGGCAGGAATGTAGTATCTGTTCTTTCATACTCTAATATTAGTTGAAGGCTCATTAAATTATAATATGGCAGTTAGGTTGCCTCGATTACCTGTGCCTCTTTCTGCAACTTAATTATCAGGTCAGAACTTAAGCCAGTCTCTCTCTCAGCATACTTGCGGCGAACCCTTTCTTAACCACTGGCTGTTTTTTGTTTTAAAAAACTCTGGTACTTGGAGACTTAGGGAAGTTAAACAAGAAAAAGGATTTATTTTAAGGGGAAAATTGGTAATACAAAAGATGTGTTAGGACAGGCATAGGCAAACTCGGCCCTCAAACTTTTGCTGTTGCTTAAAACCCGTGAATTAGGGCTGCAGAATTAAAAGAAAGAAGTGGCTTCAAAAACAGGGTTGGTAAGGTAAAAAGGTGGTTTAATAGTTGCATGGAGAATGAAGGGGAAACCCCCACGGCGGTTAATGTGGGGGAATGGCAGGGGGGTTAGCAAGACCCCAGTTGTCTATATACAGTGGACGCTCGTGTTGCAAACGTGATCCATGAGGGAGGCACGTTCGCAACCTGCGGCGCCGCTTTTGTGCACGCGTGGGTCACGATTTGGTGCTTCTGCGCATGCGCTGGAACCCGGAAGTAACCCGTTCCGGTACTTCCAGGTTCGGCGCGAGCGCAACCTAAAAAAACACAACCACAGCATTCGCAACATGAGGTATGACTGTATAGAGACATAGTATAATGACTAAGGCTGCAATCCTAGGCACGCTTCCCTGAAAGAAGTCCCATTGAACATACTAGGGCTTGCTTCTGAGTAGCCATGCATAATCATTGAGCTGTTAGGGACTGAACTGCGAATCGGGAAGGATGTACCGGTAGTTCATATCAAAGCTGCTGTTCACCATGAACTCATGTACTAGGAAGTCTCTGGGATGTGAATGGCGCTGTGGTCTAAACCACTGAGCCTCTTGGGCTTGCCGATCGGAAGGTCGGCGGTTCGAATCCCTGCAACGGGGTGAGCTCCCGTTGCTCTGTCCCAGTTCCTGCCAACCTAGCAGTTCAAAAGCACGCCAGTGCAAGCAGATAAATAGGTACCACTCCGGCGGGAAGGCTTACAGCGTTTCCGTGTGCTCTGGTTTCTGTCACGGTGTCCCATTGCACCAGAAGCAGTTTAGTCCTTCTGGCCACATGACCTGGAAAGCTGTCTGTGGACAAACACTGGCTCCCTCGGCCTGAAAGCGAGATGAGTGCCACAACCCCATAGTCACCCTTGACTGGATGTAACCCGTCCAAGGGTCCTTTACTTTACCTTACTAGGAATTTTTTCTATGCAAGTGTCAAGGAAACAAATCTATCTCTCATTTCAGGAAGACTTCCAGAAGTTCTTGGTGGATTGTACACTAAGCAATTACACTTTTTAAAAAATGTACCTATTTGAGAAATGGTCTGTAATAGTTTTTACTGTTTTTCCTCCTCCTGAAACAGTTTAATACATGTGTCCAACCTACTTGCCTCCTAAGTCAGGGAAGACAGATGCTCTCATCCCCATTGGGAAATTAGTCTCCATTCATTTTTTTTGTCAGCCACGAAACTGGTCTGGGAATTTGTAGAAGTCCATCCTATAATACTATTCCATATGTTCAGCAAAGTATTCACGATAGGATCTTGCAAGATGGTCATTGGAATGTTTCCATTGTCTGTAATAAATTTAAAAACTGTAATGCCAGCTACTTTTTTCAACTTATTCCATGGTTATGTATTTCATAAATATATGCAGGTATTTCTCTTGAGATGTTAATAAGCGCTACATGTAAAATGGGGAGAGGAGCTACGTAGAGATACTTATATTTAGTTCAGTCCTGGCTTTCTTACTTTTCTGTATTAAAGTGGAGGAAACTTGGTGCATTTTAGACTGCAATCCTATGCATACTTTCCTGAAAGTAAACCCTAACTGAACTCAGTGGGCCTTCCTTCTGAGTAAACATGTATAGGTTTGTATTGTTAGGAATGCATACTAAAAACCAAATCATCCTCTATAAGCTCTGCTGAAGGATGATGCATAAATCTTTTGATAAATACATCCCTGGAAGAACTACATTGGATTCTTGATGTTGTTTTTCATTATTACTTACATTTCCTAACTTACAACTACTGCCTAAGGGACTTATATTTTTGTGCAGGTAACAGTGCAAAAGAAACGAGTCACACGGGAAGAAATGTTAAGACTACGTTGGCAAAATGTTAAGATTCGCAGAGATTAAGCCCTGGTAGTTTTCTTTTTAAAAAACATGAATTGTACCAAGTAGTTACAGAGTCTTATTTTGTCTGATTTCAATAATATACAAGAGGAAAGGGCTAATAGTAAAATTATATGCTCTATAAAGTTGACTTGGAAAGCTTTGTCTTCAGTTTCAGATTAATCTGCCTAATTACCAGGGTCCAATAAACCACATTGTGAACTTGAGTCCTACGCCATAATATTCCACATTTTGGCTAACCCAGCAGTATTCTGTGCTGTTCCATGTGATTTGAGGGCTGTATAACCCATAGACTACACTGTGTAGTCCTCTGGTCTGGTCACTCAAGAGCTCAATCTGCTAAGAAGCTGGTGTGACAGACCACCCAAGATGGAAATGTCTGTTCTAGTTGTAGCATCAGCTGCATTTCATATGTGACATTCAACTCACAGACCTCGAGAGCACGTTTTATTATTGCATAAATTGCCACAGCACAAAATGGTAGGCGGCCATAGCTATTTCATGTGGGATATCTTCTATGCCATTTCAGGGAACCCTATTTTATGTGAATATTACTTGGTTCCTGGTGGGGTCTAGAATTAAAGTAAATGGAAACGCAAGTGAATAGATCCTGTATCTCCTAAGTGAAAATATGCCCCAACTCAAGCTTTTCAGAATTACAAATTACTTCTTCAGATGAGCACTGTAATGAATCACTAGAACCATTTAATAGACAGGCCGGAAGATAAAGGTTTTTTTTTTGCCTGCCAGTTAGCTCCTTTCACAGCTCAGTCAGCATGCAGGGAAATATTTGGCACGCTAATTTTCTGGCATTGTTGTGGACATGTTTTAATTATTGTTCTGGAAATTTTAAAATAACACAACCCCCTCGTGTGGGATTAAAATGCACTCCTCAAAGTGGTTAACAGAAGACTGGAAATATACACAAAGTAAGACATTAGCAACCTGAAATAAGAAAGGATAGGACAATTTTGTGAGGAAGAAGTATGGAGGGGGTGTAAAGGTCCTGTTTCGATGGTCTCCCTGATGAGCCCCCTACCTGGCTTTTTTTGGGGAGGGGGATGCTTCTGGAAGCCCAATTTGCAACAGAGGAGTTGTAGTCCTTGGAGGATATAAATGGTGATGTGGTAATATTTATTCATTTAGTGCTCTCCCTGCATGTTTTGTATAAAGATTCCTACCCATAAGTCCTCACTTCATTCTACTTTAATATCTTTACAGTGATGAGCCCCAAAGTTTTGCGTCTTAAAATTTGAGACTTGAGTTATCTAGCTGGAATTTCTGTAGGCCTGGTGCTGCGCCAAGACAGTCTGCAAAAGTTACGCAGAGTTTTATCCTTTGTTGTGGCTGTGGGGATCGAGGAGGAGTTGGGGAGATAAGTCATGTGGGTTGTCCATTGACTTCAGTTGGGAGGGATATCTCATAATTTGCACACTCTCCTTTGAAGGCTTAGTTATACCATTGCCAAGGGTAATTCTGCGATAGCAGAGAGTTTGCGTCTCTCAAAGGTGGATTCTAGGCAATCTGATCTCCCACCTAGCAGGTATAGCTCTTAAATTAGCTCTGTAGAAGAGTCAAGCTGTTGAAAACAATAAAGCTACGAGCAACAGTGTTTTAGTGGTGATACTTGGAGTAGACACATTAAAATAATTTGTCGTGGGGGTGGGGGTCCTACTCTGAGCATGAGGTTGGATATCACCCTAGCTCTTATTTGTGTTTGTAGAAATGATATTATTACCCCAATCCAAGAAGGGAAAATGTAGCTGTATTAGGAACAGTGTCTCAGGACTGTGAAACAGTGTCTCAGGACTGGACCTTTGGAGCATACAGTGGTGCCTCAGTTGTCAAATGTCTCAGAAGCCAAACGTTTCAGTTTTCGAACTCCGAAAACCCAGAAGGAAATGCTTCCATTTTTTAACGCGCCTCAGAAGCCGAATGGCTTCCGCTGAGTTTCCCCTCCAATTTTCTCAATTGAATTTGCAGACCGCCTTTTGCGCCTCGGTTTTCGAACGTTTTGGAATTTGAAGAGTCTTCCGGAACGGATTACGTTCAAAAACCGAGGTACCACTGTATTCTATTTTAGTAGCAGAAACTATGCCAATCCTTTCTGAGGCATCTATTAACTAACAAATCCATTTTTAAAACAAAAATGTGTACACATCAGTGCTAGTGTATAGAAAATAAAGGAAGATACAGAAACAATATATCTTTTGTAAGAGGGAAAGAATAACCTCTAAGATTCTTCTGATGAATAATCCAATGCAGTGTTGTCCTAGAGGGATTAAAAATATTACAGGAAAAACATGTCAAGTTGATAACCTTTTGCTTGAGGATATTTTTCACTTATTGCTCTGCACTTTGCTGCACAATCAGTTATGGAGAAATATGGCAAAGTCGTTTGACTGTTGTGTACATTTCTGTTAACTGTCTACTTTCTGTGCCTTCGTTTTGAAAGGGTTTTGTTCCATTGTTGTTTTTAACTTTTCATTTGTAAAGATTTTTTTTTTATTCCTCCCCAACTCTAGAATGAATATGGGGATTCAGTTACATGGAGAACATTGTGTATGTTAGATGTCTGAATCGGGAATAAATCTCCAAAAATTTATTCTGTGCAAAATAAAGTGGTTCTCTGTGACCATGTGAATAGGATCCTTAATTGCAGGTAATGAAGTTATACCTTCTCAGACCTAGGCATATCTCCAGGGGTAGGGAATTCACTTAATGGTAAGTTTGATGTTTAGAGTAGAGATGGAGAATCTATATGGTCCTCCAGGTATTGCTGGACTTCAATTCCTATCAGCCAGCACAGCCTATGGTTAGGTAGGGATGCTTGTGGAGCTGTGGTCTAAACCACTGAGCCTCTTGGGCTTGCTGATCAGAAGGTCAGCAGTTCGAATCTCCGCGATGGAGTGAGCTCCCATTGCTCTGTCCCAGCTCCTGCCAACCTAGCAGTTCAGAAGCACACCAGTGGGTTTGAGCCCCACATTTGGCAAAAGATTCCTGCATTTTAAGGGGCTGCGCTAGATGACCCTCAAGGTCCCTCCTAAACTTGATTCCCTGATTCTCTGATTCCATGAAACCAACATCCCCTGTCCCATGGATTCCATCTATTCATGAATAATCTACCTTTCACACATCACATTCGTGCACATGCAAACACCATTCTGCCTCAACCACATTTGAAACCTCCCATTTACTCACACAAACATATAACATTCACGTTCGTGCCCTGGCTTCAGTCCACAAATATCCACTGGCTTCTGTTGACTGTCTTCCAAAGGTGAACTTCCGTCAGCCGACATCCACAAACGTCAGTCTGCTTTAGCCTTGCAGCCTCCACCAACTTCTGAATCCAAATGCCACTGGCTTCCATCCACCAACATCTGCCAGCTTCTCTAAGGTCCATCATGAGACATCAGCCAGCTTCCAACCACAGATACCAGCAGCCTTCAAGGAAGCAAACTTGCCTTATTATCGCTCCATAGCATCCCAATGCCAGAGGATTGCCTCCTTTCATTCACCACTTTGCCTCCTCCAAGTGGAAGAAACCTGGGCAGTGCTGAAGGTCACATCCATTTCCAGGTGTGTCCTGCTGGAAACTGAAAAGGGCTTTCCCCTTGGCCTGCCTGTATATCCACTCAGTTGCCAAGTGCCTTTGTGACATCACAAGAAACCCACAGCCAATGGCAACAGCTGGGAGGCATCATCTTCATTGCTTTGAGCCTCACAATGGCGGGTGGACATATCAATGATTGTGTGCTTGTTTTTTTGGGGTGGTGCTGTGGTCTAAACCACTGAGCTTCTTGGGCTTGCTGATTGGAAGGTCAGCGGTTCGAATCCCCGCAATGGAGTGAGCTCCCATTGCTCTGTCCTAGCTCCTGCTAACGTAGCAGTTTGAAAGCACGCCAGTGCATGCAGATTAATAGGCACCTCTGCAGCAGGAAGGTAAACGGCACTCTAGTTTCTGCCACATTGTTCCTTTGCGCCAAAAGCGGTTTAGTCATGCTGGCCACATGACCTGGAAAGCTGTCTGTAGACAAACACCCAACTCCCTCGGCCAAAAGCGAGATCAGTGCCGGAACCCCATAGTCACCTTTGACTGGATTTAACCATCCAGGGGTCCTTTACTTTTACCTTTATGGCCACATATTATGAGAACTGTATTCCTGTGATATATGGAAGGCTACAGGCTTAGAGACTTGAAACCAATGCAGCAGAATAGTGACATAACAGAGTTTCCTGGGCTGCACTATTTTTAGCTACCAGTAGGTGATGTCACTTTGGAATGCTCCCCATTCAGAAATATTCCAGTACTTCAAAAGCTATCATGTGAGGAAGGACGTTAGCCTGCCTTTTCCACATGATTTCCCCCCCTCCTATTTATTTATTTATTGAATTTATACACCGTCTTATACCTGGAGGCCTCAGGGCGGTTCACAAACAAGACCAAAACATGTAAAATCTAACCAAAAACAATAACCCCATACCCCCCCCAAAAGAACTACATTCTAAAAAGGCATAGGATGTCAATCAGATCAACCAAAGGCCTGGTTAAAAAGGAACATTTTTGCCTCGTGCCTAAAGGTGTATAATGAAGGTGCCAGGCGAAGTTCCCTGGGGAAAGCATTCCATAGATGGGAAGCCACTGCAGAGAAGGTCCCGTTCTTGTGTTGCCACCCTCTGGACCTCTGGAGGAGTAGAAGGCACACGAAGAAGGGCCTCAGAAGATGATCTCAGGGTCTGGGTAGGTTCATATGGGAAGAAGCGGTCCTTGAGGTATTTCAGTCCTGAGCTGGTATTCTGTTATTGTGCTAGATGTGTACATTGTCTCTCAAGAGCCATTCAGATGGTGAGACTGTTCCTGGTCTTGTAAAGTCCAGGAAAAGCTTTACTTCTTGATTCTGTTGATTTATATAGATTGGTACCCAGTCAGGCACATTTGTAATGGCACGTTGACCGCAGTGTAACCTGCAACCTCTGCATCAGGCAGGGGAAATGTCATTAATTATCTTGATAGGCGACACTTCGGGGAAATGTAGTTAAGTATCCCTTGAAAAAAATATTTAACATACTAGGTAGGAGGCTGAAATCCAGCTAGTATTTTCAGAAATGCTACCTGTACCTGTACCAAGGCCAGTTTATTTACAGAATATTCCTGTAGGGTCTCAGTGTGTGGAAGAGCTGGTGGCAATTGGGAAGGAAAGGCTTAGAATTGCTACGCCTTGGGGAGACAAGCTTTGGGACAAAGGAAGTCTGTTCCAAAGAGACAGGTTTCACTTTAACTACAGTATAGCGAACTGCACTGCTGGCTCTTAAAATTAAAAGTAGTTCTGGAACTAATTTCCAGGACCTTCGTCCAGCTTTAAGTATTCAGCTTATCAATTATTATTATTATTATTATTATTATTATTATTATTATTATTATACTTTCCATGCCCTTAATGTGAGGATAGAAAAGACTAACATGATTATACACCAGAATATTTAAAAGGTAAAATATATAGATACTTACATAAGAAGCTCGATGGTCAAGATAGGAGAATTAGATTATCTGTGTCCAAAACAAAATACAGTGTGGATATCATAAATCTAGCAGAACACTGAACATCTGTTAAATTTTAAAACATCACATGTGAACACTTTGCCAGTAGAAAATAGTTCTGGTGAAAGTTATTCTGGTCACCTTACTATTTTGGGTGTCTTGTCAAGTTGCTGAGAACAACTGTCTGATCAAATGGTTTGAAGAGCATGAGCTATTATAGAAATACTATGATTCCACAAGGACATATTAGAGGAGTTTATGTGTTTTAAAGTAGGGGTTTTTTTGTTTTTGTTTTACACTTGAACTAAGTGCGAACATAACTTCCAGTTCAGTATTTATTGAGAGCTTCACTTTGAGGGTGAGGAACCGGTGACCTGCCAGATGTATTTCGACTGTAACTCCAGTCTTCCCCAGTTAGCATGGCTAATGGTCACTGATGATGGAAGTTGCAGTTCAAAAAGATCTGGAAGGCCAGAGGATCCCTGCTTCTCAGCTTGGACTTCCCCAAGCTTAGCCCTGGATCCTGTACTCATTAGGGGAGTGTTCATGCTTCTCACAGTGTGTATGCATTGCAGATAAAAGTGTTGGTGCTGACCTTTAAAGCCGTAAACCAGGCATCCCCAAACTCAGCCCGCCAGCTGTTTTGGGACTACAACTCCCCATCATCCCTGACCACTGGTCCTGTTAGCTAGGGATGATGGGAGTTGTAGTCCCAAAACAGCTGGAGGGCTGAGTTTGGGGGTGCCTGCCCTAAACAGCCTTGGCCCAATACACCTGAAGGAGCGTCTCCACCCCCATCGTTCTGCCCGCACACTGAGGTCGAGCTCCGAGGGCCTTCTGGTGGTTCACTCACTGCGAGAAGTAAGGTTACAGAGAACCATGCAGAGGGCCTTCTCGGTAGTGGAACAAGACCTGTGGAACACCCTCCCATCAGATGTCAAGGAAATAAACAATTATCTGACTTTTAGGAGACATCTGAAGGCAGCCCTGTTTAGGGAAGTTTTTAATGTTTGAAGTTCTATCGTGTTTTTAATATTCTGTTGGGAGCTGCCCAGAGTGGCTGGGGAAACCCAACCAGATGGGCAGAGCATAATTAATTAATTAATTAATTAATTAATGCTCCTTCAGCACTACTGTGAAAAGGGCCTGTGTGTATAGAGCTGCTCCATGTATTTGGAAACACACTTTATTTTCAAATGCTCTGAGTGCACACAGGAGCTCATATAGGAACTTTTCACACTAATGCCAAATCTGGGGGTGGTGGGAAGGCCAGTGTTAGAAATTAGCCAGGCACATTTTGCTACTGGCGCGGGTTCTATGTGGAGATCTCTGGATGCCAGGTTGGCGACTGACATCTTCATTTGGGTGCCCTCACTTGCTTTCTTAAGCAGAATAGCTTATTTATTGCATTTATATCCCACATTTTTCTCCAAGGAGTAAATGGTTCACCCCCCTCCTCAGTTTTTTAAAAAAATATAAATATTTATTAAAGATTTTCTTTGTTTACAAAAGTACATGCATTGTCCCTTTCTTCAGGTTGTGTTTTCTACAGATCAGGTTTAAAAAAATTTTTTTATTGAAGAATCCCCCTGCTCAGTTAATCCCTACAAGGACTCTGTGACATAGGTAAGGAGACTGTGACTGACTCCGTAGCCAGCAGGTAAGCTTCATGGCTGAGTGGGGATTTGAACCCTGACCTTCCAGGTCCTCCTAGTCCAACACTCTAACCACTGCTCCACCCTGGCTGATCAGAAGGTTGGCAGTTCGAATCCCCATGACGGGGTGAGCTCCCGTAGCTCTGTCCCAGCTCCAGTGGAAGTTTACTACTATTATGACAATTACTATTAAAATTTGAATG
Organism: Lacerta agilis; assembly: GCF_009819535.1. NCBI lineage: Eukaryota > Metazoa > Chordata > Lepidosauria > Squamata > Lacertidae > Lacerta > Lacerta agilis. The sequence goes on from NC_046322.1 coordinate 49,814,495, forward strand.
CTGCCCTTAATCCAAAGATCACAGGGCAGTTCACAACATTACAACATGAAAACACAAAATATACGAGATTCTAAACCTATATCCCTCCTCCCATGGGTTTCATCTTTTCTTTCACACATCACAATCATCAACATGCAAACACCATTCTGCCTCAACCACAATTGAAACCCCCCATTTATTCACATAAACATATACCAGCCGACATCCAAAAACATGACACCCATTCACGTTCATGCCCTGGCTTCAATCCATAAATATCCCCTGGCTTCTGTTGACTGGTTTCCAAAGGTGAACTTCCGTCAGCCGACATCCACAAACATCAGTCTGCTTTAGCCTTGTAGCCTCCACCAACTTCCGAATCCGAATGCCACTGGCTTCCATCCACCAACATCTGCCAGCTTCTGTTAGGTCCACCATGAGACGTCCACCAGCTTCCAACCATGAATATCAGCAGCCTTCAAGCAAGCAAACTTGCCTTATTATTGCTCCCAAGCATCCCACTGCCAAAGGATTGCCTCCTTCCATTCACCTGTTTGCCTCCTCCAAGTGGAAGAAATCTGGGCAGTGCTGAATGTCACATCCATTTGCCAGGTGTGTCCTGCTTGAAACAGAAAAGGGCTTTCCCCTTGGCCTGCCTTTATATCCACTCAGTTGCCAAGTGCTTTTGTGACATCACAAGAAACCCACAGCCAATGACAACAGCTGGGGAGGCATCATCTTCATTGCTTTGAGCCTCACAATGGCGGGTGGACCTATCAGTGATTGTGTGCTTGTTTTTTTGGGACATGGGTGGTGCTGTGGTCTAAACCAGAGCTTCTTGGGCTTGCTGATCGGAAGGTCAGCGGTTCGAATCCCCGCGATGAAGTGAGCTCCCATTGTTTTGTCCCAGCTCCTGCCAACCTAGCAGTTCGAAAGCACACCAGTGCCAGTGGATAAATAGGTACCACTGCGGCTGGAAGGTAAATGGTATTTCCATGCACTCTGGCTTCCATCACAGTGTCCCATTGTGCCAGAAGCAGTTTAGCCATGCTGGCCACATGACCCGGAATGCTGTCGGGGGGGGGGGACACAGCGGCTCCCTTGGGTTGAAAGCAATATGAGCGCCGCAACTCCATAGTCGCCTTTTACTGGACTTAACCGGCCAGGGGCCCCTTACCTTTACCTTTTTTTACCCAGAGTACTTCTGTTATGGGGCAGCTATATAAATTAAGTAGGTACATGAATATGGGGAAAGCAAAAAAGCAAAAATACTGGTATTTTACTTTAAGCTTGAATTGGTTTTATTTTGGATTGTTTTATTTGATGTTTTAATGTGTTGTAGAGTGCTTTTAGATTTTTTTCCTTAAAAATATAAAGTGGCATAGAAATGAAACTAATAATAATAACCATAACAATTATTATGTTGGCGCCTAGACATTCTGTTGTGGCCACCGCAACCTATGTATAAGAAGCCATTTGGCAATTAGTTTATATATCTGAGTTTGTATCACTGACTGGAAGGCATGGCTGGCAACAATGGAGCGGTGCCAGCATGCCCCATTCTTACCCCTTTCTCGAGTGGGCACTAGGGCACCACCAGGTGGGTGGTGTTATCCCGCACTGGCTTCAAGAAGAGGAAAATATCATCCTTTAACTGTGCTTCGAAACTGTTCAGGTTCATTGGTATTGTTTGATTTTAGAAAACAATCCATTTTAGTAATGGAAACTTTTCCATGGAAAAAAGCAAAGTAGTGGGAAAATTTTCCCATCCCATATCTCTGCAGAGTAATAAGGGCCTTGGTGGATGTGCACTGTGTTTTCCCCAAACAGCTGAATGACCACAATAAGACCTCTTAACATCTATAGTTATTGGGATACAGGTGGCGCAGTGGGTTAAACCAGTGTTCCCCAACCTTGGGCCTCCAGCTGTTTTTTTGACTACAGCTCCCATCATCCCCAGCTAGCAAGGCCCAGTGGTCAGGGATGATGGGAGTTGTAGGTCAAAAACAGCTGGAGGCCCAAGGTTGGGGAACACAGGGTTAAACCACAGAGCCTAGGGCTTGCCGATCAGTAGGTCGGCGGTTCGAATCCCCGCGACAGGGTGAGCTCCCATTGCTCGGTCCCAGCTTCTGCCAACCTAGCAGTTCAAAAGCACGAAGTGCAAGTAGATAAATAGGTACCACTCCAGCGGGAAGGTAAACGACGTTTCCGTGCGCTGTTCTGGTTCGCCAGAAGCGGCTTAGTCATGATGGCCACATGACCTGGAAGCCGTCCGCCGGCTCCCTCTGCCAGTAAAGTGAGATGAGCACTGCAACCCCAGAGTAGTCTGCGACTGGACCTAATGGTCAGGGATCCCTTTAACTAACATCTATAGTTAGAGAAAAGCGTGTTTAGGTTAAAGGGGGAAATTTCCAGGGAGCCTTGAGCCTGGATACCTCTTTGCTTTAGATATTGAGCACAGTGTGAATCCAAGAAAAACCTTGTTCCTGAGCCAGCTGTGTCCTTCCTCTCTAGATCAATCTCGCGGCAAGTTGTAACCTTTGAAATGAGGTATGTTACCCAAAGGGAAAGGGAAGGCTACGGAGAGAAATTAAGTGAGGTAGAGCACGACTATGTTTGCCAAGCCAAGTAGAAAAGTGTATGCTTGTCAGAAGTGATTAAAGAGTTATTCACTGTAACAGCACAGCCCCTTGTATAATGGTGATGGAATGAAGGAGCCTAATAAGAAAAAGAAAAAAATACAGGTTTGGACTGAGCATCATTATGCATTAATCAGCTCCAAATCACGGATTAAATTTTTCTTTAAAAAATCAAAGCCATTTCCCCCATAACAATACTGTAAGTTTAAATACAACGTTTTTGTCCAAAATAAAGTATTATTATTATTATTATTATTATTATTATTATTATTATTATTATTATTATGCACTCTATACCTGGGGGTCAGGGCGGTTCACAGAATAAAAATGAATGTCACTCTAGTTTTTTGCTACTATGTGAAAATGGAACAAATGAAAATGGCAATTTTTGGTAGCTACAATCTCAATAAGTGAATTATTTGTTTATAATTGCTTCCTTCCGCTCAAAAAATTTGGACTAAGAGAGAACCTGGAGAATCAGGCTAATATATATTGAGCACCTAGGATATTGGGCTCCTTACCTACTCAGACGTTGAGTGTTCACAGCATGCTTCCTTGCTGCAGGGAGTGCAATTATAACAACGTAAATGGCATCGATCACATGGTTGTCTCTAACCAAGCTGGTCTTTTTTCTTCTTTGGTGATCTCTCGTAGCCGAATAAGATTGTCTTCCATAAACACGGTCTTAACTGTGGGTCCGTAAGTGACTGTGGAGGCCAATTCTGGATCCACATGTCCTTCCACAGTGGGGACATTGGTTTCCAGGCGGGAATTTTCCAAGTGTGCCTTCCTCTTAGTGCGTTTCTCCCTTTCGTCCTGAGTTCAAGCATCTTCAAAGCCCATTACACCTTTGGTAAAGGCTGTTTGTTCTCCAGCTAGAGCACTCACAGGCCAGTGTTTCCCAGTTGTCGGTGTTTATACTACATTTTTTTAGATTTGCCTTGAGAGTCTTTAAACCTTTTTTGTTGACCACCAGCATTACACTTTCCATTTTTAAGTTGAGAATAGAGTAGTTGCTTTGGAAGACGATTATCAGGCATCCGCACAACATGACCAGTCCAACGAAGTTGATGTTGAAGAATCGTTGCTTCTACACTGGTGATCTTTGCTTCTTCCAGTACACTGGCATTAGTTTGCGTGTCTTCCCAAGTGACGTGTAAATTTTTTTGGAGACACCGTTGATGGAATCTTTTGAGGAGTTGGAGATGGCGTTTATAAGTGGTCCATGTTTCGCAAGCATACAGTAAGGTTGGTGGTACAATAGCTTTGTAAGCAAGCATTTTGTTTGCCTGGGAATGTCTCTGTCTTCAAACACTCTGCACTTCAATTGGGAGAAAGCTGCACTTGCAGAGCTCAGGCGATGCTGGATTTTCTGGCAGTGTTTCTATTGGATGGTTTAGACCCATAGGATTGGCCATGCCCTTTGGCTTGCAATATTTGTCACTTCCTTCCCTCCCAGCAGTTTGGGATCCAACATGGGGTCATAACTGCTCTGTGGAACTGCACTTACTATAAAAAGCTATTGTATGCAAGCATTTACCACATCAACAAGGGTTAATTGAATAATTTTACATGATAATTCTAATCAGGAATGCTTTTATGCACATGGGAGCTTATTGCACACTCAGCATTGAATGTTTGCATTCTGCTTGGAAGCGCTGCTTAACTGGGATTTAAAATACTACAGGAAGTGCCGTTAGAAGGTACATTCCTGAAGAACTCAATTATTAAATTTGCAAGCTATTTAAGAAAATAAATCGGGTCTGGCAAAGGGCTTATAAACCTCCTGCAGCTCCATTTGTTTTATACAGGAGAAGAGAGGAACCCAGTCTGAATGATTGGGGGGGGGAGGAGACTCCTGTCACAAACTTAAAATTCTGCTTGTTGGATTAACTTCAGTTTAAAGCTGTAGTACGTACATGCAAAGTGATGAACTACATTTGAAATTCTTTTGTACTGTTAACCTAAGATGCACATCTGCAGTGTAAGTGGTTAGAGGTAGATCCCGTTATAAATTGTTAGGAGAAGATGGAGCCTATACTGTATATTGAATTCAGTACTGGGTAAATGACAACCCTTCGTTACATTAAAAAAAGGCCCTGTACAATTTATCCAGTAGAAATGAAGGTGTGTGTGTGGGGGGGGAATTAAGAGGGAAATAAAAGCACACTCACTGATCCCTCGTTTTTCCTCCTTGAGTGAATGAAAAAATTGGGACAAAGCCCATATTCCACCTGTCCAAAAACACTCCTTCACAGGCAAGCTGTGCCTCAATCCCTCCTTTTCAGGCTCACACAAAGAAATCTGGCTGTTTGGTATGGGCTGGGGAAGAGAAAAGATTAATCCAAGTTGCTGCAGCAATACCAACAGCTTCCTCCTCTGCCTCTTTTCCCTTCCCACCACAGCATACCTTTCCATTTTCTGCAGAGGGCCTTCTCGGTAGTGGCACCTGCCCTGTGGAACGCCCTCCCATCAAATGTCAAGGAAATAAACAGCTATCTGACTTTTATAAGGCCCTCTGCCTGGTTCCCTGCAACCTCACTTCTTGCAATAAAGGAACCGCCAGAAGGCCCTCGGAGCTGGATCTCAGTGTCCGGACTGAATGATGGGGGTGAAGACACTCCTTCAGGTATACTGGGCCGAGGCCATTTAGGACTTTAAAAATAAGCACACGGATGGTGCTGTGGTCTAAACCACAGAGCCTAGGGCTTGCCGATCAGAAGGTCGGCGGTTCGAATACCCGCGACAGGGTGAGCTTCTGTTGTTCGGTCCCAGCTCCTGCCCACCTAGCAGTTCGAAAGCACGTCAAGTGCAAGTAGATAAATAGGTACCGCTCCGGCGGGAAGGTAAACAGCGTTTCTCTGCGCTGCTCTGGTTTGCCAGAAGCGGCTTAGTCATGCTGGCCACATGACCTGGAAGCTGTACGCTGGCTCCCTCGGCCATTAATGTGAGATGAGCGCCGCAACCCCAGAGTTGTCTGCGACTGGACCTAATGGTCAGGTGTACCTTTACCTTTATCAACACTTTGAATTGTCCTTTTTTTTTTTTTTTTTTTAAAGTAATCTTTATTGGTTTTATTTACACACATTAAAAATATTTACAGTCTCATCAATACAGATAAGAAAAGAAGAGAAAGAAAAAAGAACAAAGAAAAAGAAAAACACAGAAAGGGTTAAAATTAAATTACATAACCACACTTCTCACATACATACATACATACATACATACAAGTCTTCCGATCTTTCTTATTGTACTTTCGTTACATCATTGTTTGTCTGCACAGTTTTGATCATCATTTCTCGTTCCTTTATCTTCAATAGTATTCGATATTTGTTTAATTACAAGTATCACTCTAGTTCTGCTAATATGGCCTTATTATTGCAATATATTCTGATGTATTCTTTAAATATTTTCCATTCACCAAAAGTTTTCTGCATCATTTCTCCTCTAACTCCTCCTGTCAATTTTGCCAGCTGCAAATAATCTAACATTAGCATCTGCCACTCTAGGATTGTCGGTACTGATTCGTTTTTCCACTTTCTAGCCACAAGAATTCTAGCTGCTGTGACAGCATACATGAATAGCGTTCTCCTTTCTTTTTTAATCTCTGGGGGTAAAATTCCTAATAGGAAAATCTCTGGGGTTTTTTTAAAAGTAATTTTAAACAATTTCTTCAGTTCATTGTAAATGTTATCCCAAAATTCTCCAATAATTACACACGTCCACCACATATGGTAGTAAGACCCCACGGCTTTTTGGCATCTCCAGCAATTTGGTGACCCTCCTTTATACATTTTCGATAATTTCGAGGGGGTGTGGTGCCACCTGTAAAGCATTTTCATGGTGTTTTCCCTTAGGGTATAACAGGCTGTAAATTTGACATCCTCCTTCCACAGTCTTTCCCATTGATCCATATATATGTTATACCCAAAATCCTGGGCCCATTTCACCATTACCGTTTTAACCTGTTCTTCTTTGGTTTCCCACTCTAAAAGATGGTCATAAATTCGTGAAATATTTTTCCCTTTAATCAAGATTAGATCTTTTTCAAATTTGGATGTCTCCCTCGCTATTCCCTGCTTTATATCTATTGCCAATCTTTGATTTAACTGAAAATACTGGAGCCAGTCCGTTAGGTAGCCCTTAATTTCCTCATATTTTTTCAGTTTGAAGTTATCATTGTTTAATTCCAGTACTGTTCTATACGTTGGCCAGTTTGCTTTCATATTCGGTCTTTTAACTGCTATGGCTTCGGTTGGCGACATCCACAGGGGTATTTTTGGCTCCAAGATTCCTTTGTACTTATTCCAGATCTTATACAATGATTTTCTCACAATGTGGCTCAAAAAACCCCTGTGGACCTTTACTTTTTCATAGATTAGATATGCATGCCAACCGAACCTGTTGTCGTGGCCTTCCAAATCGAGTATGTCTGTATCTCTTAGTGTGATCCAATCCTTTAACCAATTTAGTCCAGCTGCTGCGTGGTATATTTCCAAATCCGGCAGTGCGAAGCCTCCCCTCTCCTTTTTGTCTATTAACGACAGATGTTTGATCCTAGGTTTTTTCCCACTCCATATAAATTTAGATATTTCCCTTTTCCATTCTCTAAAACAATTCATTCCTCCTAGAATGGGCATCGTTTGGAATAGATACATCATTTTAGGGAGGACACACATTTTTACCACTGACACTCTTCCCCAAAATGAAAGGTGGAGTTTGGTCCAGGTTTCCATGTCTTTCTTGATTTCTTTCCACACTTTACAGTAATTATCTTCATACAAATGTAGACATTTATTTGATATCCAGATCCCCAGATACTTGACTTTATTTTTTATTTCTAGCCCTGTCTTTTCTTGAAGAGTTTTTTTCTCATCCCCTGTGAGGTTTTTTGTCAGAATTTTGGTTTTTTGCATATTTATTTTCAGCCCCATAATTTCTCCAAATTTCTTAATTTCCTCTATTGCTGCTATTAAACTTTGCTCAGGATCTTGAATCGTAATTATTAAATCGTCAGCAAAAGCTCTTATTTTATAGACTTTTGCTCCAATCCGTATCCCTTTTATATTCTCATTTTTTCTGATACTGTGGAGTAGAGGTTCTATTGCTAGTATGAATAGCAGGGGCGACAAAGGGCACCCCTGCCTAGTCCCTTTTGAAATGGAGATGTTTTCTGTTAAGTTACCATTTATCAGCAATCTAGCTGTTTGTTTTTCATATATTGCCTCTATTCCTTTTGTAAATTTTACTCCAAAGTTCATTATTTCCAGTTGCTTCTTCATGTAGTCCCAGGACACATTATCGAATGCCTTTTCGGCATCTAGTAATACAAGGGCAGCCTTCTTATCGCTATGTGCTTCTAAATATTCTAGAATATCTATAACATTCCTTGTGTTTCCAGCTATTTGTCTGCCCGGGAGAAATCCAGTTTGATTAGGGTGGATAACCTCCTTTATAGCCTCCCTTAATCTATTGGCCATTATATTTGCAAAGATTTTATAGTCACTATTTAAAAGTGATATTGGCCTATAATTTGATATTAGTTCTGGGTCACCTCCTTGTTTCGGTATGAGAGTTATGTAGGCTTCTCTCCATGAATTGGGTATCTTACCTTGTTTTAAGATATTATTCATTGTCTCAGTTAATGGGGTTGTTAACAATTCTATCATCTTTTTGTAGTACTCCGCTGGAAGACCATCTGGGCCAGGTGTTTTGCCTGTTTTAACTCTCTGGATAGCTTTCTTGGTTTCTGCTTGTGTTATCGGATCTTCAAGTGTTTGTAGTTTTTCCTTATCTATTTCTGGGATTTTATACTGACGAAGATACTCTTCCACCCTCTCTCCTTTATTTGTTTTTTCCTTATATAAATCTTCATAGTATCTTACAAAACTTTGCATTACTTTCTTTGGGTCATCTATATATTTCTCATTTATTTTTAGTCTATTTATTTGTTTTTCTTCTCTCCTTTTTTTGAGCTGCCAAGCCAGGTATCTACCTGGTTTGTTTGCAAACTCAAAGTTATTTTGTTTCCAGGTTCTCAAGTTAAATTGTATTTCTTGTTCTATTTTAGATGTGTATTCTGCCTGTAGTAATCTAAGTTCCCTTTTAATACTCTCATCTCCTGGTTTTTTGTATAATTCTTTTTCTTTTTTCTTTATTTCCTCCAGTAGTCCTGCTTTTTTCCTTTCATTATCCTTTCTTAAAATCGCATTTTGTTTTATAAAATATCCCCTGATGACCGCTTTACTAGCGTCCCAGATTGATCTTACATCGGTGTTTTGCTTGTTATTTAATTCAAAATACTCTTTCAGGGTTTTCCTAGCACCCTCTACAATTTTTTCGTCTTTCAGGAGGGATTCGTTTAGTTTCCACCTCCAAATCCCTGTTGTCCATTCTGGTTTTATTTTCAACAGAACCGGATTGTGGTCGGAGATTGTTTTGGGCAGAATTTTTACCTCTTCAATCCTTCTTAACATTTCTTTTGAAATCCAAATGGCATCGATTCTGCTAGCTGATTTATTAGGTTCAGAGAAGTAGGTATATTCTCTCTCCGTTTTGTGTTTATATCTCCAGGTGTCTACTAGTTCCATATTCTCCCCCATTTTAGAAAAGGTCGTCGGCAATTTCCCTTGGTTCTTTTTCCCTCCCGATCTATCTAAATGTGGGTCTGGTACCCCGTTTAGATCTCCCATTAGTATTATTTTATATTCTAAATACTCTATCAGCAGCGTTTCTAGTTTCTTATAAAATGCGGCTTTTCTTATGTTAGGTGCATATATTCCTACTATTACATTTTTTTCTCCTTGATTCGTGATTTTTATTATCAGTATTCTTCCTTTGGGGTCTGAAAATAATAAATCTGGTTCTAGATTAGGTCTAACATACATCACTACTCCTCTTCTTCTTCTTTTTTGATCAGCAGCTATAAATTCTTTTCCTAGCTTGGGGTTAATCAAAACTCTCTTATGATCTTTTGTTACATGTGTCTCCTGTAGGCAGACCACGTCGTTCTTTTGCTTTTTCAGTATGTATTCTATTTTGTTTCTTTTTTTCTTATCATTTAATCCATTAACATTCCAAGACAAAAGTTTTAACTTCATCTTTATTTATATAGATTAAAAAAAAGAAAAAAAATAATCAAGCTTTTATTTGCAGTGACTTTATATTCTGGTGTTGTTTCAGATGTTATGTTTCTTACTTTTTTAAACTCTTCTTCCTTTTGGATCAATGGTTTGTTTTTATTTGTTTTTCCTTATTCACTGTCCAAGCTACGGTCTGAGTTTATACCTTTTGTTTGTACATTTTTGGGGCTGGATTCTTTTTCTCCTAAATATTTTTCGCCCCCAAGCTCGCCTCTGTATGTTCTGTGGAATTTTTTTGCATCGTCCACTGTTTCTAATCTTCTCCTTTTTCCTTTAAAATTGAAGGAAATTCCTTCAGGGAACTCCCATTTGTAAAATATTGACTTTGCATTTAGGGCTTTTGTTAGGAATTGGTAACCTTCTCTCTTTTTAAGCAGGCGGGGCGGAATTTCTTTTAAAATTATAATTTCTTCTCCTTGTATTTTGAAAGGTTTCTTTCTTCTACGCTGGAGGATCATGTTTCTTAATTTATTTGATGTTAAAGTAATTAAACAATCTCCAGGCCATTTGTTTGCCTTTGCTTTTCTGGAATTAACTCTAAATGCTGATTCTGTGTTTTCTAAAATTTCATCCTCTTTTATTTCCAGCCAAATAGCTAACTCCTTTGTTAAAATTTGTTGGATATTTTCTTCTGGAGTTTCAGGTACCCCTCTTATCCTGAGTATTTTCTCCTTATTCTGCATCTGAAGAATGGACATTGCATCCCATGTCGCCTCTTGTGTGATTTTAAAATCATCATTTTCCTTCTTTACCCTCTCGCATTCTTTCCTGCTCTCTCTTGAGTCTTTTGCAACCTTTTTATAAGATTCTTCTAGATGTTGTGTTTTTATTTTAAGGTCCGCTACTGCTTTTTCCAGTTCTTTTTTGTCTTCTGAAAGTTCTCTCACCTGAGTTTTCAAATCTGCGATTGCTTTTGTATTGTCATCAGTTTTTATCCCCATCTTGTCTAGCTTTTCCTCTAGGCCTTTCACTTTCTCATTCATTTCATTTTTCATAACATTGAAATCCTTCCTCATCTCACCTATGTCTCCTTTCAGACTTAATATAAGTTCTTTTAGTTCCATTTCTTGATCTAATCCTGAGTTCCTTCTACTCTGTTGATTATACGATGGCCCCGAATTATATTTTTTATTCGATGACATGGATTAACCAGTACTTTGTTGACCTTGTTCTCTGAACAGTAAATAGCGTTAAATAGCCAGTGTCTATATCCCAGTTTTCAGTCTTTCCTTTTATGAGAGCTTTAAACGCAGAGTCTTTGTATGAAATGCAGATTATACCCAATATATTATACCTGATCAGTTTTCCCTTAATTCCTCCAAAGGGTCACCCCCAAATTCCGGATATATTCCTCACTTGTTTTCACCAGAAACCATCCAAAACTAAAATAAAACTAAAATAAAATAAACCAATTTCTTTTTTTTTTCCTCCCCCCTTTCCCTTGTTTTGTTGGCCCCCCCCTATTAACCTCTAAGTATTGGTATTGTTGGTATTATTAATATTGTTTTGGGTTCAGTTCAATTATTAATATACTGTTCACTTATTCAGAATATCTTCTCCTTTTCTCTTGTTACACTGATTGGATATTTCCTGTCTTTTTCCACCTTTAGGTTCCTCAGTCTCTCAGAGGTAAAAGTTCTTTTTTTTTTTTTTTCAGGCTAAGGCTGCCTCTGGTTAGTGCTTTTCCACTTCCTCACCAGCAGGTGTCGCTTTATTACCTTCCTTTTCTTGACGTTGGGAGGTTTTCTCTTTTCTCCTTACCAGTCCTCTCTTTGTTTTCTTTTACTCCGCCCCTTCTTGCTTTATTGTCTAGTCATTCCTTTCCAATCTTTGTTGATCCAGCCCTCTGTTAGACCACGCTACGCCATTTCTCAGCCTTGTAAGTCCATTAATAAATTTGTAATCCCAGTCTCTTAAATGCTTTTCTTTGCCTTCTTTTGTTTCCCTTATTTCCTGGGTGTCTGTGTTTTTTCCACTCCTTCCCCACTGACCACACTGACGGTGTGTTCCTTTTTGGTGGAGTTTTTCACGGAGATAATGCTGCTGCTGCTGAGAAGGATATTTTAGCCTTAGCTTGTTTCTTTAGCTTTTTTCCTTTTTTTCGAGCTACTTGTTGCTAACACTCTGTGCTTTCCTTCAAGTACAATAAGATAGATCTCTGTGTTGCTTCACTAATTAACAGGAAAACAAACTGTCCCGTTCTTTCTTCCTTTGGGGCAATCTTTATGGGTATAGATTAACACGACCCCCGCAGTTTGCGTCTGGTCTTTTTGAAGATTAGCTTCTGCTTTTAACCCCTTCTCCCCCTCTCTGGGCTTTTTATTATTTTTTCTTTAGTAGCCCTACTTAGTCTGTAGTAAGGGATTGATATTTGTAAGAAATCTCTCCGCCGCTCTTACCCTCCCGGGGTTTTGAGGCTTGCTTCTGAGGACTGCTCTTTTCCTTGCGCTTGGTGGTGCTCCGTTGTCTCACCCCTGGTTAAAGACGCGGACTCCGAAGCTCCCCTCTTTTTGGCGCTGCAGGACACTCTCAGTCCTGGGTCACCCCCAGAACCTTCGTGGGGACGCGTAGCCTCTGCGTTGCCCCAAATTTGTCCTCTGGAAGCTGCTTAGTCGCGGAGAACCCGCTAAGCTCACCGGAATGGAGGGCGGAGAAACCGGAAGTCCTTGGAAACATACTGGGAGCCAATGTAGGTCTTTCAGGACCTGTGTTATATGGTCTTGGTGGCCACTCCCAATCCCCAGTATAGCTGCCGCATTCTGGATTAGTTGTAGTTTCCGGGTCACCTTCAAAGGTAGCCCCACATAGAGCGCATTGCACTCTTATTGAAGTCTTCTAATGATAACGTTTATATCTAAAAGATCTTAACGATAATGAGCATATTAAAGGTTTTTATTTTAATGTGGTTACAGCTTCTGATATGCTTTATTTTTGTTTTAAAAGAGTTCTTGGTGCTACAGCCAATAGCAAATAAACACAGCGTCCCCTGAAATGTAATTGGGCATGTCGGATTGCCCTGCTGTGGTTTTGGGTCCCTCGCCACATCGAACGAACGCAGATGCCAAAATGTTCTGTAGCTCCATTATTTATGAACTAAGATATTTAAGAACCGTGACAACTTAAGTCCTCACAAGCTCATGGTGGCATCGTGAGTTCCAGCAGCTATTTGAAGCATTTGTTTGTTTATTAAATTTAAATCAAAAAGGGCAGGGTTCACATGGAAATTAAACAAATAAATAATAATTTATTTCAATTTAAATCCTGCCTTTATCTGCCATGATCCCACGGCAGGTTATGAGAGAAACCAAACATCATAACAATGAAATCTGAATATGAGATTTTAAAGAAATCCAAGAACCGATTAAAAATGGGCTGATAGAGCAGTGTGTCAATTCAGAGCCAGTTCATCATATCAATCTCCCATGGGCAAAAGCTGTGTCCTCAATTGGCACTTAAAAGTGAACAGGATCAGTACCAGTTGCATCTCGTGAGGATAGGGCATTCATTCCTAAAGCAGGTTGCCACCACAGAGAAGGAGACTGTCAGTAATGTCTACACTGACTGTCTGGGACGCAGGTGGCGCTGTGGTCTAAACCACTGAGTCTCTTGGGCTTGCCGATCGGAAGGTTGGTGGTTCGAATCCCTGTGACGGGGTGAGCTCTCGTCGCTCTGTCCAAGCTCCTGCCTACCCAGCAGTTCAAAAGCACTCCAGTGTAAGTAGATAAATAGGTGCTTGCTGACCTTCCAGATAAGCCTAAACTAAATGCCCTCATCTTAGGCAAAGACCTAAAAGACAACCTGGATGGTCAGATTCTGCGCACAGATTTGCAGGCGCAGTCTATCCTCCCGGAACAAACTAGTCTGCGGGGAAAATAGTCGAAGTGAGCCCCCAGGGTGATAGGGTCAATCTGTATGGTATCTCAAATTTTAAACTTTTAGGTTCTCACATGTCTAATTTTATTTTAAGTCTTAAGCTTTTTTGCTGTATATTGTTTTAAATGCATATTTTACTTTTCTGAAAGCCATCCTATATGTGCCCTTTGAGCTGGTTTATAACCGTAATAAACAAACAAATGAATGAAAGGGGGTCGATTCTGTTTCTAGTTGGCTTTGTTTTGACACAGGAGTTAGCAGACTTAGAACACCTATTTTAAGAAGCTAAACGAAAAGCCCTTTTAGACCCCTGAAGTACACAAAACCTTTTTCATTATTTACTATCACCCCAGAATTTCACCTAGGCATTGTTTTTTGTTATGAGCATAATAAACATTTCACTTAAGCATCTCTCTGTTTTCTTCTTCAGGCTTCCTGATAGACCCACAAGAAACTTCAGTTAACTTTACGGGATCCAGTGTACTCCAACATTAGACTATTTTTTTGGAATGCAGTAACAAAGAAACCTTTTAAAAAATATGTTGGAACTGGAGTCATTTTGAAATAAATCATATATTGATTTCCAAGCTAGGAGTGACCTAGTAGAGGGGGGGGAGGTGTGGGAGTGATAATGAGGTTTTGATTTTAAAGTTAATCTGTAGGGGTTAATTTAAATGAGAATAGTGTCCTGAAGTCTTCTTAGTGTCAGCTCTAAGTCTAGAAGCACGTAAACCAATAGTTAAGGACAACCCACCTGAAAAAAGTAGCTTTCTGCAAGGGGTGCCCAAACTTTTCCCAAAGAGGGCCAGATTTGATGAAGTGAGCATGCGGGAGGGCTGACCAAAGTTTTGAGCTTTTTTAAGGATTGAAGTTTTGAGCTTTTTTAACCCAGGACATATACTGCCATGGGGACCGGATTAAATCGCCCGACGGCAAGCCGGATTAGGCCCTCAAAATGGACTTTGGACATGCCTGGCTAAGGAGATAGTGCCTGAAAACTGGTACAGAATTCATTTATATGATGGTAACGAAAACTCCAGCATATCTGGAATTGGTGGCAGAAAATAAATCAATAGACAAATTATTTTAAACATCAGAAACACCTGCTCTTTTAGCATGATTTTCATGGTTTCATAAGGTAATTTCTGCAGGAGTGAGGTTTTTAACTCACCTTTCCCATTGGCGGTGATTTTTCGTTGCCTGTTGATGTGAAATAAATTGCAGGTTTCTGTAAGTAACAGAGGAAGGCTTGGGGGCATAGTCTGAGCAAAGTAGAAAGAAGGAATCTTGTGAAGTCTTGAGTAGTATCTCTGTTCTTGTCATTGTACAAGGCAGATGAAAGTCAATTTGTCAGAAGTAATTTATAACTTGTATTTTCTGAAAAGGACACTTCTTTCAGAGCACACAGCCAGCGGTGATGCTATATCTTAGATGCTTAGACATTTGTTTCACTTGTCTCAACTGCTAAGCATAAATTACATGCTTCCTTCGTTACTCGTTTTGAATTTCTGAGTGCATTTGAAGCAGGTGTTACAGTCTGGAAGAGGCAGAGGCACAATTGCAAATTGGAGAAAAGCCATATTGGCTTCCATCTTGAATTTCAGATACAGCTCAATTGTTCATTGCTTAGGTAAAGTGAAATTCATAATCAGTATTTCAAAATATATAAAATTCTGCCCACAAAACTAACTTCATTCTCTCGGCCTACAAACAAGAAAAACCTGCCTTTCTATGTGAGATATCATTTCAGGACAATATATATATATATCAAGGATCTGGGTGTAAGGCTGCTGTCTTAAGCATATTTGCTTAGGATATAATTCCACAGAAATCTGTGAATTTGCCTTTAAAAAGGGAATGAGATTAAAAGATAACCATATTTCCTGGAACTGAGTTGGTATTTTCATTCTTTTCATGTGTTAAAGTCCATGTAGGTTACGTAAGTACACCTCGAAAGTACCGGTATTCATATTCCGCAATAGATTGTCCTACAGCTATGTACGAGAAGGCCACTTAACTGCCTTGAAGTAATAGCTTTGGACCATAAACATTAAATAGAAGCTAAAATTTCTATAATCAGAAACTGCAGGTAATTAAGAGAATCCTCAACCAGCCACCACAAGAAAACCAACTACAAGTTTGGTGGCCATAGATCTGAATGTTCTTTAGATGGTGTTCTGTGCACCTGGGGAAAACATTTATGCGCACCAACACCAGGTTTCACTTAAAATCCATTCCACGACTGTAGCCAGAAGCAATTCCATGCTGCCTGAAATAATGTATTCCAGATATCTAAAATGGGAAGGAATTATCTTCCTTTTGACAACTGCATTTTTCATTTGATTTGGCTTTTGACTGCATGCTAAAATACTTTCTCCTTAGACAAACCATCTCTTATAAAAATGCTGTAATATTTTATCTTACATTTTGAAAGAGTGTAGGACTTCGTTATGAAGCTTATTATTAGGGTACTGGTGGTTTAGGATTGTTTGGTTGAGTTGATGCAATACTTTATGTTGGCATTTTTTCTAATCGCTAATGAATTGGTATATAATAACTCTGCTCTGTGTGAAGCTGAGCCGGTTCACAGATGCACACCCATCACTGCTGAGTTACTGTGTGAATAATAATAATAATAATAATAATAATAATAATAATAATTTATTATTTATACCCCGTTCATCTGGCTGGGTTTCCCCAGTCACTCTGGGCGACTCCCAACAGAATATTAAAAACATGATAAAACATCAAACACTAAAAACTTCCCTAAACAGGACTGCCTTTAGATGTCTTCTAAAAGTCAGATAGTTGTTTATCTCATTGACATCTGATGGGAGGGTGTTCCACAGGCCTGGTGCCACTACTGAGAAGGCCCTGTAATCTCACTACTTGCAGTGAGGGAACCGCCAGAAGGCCGTCGGAACTGGACCTCAGGGTATAGCTGTTGGTGATTCCGTCAGTTTGCATTTCTTAGTGCAGAAAGTATTGATCTGACGTGTAGAGATCGTTCCTATTCTAGTTCATTCAAGAGGGTTCCACAAGCTTCTGGAGGCTTCTCTGTGTGAAAGAAATAAGCAGAAGGTTCATGATGTTCAGAGAAGCTGAGTACAGCTGGCTTAAACTGGTCCTGTTATCTGTCTGTCAAGGTCATGCTGACTATAATAAGAAGGCCAGAAGCAACCTGGGTTTCACTTTCTTCCTATCTCTCTTTCCTTCTGGAGTGGTGTTCTGTACATAGTATGCTTAGTGTTAAGGTTTTAGTCTTATTATCAGTTATTGTAAGTTTAAGTTAAGTCAGCTGCAACTGGATTTCTTATGGGATGGATGCAGATTGAAAAATGGAAGCTGAATTCAGACGAAAAAGTGGCGCTGATATTTTATGTTTCATCTGCAGTTTTATGTTGTAATGTTACCCACCATAGGACCATTGTTGAAGGGTTGGGTAAACATATAAATATACTGCCAGTGGGAACACTGGTGTGGGGAGGGGGGCTCTGCAGTGGTTGTGCCCCCCCTTCCTTCTCTGTGGATGGAGAGGCATCTCTTCCCAATCCTAACCCCTTTCAGAAGATCTAGGTATTAGAACTGCTGTGTTGGTCATGCCAACATTGTCCCCTTTCTTTCAACAGACCTATAAAGCATAATGACCCTCCTTTAGATTTGACTGATTGTCTTAGTTCTGAAGAACAGAATGCATTTCCTTCTATTTTCATACTGATCTGCAAACTATGATTATTTGCACATCAAAATTGAAGCATGTTTATTTTGAAATAAGACCGTTTGATCTCCATGGGATTTGCCTCCAAGCCAAAATGTTTACAATGATAGCCTTTCACAGTGGGCTCATCAGAGCTGGATACCTCTGACCACAATATGTTGTGTGGGAAAAGAATTGCGCCCATACCAAGACTTTTGTGTAGAATGCAAATATTTTATGTCCGCATAAAACTTCGCTCCGTTGGAGTACTTTGAGATTTTTCATAGCTGCTGGATGCCATGCCACCCTCCATACCAGCCCATTGTGAGTGTGTGTGTGTGTGTGTGTGTGTGTACACACACACACACACAGAGAGAGAGAGAGAGAGAGAGAGAGAGAGAGAGAGAGAGAGGGTGGCAAGCCTAATAGCCCAAACCTATGGCAAGCCTCATAGGCAAAAATGGCTTTGTGCAAGGATATTTTGGCAATGGGTGTATTTGCACAAAACATTTAGTCCAAGGTTCTTGGTTTAGTAAACCATACTGTGCATGCAGCCCAATTGCTCCCCCTTTTGCATGCATGGGAAAACAAACCAGAATGGGGGTAGCTTAGTGTTAGTTCTGAACCTGAGATTGTGGTTTCTTTCACAGGTGTACTGTTTTTGGAGGACGGGGGGGGGGGGCGGGCAGGTGTGAAGGACTCCCTGGTCTTGAATGGGGTAACTGTGCCCCTGAAGGAACAGGTACACAGCCTGGGAGTCATTTTGGACTCACAGCTGTCCATGGAGGCGCAGGTCAGTTCTGTGTCCAGGGCAGCTGTCTACCAGCTCCATCTGGTACGCAGGCTGAGACCCTACCTTCCCGCAGACTGTCTCACCAGAGTAGTGCATGCTCTGGTTATCTCCAACTTGGACAACTGCACTGCACTCTACGTGTGGCTAACTTTGAAGGTAACCTGGACACTACAAGTAATCCAGAATGCAGCAGCCCAGTATACCTGAAGGAGCGTCTCCACCCCCATCGTTCTGCCCAGACACTGAGGTCCAGCTCCGAGGGCCTTCTGGCAGTTCCGTTAATGTGAGAAGTGAGGTTACAGGGTACCAGGCAGAGGGCCTTCTCGGTGGTGGCGCCCGCCCTGTGGAACGCCCTCCCATCAGATGTCAAGGAAATAAACAACTCTCTGACTTTTAGAAGACATCTGAAGGCAGTCCTGTTTAGGGTGAGGTATAAATAATAAAATCATCATCATCATCATCATTGGCTAACTGCTACCTGTTAGTTTCTGTATTTCATTGAACACACGAGCTTCAAAATGAAAGTTTTAGTGTGTTTGTTTTTGTGTGAGAGAGATTTACTTCCCTTTGGCCTTGGGAATCATCACTTGGTGGGTTGGGGTTTCTCAAGGCCACCAGGGACACGGAGCGGGCATTTGGCACAAAGCAACACGATTGGTTTGTGGTTCCTGAAACTCTGACAGCCCTTCTGAGTGTGTTTGTTTGTTTTAAAAAGAAGAAAACCTGGTAGGTAACCAAAATAAAAAAATAATTATACAAATGCAATGGCAACTTCAAAATAAAAATGCTCTGGGAATTTATTCCTGAGCTTATATATGGAGAATTTTTGCATTTTGTTTTGATCAAAAATTACCAGGTTTGAAGTGTTGATTCTTTTATTACAGTTGCAGTTTTTGAGGGAGAACAAATTTTTGCAAATGCTTTCTAGTGCCGTATAACCAATAATTGAGAGGAAAAGGCCACCTGCATGAATATTTCCCTTTGTTTTCTTATGTTCAGTTGGGCAGGATTTATGCTTGATTAAGTTACTGTCTTTTATCATAATTAAAGAAAAATGTTGTGGAGAATGAACTAAAAACACTGCTCAATGAAAAACAGATTGTCAAAGCTGAAGTGAAACAAAAGGTACCCTGTCACACATGTTGCCTCCTTTTTCCTGAATAATTACCAGTCAGAAAGATTTATCTGCTGTGAGAATGAATCAACTCTGTTTTAACCATGGGAATAAAAAAAAGGAGAGAAAGTATATTTAACATTTCCCCCCAGAAATGATGCTGTAAAGTTTGGCTGGGATGGTAGGAAAAGGAACCCCAGAAATAGGGACTTTTAAAAATCCATATTTTTAAACAGTCTCACTTAATTCTACCAATTCTGTCCCCCCCCCCGAAGGTTGGTTGATTTCAACAGAATTTAAGTGTATGATTGTGTACACATTGCTGTTGACTTATGAAAGAGTTAAGTTCTCCTTGTGGTGCCTCGGAGTCTCTCTTTTTAAATGGCGTAGCCAGATTTCCTCCTTGAAATATGTATGCTTCTATCAGACTTAATTCCACAGCCCTCTCTGTTCATAACTAGCTGCAGTTACCCACAAAGAGCAATAAGCTGTATGAAAATTGTAGAGTAATGCCTTAAGTTAAATGAAGTCGGCGAAACTCGCATCTTGGGTCTCGCTTCTCCCTCCAACCCTCGTTTTTAGCTAAACTCTGCCAAGTTTGAGGGGGACCCATCTTAGGCTCACCATAATTTTCCCCAGTGCGCAAGGGAAAACTTGGCAACACAATTATTTGGCATTTTTAACGTGTTTATAGTTTTAATTTAAAGTGGGTTCCATACACCATGTTAGGCAGATGTCAAGTGGTTATGTCTCCCAGTATTTAGCAGCAGTAAAGGTAAAGGACCCCTGGACAGTTAAGTCCAGTCAAAGGCGACTATGAGGTTGCAGTGCTAATCTCGCTTTCAGGTCGAGGGAGCCGGCGTTTGTCCGCAGACAGCTTTCCACGTCATGTGACCAGCATGACTAAACCACTTCTGGTGCAACAGGACACCGTGACGGAAACCAGAGCACACGGAACCCCATTTACGCAGGTGGCAGGGATGTGGGTGACGCTGTGGTCCAAACCACTGAGGCTCTTGGGCTTGCTGATCGGAAGGTTGGCGGTTTGAATCCCCAGAATGGGGTGAGCTCCTGCCAACCTAGCAGTTCAAAAGCATGCCAGTGCAAGTAGATAAATAGGTGGGAAGGCAAACGGCATTTCCATGCGCTCTGGCACTCGTCACGGTCCTCTGTGCGCCAGTAGAGGTTTAGTCATGCTGGCCACATGACCCGGAAAGCTGTCTGTGGACAAACGCCAGCTCCCTCGGCCTTTGACTGGACTTAACCATCCAGGGGTCCTTTCCCTTTTTACCTATTTAGCAGCACTAGTCTTGTGATTCAAGGTGTGGCACATCAGCAGCTTAAAACTATAAACGAAGCAACCTATAAAAGTTTCAAAGCCTACCTAAAGAAGTGATGTTCACCTTTCCCCAGGTGTACAGCTGAGCAGCATCAAAATCCCATCTTTTAAGTAATAGTGGTGTTGACAGTTCAGTGCGAAACAGACTACAGTGGTACCTCGACTTACGAATTACTCGGCATACGAATTTTTCGACTTACGAATGAAAAAAGTGCCCGCACGCCTACAAATTTTTCAACATCCGAAGGACATCCGTTGGCGGTTTTAGATGGGGTTTACTCGACTTATGAATTTTAGATGCGATTTACTCGACTTACAAATTTTTCCGAATTTTTCATTTCCAATGCATACCTATGGGGAAATCGCTTTTTTCGACTTATGAATTTTTCTACCTACGAATGTGCATTCGGAACGGATTAAATTCATATGTCAAGGTACCACTGTATAATGCCAACAAAGGGCATTGGGAATTAAATAGCAGGATCTGAACGGTAATTTTGTCTGTAAGCACCAACAAAAATAAGTCATCATTTGAGGATCTCCAACTTATTTAGCCCTTTGTTGCAGCCTTTATCAAGTGTAAAAAATTGTTTTCCAATTCTTCTCTCTTTTCTTATCTTAGTTGTCTTATTTAGGACTGCCTGTGGATAATATTGAAATACAAAATATGAAATCCTTTGTACACTTGGGATGCCGCATTTTGGAACAGCGATATTAATACTTGGTTTTCCATTTTTTCCTGTCTTATCTGCAAGCCACGGGTTTTTGAAATAAGGCATTTTAAAAAGTAAAATTATTTTTAAAATTTCTTTTCATCATCTACATTAGTTTTAAGACGCACTGAGTCACAGGTGATAAATCACCCTTATTTTCTAATTTAACAACAACAAAATATATAAATAACATTTCTTTGTTCCATGATAAAAAAAATAGCATATGTTTTTCATTTAGGAAGGACTTCAACACTACCACAAAATGCTAGCATAGGAATTACAATGGAAACGTATGTGCTTCCCTTTTCAGAATTAATCCGCATACAGGTTTCTGTCAACATCAAAGGGAGAACTTTGAACTCTTCAGAAGATGGAGCTGGTTTGTACACTGTGGGGGTATATTTGGTGGTAGCAATAAAAGTATATCCTGCTCTTGCAATCTGCACCAAAACTTGTTTCTTTGCAAGGCTATCTCCCCCCCCCCCAAAAAATAAAAGAAATATCAAATATCATTAAAGAAAGATTGAACTAAAACAGATTTCAGAAATGAACCTCAGCTTGTCTAGATGTGGTGATGTGCACCTGAGTAAATAAATTTTTTGGATTGGTTGCGATAAATTTTTGCTGACTTCCTTTCTTTCCAGCGCCACCTGGGATTGTTTTGCATGGGAATGAACAGAATCAGATGAGGTCTGCCTGGAGTATTTGGGGTTTTTATAGTTACAGCTTTCTCTATAGTCCACTACGACATCGACTTTCTTCAGTTCTTATTTGCCATAGAGAGCAATGTGCTAGGCTGCCTGGTCCCATTGTCAAGGAAAGGAGTAGGATTGTACCCGTTGGGTTGTTTGTCTATATTATGATCCCATGTAATTCTATGAGAAATTAAACACAGTGGTACCTCTGGTTACGGATTAAATTCGTTTCGGGGTGCTGTGCACACACCGAAAAATCCGCAACTTGAGGTTCCTCTTCTGCACATGTGTGAGTGGTGAAACCTGGATGTATACACTTCCGGGTTTGTCGCGGCCGTAACCCAAAGATTCTGTAACTTGGAGGTTACGCAACATGAGGTACTACTGCATTTCTTTTGAAATTGTGAGTCTCTGTTTAGGATGTTTGTCTTAGCTGACCTTAAAGATCAGCTAACCTTAAAGATCCAGCTTTCAGTTGGATCTAAAGTTGTGTGAATTGGAAGGTCACCCATGCAGTTGACGTTTCCTTTCCCCTTATCCTCCTCCTATGAGAGCCAGTGTGGTGCAGTGGTTAAGAGCAGTGGATTCGTAATCTGGTGAACCTGGTTCGCGCCTCCGCTCCTCCACATGCAGCTGCTGGGTGACCTTGGGCTAGTCACACTTCTCTGAAGTCTCTCAGCCTCACTCACCTCACAGAGTGTTTGTTGTGGGGGAGGAAGGGAAAGGACAATGGTAGCCGCTTTGAGACTACTCACCATTGTCCCACCACCAGTCCCTTGGCTCTGAGTCTTCATCCCCTGGGGGTGCCCAAGGGGGGTGGGTTTCCCAACTGGTGGATCCCACCACCCAACTCCATCCAGCAAGTCCATGACAGAATGTGAGGCTATGTTAGGTTTATTAAATGTGTACATTGTATCCTACATGAAAGTCGCCCAACAATTTATATGCAAGTAAGAGAAATGGTATGGGACACGGGTGGCGCTGTGGTCTAAACCAGTGTTCCCCAACCTTGGGCCTCCAGCTGTTTTTGGACTACAGCTCCCATCATCCCTAGCTAGCAAGGCCAGTGGTCAGGGATGATGGGAGTTGTAGGCCAAAAACAGCTGGAGGCCCAAGGTTGGGGAACACTGGTCTAAACCACAGAGCCTAGGGCTTACCGATCAGAAGGTCAGCGGTTCAAATCCCCACGATGGGGTGAGCTCCCGTTGTTCGGTCCCAGCTCCTGCCCACCTAGCAGTTCAAAAGCATGTCAAAGTGCAAGTAGATAAATAGGTACCCCTCTGGTGGGAAGGTAAACGGCGTTTCCGTGCGCTGTTCCAGTTCACCAGAAGCTGTCTGTGGACAAACGCCAGCTCCCTCAGCCAGATGAGTGCCACAAACCCAGAGTCGTCCGCGACTAGACTTAACGGTCAGGGTTCCCTTTACCTTTAAGAGAAATGGTAATAAAAAGACAGAAATGTATTTTAGAAACATCCAATGGATACAGTCTAGAGCAGAGCTTTCAAAACTGTGTGTCGAGACATGTTAGTGTGTCAGCTGCAGTGTGGGGCACAAATGCTTTGGTGGTCAATGAGATTCAAAGACTCTCTCAAGGCAAATCTAAAAAAAAATGTAGTATAAATAATGACAACTGCCAAATATTGGCCTGTCTTGGGCCTTGAAGACACTCAAACTCAGGACAAAAGGGAGAAACGTGCTAAGAGGAAGGCACGCTTGGCAAACCCCCAACGTGATCAACTCCCGCCCAGAAACCTATGTCCCTACTGTGGAAGGACATGTGGATCCAGAATTGGCCTCCACAGTCACTTACGAACTCACTTTTAAAACAGTGTCTATCTTACTCAGCTATAAGTGATCACCAAAGAAGAAGAAAAGGGGCGTACAAATGCTCCCCGTGCTCCTTCCAGGGCTGGAAATGGCTAGTTTAACCTCCAGTTTGCTAATAAAACGGAATTACTGTGCCGTGAAATGATGCATGTCCAAAAAGTGTGTCGCCAACTTGAAAAGTTTTGGAAAGCTCTGGCCCAGAGACTTGGAGAAACAAAAGATATATTTACTTGGTGCTGAAATGATGACAAGGTTGCACAGAATACCATAGATGTGGGGGCAGCACTACTATAGAGAAGTACATTCTTTCATTGCTACTCTCTGGACCTCTCTCAGAGATGGCACACAGAGTAGGGCTTTACATTACTACTACTACTACTACTACTACTACTTATACCCAACCCATCTGGGTGGCTTACAGCATATATAAAAACATAATAAAACATCAAACATTAAAAACTTCCTGACATTCTCAGAATCCTGGCAGGTTCATATAAAGAAAGACCCCCCCCAAAAGTAGACATTTATTGGATTTCCCTGACTTATGCCCACCCTGACTTATCCACCATCAGGCAATCTTTCCACCATAATTATATGATTTTAACTTCTAATATGGTTTTTCTTGTATGTTTTTATGTGCAATTGTTGTGAACTGCTTTGATTTGCTTTATATTATACTTTCCCCAAAAAGGGAAGGCAGACCTTATGGTGGTGGTGGTGGGGGGAGGGAATCCTCTACACCAATTTTATGTCATGCCCATTATCAATACAGACTAGGACACACACACACACACACAAAAAAAAACACACACAGACACAGACAGTATATTCATAATAAAACTTTTTCATAATAAATAATAATAAACAAGCAGGTAAAAGGTAAAAAGGTAAAGGACCCCTGGATGGTTAAGTCCAGTCAAAGGCACTCATCTCACTTTCAGGCCAAGGGAGCCGGCGTTTGTCCACAGACAGCTTTCCAGGTAATGTGGCTAGCAGGACTAAACTGCTTCTGGTGCAACGGAACAACATTATGGAAACCAGAGCGCATGGAAACGCTGTTTATCTTCCCGCCGCAGTGGTACCGATTTATCCACTTGCATTGGCATGCGTTCGAACTGCTAGGTTGGCAGGAGCTGGGACAGAGCAATGGGAACTCACCACGTCACGGGGTTTCGAACTGCTTACCTTCTGATTGGCAAGCCCAAGAGGCTCAGTGGTTTAGACCACAGCACCACCCATATCCCAAATAAACAAGCACACAATCACTGATAGGTCCACCCGCCATTGTGAGGCTCAAAGCAATGAAGATGATGCCTCCCCAGCTGTTGCCATTGGCTGTGGTTTTCTTGTGATGTCACAAAAGCACTTGGCAATGGAGTGGATATAAAGGCAGGCCAAGGGGAAAGCACTTTTATAATTTCCAGCAGGACACACCTGGCAATGGATGTGACATTCAGCACTGCCCAGGTTTCTTCCACTTGGAGGAGGCAAAGTGGTGAATGGAAGGAGGCAATCCTCTGGCAGTCGGATGCTAGGGAGCGATAGATAATAAGGCAAGTTTGCTTGCTTGAAGGCTGTTGGTATCCATGGTTGGAAGCTGGTGGACGTCTCATGATTGACCTTAGAGAAGCTGGCAGATGTTGGTGGAAGGAAGCCAGTGGCATTTGGATTCGGATGTTGGTGGAGGCTACAAGGCTAAAGCAGACTGATGTTTGTGGATGTCGGCTGATGGAAGTTCACCTTTGGAAGCCAGTCAGCAGAAGCCAGTGGATATTTGTGGATTGAAGCCAGGGCACAAATGTGAATGGATGTCATGTTTTTGGATGTTGGCTGGTATATGTTTGTGTGAGTACATAGGAGGTTTCAAAATGATGTTTGCATGTGCACGAATTTGTTTAAGGTGAAACCCATAGGAGGGGGGATATTGGTTTCAAAGAATCAGAGAATCTAGTTTGGGAGGAACCATGAGGGTCATCTAGCTCAACCCCTTACAATGCAGGAATCTTTTGCCCAATGTGGGGCTCAAACCCACGACCCTGAGATTAAGAGTCTCATGTATTTTGTGTTTTCATGTTGTATTTTCACGTTGTGAACTGCCCTGTGATCCTTGAATGGAGAGCAGTATTCAATTTTTAATGATGGTGGTGGTGATGATGATGATGATGATAATTAATAATAATAATAATAGACATCTGAAGGCAACCCTGTTTAAGGAAGTTTTTAATGTTTGATGTTTTATTGTGTTTTTAATATTCAGTTGGGAGCCGCCCAGAGTGGCTGGGGAAACCCAGGCAGATGGGTGGGGTATAAATTATCATTATCATTATTATTATTATTATTTTATTATTATTATTAATTGGGAGGCTGAAGTTAGCGGGTGAAGTCACCAGGCAGAAGCCAATGGAGGGGCCTGAGTGATGGTGTCAGATGGTAGCTATCAAGCCATTAAGCTTGGCCATCTATGAGGTAAGGTGAAGCAGCCTCCCTTGGCCTTTAAAATCATCGAATCATAGAGTTGGAAGAGATCCTGAGAATCATCTAGTCCAACCCCCCTACAATGCAGGAATATGCAGCTGCCCCATACGGGGGTTGAACCTGCAACCTTGGCGTTACCAGCACCATGCTCTGTAAGCAACTGAGCTGTCCTGAATTAGTATTATATAAATATTTTTTAAAAAGAACAGGAGGCTGTTCATGCATGCTCTTCTGTTTTGGCCTTAAGGCACTGCTTTCTCTGTAAAGTTCCACTTCTAATCTCTTAATAAAAACGGGAAAAACAAAATACGACCATTCCGTGGCAGTCAGCACCCAGGCAGATACTTGAATGCAAGCAGTAGAGTGGTAATTACTAGCTTTCAGTACCCATTAGTTTCAGATTTAGATTAATTTTTCTTTTGGGAAAGCTTTCCATGACTGTTGGTTAAGGAAAACCACACTAGTATACGATTGACAGGATGATTAATTTTTTCAGCATTTTTGTCAAATGTACATAAATCAGAGGTGCCAAAACACTTGGTGGCATCTTGTCTCTTTCACTGCGGGCTGGAAAGTTGCTAGGAAACATGCCGTCATTGCTAAAACCACTTTTCTGCTGACTTCAAACCGGTTTGTGGTTCTGTAATGGCAGGCTATAGGGAACCAAAAGATATCTGAATTCTTCTTCCCGCCCATTCCTAAATTACTGACTTTTTGAAGTGTGTGTGTGCGTGTTGTGGAGAGAGGGACATATATAGATGGCTGCTGTTAACTTCATCCACCAAAAGAAGCAGCACCTCTGGAAGTCAAAAGCATCTGATGGCGCAGAACTAAAATTGCTTTTAAAGAGCGGTTATGTTGCCCTTAAGTCCTGTTTAGCAACCAAGTAGTCTTCTTTGTGGGGAACTGAGGTATTTGTGCAACAAATGAAAATTGAGTTGCCATCCTCTGAAACAGGAAATAGGAGGTTGGGATAGTTATAACAACTCACACCTGTCATCAATCTCAGTATTTCTTTTCATAGTGAAGATTTATTAAAGTGGAGGGTTGAGGAAATGGTGATCACGGTTGCCTGAGTGCAATGATAAATGAGAGTTTTAAGGTTTCCCTCCTTTTATTGCTTTCGGTTTATTAAGCCATTTATTTTTCAACCTCTTCTTTCCTTTTCGCTAAAGTTCACCCAGAATCTTTCTTCATATGAACAGTCTGGACACCCCACCTTTCTCCAAGGGTCTACAACAACTGAGCTCTGACACTGGGAGGTCCCAGTGGTAGATTCAGCAATGAATGACTTTCATATTTGTCCTATTAGTCTCTCCGGTGAAAATATTTCTTCCTCCTGGCTTTCCAAGCCAGATCTCCCGTCTCTTGCCTTAGCTTTAAAGCTGACCTTACAGGTAATTAAAGCAATCTTGCAAAGAAACGGAACATACAGCACAACACAGCTTCGTTGCAAACAGGAAGCTTTCCTGTTAAATTTCACCTAACTCCGATAGGGAGCGATTGGGATAGGTGGGGGGCGAAGCCGCAGTTGCCTGGAAAAAAAGCTACTGGCACATGCGGCGTGATTTGAAATCTTGCTGCAAATATACTGTATTTGTGGTTCCCTTTGTAACCAGTGGCGCCAGGAATTGGTCCCAGGGTTTTTATTTTTTCCTTTTTAGAATGCTTCATATTTTATTACATTATTAAGTTTTAAGTGCTATTGTTCCATATTTGGATCATTAAAGGCTTTGAGGTATGCCTTCGCGCTCCTAAGAAGTATGAATGTCATCAGGATCCCAAGGAGTGTATGTTTTCTGTATCTTTATTTTAATGTCGTTCTTGACTCTCTGCCCAGGTTTGGGTTATTAGGTTTTCCTCTCTGCTAGAACAGAAATTAATCTAGTTTTCCCTTTTGAGTGCACAAAGGACCCTTCTTTTTAGTTGTAGTGAGCTAAAGTTTTACTGTAGGCAGCATAACTGTATATTATTGTTCTCTCTTTTTTTTTCCAAAGTAGAAGCAGTCCATTTATTTTTTATGAATGTCTCAATTGTAAAAAGGTGCTGTGTCTAATTATGAAATATTAGGTTATATTTTGACCTGATTCCCCTGCTTTCTCAGATATTTTTATGTAGTAATCTCCTTGCATATGGTGTTTAAAAAAATAAGTAGTTCAGTTTGAAAAGTACTGACCAACCTCCTATTTTTTTTAAAGTGCACCTCTTTTTGCTGTCCAAAGCAGCATAAGGGTGCAAACTGAGGCTTTGAATTTTATTTACCGTATTTTCCGGCGTATAAGACGACTGGGCGTATAAGACAACCCCCAACTTTTCCAGTTAAAATATAGAGTTTGAGATATACTCGACCGCAGGGGCGTCGTAGGGTGGGGGCGGTGGGGGCGGGCCACCCCTCGTGCCGCCCCTAGGCGGGTGTGTGCGGTGCTGCTGCTCCCGGGGTGAGGGAGGGAGCGGCGGCCCCTCCCACCACTCCCACGCGCCGCCGCTCCCTCCGTCACCCCGGGAGCAGCAGCGCTGCACGGACGAGGCTCCCGAAGTGGCGGCTCGGCATCCCCGGGGGCGGGGCGTCGCCGCGTGTGCGTGCGTCATGACGCACACGCAGCGATGCCCCGCCCCCAGGGATGCCGGGCCGCCGCTTCCGGAGCCTCGGTGGGCTGCAAAGAGCCCCGAAGCCGCAGCCTGGCACCCCTTTGCGCTACGGCAGCGGCTTTGGGGCTCTTTGCAGCCCGCCGATGCCCCCAAGCCCCCGCCCGGCATACCCCAGGGGCGGGGCGTCGCCGCGCGTGCGTGCGTCATGACGCACACGCAGCGATGCCCCGCCCCCGGGGATGCCGGGCCGCCGCCGCTTCCGGAGCCTCGGTGGGCTGAAAAGAGCCCCGAAGCCGCAGCCTGGCACCCCTTTGCACTACGGCAGCGGCTTCTGGGCTCTTTGCAGCCCGCCGATGCCCCCAAGCCCCCGCCCGGCATACCCCAGGGGCGGAGGCGTCGCTGCGCGTGCGCGCGTCATGACGCATACGCAGCGATGCCCCGCCCCCGGGTATGCCGGGCCGCCGCCGCGCGTGCGTGCGTCATGACGTCATGACGCACGCACGCGCCGCGATGCCCCGCCCCCCAGGGGTGTCCCTTGGCTTCCCGCCCCGGGCAGCCAAGGGGCTAGGAACGCCCCTGCTCGACCGCAGATTCTCCACCCGGCGTATAAGACGACCCCTGACTTTTGAGAAGATTTCCCTGGATTAAAAAGTAGTTTTATATGCCAGCATATACAGTAACTGGAAAGGAATGGATTGAAATGGGCATTGTTGAAGTTTACAGGCATTTTCCCACAGGGGTTACGTTTCCGGGTACCATGCCTATACAGTGGAACCTTGGTTCTCAAACTTAATCCATTCCACAAGTCCGTTCGACTCCCGAAGCCGTTTGAAAAGCAAGGCGTGGCTTCTGATTGGCTGCAGGAGCTTCCTGCACTCAAGCAGAAGCTGCGTCGGACGTTCGGCTTCCGAAAAACTTTTGAACACCGGAACACTTGCTTCCGGGTTTTCAGTGTTCGGGTGCCGATTTGTTCGTCAACTAAGCCATTTGAGAACCAAGCTATCACTACATGTGAAATAGTGGGGAAACCATCTAAAAAGCCTCTAAACACCCTCTCCTCCAAACTCCACCACAATCGCTCCCTCCAAACCTCCTTTCTCAAACTCTCAACTCTCCACAAGCTGCAAAGGGTGGTGGAAAGGCTCCTGGGATTGCTAACCATTACCCCTCTCTTTTTGTGCCTTTTTTGCAGTTTCATTGCTCTTTTTGGGGCTGTTTTTGTTCTTTCTGCACCTTTTTGCAGTTTGAATCCAGTTAAAAAAAATATGGATGGATGGGACATTTGCACGCCTAAAACTTGTATCTTCTCATGAAGCTGTGTGTTCTACAGTGCTGCCCATTTGTGTAAACTTTCCACTCAGATCACTGCCTTGGAATTTCTTCTTTTTTTAAGAGATGAGTTGGGGGGAAATACCTTCCAACCTGATTAAACAGAACCTACTCTCAGTTCTATTGAAACATTTAATGCCACCTGGTAGATTCCATATGGTAGATATCTAAAGTAGTCTTCCCCTGAAGAAAAGGTAGAGTGGTACCTCCGGTTGCGGACAGGATCCGTTCCAGAGGTCCGGTCAGATCCCGAGGATTCCGCAACCTGCGTGCGGGGCGAAACCTGGTAAAATACTTACGGATTTGCCACGTGCACATCCTGAGGTTTACGTAACCAGAGGCAAGGTGTGGCTTAGGAATTGTTGCGTGGAACTCATCCTGAAAAGGGTAAAATGTAATTGATAATTTTGATATTGTATATATGTTTGTGCATGGAGTACAGTGGTACCTCAGGTTAAGAACTTAATTTGTTCTGGAGGTCTGCTCTTAACCCGGAACTGTTCTTAACCTGAGGTACCACTTTAGCTAATGGGGCCTCCCACTGCCACTGCGCCACCGCCGTGTGATTTCTGTTCTCATCCTGAAGCAAAGTTCTTAACCCGAGGTACTACTTCTGGGTTAGCGGAGTCTGTAACCTGAAGCGTCTGTAACCCGAGGTACCACTGTATTACTTAGCATTGCCTCGTGTTGAAAGTGACCTTTCAAACGGCGAAGTAAATTTTAAAATGGCCAGTGGGTAACTGCTACCTCCAGCTGCAAAATATGGCATGAAGTCATACACCAGCAGCTAAAGACATTGAGCAGGGCTTCTGGAGCAGACTGATGCAGCTTTCCTGCCGAAGGAGACCTTCAATTACTGCAGGAAAAGTGATAGTGCTCTTGAGGCCCCTGGTTGAATGAGTTTACCGTTTTTGGATTTAATGCTTTCGAGGCTCCGACTATTCATCCTGCATCCTCCAGAGCTGCTTGATTTAGTTGTGGTTATTGTTCGCGACGTGTGACCTTTTAGTTCAGGAGAAGCAGGAGGGCAGAAGAAGAAGGGGCCTTGTCAGAATTTGGATGGGTTTCTGGGGCTAGGATTGATGCATGCATAGCGGGCAGTGCGAAAAGATTCTTTCCCATGAGAAAAAGGTATTTCCCCCTTTAACTTACTTTGATGGATGGTACATGTTTTTATGTTCAGTAATGTCCAGATTGGGTTTCAGCCAGTAAACCAGGAGGTAAGTCTGAAGTGCGGCAGAAACTGTTACATGGTGTTGCACTATCCACTTTTATTTAATAGAGGAAGTTTAGTATCACTCTCAGCAGGCATAGTGGGGGGAGCAGACTATCCCAATTTTGCTGTTTCAAAGCTCAATAGTTCATCTCTGTCCCCTATCTCCCTCTGTGGAGGGAGGCTGTCAGTCATCCCACAGGTGGTCAGTCACCCCTACTGGGGAAACAAATATCCCTTTCCAAGAAGGAATTGTCAGCAGTTCTTCCCTCCTAGGGGTGGGAATTTCCATGAGAGAGTATACCACCTGATAAAGCCTGATAAAGAATTCAGGAATTGGAGATCATGAGTGGTGAATAGGAAATCTATGCCCCACAAATAACCCAGAGATGCATTTTAAATAAAAGGACACATGCTACTCATGTAAAAACACGCTGATTCCCAGACAGTCCACGGGCCGGATTGAGAAGGCGATTGGGCCGGATCCGGCCCCTGGGCCTTAGTTTGCCTACCCATGTCTTAGACTAAGGATGGTGATTAACTTTTTTAGTCAGAGCTGGGAACCAGGCAGAGGGCCTTCTCGGTAGTGGTGCCCTCTCTGTGGAACGCCCTCCCATCAGATGTCAAAGAAATAAACAACTGACTTTTAGAAAAAGCAAAATAAAATAAAAAATTCCTTGCAGTATAATTTTTTATTTTATTTTTTATTTTATTTTGTTTTGACTATGGCAGACCAACCTGGCTACCTATCTGTAACTGACTTTTAGAAGACACCTGAAGGCAGCCCTGTTTAGGGAAGTTTTTAGTGTTTGATGTTTTTATCGTGTTTTATCTGTTGGGAGCCACCCAGAGTGGCTGGGGAAACGTAGCCAGATGCGTGGGGTATAAATAATTAATAATGATGATGATGATGATGGAACAAACACTTAAATAGCTCCCCTCCCTTCCAATTTATCCCATTCACCCAAGGCCATCTCTACACTCCCCACCTTGAACTTCTCAGTTTTAGTGGAAATTCCTTTCCAGTGGCTTTTGATCTGGAAGAATGAGTACAGCTCACAAAATAGAAGCTGTAGACTCTAGTACCCTGTTTCTCCTAAAATAAGACATAGCCATAAAATAAGCCATAGCAGGATTTCTATGCATTTGCGAAATATAAGCCGTTCCCCAAAAATAAGCCATACCCCAAAAATAAGCCATAGTGACGTGGTACCTCCCATTAAAACAGCCTGGGGAGGCGTGGCTATGCAGCGTACCGATGCGACATGGTTAAAATAAGACATCCCCTGAAAATAAGCCATACTGTGTTTTTTTGAGCAAAAAAATATATAAGACGGTGTCTTATTTTAGGAGAAACGGTAGCTCTTAGATTCCAAGATAGTAAAGGACCTCATGAGCTCCCTGGAAAAGGGAGGTAGAAGCATCCATCACAGGCTCCATTGCCCCAACCAGACTGAATCAGCAGCCCACTGGCTGTATTCTGAGCTAACTGAAGTTTCTGAGCAGTCGTCAAAGGCAGCTCCATATACAATGCATTACAATGGTCAATCCCAAGCAGAAAATACCATACTTCATACTTTTCTATAAGACGCCCCCTTGGATAAGACACACACACACACACACCATTTTGGGGGACTATTTTTTTTTTTTAATGAGGGGAGATGGCCCAAAGTTGTTGAGCCTTTCCCTCCACGCAGTTACGGGCAGGAAACACTCCCTGGATCATTTCCCGCACGCAGCGGCATCTGGTGATTTTGCGCTCCCTCCAGCCATCCGGTTTGCAGGAGCGCAACCTCCCCCGATGCCGCTGCAGATGGGAAACGATTCAGGGAGTGCTTCCCATGTGCAGCAGCATCCGGTGAATTTGCGCTCCCGCCAAAGAGCTGGCTGGCGGCGTGCAGCTTCTCCCCTCCCCACGCAGCTGCGGGCAGGAAACACCCCCCCCCAGATCACTCCCCGCTCACTGCAGCATCTGGGGAAGCTGTGCTCCCACCTACCGAATGGCTGGCGGCATGGCGCTTCTCTCTCTCCCCCTCCCCCCGCCATGCTACTATCAGTGTATTGGATGACCCCAGTTTTTTTGATGTGATTTTTGAGTCAAAAAACCTCATCCAACACATGGAAAAATACAGTACTTTTTATGTATACGACAACAGCCACACGGATGTTACTAGCCCAGAGGTGGAAAGAAAGAGTCCCTACCAGAGAGGAATGGCAAACCAAGCTGTTGGACTATGCCAAAATGCAAAACTGACTGGAAAGCTCAGGAACCAAGAAGACAAAAACTTCAAGAAAGAATGGGAAAAAAATATAATTTATTTAGGAGACCACTGTAAGCAGATGAAAACCTTAGCAGCATTTTAATATTGCTTGTAATGTAACAAACACTTTGGACAATTATGGATAGATACAAAATATAGATTATGAAATAATATGCAGTTGAAAATGTTAACAGTAAGACCCATGGATGGGGTGGTAGGAAGTCTTGAGATTCAGAGAAATCTCTACATATGGATGTGCATTTTATGTTATTATAAACTTACATTTGTAAAACCAAATAAAAAATATTTCAAAAATAAAAATACAATGGTCAATGCCAGATGTTACCAAAGAATGGGTAACTGTGGCCAGGCTATGTCTGCTCAAGCAAGCAGCTGGAACACCAGCCTGAGCTAATGAAAGACACTCCTTGCCCATAGAGCAGTGATGGCCAAACTTGGCCTTCCAGCTCTTTTGGGACTACAACTCCCACCATCCCTAGCTAACAGGACCAGTGGTCAGGGATGATGGGAATTGTAGTCCCAAAACATCTGGAGGGCCAAGTTTGGCCATCTCTGCCATAGAGGCTACTTGGACCTTCAGTAACAAGCTGGATCCAAGATCTATGAACTTGATCCTTGTTAGGCAAGTGTAATCCCATTCAGAACAAATTGAACACCAACTTTCTGAACAGAAAATCCACCTACCCACCATCTTCTTGGGTCTGCGTTTCAATTTTTTAACCCCCTCCCCCCGGCCATTATTGATTCCTGGCACTAATACTTCCAGCGCCTCACCTAAATCTGATGAAAAAGAGAAAGAGAGATGGGTGTCATTATTACACCTGATTCTTCAGAGGCCCGGCATTGGGAGCAAAGTCTAGAGCAATCGTTCATCAAACAGGGAGAAACCACCAGCTAGTCACATCTGTTCATAGAAACGTGCATCTTTTTGGCACCAAGTGGGATATCCGGTAGGACTTTGGGAGCAATGATATCAGGGAACAAATATGGTAATTGAATGAAGACAAAGGAAAGCTGTTACTTTTGGAATGGATCTCCAAGGTACTTTCTCTGAGGA
The DNA here is from genome assembly GCF_009819535.1 of Lacerta agilis. Taxonomy (NCBI): domain Eukaryota; kingdom Metazoa; phylum Chordata; class Lepidosauria; order Squamata; family Lacertidae; genus Lacerta; species Lacerta agilis. Next base: position 49,849,251 of record NC_046322.1, read on the forward strand.
GGAAGCCATAGCATTCCCTAGACTCCCATTTATGGCTCACGGTTAGTTTCAGTACTCTCTGCTTTCTCCATGACACTTGTGAATTTACATCATCTGCGAAAAGAATGTCGTATTGATTCCTCATTAGGGAATGAGTACTTTGAGCAACTCCTATGCAGGTGTGTGAACTGGCTTTCTCTACCCCAGCTGCATACTCCAATGTGCTTTGCCCTTCGTTCCTCCAAACCTCATGGTCAGGGATCACATGTTTTAGATATGTTGTAAGCTGTGTTTGCTTTTCCAGGAGGACAAAGAGATTTAATGTTAGAGCCTTCTAAGTACTTCAACTCCAGTACAGTAATACCTTGGTTCTCAAACTTAATCCATTACAGAAGTCTGTTCCAAAACAAAAGCGTTCCAAAACCAAGGCATGCTTTCCCATAGAAAGTAATGCAGAACGGATTAATCCGTTCCAGACTTTTAAAAACTACCCCTAAAACAGCATGAATTTTACTAACAAAACCATTGATCCATAAAATGAAAACAAAGATCTATACCATACCAAGAACAAACTTAGTTGGTCTCTAAGGTGCTACTGGAAGGAATTTTTTATTTTATTTTGTTATAAAAAATTAAGACAGTATTGCAGATGATAAAAATTAAAAATTATTATTATTTTCTTACCTGCACTGATGATAGTCTTTGTTTGGATGGGGGCTTTTATCCATTTCCGCAGTCACACAATCAATCAGTCAGTAGCTGAACTGGGTTCCGCACAGTTGCAAAAACAAATTAACCGCAAAAGCCTCAGAAACAAAAACGCAAAGTAAATAGCAAAAACAAAAGTGCCGAACTCAATCCATTCCAAAAGTCCGTTTGACTTCCGAAATGTTCGAAAACCAAGGCACAGCTTCTGATTGGTGCAGGTGCTTTGGAAACAATAGCCGACAGCCGCATCAGAAGTTTGGCTTCTGAAAAACGTTCAAAAACCAGAACACTTACTTCCGGGTTTTTGGCGTTTGGGAACCAAGGCGTTTGAGTACCAAGGAACCACTATACAGAATTGCAGTCGCCAAGGGCTGTCTTCTCTGATAGGACCTGCATAGAGGTCTATTGCCTGATATTGCCAATGAGCATGACCAGGTAAAGGACCTTTTGAGTCATGGTACCCCATTTGTGCCATGCCCTTCTTCTGGGTTTTTGGCGTTTGGGATCCAAGGCATTTGAGAACCAAGGTACCACTGTACTTCAACTCTTGTATCCTCTGGAACTGCTCCTTGTTCATAGCTTTGTGTCGAGCAATTCTAAGTGAAGAATGGCCTTTATGGCTGAATATTGGATTTCTGCCCCCAGTAAACAGTGTAGAGTGTGGCATTCTATATATTTAAACAAAAAAATAATGTGCCTTACTACAAGCTTTCAAGCTTCGGTTCTCCATATTCTTCAGAGTCCTAAATTTTATAACTTTTATTTATTTTGCTTTCTTTAACTCTATGCCTTCCTCTTCAGGTTTTCTGACCTTTTACGGTGTTGTTCGTGTTTCTGTTTTGACCGAATGCTGCCACCTTTTGTTTGAAAGAAGCGCATCCCATCATCTTTCAACAAGCAGAAACCATATTTAGAAATCTTCTGCAATGGGTTGTCTTAATGGTCTTCCTAAGCTGATCTTGTCCAGCTAATCTTCTTTGTAAACTAGAGTCTCCTCAGGGTGGACACTATCTTAATCCAAAATCTTGTGAAGCATCTTATGTGCTTACAGCACTGTATCCATGTTGAATGTTCTTTCTGAGAGTATCCTGTTCCTTCATGCACTTACCATTCATCAGTAACAAAAAGACACTTCTGAAATTCATATTCAGAGCATATCCCTTGTGTTTTTGTATGTGGTTAATAATTCCATCTTTATCCCTTTTTTAGTGTGCAATTAAACTATTAAGAGTGGAATTCAACACCACTATTACAAGCGTTCTGTTTCTGCAAGCGTATCAGAATTCTCCTCTCCAAATCAATTTCATTAAGTGTGCGGGGAGGGGAGAGAGAAGAAAGTCCCATTGTGCTTGAAAAAAGTTCTTGTGCAGGGCTTCAGCAGCATAGTTTTGTTAAAAGAAATTGGATCAAATGCTTAGTTACCCCATTATAATCTTACAATAAAACATAACATGACAAAGATTCCTGACAGCCCTCATCACAAGGACATCTCTTTTCCCCCAGTGGAATTTATTTAAATCAACACTCCATTAATGCTTCTGGCAGAGAAACACAGTTCACTGACATAAAATATCCTTGAAGTTTCGGAAGCTTAAGAAAATTAAATGCTTGTTAATTGAATAACATTTCCAATTAGCCAAACCCAAAGTATTGGAGAACAGGTTCCAACAGAAGAGGCTGTCAACTCTTGAAAATCCAGGTCTTTGGGGTTTTGTTTTGTTTTGTTTTTGCTTGATGCATTAGCTATAGCTTTCTCCATAATGAAAAGAGTATCCATAGAAAATCTTGAAATATGTACAATTTATGCAGACTAAGCTCCCTGCCACCACTCCAGGAGTTCATTAAAGAATCTGTACATACTGAATCAACTATCATGCATAGTCAGTGTCTGAGGACAGCTTTGCATGTAGAGAAACTGTAGTGTTATGCAGGCTTATCTTTCAAGTCTTTGCTATGTGTGTTTGTGGATTTATTTCTGTGCATTTTCCCTTTCCCAACACTTCCATTGGCCGTTCTAGAACCCGAGTCTCTCCGCTTAATCCCATTACAGTGGTACCTTGGTTCTCACACTTAATCTGTTCCAGAAGTCTGTTCCAAAACCAAAGTGTTCTGAAACCAAGGCACGCTTTCCCATAGAAGGTAATGCAAAACGGATTAATCAGTTCCAGACTTCTAAAAACAACCCCTAAAACAGCAATTTAACATGCATTTTACTATTCAGCGAGACCATTGATCCATAAAATGAAAGCAATGGTCAATGTACTGTACTATAAAATAAATAAGACAGTCTTGTAGATGATAAAAAATAAATTATTTTTTCTTCTTCCCTGCACTGATGATTGTCATTGTTTGGATTGGGGGCTTTTATCCATTTCCGCAGTCACACAATCAATCAATCAATCAATCAGTATTTGAACTGGGTTCCACACAGTCACAAAAACAAATTAAACGAAAAAGCCTCAGAAACAAACAAACAAACAAAAAACACAAAATAAATAGCAAAAACAAAAGCGCCAAACGCAGTGGTACCTTGGTGCGTGAATTTAATCCGTTCCAGAAGTCTGTTTGACTTCTGAAATGTTCGAAAACGAAGGCATGGCTTCTGATTGGTGCAGATGCCCTGGAAATATTAGCTGACAGCAGCATCGGACGTTTGGCTTCTGAAAACCATTCGAAAAGCGGAACACTTACTTCTGGGTTTTTGGTGTTTGGGAACCAAGGCGTTTGAGTACCAAGGCATTTGAGAACCAAGGTACCATTATATTCAAGATACAGTTACCCTGCTGCTGCTCCTTCCTGCTGCCAGGATATTTCCCCTACTGTTGCCACAGTCATAATTTTGTGTGAGCGGGTAATGTGCAAAAGTGACTACTGCCAATAAATTATACATTTTGGGGGGGGGGCAGTCTCCTTACAGGTGAAACTCGAAAAATTAGAATATCGTGGAAAAGTCCATTTATGTAAGCAATTGTTTTCATTAGCTACTGGAGTTTAATATATGAGATAGACTCGTGACATGCAAAGCGAGATATGTCAAGCCTTTATTTGTTATAATTGTGATGATTGTGGCGTACAGCTGATGAAAACCCCAATGTTGAAATTGTTAATTTGGGGTTCTCATCAGCTGTGCGCCATAATCATCACAATTATAACAAACAAAGGCTTGACATATCTCGCTTTGCATGTCATGAGTCTATCTCGGATATTAGTTTCACCTTTTAAGTTGAATTACTGAAAGAAATGAACCTCTCCACGATATTCTAATTTTTCGAGTTTCACCTGTATACTGCCCTTCTCCCAGTGTGGTCAACGGCAGCAAATAGCACATGAGGAGCTGAAATGAAGGGGCTTACTCTGACCTGCTGTACCAGGAAGTTTCCTAGTGTGAGATCTAAAATCTACAGGTGCATAATGCAAATCTGTGCAGAAGGTACTTATTTGCAATGGCTTAGTCCAAGGACTCATTTTATTGGAAAGACCTATTAGCGAAATAGCTTGAGATGTCTCTGCTTGCAGAGCTGACACAATGTCCTGGCAGGCTGCAGAAACCTAAGTACAAATTAAATTACTTTTAGATGCAAATCACTTTCTTACAAGAAACCGTAACATTTACAACCTCTTCGACAAGAGAGCACATGATGATTTTCGACGTTGTGTTGCGAGTTATATAAATCAGGCATGCCTGCGGTTTTAGTGCTATGAACTTTGTTAGGATTTGAATAGCAAGATACTGCCTTGAACAGAAATTGAAGGGGAGGAAAACGGTATTAGGAAACTTGAGTAAAATTATTAAATAAGTCCTTTTCACGTATTATCTGCTTCTGTCGAGGGCAGAATGACACGAGCTGTAAAACCTGGGACCAAATCTTAATCCTCAAACCATTATCTGAATGTTGCTTCAAAATCCTCCCTCTTTAAGCCCACCCATAAACAGAGACATTTTTGCCAGCAGACATAAGGCAGAGCAGCATTCTTACGCTGGACTGGAAAAGCAACAATTTCCTGGCAGAGAGCACACTTGGTCAAGTTATAAAAGTGGTTTCACTTGAACAGAGCCCATGCTATCAACTTTTATTAGGGCACTGTTTATCTTGGACCTTGTGGGAGTCAGGAGAAGTTGTTCAAATGGAACTTTTAGGTAAACTTTTGTGCTGCGTCTAATGGGCCATATCTTCATGAAATGCAGAACTTAGAAAGTACTTTATTTAACTTTAAAGCCGGTTTTCGGCTCTGAAAATTGCACGTGCACTGACTTTACGCAGAAGTAAACAAGATCCATTTTTTGTATTTCCAGAACTTCGTTGTTTTGACAGATAGCACTTCAGTAAAATATTGCCTCGGCTTTGAATTAAAACGTAGATGTTAACAATGCATTGCAGTTGTATAGCATAACGGCCTACAGAACTCTTGTCCATACTTTGGTTGAACTGACAAAATGTATTCAGCATATTCTGGCAAGTGTTGATAAAATATGGGCATTACGGAGAGATTTTGGGGGGGGTATTATTGGGTTGTTGTTTTGATTATATATATATTGTGGTTTTATATTTTGAATTTGTTCTGTGAACCGCCCTGAAACCTTCAGGTATAGGGCGGTATATAAATTCTAATACTAATACAGTGGTGCCTCGCTAGACGAAAATAATTCGTTCCGCGAGTGTCTTCGTAGAGCAATTTTTTTGTCTTGCGAAGCACCAATGCAAACCTAGTTTTCACTAAAAAAATAAAAATCGTCTTGCGAGGCAGCCCCATTGACTTTTTTGTCTTGCGGGGCAGCCTTCCGCTAGCGAATGCCGTCTAGCGAGTTTTTCGTCTAGCGAGGCATTCGTTTAGCGGGGCACTACTGTACTACTACTAATAAAGTTAAATGTTAATGGGCTTGGCAACCTTCTGGTATGAACTGGTTTTTTTAATCGATGGAATTTGCCTGGCCTGCTCATGAATTCTTAAACACCAAACATGATGTCATAGTTCAGGCAGGTACGAGGTTTTTTTTTTGGGGGGGGGGAAACATTTATTCTTTATGAAGAACAGTTCTTTCAGAAAAAAGTATTTCTTTAAAAAAAATATTTTTATTAAAAAAATTCTTGATTTACAAAGGTAGTGGAATGTCTCTCTCGTATTTTTCCATATAACATTTTTACAAATCAGTTTTTGTTGTTGAGACATTAGGAAGAAAAGGGGGAAAGAGGCGGGTGGGATGGGGAGATAGGTGGGGTGGGGTGACGATGTTTCACACCCTACACCAACCCTGACCTCTCTCACCGCCAAAGGAGCGCAAGCGAACAACAGAGAACCTACACAAACAACGCTGACACCAAACCCTACTCATATTAAGAAAAAAGTATTTCCGTACGCACCTAAGCAAAGGAAGCTCCCTTATCGTAAGAACATTTATCCATCGAGCTCAGTATTGCTAAATTGACTAGCCGTGGCTATCCCGGGTTTCAGAGTTGGTACTGTATCATTCCTAGTACAGTTGAGCTTGGAAGTTGAACAGAATCCATTCTGGAAGTCCGTCCGACTTCCAAAACATTGGAAAACCAAATCGCGGCTTCTGATAGGCCAATCAGAAGCCGCGGAAGCCTCGTTGGACGTTCGGGTTCCAAAAGAACGTTCGGAAACTGGAACGATCACTTCCGGGTTTGCTGTGTTTGGGAGCCAAAACGTACGAGTTCCAGGGTGTTCGACAACGACTGTACAGAGTTGGAGAAATTGAATTTAGCCCCCCCCCCCTTTTTGGTAAGCAAGTACTGTATATGTTTACCACTGAACTGTCATCCCTTCCCTAGTTCAGGACTTGAAACCAGCTGCATGGTTGAGTTGGCTAGGTCTCCCAGCCTCAAGCATAAGGGTGTTTTACTTTCATGGCAGAAGATGGAGATGAGAATTTCATTCCTTAGCAACTTTTCCTACCTGCTCTGCATCACAGCTGCAGTTTTTTGTTTTTTTAAAAAAAGAAAAGACTGTTTCTGCAGAGTTGAAATTTGAATCTCTCAGAAGTTAAATGCAGATTGCTTCTCTGGCTGCAACTAGGTAATTAGCAGTTCTAGATGTGCTCTGATACAGAGAAGCCCAGCTGACTGCATCTGTAGGGCCAAGGTCATGGCTTAGAATGGAGGGAAGTTGTAAGATGCATGTTAGGGATGAAAGAATTCACAACTGCGGAGACGGCAACAAAAAGATTATATTTTGGAGTACACCTGTCTAGGAAGCTCTCTATTCTACCCCTCCTCCTGATTTTCCATTCCCCTCCTTCCCAACCATTACATCGTTCTATGATAGGAAGGCCATCTGTCCTACTTTGAAGAGGCCAAACCCTCTATTTGAAGGGCTGTTCTGGTCCAAGTCCTGTTTAAAGATAAGGAACCTAAACTAGGAAAGTAGGAGGCTTGGCCCTTCCTCACAAAATATCTAGGTAAATTTCAGACCCCCGAAGTGTCCCTATTTTCCAGGGATGTCCCTGATTTAGAGAAGCCGTCCGGGTTTCTGATTTGATCCCGGAATGTCCCACTTTTCCTTAGGATGTTCCTATTTTCATTGGAGAAATGTTGGGAGATATCCAACCCCCAAGCTGTTTGAAGGCAATCCTGTATAGCAGGCTTCCTCAAACTCGGCCATCCAGATGTTTTTGGCCTACAACTCCCATGATCCCTTACTAGCAGGACCAGTGGTCAGGGGTGATGGGAATTGTAGTCTCAAAACATCTGGAGGGCTGAGTTTGAGGAAGCCTGCTGTATAGGGAAGTTTTTAAAAAATGTTCAATGTTTTATTATGTTTTTATATACGTTGGAAGCTGCCCAGAGTGGCTGAGGCAACCCAGTAAGATGTGTGGGGTATAAATAGGAAAATTTTAATTATGGAATGGGACATCCCTATTTTCATCAGAGAAATGTTGGAGGGTATGAATTTTTAGTAAGTGATCATGAGTTTGCATCTGTACAAATGCTCCAACAAATGCAGATTTTATGCAAATATCTGCAGTGCAGTTCCTCCTCTTCTTCGGCAATGTGTAAGTGGCTACCCTAGCCACTGAGCACGCTAAACCAGGGGTCAGCAAGTTTTTTCTCATAGCCCTGATCATTATAAGCATAGCTAACATCTTAACGTAAAACAAGCTACATCTAGCTAGTGTCTATCGTTTAGAACAGTGTTTTTCAACCACTGTTCCGCGTCACACTAGTGTGCCGTGAGATGTTGCCTGGTGTGCCGTGGGAAAAATTGAAAAAATACTTTATATATAGTCAATATAGGCACAGAGTTAATTTTTTTAACATTTTTTAACATTTTCTAATGGTGGTGTGCCTCGTGATTTTTTTCATGAAACAAGTGTGCCTTTGCCCAAAAAAGGTTGAAAAACACTGGTTTAGAACAGGGGTCAGCAAACCTTTTCAGCAGGGGACCGGTCCACTGTCACTCAGACCTTGTGGGGGGCCAGACAATATGGGGGGGGGAATGAACGAATTCCTATGCCCCACAATAACCCAGAGATGCATTTTAAATAAAAGCACAGATTCTACTCATGTAAAAACATGCTGATTCCTAGACTGTCTGTGGGCCGGATTTAGAAAGTGATTGGGCTGGATCCGGCCCCTGGGCCTTAGTTTGCCTACCCATGCACTAAACTCTTATTGGGATGTTTTGGAGATTCTCTCTCTCAAGAGTTTATTATTTCCCATAGACTGGCTTTTGTAGGTGCCTCATGCACTAGAAATCAAATCTCTATATTCCAGTAGAGAAGATTCAGCGCTTGCATTATAGTACACCCTTCCAGTGGCGGTGAGGCAGATGCTGACATTGTATGGATTTGGGTGTACCATAAAAACAGTTTTAATTTAGCAAGTATTTCCTGAATGCCAATTTTATCTGGTCATGTTTAATATTCTACAGCAGTGGCTCCCAAACTGTTTTCTCCACAGACCATTTAAAAATTGCTGAGGATCTTCACAGATCACTCAGTAGATTTCCTGTTCTGTCCTAGATTCAGTATTGTTTCATTGTATTTTTATACACTCTGCAGACTACCTGAATGAAGCTTGCAGACCACAGGTGGCCTACAGACTACAGTTTGGGAACTATTTCTCTACACTTTTGTATATGATATATGCTAAACCACAGAGCCTAGGGCTTGCCGATCAGAAGGTCGGCGGTTCGAATCCCTGCGACGGGGTGAGCTCCCGTTGCTTGGTCCCAGCTCCTGCCAAACTAGCAGTTCGAAAGCACGTCAAAGTGCAAGTAGATCAATAGGAACCGCTCCAGCGGGAAGGTAAACGGCGTTTCCGTACGCTGCTCTGGTTCGCCAGAAGCAGCTTAGTCATGCTGGCCACATGACCCGGAAGCTGTACGCCTACTCCCTTGGCCAGTAAAGCAAGATGAGCTCTGCAACCCCAGAGTCGTCCGCGACTGGACCTAATGGTCAGGGGTCCCTTTACCTTTACCTTTACTTCGTATTTTATTTTGCTGTGATTATAGGTGATTCATAATAAACAAATTTACATGCTCCCATATTGCAGTCTCAGAATTAGCTTCAGTGAATGGGAATAATCTGTTAAACTTCAGCTGGTAGTAGTAAGCTAATGCGTAATAGATGTGTTCATCCTGCCAAGGTATCACTTATATATGGCGGTTTCAGGATGTGAGTGTTGGTTGATATTTTCTTATATCAACTTGCATCTTCCTTATCAAATGTTTATCTCAATGCAAAGTTTTCTGCAGTTATTTTTCCTCAGAGCGGACCTGCTTTTAGCACGATCTCCTCATTGTTGAATTGCTGTTTTTCTTTCTCCCTCTCAACAGGCAGACACTCTTTAATTTGCAAAAGGAGGGAGAATGCGTGGAATGCAAGCTACCTCCTGTTAGCCTGCAATCATGGGGTCAATTTGCACTAATTGCACCAAAGCAGCTGTTGCCCTGAGGGGTACAGAAGTGCAGTTTCTCAACCAGAGGCCAAAGGGAATAAGAGCTTACTTGCTCTTTCAGGAGCATTATCCAAACACCACTAGGCAACATGAAGGACAATAAGACAGGGATCAGGCTAATCCATTTGCTGCATCAAAGGCGACGAAGCCTTTAAAGTCTTACTTCATCCTAAAACCGGCAGCAATTTTCAATTATACTTTTATTGACAGATTCAGATGGTTGTTGTCAACACAGCTAGTTAATTTGGATCCAGAATGATATATAAGGCAATCTGAGATCTTTTTCTTTTTCTTTTTTTAAGCCTATTTTAAATCTTTCAACGCAAGCAGTGAGAAGACACTTGCATAGCTTCTCTGTTCTGTGGCTGCACGTATAGATCTTAGATCAGGGGTCAGCAACCTTTCCCAGCTGTGGGCCAGTCCACCGTCCCTCAGACCATGTGGACTATATATTTTTTGGGTGGGGATGAATGAATTCCTATGCCCCACAAATAACTCAGAGATGCATTCTAAATAAAAGCACACATTCTACTCATTTAGAAACACGCTGATTCCTGGACCGTCCGCGGGCCGGATTGAGAAGGCGATTGGGCCGCATCTGGCCCACGGCCCTTAGGTTGCCTACCCCTGTCTTAGATGCTGCATTTCCGACTAAGCCCAACCCAGAAGGCAAATTTATCCATGTAGGATCTGAGTCAGTGTGTCCTCAGATATAGCCATTGTTTTAAGCAATTTGGTGACTTCTGACCTTGGTCCTTAAATGGAAGATCATTTCAATGGTTGCAAACTGTTGTTGCTTTATATTGAGGGTAGAGGGAATAGCATAGCCTCATGGAAAGGAATCTGGTCCTTTAAGCAGGTATTTCTAAGAAATTTTGTAAACCACCTGTTGTTCATTAGCTTGCCAGCACTGAAGAAGTTTTTTTGCGGCCTTTAAGCAGGTTAGCTATCCGGGGAAGAAAGCATATATAACATAGATTTCTTACTTTTATTGCATGGTGTTTATACCCTTGACTTTGTCTTCATTGACTTTGTTCTGTGAACCGCCCCAAGCTCTCCAGGTATAGGGTGGTGTGTGTGATGGAAACCAGAGTGCACAGAAACTCCATTTACGTACCTTCCTGCCGCAGTGGTACCTATTTATCTACTTGCACTGGCGTGCTTTCGAACTGCTAGGTTGGCAGGAGCTGGGACAGAGCAATGGGAGGTCACCCCGTGACGGGGATTTGAACTGCTGACCTTCTGACTGGCAACCCCAAGAGGCTCTGTGGTTTAGACCACAGTGTCACCCGGGTGCAACAGTGTGTGTGTGTGTGTGTGATAATAATAATAATAGTAATAATAATACCACACACCTATTGCTTACTGAAATGAGAATATATTGTCGCTCTCAAAATGTACCTAATCACATCACAAACATTATACAACAGGTAAATACAGCCGCTAAGTAAATAGCAGTAAATAACATTGTGAAATGAATCTCATATCCTCTTTTTCCCTTTCCATACCCCTTTCTCATACAGAGATAAAGCTATTTTAGCCCTATTTGGAAGTTCCAATGCTTCACCCAATTAGATTCATGTGAGGGAGGGTGGGTACAAGCGGACTAGGTCTGCCCTCCAGTTTCTGCCCTATCGCCCATCACAACTTGGAAGGTTAGCTTCTGTCGTGGGGAGCCTGATCCACTCATGTTGGTGCAGTTTAGAACCCTGGAAGATCAGGGTTCTGGGTCATTCAGGGCACCTACATGAGTACTAATGATCCCCCAAGTTATACTTCAGACTTTTGGAGGGCAACAAGGAGAGAGATGGAGTTAGCACAGCCACCTCCATCTCCCCAATGCTGTGGGACTGTCTGAATTGGGTTATAGGCTATAGTTTTGCTGCTCTCCCAAGACACTTTATAGCTATCACCTCCTATATAGCTGAAAAGAGGATTGAGAGACAATGAACAGGAATGAAAGGAAGTGTCTTCCACATTATAAGGCCATGAACTGACTGTTTAGAATAAATTGTTGGTGTTTGACTTACACAATTTATTTCTTTTTTTGATCTGTTGCGTATGTTAGGCTATATCTTTTAATGTTTTGTAGAATCTTTTGGGAAAGTGTTGGACTAGCAAGAGAGGCATGGGTACATAAGGGGAAGAAAGAGTATATGATGGAGAAACACCACAGACTCTGCGGGGAGGTAAAAGTCATCATTCAAAACCCTTCTAAGATTTCCTTTGAACTTTTCACAGGTGCCCTCAACTGCTTTTAAATATACCTTTGTAATTCCAACTGCTGCAACTCTGCAAATCTCTACAGAAAGGGGCCTCAAATCCTGGATTTCTGGAAATGAGATTCTGCAGCAGATTCTGTATGTCACTATCCAAAGAGAAACAGCCTTACAGGAACCTGCTGCTTGGATATAGCTGTTGGTAATCAACCAAAGGGAACCCCATAACTAATTACAAACACATGAGAGTGTTTATATGAGTATGAATACATTCCTAAATTGACTGATTCTGTGATCTGGTGCAGCATATGTTTGCCAGCCTTTTTAAAGGTCTGTAACTTGTCAGATAAACTCTTAATTTCTCAGCTAGTGAGAGAGCACAGCTGCTGTGTGGGTCCAGAGTAACAAAAATATTCCAACAAAAGAAGACTGAGCTTAAAAAAAAGGTAACTGCTATTGGAAATTACTTTTCTTTCAAGCCAAGTAATCTCTCAGTGCCATCTTCTAGTTATGGCTCTACCCAAAGTTGGACTGTTGAGAATAGCTGAAAAAATTATTGCTATTCATTCTGTCTTTCTCTCTCAATGCACACATTGTTGAATAAATAATAAAATAGCATTGCTTTCATATTGCAACCGTGTAATTGAGTTTGATAAAAAATTTAAATGTGATCTCCATCATTTGTCCTATTAATTAAAAAACGCTTTACATCACACACACTTAAAAAACCCCCACACATGTTGCACATTGTTAAATCACACCTGTAGTTTAATTTGAAATGTTTCCAATATACGTTGCTTACAAAATATGTTGTGCTTGAGACACTAACCTGATTACAAAATGAATGTTCATCATGTCAGTTGTGAAAGGCAAATGTTATTTGCTTACTCGGCTTTGTTTGTTTGTTTAAAATGTAGGAAATTTAAACCTGGAAAAAAGCTTGTATGCAAAGTGTATTCTGGGAATGTAGCCTTAATGCTCCCAAAACAGTTGCCTGAAGTGACCACCTCACTCTGCCCAATGGTAGGACCGGCCTCCAAGTCAGAGCTCATGTGACTGATTCCCTGAGTAGGGCAACCTGTGGCCCTCCAGATGTAAATGGATTACAATTGACCACTGGCCATGCTGATGGAGTTGTAGTCCAACATCTCGAGAGAGCCAGTGTGGTGTAGTGGTTAAGAGCGGTAGATTCGTAATCTGGTGAACCGGGTTCGCGTCTCCGCTCCTCCAGATGCAGCTGCTGGGTGACCTTGGGCTAGTCACACTTCTCTGAAGTCTCTCAGCCTCACTCACCTCACAGAGTGTTTGTTGTGGGGGAGGAAAGGAAAGGAGAATGTTAGCCGCTTTGAGACTCCTTCGGGTAGTGATAAAGTGGGATGTCAAATCCAAACTCTTCTTCCTCTTCTTCTTCTTCTTCTTCTTCTTCTTCTTCTTCTTCTTCTTCTTCTTCTCCCTGACCAAATGCCCATACCAGCTAGGTAAAGGGACGCAGGAGGTGCTGTGTTCTAAACCACTGAGCCTCTTGGGCTTGCAGATCAGAAGGTAGGCAGTTTGAATCCCTGCGACGCAGTGAACTCCTGTTGTTCTGGCCTAGCTCCTGCCAACCTAGCAGTTTGAAAGCACACCAGTGCAAGTAGATAAATAGGTACTGCTGTGGCGGGAAGGTAAACGGCATTTCCGTGCACTCTGGTTTCCATCACGGTGTTCTGTTGCGCCAGACGCGGTTTAGTCCTGCTGGCCACATGACCCAGAAAGCTGTCTGTGGACAAACGCCGGTTCCCTCGGCCTGAAAGCGAGATGAGTGCCACAACCCCATAGTTGCCTTTGACTGGACTTAACCATCCAGGGGTCCTTTACCTTTACCTTTTTAAAAAATCTGATGCATGAAGTGGGGACATCAGTGGGTAGGCACGTTTGAATACACTATTCATTTTGCCTTGCCAGTTTATCACCACTAGAGATTGGGTTATACCATCTCTGATGAGTTTGTTTATCCTTTGAAGGCCTGGGAAAAAACTGGAAAAATGGGGGGGGGCACGCGACCCAGGTTCTGTTGGGTTTCTGTTCCTCTCACTGTGCAGATATGTGGGATTCGTTCATCACATGCCTGTGTTATGCATTCCAGCACCAACTATTGGAATCACAGGAGCGGATGTTTACTGTACTCTGTTTCCGTTTGTTTTTGCTTTCACTTCTGACTTCTCTCCGAGGAAGACCAGAGAGAGGAGACATGTTATGCTTATGCTTAAGAAAGTAGTTTAGTGCTCACAACCCCAGCCTAGCTCTGACTGCGTTTGTCTCTGCTGGACTCTGAATGTGTGCTCAAGGTCTCCAAGGGATGAGTCACTATAAATCGTCGGGGAAGGTGGTTCGGAACTCCCTAGAGCTGCACGCTGATGGGAGAGACAGGCTGGAAACATTCCTGTTGTTTGCCTGGGAGTCATCCTCGCCCCCAGCCAACCTGACAGGTTCCCCCCCCCCCGTTTCCCCCCAAAGCCGTTTCCCCCCAGGGAAATTGGGGAAAAAAACCAAAACCCACAGTTTGATGTAGTTTGAATATTTCACCCCACCCCCGAATTTTCCAGGAAAACAACGGCTTTGGGGGGAAACCCTGGGTTTTTCTTCCAAATTTTCCATTTTTTCCAGGCCTTCCCATCTCTAAACCCTTTCTAGCTCATGAAATGCCACAATAAGTGATTGTCCAGATATGAGGAACCCTTTTTAGATCAAGAGGCCACTTGACCGTTCGTGGGCTGCCCCAGATACAAAAGTGGACAGAACAGTTAACGCCAATTCTCTCTCTCTCTCTCTCTTTCTCTCTCTCTCTCTCTCTCTCTCTCTCACACACACACACACACACACACACATATGAGACATTACCTCAAGTACCATATCAGATGGCAGAAATAATGTTATATTTTAAGAGAAAATAATTCTAACTTCATATTTCTCTCCTGATTATGGACCTTGTGTTCTAGATTGCTGGTGATTGTCCAGTCCTTTTTGCACCTATGACTTCTACCACATAATTTTTCTTCTATCTGTATGTATGAAAGGCAGCTGGAAAATTTTGTATTCCAGTCTGCTTGACAATCAAGGCAATATCACATTTTCCAGCAGAGGAACAAAATCCTTGCTGTGTGATTTAACAGTCAGCTCTTGCTTTCAGAACAGTGTACACTTTGTTTATCTGAGGATTAGTGAAAATCCCATAATTCATCACTAGTCTGTCAGAAGTAAGTTTTAGTTGATTTAGTGCTTCATTCTACATTGGAAATGTATACACTTTTACCTTAAATGTTTAATGTTCTTTCTCAAGCACTACTTTATGGCATCACGTTCTATTTATAATAGCTTCAGTTTACTTTTTGAAATGACAGCTCATATTAATGAATTAAGAAATGCTTTATAGAACATTGCTAGGGAGATAAAGACATATGACCTGATAAAATGTCTTCAGGAGACTGTTATAATACAGAGGTTGTATTTTAGGGAGACTGTAAATTTATTTTCACATATACATTAGCCTATCTAATACTGATGATAAAAATTTCAAGTAGGTTATTAAATCCAAAACAGAAGTATACTTTTACCCTACATTCAGGTTTCCCCCCCATAGTGGGTCTTGCAGCTACTGTATTTGGATTCATGTAAATAATCTGATATTGTAGTTAGAAATAAGTCTATGTATTTTGATTTTATCCGTATCATAGATTGCTTCAAGATCTATGAATAGCAAGTGATCTATAAATTGATTAAAACGATAAACAAACAAAATACAAATAATAATGTATGGGAAACAGCGGTCCATTAAAGCCATTCTTTCATGCAGAATATCTGAACTCCTTTCTCCCCCCCCCCAAAGTACATTGGAAAATTAGCTGCCACTTAGAAGGATGTAAGGACACCAGTGTTTTTACCTAAGAAAACGCTGTCACTTATGTTCCCTTTTCTTAAGAAACTCAGTCCCATCACAGATTCCACATTCGCCTCTCATTCTACATCCAGTACTTTATCAAATCTTATCTTTCTGCAAGGCTGTTCCCAAATTTGCTCTTTTCCCATCATAGCAAATCTTTTCCCCCAATGGCAGCTTCTGTATAAGAGGAGTTAAGATCACACCACTAATGTCTTTGCTTCTGAAAGGAAATCCCATCTCACTAAGGTCATAAACACTCACCTTCGTGCTGAGTCTGTCAGCCCTACCAAGTTTAATTATGAAGTCTCTGACATCTGTGTTAGGTGGGCTAAGAACCAAAAGGCCAGGTTGATAAAATAATGGCATTTACCGTATGTTTTTAAAGCACTGAGTGGATTTAGAAGGCCTCATTTGCATCCAGGCAAACATATGAGCTCACAACACATTAGCGCTAGATCTCATTTCTCAGGGTTAGGATTCCACTTTGGGTTCACGGAGTATGATGGGAAAAACCAGAGGGGCAAAGGCAAACATGAAAATGTATACTTTGTGTATTAGCACGGGTCTGTGTCTCCCAACTATCTCCTGCTAATACATGGTTTCCATGAGAGTCTAACCAGTTTATTTGAAACTTCCATAATCCTAAAATGGTGGCTAGTAAGCTGCAGGAACACCTGTAAACTCTGATTCAGTACCATACTTTGTGATGTTGCACTGGCACAGCAGTGTGAACCCCAAATAAGTTTGTACAGCAGGTTTTAGGAGTGGGACAGGACTCATTGAAGAATTTTTCTCGAAGGAATGTCTTGTGTGTACAGTGGCACCTTGGTTCCCAAACTCAATCCGTTCTGGAAGTCCATTCCACTTCCAAAACGTTCGCAAACCAACACGCGGCTTCTGATTGGCCCTGGAAGCAATGCTGACAGCTGAAACAGACGTTCAGCTTCCAAAAAATGTTCACAAACCTGAACACTTCTTCCGGGTTTGCATTGTTCGGGAGCCGATTATGTTCGAGAGCCAAGATGTTCAGGAACCAAGGTACCACTGTACATAAAAAAGTTTCAACTTAAAATGTAAATGTAAAACCATCACAATTTAAGAATAAAAAAGAATAGGCAGGAACCAGCTTAATTGTATACCGTATTTTTTGCTCCATAAGACGCACTTTTTTCCTCCTAAAAAGTAAGGGGAAATACCTGTGCGTCTTATGGAGCGAATGGTGGTCCCTGGAGCTGAATTGCCCAGGGGCCAAAAGCAGATTGTGCTTTTTATTTTACAAAGAGAAAAGGGAGTGTTGAAAGGACCCCGCTCAGCAGCTGATCAGCAGAAGATCGGGAGAGAGATAAGAGTCCCCGGCTCCCTTTCAGCCCCGCCCTCCTTTGTTGAATGTGCTGCAGAGGGAGGTTGTTTGTTTCCCCAGGACATGTGACTGGCTGATTAGATTATCTGTCTGAAAACAGTAGAAATGGCTCCCTTTCCTTAAGATTTTTCAGAAATGTGAGTTAAACCCCATAAAAATGGGGCTTTTCTCTTTGCTTTTCCCCCTTTGCAAAAGGAGCTTTGCTTTTCCCCATTTGCAAAAAAAGCTGCAAAACCTTTAGCTGATCCTCAAAACAAAAACAAAAACAAAAAAACCCCTAGGGCTTTTCCCTTTGCAAAAAAAGCTGCAAAACTTTTAGCTGATTCTCAAAAAAGGCCTTTTGCCTTTGCAAAAACAGCAGCAAAACCTTTAGCTGATCCTCCCAAAAAAACACCCCAAAACCCCAGGGCTTTTCCCTTTGCAAAAAAAGCTGCAAAACTTTTAGCTGATCCTCAAAAACAAAACAAAAAACAAAACAAAACAGGGCTTTTAGAGGAGGAAAACCAGAAAAATATTTTTTTTTTCTTGTTTCCTCCTCTAAAAATGAGGTGCGCCCTATGGTCCGGAGCGTCCTATGGAGCGAAAAATACGGTACATCTCCATTAACATTATTGCTTTCTCAATTAAAGAAATATGCCAACGAAGTTTTCTACTGCTGCAGCTGTTCAAGTTTATTTACATCTATGCAAATTTGCAACCCGGAAAACAGCAATGTTACTGTTTAAACAACTAGTATAAATAGTGAACCGCTCCATTAACAAGAATATAAATAAATTGAGACAGGTTCTCTAGAGCTCCAAGTTTAGGTTATGCAAAAACTTCAACAGCTGTAATATGTAGGTCCTTACAGACTGAGAGGTGTGACTGATGTGAACTGTAGGAATCAACATTTGGTGAATGTATATTTTGTCGCTTTGCCAAAAACCAGGACTTTGCTAATGCTCCTTTCACTGTCTACATCTCTTGCTGAAATAATTCCTTGGAAGAGTATTAAGATACGCATTATGAGAGCAACTCAACGTAATGCTAAATCTATCTATGCATAAGTGCAAGAATTTCTGCTTGCTTGCTTGCTTCAACAATATTTGCTGTCCTTATGCTGCATGCTGTTCAGGGGGTTCTGCTTAACCCCACGAGCCAAATTGGGGGGGGGCACAGAGGTGTGGGGGCAAGAGGGAGGGGCCCCCTGTTGTACTAGCAAAAATCCTTGTGTGGGCATCTGCTAGTGGAACTGGTCAGTTAAATTGACCACTTTCTGGACTTTTAGTACACATAACTGAATGCCTTCCAACTTGGCACCAAAAAGAATGAGCATAACTTAAAGGTTTTATTTTTAAAAACAAACAAACAAACAAACAAACAAACAAACACCAAGACCAACTAAGGCAAATAAATTTTAAAAAGGGCATCTAATGACACAAGTTAAATTTCATTGGCAAAGTGCCATTTTAAGCAATGCAGATACAGTATTATGTTGGGTGCATGGGAAATATCATCCCCGAAAACATCTTGCAACAGTTTCTGAACTGAATTGTAAGTGCAAAAGGTAGTGGGAAGAAAGGGAAAATATACAGTACACGAGAAGTGACATAAAAGTGACCTGGCTTTTTCCACATTGGATGAGATGGTCTTTCCTTTCATTTGGCACCTTCCACTGGTTAAATTGCAAGCTGGCTTGTTATAAATCTTGCTGGAAAGCAGCTACTTCAAATCATGTTCAGCTTCACTTGCTTAAGAAAGTGGAGGATACAATTGACTTTCGTTTTGTGACATTTTAGAGCCATCTTCTGGTTAGCTTTATATACCTATTAGAAATACAGTGGTGTCTAACATTTTTGGATGCTTGTCACATGAAGGGGGGGAATAGCAGTTGTCTTTGATCTGTTGATGATTTTTTTTTTGTATAAATCACTACCATCTGTGTGGCGGGGGGGGGGAGATAATGTTTCAGGGGTGCTTGCTGTTCTTTCTCTTGAGTATTTTAACACAGAAGAGTGAGTGGTCCAGAGATGTCAGGTGGTTATTTATCACCCCACTTTCATCACACACAGAACACACCTTACATTGTCACGTGTTAAATTGTGTAAAAACCTATATGGAAATTGTAAGTCTCCACGTATTGTAAGCCCCAGATATAACCTTCAAAAGAGATTTTCGTTAGCTGGTTGCCATGCAAACTTTATTTGTTAGATAGAACATGTTGTCAGAAGCTGACATTTTAATTAGTTTTTTGGTCATTGGTGATTTACAGTAGCCTCTGAATTCTTAACAGAGTTTAGAGCAGGCATGTCCAAAGTCCATTTTGGGGGCCTAATCCAGCCTGCTGGACGGTTTAATCCATCCCCTGTGACAGTTTATTTCCTGGAATAAAATCCTTTTAAAAAGTTCAAGAACCTCGGTCCTAAAAACAGCTCAACAACTTTGGTTGGTTGGTCAGCCCTCGCGGCCCTTCACTTCATCAAATCTGGCCCTCTTTGAAAAAAGTTTGGACAGCACTGGTTTAGACTTTGTGCGCTGTGTGTGTGTGTGTGTGTGTGTGTGTTGTGTGATAGATTTTGGTGCTATTGTATGGATCAGTTAGTGCATTTAGAAGATTTGCCCAAGGATCTCTGATCAACCTGAGACCATGTTGTTCATTGTAAATCAAAGCACCCTTCCTCTCACCTCCTAAATTACATTGATAGATATCTCAGCATTTTATCTGTGGTGCTGAATGGGGAAATCGTAGTCAGTTTGGATGTATGAAATGTTGAATGCACCGTTAAATATCCAGTAACATAAATTAAGTTCGAAAGGTGTTAACATAAAATACAGCCAATGTGGTACCCGTCAAATCCGACCCAGCCAGTGTGTTCAATGGTCAGGGATAATGAGCGTTACAACCTAACAATATTTGGACGGCACCACATTGGTTATCCCTGCCTTAGAGATATTATTCCTTCCTTCATTCGATCTCTCTCTCATTTTCTCGTCTGACATTCGTGGTCACACAGAGGCCCCATTAAACACACTAATTACTAATCATTTTTCAAATTAGAGTAGATATATTTTGGTTAAAAGTACATAGTGGCTACATGGCTGTAACAAGGAATTTGCACAGGCAACAACATGAATAGTTTAATGCCATACAAGTGTTCCTATGCTTCCAATATTCCACCTTTCATAATCAGGGTTGCTCATCAATTTTGATGTCTGGTTCTTCACAAGAACAACTATTCTCTAACCAGAAGCTTACGTTTGAGGTTCCACCACAGTTCCTTTTAATTATTTTTAACACTTCGCAGGTTACAACGAAAGAGAGAACTGTGGTTGTGGTTTTTAAAGCCATTTTCATCTCAGAACCCCTTTCAGTATCATAGATTACGATACCTCTTCAGTATTTGAAGAATTGCCGCTTAAATAAGGTTTGCAAGAACTTTAAGTCAGGTGGCTGTTACAAGAAGTTGTGTTGTATTCTATGCATTCCTATGCGCCAGGAGAATCAATAAATTTTGCCAACAGGTGTAATGGTTGTGGATAATCACTGTTAACTCTGGCCAGCTGGGCACTTTTCCAGAACTTAATAAGAAAAATTCCAGACTTGAGACCACACTCCATGCACTTTCGGAATTTTTGGCTGCAACTTGAAAACTTAAAATGTTATGCGGACAAGCCTTTGCAAGAGATTTTAGTTTCTTCTAGAACACTCTTGTCATTTTCAGTAAACACACAGCTCCCTTCAGTCATTATTTGCTGCTTGAATACATTTGTGGAGTGGCATATTATTTAAAGAGTGCTTTTTAAACTGGTCTCAATTTAGAAATAACACGAAAAGTTCAGGATGCTACATTTGCAAAATATATATATAATATTGGACTGATTTGATTTAGAAGAACACAGCAGCAGCTTTTAACATGCTGGCTTAATTTGATTATTCATCAAAGTTGTTCCAATGAATGTAATTAGAACATAAAAGTCGAGTCAGTCAAAATGTCTTTGCTATTTAAAAAAGAGGACAAACTTAAAGTTTTGACAGCTACTGCAATTCTATAGTTCATCTCAGAGCTGCAGCTGCAGCAACCTTCCCAGCCTTAATCTCTTGCTGGAAAGAGAGAGATGGGAAGGCTTAAATTCCTTAAATTTCCCTCCCCAATCTTGGAGCAGGACCCATTGTAGAAGTTGCCAAGATGATCCCCCCACATCTCTTCAGCTTCCATTCGTCAGGAAGATTCCCCGCCCCCCTTCCCCAATCTGGATATTATGTGTAAATGTGAGACTTGAGTACCAGACATATTGCTGCTTCTGATGAAGAGTGAGATGGCATTTCTCCAGTATGCATACAGAAATCGGCCAGAGTGCCAGCTGAACTTTACTTCAATGCCAACAAGGTTCTCTCTCCTAAAATGGATGTTGCTGGATGTTCAGAGTTCCAGCTAGCTGTTGCTTCAAAGCAGGGCAATTCACCCTTTCCCTTTTCTGCTTCACATAACAACAACAACAACAACAACAACAACAACAACAACAACAACAACAACAACAACAAATTACTTGTAAAGGTAAAGGGACCCCTGACCATTAGGTCCACTCGTGTCTGACTCTGGGGTTGCGGCACTCATCTCACGTTACTGGCCGAGGGAGCCGGCGTACAGCTTCCTGGTCATGTGGCCAGCATGACTAAGGTTCTTTCAAAAGCAAAGCACTGCTTAATGGTTTTAATGGAATACGTAGGGTTATTTTTTACAAAATAAATACAGTAAATAAATAAATAAATAAATAAATCTAGTTATAGCCATATCCTTAAAGGCTTCACTATGAGACAGCAAATACTACTTATGCATTTTATTTCTGCTTGCACTTTTTCACACAAAAGGGAATATTGAAAAATCATTTGTTTGCCAGATTTATGGAGTGTTAGGCAATAAACTATGATTATTTTCAGCCTTTTGGAGAGATGTGAGTTTTTTGTTTTTTGTTGCGTTGTTCTCGCAGCCAGAAGCAGTAAAGTAATAAATCATGCGATAATGTCATGGATAATTATCATGTTTCTTGGTGTGCTTTGAGCTGCAGGTGTGTTCAGCCGTACTGTTTGGTGCATTTAAGCCACAATATTTACAACCCAGGCAATGAAATGTTTTTGGAATGTTTCCTCATTTTCAGGAAGGATTTTTATTTGGTATAATACGTAACCAACATTTACCATCTGTTGTGAAGGCAAATATTCATTTCATTGTGCAGTTTAATGCTGATCTTCATTCATTAACTTCATATTTTAGCTATGTTATTTTCAAGCTAAAGATCAGCAACAGATGTGGTTTCTACAAGTAGATGTCTGTAATGGTTATCTAGACGGTATATTTAATACTTCAAAAGTAAATAAGGGCAGATTGATATCCCCTGCAATCAACTTCCCTTAATCAACTCCCTTAAAATTACTGAGATTCTGTAAGAAATTGTATATTTTCCCTTCTAAACGAGACAACCTAGTTAGAGCAGCTAGATGGCTAAAATGGCATTCTGGACCCCCTTTCGCCCCACCCTACAACTAAGAGTAACATGAGGGTAACATGCGGGCATTTCCCGTCAGTCCTGCAACTAACCATGTGCCCATATGCTTTCCTGTCGCCCTCCATATTTCCCAAGTATTTTTTGATCAGCAGTTATTTAAGATTTGCCTACATCTCCTCCTCTGTTCTGAATGGGACTTGTGTTTCTCTGAATAGGGGAAGACCAATTGCAGTCGTTAACAGTCGTCAACATGTTTTCCACACCTATCAGCCAATCACCCATTCCCGCCACCCCTCTGAGTAATACCCCTCCCCACTCTCTCACTATATGTAAGGGTCTGGTGACTTCTGTTTCAGTGTATCTGAAGAAGTGTGCATGCACACAAAAGCTCATACCAAGAACAAACTTAGTTGGTCTCTAAGGTGCTACTGGAAGGAATTTTTTTATTTTTTATTTTGTTTTAACTATGGCAGACCAACACGGCTACCTACCTGTAACTCAAGCTATGTAGCGCATCTACATGCAAATAAACCCACAGCACAGCTGAGTACCCACACAATTTAGTTTTCTGGCATCAACGATGCTGTGAAGTTAATAAATGGAGCAAAGTGTCAGTCTGAATTAAGGGAGGAAGAAACAGGTTGTGTTTTACTCTTCCATGGGGTTGTGTGAGCATGCTTTGTGTCATTTCTTGCCCTTGTGCACTCCAATTCAAGATTGCTACTTCCTTTTTAGTACAAAGCACACTGGTAAACTGTGGCTTTCTCTTACCTTCCAAAGTCAGTCATGACTTACAATCCTGGCTTGGATAGCAATCCATAGTTTGTTGGTTTGGATATACAGTTGTACCTCGGCTGCCGAATGCCCTGGGAGTCAAACGTTTCAGCTCCTGAACGATCAAAAACCGGAAGTGAGTGTTCCAGTTTTTGAATGTTCTTTCGGAAGCCGAATGTCCAAAGGGGCTTCTGCGGCTTCCGACTGACAGCAAGAATTTCCTGCAGCCAATCAGAAGCTGTGCTTTGGAAGTTGAACGCTTCAGAAGTTGAATGGACTTCCGGAATGGATTATGTTTGATTTCCGAGGTACGACTGGACCTGCAAATAATGGTTTTTGCTCAAGAGAAGCAACTCCCTTTGAATCAGATCATGGGGAGTGCTCAATCACAAGCCATTTTCTTGTAGTGCTAAACCATAGTTTGGTTTTATGTCTGAGCTGTGTACTGTTATTGCTAGACTAGTTTCACTTTCACGATGAGTTTAATATCTTTCAAAGGCTTTTTACATAAAGTCATTGTTTGCTCTTTTCATCTGAAACACCTGTGATTTGCGCTTGTGGGCAAACCAGGATCAAACCGTAGTTTCCCTGTTCAGACAAAATGACAAACCACGGTTTCCTGAAAACTAGGACCAGAATTTTCTGGTACGAGAGGACAAGGGAACATTGGACACCCTAGTCTCCTTTAGCCTTTTTCTTATGTCTCAACACACTCTTGCTTTCTTAGTCTAGGAAGGCTGTCTAAATTTTCCTTGTTGAATGTCAGCCAAGTCTCAATAGCAGCAGGCGTAGCCATTGCCTTGAGCCTCAGATCAACTCCCCAAGAGCCTTTGCTCTCTCATTTAGAGTTTCTTTGCCAAAAGGAACTGCACTGATGAAGTGTAGCATTCCAAAGGTTATATATATATATATATATATTTAAAAAGAAAGAAAGCAAAATTCTGCCTTCTGCAGAAACAATATGTACTCCCCTGTCCCAAAGCTAATCAGAATTTTATTGCCCAATGTGTTATTTTTTAATATAAAATTACATTTATTGATATTATGCACATGCCTTTGTATTGGTTTTAATCTCAACGAACATGGCATTTGATAGAAAAGAGCACAGTAATGGCATTCCTTACATTCTGTTTTTAAGGGCTGCTTATGAAGAATGAAGTTATACGATGCTTTAATAGTAAATTTGTGCTGTGGCTGCAACACTCGACCTACATACCTGGGAGTAGTCCTTCTGAATCAGGGGTGCCAACTTGAATAAAATAATTTTTTTGGGGGGGAGTAAGCCCCGCCCAGCATAATTGATCACATGATGCAGCGCACAAACATTATTTGACTGAAAATGTCCATCAACTTGGGGATGCCCATCAAATATTTTATTGGAGGAGGGGGCAAAGGATTTGGCCCCTATGTTCTGAATCTATAGGATTGCATTGTGATAAAATGGCCTTTTAGTGTGTACGTGTGGCCTGCCACTTTGTAGAAGACCGAATTGCTAGAAAAGTTGTCCTTTTTAGGTTCAAAATCCCTTTGTTAGGTCACATTGCCAGCTGGGTCCGGGTGACGTCATTTGGCTTCAGTCTTCCTGGTTTCCATGTTACAAGGTTGCCGTTACTCTGAATTCAGCATGAGACAAATGTGAAAAGTGTCTCTCTGCCCCGTTGAGGTTAAAAAATAATTTGACACTGAAATCATTAGTTTTGCTTGTTTAAGGAAGTAAAATGCCTCTACATGTGTGTGTTTATCATGTAGTTTAAACAGGAAGTCTTCCGACTTGCCCATTTGTCCCTGTTGTTTTCATTTCAGGCAGGAACTGTAAGTTGTGGAGACAGTGCAGGTCCTATCCTTGCATCACCGTGAAAGGGATGTGCAAACTGTAGCAGTAACTGCCTCTTTGTAGACATTTCAACACCCTTTGCCACTTTTTTAAAATATCTGTTGCCAAGAGCTGCAGATGTTGGGGGATGAATTCCCATGAAAGGGTATGATTCAGCAACCCAAAGCAGCTTGCCTTTCACAGCCAAAGTAATTAGATTAACAGCTGAATTAAAAACCTACAGTGGCTTCTTTGTCGTGAGGAGTTACAGACGTTGATAACTGACGGTGGGCCAACGAGAGTGCAGCCAAGGAAATAATAGAGAGCTTGACGATATTAATTTGAACGATACTTTCATTTATTGTCATGCGTTGTTCACCTACACATGTGGCCCCTCCAGAAAATTGTTTCGTAGACCTGTGACCACCAGCAGCAAGCTGACGCAGCACCTCTTCCATTTGTCCACATGACCAGTAGATTTGAGGATTATCAATACATGTCTCCACATCTCATCTGGACCCACATCCCTCAAGTGGGATTAATTTTCATCTCCGTCTCAATTATTCTGCACATATAATTTCAATATATTTTAAAAAATACAATCTAAATTTCTTCCAATCTTCCTGCACTGTTCCCTTTCCTTGGTCGCGTAGTCTCGCTGTCAGCTTGGCAAGTTCCATAAAGTCAACCTTAGAAGTCCTTAAAAGCTCAGGACATATCTTAGAGAGCATTTCTCCCTGAATGAGTCCGCTCACCTTTCCAAATCAGTGGGGCCAAGATGATTTGAACCAGCATGGCCTTTACAGCTGTGTTCCTGAAACTCTAACATGAGTTCCCTTTGAAGGTTCAACAATCCTCCTCTTCTCTTGACCTTTACAAAGAGATTGCAAATCTCACCCTTTCTGGAAGGCATTTTGGGACTTAAGTTGCTTTTTCAATTATTTAAATGAATACCATGCTACTGGATTTGTTTCTCATACTTGTTTCTTGTTTGTGGAATATACTGTTGGCTTTTATTTTAATGGCTTTAATTATTTTAAGTCACCCCAAGCTTTCTTTGGAAAAGTAGAAGTGGACAAAATAAATAGAAATAGAGAGGGAGAGGGAGAGAGGATATGACACAAGGATTTTTTGAGTGGGATAGATCAACCATGGATATACAGTGGTGCCCCACTAGACGAATGCCTTGCTAGACGAAAAACTCGCTAGACGAAAGGCATTCGCTAGCGGGAGGCTGCCCTGCGAGACGAAAAAAGTCTATGGGGCTGCCTCGCAAGACAGAAAATTAATTTTTTTTGCGCGAAAACCTCCGCGCTCCATTGCCGCTTCGCTAGATGAAAAATTCGCTCTACAAAGACACTCGTAGAACGAATTATTTTCATCTAGCGGGGCACCACTGTATTCGAATTTCAGTCATTGCTTTGGCTCAAACCTTATACACCTAGCAGTTCAGTATTGGAATGGTATTGAGACTGCTGTGCCCCCTCCCTGCTCCCCAGTGCCTGCTGCAGGATCCATTGAAGTTTTTCACCCACATAATGTGGCAACTATCCTCCCTTTGTTTCGCCTAACTCAACCTGGGTAATGAAATGGAACTGCCATGTCAAATTTTGGCCATCAGCTCACTTTAACTGCCTAGCACCCCCCCCCAAAGGTCAGCAGTTCATTTCACATACCTGTCTATGTGTGGATTTTTACGACCGGCGTATAAATCAACCAATGAAGGAGAGCCGATGATATCCCACAATACTATCTTGCAGATAAAAGTCAGAGAAAGAAATTATCAGCAAGTTGCGTTTGGGGTCCTTTGTGGGTTTATTGCATCGATTGTTTAGCTCTGAAGGACCCCTTCGATTTTCGAAGAAGGTTATTGACATCCTGGTTACCCGAGTTCCACAGTAGCTCTGGTCATTTGTGCTGCTGAACAATTATGTGTGGGGTTTTCTTTTCGTGCTGGCACACCGATAATTTGGTGATGGAATATCATGGCTAGGCTTCCGATATCGGTAAAAGGGGCTTTGTATAGTTTACACGCTGAAAAACCTAAGAAGGAAATAACCAAGCATGTTGGGAAGAATAAATCTATTTGAATTGGATATGTGCCTATGAGAATGAACTGGTGGTAGCAGTCATGTTTGTATTTGGCTACACTATGGGAATGACTTCAGCAAGGAGAAACTGGGATCAAAATGCTCTGCTAATAACACTTACCATACTTTATTAGATTTTCAGGACATTGTAGTTCTTTCCATTCTGTTTGTATATGAGCCTCAGTTTAGAAGTTCATCTTTAAGAGACATGAACACATGATCATATATTGACATTAGAACCTGAGACATGCAGGAATCTCTTGTCCGCGCTCAGCCCACTTCTCATCCCTCTATGGATCATAGTTTCTTGTTTTGTTCAGACAAATAAACCATGGTTACCATGTTCAGAACCAGCCAGGATACTAAATGAACTGCAAAGCGTGGTTTGAGATCCTGATTTGTTCTGAACCTGGCAACCATAGTTTACTGGTAACAGGCAACTATGGTTAATTGGAGACTTCAGAGTTAATTGCTGTGCATAACAAAGGGGTAAGATAAAGGGTGAATGCAGGGGCAAAAGGTTTGATCTGAACTGAAGCAAAGAATCTGGATCTGATTACCTTTGTTAATTGTATTACCATTACCCTGCCCCTTCCCATAGACTAATGCTCTTTTTCGTGATATTGACCAATATTAAATTATTCTGTTGCAACTACTGAGCTTCTTGGGCTTGCCGATCAGAAGGTTGGCGGTTCGAATCCCCGCAACGGGGTGAGCTCCCATTGCTCTGTCCCAGCTCCTACCAACCTAGCAGCTGGAAAGTATGCCAGTACAAGTAGATAAATAGGTACTGCTGCAGCAGGAAGGTAAATGGTGTTTCCGTGTGCTCTGGTTTCCATCATGGTGTTCTTTTGTGCCAGAAGCAGTTTAGTCATGCTGGCCACATGACCCGGAAAGCTGTCTGTGGACAAATGCCGGCTCCCTCGGCCTGAAAGCAACATGAGTGCTGCACCCCATAGTCAATTTTGACTGGACTTAACCATCCAGGGGTCCTTTACCTTTAAATTTTACCTGCAAAATTAGGACAGTTAATGACTCCATTGTGGGATAAGCGATGACTTTTTCTGGCATGGGAGTTGAGTTAGATCTTGGTAAGGATTTGGACTGTCCTTCAAGCAAGAGGCTTCATTCAAGGACCTATTCCAGTCAGACAAAAATATTCAGAATGTGAAGGTTGGTCAATGAGGTGTGCGGCATGGGGAACATTCCAAGGGCCGCATCAAGGGGTGTGGAAGGCACATTCGGCCCCTGAATCTAAGGTTTCCCATCTTTGTTGAAGAGATAGGATGTGCCAGTGTTGTTTTCATCTGCTAAAAGAGGATCACAGATTAAGGTGCGGAAACTGGCAAGGAAAAAAAAATACCTGTGAGAGGTGTAGTGGTAACACTAGAAAGAAATGGATTCACAGGTAGTTATTGAAAAATCTACAAATCCTTTCAATGTTACACAGCTGCTATGAAAGGAAAGGGGTATCTATTGGGCCAGATGGTTCATTGGCAGTTTTTCACAAAAATGTACAGGCAAAGTCTCATGGTATTTATGACACACAGACCAAAGTCTGGCATTGCATTGACTTCCAATTTGAAAACATCTGGTCTAAAATTTAAAAGAGGATAGATTTTTTTGAAGGTGAATTTTCTAGGTCAGCGTCTCTTTTTCTAAAAGTAAATTTAAAAGGGAAAAGTTTGTAATAACATGTCTGCCTGTGATGTATAATTTACATAATGTAAAGAGGATCTTATAAATTTAATGCAGCTTATTCATGCAGATTTTGTTGGGTTTTTAAAACTTTCTGTGGCTTGTAATTATCCACTGATAAGGCACATATGGGGATAGATGTTTTTGCTAGAAATAAACACACTGAGCTCAAGAAGGAATATCACAAAGCTATTATTAAAGTTCCTCTTTTAAAAATAATAATAATAATGAGTAAATGCTTTTGTGTCTTTCCATCTTGATTTGAGGGATTGAGAAATCAGGAAGGAATGCAGGAGGGTGGGAGCTGGAAAATGAGAAAGCCTCCATGTGTCTGGTCATCAATTTACTCCTCTTGTTTCCCTGTCTCCAGGATTCCTCTAAATAGCTAAAGAATTGGAAAAAAGGGGGAAGGAATTTGAATTTTCTCTAAGCAACAAATTTCTCTCTCTCTCTCTCTCTCTCTCTCTCTCTCTCTCTCTGTGTGTGTGTGTGTGTGTGTGTGTGAATTATAGTTTGGGTGTGTAGACACTGTCAATTCCTGATCATTTTCTAAATGTCGCTTTTCTGTAGCCAGTAGATTCTTTACAAATGAAGGAACCATTGGCCAGTGTGTTTCAAGAGCAACCCGTCAATTTTGTTGCATGTTCCGCTCAGATAGTGGATAGAAATAACACTGAGATCCCCTGCACCAGTGTTCCTTTTCTTCATTCCCCCTTTAATAAAGGTGAAGATAAAGGGACCCCTGACCATTCGGTCCAGTCGTGTCTGACTCTAGGGTTGCGGCACTCATCTCGTTTTATTGTCCGAGGGAGCCAGCGTACAGCTTCTGCGTCATGTGGCCAGCATGACTAAGCCGCTTCTGGTGAACCAGAGCAGCACACGGAAACACCATTTACCTTCCCAACAGAGTGGTACCTATTTATCTACTTGCACTTTGACGTGCTTTCGAACTGCTAGGTGGGCAGGAGCAGGGACTGAGCAACGGGAGCTCACCCCGTCGCAGGGATTCGAACCGCCGACCTTCTGACTGGCAAGCCCTAGGCTCTGTGGTTTAACCCACAGCGCCACCCGCCTCCCATCCCCCTTTAATAGATAGGAGTTAAATAATAAGGCTCTAAAACTAATTAAAGAAGCCTTCTTTCCATATCCAGATTGCAATCCCGTGACATAACCATTTCTTAGCTTTTGTCTGTACAGTTCCTAGTCCAAAGTATGTCTTGCAGTATTGATGATGACACAGGCAGGTAGACAACAATCCACAGTTAGATTATACGAGGATTACAGAAGCAGAGAGTTAGAAAAGTTCTCTGTTTTGTATCTTGTTCTTTGCCCTTGAACTTTGTGCAAGACTTATGGAAGATTAGGGGGGAAACTACCACAATCTCTTCAAGTAAAGACCTGTAGGTGCATCAAACGATTCCTCTGCAAACATGTTTTGGGTAGTTCAAAAACAGTGGTCCCTCCAAGGCCCCTTTCTAGAAGAAATCCAAAGCACAATGAAATACTAAGCCCTTTTTCTGACTCCAGGAACATGTAGTTCCCCTTCCCTTTGGAAGTGAGAAGGAAGGAAACCTCACGTATATTGGAATAGCAGGGGCATTTTACCAGACACATACTTCAGCATTTCTGTTCTATTTACCTGTTCTTGGAGATATATCTTAATGGTCTGGCGTGAAATGAGGTGGCTGTCATAAAAAAAAACTAAGATCCGATCTCCCGGGAAGACAATGGATATAAATTTGGATGTGCATTTTTGTAGTTTACCGAATTTGCAAGTCAAAATAACATCCTAGTGAGAGAGGAAAAAAGATAAGCTGAGTATCTGAACTAGATTTTGTGTTAAGTGGTTTGTATTTTTATTTATTTCTTTAGGTGAAATGGAAATACCAGATTCTGACGATCCTTTAGGCCAAATGGATGGACATGACAGACCAGTTCCAACACACAAAGGTAATAATAGTTTGTTTAAATACTAGCCTTATCAATCCTGACAGCCAAAGGGTTTGTTTTATGATCTACTTTTTTCCACTGGAAGAATGGTTATGTCCCTGTGGAAATGGCAGTAATTTAGTCAGTGGCTCATGTGCACTCTTTATAAAGATTTGAGGAGTGACGTTATTAGCCCTCTAGTATTGCCCATGCCGGGTTGCTCAACCAATGCTACTGTGTCCTTTCTTCTAGCAGATCAAGATGATCAGGTGACAGCAAAAACTGCAAGATTATTAGCTAGGGCAAGAGGATTGGTAGTTTAGACCACAGCGCCACCCGCTTCCTTAATAAACAAGCACACAATCACTGATAGGTCCACCCGCCATTGTGAGGCTCAAAGCAATGAAGATGATGCCTCCCCAGCTGTTGCCATTGGCTGTGGGTTTCTTGTGATGTCACAAAAGCACTTGGCAACTGAGTGGATATAAAGGCAGGCCAGGGGGGAAGCCCTTTCCTATTTCCAACAGGACACACCTGGCAATGGATGTGAGATTTGAACTGCTAGGTTGGCAGGAGCTGGGACAGAGCAACGGGAGTGCACCCCATTGCATGGATTCGAACCAGTGACCTTCTGATCGGCAAGCCCAAGAGGCTCAGTGGTTTAGTCCACAGTGCCACCTGTGTCCTGAATAAATAAGCACACAATCACTGATAGCTCACCCCGCATTGTGAGGCTCAAAGCAATGAAGATGATGCCTCCCCAGCTGTTGCCATTGGCTGTGGGTTTCTTGTGATGTCACAAAAGCACTTGGCAACTGAGTGGATATACAGGCAGGCCTAGGGGAAAGCCCTTTTCTGTTTCCAGCAGGACACACCTGGCAATGGATGTGACATTCAGCACTGCCCACGTTTCTTCCACTTGCGGGAGGCAAACTGGTGAATGGAAGGAGGCAATCCTCTGGTAGTGGGATGCTAGGGAGCGATAATAAGGCAAGTTTGCTTGCTTGAAGGCTGTTGGTATCCATGGTTGGAAGCTGGCGGACATCTCATGATGGACCTAAGAGAAGCTGGCAGATGTTGGTGGATGGATGGCAGTGGCTTTTGTATTCGGAAGTTGGTGGAGGCTACAAGGCTAAAGCAGGCTGATGTTTGTGGATGTCGGCTGATGGAAGTTCACCTCTGGAAACCAGTCAACAGAAGCCAGTGGATATTTGTGGATTGCAGCCAGGGCCCGAACATATGTCATGTTTTTGGATGTCGGCTGGTATTTGTTTGTGTGAGTACATGGGAGGTTTCAAATGTGGTTGAGGCAGAATGGTGTTTGCATGTTCATGAATGTGATGTGTGGAAGGTAGATACATTCATGAATAGATGGAACCCATGGGATGAGGGATATAGGTTTTAGAGAATCAGAGAATCAAATTTGGGAGGGACCATGAGGGTTATCTAGCCCAACCCCTTACAATGCAGGAATCTTTTGCCCAATGTGGGGCTTAAACCCACGACCCTGAGATTAAGAGTCTCATATATTTTGTGTTTTCCTGTTGTAATGTTGTGAACTGCCCTGTGATCTTTGGATGGAGGGCAGTATTCAAATAATAATAATTATAACAACAACAACAACAACAATACCAGCTGTAATAATAAAGGTTTTTAGCAGGGGCCATTAAAAAAAGATCTAATACAGTCAAACCTCAGTTGTCAAACGAAATCTGTTCCCGAAGACTGTTCAACAACCAAGGCGCAGCTTCCGATTAGTTGCAAGAGCTTGGATGTTCGGGTTCCGTAAAACATTTGAAAACGAGTGCACTTACTTCTGGGTTTTCAGCGTTCAGGAGCCGAAATGTTTGAAAATGGAGCCGTTCGAGAACTGAGGTTTGACTGTACAGTCGTACCTTGGATCCCAAACGCCTTGCAAGTCAAACGTTTTGGCTCCCAAATGCCACAAACCCGGAAGTGAGTGTTCTGGTTTGAGAACGTTCCTTGGAACCCGAACGTCTGACGCGGCTTCTGCAGCTTCCTGCAGCCAATCAGAAGCTGTGCTTTGATTTCCAAATGTTTCTGAAATTGATTGGACTTCCGGAACGGATTCCATTCGACTTCCAAGGTACAACTGTATTTGATTATTGATATAACCCCCCAAAATATATTTTCTATAGTTAAGTTTTTACCTCTATCTTCAGTACATTTTATTTTATTTTAAATAACCGTTACCTTGAATAAAATTAAGGAAAATGCAAAGATATTTATGTATCTCCAGGAGTCTCCCAAGATTCAGCTTGACTTGTTAACCAGACATTGTTTGTGTTTGCTTCCCTATCTCACACCCAGCCAAGATCTCTGCATGTACAGAGGACCAGCTAAGGGAAGCGGCCAGCCTTTCTCTGGAATAATATTCCAAAAGACATAGAACACAGCGCAGGACCTCTCCCTGAGTCTTCTAGTGTATGCAGAAGACTCCGGGGAAAGGTGACACAATTTTTCATCTGCTTTCCAAATACCACTTTGGAGAAAGAGGGGAAACGGCAAGCTCCTGCAGCTTCCTGATTTCTCCAGAGCCCCATACAATGTTAAGCAAGACTCTGGCCTTTCTCCAAATACTCTTTATATTTCAGTGGACCTAGTGATGGGGGCTGGGCATGATTTCATTTCATGCCTTCTGCAGTTCATAGGGAACTCAGGAGACGGGGAACTCACCAGAGCAGAGAGGTTATTGTTTCTGGCAACTTGGAGAGTTTATGGGAGTCTTGAGTGTCTTGACATTTAGCAAAACATCGGGTCTGAAGAATGACATAGTGGCACAATATGGCTAAACAGGTGTGGATCATAGAAAGGGTTAAATTTGACCAGGCTTCCTCAAACTTGGCCCTCCAGGTCTTTTGACACTATAATTCCCATCATTCCTGGCCACTGGTCCTGCTAGCTAGGGATCATGGGAGTTGTAGGCCAAAAACATCTGGAGGGCCAAGTCTGAGGAATCCTGAATTTGACTGTGGTTATAGCTATTAATTAATTAAATTTATATACTGCCCTTCATCCTAAGATTTTATTTATTCAGTCTTTTGGCAAGTGTGTAAAGCTGAATGCACAAAAGTTAAAGTTGTGAGTTACTTTTATTATAAAATAAGCTTTCGTTCTTTTTTACACTTTGATATGAAAACGGATTTTAAAATACAGTTGTACCTTGGTTGACGAACGCCTTGTGAGTCGAAAGTTTTGGCTCCCAAACACTGCAAACCCAAAAGTGAGTGTTCCGGTTTGCGAATGTTCTTTGGAACCTGAACGTCCAACATGGCTTCCAACTGGCTGCAGGGGCTTCCTTCAGCCAATCAGAAGCTGTGCCTTGGTTTCCGAACATTTTGGAAGTCTAATAGACTTCCGGAAGGGATTACGTTCGACTTCCAAGGTACCAATGTACACAGTTTTGTACCTTTTTGAGCAAAGAACTGCAGCGCAGAATTTGGAGAAGTGCCAGAACTGAAGGACAACTGCATTCTGATTTGACGATAATCCTGGGAAGTGTGAATCAGGCTGGTTTGCTTTAAAATAATGGGCCAAATGTATCCCTGGAGCCAGCAAGTTCCCTTGCCAAAATTCCTCAAAGTTTGCTGCTATTGCTAAATTTACTGTGGCGTGTGCAAAATTGTCCAGCATTTTCATCAGCGCTTTTGCCTCCAACAGTTGTCTCATATGCTATCCCTTCTTCAACCAACCCACCTAAATCAGTTACTTAAATCAGAGCCAGTGTGGTGTAGTGGTTAAGAGCGGTAGACTCATAATCTGGTGAACCGGGTTCGCGTCCCCATTCCTCCACATGCAGCTGCTGGGTGACCTTGGGCTAGTCACACTTCTTTGAAGTCTCTCAGCCCCACTCACCTCACAGAGTGTATGTTGTGGGGGAGGAAGGGAAAGGAGAATATTAGCTGCTTTGGGACTCCTTTGAGTAGTGATAAAGCGGGATATCAAATCCAAACTCTTCTTCCTCTACCTTCTCTTCTTCTTTGTGCCTCGCACCCACTCAATGCCACCAATCATGAAATGAGCTGGGGGAAATTGAAATATATTTTTATATAGACATTCTTTGCACAGCTCAACCACCACCCAAATCTCTGACTGCTATTTATTTTTTTGGAGGGGGGGGGGCAAAGCGTTGGGCACGAAGGAATGAAGTGATCTGTTAGGAAATGTCTCCAACAAGAAAGCCTTCTCTAAAATTTGGTTTAATTTACTCTGCCGTGATTTGAGTTTAATTTACTAGAACTTCAGATACTCTAGCGTATGCTTACTTATCTTTAAACATCTGAGAGTTGAATAAGTGAACCTTATGTTCCTAATGCTACCGCTGACATGCACTCTGCGTCGCCCCAGCATCTCAGAACAGAACACCCTTTTAAAAACAACTTTTTGATTACCGCAGGCCTTTTCCTTTACAAGCTATTTCATAGCACGAATTGCAATTTGGAATGTTACACTGTGGAACATTCTAATAATTGCGCTTGGCTCTCTGCCAGCGTGCATGCTTTCTGGCTGCGTAACACACACCTATCCTGTCTGAATCAACCTGTCGAGCATCTGATGTGCAGCGGAACTAAAATAGGGTGCATTCATTTTAAGGCAGTCTTCATTTTAGCTGAGCATGGATATGTTTAATTCCAGTCCTGTTTGTCCTTATTTTGCACACTGCTCTGTTGTTGTTGTTGGTTTTTTGTTTTTTGGCAAATTTGTTTGCTTCCTCTGGATAGCTGTGTTATGAAGCGCAAATCCATGTGTTAAAACAAAATTAAAAAATTCCTTCCAGTAGCACCTTAGAGACCAACTAAGTTTGTTCTTGGTATGAGCTTTCGTGTGCATGCACACAAAAGCTCATACCAAGAACAAACTAAGTTGGTCTCTTAAGGTGCTACTGGAAGGAATTTTTTTTATTTTTTATTTTGTTTTGACTATGGCAGACCAACACGGCTACCTACCTGTAACTAAATCCATGTGTTGTGTTTGAAATAGCTACATTAGATACACATTTGGGCACCTGCTGTGGTTTATGGTACTTGATGGATTTTGTATCTTGCTTTTGTGGAAGCAGCTATTAAATATGTAAACAGCCTGTAAATGCAAACACAGATTTTCAGGTTTGTTATAACAGCAGAAGAAACAAAAAGCAAAGCCAAACGCATCTGACGGCGGAAATAAGTTCCTGAGAGAATTGTTCAGTACAATGGGGGAGCGTGGAAGTATCATCATGAACTGTGAGACTTCGGAAATGTCTCTGAAGAATGGAATGGCCACCAAACTGAATGCAGTCTGCCTGCCCAACAGCTTAAGACCATCCTAGAATCATAGAATTATACAGCTGGTGGAGACCTCAAGGACTGTCTAACCCCGTGGTTCCCAACATGGGGCACACGCCCCACAGGGGGGCAGTTCATTTTTAAGGGGGGCAATTCGAGAATGAGTTATTAACAATGAATGGCCTTTTAGGCTTCCTCCACATGAATAGGAGTTCACTTTTTGAATAATAAGAATTATATGTCACGGGGGAGGGGCGCATCAGGATTAGGTGGGGCATGGCAAAAAAAGAAAAAGGAAAAGAAAGGTTGGGAACCACTGATCTAATCCAACCTCCGGCAATGCAGGGATCTCAACTAAAGCATCCGTGATAGCCAACCATCCAACCAACGTCTGCTTTAAAACTTCCAATAAATCAACAAAAAATGTGCCTTGATAATAATCTAGGCATGGGGAACTGGATTCAGCTGGCAGGCCAGTTCCTTATTCACCACTGCCACCCTGGCCCGGTTCGTCACCGGACATCGCAATGATGCTAGGTGGCTTGTTTTTGCCTGCGCACATGGAGGTTGCTTAGCTCCATGCACTGCACTTTGCAAGCCCTGACAATCAGCTTGGCAGGTGCCAATCATCAGGTCATCAGCAATGCCTGGAACCCCCAGTTGGCCCAGTGGCATCCCCACTTCCTCCACTCAGGTGGTCCACAGCCTTGTGGGCCAAATATGGAGGCCTGGTGGGCCTAATCTGGCCTGTGAGCCACAAGATTCCCACCCTTGTTCTAGGCCTTGACTATCATGAAGTGTGTGAGACCGTTACTAAGTCCTCATTTGCTTGTCCCACTGTTGCTCTTATCACTTGCACAGTGACTTATGTATGGTGACTGAAGCCCTACAATGATGCCTTCTAGGAAGAGAGGATAAGCTGGAATCAGAAGAAATAGGGTTTTTTTCTGTGGTGGCTAGAGTTGTGGAGCAGATCCCAGGGCTTGCCAATTAGAAAGTCGGCGGTTCGAATCCCCCCAACGGGATGAGCTCCCGTTGTTCTTTCCCAGCTCCTGCCAACCTAGCAGTTCAAAAGTGCACCAGTGCAAGTAGATAAATAGGTACCGCTGTGGCAGGAAGGTAAACTGCATTTAAGTGCACTCTGGTTTCCGTCACAGTGTCCCATTGTGCCAGAAGCTACTGTTAGGTCCATCATGAGACGTCCAACTTCCAACCACAGATACCAGCAGCCTTCAAACAAGCAAACTTGCCTTATTATCGCTCCCTAGCAACCCACTGCCAGAGGATTGCCTCCTTCCATTCACCACTTTGCTTCCTCCAAGTGGAAGAAACCTGGGCAGTGCTGAATGTCACATCCATTGCCAGGTGTGTCCTGCTGGAAACAGAAAAGGGCTTTCCCCTTGGCTTGCCTTATATCCACTCAGTTGCCAAGTGCTTTTGTGACATCACAAGAAACCCACAGCCAATGGCAACAGCTGGGGAGGCATCATCATCATTGCTTTGAGCCTCACAATGGTGGGTGGACCTATCAGTGATTGTGTGCTTGTTTATTCAGGAAGCGGGTGGCACTGTGGTCTGAACCACTGAGCCTTTTAGGCTTCCCAATAAGAAGGTTGGTGGTTTGAATCCCCGTGACGGGGTGAGCTCCCGTTGCTCTGTCCCAGTTCTTGCCAACCCAACAGTTTGAAAGCATGCCAATGCAAGTAGATAAATAGGTACTGCTGTGGCAGGAAGTCAAACAGTGTTTCCATGTGCTATCATTTCTGTCACAGTGTTCCATTGCGCCAGAAGTGGTTTCGTCATGACCTGGCAAGCTGTCTGTGGACAAACACCGGCTCCCTCAGCCTGGAAGCGAGATGAGCGCCACAACCCCATAGTCACCTTTGACTGGACTTAACTTCCCATGGTCTTTTACCTTTTTAATATGCGGATCCCCCTTCTTTTTATCAATTAGGTGGGCTGTAATAACTTTTTAAAGGCTGTTTTTAAGGGTATGTAAGAGATAGGGGCCTCTATTTTTTATTGCGATGTCCAGCTGATGATATTGG
The DNA here is from genome assembly GCF_009819535.1 of Lacerta agilis. NCBI lineage: Eukaryota > Metazoa > Chordata > Lepidosauria > Squamata > Lacertidae > Lacerta > Lacerta agilis. The sequence continues at coordinate 49,887,475 of NC_046322.1, forward strand.
GTATTGTTTTTACCCACTTTCCAGTAGGCAAAAGCAAGCCAAGGAAGTGGTATTTAAATTATATCCTTTGCAGGCTCTAGCCTTGCCATGATATCTCAAACTGCTGCAAAAAATATTGAGAACTGTTAGGGATTGTTGCACCATTTCAAAGGCAGGTGCAACACTGTTCTGTGAGTGGAAAGAACGTACTGCCTCAAAAAAAAAAAAAAATGAAAGGCAGGTGTTATGTGTTACGAACAAATTCATTCACAAAGCTAAATAAAAATGTTAAAATAATCATTTGCAATTGAAACATTTTTTACTAGAAATGATTTGAACTACCGTATATTGCGGCGTATAAGACGACTGGGCGTATAAGACGACCCCCAACTTTTCCAGTTAAAATATAGAGTTTGAGATATACTCAACCACAGATTTTCCACCCAGCGTATAAGACGACCCCCGACTTTTGATAAGATTTTCCTGGATTAAAAAGTAGTCTTATATGCCAGTATATACTGTATGTGTCTACTTTAGGCTTAAGTTATTTCGTTTTATTGTTAATAGGAAGTAACAGAATATTTTGAGCATGCTAATTTTAAGCTGAAACAACCTGCTTCCTAATTATTCCAATGCTGTCATGAATCGTTGAAGTGAGGCATGAGGATTTCTGATCAAGTGACAAATCCAATCAGAGTACCGGTACATATCGAGAAAACCTTTTGGTTAAATTTGTTTCTACAGAAGCAAAGAACTGTCAACCCAGGTCTCAGATAACCACGTCTCTATCTGCACAGATAATGCTTAATCTTAAAAACCACAGACCTGAAATGATTTTCCAAAACTGTTCATAAATAAGGGCCCCCAGGCAGTTGCTTATCCCAGCTCGGCTTTGATCTCTTTTTGACCTTTCCCCTTTTCAGGCTACTTTTTGACCTTTTTGGAACCAGTAAACAATATCACCATAGTCCAGGGCCAGACGGCAATTCTCCACTGCAAAGTCGCAGGAAATCCATCGCCAAATGTCAGATGGTTAAAAAATGATGCGCCAGTGGTTCAAGAACCAAGAAGGATCACCATAAGGAAAACAGACTATGGCTCACGACTCAGAATCCAAGATCTTGACACCACCGACACTGGGTATTATCAATGCGTGGCTACAAATGGGATGAAGACCATCACTGCAACAGGAGTTCTGTTTGTAAGGCTGGGTGAGTTACTTTGTTTTAAACTCTGGCTTTTATAGCTAGGTTTATTGCTTTATAGACTAGCTCCTAGTTTTCACAATCACAAAATGAGAAATTAATTCACTGGGTCCCCCCTCCTTTTTTTTTTTAGAAAATAAATTGCAACATGAAAGAAAATCAATAAAGTCCTTGCCCGAGGCATCGTCCTCAGCACAGAACGTCTGGGTTGAACCTGATACCATTTACTAGTAATAAAAGAAAGTAGATACAGATGGAATGGTCTGTAAATACGAAGTTCGGAGAACAGCACAAATGTGAAATAAGGTTTAGTCTAAGGCACAGAGAGGCAAACTCCCATTGCTTCACGTTTCGCAGTACTGCTTGAACTCATTCTGTTCTCACTGGCCAGAAGAATTAAGTAGCTGCTCCCCATCTGGTATTCATAGCTTTGGCCCCAATCTTTGCACATGATGCCTAAAAATCAACACGGGTATTTTACTGCACGATGGATATCCCCAAAACTGTATTGACTGAAGTAATAAGTTGCACACTGGGTTTTGTATTGGGGTACTGACCAGTTTGAAGTCTTTTTTGTAATGGCACTAACTATGAAGGATGCTGTATCCTCTATGCCTATTTATTCTAATAATTTCCACAGGTTACTTAAGTAATAATAATAATAATAATAATAATAATAATAATAATAATAAAAAAATCTATATACTGTCCTATACCCGGGGGTCTCAGGGCAGTTCACAGAATAAAATCAATATATAAAACCACAAAATACATAATAAAAATAAAAACAACCCAATAGCCCCCCCACCCCACCCCCCCAAAAAAACATTTTAAAAGGGCATAGGATGTAAAAAGGAACATTTCTGCCTGATGCCTAAAGGTGTATAATGAAGGCACCAGGAGAACTTCCTTGGGGAGAGCATTCCACAGATGGGGAGCCACTGCAGAGAAGGCCCCGTTCTCATGTTCGTGAACACAAACAATGAGAAGTACCACAGTGGTAACAACAAAACCACTGCACATCGGCTGAAATAATAATGACAACAACAACAACAACAACAACAACAACAACAACAACAATAATAATACCAAAGATACTGTAATGAAAAATCAAACAATGGAACCAAATACACTTATATACATGTAACGTATATGACCAAAATCAATACAAAAGAACCATTCAGCTTGAGATGTATTCAAACAGCTCAGTGCCAACATAAGTTTTCAAAAGTTCACTAGGACAGAAAAACAAAGCTGTCGGTAGTGAGATGTAGTCATCTTGAATTCTTTCACAGAGAGGCAGCTGTTTGAATACATCTCAAGCTGAATGGTTCTTTTGTATTTATTTTGGTCATATACGTTACATGTATATAAGTGTATTTGGTTCCATTGTTTGATTTTTCATTACAGTATCTTTGGTATTATTATTATTATTATTATTATTATTATTATTATTATTATCATCATTATTTCAGCCGATGTGCAGTGGTTTTGTTGTTACTTTTCCCGTTCTCATGTTGCCACCCTCCGGACCTCTGGATGAGGCAAACAAAGAAGGGCCTCAGAAGTAGGTTCATATGGAAAGAGGCAGTCCTTGAGGTATTACGGTCCTGAGTCGTTTAAGGCTTTATAGGTCAAAACCAGCACTTTGAATCGGGCCCGGAAACTCATTGGTAGCCAGTGCAGTTCCTGGACCAGGATCAGTGTAATATGTTCAAACCGTCTTGCTCCGGTGAGCAACCTGACAGCTGAATTCCGCACTAGCCAAAGTTTCCAAACCATCTTCAGAGGCAGCCCTTTGCAGTAATCTGACCTTGAGGTTACCAGAGCATAGTCAACAGTAGTTAGGCTATCCCTGTCCAGATAGGGGCATAGTTGGACCACCAGCCGAAGCTGATGGAAGGCACTACTGAGCCTCGAGTGACAGCAAATCACAGCATCTCAGAATTTATCTGTGTTTTCAACAAAGGTCATACAGCAGTACCTGCAAATCGTGTTTTAACGGTTGAATTAGCTTTAATAGTGTTTAGCAGGAGAATGATGCATTGACCAATAGGATGCTTTCTGGTGTGCACAAAACCTCATTTACCATATTTGATCCAGCAATGATAAGATACTGATTTGCACTTTTGAAAGTAACACAAAATAAGAGTGGGGTCGAAAATACTTCCCCCCCCCACACTGAGGAAAAAGCATTGTTAAAAAGACTATACTTGTTTTAATGCAGTTTTCCAAGAGCCAAAGCTATTTAATAATTTCTGTTTATTCGTTTATAGGTCCAACACACAGTCCGAACCACAATTTCCAGTAAGTACAGAACTACTTGTGATTATTTTACTGGGTGTCCTAAGTATTTTGATACAGAAGGCTCAGTCAGAGAACCATTAAATGAAGCTGGAAGTCATCTCATGTCTTTACTTTTCAGAACGATTGAAGGGATCTTTGGAGACTAGCATTGTGCTTTATTTGGTTTCACTTTGACAAAATTGTCTTGCCTTGTTTCTGCAGGCAGGTTTAACGTTTTAAAAGTGCAATACATTGTGATGGTATTTGTATGGCGATAGTTTCAGAACACTTAATGTTAGCAGAAAACAGCCTTGGGTCCCTATAATTCTAACTTTTACCTAGTTTATTTTACCATTACCCCAAAACTCAAGTTCAATCAGATTCTGAAGACGTTATTTTTGAGTAATCATTGTAATATAAATTGGTTTGTACTTCATGATTTTTACTTCTTGGCTATAATTTATCTCAACTTCATATTAGATGGGAATGTTTCTCTTTCCCTTTCAAGATATTTGAATGTATTTTGTATCCATTTATATAATTGCACAAATCTGCTTGTATGATATCTCAAGGGTTGAGGAGATAAGGCTGCACAGTTGGAAACTAAATTCATAATATTGTCAAGTGTATTATCTCATTGGTGAAAAGAGCCTAAAGGACAGCCAGAATGTATGACTCAGTTGTAAGTTCTTATTTTCCACTCCAAAATGTTAAACTTGTTTGGGGCCACACGGAGACAGAAATTTATAGGAGAATGTGTGTTTATTCTCTCAGTTACTCACATATCAATAAAGAGTTGAATTGTCCATTGTTCAGCTTTTGTTTCAGGGCTGTTTCATGTTCTCTGTTTTCTACTCAGGATTTTATTTCTTTCTATAAAGCACCCATATACATTCAGTTATTTCACGCTCACATGTTTATTAGAGATTTCCTGCTTGGCAGGGGGTTGGACTGGATGGCCCTTGTGGTCTCTTCCAACGCTATGATTCTACGACTGGGAACTATTGAGTTGTACTCTGGGGAAAAAGGTTGAGTGAATTTGGATTTGAATACCCACAAAATTCCCAATACCCATCCCACAAACTAAGACTCTAGAAATCCTGCTCCAATTGTGTGTTTGATAGTTTCCCCGACCATATGCCAGTCGCACATTTGTGCCACTACAAAAGCAACCCCTGTCAGATTCTCGAAGGAATCTGCTAGCAATGTTCCTGCTGCTTCGAAACAGCTTCTGTCATCATGCTTTGTCAGTATAAGAGGCTTAAGTACATAAGTGACAAGGTATAATGTACCCTTAAAGCCTCCTAGACAACAACAACAGCAACAGCAATTTTATTTTTTGCACCCCAGCATATACAAAAACATAAAAAATGTAACATTATAAACTTCCTGATACAGGGCTGCCTTCAGATGTCTTCTAAAAGTCAGATAGCTATTTATTTCCTTGACATCTGATGGGAAAGCGTTCTGCAGGCCGGGCACCACTACCAAGAAGGCCCTTTGCCTGGTTCCCCATAACCTCACTCCTCACAGGGAGGGAACTGCCAGAAGGTCCTCGGAGCTGGACCTCAGTGTCTGGGCTGAATGATAGGGGTGGAGACGCTTCTTCAGGTTTACTGGGCCGAGGCCGTTTAGGGCTTTAAAGGTCAGCACCAACACTTTGAATTGTGCTCGGAAACGTACTGGGAGCCAATACAGATCTTTCAGGACCAGTGTTATATGGTCTCGACGGCCACTCCCAGTCACCAATCTAGCTGCCGCATTCTGGGTTAGTTGTTGTTTCCGGGTCACCTTCAAAGGTAGCCACACGTAGAGCACATTGCAGTAGTCCAAGTGAGAGATAACTAGAGCATGCACCACTCTGGCGAGACAGTCGGTGGGCAGGTGAGGTCCCAGCCTGCGTACCAGATGGAGCTGGAAGACACCTGCCCTGGACACAGAACTGACCTGCACCTCCAAGGACAGCTGTGAGTCCAAAATGACTCCCAGGCTGCACATCTGGTCCTTCAGGGGCACAGTTACCCCAATAAGGTCCAACGCTATATAGGACCTTAATCCTATATAGTAATAGTGAACTCATTCTCCAAGTGTTCATCCATTTGTAACCAAAAGGGCAACATCCACAGACAAAAAATAAGTATTAGCAGGTTCAGGGGGAACCCATAGGCTTTCAGAAGTAAAAACAACTTAGGATTCCCATTCAGTCAGAACTGAGAATGCTCAGCAGGCATAGAATGCTAACTGACTTGGGGGAGAAACTAGATTGCAGGATGGGGAGGAGGCATGATCTGGAGTGTAATGGGAGAGGCCATGGGAAGCTGGGTGGAACCCCAAGCAGAGCACTCCACACTGCAACATTTTGTTACAGGTCCCACTTCTAGGTATAAGTTGTGGCTTTTTCCTTAAAAGCGTATGTAGGAGGGTTCCCAATTAACAGATGTATTGTCTAACCCTGATTTCATTGTAGTTCATAGCTATTTCTGGTAACATGATTGGAAATCTATTTTGTTGCTTAAATACTTAACTTTCCTAATATTGATTAGCCATGGGTGCAGAAGATAGGAACTTTGTTTGGCATTTGGTAGTTTTACATAGGCTGGTTCAGCGGAAACAGAGCTTAAGGTACTGTGCCACACCAGGCCAACAGAATATTTTGGTTTCTGAATATTATGTGAGTATCTTTATTCATTTCTTAGGCTCATTGCTTATTATCATGATTATGAAGCTGGAGCCCTCTAGAATGTATAATGTGAATCTAAATAGATTGCCACATATTGTATAAATCAAGTCAGTTTTTAAGAGCAGTCAAACTGATCAAACAATTTATTCTTCACAAATGCCATTTTAAATTGCCATGTGTTTTCTGTTGACAAAACAGGGATGGGGGGGGAATCAAATGTTCTTTCTCTAAAAAATCGCACATTGTTGATTATTTGTTGAGGGAGTATTCTTCAACAGTTTTTGTAAAACAAACCAAATACTCCATCCAAAAATGCATTGCCATTCTTGTGAGCTTGAATTGGTCACAAATAAGTGAGCTAAATGCACAAAAATAACAAAGGTATCAGGTGGAAGCTTTTCAATTAATTTTTTTTTGGGGGGGAATAGTCAAGCTATTTGCCTTTGTTTAACTTTTCCCTATATATAAAAAACAAATTATATGAGAGTGGGTGCTTATGTAGTTAAAATAACATTATCTATGCAGCAGAAGGGGTGTTTCAGCAAGCTTGGGGCAAACAAAAGGTTTACTAAAGTCCAAAAAAAGAAAAAGAAAATAAAGACTAGGGGAGGCACAAAACCCTAAGAGAGGATATAAATAGCTCAGTAAAGACTGGTTATGTTTGATAGGCATGGAATGCTGATTGGGCATTAGAGGAAGAAAACAGAAAATGAGAGGAAAGGAAATGGAAAGCAGTGTTCCATATCTCTTTGGATCCCTGGACAGTTAAGTCCAGTCAAATTCGACTGTGGGGTGCAGCGCTCATCTCGCTTTTAGGCTGAGGCAGCCGGTGTTTGTCCACAGACAGCTTTCCGGGTCATGTGGCCAGCATGACTAAACCGCTTCTGGTGCAACAGGACACCGTGACGGAAACCAGAGCGCACGCAAATGCCGTTTACCTTCCAGAACAACGGGAGCTCACTCTGTCATGGGGATTCGAACCGCCAACCTTTTGATCAGCAAGCCCAAGAGGCTTGGTGTTTTAGACCACAGCGCCACCCGCGTTCTACTAATCTAGTAGTATTGATTTTGGTCAGCTGAAGGGCAAATCAGCAAACACCTGAAAATGGAAGCAATGGTGAAATAACACAAGCCCCACATGCACACAGTCACAGCACTTCACGAACAATGTCCCTCATTTTTGCTCACCACCATGAGAGTTCAGCTGCTCTCTGCCAAGCCAAATGAGCTTCTTCTTTTTTTTAAATTAAATATGAACTTTATTTAGATTTAACAATTTCACAACAAATTTAAAAACCTTTCATAGGTACAAATACAAAGGAATAACAACAACCACAAAAGATAGAAAACAAACAAACAAACAAAAACAAAAACAACAAAAATAGAAACCACAAAAAGTTGAAAAGGAGAAAAGGAAAAAAAATAAAGAAAAAAGAGAAGGAAAAAAAGGGTAAGACTAAGTGTATAGTCACGTAAGTAGCTTCTACCAATGCAAGAGAGACACAAGCAGAGGAAACAAAAAACAATAGTTAATTCTAATTACACATTATTCAACTTTTTTCCTTTCCTATATTCCTCCCTGCATTGCTACAATTCTACACAAATAATCTATACAAATAGTCTATAGTACAGTGACTTCCACCTTCCATACAGTACTTTGCTTCAGATTCATCGTTCCGTCTGTTTTAAATCTTTTTCCTATCTTTCATCTTTCTTAATTTTAATTCAAAATAACTCTTCCTACTTTCTTTCCTTTCTTCACAAATTTCTTTCACTCTAAACTTAACCAGATTGTCGATTTTGATCCTTGTTTTTTAAGGTATTCGTTCAAACATTCCCACTCATTTTTAACTAAACTTCTAGGTTTACCTCTTACTGTATCTGTTAATTTTGCCAGTTCTAAATATTCACATACTTTACATACTTTACAGAGCCAAATGAGCCTCAATCTTCTCCCAAACCTGTAGCTGTAGGGTGGGGCAGTCATATCATTCCCTGCAGTTTTGTTGCAATCTTCACTCACGTCCCGTCTTTAAGGCTGGGAAGAAGCCAGTTGTGTGGTGGTTTGACTGCTGCATTGTCACTGCTTCCGCAGCATCCCATCAGCACATGGCCAAACCAAGATGCATCTGGAGCTGGAAAGGGTGGTAGAGGGTTACTGGTTCTGGTGTAACGGAAAACTGTGATGGAAGCCAGAGTGCAGGGAAAGTATTTATTGACAAGCATCAATAAATATAGAAGGAAGGAAGGAAGGAAGGAAGGAAGGAAGGAAGGAAGGAAGGAAGGAAGGAAAGTATTCTGAAAGCAGGCATGGCTGGATAGCTGGAATTCTGAAAAGGAGTGCTCTGTTCAGCAATGCTTTGTCTTGTTTGTTCCTGTGAATGTTTATAATCCTTTCTGGTCTTTTTTGGTGAAGTATTGATTTGACTTTATTTGATTTATCTTTTGACTTAAAACAACAACAACAACACAATGCATCTTTCAGTTTAGATCTCTACCCCCCCCCCAAAGCTGTATTTATCCTGATGTCACACCATAATATTCCTAGGGCCTCCTCCCAATTGCCTCTACTATGGTATTCATTACAGTTGCCAATAGAAATGAGCTTAAAGCTGATCCATAGTTTAATCTACTCTCATAAGGAATCAACGTCTACAGCCACATCTGCTTTTCACTACTGTATTGCTATCCCCACACATGTCTACAATAGACTGATTATATGTCTCCAGCAGACTCTGTGGCCAGAGGCACCATTATTTCAATAATACAAGAACATTGCCTTACCTCTTTTGCCAGTAGTTAATTGCATTTCTTTTTGGAAGGATTTGTTGTTCTCGGGTAGCTTAAAAGGATGCTAAAAGTACTGTAGCTCAATTATGGGGAAGTAGAAGATACGAATGTACTGGCCTATGCAGGGGTAGACAACGTGTGGCTCTCCAGATGTTGGACTCCAAATCCCATCAACATGTCCAGTGATTATGAGAGATGTAAAGTGCAACAACATCTGAGAGCACCATGTTGACTCCCCCCATACCAATTCACATTGGATCTGAAAATTGTAAAGATTCTATTCTATTCTATTCTATTCTTGCCATTGACTGTTTCCAATGTGTAATTGGTTTAATTAGCCATTTTATTGCTGTATGCTGTGAAGCAGTATGATGACCATTATTTGCAAACTTCTGCAAAAGCAAAAAATTGTCCAGTAGCACCTTAGAGACCAACTAAGTTTGTTCTGGGTATAAGCTTTCATGTGCACGTGCACTTCGAAAGCTTATACCCAGAAGAAACTTAGTTGGTCTCTCAGGTGCTACTGGACAATTTTTTTATTTATTTCGACTGTGTCAGACCAACACAGCTACCCCTACCTGAATCTAGAATTCTGCAAAAGCAGTATCAGTCCACATATGGCAACATGGCCGCTACAGATTGAGAGGCCTGCCCAGAAAGAAACACAAAACTAAAGGAGAAGCGCATCAGAGGCATGGTTTAAGTGAACTAAATTTCAGATAGCAATGGCTTTTCTTCCAAGATATAGCAGCCTTAATGCAGGTTAATGTGTGGTCAGCTTCCATGTCCTAAAGCTGAAAAAATAAACCTATGCTGCCAATACTCGTAGTACAGTGGTGCCTCGCTAGACGAAAATAATTCGTTCTGCGAGTGTCTTCGTCTAGCGATTTTTTTTCGTCTAGCGAAGCACCAAGGCAGAAAGCGGTTTTCGCAACGAATTTTTTTTTTCGTCTTGCGAAGCAGCCCCATTGACAATTTCGTCTTGCAAATTAGTACAAAAGGACAAATGTTAGACATATTGTAGCTTAAGCCAAGATGAGATGTAACATATGAATTTGAATGTTTGTAAATACTGTACATTAAAACCTTGAAAGAGAATTTACTGAAGAAGCCCAAAACTCTTCATGGGCGAAACAGGTGACAAACGCCGGCACCCTGTCTAACATTTGTGTGTAACATCCTTGACATTTCATCCGATCGGACTTAACCTTCATTGATATCCACAGGAGCCTGGCTAAAGGAACTTTAAAGACTGAAATTGTCCTTTTGTACTAATTTGAATGAGTTTTCTGTTTGTGGCTTCTGTATAAGATTTTGCACATTGTTCTCTCAATTCTTGGATTACAAAGAGAAGATTTAGAACGTGGAATGCTCTGGTAGATTTCCATGCACCGTTTTTGTGCTGCTTACTGTATACCGGTCCATTTTTCTAAAGCAGCTTCCCACAAACTTGGGTGTCCAGATGTTGTTGGACCACAATCCCCATCACACCTAACCCCCAACCAGTGCTGTCAAGTATCCCGTTTTCCCCGGGATTCTCCCTTATTTCAAGCAGTTTCCCGCTGCTCTCCCTTATTTTTTATTTCCCTTAAATTTCCCATTTTTAATGGAAGCAGCTCCTCCCCTGCTGGCCAGGGACTGGGTGGGAAGACCTTGCCTACTTGGAGAGAAAAGCCTCAGCCCTCAAAGCAAGTGGGAGCCATTTCCCGCGCTTACAGGGGGGTGTATTCCTCCCCCTGCATCAGCTCCTATCCGTTGCCGCCGGGCCCCTCAGCTGACCAATAGGGTTAGCTGGCGGGCGGAGCCTGGCTGCCTTTGAGCAGCTGCTGCTTCCTGTCCTGTTTGATGGGATCAGACAAGAAGACGTTGGGGTTCCATCGCGCAGAGCACATGGCTGCCCTCCTCTTTGCTGGCTGCCCTCCTTTTTGCTCCACTCTGAGCCCGAGCCTGCTTGGAGTTTACATTGCTGCTCCGCCCACTTTTGCTTCTGGCTCCGCCCACCACTGACATGTGACTGTCCCCAGGATGGGTGAGACTGCTGATCCCTTATTTTCAAATCCGAAACTTGACAGCTATGCCCCCAACCATGCTGGCTGAGTGTAATGGGGTGTGTGTGGTGTGGCTGAGTGTTTGCAAAGGTGTGCCACTGTCCTGCGCTTCATGTCTTCTACGTACTTCGCATCACGTCTGGCTAGAGCACCCCTTTCCAATGTTCCTTGTTCCATCCTGTCCAAAAAAAACGACTCACGCCACTACAGCCCACTCACGACTGCTTCAGGAGACTCGTTCTTTCCAGAATTGAGGTGAAATCCACGCTATTTGCCCGTCTTGTTCTCTCTGGCGTTGGTTGTTCCTGCAACCTCCGTACTGTCAGGCAAGAGCAACCGATGCAAATAATATTTTGTGTGGTTTTTGGGGTGTAGGCAGCAAGAAGCGGCCTGCTTTCATTGCAAGGTGCTTGGGGCAGAAAGGGGATTAGGAGGAGATGCTGCAGAAATGTTTCTCCATAGCGTTTGTCCAAACTGGGGGCCCCTAAGAAGGCAGACGAGAGAGTTGAAGAACAAGAGCAGCTTTATCTGCCTGCAGTGATAAGGAACAGACATAAAAGAAGAAGAAAAGTCCTTGCAGAGAACCATCAGTTACTTATATTACACATAATATATACCAGCATCTGTCGTACTTCAGTTCTGTGTAAAATAAGCCTTCTTTATAGCATGATTTTATGTTCTCAATGTAGATTAGGGTATGTGCCTACCTATTCTCTTGCTACTGAAGACAATATAGTTATTGTGTTTATATGCCCTCTGGCTCAATCACACGACAGCCCGTGTATAATAGATATCTTAGGCGGTTAACATGCACCGGGTTCTGTCTGCATTTATTCTAGCATTTAGCTTGTTTGATTTGTAAAGAAAGGCTCCTTTGTTCTACAGGTATCTTTCAAACCTTTGTCTGGGTGGTGTTGGCATGCTACAAGCCTAATTTCACTAACCCATGAATCTAACGGCACAGAGGAAATTATCACTAGTAAATCTTCAAATATTGCTTTGACGTGCAGTCTACAGATTTGAGTTTTAGTTAATGAGTGAAACAATATCTCAGGGTCACTTTAAAAAAACCAGCGCATTTTATTCATTAGTCACTAATTCATTAATTAGGCACCGCCTTTCCTAAATGCATTTATTGGTTCTAATGAATTGAGTAACGGTGCTGTTGAACGATGGCTTAGGGATTGTTGTTGTTCAGTCGTTCAGTCGTGTCCGACTCTTCGTGACCCCATGGACCAGAGCACGCCAGGCACGCCTATCCTTCACTGCCTCTCGCAGTTTGGCCAAACTCATGTTAGTAGCTTTGAGAACACTGTCCAACCATCTCATCCTCTGTCATCCCCTTCTCCTTGTGCCCTCCATCTTTCCCAACATCAGGGTCTTTTCCAGGGAGTCTTCCCTTCTCATGAGGTGGCCAAAGTACTGGAGCCTCAACTTCAGGATCTGTCCTTCTAGTGAGCACTCAGGGCTGATTTCTTTAAGAATGGATAGGTTTGATCTTCTTTCAGTCCATGGGACTCTCAAGAGTCTCCTCCAGCACCATAATTCAAAAGCATCAATTCTTCGGCGATCAGCCTTCTTTATGGTGCTGTTGATTTTAAGGACCATCGTTCTCTGTGTGCTTTTGCCTACTCACGAGGAGAGCAATTTCACTACTGTAACTGACCAACACCAGGATATATGCTATCCACACACAAAAAATGGGTGAATGACTAATGCTGATTATGTAATTAGCACTGTCTCTGTACTTTCTGTATTTCGTTCCATCTAACCTCCCCCAGGCATGTAATCCAGCATAATGCTTCATTCATCAGATGAAGTGGCCTGTAGACCTCAAAGCTTTGCCATAATAAATTTAAGATGCCACAAGACTTAATGTTTTTGTGCCAGGAGTCCTCTGAAAGATAATATATATAATTGCCCCAAAGATGCACCTTTTGAACTAACCGCTGCCTTTTTTTTGTTGAGTATTGCTTGTATGACTTATGTCCAAGAACATCATCTTCCGCCTGGGTAGTGGGACTTCCTTTCCCGTTGCCCCCATGCCTGATCTGCTCCAGAGGGTTGGGAGAACCGCCAGCACAGATTCCCCCCCCTCCCAATACTTCTATACCAAATCTCTTAAGGAGTGTACATTATACATGGATGAGGGCATGGGAAGAAGAAGATGCATTGTCCAGGCAGAAGTCCTTGTGCTAAGTGGACAAGTTTGTTGGATGCATCCATATGACTTTTATCTGGTTAAGGAAATACACACACACACACACAGCCCATTTTACATAGCAGAAAGTTTTGGTAATGGAGGGTAAAAAAAAATCTAGATTATTGGCCTGGTTTGCAGGCAAATCATACTGGATCGCCAGGAACAGGTGTTTGGCTTATTTGCTTCCCCTTACACACTCAAATATCTGGAACTTCCAGTTTTTACTTCATTTACTTACTGTGCTTAGCAACAGTGTTCAAACTGGGCAAACCATGGTTAGCCGCCAAACCATGGTTTGCCTCCAAAGCAGAATACTTCGTACCCTGCAGTGTTCAGAAGTCCCATTGTTCTAGGCGCATTTTGCGACAGGGAATTTTATTAGTGTGAGCAGTTTCTGAGCTCTGGCTGCAGTACAGTGCCTAAAATTTCAGATTGACAATGCAGTGTGGAAGGAAACGAGCTTTTTCTGCCTCCCCACTTCCAGCCACTCTCTGAAGACAGGAGAAGAGACCCTCTGAATAATATTAGGGGGGTGGGCAGGAGAAGGACTAGACCATGTGAAAAATGAACTTAATATTTTAGCTGCAGTTCGTTCATTTTCAGCTTTGTATTCTTGTTATAAGAAAACACGCCAAGACTGTCCATTGTTGCACCCATAACCTCGGTTTAAGGTGCCATTTAGCTCCTAGCATCCACATCTCAGTTTCTAACACTATGTGACGGGTTGGTGATCACATGCTTGATTGCTATTCCATGTTTAAAAAGAGAACCCCAAATCTTTCTTGTAGAAAGCTAGCACTTTAGGGAGAAGTTCAGGATTGAATCCTTCTCTCTGCCTGTTAGCTTTCCATAGACAGCTATTTACAGGGAAGCTTTCAAACATGCATGCTGAAGTCTTCCTGGGAGTACATTATATACTTGCAAAATGATATAATGTGTGAAGCGCCCCCCTCAGTGACTATTTAAAGTTGGTCTGTGCTGCTGCAGTTACTGATAAGGGTAGTTTCACAAATTGACGCCCTCCCCCTTGGATTTCCCATATCCTGTAACATGAATGTAAAACTTGAATTAGCCTCAGTTTTGACTTTCAAATGACTCTCTTTGGCTAGGCTAAGAACATATAATATATCAGGCTGAGAGGAAACATATTTCAGGCTAAAAGGCACTGATAGCATCCCTTTTGGTAATTCCTTTAGAGCTGTATTTCTGGGTAATTGTATTCTGCTCTTCCTTTAAATTAAGAGGATAAGATTAATGCCCTGGACGGCTGGATCTCAAGAGCAAAATCCTAAACTTCCATGAAGGAAAGGTGGTATCTACAGGCGAAACTCAAAAAATTAGAATATCGTGGAAAGGTTCATTTCTTTCAGTAATTCAACTTAAAAGGTGAAACTAATATACGAGATAGACTCATGACATGCAAAGCGAGATATGCCAAGCCTTTATTTGTTATAATTGTGATGATTATGGCGTACAGCTGATGAGAACCCCAAATTAACAATTTCAACTTTGGGGTTTTCATCAGCTGTACGCCATATTCATCACAATTATAACAAATAAAGGCTTGACATATCTCACTTTGCATGTCATGAGTCTATCTCGTATATTAAACTCCAGTAGCTAATGAAAACAATTGCTTACATAAATGGACTTTTCCACGATATTCTAATTTTTCGAGTTTCACCTGTACATGTACATTGAAGACATTTCAGCTTTACTCAAGCCCAGCCTTCCCCAAACTGTTGGACTACCTGCTCCCATCATCCCTACCACTTGGTCATGCTGGCTGGGGCTGATGGGAGTTGTAGTCTCAATGAGCTGGAGAGTGCTAGATTGGAAATGGCTGTTCCAGCCCCATTGAGGCATTCTGTCCACACTTGAAGCGGGTGGCGCTGTGGTATAAACCACTCCCAGTCTAGCTGCCGCATTCTGGATTAGTTGTAGTTTCTGGGTCGCCTTCAAAGGTAGCCCCACATAGAGCACATTGCAGTAGTCCAAGCAGGAGATAACCAGAGCATGCACCACTCTTGCGACACAGCCTGCGGGCAGGTAGGGTCTCAGCCTGCGTACCAGATGGAGTTGCCCTGGACACAGAATTGACCTGTGGCTCCATGGATAGCTATGAGTCCAAAATGACTCCTAGGCTTCACATCTGGTCCTTCAGAGGCACAGTTACCCATTCAGGACCAGGGAGTCCCCCACACCCACCCGCCCCCTGTCCCCCAAAAAGAGTACTTCTGTCTTGTCAGGATTCAACCTCAATCTGTTAGCTGCCATCCATCCTCCAACTGCCTCCAGAGGACCTTCACTGGTTCTGATTTAAAAGAGAGGTAGAACTGGGTATCATCCGCATACTGATGAACACCCAGCCCAAACCCCCTGATGATCTCTCCCAGTGGCGTCATGTAGATGTTACTGAACACAAAGCACTCGTGACAGAAGCAGTTTGAATTCTTCTCATTACCGAGACAAAATTAAAACGATCTTTTAGGTGGCCCCTTAAGCCATGTTTTGGCTCCGAAGATGTGAAAGGTCTAGATTTCATTTCATGTTTAACCTCAGTCAAATTGGCAATCTTTGGTTTGAAACTGAGTCAACTACCTTGTGGTTAAGTGAAAAGTACATGAACTCTTTGTGAACCGGGAATGAGGCTGTTTCTGTTAGGTTACATCGGTTCCCCTTTCTGTTTAGCACCACACTCTGTGATGACTTTAGTTATTGTAAAGTGTGTTGAATACCAGTCAGGGAGAGAAGAAATTGCCCTAATCGGTGCTTCTGCTGAAGTTTTGTTGGGAAACAATAACTCCACATGTGCAGAAAGGGCTTCCTTTAAAAAAAAATCCATCCTACATAAATACATTATATTAAATTATAGATGTCTATGCTCAACATTTCCTACATCCATTTTGTTCCTTGATCATTTTCTATGAACTTGGCTGACCTAAAGCTTGCAAATAAATACCATTGTGCTGTTTTTGGCCATAATTGCAGCAATAATTACAACAATGCAGCCGCCTAATTGCCACAACAAACCATACATTTATTGTAGCCCATCTTTGACCTTCTCTGCAAAGTTAACTCATTCATTTTAAGAAACCAAGTCAGTGCAGGAATCTGACAGAGGCTGAAAGTCTTCATACCACCCCTCCTGTGCTGCATCTCTTTGGCGAGAAGGACAAATGTTGATGATCTGGCTTAAGAATAGGAGACTTTCCTTCTGGCTTAGCCAAGCAATTGTTGACTAAAATGGCTGGGGAAATGCAGTAGTGAATAAATCAAAACATGCTTATATGTTTAACTTCTTTACGGGTATCCACTAGACCAAGAGGAAGGCAGACTTGGGACTTTCAGAATCAACCTTGTGTTTCCCTTGAACTTCAGGATCTATCAGCTAGAGCAGGCTTCCTCAACCTCGGCCCTCCAGATGTTCTTGGCCTACAACTCCCATGATCCCTAGCTAGCAGGACCAGTGGTCAGGGATGCTGGGATTTGTAGTCTCAAAACATCTAGAGGATCGAGGTTGAGGAAGCCTGAGCTAGAGGAAGGTGCAGAAGACCATGGTGTCTCTGAGCAGCTGCTGAGCATTGGAGTTTGCTTACAGTGCCAGAATTGAGCTGAGCTCACAAACCTTTCACACAAAAATCCATTCCTGGTTACCCCCAGTCTTTCTAAATTTCAGAAGTCTAAGTTAGTGCACGATGGTGGTTCTTATTTTATTGTTGCTCTTGTCAAACAATTGGAGAGTCGGAAATCCTTGTCTATCTAGTACAAATTGGTCAGAGATCTATCTTCTGTCCACGTCTGCACTAAACAGGGTGTAAATATGTAAAATAAAAATAAAAATGGCAAAGGGTGTTTAAGGAGATAACAGAAATCACTGGGCTAAAGCTGACCAAAAGTCCAGAGGTAGCATTATTCTCAATTTACAATGGGGTACATTGCAAAATGAGCTGTTTTGCTGATAAGGCTGCAGCTGAAATGAACCTTTTATCTGCAGCGAATTGAAACATGTCTTGTTGATGTTCGGTCTCACAGTCCCGTGCATCAAGCCCCGGCCAAGTTTGAGAGGACACAAGTCTTTGGTGCTGTTTTTGACCTGTACTGCACAACTCATGGAGTGACTTAGCTCAAGGCCTAGCACTGATAAGGCCAAAAGGATGTATCACTTCCCAGCTGGCAGGTATCCTGCATGAACCATTTCTCATGTATCAAAGGCATGTCTTGCCAGAGTGGTGCGTGCTCTAGTTATCTCCCACTTGGACTACTGCAATGCGCTCTACGTGGGGCTACCTTTGAAGGTGACCCAGAAACTACAATCAATCCAGAATGCAGCAGCTAGACTGGTGTCTGGGAGTGACCGCCGGGCCATATAACACCAATCCTGGAAGACCTACATTGGCTCCCAGTATGTTTCTGCGCACAATTCAAAATGTTGGTGCTGACCTTTAAAGCCCTAAATGGCCTCGGCCCAGTATACCTGAAGAAGCGTTTCCACCCCCATCGTTCAGCCTGGACACTGAGGTCCAGCGCCAAGGGCCTTCTGGCAGTTCCCTCACTGCGAGAAGTGAGGTTACAGGGAACCACACAGAGGGCCTTCTCAGTAGTGGCACCCGCCCTGTGGAACACCCTGCCATCAGATGTCAAGGAAATAAACAACTACCTGACTTTTAGAAGACATTCTGAAGGCAGCTCTGTTTAGTTTTAAATGTTTTATGTTTTATTGTGTTTTTAATATTCTGTTGGGAGCCGCCCAGAGTGCCTGGGGAAACCCAGCCAAATGGGCAGGGCATAAATAATATGTTGTTGTTTGTTTGTTTGCTGTTACCTTTCAGAGTCGTAGTAACTGGCCATCCCTAGCATTAAAAGGAATGACTTTTTACCCCCCCTAGTAATGGTACTCTGGAGCAACTCCATTTAAGCTGGATACATTAAGCAGATTTTTAGCAGCCCAGACAGTAATTCAACATATGCATTAGGTTCTATAGAAGAAGAAGAAAAGAATTTGGCATTAAATCTAACTTGAGGAGGGGGTGGGAGAGAAGGACGTTTAAATCCTGATTTCATTCTGTTTATCTAAGCCATAGTTCAGAATTATGCCATATTTTAATTAACTCTTGGCAAGGCCTCTTTTGCTATTCGCTTGCAGGAAATGAAGAATTGCAGGAGGAGGCAGGAGAAGAGAAACAACTGCTTGCCTAATTGCATTGCTTGCTGTTAAATGCCAGCAATGTATTATGAGGTGTAACACGATACACATTGTGGTCTTAGTTGGACAGGCTTTTAATAGAATAACCTGCCACATCCCATTATCATTAGCATAGGATTTCTAAGATAATTCTTGTTTTCACTTTGAAAAGGTCCTCCCCCCTCCCTTCCTTGGAATTAATATGTTCATTTATGCCCTTCTTGTCTCCAGAAACATTTTCTGGTGAAAATTTGAGGTGAGAGACCAGTATCTGGAGGAATGAAAAATGTCAGATTGAACATTTCTCTGCTGCTGTTGAAGGACATATTTCTTTAAAATTCATCAGGGACAGGCGGACGACATCTGCAGGTGTACTTACAGGCTCCCCAATTTGTCTTTTGCAGGGAAGATTACCACGAAGATGGGTTTTGCCAGCCTTACAGGGGAATTGCTTGCGCTCGCATCATTGGAAACAGGACTATATACGTGGATTCCCTCCAGATGCAAGGGGAGATCGAGAACCGAATCACTGGTAAGCCTGCATGCCTCTATCCTTGTCCGAAAACATTGTGTTTCATGCAAAAGCCTGAAATCCAATTTTAACACTGTAATGAATGGAAATCAAACTGGGAACAGCTTTTTACAGCCTGCATCATAGAATGAATTGAGGCAATGTGTTTTCCCTATTATGCAGTAGCTTTTGCAGTCGTCCTCAGGTGGAATTTGAAGTGCAAGGAATCGCTCTCAGAGCTTTAATATAGAGAGCCAGCGTGGTGTAGTAGTTAAGAGCTGTAGACTCGTAATCTGGTGAACCGGGTTCGCGTCTCCGCTCCTCCACATGCAGCTGCTGGGTGACCTTGGGCTAGTCACATTTCTTTGAAGTCTCTTAGCCCCACTCACCTCACAGAGTGTTTGTTGTGGGGGAGGAAGGGGAAGGAGAATGTTAGCCACTTTGAGACTCCTTCGGGTAGTGATAAAGCGGGATATCAAATCCAAACTCTTCTTTAATATATGTCTGGGGGAAGGGTTTCCTCCCTTCACTTAAGTTCCTGCTTCAGGGCAACAGCAGTACAACTCTAGCCTGAATGTAGAGTTGTCCACACAAAACAAAGAAACCTCTTTTGGAAGAACCTGAGTGATTTTTTTCCCAGGGTTAAACTGTTTTCTTACGTTGGAAGGCAGTGATCCCAGGTCAAGAAGAGGATACTTCAATTTCCTTAAAGCGCACACCTTTGCTCACCAGCATGAATAATTGGATGCTATCTCATACGATGGCACTTTGATGAACATGATCTTGTTCGCTTCTTATAGAACACAGTGATTTGGAGTATCTGGATTAACTCTTGAGGTGGATTGATGTCTTGCGTGTTGCAGGGGGAGATGGTTGAATTTCATGAGGTTTCTGTCTGCTCACGTTGTGTTATTCTGTGGCAGGGCTGGTGCCAGACTTTAGCAAGAAGGGAACGACAGAAGACGAGATAGTTGGACAGTGTTCTCGAAGCTACCAACATGAGTTGGACCAAACTGCGGGAGGCAGTGGAAGACAGGAGTGTCTGGCGTGCTCTGTTCCATGGGGTCACGAAGTGTCAGAAACGACTAATGACTAAACAACAACAAACCATGGTACTGTGGAGGATCTCACCCCTCCAAAAACAAACCATAAGGCCTCTGCCCAGTGATTTTGCTCACCATCATGCCCTGCAGGACTCCTGGATGTCTCTTAGTGGTGGCACTTTTGTATTTTGAGTATGGTAGGGTAGCCATGGCAGATCACAGCTTAGTACTTTTTGTTGTTGTTGTTGTTGTTTAGTCATTTAGTCATGTCCGACTCTTCATGACCCCATGGACCAGAGCACTCCAGGCACTCCTGTCCTCCACTGCCTCCTGCAATTTGGTCAAACTTATGTTGGTAGCTTCGAGAACACTCTCCAACCATCTCGTCCTCTGTCATCCCCTTCTCATTGTGCCCTCGGTCTTTCCCAACATCAGGGTCTTTTCCATGGAGTCTCCTCTTCTCATGAGGTGGCCAAAGTATTGGAGCCTCAGCTTCGGGATCTGTCCTTCCAGTGAGCTCTCAGGGCTGGTTTCTTTAAGAATGGATAGGTTTGATCTTCTTTCAGTCCATGGGACTCTCAAGAGTCTCCTTCAGCACCATAATTTAAAATCATCAATTCTTTGGTGATCAGCCTTCTTTATGGTCCAGTTCTCACTTCCATACATCACTACTGGGAAAACCATAGCTTTAACTATGTGGACCTTTGTCGGCAAGGTGATGTCTCTGCTTTTTAAGATGCTGTCTAGGTTTGTCATGGGTTTTCTCCCAAGAAGCAGGCGTCTTTTAATTTTGTGACTGCTGTCACCATCTGCCGTAATCATGGAGCACAAGAAAATAAAATCTCTCACTGCCTCCATTTCTTCCCCTTCTATTTGCAGTTCATGGGACACTCAAGAGTCTCCTCCAGAGACTCTTGGGACCAGTGATGGTACCCAGGGGCCATGATCTTAGGTTGATCTTAGGTTTTTCGATGTTGAGCTTCAGATCATATTTTGCACTCTCCTCTTTCTGTTCCCCTTAAAAAGTGTCACTGCTACCCGCCACTGGAAGTAGCATCATAGGTTGACAATGTCGGTCTCTCTGGAACTCCTTGCCTATTGAGACCAAGCAGACACCATCGCTGCTAAAAACATTCAGGTTAACATCAACCTATCTAGATGCTTAGAAAGTGGAGATAATTTTAATCTGTTGCAGTATTTTAACTTTTTAGGGTTCAAAGTAGGGTTGTGATTTTTCTTGATGCTATTCTTGTATCTTTGTAAAGAGCTTTGAGATTTTTTTACAATCAAGCAGTATATAATTTTTATATAAAAGTGACGTGGGTGGCACTGTGGTCTAAACCACGGAGCCACTCGGGCTTGCCGATCGGGATGTTAGCAGTTCGAATCCCTGTGACAGGGTGACCTCCTGTTGCTCTTTCCCAGCTCCTGCCAACCTAGCAGTTTGAAAGCACACCAGTTAAAGTAGATAAATAAGTACCGCTGTGGCGGGAAGGTAAACAGCATTTCTCTGGCCTCAGTCATGGTGTTTTGTTGCGCCGGAAGCGGTTTAATCCTGGTGGCCACATGACACAGAAAGCTGTCTGCGGACAAACGCTGGCTCCCTCAGCCTGAAAGTGAGATGAACACCCCAACCCCATAGTCACCTTTGACTGGACTTAACCGTCCAGGGGTCCTTTACATTTTTTAATCTTAAATTTTAAATAATAATAATAATAATAATAATAATAATAATGATAAATGTTATTTAACCTCCCTGTGCCTAATTCAAAGCTGTTGCAAAGCAATCACATACCTGAGTAGTATTTGGAATCAAACAGCTGTCAATACTGGGACTCACTATGCAACCTTTTGTTTTGTTTTTAACTATTTGTATATACCCTCTGTAGTCTACTGCAAAAAATAAAATGCTTGCTATGGTGGATCTCTTCCAGGAAACACCTTCCCCAGCCTTATGCCCACCAGATGTTTAGGACTCAAAACTTCCATCTTCTCTGACCGCGTGGCCGAGTCTGATAAAAGCTAGAATCTAAAACATCTGGAGGGCGATAGATTGGGGAAGGCAGCCTGGGACTCTGTGATTGAGCTCACGTTTGGCATGTACCGCCGGGTTCCAGGTCCAATGTACAATTCCCAGCATCCCAGGTTAGGGCTGGAAAAATCTTCTGCCAGTCAGCTCCTATGCTTCTGTGCTCCTATTCAGAGTTTTACGTAGGGTGTATATTTGCTTTTATTTAATAGGTTTTCGCAGCAAAGGCCCAGGCTTCTGTTGTACACCAGTGATTTTTAGACAATTCTGCAGTTAGTACATACAAAGGGTCCAGTGATTCAGTGTGCATAGTTATTGGGGCTTGTAATAAGCCATAATCCAGAAAACCGTGCTCCTCCACATGTAGAAACAAGAACAGCTGTGCTCTGCAAAAAGGCATGAGCAAACCTGAACACAGGAGATGCACACAGTAATCTAAATAGGCTGCTTACATGTATCTATGAATGAACTGCAGAAATAACCAAGGCTTTCTGGCTTTCTCCTCAGTCTTGCCATTGTAGCTTCCACAGGTGAAGAGGCAAACAGCTTTCAATGGGAGTTAAGCCAGGGAAAACTAGAATGAGCACTCCAGTTTCATACCCTGAAGGGACGCAGGTGGCGCTGTGGTCTAAATCACAGAGCCTCCTTGGCTTGCCAATTAGAAGGTTGATGGTTTGAATCCCCGTGGTGGGGTGTGCTCCCATTGTTCTGTACCAGCTCCTGCCAACCTAGCAGTTCAAAAGCACACCAGTGGGAGTAGATAAATAGGTACCTCTGCAGCGGTAAGGGAAACGGTGTTTCCATGCACTCTCTTTTCCGTCACGGTGTCCTGTTGGGCCAGAAGCTACTGTTAGGTCCACCATGAGACGTCCACCAGCTTCCAACCACGGATACCAGCAGCCTTTAAGCAAGAAAACTTGCCTTATTATCACTCCATAGCATCCCACTGCCAGAGGATTGCCTCCTTCCATTCACCAC
Source organism: Lacerta agilis (assembly GCF_009819535.1). NCBI lineage: Eukaryota > Metazoa > Chordata > Lepidosauria > Squamata > Lacertidae > Lacerta > Lacerta agilis. The sequence goes on from NC_046322.1 coordinate 49,910,412, forward strand.
TTTGCCTCCTGCAAGTGGAAAAAACCTGGGCAGTGCTGAATGTCACATCTATTGCCAGATGTGTCCTGCTGTAAACAGAAAAGGGCTTTCCCCTTGGCCTGCCTTTATATCCACTCAGTTGCCAAGTGCTTTTGTGACATCACAAGAAACCCACAGCCAATAGCAACAGCTGGGGAGGCATCATCTTCATTGCTTTGAGCCTCACAATGGCGGTTGGACCTATCAGTGATTGTGTGCTTGTTTATTCAGGACACAGGTGGCACTGTGGACTAAACCACTGAGTCTCTTGGGCTTGCCGATCAGAAAGCTGGTTTGAATCCATGTGACGGGGTGAGCTCCCGTTGCTCTGTCCCAGCTCCTGCCAACCTAGTTTAAAAGCATGCCAGTGCAAGTAGATAAATGGTTACCGCTACGGTGGGAAGGTAAACAGTGTCTCCGTGTGTTCTGGTTTCCGTCACAGTGTCCCGTTGTGCCAGAAGTGGTTTAGTACTGCTGGCTACGTGACCCAGAAAAGCTGTCTGTGGACAAACGCCGGCTCCCTTGGCCTGAAAGCGAGATGAGTGCCACAACCCCATAGTCGCCTTTGACTGGACTTAACCATCCAGGGGTCCTTTAACTTTTACCTTATTACCTGGTGGTCCCCTTGCCCCCTTGGAAAACACTTTTGAAACATGGGATTCTGAAAGTGTGCACATTTGGGACACTTGTAATATTGAGACCGTTCTTTATCATGCATTGTTTTGAAAGTATAGAAGTTCCCTCCTATCGTTGCACCAGATATTTTGGGTCGATGAGTAGTTCACTGTAAAGTCTGTTCAATGTAAAAGCACGAGAATCAAACTGAAGGTGACAAATCTTAGAATGGGGGAACAAATATATTTTTATTCCAGGAAAAATCAGTTTTTTAGCAGTTCTTTTTTTTTTAGGAAAACAGAAAAGGAAGTCTACATTTGTAACTGTTATATTAGTTTTCAGTTTAAGCCACTGAAGCATGTAGCTATGGGAATGGAAAATGGTGACACCTGCAGTCCAAACAGGAAAATTAATTTTAAAAGATTGCTTCAAGCACTGTGGTAGTACAACTCTTTAGTGTAAAGTGTGAAACATTTCTGAAATCTCTCTGTCTTTTTTTGCCAAGAAAGAAAGGGGATAATAAATACTCCGCCCCCCTGAGGTGGTGTGGCATGGCTTCTTCAAGACCAGCTGACTCTTAAATTTTATCTCTGCAATACACCTCTTATTACTGCTTTTGGCACGGAAGAAAACTCCCATGGGTTCCTGTACTCCTAAGAGGAGCCATGGGCAAATCTATTATCGGTGTTTAGGGAAGTCAGTATTTGAATAAGCTGCTTTGCTGTACTGGAGAGGACCTGTATGCGTTGCCATATATTGCCAAAACTCCATTTTCATGCACCCAATTTCCACGGGAGTGCTGTATTCCGCTTCAATGCCTGTACTTTGTTTTGCCATCTAATAAAAAGAATTATTTGCTAGGCAATTGATGGCAAAAAATATACAAAGCGCGGAGGTTATCTTGCTTAATCTGCCCAGTGCATATACAGATCCAGATGTTTTTGCAAACAAGTTCAGACATCGGCCAGCAGTGAACAAGGAGATTCTCTTACAGGAGATACAGAATATGAGAGAACTAGTTTGTATTGAGCTATGAACCTTCTGAACCACTGGATCTGATTTTCTGACTTCTAACAGGGTGCACCGAGTTATTCCTGGCCAAAGAATAGCACCGGGCATTTTTCTACAAGGACAGCTCTGAGTCTTGGTTGTGGTATGCTCCTTTCAAGCATCCAGCACTCTACCCAAGACACTGGGGCCCATTGAAAACCAAACTTCCATCGTACCCACCACAGCTGGTTCATTCTCTGGTGCTTTTCCATGTACAGCTGGCACAGCTATAACTGCACTATCCAAAAGATTACTGAAATAACTGCATGGAATTATCTCTGTAACGTTTTCTCATTCTCATTGTTTAGTTAATAGTGTTACATGAATGGAAATTGTTTTGCAGTATTTGGGATTTGGGATTGTTTTACTGATGATTTGTGAAGTATTCTGTAAGATTTATGCTGTATTCGTGATGTTCCATTATGTTATTTTTAAGCCACTTTGGGATTTATTTGAATAAAAAGTGGCAAAGGAATAGAATCAAGCAACTTAGATCCAGGGTTGCTAAAGAGGGAAATTCTCTGGCAGCAGTTATCCCAAATATGAAAATTCCTCAATTATTTTATGTTCCCTTCCAAGTATTCCTTTTGTAGTGGGCCCACGATCTTTACTTATCTTGGCTTTCTTCTTATCTGCATTCTTTTTAAAGACCGGCTTGTTCAAAGATGCTTTGCCATTGATTGAAGTCGTTTGGTAATTCATTATAATCTTTAGTGCAGCTTACCAAAGTCATTAGCAAATATCAGGTTTTTTCTGGTGCACTCATACTTTTCACTTAACATGGTCATGAATGCTGTAAAGGGCATAGCCCAAAATTCTGACTATAAGCTCTGTGTGATACTCCTGTTTGGCAATCTTAGGAATTGCTCTGTTCAGTTACTCAGCTACTTGAAAAAATCTCTGCCCAACCAAGAAAATTAATCAGTACTATCTTTGCCACTGAGTTCAAGGGTTATTCTAAGAGTGTAGGAACACAATGTGGATAAGGCAATAGGATGATTAACGAGAGAGCTGCTAGGTAGACCAAAAAGGCTCACTATAAGCCCACCAATTAAGAGAGGGAGAGGGAGAGGGGGAGAGAGACAGAGACAGAGACAGAGAGACAGAGAGAGAGACAGAGAGAGATGTTGCATCAATAGAAGTCTAGTGTCTAGAGATCAAGGGAAATAATAGTACCACTCTACACTGGCATAGGAAGGGCAGGGCATAGGGGGTGGGGCACCCCGAGCAGCACGATCCTGGTAGGGTTCCATCTCTGCTGCCCCCCCACCAGTGCTGTGCGCCCCGCCCCAGAACACCCACCACGCCCCTGCGGGTGGCACGCCACACCCCCAGAATGTGCACCACACCCCTGCGGGTGGCGCACCATGCCCCCAGAACACTCACCACGCCCCCAGAATGTACACCAGCCCCACCTCTGCCTGCTTCCCGCCCCTGGTGCTGGAGCATGAAGCTCCGCCACTGCCACTATTCTCTATTGTCCTGCCAACCTAGCAGTTCGAAAGCACGTCAAAGTGCAAGTAGATAAATAGGTACCGCTCTGGCAGGAAGGTAAACAGTGTTTCCATGCACTGCTCTGGTTCGCCAGAAGCGGCTTAGTCATGCGGGCCACATGACCCGGAAGCTGTACGCCGGCTCCCTCGGCCAATAAAGCGAGACGAGCGCTGCAACCCCAGAGTCATCTGCGACTGGACTTAATGGTCAGTGGTCCCTTTACCTTTATTCTGCCCTAGTCAGACCACACTCGGAATACTGTGTCCAATTCTGGGCGCCACAATTTAAGAAGGATGTTGACAAGCTGGAACGTGTACAGAGGAGGGCAACCAAGATGATCAAGGGTCCGGAAACTAAGCCTTATGAGGAATGCTTGAAGGAGCTGAAGGAGACGGAGAGGAGATACGATAGCCATCTTGAAATATCTTAAGGGCTGTCACATGGAAGAGGGAGCATGCTTGTTTTCTCCTGCTCTGAAGGGTAGGACTTGAACCAATGGTTTCAAGTTGCAAGAAAGGAGATTCTGACTAAGCTTTTGGAAAAAAACATTCTGACAGTAAGAGGTGCTTGGCAATGGAACAATCTCCCACAAGAGGTGGTGGACTCTCCTTCCCTGGGGTTTTTTAAACAGAGGTTGGATGGTCATCTGTCATGGATGCTTTAGCTGATATTCCTGCATTGTAGGGGGTTGGACTAGATGACTCTTGGGGTCCCTTCCAACTTCCAGATTCTATGATTCTATGAAAGTACCCGAGGGAGAGTTAGTTTCCATTTTGTTCCATTTTGAGAGTGGGGCAGAAGGCATTTTCCTGCTCCGCAGCATAGCTGCCTGTGCCTTCACATGCAGAGATGTGTTTGTAATAGTGTGTGAGCACCTCTGTGTGTGTATTTCAGTAAGTACACACACATGCTTGTATGTGCTTTTGTGTAAGATCTGATTACCAGTTTAAAATCGGCAGTGTGTTTGGAACAAGCATTTCTAGTCCTAGGCAATGTACACGCTGTAACATTAAAACACACACTTTCCCTCAAAGAATTCTGGGCACCGTAGTTTTCCCCTCACAGAGTTACCATTCCCAGCAACCATTAACAAACTACAGTGCCCATAATTCTTTGAGGGACAGAATATGCTTTGAATGTGCTTTATGGTTATGGTGTGAACACAGCTTTTGAATAAAAGGCAAAACAAATGAACATGTTATGATGAACATGTAGTGTGAGCTGTGCCAGTGGGAAGGAGCAGCCTGCGCATTATGAAGGGAAGGTGGCAATTTGTTGGGGGCACGTAAGTGATTTCATTCTTTTATCATTTCCTTGCTTGGCACAATTTGCGTTGGCAGGACGTGCAGATTTGTCGTGAGCTGAAAGCTATAGAACAATTGGGGAAAGTGGAAATCTACCTACATGTATGTGGGACCTGTTTCATGTATCACACCTGTGATACGTCTTTTATTTCCCTAACTTTTAAATATCGAAGAAAATTCAAGTGATAAATGTCAGCATTTAAGCAGCAGTTGCTGGAAAAGCCAGGGGAGGGGCAGTTTCAGCTCTGTGATTATTACATACAACAGGCATAGGCAAACTCCGGCCCTCCAGATGTTTTGAGACTACACTACAATTCCCATCATCCCTGACCACTGGTCCTGTTAGCTGGGGATGATGGGAACTATAGTTCCAAAACATCTGAAGAGTCAGAGTTTGCCTATGCGTGACATACAACCTATGACGAACAATGCAATTGAACTTTGCAATATTATTTTCTCCTTAGCTTATGTATCAGCCAAGAAATGTATTGTTATATTTCCATCCAGTGTTTTCCTTTTTTCTAATTGTGCTGTGTGTGTTTCAGTTTCGGGAGTGGGAAAATGTATGTTATACATTTATCCAGCATAGTGATTTAAAAACAAAGCAAAGCATGAGCTGAGGCAGGTCTCACTAAGGCTTAGTCATGGGATTTGCTTCCCATGCCAAGGCTCAGCAGTGAAACATGTGAGGCTATACTGTGAAACAACATGTCTTTGATCATGCTCATTGCGGGATTTATCTCTTTAAAAAATATATCATTTTTATTGTTTTTATATAAATACATTGAGAAAAACTTTCACATTTGTCTTTCCATTCATTTAACATTTTGGCCTTTTAGGGCCGTGACTTCCCTCAAACCCTCCACATGATTTTCTTAATATCTATTACTTTATACTATACCTCTTAACTCAATCATTGCTTTAAATCATCATATCCAACTTAATCACTGTAATTTCATATTTACAACAACATTTCTTCAACAATCTACAAAGCTTCTTGCAGTCCTATCAACGTGTTTAATTGAATACCATTGTCTTTTAAATACTGTAATTCGTAAATTTAGTCCAGTCTTTGATGAATTTCTGGTCCCGCTGTTCTCGGATTCTTCCCGTCATTTTGTCCAATTCTGCACACTCCAGTAATTTCACTGTCCATTCTTCCTTTGTCGGTGTTTCTTCTTGTTTCCATTTTTGTGCTCTTAAGATTCTCGCCGCAGTCACTGCATATTGGAAAAGTGGGATTTATCTCATCACACAGTGAGTACCGCTAACCCCAGCACATCTGATGGCAGACAGGTTTGAGCATCTCTGCTTGGAACCAGTGGGATAACGTAAAGCTTTCCTTTCTCAATCCAGATCTGTCAAGAGCCTCATCAGATGGTCTCTTGTCAATGGGTCATGGCAGGTTGTCCTGCCGTTGAAAAGAGGGGGCTGCAAAAGGAGACGATGCGAAGATGCCTCAAAATGCAGAGTTGGCTGACCAGATACAGTGGAACCTCGGTTGTCAAACACAATCCGTTCCGGAAGACCGTTCGACTTCCGAAACGTTCAACAACCGAGGCGCAAAGGGCTGTCGGCAATTTCCATTGATAAAATGGAAAAACACACAGTGGAAGCTGTTCGACTTCTGAGGCGCGTTGGAAAACAGAAGCAATTATTTCTGGGTCTTCGGCGTTTGGGTTCCAGAACATTCGGGTTCCGAGACACTCGAAAACCAAGGTTCCACTGTACATCCCAAACATAGGGAAAAGGAAAAAATTGTCAAGGGGTGGGGTGGTCTGTTGGTGGGTGCTTTTTCAAGCGGCTACCATTGTGAAACTCAGAGTGATCATAATATACACCACAGTATAGGTGCATTCAGACACACTCTGCCGTTGCAAAGGGCTGTGTAACGACATGAACCAGATTATTCTGCTTTGACACCACCTCTTGCACCAAAGAACTCTGGGAATATTCGTGATTATGAAACTTTTGAAAATTCTGCATCTGAAAGAACACATCAGTCTGGAATTTGCAGGGCAGATGAGCCCTCTTATACTCTGAGAATGTGACGTTGTCGAAATATCTACTTTGGTTATACATGTGAAATGCCTATGTACTTATCTAGCGTGGTATGTTCTCAGTTCTTTTATTAATGTTTTTAATTTGGTAGCCAGCTTTGAAGATGTTTCAGTTGTAGGAGATCAATAATCATGTGTTGTGTCTCATTTTTTGCCTGAACTAAGCTAAGTCTTAGCGTTTTGCCTTCTCTTTCTTTCCAGCTGCATTTACCATGATTGGCACATCCACCCATTTATCGGATCAGTGCTCCCAGTTTGCCATTCCATCTTTCTGCCACTTTGTGTTTCCTCTCTGCGATGAGCGCGCTCGGACACCTAAACCAAGGGAGCTCTGTCGGGATGAGTGTGAAGTTCTGGAGAACGACCTCTGTAGGCAGGAATACAACATTGCTAGATCTAATCCGCTCATTCTGATGCAACTCCAGCCACCCAAATGTGAAGACCTGCCACTGCCAGAAACCCTGGAGGCTGCCAACTGCATAAGGATCGGAATACCTGTAGATCGGCTCAACAGGTGTAAGTTACCTTTCTTGCTTTTTCTTTCGTGCAAATGTATCAAAATCAAATAATTGGTTTTATCTATTTAAGCATTGGGTTTGAAAAGGAAGAATAAGTTAATTCACATATTACCCATTATAGCCTGGGTAGCTCAGTTGGTTAGAATGTGGTGCTGATGGTGCCAAGGTTGCAGGTTCGATCCCTGTAAGGAACAGCTGCATATTCCTGCACTGCAAGGGGTTGGAGTAGATGATCCTGATGGACAGCGTCTTGCAGTAAATAAAAAGAAAGAGCATACAGGGTCAAAGGTCCAAAAGAAAAACTTTTACTAAAAGGCAAAGGCTTGTTACAAAACTTCCAGAAAAAACTTCAGACACACTAGGTACAAAGAAAGCAAGAGAGAGATGGAGAGCAGATTGCTGAGGGGGGATGCATAGGCCAGCAGTACGTGCTGCTGAAACCAAAACTGGCAGAGGTTTAGGAGAACTACCTGAAAATGATTTACAGATGGTATCTAACTCCGAGTATACTTGCTAAGATGTATAAGACTGAATCAGATAAGTGTTGGAGATGCAATGAGACTGAGGGTATGTTAATATGTGGTGGACCTGTAAAAGGGTAAAAGAGTATCGGGAAAACCAACAACAACAACACCAGAATCATTTTTGTTGGGGATAATTCAGATGGAAATTCCCATGTGTCAAAAATGCTTATTTATGTATGCCACTACTGTGGCCCATGTTTTGTTAGCTCCAAAATGGAAAATGAGTGCGGTCCCACCCACATGGCTTTTACTAAGGCTGCCATACATCTGGGTTTTCTGATTTTCGGGAAGTCGAAAAAATCTCTGGGGAAACTCGGATGTGGGGCAAGGGGTGTTAATATTTTCAGAAAAAGCATTAAAAAATACAAAAAAGGCATGGAAAATGAGCGACGTCCCAACTAAAGAAGAATGGCAACTTAAACTGATGGAATATGTGCAGTCTGTGGACCTGACATATAGAATAAGAAAACAAGAAGAACATATGTTTAAAGAAGTTTGGAAAATGTTTATTGAATATATGGGGGGAAATTGTGTATATTTGAAAACGTGGGCAACATTAAGATAAATTCAACCGTGTAAATAAGCTTCGAAGGATGTAATAATGGAATACTGAATGGTTTAGTTTATATAAAATATGCAGGGATTTATGTTATGCAAAATGAACCATGGAAAGAGAAGAAGGGGAGTCATTGATATTTTAAGGTTCTTTAAATGAATATTATAAAATGTAAAACAGAAAATTTAATTAAAATTATAGAAAAGGGGGGGGAGAGAGAGAGAAAAGCTGGCAAGAGGCTTGAAACTAGGCCGAAGCTTGCATGAAAGTAGGCTGTGTGGCCCCCGCTTCCTCACTCTACCTTTAATGTAGACATTAAATTTGATACATGACATTGTTTAGACTTCTGGGCCAAGTACATTTTACTACTGTGCTACAAAGTATGGGTTGCATCTAATCATGTTGTTCCGTTAGTGCAAGGACTTCTGCAGGAACAGGTTTCCTTTCCCCCTTGGATTCCCATCCCCGCCCCACCCGCCATTTTCTTCTGGGAATTCTCAAATGCCTGGTGAGGGCAGAGAAGGATGGGAGAGGAAGTCCCATGGTGCAGGCAGACATACCTGCACTAATGGGACAGTTTTGTTGGTCTCCCCTTTTTTTTAACATTTTTAAGATTTTTCAGCTACTGGTGGTAGGATAATGTTGGGTGCCCCTCTTTTTCTTTTCAGGTCTAAATTAGCAAGTAAGCTTTGCTTAGGCTTTGAGAGCAAGCAGTTAGGCATCCAAAAAGCAATAAATTGGATTGGGCACAGGAGGCAAGATGGATGGTGAAGTTTTCCCTGATGAAAAACATACCTAGATTTGGCATCCTGTCTATCTGTTCTGGTCTGAAAGGATCTAACACTTAAGAACGGAGAAGACAGTGAAACAATAGAGGAATACAAGAGAAGAACTGCATTCCAATGCGGTGTTTTTGCAAGAGAAATCCTAAATCTCTTTTGCAAAATTAGCAAGGCTTGTGTCGTTCCATCGTAGTGCTTTAAATGTGCATTCCTCTGCAGAGCGAAAGCAATGTGCTGAATTTCATGTTCTCTCTTTCTCGGCTGCTTGAGGCGTACTTGGAAGGGGAGTGAAGTGTGCTGGTGAGAAAGAGGAACAGCAGATGTCAAATCATTCTTCTCCAGCTTCTCTCTGTATGATGTAAAGGGTTGTTGCCAGAGGAATGCAGATTCCGCCCCAGGCACCTGAGAAACTGCCAGACCTCCCTGTTAGAAAAAGGCTGCCCTCCTGCATACTAACCTTTTCCAGCTTCATTGTTTTCAGTAAGATGCAATGTATACACAGTACTATGGCACAACCTTTGTGCTGTTGTGAAGTGCTTGAGGTGTTAAGAATCCACAGAGGAATAAGTCCGCTGGAAAAGGGAAGCATTGACATCTCTGGAAAGGGAATTTCTCTACCCACAAAATGACACGCCTGAGGCAGCGGGCCAGTACAGATCACCTTGTGCAACTGGAGCAATTTTTAATGGGATACATAAATATTATGAAACTGGCACAGTTGTGTTTATGGAAGTGAAGCAAAACCAGATACAGGATAAAAATAAAGAAGAGGGCTGGCGATTAGAAAGTTGCAGGGGGGAAACAAGGAAAAGAATTTGTTAAAAGGAGCAGAGGAAGCTAAGCAGGGGTGGAGAACAGCAGTTTAAAGATGGCATGCAAATTCTGGTGGGAGTTATGTGGTTTAGATATTGGTTTGTTGGCCTTCATGCCGGGACCTATTTGGTTTCTGAATTGCTGCTTTATTCATCTTTTTCTTCCTTGGTGATCACTCGTAGCCAAGTAGGATTGTCTTCCATAAACACAGTTTAAACAGTGAGTGACTTTGGAGGCCAACTCTGGATCACACGTCCTTCCACAGTGGGGACATTGGTTTCCAGGCAGGAGTTGATCACGGTGTGGATTTTCCAAGTGTGCCTTCCTCTTAGCGTGTTTCTCCCTTTCGTCCTGAGTTCAAGCATCTTCAAAGCCCATGACACCTTTGGTAAAGGCTGTTTGTTCTCCAGCTGGAGCACTCGCAGGCCAGTGTTTCCCAGTTGTCAGTGTTTATACTACATTTTTTTTAAGATTTGCCTTGAGAGAGTCTTTAAACCTCTTTTGTTGACCTCCAGCATTACACTTTCCATTTTTAAGTTCGGAATAGTGTAGTTGCTTTGGAAGACGATAATCAGGCATCCGAACAACATGACCAGTCCAACGAAGTTGATGTTGAAGAATCGTGTCTTTGGCACTGGTGATCTTTGCTTCTTCCAATACACTGGCATTAGTTCACCTGTCTTCCCAAGTGATGTGTAAAATTTTCCGGAGACACCATTGATGGAATCTTTCGAGGAGTTGGAGATGGCATTTAGAAGTGGTTCATGTTTCATATATTAATTTATTCATATAGCATAGTCTAGCTGATAGGAAAAATCATACATATTGGGTTATTCTTGTTTGTTATTGCAAGAGTTAGCCTTTTCACTCATCTTTCACTTTTGGATCAGTTAGTTAATCTTAGGTGAAGCTGTTCTATGAAAAAGAGGCTTAAGTCATGTTGAAGCAGATGAGTTTGCTAAGAAGTGATGATGCATATATTTCTGCACTGCATCACATTGGGAGTTTACCTTTTCCTGACATAGAGGTCGGCAAAACAACAGATTTACTAGACACAGGAAACTGTTTTGCAAGGGGAGGATTGCATTGTGTTAATCATCTTCTGCCAAACTACTTCTTGCAGATCACCAGTGTTACAATGGCTCTGGAGCAGATTATAGAGGCACCATCAGTGTCACAAAGTCAGGCCACCATTGCCAATATTGGGACGCTCAGCATCCTCATCCCCATCACTTGTCAAGCACAGAGTTTCCAGAACTTGGAGGGGGACACGCATTCTGTCGCAATCCTGGAAGCCAGATGGAAGGTCCCTGGTGTTTTACGCAAAACAAAAACGTACGCATGGAACTGTGTGAAGTACCTTCTTGTAGTATGTATTATTTTTCTTCCCTGCTTCTAGAGTGTTTGTAGAAAAAAATAGTTGTAAAGCAAATCAAAGGCCTTTTCGTTGCACCATTTCGTATTAATGCATTATTTGTTTGTAAACACTGAAGCCATTTAAGTGCATGTAATATATGGCCTGTACTGCTGTTTTTGGGTTTGAGGAAAGCAAGACTAATCTTTTCAGGTTTGCAGTTTATCTAATGATCTTACCTAAACCACACAGCCTCTTGCACTTGCCAGTCAGAAGGTTGGCGGTTCAAATCCCTGCAACGGGGTGAGCTCCCTTTGCTTTGTCCCAGCTCCTGCCAAACTAAGAGTTCGAAAGCACACCAGTGCAAGTAGATAAATAGGTACCACTACGGCAGGAAGGCAAACGGCGTTTCCGTGCGCTCTATTTCTGTCATGGTGTTCCATCGTGCCAGAAGTGGATTAGTCATGCTGGCCACATAACACGTAAATCTGTCTGTGGACAAACACCAGCTCCCTGGGCCTGAAAGCAAGATAAGCACCGCAACCCCATAGTCGTCTTTGACTGGACTTAGCCATCCAGGGGTCCTTTAGCTTTAGCTTTTTTACAAGAATCAGCTTCAATGCTCCTTGGGCTTGTGTGCTCCTCACTTCTCAATCACAGCTGCAAGGAACTGATTGAGAGCACCTACGTTCATTTTTAAACTAATTGCAGTTGGTTGTTACATCTGACAAGAGCAATTTGTATTTAGTTTAAACAATGGTTTATTGGAAAACCAGGCTTAAACTGTGGTTTATGACTGACGAGTTGCAGTGCAGATATAATAAGAAACACTGGTCAGTCAAAACTAGGAAGCAGATTGTCCCACTTCCCTCTCTTCAGCAAGTAACAGAGGGAGGAGAGCATGGAAAAAAGAAGACCCATTTCTGTAGCATTGAACTATGGTTTAACATTATGTGTGAACTGGGTTGTGATCAATGGTTTGCACACTTAACTCTCTTCAGAAAATCTGTAGTGTGCCAAATTTCATTTCTGAGAGTTTGGGAGCATAGCCTAAATTTTCAACATGCAAATGAATGCTTTATACATGTGCCAGTAATTCATTCTTGTGTCACACTAAATGTTCCTAAAGGACAGAGCTTCACATTCAGCAAAAGGATGCAAGAGTCCTTCCTGGGTGGTACTACTTCAGATGACAGCTGGGAAATTATTATTATTTATTAAATTGACATGTCGCCCTTTATCCAAAGATCTTGGGGCAGTTCACAAGATAAAAAGACAGCATAAAAGCACAAAATAAATAATGAAAACAAAAACAAAGCAAAAATTCAAATGGGATCATGTTGATGAATACTTCTCCCTGATTTATTAATCTTGTATTAATATGTTAATTGCTTCTATTTTATTGTACTGATTTGTTGTTTTTTAACTTTGCATTTTTGTCCTGTTGCATTTTCCTGTGAACTGCTTTTATAGTTCTTACATATAAGTAGGCTATAAATATTAAAACTAAACTCTGCTGCACAACTCTGCTGAACAGATAGATAGTCAAGGTCCTGTTGGTTTTATAGATTTTTCCTAAAGAGCACTTCTTACTTCAGGCATTGAATTACTTTTATTATAATTTAGTCAGAAATTAGACAGTAAGTGATCGAACTGGAAAGTTACATAAGAGGGCAAAGGCCATATAAAATTTAAATGTGCAAATATATAATTGCCAGTTGAAACATTTGTTTATTTTATTTATGAATATTTGCTGGGGATACTCTTAAAGGTGAAGGGTAAAGGGACCCCTGATCAGGGACCGAGCACAGGAGCTCACCCCGTCGTGGGGATTCAAACCGACAACCTTCCAATCGGCAAGCCCTAGGCTCTGTGGTTTAACCCACAGCGCCACCCGTGTCCCTATGGGGATATTCTTAATTCTGCCTTATTCATTCCAATGTGATAGCCTCTCTGGATATGTTGATGTGCATGTGAAGCTGCTGCATTTTCTGTTCAAATGAATGAAGCAACTCTTTTGGGAGCATGAATTCTATGTGCATCAGAGTCCTATACCTGCAGAAAATTGCTGGACCTGAGTAAAGCTGTCATTTGGTGGTGTACTCCAGACTTGTATTTAAGCACGGGTTAGAGTCGTACTGTGGTCTAAACCACTGAGCCTCTTGGGCTTGCCGATCAGAAGGTTGATGGTTTGAATCCCCATGGTGGAGAGAGCTCCCGTCACTCTGTCCCAGCTCCTGCCAAACAAGGAGTTCGAAAGCACGCCAGTGCAAGTAGATAAATAGGTACCTCTGTGGCGGGAAGGTAAGCGGTGTTTCTGTGCTCTCTGGTTTCCATCACAGTGTCCTGTCGCACCTGAAGTGGTTTAGTCCTGCTGGCTGGCCACATGACCCAGAAAGCTGTCTGTGGACAAACACCAGCTCCCTTGGCCTGAAAGCGAGATGAGCGCCGCAACCCCATAGTCGCCTTTGACTTGACTTAACTGTCCAGGGGTCCTTCACCTTTTACCTTTTTTATTTAAGCACTCACCTGGGGCCATAGGCAAGAAGGCAAGTAAGGAGGCTGTCTCTAAGGGACAAAGCAGGCCATGAGGGGAAGGAAGCCCCCTTCTCCGTGCCCTGTATAGAAATGTAGTGGGTTGATGGGGAAAGGTTGGCTACCCCAAATATACTAATAAAAAAGTTTGCAGCCTTATAGCAAGGCTGGTGTGCCTTATTAGAAGTGGCCCATATGAGTGGCTGTTGGGCCACAACCTGACAATGCGGCACAATCTTGGTGTGTTTCCTTGGAAGGAAACCCCAATGTATTCAGTTAGACCTATTCCCAGGTAAGTGCCATAGGATTGCATCCTTTCAAACGGAAATGCAGTCATACCTTGGATCCCGAACCCCGTGGTACTCGAACATTTTGGCTTCCGAACGCCACAAACCCAGAAGTGAGTTTTCCAGTTTGTGAACGTTCTTTGGAACCTGAATGTCCAATGGGGCTTCCGCGGCTTCCAATTGGCTGCAGAAATATCCTGCAGCCAATCAGAAGCTGTGCTTTGGTTTCCGAACGTTTTGGAAGTCGAACGGACTTCTGGAACAGATTCCATTCGACTTCCAAGGTATGACTGTAAAGTATTGTTATTTGTGTATTCAGAAAGTTCAATTATAGAGAGTCATCTATGCATGACCAGTGAGTGCTGTTTAGATCCATGTAGCTTGTATTTATTTTGCATATCAACTTCTCTTGGACCGTATTCACCCCTTATTCTTAGGAATTTGAAAATCTGTTGGCAATTAATGCAATATTATTATCGGGTTTACCATTGGGTTTCCATGTGTGGGTGCATGTGCTGAAGTTTAATCTCTTGGTGCTGGTTGTGTGTATGCACTTATTTGCATGTTTAATACTCCTCCTGAAAATGTGATTTTTTTAAAAAAAAACCTAAACAGGTCCACGTGACAACAGCAAAATGGGGATCCTCTACATCCTGGTACCCAGCATAGCAATTCCTTTGGTTATTGCCTGCCTCTTCTTCTTGGTGTGTATGTGCAGGAACAAGCAGAAGACATCTGCTACTACTCCGCAGCGTCGCCAGCTGATGGCATCTCCTAGCCAGGATATGGAAATGCCTCTCATTAATCAGCACAAACAGGTACCATTTAAACAAGAAAAAAGGACAGCAGGTTTTACCCAGTGGTAGCTTTACAGAGACAGGAAGCATCTCCTTGCACAAGGCAAGAAACTCAATTTTTGCCAATACTCCCCTACCGCCTGGAGCCCTCAATGCCGTATCTCAGACCAGAGATGGGTCCTTAAGGTGGTACAGCAGTCCCAGCATGGCCAATTTTCAGTGATGATGGGAGTTGTAGTTTGACAATATCTAGAGCAGGCTTCCTCAACCTCGGCCCTCCAGATGTTTTGAGATGACAATTCCAATCATCCCTGGCCATTGGTCCTGCTAGCTAGGGATCATGGGAGTTGTAGGCCAAAAACATCTGGAGGGCTGAGATTGAGGAAGCCTGATCTAGAGAGCTGCAGATTCCCCAGCTTTTATCCTCCACTGTTCCAGAGACTCCCTCAAAAACCAGGAGCAGCTTTCTTGGGGACATAGCAGGCTAGATTAAGTTGGGATTAGTGAAATTCAAGTTCCCCACCCTGTGCACAGTAATTTTCAGACAGCAAACAACCATCATTGAACACAAGCCTGTTTCCACAAGCCATTCACATGCCCAGTGAATAGAAAATCTTGAGTTATGAGATATTGAGGTAGAAATGATGCCAGTTCCTTTGACTTTTAGGGTTGGCAAAAAAGGCCATTGTGTTAAAAAGTAACATCACTTTCTAGAACATGATGAAAATTCTAAGCCACTGGGATGATCCTGTTGATAAACGCATGGCAGTTTCTTTTACTTGCTGATTTAAGACAATTGAAATACTCAGACATGAAATATTTTGTCCTGTGTGTGAGTTTGTAAAACAAATGAGATCCCTTTGAGTAGAAATGTAAGCTGAACGCACACTTTGATCCATAGCTGCTTTCTTGTGAGAACCACCTAATAATTTGCAACATTTTCCTTTGATTAAGAATTAAACAATTATGAGAATGATTTTGGGTATGTTTTATTTTCAGACTAAGCTGAAAGAGATCAATCTCTCCACGGTGAGGTTCATGGAGGAGCTCGGCGAGGAGAAGTTTGGGAAAGTTTATAAGGGTCACCTGTTTGGTACAACGCCAGGCGAGCAGACGCAGACAGTTGCCATCAAAACCCTCAAGGATAAAGCCGACTTGACCCTCCGGGAAGAATTTAAACATGAAGCGATGATGAGGTCACGGTTACAGCACCCAAATATCGTTTGCTTACTGGGAATAGTGACAAAGGAGCAGCCCATCAGTATGATCTTTAGCTACTGTTCCCATAGCGACCTGCATGAGTTTTTGGTTATGAGATCCCCTCATTCTGACGTCGGCAGCACTGATGACGACAAGACCGTGAAGTCCACATTGGAGCCAGCAGATTTTTTCCACATTGTGACTCAGATAGCAGCAGGGATGGAATACCTGTCAAGCCATCACGTCGTCCACAAAGATTTAGCCACTAGAAATGTATTGGTGTTCGACAAACTCAGTGTGAGAATATCCGACTTGGGCCTTTTCAGGGAAGTCTATTCCGCCGACTACTACAAACTCATGGGAAATGCTCCTCTGCCTATACGGTGGATGTCCCCCGAGGCAATCATGTATGGCAAGTTTTCCATTGATTCCGACATCTGGTCCTACGGAGTGGTATTGTGGGAGATCTTCAGCTACGGCCTGCAGCCTTACTGTGGCTATTCCAACCAAGATGTCATCGAGATGATAAGAAACAGGCAGTTTTTGCCCTGTCCCGATGACTGCCCTGCGTGGATGTACTCACTGATGTTGGAATGTTGGAACGAATTTCCCAACCGAAGGCCAAGATTCAAAGACATCCACAACAGGCTGAGAACCTGGGGGAACTTGTCGAATTACAACAGCTCGGCACAAACGTCCGGGGCGAGCAACACCACGCAAACCAGTTCCCTCAGCACAAGCCCCGTTAGCAATGTCAGCAACACTAGGTATGTTGGACCAAAACAGAAAGCGCAAGCTTTCCCTCAGCCACAGTTCATACCAATGAAAGGACAGATAAGGCCCATGGTTCCGCCACCTCAACTCTACATTCCCGTCAATGGTTACCAACCCATGCCGGCCTATGGAGCTTATTTGCCCAATTTTTATCCTGTGCAGATCCCAATGCACATGGCTCCTCAGCAGATGGCTCCTCAGATGATTCCAAAACCAGGGTCCCATCACAGTGGCAGTGGTTCCACAAGCACGGGATATGTAACAACTGCTCCCTCCAATGCCTCTGTGGCAGACAGGGCTGCTCTGCTGTCTGAAGGTGCAGATGATGTGCACGCCGCTGAAGACGTTGCTCAGAGTCTGGTCCAGGAAGAGGAGGAGGAAGAGGGCTCAGTGCCCGAAACAGAATTATTGGGTGATAATGACACTCTTCAGATGGACGAGGCAGAATTCCAGACAGAAGCCTAGAGATGTTGGCCTTACTACAAAGACAAAATGGGGCACGTCTACAATCCACTGGAGGCTGTCGTCCTTTTGACTTGTATAATCAATGTGTCCCGTCCCCCATTCCCCCTTCGGACTTTTACACACACAATAATCCAAAGCCACCTGAGATGCAGCAATAACGACATATCATGTTTAAAGGGTTTTTCTTTCCGCCAGATGTTGGCAGATATGAAGATTGGGAATTGCTGTTTCTGGATCTAGGGTTGATTACCGTTTTTGCAGGGAGGCTGTTTTTATAATATACTGTTGCTGTGCAACAGAAAGTGGAAATGCATTGCACATCATGTATATCTTGAACTCTGATTGTAATATTATTATTTTTAAGGAATTCCGGTAAAATCAGTAACCAAAAAAAAGAAAAAAAAAGCTGGTTAACAATAACACACAGGGTTGTTCTGCATGTGGAGAAGTGCTCAAGGTATAAGGGACATCCTACAAACAGAATCTTTGTCTCATTGATAGAATTGATTTGGAAGGGGGTTATTCAAATATAGGTAAGAAGAGACAGGTAAGAATATTATTCCAAAATTGAAAAGAGCTGAAGTTCAGGTAACAAAAGCAGAATGGCTGGTATGCATTTATCTTAGTGACTGAGCATTGCATCTCCCCCCCCCCCCCCGGGGAAGAAGTGAATTGATTTCCATTATAAAGGAATGGAAGTAGAACATATGTTTTAGCAGCAAATATATTTTTCTAACCAAAAGAAGTGACCTGGTAGGCTTTGCACTAACTGAATAAGCCAACCTCTTTTGCCTGTTGTGGTCAAATCTTGATAAAGGGCTCAGAAATAACATTAGCACATATTATTGATCGCGTTGATCAATAAGAATTTTAAACTCATTTTGTATTCATTTTAAAAGGTGCTAGAAAAACTCATACCCTCCTTTGTTTTTCTTTCAAGAAATAACCTTTTTTTTAGAGATTGTAGATCTTTAAAGACCAAAGTAAGCAATATTGTATAGAATGTGTGGATACATGTTAATGCTTTCTTTGTGTGAGATGAATCATGTACAGACTTTGAAATGTAATTTATGTTTTGTTACATTTTATATGGGGGTTTTTTATTGTAGCATTTGGATCTCTGAAAAGAATGCCTATATAACTTAACCGTTTACATTATGCTTTGTAATATTTTATTGGGATTGGGATTTTTATGCTTTGATATGTTGATAAATACTGGTCCAAACATTTCATAGCCATACATTTCATGCATTCTGTAATATAAATATTCCCTGAATTGTATTATAATGTAGCTACATATACATTGTAGTTCTAGGCTGTAAATCCATCACATGGACTATCTAACAAAGCAGCACATAAATATTTGGTTAATTTGTAAGATGTTGTAAAAAGAAAAAAAATACACTGTAAATGTGGAAATTTTCATTTCCATTCTGCCATGTTCTACCATATAAACTGTGCCTTTGTGAAGTACATTTCTGTTACATGAGGTACACCATTGTAATCTGCAGCCTGTCTTAGTAACGGGAACTGCTTAACTGGTTTCCAGTTTATCTCTTGAAATTTGCTATGCACTGGTAGGTAAACGATGAGAAGCTCTCTTGCTTGTTAATATAAATGTGAGTTGGAGAATATCAATAAATCATACAAATAAAATTGAAGTTTATTTAGTTCATTAAATGCGTTGATGACCTTCGATACTGTAATGCAGCTGAATTTAAGAACTTTCTCCTCCTATGCTCCCATTTTCTTATTTATGAGCATATTGACATGGCGGCACAAAGACAATTGTATGCCCAGAGTCCAGAATGGGAGACCAATTCATTCATTCGTTCATTTTAAATGAATGTTTTGCATCCAAGCGGTGCCTCTCTGCTGACTGGAAATTATCTGATTTGGTAGAGCCTTCCACCAGAGGAACGTGGACTAAGGCGATCTTCAGTGATGATCTTGTGCCACCTTCCATGCTGTTCCAAAGGATCCTTCAGACCTCTGGAACAGATTTGAGTTAGGGATGACAGAAAAGGAAAGAGATCCCTGTTCTGCTGGTGGAAGAATCCACTGGGTCAAAAAGCCTTCCATCCATGTTGTTGTTGTTCAGTCGTTCAGTCGTGTCCGACTCTTCGTGACTCCATGGACCAGAGCACGCCAGGCACACCTATCCTTCACTGCCTCCCGCAGTTTGGCCAAACTCATGTTAGTAGCTTCGTCTTTGTCCATGGAGTTTTCTTGGCAGGGATACTGGAGTGGGTTGCCAGTTCCCCCTCCAGGTGGATCACGTTTGGTCCAAACTCTCCACTATGACCTGTCCATCTTGACCTGTCCATAGCTTCCCTGAGTAATCCAAGCCCCTTCGCCACGACAAGGCAGTGATCCATGAAGCACACTAACAGGACACATAGAACACACTAACAGGACACAACCTGAGGACATCTCAATAGCTTTACAATGCAATAAATACACTAGTGGCCAAAATTGTGGAAACCTTTTGGGAAAAGTGTATTTCTGAAGTTTGATTACTCGTAACACCACTTTTTTTGGAGTAATAACATAAAATTATATATCAGTGGAAAGATAACTTAATGAAGAATGTAATGCAACAAAGTGTGTTCAATTATCTGTATTCTATCAAACATTATAGCCCAATAACCAGAAAAAGGAAGCACAACATGCTTAGGTTGATATGCAGTAGCTTTCCTTGTAGCTTTTAATGTAGCCAATGAGCAGAGGCATCGGAAGGTCAGGTGGTACCTGGTGCGGAAAATTTCTTGTCACCCCCCCACACACACACACGATCCCCCCCCCCCCCCGCAAAAATGGTTTTACGTTATTTCATATTTTCTTACAAAGGAATAATAACAAGTAATAATACTAAAAAACTTTTATTTATATCCCTAACATCAGATACATAACATTGGTATAAAATGAAACGATAATTAAATTACCTCCTAAAAACACCTCAAAATCAAATTAAAGTCTTATTAGATGGCTTTCCACAGGGTTAGGGTTGGGAACAGTAAGTGCTCCACTGAACTGAAGTTTCAGCCTTCACGACATAGGAAAACAGCCAAGTAAACAGCTATTTTGGTGGAGGAGGGTCAAGATATTAACCGATATGCATGAAATTTCATATATAGCTATATAATCCCTAGTATAGTAAGATAAGACCTTTGGAGCAGGCATTTTATAAAAAAAGTTTTTTTATGAACCACCCTAGTAGGGCAGTAATTTTTCCTTGATAATTTGTCACCCCTCCATTATGGAACATGGGGCGGACTGCCCCCCCTTGCTACGCCCCTGCCAATGACCATGAGTGTTTAGAGAGCCAATTATGTGTTATGAACCATCAAATCTCAGAAATGCTCTTTTCCCAAAAGGTTTCCACAATTTTGGCCACTAGTATGAATAAATCCCATATGTACTGAGATATTTTCTGAAATTGTTTTGAAGGTGCCTTAGTGTCCACTTCTTTGGTCACTAACGTCTGAATTCTTGACTTATAGGACATCAGTACTTATTGCTCAGCTCTTAACTACACTGTTGGGATATTGGAAGCCACTCAGTTGCTTAACATAGTAGGTTACCTAATTCTTACCAGAGAACTCCTTACCCGTTGCATCACCATTGACTCCAGCAGTATTTTTGGCCACCAACCCCTAAACCTTCAGGAGGCCAATAGACTGCCAACCTTGTTTTTCGTTGGACTAATCTCAGACATGTATCTAACCAGGAGGAAGAATTTGACTGAATACATGCTTTCCATATATGTGCTAGATTCCAAATCTGGAAGAAAAATATAGGAGGCACATAGGAACATTGCCAATCTTATGCATTTTAGATCCCCAGCCATTGTATAACAAGCCCATTGGTCAAAATTCCATCTCTAGCAATTTTGTACACTTCTGATGATTGCTTCTTGTTCCTGTTTGATGTCCTAATTTAGCTACTGAATCTGTAAACAACTTCTTCATTTTATTTATATTTATTTGCGCAAGAATTTTAAGGATGGGTTTTGAGTAAAAAAACAAGGTACTGTCAATTTTAATTCACTTCTTCATTGCTCCTGATACAAGTTCATTCATTTTCCTTTTCACACAAAAAGTCCAAAAGTAGTTCTCTAATTATTATTATGAATACAGGTCAGCAATGTTATTTCTCTAAGTGAACGTATCTCCTTTGCCTCCAGTAACTTCAACAACCATGCCTCCATATTAAACAATAATAAATACTTTCGTCTTTGTCCATATAGGAATCTCTCCGCTGTGATCATATATTGAGATATTATTCCATATATTGAGATATTATTCCATAGTTCTTTTCTTGTTATATAGCCATTAATTTGCACCCAGCTCTTTATCTTCAGTTCCCGTTTCCTGTTGTGTTTGCTATGGTTTTCCATCCTTATCTTTTAGAAATTCCTCCATTTACGCTTCTTTTCCCAAGTAAAGCGCCAGAGATTTGATAGGTTTTTTCCTCTGAGTTCACTCCAAGTTGTACACAGAACCTTTTCTTTCTTAGCTCTGTCGATGCCGGATGTCTCTCCATCCATGACAATTTCACCATTTGGCTGTTTCATTCCTCCAAACACCACGATGAAGGAGAAAGAAGTCCTAAAAATGGCACAGGCTTAGGGCATAAAGTTAAACCACCAGTTCACAGCCAAAATTTAAAAGTAGCTGCTGATGTGTGGAAACATCAATCTTCCGTAGTTTTAAAAAGGAAGGGGCATTAGAACTCTAATATGTTAGAAATGGGATACAAGCATTTTCTTGAACAGGCATCCTGATGGAGATGCATGTAAGTTCATTAAGGGATTTAAAAACCTAACTAGAAACTTCATTCTGTTGCAAAAATATTATCCTTCTAATACGATGATGGAGACTGAGTTGGAAATACATGCTCAGCCAATATTTTCTTAATTTTAATGACTTCTGAAACGAATTTTCTGTTTGAAGTGAAACACTGAAAATTGTGTTTGATGCATTAATTTTTGCACTCCACTTTTCAGCTGCCACATACGTTTCACTGTTGAATAAGAATATCTTACCATTATGTTCATTTAAAGTGATTTAATTCTCAGAAGGCTTGAGGCACTTAGTACTGTTCAATTATCTTTCAAATTACTTTCAGAATTAAACAGATGTAGTATGACAACAGTCTGCCGCTCAGCTGTAGCAACAGAATTGGGTAGTAACAGAAAGCAGTTGCCATAACTTTGGATTAATAACCTCCCAAAAACTGTCCCTGCATGTAGGAGTGAGGCACAGCAAGTGAAGGTGATATTCTGAACTGCAGTGGTTCACAATTATCTTTTTTTATGGAGTAACCACTTTGGCCACCTCATGAGAAGAGAAGACTCCCTGGAAAAGACCCTGATGTTGGGAAAGATGGAGGGCACAAGGAGAAGGGGACGACAGAGGATGAGATGGTTGGACAGTATTCTCGAAGCTACTAACATGAGTTTGGCCAAACTGCGGGAGGCAGTGAAGGATAGGCGTGCCTGGCGTGCTCTGGTCCATGGGGTCAGGAAGAGTCGGACACAACTGAACAACAACAACCACATGAACAAAATATTATTTCTTGGGCATATGAATAAGCGTCCACAGCATCTGGGGCTTCCAGGTACCTGTGGCATGTGGCAACCATCAGTTCCAATAGCTACAGGCAGCCTCAGATTCCATTCCAATCCTCTCCCCTCTGGCAATTCCAAAGCTTACCATCTTGGCTAATAATAATAATAATAATAATAATAATATTTCTGCCCTACCCATCTGGCTAGGTTTCCCCAGCCACTCTGGGCGGCTCCCAACAGAATATGAAAAACACAATAAAGCATTAAACATTAAAAACTCCCTAAACAGGGCCTCCTTCAGATGTCTTCTAAAAGTCAGATAGCTGTTTAGTTCCTTGACATCTGGTGAGAGGGCGTTCCACAGGGTGGACGCTACCGAGAAGTTCCCTGTAACCTCACTTCTTGCAGTGAGGGAACCGTCAGAAGGCCCTCAGAGCTGAACCTCAGTGTCTGGGCTGAATGATGGGGGTGGAGACATTCCTTTAGGTCTACTGGGCCAAGGCTATTTAGGGCTTTAAAGGTCAGCACCAACACTTGTGCTTGGAAACGTACTGGGAGCCAATGAAGGTCTTTCAGGACCGGTATTCTATGGTCTCTGCGGCCACTCCCAGTCACCAGTCTAGCTGCCACATTTTGGATTAATTGTAGTTTCCAAGTTACCTTCAAATGATGTACTGGTGGAACATGACTCCAAATACACTAGCTAAGATCTATAAATTAAAATATAACACATGATGGAGGTGCAATAGGGTAGAAGGAACGATGTATCGTGTAAGATGGGGATGTGAAAAAAATAAAAAATTCTGGAGTAGTATACATGAACTGAAAAAGTTGTTTAAAGCATCATTTGAGAAAAAACCAGAAGCATTTCTATTAGGTATCTTATTAATAGATATCCCTAACGACAAGAAAAAGTGTTTTTATATGCCACAGCTGCTGCCAGAATACAAAAGCTAAAAATTGGAAAGGGCACATAGTCCCATTAAAAGCGAATTGGCAAAATAAGCTATGTGAATTCATAGAACTGACCAGAATGACAGCAGGTATTGGATATCAATCAAATCAGAAACTTAGGAAAGAATGGGAATGTGTGGAAGAATACTGTATATGACAAAACATTGGTCCGAAACAAAACCATTGGTATGCATTGATTAAATTTCATAAACCTAAAATATGGATAGATGTTTTATGGTGGAAAATAAAAACAATATTGACAACACAATAGAAAAAGAAATGTAAGTAGAAGAAGCTGTGAAGTCACACGGATAAGAAAAAGGAATATATATATATATATATATATATATATATATATATATATATAGACGCAGGTGGCACCGTGGGTTAAACCACAGAGTCTAGGGCTTGGTGATCAGAAGGTCGGCAGTTTGAATCCTGACGATGGGGTGAGCTCCCGTTGTTCGGTCCCTGCTCCTGCCAACCTAGCAGTTCAAAAGCATGTCAAAGTGCAAGTAGATAAATAGGTACCACTCCAGCGGGAAGGTAAATGGCATTTCCATGTGCTGCTCTGGTTCACCAGAAGTGGCTTAGTCATGCTGGCCACATGACCCAGAAGTTGTATGCCAGCTCCCTCGGCCAATAAAGCGAGATGAGCGTCGCAACCCCAGAGTCATCCATGACTAGACCTAACGGTCAGGGGTCCCTTTACCTTTACACACACACACACACACACACACACACACACACACACACACACACACGGTATTGAAAACAGTTATAATCTGAATGCATTGTAAAGAGTGTTTAAAATGTGTAACTGAATGAAGCTAAATAAAAAAGTAATTAATGGGTGCAGTAGTGCAAGCAGGAGATAATCAGAGAATGCACCACTCTGGTGAGACAGTCTGCGGGCAAGTAGGGTCTCAGCTTGCATACCAGATGGAGCTGGTAGAGAGCTGCCCTGGACACGAATGGACCTGCTCCTCCACGGGCAGCTGTGAGTCCAAAATGACTCCCAGGCTGATGGGTGAACAAAGAAGACTCTGCACCTTCCTTTCATTGCTTGTTTCTCTACTCGCCTTTCCTTGAACAGCGAGGCCTCTCTCTCCCACTGGCATCCTGGTGGCTGACCTACAGCCTTCAATTACACCATTTAAATACCTCTTTTATGACTTCACAGAGGTAGTTTGGGAGCCCTGTCAGCACTTGGCCTTGGACCAGTATACCTGAAGAAGCGTCTCCACCCCCACCGTTCAGCCCGGACACTGAGGTCCAGCTCTGAGGGCCTTCTGGCGGTTCCCTCACTGTGAGAAGTGAGGTCACAGGGAACCAGGCAGAGGGCCTTCTTGGTAGTGGAACAAGACCTGTGGAACACCCTCCCATCAGAGGTCAAGGAAATAAACAACTATCTGACTTTTAGAAGACACCTGAAGGCAGCCCTGTTTAGGGAAGTTTTTAATGTTTGGTGTTTTATCGTGTTTTTAATATTCTGTTGGGAGCTGCCCAGAGTGGCTGGGGAAACCCAGTCAGATGGGCGGGGTATAGATAAATTACTACTACTACTACTACTAGGGAGCTCCCAGCCGGAATTCAGTAGGGAAGAGGGGATAATCCTTATTATCTGTGAGAGTTTGGTTTTGTTGCAGCCTTTGTGAGAGAAATAAAGCCTGGAAGAAATAAGCTCTTCTTTGCCCTATTTATGGGGGCTTAGGGAGTGTTTTCTCCTTCTCCCTCTCTTTCCCCTCCCCTCTTTCACACCCTTCCCCCCTGTGCAGATGTTAGGGGGAAGAGACACCCCTTGGCTGCTCTTTCCAATCGGGCTTCTCATCCCGAATATTGGAACTGATTTCTCCTCCAAGGAGGCCCATTTCAGACAAAAATGCTCCTGTTTCCCGATGGAGCCTCATCGGAAGCTCATTGCAGTACCCAACGCGGTGCCCTCCCAAGGTTAGACTCTCTTAACTCCCATTAGTTCTGGGCAGCATCACCAGGGATGGTAGGAATTTTCAGACAGCATCTGGTGGGCATTACGCTTGCAGAAGTGTGTAGCCTACAACACAAGGTTGTTGACAACATAAAATGAGAAAGGAGAGAGAACTATGTCCACACCTCCTTGGAGGAAATGGGTGTACAGGAATGAAATAAATAAATTAGTCACACACACAGTGTAACATTTGCCATTAGCAAGAGTAATTATGTATGACTCGGACTACAGAACAGTGAGTCTATGCAGCCACCTGCTGGAAAATATGACTAACACCAAACTACAATAATCTGATCCACAAAGAACATTTTGTGTTGCCCTGTGTGGGGGGAATTCAGTGACCACGTTGCAGCTTTTTTCTTCTTCTAATCAAATAAAACAAGAGGCTCTCAAAATAGTCTGTAGCAAGGTCAGTGGCCCAAATTGGAGCCAAGTAGCTGATTCACAGGGCCATTCAGAGAACAAATAAGAGATGTGTGACTCACAAGTCACTTCTCCTCTGCTTTTAAATGTCGGACAGTTCCCCCTCAAAAGTCACAAATAGGGTAATATCAGAGGAGGAACGGTTGAGAGAGTTGGGTACCGGTATGTTTAGCCTGGATTAGAGAGAACAGGGAGGAGATATGATATAGCATAAACTAATTCAGGCATCTATTGCAGAAGGAAGATGCATATACAGTCGTACCTTGGAAGTCAAACGGAATCTGTTCTGGAAGCCCGTTTGGCTTCCAAAACGTCCAAAAACCAAATTGCAGCTTCTGATTGGCTGCAGGAAGCTCCTGCAGCCAACCAGAAGCCGTGGAAACCCCATTGGATGTTCGGCTTCCAGAAATAGTTCACAGTTCTTTACCTTTCACTTTTTTATATCCATTTATCTGAGATGCTGTACCAGAAGGTTTCTTGCACTGTTGTGGCCTTTCAGCTGTCACACTGGAAGTGGGAGTTTGGGCTCCGACTTCCATCAGCCCCAACCAGCATATGGGAGTATATGCAGCAAATGGAAGGCCACGAATTCCCCTAGCCCATGAAGTCATTTTCATATGAGTCTATATGAAATGAGTCACATGGCTGTATGATAATAATTTTTATTAGTTTTCAATTACAACAATCCAATAAGAGCCTCATTAAAACAATGCCAAATTATAATACAATTACTTACACCAGTCATTCAGATGCCAAATTATACAATATAGGTGCCCCCCCACATGCTAGAATTGATGGTTTGATGATTTGCTTTGTTTCTGCATTCCAAAATCTTATTAATTTCAATTACAATCCAGTCAAAATAACAATCCCTTGTACAGCAACTGCAATTTTAACGACTTCCATTCATATTGACACATTAAATGATTGATAAACTTACAGGTGAAGCATTCAAAATAGATCCTTGTTCTTCCTGTGTGTGGCAATTACTCTGTCCATTGTGTTCCTTCCTGACCTTGTAAAATATTATGTCTATCTTTTCCCAGTCATTGCTGTTCTCCGTCATGCTTTGGGCGGAGCTAATACCCCATTGTTGTTTCTGAAGTTCTCCATCCCTCCGTCTCATGCTTTGTTGTTTTGCAACTTTAGCAGCAGCTGCAAAAGTCACACTGTCTGAATAAATATCCTGGTTTTGCCATTTTTCTCTCACCCTGGGAAGGAGAGTGATCTGTCGAACTTCAAATAACTCAGTGAATCACAGGGCTGTATGCATCTCAAGTCTTAAAAGAGATGTACAGCCGTGTTGCTTGTTGTTGTTGTTTAGTCACTTAGTCGTGTCTGACTCTTCGTGACCCCATGGACCAGAGGACACCAGGCACTCCTGTCTTCCACTGCCTCCCGCAGTTTGGTCAAACTCATGTTGGTAGCTTCAAGAACACTGTCCAACCATCTCATCCTCTGTCTTCCCCTTCTCCTTGTGCCCTCAATCTTTCCCAACATCAGAGTCTTTTCCAGGGAGTCTTCTTTTATCATGAGGTGGCCAAAGCATTGGAGCCTCAACTTCAGGATCTATCCTTCCAGTGAGCACTCGGGGCTGATTTCCTTAAGAATGGATAGGTTTGATCTTCTTGCAGTCCATAGGACTCTCAAGAGTCTCCTCCAGCACCATAATTCAAAAGCATCAATTCTTCGACGATCAGCCTTCTTTATGGTCCAGCTCTCACTTCCATACATCACTACTGGGAAAACCATAGCTTTAACTATACGGACCTTTGTCGGCAAGGTGACGTCTTTGCTTTTTAAGATGCTGTCCAGGTTTGTCATTGCTTTCCTCCCAAGAAGAAGGTGTCTTTTAATTTCGTGACTACAGTCACCATCTGCAGTGATCATGGAAGCCAAAAAGTAAAATCTCTCACTGCCTCCATTTCTTCCCCTTCTATTTGCCAGGAGGTGATGGGACCAGTGGCCATGATCTTAGTTTTTTTGATGTTGAGCTTCAGACCATATTTTGCACTCTCCTCTTTTACCCTCATTAAAAGGTTATTTAATTCCTCCTCACTTTCTGCCATCAAGGTTGTGTCATCAGCATATCTGAGGTTGTTGATATTTCTTCTGGCAATCTTAATTCCGGTTTGGGATTCATTCTGTCTTGGGATTCATCCCCATATTGCTTAAGAAGAGCCATTCATTATCAGTTGTGCTAGGGGAGGGAATGCACATTGTAAATTGTCAGTTGTGAGGGTGCACACCCATGTTCTAAACATGGTCTCCCCTTTTAAAATACACAGACGTCAGGGTGCTGTCCTTGATCCCACCATGCACTTTAAAGGGAAAAGTCACGTAAGAAGCATACATGACACCTTTTCAATGAGATAGTACTTGTGTATCTGTACCCATGTGCAAAACACTTTTATGAGGATGCGGGTGGAGCTGTGGTCTAAACCACTGAGCCTCTTGGGCTTGCCAATCAGAAGGTTGGCAGTTCGAATCCCCGCGACAGGGCGAGCTCCTGTTGCTTTGTCCCAGTTCCTGCCAACCTAGCACACAGTGCAAGTAGATAAAGAGGTGCTTTTGTGACATCACAAGAAACCCACAGCCAATGGCAACAGCTGGGGAGGCATCATCTTCATTGCTTTGAGCCTCACGGTGGCGGTTGGACCTATCGGTGATTGTGTGCTTGTTTATTCGAGACACAGGGGGCACTGTGGTCTAAACCACTGAGCTTCTTGGGCTTGCTGATCAGAAGGTCAGCAGTTTGAATCCCTGCGAGGGGATGTGCTCCCATTGCTCTGTCCCAGCTCCTGCCAACCTAGCAATTTGAAAGCATGTCACTGCAAATAGATAGGTACCGCTGTAGCAAGAAGGTAAACGGTGTTTCTGTGCCCTCTGGTTTCTGTCACAGTGTTCCGTTGTGCCAGAAGCAGTTTAGTCATGTTGGCCACATGACCCGAAAAGCTGTCTGTGGACAAACGCCGGCTCCCTCGGCCTGAAAGCGAGATGAGAGCCACAACTGCATAGTCACCTTTGACTGGACTTAACCGTCCAGGGATTCTTTACCTTTTACCTTTATGCATGTACAAAATACTTTTATGAGAAGGTGGATTAAGGACCAGAGGGTGGTGTTTTATGTAGTGTCCAATTATTGGTTCTTTGTCTGAATTCTTCATGGGGTTCTTTGCGAACCATGTTACACCCTGTTCATCATAATGAATTGTCTATCAGGAAAGGCTGTAGGACATATTCTGCAGCCAGGAAGTCCCTTGTCTAAATCCCACCATCTCGTGGTATGGCTAAAGATGATTCCTGTTTGAAATGCTGGTCGGTCACTACCAGTCACACTGTAGGCAGCATTCAGCTAAATCCGTGTTTCCCAACATGGGGCACATGCTCCACAGGGGGGCATTTTGATTTTGAAGGAGGGCAATTTGAGAATGTATTATTAACAGTGAAAGGCCTTTTGGGATTCCTCAACGTGAATAGGAGTTCACTTTTTGAATAAGAATTATAAGTCACATTATAAGTTTTTAGAGATGCTTAGGTGGGGCATAACCAAAAAGAAAAAAGGTTCAGAACCACTAAGCTAGATGGTCTGACTAGGTATAAGGCAGTTTCCTATACAGTAAAGGGGGGGTTGCTTTTCAAGTCATACATAGTGAAATATTGTATCCTAAGCAGTTGTAGTAAAGAAATTGTAATTGCCATGAAGAAAGACCCTTGGAAGAAACGAAGAAGGCTCCTGGTAACATTCTCACAAACAGATCATCCAAAAGGAATGTGCTTTTCATTAATGACCGTGTTTTCTGATCTTGTTGCTATTCAGCTCTTCCACTGAGCCCTGGGATGAAGGCATCGACATCTGTCGAGAACCTAATATACCTGTAATGTGAGCCTTTGTTGTAAAATTCTGAACTGGTGAGCCTACGATGTCGTTTGTGTGCTTTCCCACAAGGTGGTGCCCGCAATCAATCGTTGGCTTCATGCTTAGCAGCGCAATGTTGTTCTCTGCATCCTGATTCCGATGGACCGGTATGCCCTCCTAGCATGCGAAGCAATAACAAGGCAATTACAGAATAATGTCCTCCGCAGAGGATGTGGTGCTTGTTGTTGGACGTTAATAACTGATAAAACATTTGCCAATGATGAGCGCTCCCCTCCCCCCCCCCGTCTTGTCTCGAGGCTATGGAACTGTTTGCTTTGCGGAATGATTTTCAAGTAACATGCATGAATATTCATGAACTGCACACGAATTAAATTATAAAGGCATCTGTTACACCACCAGGGACTTACTGCTATGCTGGTCACTTGCTGCGCAACTGGAAAACCCCAAATATTCAATAACTCTTCATCGAAATGAAAGATTAAACTTTATCGCCAATGATTGCTTGTATTTTTCAAGGTATTAAACATAACAAGCTTTTTACACAAATACAGAAGGATCCACCCCCCCTCTCTTTTTAATGGGCCATTTTAAAATACCTTGAATACCAGGCTGTTTTCAGAATCCTCTGTAATAGTAACTAAGAATAGGAAGGCATGTGAAATGTGATGCTTCCTGCAATGTCTGTGAAGGCTGCCATCTGAAGGAGAAGCAGAAAAAAATGATTGACTTCGGTAACAGTGAGCATCAAAGATGGCAACTGTGACTTAACATTGAAGTGGGGGGAAACAAAACTAATCTTTGGGCGAGGCATACTGGATATTAAGGGAAAGAAGCACAGATTTCCCATTTCTGCTGCAGACATTCTCCACACCGGTGTGACTAGTCCCTGGTTTCTGAGAAACAAAGATGGATGTTGGAAGAAATTCAGACTAAAGAGGCGAAACAAAGGTGATCAATGGCGAGGTGGCAGGAACAATCAAGGATGACAGTGGATCCTGAACCCTCTCGTCAAACTTCAGGACTACAGTGTTTAGTTGTTAAATTGATTAACTGATACATTTTAAAAGATGCTTTGATTAACTGGGCAGCAAGCTTTCTTGCATGGAAATCCAGTGTGATTACTTCTGGAAATCGCAAATCACAATCCCCGTCTTTAGAAAGACATCCCCTTTTCTGTGTGAGAGAGAATGGAAAAGAGCTTTCCTCAGACGATGTTTGTTTTTAGTTGATGGGCACGGGCACGTCAGCTAAAAAACAATGTTCATATGGATTGTATTGTCATATGCAAATTTAATAAATATATTTCTTAAATGACAAGCTCATAGCGTAATCTTCAGTGTTAGCTATGCTCAAAGTAGACCCTAAGTCCACAGATGTTAATGCGTCTACTGGCTAACGCTGACTATCACCCTTACAATTTAACAAATATTTATTAAATTGGCAGAGAGCCTTGTGGCATCCCAAAGAGTCAACACATTTATTATAGCATAAGATTTCTGATGAAGTGGTGCCCCAATGAAGTCAGCCCACAAATATTTATGTCTTGATAACTTTGTTAGGCTGAACCCTAGCCCTACTTGCTTGGGAGTAAGCTCCATTGAATTCAATTGGATTTAAGAGAGCCTCTGTGGCATGTTCCCCCAACAACGTCCACCTAGTGTACTCTCTGAAATCTTATTTTGCTTACTTTTCCCTACCCAGGCTTTAGATGGACTGAGATAATACTATTTTACTGTTAATGCGCTGCCAAACCTTGCCGCAGGGTTTTTGTGGGTTTTTTTGATGGGGCAGAGGGTTATGTATATATACTTGCAGGTGCTTTATATGAATTCTGTTAATGGTAAAAGGTGTTTATGTTTTTAAGTGCAAGCCACTTGGAGATCTTTGAGTAACAAGCACCTAACAACAGCTACTACTACTACTACTACTAATAGTATATTATTATTATTATTATTATTATTATTATTATTATTAATAATAATAATAATACCCCGCCCATCTGGCTGGGTTTTCCCAGCCACTCTGGGCGGCTTCCAACAAAATATTAAAATACAATAGTCTGTCAAACATTAAAAGCTTCCCTAAACAGGGCTGCCTTCAGTAGACACAGTTGAGGTTGTGCTGTTAGTTCATGGGTAGGCAAACTAAGGCCTGGGGACCAGATCCGGCCCAATCGCCTTCTAAATCCGGCCCGCTGAAGGTCCGTGAATCAGCATGTTTTTACATGAG
This sequence comes from Lacerta agilis, assembly GCF_009819535.1. NCBI lineage: Eukaryota > Metazoa > Chordata > Lepidosauria > Squamata > Lacertidae > Lacerta > Lacerta agilis. The sequence goes on from NC_046322.1 coordinate 49,942,603, forward strand.
TAGAAAGCGTCCTTTTATTTAAAATGCATCTCTGGGTTATTTGTGGGGCCTGCCTGGTGTTTTTACATGAGTAGAATGTGTCCTTTAAAATGCATCTCTGGTTTATTTGTGGGGCATAGGAATTGTTCATATTTTTTTTTTCAAAATATCATCCAGCCCCCCACAAGGTCTGAGGGACAGTGGACCGGCCCCCTGCTGAAAAAGTTTGCTGACCCCTGTGTTAGTCTTTTAAGATGCTACAAAACTCTTTGTTAATTTTTTTGCAGCAGACCACTATGGCTATCCTTCTGGAATGTCTTTATAATCAAGTGACCATCTTGCAGTTAAACCCCGTTTAACAAGAATTATCATGTTCAGATATGCCCTTAAACTTCATCTAAACTAGTTAAGGCTGATCTAAGAGATGACTGAATGCATGTTCTTCATTTGCACTGAAACACCAGCAGGTAACATCTTTCAGTCCATGTCCCCTCAGTTTCCATGTGTAAAATTAATGCCCCGAATACTTAAGGGGAACTGAGAATCGAGAGCACATCCTAGTTAATGAGACAGTACTATGAGAATGAATAAATAACAAGGAGGTAAATAATTGAAATACACTTTTTTGAAATGATGGGATGGGGATATTGTCAACAAAGGTGGGAGAAAGACATTGGGGAACTCTTTATTTTTCCCCCTTCTTGCATTCAGATTCATTCCATTAAAACTTTATTTGATTCAGAAGTGACTGCATGAATAAGCTTATGTTTGCTGCATTAATTGAGTCTCCTCACAGTCCTAGATCATCAGAGCAGTATGTCACTTTGGCAAGTACAATATATTCTCTGCTCAAAAGAGGTTCTAACCAGAAACAGCTGTCATCTTATCTTTCTTCTCCCATTGCCACCCCTTTTCATTATTTTGTTGTACAAGGTAAAACCTTGAAATCAATTGGGATGCTTTTCAGATTAAGCACTGAGAGATGTGATACCTGCAGATACGTTTTACAGCTCCCCCACCCACAGTTTAATAATAATAATAATAATAATAATAATAATAATAATAATAATAATAATAATTTGTTACTTATACCTTGCCCATCTGGCTGAGTTTCCCCAGTCACTTTGGGCAGCTTCCAACAGAATATTAAAAACACCATCAAACATTAAAAACTTCCCTAAACAGGGCTGCCTTCAGATGTCTTCTAAAAGTCAGAGAGTTGTTTATTTCCTTGACATCTGATGGGAAGGCATTCCACAGGGCGGATGCCACTACCGAGAAGGCCATCTGCCTGGTTCCCTGTAACCTCCCTTCTTGAAGGGAGGGAACCGCCAGAAGACCCTCAGAGCTGGACCTCAGTGTCCGGGCAGAACCCCCCCCCCAAAAAAAGTAGATTCAGGTGGGGAGGATGTGGTTAGCCTCCTTTCCATTCATCTCTCATCTGCTCCAAAACTTCCTTCACCCACTTTCCTTTCCATTAGGTTCCTAAACCTACACCTGGAGCCTTAGAAAGGGGGAAGATTTTGGGATCAGGTAGTGCAAAAATCATTCATTCCTGGCTACCAGCTGGTATTCACTACCAGGTGAGAGTTGTATGGGCATGGAAGCTCCTCAGTTCCTAAGGTGATACACACCATCTGGGCTGTGCACTATGTACTGGGCACTTTCTAAAATGGCTTCATGAGCAGAAGTTCCTCAAGAGGCCACAGAGCATAAAGAATGGGTGAGATGCAACATGGCATGAAAGGGCATCTGTTTGTATAATAGGGCTTCCTCCCTTGTGCAGCCCCCACATGCCCCCAAAATCTGCTCCAGTTGGTTAGGGATTCTCTTTTCCATGCCCCCCGTGACCCCCAGTTATCCTCTACGTTATTTTTTTTCTTTATTTTTTTCTTTTATTTTGACAATGTAATACCGGTAATCATAAATAAATAAGAATAAAAATGTGCACCCCACCACCGAGACCATTCCATTGTAACTATCCAACCTCCCAAAATTTCAACACCTCTTGCAATGGTTTGACCCCTTTGCGTTTTAACAGCTACAGACACCCCCCATATCTCCTCAAAATAATTTCTCCTGCATATTCCCCGTCTTACCTTAATGGCGCATGTTAATTTATCATTAATAGCTATATCCCACACCTCTTTATACCATTCTTCCATTTTATATTCTGCTTGCCCCTTCCACTTCCTAGCTATAATAATTTGTGCAGCTGTCAATAAATTTGTGAGCAAGTGCTTCCTAGCCTGCAAACTTTCCACCCCATTGTAGATTGATAATAATGCTACCTCTGGACTTTCAGTCAGCTTTAACCCAGTGATTTCTGTCATCTCCTTAAACACCCTTTGCCAAATAAATTTGTACATATTTACACCCCCACCACATGTGAACATAATTCCCTGTTTCCTGGCACCCCCTCCAACATAACACCAAATATCCCTTTGATTTAATCTGACTGGTGCCTTTATGTTAATTTTAAAGTTTTAAAAATTTGGCTTACCACCTAGGTGTTCCCAGTGAAGTTTATATGGTTTAAAAAACAAAATGCCAAACTACTTCATGCAGTGTATAGCAAAACATGATGCTTGCTCTAGCACCCATGAGGTGGTCTTCAACTGAACTTTTGCACCTGTGTGTGTCCTGCACTGTCTCCATATCTCTGGAGGGTGGGGTGAAACCCAGAACAGATTTATGGGAGACATGGTGAAAGAAGGTTTAATTGTGCAAGGAGAAATCCTTGCACTGACAGATTGCGTACCTTAGCTCTATAGTGAATACAGTGGTACCTTGGGTTAAGAACTTAATTCGTTCTGGAGGTCCGTTCTTAACCCGAAACTGTTCTTAACCTGAGGTACCACCTTAGCTAATGGGGCCTCCCGCTGCCGCCACGCTGCTGGAGCACCATTTCTGTTCTCATCCTGAAGCAAAGTTGTTAACCCGAGGTACTATTTCTGGGTTAGCGGAGTCTGTAGCCTGAAGCGTCTTTAACCCGAGGTACCACTGTACAACCCATGGCTTCCCCCAAGAAATCCTGGGAACTGAAGTTTGCTCCCCCACAGAGCTGCAATGCCCAGCACCCTTAAACAACTGCAATTCCCAGGATACTTTGGGGGAAGCCATGAACTTTAAATGAATGGCGTGGACACAAGGTTAGACTCATTGTATATTCCTTTCTATGGTTCCAGAGTTTCCATGTGACATGACTGATAAAGGAATGCATAGAGTATTCCCTAAAAAGACAAAAGATTCCTTCTATCATATTCCTTTTCTTTACCACTATAGCTTCCAACGGTGAAAGCCAAAGTGGTGTATTTATCTCTAATAAATTCTTGTATTTATCCCATACTCCATACAATTTTTTCCTAATTATATGATTTTTAAATCCTTTATGAGCTTTCACCTTTTCATACCATAAATAAGCGTGCCAACCAAAAATATTGCCATGACCACCTAAGCCTAGAATATGTGAATTCTCTAATGTCACCCATTCCTTCAACCAACAAAGACAGGATGCCTCATAGTATAGTCTCATATCCGGCAGGGTAAAACCTTTTTCTTTTGCATCTATCAATATTTTATATTTTATTATCGGTTTTTTCCCTTGCCAAATATATTTAGAAATATCTTTTTGCCATGTGTTTAAACAATCTGTCTTGCCGTATCAGAATCAATTGAAACAGAAATAACATTCTTGGTAATACATTCATCGTTATAGTCGACATTCTACCTGATAGTGAAAGATTCATTCTGTTCCAAATTTGCTAATTTCTTTTAATATCTTCCCAGGTTTTTAAATAATTATCTTTATACCAATTTATATTGCTTGCTGTTAGTCATAGAAAGACAAAACTTTCCAGCCACCTAGCAAACAATCTAGTTCTGTAGTTAACAACAGGAAACCAAATATCCATCTACAGAGATATGACAATAACTTCAGATGAAGAGAGCTGCATCACCTCCGTATCTTCAACGTGACAGAAGTGACCTTTGCTATACAGGTATAATATATACAATGACATGTTGTGAAGTTATGGACACAAGGAAGTTACAATTAAGCTGTTGGTTTCTGCATTATTATTGCACTTTCCAACTCAATAAGTTTTGTGCTCTTTAGAGCTGGGAACTGCCATTGCTACCAATAAGATATTTCTGCTGATGTTGGGAGAAAGAGCATAGTTCGGTGGTAGAGCAGTTGGATTCCATGGAGAAAGTCCCAAATTCGTTTCCTGGCATCTCAAGGTAGGACTGTCCCCTGTCTGAAACCCTAGAGAACTACTGCCAGCAGACAAGGCTGACCTAGAAGGGCCAGAGGTCTGATGCAGTATAAGGCAGTTTTCCTTCTTCTGTGCCTTCATAGGATTTGAGACAATATGACCTTTTCAGGGCCAAACTAGATGTGATAATTGGTTGTTTTTATGCAGCTTAAAAATATGTGTTTTGCTTTACAGTGCATTGACATAGGTGGTGATTCCCCCCCCCCCCATAGCATTTTTGTTATTTTTGGCATGAAATACAGAAGAGGTTGCCCTTTAAAACCATTTCCCTGCTCCACAGCCTTTCCACTTGAAAAATGAGGCTCCTTTTCAGGTAGCGCAGAAGCTTTGCTGGAAGGGAAATATTTTTGCACAGTCAGGCACATGTTGATGTAAGTCGTCTGCATTTGGAATTGCAAATGAGCTGGGAGACACCTCCGCTATGGGTTTTTCAAATTCACTTGATAACACGTGGGAATTTCTGTGCCATTTATAATTCAAAGCAAGGCAATATCTAACAGCAGCAACATGTATTTGCCCTAAATGATCATAGTTAGACTGAAGTCATGGAAACAAATTATAAACAATTGCTTTCACACAATTAGCTAGAATAATAACAATAACAACAACAATAATAATTTATTTATACCCTGCCCATCAGGCTGGGTTTCCCCAGACACTCTGGGCAGCTTCCAACAAAATATTAAAATACAATATATTAGTGCTATACTGACCAGCAATGCCAAGATCATTTCATAATATTTAAAGGTAAAGGTAAAAATACCCCTGACCGTCCAGTCGCAGACGACTCTGGGGTTGTGGCGCTCATCTCGCTTTATTGGCTGAGGGAGCCGGCGTACAGCTTCCGGGTCATGTGGCCAGCATGACTAAGCTGCTTCTGGCGAACCAGAGCAGCGCAAAGGGAGCATAGCCCCTGGTTGTTTTTTATTTTTATCACAGCTATTTTGTGCAAGAGCAGTTCTTCACAAAAGAGCTGTTGTTTAAAAAAAAAACAAAAAAACTGAATACAGCAGATGGGGCCTGAATGTGATGCAGTAGTATCTTTCGCATCCATTGTCATTAGTGAAACAAAAATAACTTGTGTGTAAGGTGAACCAGAGCTTCGTGCTTCTCTTCTTCCTCCTGCCCCCTTTACCATATGTTGTTTTTCCTTTGTTTGCTGCAGTTGCTCTAAGCCAATTCTGTAGCATTCTGCTCTCCAGAAATAATTTTGAAATCGCTTGGCTGAAGGCCACCATATCAAATACCCAGCGTGTTATAAGAGCATACTACACAGTTTAAAAGGCGACAGGTAGTTGTGTCCTCTTAGGGGAAAGTGGTTTTCAGGTGTGTGTGGTTTCTTTGCAGGGTAGGAGACCTGCCACTGTCTTTCCAAGCAACAAGAAAATGTATTTTATTTTATTTTATTTTATGAAAGATGCCTTTGTGCCAATGCTCCTTTCCGAGATCTTTCAGGCATCTCTCTTCTCAAGGATGTCAGTTATTCAAAAACAATTTTGTATAATCTTACTGGTGAACTAAATGGAAGCTCTAAGTGCTAAGCTTAGCAACCTTGAAAGCCAAAACACTTCTGCTGAAGTGAATAAAGATTTAGGTACTTTAACACAGTAGCTCCTATTTGAAATATTAGATTTCTCCCCTCCTGTGTCTCTGCGTCATGAACTGCTCTATAAAATGTGCTCTGGTCTTCCGTAGAAACTCTGGCAGCAGGCACATCATGTGTGTGTGTGTGTGTGTGTGTGTGTTTGTTTGTTTTCCCCCCAATATCTTTATTTAAACTCCATAATGATAAAACCAAAATCATACAAATAATGACATAACATAACATAACAACATGACATGACATGACATGACATGACATAATATAATTCTAACATGAACACATTTCTTCATTGCAATTGACTCTTTCCCCAATATTTACATGTTAATGTATTCATTAATTTGTATACTTCTTTAACAATCCTCCATAATATACATTAACCTTTGTCCATTTTCCTTTTTTTCCGTTGTAGGTCAAATAAAAAAGTATGACAGGATCGGAGAGAGAAAAGAAAAAAGAAAAAGAAATCAATAAGAAAGAACTGGAGCAGAAAGAGGTTTCAGTGAAACAAAATAAGAAAAAAAAGAGACAAACGCAAACACACAACACAAAATAAACGAAATTGACTTCCGATTATACTCTCTGCGCCCTTATTTTTACCATTTGTTTATACACGGATCTATATTATTATATTCTCTTCTTTGGTTCTTTCCAAGTAAAAAGATAGTATTCTTCTTTGTATACAAGAATCACGCTATGTCTACCAGGAGATTTTGATATTATAATACTGATTTAAGTATTCCGAAAAGATTTTCCATTCTTTTTGAACCTTTTGATTGGAATATCCTCTAATTCTCCCTGTCATCACGGCTAGCTGTAAGTATTCTATATATATTTTTTAAATTTTTATTAACTTTATTGCATCTATACAGAAGAAAAAAACACCATTGAAATAGAAACATTAACTGAAGAGAAATAAAATTTGAAATTACAGATTGAGTTCTTCCTTAAGTAAAACCTCAAGATACATACAAATAATACAATCCAATATATCTAAATTAAAAATAATACAAAATCAACATAATAACCTCCAATTCAATATTCATATAAATCAATTTCTACTAACCTTTAGCAATACTTCTTTCTTCCGTTCTTCTGTCCATTCTTATCTATTCCTGTTATATATTACCTCCTATCAGAAAAACCTGCCAGTCACTTACGGTTGGAATTTTATCGCTCTTCCAATTTCTTGCGATTAGTATTCTGGCCGCTACAGTTCCATACACGAGTAATGGTCTAGCTTCTTTTTTAATTTCTAATGGTAATATCCCTAAGAGGAAAATTTCCGGCTTTTTCTTGAATGAGAGTTTAGGTTTTTTTATTCATTATAGATCTTGTCCCAATAATCTTTAATAGCCATGCACTCCCACCACATATGGATGTAAGATCCTAATCCATTTTTACATCTTATGTGTGTTTTTAGTGAATAGCTTATACCCTTCTTCATCCTATTTGTTGGGCTGCTTGCCTAAACTTGATTAAATGCCAACTTCCACTGCCAAGCAATGGCAATCCCAAACAAATTTTGTGTTTGCCTAAAAATTCAGAAGCACACTAATTCCCCCCACTCGGGTCATGTACATGTGGTCATCAACATTCATTATTATATGCCCCAAAATATAGATTAATATCTGTATTTATTTGTATGCCTTCTTTGCTACCTTCACTGCCACTAGGTAGACTTGATAATGAGCCCTCGCCAATTTTCAATTGCATTCAACTGGAATTTTCCTCCACTTGTCGTCGAGCCATCTCCTGGTTAATAATAATAATAATAATAATAATAATAATAATAATAATTTTATTGTTTGTATGCTGCCCATCTGGCTAGGTTGCCCCAGTCACTCTGGGTGGCTCCCAACAGAACATGGAAAACACAAAAATATTAAAAACACGATAATTGTTTCCTTGCCCTAACCTCTGCTGTATACCAGGGAGCCAAGCGGGCAAAGAGTGCTCGGGAGCAATCGTGTCAGTGGCCCAAGGCATTTAGATGTTGCAGAGGTTGGCCAGGGATCTGACAGGAGTGCCAGTCATATAAGCTGGAAAAAGCCCCCCACACTGTCTGGAAACCCATTGCATCCATCAGTCTTCAAGGACGGACCATCCTAACAGGATGTGTTCAGCAGGAGTTATTCCCAAGAAAGTGTGTCAATTCTGTCTCCAGGGAAGCTGTCTACCAGCTCCATCTGGTATGCAGGCTGAGCCACTACCTGCCCACAGACAGTCTTGCCAGAGTGGTGCATGCTCTGGTTATCTCTCGCTTGGACTACTGCAATGCGCTCTTTGAAGGTGACCCAGAAACTACAACTAATCCAGAATGTGGCAGCTAGAGTGGAGACTGGCAGTGGCCATCAACACCGGTCCTGAAATACCTATTTGGGCTCCCAATACGTTTCCGAGCACAATTCAAAGTGATGGTGCTGACCTTTGAAGCCCTAAACGGCCTCGGCCCAGTATACCTGAAGGAGTGTCTCCATCCTCGAGGGTCTTCTGGTGGTTCCCTCACTATGAGAAGTGAGGTTACAGGGAACCAGGCAGAGGGCCTTCTCAGTAGTGGTGCCTGCCCTGTGGAACACCCTCCCATCAGATGTCAAGGAAATAAACAACTATCTGACTTTTAGAAGATAGTTGTTTATTTCTGAAGAAGTGTGCATGCACACGAAAGCTCATACCAGGAACAAACTCAGTTGGTCTCTAAGGTGCTACTAGAAAGAATTTTCGATTTTGTTTTGACTATGGCAGACCAACACGGCTACCCACCTGTAACTGACTTTTAGAAGACATCTGAAGGCAACCCTGTATTGGAAAAAATTTAATGTCGAATGTGTAAGCCACCCAGAGTGGCTGGGGAAACCCAGCCAGATGGGCGGGTTGTTGTTGTTGTTGTTGTTGTTGTTATTAATTTATTATTATTATTATTATTAGTAGTAGTAGTAGTAGTAGTAGTAGTAGTATTTGAATTGCTCTCACTCGCCTGCAAGAAGCCTCCCTGAAATCAATGGGGTTAAGTGCTGAATGGACAAAGGATTACCCATTGGGGTTTCTATCACAAAGATATGTCAGATACAATTAAGATTGCAAGCACTTTGCATATTTGAAAATATGACCGGCATTTCTCTCTCATTTAATTTAAATATATTAATCCATACGGGAATGGTCAAATTTGTCTATTCTATAGATAAGAAAAATATCTAAATGATTATATCGAATTGAACATACAAACAACCTAAAATCATAACACAATGTCTCCCCTAAAATGCCAATGTTTGACATTGCAACTTACTAGAAGTATCCAGGACTTAGAGCAGTCATCTCATAAAAAAATTCACATAAGCCTCCACCTTCTGGGAATTGTTCAGTAATGACGAAGAAACTAATCAAATAGCATTGTAAAAATAAACCACTCCGTGTGTATAAAAATAGTTGGCCCAAAATAATCCTCTCTCACAAATCATTCCCTGCTTAGACTTCATCCACATGATGAAAATGCTTTTGACTTGCTTCCAACTTCTATCATCCTCCTGGGGCATTTTATAAAAAGATGCCTAAGCGAGCAAAGTGTCAATCGCAATCACAAAAATGGGCAAAAGATTACATGGAAAATAATAACATTCCTAATAGCTAAACTTCTCTACCTCAAAGGGTTGCCTGCTAATGGATCACATATTTTTTTCTGCTATTGATCTGATGTAACTGCATATGCCTAATATGCATATATTAGGTGGAGTAGAATAATTAAGCAATATAAACAGATGTTGTATAATGATACGCCCATTTTTCTCGGCAAGAGTTCATTATGAGAAAACTAGTTGCTTCATTGAGAAGCTTTGTGGCTTGTTCTTATGCTCGATATGGCTGTCTCATAGGGGTGCATAAGGTAAAGGTAAAGGGACCCCTGACCATCAGGTCCAGTTGTGTCTGACTCTGGGGTTGTGGCATTCATCTTGCTCTATAGGCCGAGGGAGCCGGCGTTTGTCCGCAGACAGCTTCCGGGTCATGTGGCCAGCATGACTAAGCCGCTTCTGGCGAACCAGAGCAACACACGGAAACGCCGTTTACATTCCCACTGGAGCGGTCCCTATTTATCTATTTGCACTTTGACGTGCTTTCAAACTGCTAGGTGGGCAGGAGCTGGGACCGAGCAACGGGAGCTCACCCTGTGGCAGGGATTTGAACCGCCGACCTTCTGATCAGCAAGCCCTAGACTCTGTGGTTTAGACCACAGCGCCACCTGGGTCGTCTCATAAAAAGGGCTGCATAGTAAAGTGTTAAAAATGTAATACAATAATGGCCACACCATTATTGCAGTGGGGACTAAAGGGGTAGCCACCTTAGTTGATGTTTTTAGAAAGCCATGAAAAGCACAGGATTTGGCTAAAATTTTAGGGTCAAATTAAATCCAAAGACAGACACACACACACACACACACACACACACACACACAGAGAGAGAGAGAGAGAGAGAGAGAGAGAGAGCACTTTGCCCTATAATTTGAACCCTGCTATAATTTGAGCCCTGCTTCACACAAATTTATTGAGGTCATCTTGCACAAGCTATGAAGCTGTCTGATCCTGCCTGCACTCATATTATCATACTAAATACCGGTAATGATTTAGAGTTTTGTACAATGCAGGTGGCACTGTGGTCTAAACCACTGAGCCTCTTGGGCTTGCCGATCAAAAGGTTGGCGGTTCGGATCCCCGTGATAGGGTGAGCTCCCATTGCTCTGTCCCAGCTCCTGCCAACCTAGCAATTTGAAAGCACACCAGTGCAAGTAGCATGGAAAGCATGGGAAGTTTCAAATTGCTCCTCAGACTTGCAAGAGGAGAGGGAGTGTGCAATCGAACGCTCAATGCAACTCATTCCTGTTCATGTACATTGTGCGAAAAGGTTTGGTTCTTAGCAGGAATTGGGTACATTTTCAAGATTTCCCTCCATTTTATATCAAAATTCAGTATGAGATGGTAATTATACAATGTGATGGTGGAGTGAGGGTTTTTGGGGTTGTTTTTTATTTAAAAAATACACTGAGGTTTTTGAGACGAATGGATCTCCAAATCTATCTATCCAATCCAGGGTTTCAGTTTTCCAAGACAGACTATGATGTGAATAGATGCATTTAATTAGAATACAATTTCTTTAGAAGTTTTTATGTGTATAATGTTCACTGCCTTCTGAAACGCTCACGCACACTGCTGTCTTTGTAAGCCACTGGGTAACTCCATGTGTGCGTGCAAACCAGCTGTACCTTAGTCCACCCAGCTGCATCAATTTCTCTTTAAATAAAAAAAAAAATGTGAATTGGGTTTTGCTCTCCTCCTTATTTTTATTCATGCGATAAATTGCAATCTGTGGACTGAAACTAATCCATAAACACTTTAAAAGAAATGAAATTGGCGTAAATGAATGGGGGGAGGGGGGGGAGGAAGAAATTGAATTTTCTACATGTTTGTATATTCGAGAAAAGTAATATAAATAAATAAAAGCGTGTGACCAGCCCTCTATGACTTATGTGGGGTGAAAGTGGGCTCACTTGTGGAATATAGTTAATCCTGCCTCTATGGAACAATCTGATGCTACAGACTGGGAAATCCACAAACCTCTACCTAATATTGCTTAAGTGTCAGGGACTGTGCTGAGGAGGGCTCCCCCCCCCTGCTCCTACTCCAGATCCTGAATCTTTCCAGGAGCAGGAGGACAGTATAGATTTGGAACTGTGGTTTGCAGAGGGACATAGTTCAGAAGCCAGAAGATGGGAAATACTGGATGGGGAACAGCTAGGACAGGCATGTCCAACAGGTAGATTGTTATCTACCGGCAGATCACTGGACATCTGTGGTAGATCACTGGTAGATCATTGGCTCCCCCCCCCCAAAGAAGCTGAACAACTGTGGCTCCCCTAAAAAAGCTCAACATTTTAACTCCTCCCTGAAAAAACTCAACAACTTTGACCCGAACTCCCCAAAAATGGGCCTTCCTCCTTCCTAAAAAGGGGGTAGATCACTGCCAGTTTGTAACTCTGTGAGTAGATCGCAGTCTCTTGGAAGCTGGCCACACCTGAGCTAGGAGAAGAAACACTGGGAGAGAGAAGGTTAACAGATTCACAGTCTCTGGACAGCATTCATCTGTACTCCCCAAGGTCAAGAAGAGCTCAGAAAGTCTCAGAACAGAAAGTGCAGAGGGTACAAACTCAGATTACAAGACATAGGAATGATGTAGACAAATAGGGACGAAAGGGAGTGTGATCCTTAATTGGGAGCACCGCCATTTCTAGGAGATGTTATTTGTTCTCTCGCTGTGATTATTAAAGTTTCTAACTGGTAAGATGTTCCTCTTCTTATCTACTGCCACAGGGGTGGGTGGGGGGAGGAAGCCAAATCCCTGAAGCCTGACATTAAGAGGGATGTAAGTATTTGATGGAATGATTCCAGAGTGGTATGAGCAGGATAGGGTGGGGTGTCACTCTCTTGCATCCTGCTACATGGACCATGTTCTAGAGCCAGTGTGATGGGTGAGCATGATCAGGCACCAGCCTCTACCCCAGTAGAGGCCCCAATGCTACTCCTGACTGTTGCCCCCTGCCCTTGGACCCTGGCAAAATAACATTTTGGGGCACTGTGAAAGATTACGATCCTGGCAAAAGCAAAGCTGTTCAAATCACAGCACCCAAAAATGGGTGCTGTGATCTCACGGCACGGTGTCCCACCTTTTCAGGGACACTTGCCGGGAATGAAATTGAATTGAATTGAATTTATCTCCCATCCCTAAATGTAGCTGCTAGGCAGTGGGGTCACCAACTTTTTGAGGCAAATGGGCATGGTTGGAGTTTTGAGAGCATCATGGGCACCAGTCAAAAAATGGCTGCTGCTGGGAGCTTCTGGTTTCCTGCCATGGCCGTTGGCTGCTTTCCCAGAACACCGGACCCCAATCGTGCAGGTTTTCAGGGTTAATATGGGGGTAATTGGCCCTGCCGACCCCCCCCCCAGGGTAGGGGGAACTGGCCGTCACCCGTAGTTTGTCCAATAACTGCCACTCGCTACAGAATGCAGGGGCAGGGACGCTGGGTAAGACATTGCACGAATTGGCAACTCTCCAAAGTCATCCCCATGAGCTGGACATCCCTGTTTCCTAAAATCATTAACATTCGGACTAAGAAACAGGCATGTTCTGGAAAGAATGAGATTTAAAAAAAAGACCTGTCAGACAAAACAATCACTGGATTATCCAAGGTGTGGACTTGAAACCGACTTCCATCGCTGTGCTTTGATTTAAGTAGGGTGAGCGACTTTCTCTTTCATATTCGTACATTTGCTACTTTGGAGAACCTCACCAAGAAAGAATTAATTACTCAAAAGCAATGCGGGGGAGACTGTTAAAATCAATTTGATATTTGGCTGCATAGGCATCTGCGGAGAGCCCTAAGGCAAAAATAACGATTTGATAAGAAGGAAGCTTGGGTTGAGAAATATGGCGGCGACTGTTGCGGTTCTGTGACACAGAAGGAAAATAAATGAACTCCGGGGTGGGGGGTGGGGAAGACATTCAATGGATTGGGAATATCTCATGCATAAACTGCATTTTGTCTGCATGGACAATCTTTATACCTGGATTAAAGTAAAGGTGAATTTGTGATTTGTGGCTTGCTCCCCCCAGAGGCCGGAGGGAGCTGGCTTGGATCCCAGAGGAACAACCATCAACAAATAATTACTGAAATTGTGAGATATAGCCCACGGCATTGTTTTTCTATGGAAAATTCGTATTTGGAGCAACAACTGGTTAAAAGACTTGGGAGGTCGCTGTGCCATAAACCTTACTAATTGAAGTAGAGTTGGAAGAGCGCCCAGAGCATTGGAAAAGAAAGATAAAATGGGAATGAAGGAAGGAGCAACTGGGATGACTACACCTAAATCATTTAAAGAAGAACAACACAGGGGAAATGCCTCTCGCATGCGAACAGACTTATGGATCTATGAATCGCGATAGAAAGCTGCACACCTGTGATTGGAAGAAGACGTTAAGATCGGAATGATGAAACTGGGGGGGGGGGGAACAAGAGTGACGAACGCAGGAACAACTGAAAGAGACTTTCTCTAGACATCCAGAACATGGGAAGGTCCCTTGAAATTTCTTTTTAATTCGGATGGATAATTGACATTATTGTTTGTATGATGTGGCAAGATTTGATTTGATTTGTTATCAGTTGGAATATATTAATTGAAAATTAATAAAAATTATTTACAAACAAAAAAAGGCTGCTGCTGGAATGTGGCGTAACACAAAATGGCGGCTGGGGTGGGGGTTAAAAACAATACACAATGAATCCTGTCTGCTCCCCTTTAACATCACATGTGAATCTGGAAACTGACCCAACAATTGTTCTCTTATTTGGAGAGGGCTGTTGTTGTTCAGTGTCCTGGTGCCAGGTTAGTATGTCAAGTCCCCAGCCAGGGTCAATCCACATGTCCAAAGTCGAAACTGAATGCCATCTCCAACTCCTTGAAAGTAGGCTTCAATTCTCCCATGAATAGTCTGCCATGTTGGTTTCTTATTTTTGCTGTTAGTTTAGCCAACTCCACATCATCATCATCATCATCATCATCATCATCATCCTTCTATTTTATCCCTTCCCTGTAAATGGCGGGGAAGCTTCTGTTGATGGTTTCAGGGTGGCTATCTTTTGATTCAGGGCTCTCGGTATGATGGTTTTTCCATGCATCAGCCTTTCCACTATACTGTGAGATTATCTGAGAAGGTTCTTCAGCCTCAGCTCCAGATGTAAATGACAAGGAACTCAGGTGCCAGGCCCGTCTGAGTAGGGGACAAGGGTAGTCCATGTGGCCCCAAGATGCTTCCACACATCTGAACGCCCGATAGTTCCCAGTGGATCTCTCCAGTGATTAAAACTGTATTGCCATCTATTAACAAGTATATCAGCTGCAGGACTGTATGCCGTGGGGGAACATTCTGGGTTTTTTAATTATCTCTTTACACTCCTCTGCTCCTCAGTTGCATCCCGTGAGATTTGCTAATGTGTTCTTTTCCTTGCTTATGACTTCCTTCTAATGCCAGGGGGTAGAAGCACAGCAACTGCAGGTTAATCTGACCTAAACACTTGGAAGTAAGCACCACTGAATTGACTGGTTTATACATGCAGCAGAAATGTGGCAAAGTTTATTGCTGACTGTACCACTTCTGCAGATGGGGAAAAGGATATGTTTTCATAATCTGCTAAAACCAAACCAAACCAAACCAAACACAGCATGCTAGGGAGAAGGTTAAGCTGAGCTCTTTTTGATGAGATGCATTTCTCTGTGAAGGGTGGTTTTTCTTGTGGGGGAACCTGTATCCAGTCCTAGCTGTACACAGAGTGAAAAAAGGTAAGGTAAAGGACCCCTGGAGGGTTAGGTCCAGTCAAAGGTGACTATGGGGTTGCTGCGCTCATCTCGCTTTCAGGCCAAGGTTCGGAGCCGGTGTTTGTCCACAGACAGCTTTCCGGGTCATGTGTCCAGCATGACTAAACTGCTTCTGGTGCAACAGAATATCGTGTTGGAAACCAGAGCACACAGAAATGCCGTTTACCTTCCTGCCGCAGTGGTACCTGTTTATCTACTTGTACTGGTGTGCTTTCGAACTGCTAGGTTGGCAGGAGCTGGGACAGAGCAACGGGAGCTCACCCCGTTGCGGGGATTCGAACCGCCAACCTTCCAATTGGCAAGCCCAAGAGGCTAATTGAAAATAATGGGCTATCTGAGGCAGCCCAGCAAATGGTAACGAGCCTCATTCCTTGCCCAAGCCAAGGCAAGACATTTTGGCACCAGAGGCAGAAAATCCCAACACTTCACCCACCTGAGGATGGGATCCAATGGGTGTTTTTTCTGCTGCTTCAGGGGTCCTCCAATTTTCCTGGAACACATTTATTATCAAGAAGGGGAGGAATTGCCAGACATTGCCTCCCTTCCCATTCTGCTGAAGAGTACCTTTTGTCAGGCAGTAGATTCCATCCTAAAAAACTGACAATTGCTTGCCTTTCGTAGTAAATCCTGCTGCTTTGGGTCAGTTGTGATGGAAGTTATGCTGAGGAAACCTTGTTAGGATCTGGCTGCAAACCATTGTTTATAGGTTTATGCAGGGCCAGGCTATCCACGAGGTGAGCTGAGGCAGCTGCCTTGGGTGACAGAAAGACAAGGTGGCATCCCCATGGGTGCCCTGCCACAGGCAGAGAAGCAGCGGCAGCTATTGGTGAGATACTGCCAAAATGTCGTGAGATCTTACCGAAATCTGCTGAGATCTCGTGAAAAATCTGCTGAGATCTCATTAGATTTTGGTGAGATCTTGCTGGAAGCCACCACCGCTGTGCAACCCAGGTAAGGGAGGTGGCGGCCCCTTCACTTTTTGCCTCAGGAGGCGAAACACAACACACCATCCCTCAGATTTTCAACATTCAAAAATTCCAAAATTCTTTCCTATCCAATGTTGTTCAAAATCAAGCCTGGCTGCATTTTGTTACCTTCATTTTTGGTAGAAATAAAATATATTTTGGCATTCCCAGGAAATGCATAATGTTGTCCACCGAACCTGAGAGTCAGGACGCCCTGTGGTGTCATCGATATATGCTTTGTGTGGCTTAATATTCCTCCCTCGTTTCTGCTGATGGCAAAGGGATTTTTCCCACACATGTGTGCTTTAATGAATAACTGCCCATCAACTATACCAAACATGAAAGGAGCTATTTAAATTCTATGCAAGTATAGCTGTGTGTTTGACGCAGCATAGACCGTTTAAGAATTTAAGAGTGTTCTGTGCTCACATACTTGCTGGGAGTTTTGATTGTTTTCCTTGTGTTTAATGCTCTAACATATAAAATTAAATGCTTTTAATAAAGGCTATTAACTTTACAATCCTCAGTAAAGTCTTTGTAATTTCTTATCTCGATTTCTTCATCTTTATTACACTCTGAAACTACCCTTGTCCCAACAGGCAGGTAATACTAAGTAAGAAAAGAATACGTTCGAAAACAGACATATTTTTAATCGTTTTTGTTGTAAGCTGACAAACACGGCTTATGACAAGCTATGCTTTGAAGACATGGTGAGTGTCTTGTTTTTATGCTTAACATTCTACAGGAATGCAGATAAGCGAGGCACAACCTTTTCTCATATATATTTAATAGCTATGTGCTCCCAGACTAAAAATAATAATCCATTAAAGTGGAGTTAAGATTAGGAGTATAAATAATTCAAGGATTAAGAAAAGCGAGGTCACAAGTTTATCCAAAATGCGTAGTATATACCAGAACTACCCAAACAATATAGAAATTTATTCATGTATGAGACTGTAGCGGCAAGAATGTTACTAGTCCAAAAATGGAAAGAAGAAGTCCCAGCAAAGGAAGAATGGAGACAAAAACTTATGGAATATGCAGAAACGGCGAAACTTACCGGAAGAATAAGAAATCAAGATAACAAACTTTTTATAAAAGAATGGAAATGGTTTATTGAATATTTACAAATAAACTATACAGGTGAAACTCAAAAAATTAGAATATCGTGGAAAAGTCCATTTATGTAAGCAATTGTTTTCATTAGCTACTGGAGTTTAATATATGAGATAGACTCATGACATGCAAAGTGAGATATGTCAAGCCTTTGTTTGTTATAATTGTGTTGATTATGGCGTACAGCTGATGAAAACCCCAAAGCTGAAATTGTTAATTTGGGATTCTCATCAGCTGAACGCCATATTCATCACAATTATAACAAATAAAGGCTTGACATATCTCGCTTGCATGTCATGAGTCTATCTCGTATATTAGTTTCACCTTTTAAGTTGAATTACTGAAAGAAATTAACCTTTCCACGATATTCTAATTTTTCGAGTTTCACCTGCAAAACAGATAAGTACATTGGCAGGGTTATTGTAATAACCTGCAGTTTTGTAAGAGTATATATTTAAAGTAGATGAATAAATGAGTCAATTTGGAACAGGCAGAAAATATAAAATATAAATTTAAGGAATCGCAGAAGGAGGGGGAAGGAAGTCGCGTTTGGAAAGGTTAAAACGCTTGTGAAATTATTGAAAGGTATAAAATTGAAAATCATAAATAAAAAGGGAAAAAAGAACAGCAAGGTCGCAAGTTTATCAAAAATGAGTAGTACATTTAGTCTTAATGCTATATCAAAGATGGGGAATTTATTGAGTCCTAGAGCTACATTCTTCTATGGGCAACCTTTTTGGGCCTGCATGTAGGGGGACAGTCCAAAGTGGCTGGAGCAATGGACTCCTTTACCTTTGAACAACAGCATTCTTAGAGATTTCTGCATGCATATCCTTCATCCAAATGAACAAGCAAGATGAATTATCTCGGTCCAACCAGAGAAAACATTCAAAGGGCTATGGAGAAGGACTAGTGGGGGATTTAGCGTGGGAAGAGGGAGGAGCCAGGGGAGGATTTGGGGGGGCACATGTGGCCCCTGGGGCTGAGGTTGCCTATATCCCTGGGAAACACTGGCCTGCAAGTGATCTAATTGGAGAACAGACTTTACCAAAGGTGTCATGGCCTTGAAGACACTCGATCTCAGGATGAAAGGGAGAAATATGCTAAGAGGAAGGCACACTTGGCAAACCCTCACTGTGATCAACTCCCACCCGGAAACCTATGTCCCCACTGTGGAAGGGCGTGTGGATCCAGAATTGGCCTCCACAGTCACTTATGGACTCACTGTTAAGACCGTGTTCGTGGAAGACAATCTTACTCTGCTATAAGTGATCGCTGAAGAAGACAGCCTGCCTTTTGATTCAGGGCAGCTCTGTGTTTCTTTTCAAGACTTTTCCAGCAATACTCTAGACCTCACAGCTTCTGTAGCTTCTGTTATGACAACTGAAGACAAATCTCCTGTTAAAAATGAATGCCTGACTCTGTCGCTGGTGGCCATTTGATAGTCATTAGTGGCGCTCACCAATTGTGGCCTTGTCTGTCTTTGTTTCTGTCTCTGGGACCCATCTCCTGCCTCATCAGTCTGCTCCTGGAGCTGGCTTGCCATCAAAAGACAGAGACCGGGCATGGGCATTTTTGGGTTTTGGCATTCGGCAGCAAACCATAATGATCTCCTAAATCTCCGAAATGAATCAGCCTTTCATAGATGCAGCATTCACAACCCTCTTCAGGCAGTTTGACTCACTAGGTCATGGAAACCTTATGCTAGAATGGGCCTGTTTGGTTGAGCAAATATTGACTTTCACCGACTGTTTTATTCTGAGTCCTGACTAGTACAGCTGTGAGTTATTTAGCAGCTTGCTCATGAAAGGAATTGTGGTGTGGCTGATTATGTCACTGAAGTTCTGGAAAGCAAGCAAGAAGGAGGCTAATCTGACAAAGATGCAAAATGGAAGAATACTGATCTCAGCACATTTGAATATCTGTTTGCTTCCTTAAATCTGGTATGGCGAACTGCTCAGTGTACAGTAGGCTCAGTCGCTTTTAGCTCCAAGAAATCATTTGGCAGCTTATGGCTGACAGGAATCAGTCACCTGTCTCTACTGGCTCTGATTCTAAGAAGTGTACATGCATTAGAGTTGCCAGAGCTTGAGATTTCAGGACCCAAACCTGAAACCTGGAGGGCCACCCCACCCCCACCCTTTGATGTGATGTCACATGGGTGGCCCCAGTCATGTCATGGGGTGAGGTCCATTGATGTCATTAAGCATGGCACAACATTAAGCATTAACCACTGTTGCCGAGACCATGCCATTAAAATAAAAAACATGAAATCTGCAAATGAGGAAATATGTCACTGGTTGGAAGTTGCAAAAGGAACTCTAGATAAAGAGGTTGTTCTTACGGTTATCGTGAACTGTTTTTGTGGACAGCCTGGATTTAAAAAAATGCTTGGAATGCTTCTTGGCACAAGCTTTTTTATTAGGAATTGTAGGTGCCGATATCCCAAAGGAGCAGAAAAGACTTTTTATGTATGCGACAACAGCCGAACAGATGCTATTAGCCCAGAGATGGAAGTCCCTACTAGAGAGGAAGGGCAAATCAAGCTGTTGGACTACACCAAAATGGCAAAGCTGACTGGAAAGCTCAGGAACCAAGAAGTCAAAAACTTCAATAAAGAATAGGAAAAAAATTATAATTTATTTAGGAGACCACTGTAAGCAGATGAAAACATTAGCAGGATTCTAATAACACTTGTAATGTAGCAAAGATCATGGAGAATACAGAAAGATATAAAATATGGATTATGAAATAATATGCAGTTGAAAAGGTTGACAATAGGACCCATGGAGGGGAGAGTGGGAAGTCTGGAAATTCAGAGAAATCTCTAAATGTGGATATGCATTTTGTTTTCTATAATTCTACACTTGTAAAACCATATGAAAATTATTTCAAAAAGGGGGGGATGCTTCTTTGCACAACCTTACTATTTTGCACGCAGTAGAATTGGGGAACAGTCAGGAAATGTCCATTGCACTCCTGTCCAAGGGCACTTAAGTACCTGAGTTAGGCACATGAAAGGCCAACATGAAGCAGTCAGGTGTCAAGCAGGAAGAATACTGGCAGGTGGAAGGCAGGTGTGTTGCTCCTTGTGTTGCAAAGCAATGCTCTGAATCTGTTGTCTGCAAACAACAAATGCCTAGGTGTGGATTGTAGAAGAGTCCTGTCTTCTTCTTCTCCTTTAGTGATCACTCATAGCTGAGTAAGATTGTATTCCATAAACACAGTTTTAACAGTGAGTTCGTAAGTGACACTGGAGGCCAATTCTGGATCCACACGTCCTTCCACAGTGGGGATATAGGTTTCCTGGCGGGATTTGATCATGTTGAGGGTTTGCCAAGTGTGCCTTCCTCTAAGCACATTTCTCCCTTTCGTCCAGAGTTCAAACGTCTTCAAAATCCATGACACCTTTGGTAAAGGCTGTTCTCCAGTTGGAGCGCTCGCAGGCCAGTGTTTCCCAGTTGTCAGTGTTTATACTACATTTTTTTAGATTTGCCTTGAGAGAGTCGTTGAACCTCTTTTGTTGACCACTGGCATTACGCTTTCCATTTTTAAGTTCAGAATAGAGTAGTTGCTTTGGAAGACGCTAATCAGGCATCCAAACAACAATACCGGTCCAATGAAGTTGATGTTGAAGAATCATTGCTTCAGCACTGGTGATCTTTGCTTCTTCCAGTACATCGACATTCTAGTTTTGTCCCAATTCCTCACTATATAGGTAAAACTTGAAAAATTAGAACATCGTGGAAAAGTCCATTTATGTAAGCAATTGTTTTCATTAGCTACTGGAGTTTAATATATGAGATAGACTCATGACATGCAAAGCGAGATATGTCAAGCTTTTGCTTGTTATAATTGTGATGATTATGGCGTGCAGCTGATGAAAACCCCAGTTGAAATTGTTAATTTGGGGTTCTCATCAGCTGTATGCCATAATCATCACAATTATAACAAATATAACAAATAAAGGCTTGACATATCTCGCTTTGCATGTCATGAGTCTATCTCATATATTAGTTTCACCTTTTAAAGTTGAATTACTGAAAGAAATGAACCTTTCCATGATATTCTAATTTTTTGAGTTTCACCTGTAGTCTAATCTATTTTTGGTTGTTCCTTTCATCTTATCTCTTTTGGACCCTTACATTCACAACAGGCACCAATAAATAAGAAAGTCTGGTAGTCTGCAGACATTAAAGGTAAAGGGACCCCTGAACATTAGGTCCAGTCACGGATGACTCTGGTGTTGCAGCACTCATCTCGCTTTATTGGCCGAGGGAGCCAGCGTACAGCTTCCGGGTCATATGGCCAGCATGACTAAACCGCTTCTGGTGAACCAGAGCAGCGCACGGAAAAAGTGATTACCTTCCCGCCGGAGTGGTACCTATATATCTACTTGCACTTTGACATGCTTTTGAACTGCTAGGTTGGCAGGAACAGGGACCGAGCAACGGGAGCTCACCCCGTCGCGGGGATTCGAACTGCCGACCTTCTGATCGGCAAGCCCTAGGCTCTGTGGTTTAACCCACAGCTCCACCCGCATCCCTCTGCAGACATTACAGAGGGATAAAACAAGTCACCCAGGCTGGGGACTATAGCAGCCAATGTTGCAGGATGGGCTCTCTGGTGTCACCCAATCCCCAGGGCCCGGAGGTCTCTGGGCTGCGGCCATGTCTTCTTGTCTAAAAGTAGCTTGACGGTTGCATAGCTGAGGCTGAAATATGGCAATTAGCATATATTTTACAGTTGTTTCTTCTGCATGCTGAACTGTTGAGTGACAGAAAGTCAAAGGGACATTAGAGAAGAGGATTTGGAGCTAGTAATTTTTGTGGTTTACGAGGTTGGGGAGCACAGCAGGGGTCATTTTATTCAGGCTGTTTTTTTGTTCCGCAAACGCTCTTTCATCCAAAGAGCTTTATTGCATTATGCCATGTTTTGAGCCCGTGTTTGTAATATCACACTGACTTATCTGAAGTGGCTTTGAAAATGAGCGCTGTCTCCTTGCGAGTCGGATTCAGGCCTCATTAAAATTCATTCAGTCATTCAGAAGCTCAGAGCACTTTGCTGATGCTGAGAAGCAGAGGAGACCCTTTATTGTATTATATCCTACACTCCCCACCCCAATAGGATTATTATTTCAAAGGGTGTCCACATGAAGAGACCGCTTGGCTTTCAGTTGATAGCAGTTGGTGTTTCCTATTGGGAAAGCTGGGCTTTCATGAAGGCACTTTGAGACGCAAGCTAGTCAACGGTCTCTCAAGCCATCTCTATTTCCCCACATAATTGCATTACTTTGGTCTAGAGGAGGCAAGTCTTGAGGCTTCGATTTCAAGTCCCTCACAGCATCCAATACTGCAGACAGAGGGTGACGTTCAACTTAAGTTTTATTTTCTAAAAATATTTTTTATTGGTTTTTACACATATTTTCCAACATTTGTTGTTGTTCAGTCGTTCAGTCATGTCCGACTCTTCGTGACCCCATGGACCAGAGCACGCCAGGCACCCCTATCCTCCACTGCCTCCCGCAGTTTGGCCAAACTCATGCCAGTCGCTTTTAAAAGCGCCATTTAGGCTTGATGGAAGGCAGAGGCTCATTGCATCTTCATACAAGTTTGTGGACCCAGCTCCCCTGTGTACTAACACCCCCATTTTA
Source organism: Lacerta agilis (assembly GCF_009819535.1). NCBI lineage: Eukaryota > Metazoa > Chordata > Lepidosauria > Squamata > Lacertidae > Lacerta > Lacerta agilis. Next base: position 49,965,609 of record NC_046322.1, read on the forward strand.
CAGATCAGGAACTGATGCTTAGGGGATTGGCCCCCATGAAACATTAAAAGCAGGCATTTGTCCTGTGTATGTCATATGTCCTGTGTATCCCTTCATGGATCACTGCCTTGTCGTGGCGAAGGGGCTTGAATTACTCAGGGAAGCTATGGACAGGTCAAGATGGACAAGTCATAGTGGAGAGTTTGGACCAAACGTGATCCACCTGGAGGAGGAACTGGCAACCCACTCCAGTATCCCTGCCAAGAAAACTCCATGGACAAAGACAACAGGCATATAAAAGTTATAGATCAAACCTATCCATTCTCAAGGAAATCGGCCCCGAGTGCTCACTAGAAGGACAGATCCTGAAGTTGAGGCTCCAGTACTTTGGCCACCTCATGAGAAGAGAAGACTCCCTGGAAAGGACCCTGATGTTGGGAAAGATGGAGGGCACAAGGACAAGGGGACGACAGAGGATGAGATGGTTGGACAGTGTTCTCGAAGCTACTAACATGAGTTTGGCCAAACTGCGGGAGGCAGTGAAGGATAGGCGTGCCTGGCGTGCTCTGGTCCATGGGGTCACGAAGAGTTGGACATGACTGAACGACTGAACAACAACAACAACAAAGGGCCGAAATGGGCAAAGGCAAAGACTCAGGTTGTACCTGAAGCCTTGAATACGATGGGCTTTCGGTTGCTTAGAAGCTCTATGGGAACAAAGCAGGAAACGGCTATTAATGCTTCTCTCTAGTGCAGCGTTGCTATACAATAACTTACAGCACAATTGTTTCTGGTTGCCTCCCCTCACACATTCTCTTTTTTATTATAATTTTTTTTATTAAACAAATTTAGCAAAACAAATTATCAATCAGTATAATCAATTACATTTCCCCCCTTTTTTATTCCCTCCCCTCCCTCCGTCCCCCCTCCGTCTCCCACCCCGTCGACACTTCCCTCAGCTCCCTTCTCTGATTTGTTGGTACATATTATTTTTTGCATGTTATAAATTGTACATATCATTGCCTTGTCTGTCACATGTTCTGCCAATAAATTTGTGAATGTTTATTCAAAACCTGCCAAGGGGTCCAAATCCTTTCGTTGTCTTTTTAAGTAATTTGTAAAAAGTTCCCATTCTTCCTTAAAGTCACGATTGTCTTTCTCATGTAGTCTGTATATTAACTTTGCCATCTCTGCATAACTCATCAGTTTTTCTTGCCATTGCTCTTCCGTCGGGATTTCTTCATTCTTCCATTTTTGTGCCAACAAGACTCTTGCCGCTGTTGTAGCATACATAAATAAATTCTTTGTTTTCCTTGGCAGGTCTTGTCCTAAAATCCCTAACAGAAATGCTCCTGGTTTTTTTTTTTTAGCAAATGTCATTTTGAATTTTTTTTTCAATTCATTATATATCATCTCCCATTTTTTTTACTTATCTACATTCCCACCACATATGATAAAATGTACCTTCTTTTTCTTTACATTTCCAACATGTATTTGACCCATTTTTGTACATTTTTGCCATTTTTACTGCCTCCCCTCACACATTCATGTGCATTCTGTGCTTTTATGGGTTGCGTTATTTGGAGGATGTTGATACGTCCTTAAACTTTTGTGGCTGCGGCTTTGTTTCAGTTATCCTCTCTGCCTCCCCACTTAGAAACATACACAAAAAAATTATTTTTATTCTTTTCATGGATACAATCGAGAGGCCTCTAAAGAATATGTGGAGTTTTGCAACAATCCTCCTGTTGTGAGTGTGTATAGACAATATATATATATATATATATATATATATATATATATATATATATATATATATATATATATGGCTGCCATATGTCCAGACATTACCGAGATTTCAAAGGCAGAATTTAGGTTTAGCTCAACAATTTTGGTGGTTTCCAAAAAAGAAGCTCTACAACTTTCTTACTTCTTTTTTTTAAATTTATTTCTTTGGTTTTTCAAATTAAAATTTTACAGTCTCATATCCAACATACAACATAAAAACAAGATTCCAAGGAATCTCCTGGACTTCCCTCCTCTCCTTTGTGGGTCCTATTGTTAATCATTTCCTCCTGCATCTTTTATAATAATCCGAATCTTTTACGTCCCCATTTTGTCCAAAATTCACCATTAAACTACAAACTACAAGTGATATTCCAATCCTACTAACGATTTTAACTATTTACAATGGTCTTTAAGATAAGCTTTAAATTTTCCCTAGTCCTTATTAAAATCCAGGAGAGCAAGAGGCATTCAAGGACACACTCCAGCCAGGCAAAAACCCACAAGGAGGATGCAAAGTAGGGTGAGCGAGGGGTGTGTCCTGGGAAGAAGAGGTATGGCTGGGAGGGTGTTTGTTCTGGGGAGGGTGCCAAGGGCCAGATAGACAGCCTTGGAAGGCTGCATCCAGCCCCCCTGGGGTTATGGATGCATATGCATATGATCTGACGTAACTGAGGAGTTTTGTGATTTGGAAAAATGCAGGGAAGTGAATCCTCTCGATGAGTCTGATGCATATGCAGTGGTTATTATATGATAACATTGCCCATTGATTTCTGTCTTGCTTCTTTACTCTGGTGGCTGAGCTTCTAGTACAGTATGTAATGTACATTCCACATGTGGTTAAACCTGATAATTTCCTGCTTTCATTCACTGAAGCTTTAATTTAAACCAGAATTACCCAGCCATATCTAAATGGTGTTGTGCTTGTGGCCATTGATCATGGTTAATTTTCATTCCAGATCACCCAGGTGCCTTTTGGACTGTCCCGGGGGCATTGTCCCTTACTGGGAACCAGTAACGTCACCTGGTCCCACATTCACTGATCACACACAGAGAGAGATTGCTTTCTCTGCAATTCACTTTCGTGATGGACTTAGTGGACCATTCTGGGCTAGTGCATGACCTGGTCTGGAGGTGATGATAAGTCCTGAGCCCTATTCTGGAGCCATGTTTATCTCCTGCTATCCACATCACTGCCTCCTTTCTCTTGCAATTCTGTCTCAGACTGTATAAGGGAGTCCTTGGAGCACCCCACAAATGCCTAACCTTGGCTCCCATAGGTTCAGGTCAGGGGTCACAAGCAAGAGACTTCAGTCAGGAGATAGAAGCAAAACAGTGGCCTGTAGGCCTGATCATTATTGTTGCAACAAGACTTCCCGCTACCACAAAGACCAAGCAGCCAGAAGCCCCGAACAATGGTTACATCAGTATTTTAAAGTTTTCCAAAGTTTCCCATAATCCTGTCAGTTTGCATTTCTTAAGGCAGAAAGTATTGATCAGATATGTAGAGATCTTTCCTATTCTAATTAATTCAAGAGGGTTCTGGAAGCTTCTCTGTGTGAAAGAAACAAGCAAAAGGTTTGTGATGTTTGGGTACAGCTGGTTTGAACTGGTTCTCTTATCTCTTCTGTCAAAGTCATGCTGACTATAAAAGTAAGTCCAGAAGGAGCCTTGGTTTCATTTCCTTTCTGTACATAGTATGCTTAGTGTTAAGGTTTGGACTTATTATAAGTTGCTGTAAGTTAAGTTATGTCTGCTGCAACTGGATTTCTTATGGGCAGTGCCAATCCTGAATGTATTCGATTTGTGACCATTATGCTTATTTGCCTTCAGTAGCAGTAAAGCTCTGCTGGATGAAATATAATTGCCTCTGGTCTATCCTGCAATGTGTTTAAGTTTTTACTCTGCTAACTATACATTGGAATCTGCTCTGGATCAATATTGAGTAGAATTTAAATGACAAATACATCTCAGGATCAGAGGCAGAGCTACCTGCTCCGGCATCCGGAGCGGCGCACATGCTGCACACCTGGGGGTGGGGCAAGCCACCCATGGGGATGGGGTGAGCGTCCCAGGGGGTGCCGCCCACGGTGAGCAGCAATAATCCCAGTGGGGCACCGCCCGTGGCGAGCATCCCAGGGGGCGGGGGGGGGGGGCGATGTCACACCCCCTCAGGGATGACATCCGGGGCAGGCCACACCCACCACACCCCCTTCCTCCGCCAGTGCTCAGGATGTATCATCAAGACATCATAGATGCCACAGAAAAGGTGTGGTCTACCCAGGCATGCCCCTGTCAGTCAAATACAGTCTTTCACACTTGCTCCATCACAACACAAAGGAAAGCATTTGCAGTTCCCAGGTTCCTGAGTCAAGTCAAATACACCCCTTTGTCTTGTCCGGGCTTCATCCCACTATGGGGTGGGTAGCCATTGTGACTGAGATGGTTATCTGTCTGACACTCTTTGGGGCAGGATATCACCGGTCATGACTCCTTGGGAAGGCCCTCTACATCTCAGAGATTATGGTGGGCTCTCCCCTTACAGCTCATTTCCCTGGGTCCTAAATGCCGTTGGAAGATTGATACAATGATGTGATTTCTTATGAATGTCTAAAGTTTTCCCATTGAGCCAGTACAAACATACATTTATAAGTGAATTGCTACATTTGATAATGTGCAACGGAGGCTCTTTGCTTTTGCCTCGTGGTGTGGAGAGGCAAGGATCGTGGGGAGGTCTCTCACCCCCATTTCCAGTTTCCTGGTAACAGGACACCAGTTAGGCCATTGGCACTTAAATACCATCAGGGCCCCACATGCTATTTGGAAACATGGTTACTGCTTTTCAAAGATTAGCTCCCGTATTTTTCCGTGTATAAGACCAGTTCCTCCACCCCCAAATGTCAAAAATCAGGGGGCTTCTTATACACGGATATACACCCCCCCATTTTCTTAAATCTGAGTCCACAAAATAGGGGGAGTCTTATACATTGGGGCGTCTTATAGACGTAAAAATACGGTATATGTTCTAATAATCTAAGATATGCAGAAATTTAAAGTACGGTATTTTTCCGTGTATAAGACTATGTTTCCCCCCAATTTTTTTAAGTTTAGAATTGGGGGTCCTCTTATACACAGAATGATTAAAGTATTTATTTCTTAATTTTGGGCTCAAAAAATAGTGGTCATCTTATACGTGGGGGCGACTTGTAGACAGAAAAATACGGTAGCTTGAGTCAGAAGCAGGACCCAGCTCTGCTTCCTGCTTATGCAGAAGTGAATCCAGTTTTATTGCTTCTTAATAGTGGTTTTCAGAGTAAGATGTGCCCCTTTCAAATGAGATGTAGGCACTTTCAGGGGGAGTACCTTCTTTTAAAGGTTGGTACTACTAAGTTGGCTAAGCCGGAGCAATGCCTCGTTCGGGATTTGACTACCCCTTGTACAAAACCTACAAAATGCTGTGAGCAGCCACTGAATATCTTTCTTAACCATGTAGCTGCTATTGCTGGCTTGCTTCTGATACAGCTCATGAAAGGGCTCCACTTGTAGCTCAGTTCAAGCAATGACTAATTCTTTCTGTATTATAGTGACTCATTATTTGTTCTGAGAAACAGCCTTTCTTAAGTCATGGTGCCCACTCGCTTATTCTTCCTGCCTTCTAAATGTACTGCTTATCAACCAAAGCAGAGACATGACACTCTTAAATTTGACTTGGAAATTCTCCTGCAGTTGACTCCTCCGTGTTTTGTTAAGAAAAGTATAATTTTTTTGCACAGCTATATGTAAGGAAGGCTGGTTATTTTCTGTATTTCCAGAGTATTTGGAAGAAAATCTGGAGTCTAAACCAAAATTTGGATTTGTGAGCATTTCCTTTATATACCTAAAATAGAAAATGCATGTTTCTAGCCTTCAAGATTTTTTGAAGAAAATTCTATTCTATTCTATTCTATTCTATTCTATTCTATTCTATTCTATTCTATTCTATTCTATTCTATTCTATTGATTTCCTTTATATACCTATAATAGAAAATGCATGTTTCCAGTCTTCAAAATATTCCAGCAGTAACTGTGGGCTAATTTACATGTCCTGGGTTTTCTTCAAGATTAGTCACACCCTGAATAGACCCATTGAAATTAATAGGCATAACTACCAGGATCCATTATTTTCAATGGTTCTACTTTACATAGAACTTGGTCAGATATACCTCTGTGGTTTTAAATCGGTGTTAAAATATTACGAGATGTGTTGTCAACCTATCAAAACTGGAAAGTCTGAAGTGTGAGCATGTCTTACATACAGTTCAGATCCACGCTGCAGCCAGACCTAGCAAGTCTTTTCATTCTTTAAATAAACCTGAATTCAATCAAAGAGATGCATACACGTGAAATAAAATGTAGGGTACTGTCATCCGTATTTGCCCTCAGCCTTGGATGTCTCTCAGCAAGATCCACGGCATTTCTGTCTCTTTCCAGTTACCTCTTGATAGACAACTGGAGTGATGGGGGAAGCTGTAGAAGAACTTGTGATTCAGTAGAGTGCGTCGTGCTAAATAGGCAGCTTGTTAGTAGATCAGAATCCGCAAACCAGGTAAGAACCTATATTTGTGATTCACAAGAACGGTTAGGATCAGTTTGCCAGCTTCTTAACTTAACTTAACCCCTTCCCAGCACAGGGTGCCATGACTGTTTGATGGAGTGACTCAGAACTGCTGTTGATGCTTTTCATGTTGTCCTCTGCTGCATATTTGAACATTTCAAGACCTCTTCAGGCCTTCCTTTCACTACATGAATAACACTGTGCGGAGGAGGAAGTGGGGATTGGACCACCTCACCCCCCATCCCCCTCTATCATTCTCATGTGAAAAAAGGTACGATTAAGTCTAGTCAAAGGCAACTACGGGGTTGCGGTGCTCATCTCGCTTTCAGAACGAGGGAGCCAGGCAGAAACATTCCTTTTTAACAGGCCTTTGGTTCATCTGTTTGCAATCCTATACCCTTGTAAAATGTGGCTCTTTTCTGGGGTGTGTGTGTGTTATTGTGTTGTTGTTTTTAAATTTGATTATATATGTTGTGATCTTTTCTGTGAACCGCCATGAGACCTCCGGGTATAGGGCGGTATATAAACAACAACAACAACAACAACAACAACAACTCCTTTGTGTCAAGAACGCAGCCACATCCTTGCACCAATGAGGACCACAAGCTGGAGGAAGCCTTGGTAAGTGCTCTGTGTCGTCGGTGTGTCATGGAATCGACGGAGAATGGAAACGGAGCCACATTTGCTACTCTTGCAGCAGAGGCAAACTAGCTTCAGCACAGCACAATCCCATGCCCATTAACTCACAAGTCATTAACTCATAACTCATAAGGCTCAGTCCGATTACAGCCCAAGTTGGACGCAAGCTGAAAGATGCAAGTTGAGATCTGAGGAAAGACAATTCAAGGTGGTGTTTCTGTCAGTTTGCATTTCTTAGTGCAGAAAGTGTTTATCTCTTGTATAGAGAACTTTCCTATTCTAATAAATTCAAGAGGGTTCTGGAAGCTTCTCTGTGTGAAAAAGAAACAAGCAGAAGGTTCAAGGTGTTTGGGTTATTCCTTCAGAGAAGCTGAGTACAGCTGGCTTAACCTGGCTCTGTTATCTCTTTCTGTCAAGGTCATGCTGACTATAATAATAAGGCCAGAAGGAGCCTGGGCTTCACTTTCTCTTTCTATCTCTTTTCCTTCTGCTGTGGTGTTCTGTACATAGTATGCTTCGTATTAAGGTTTTAGACTTATTATAAGTTATTGTAAGTTTCAGTTAAGTCTGCCACAACTGGATTTCTTATGGACAGGGCCAATCCTGAATGTGTTGGATTTGTGACCATTATGCTCATTTGCCTTCAGTAGCAGTAAAGCTCTGCTGGGTGAAATATTAATTTCCTCTGGTCTATTTTTTGGGAATCCTGCAACGTGTTTAAGTTTTTTATCTGCTAACTATACACTGGAATCTGCTCTGGATCAAGACTGAGTAGAATTCCATGACAGTTTCCTATATAAGTTAGCATTCTGGAAGCCACTGTTCCACATTTGGAGTTATACTCGAAAGGACCGAGAGGCATCAGTGCCGGAATTATTGTGAAAATAAGAATTTGGGAGGGTGGCATCAAATTTTGTCCTCCCTCACCACATTACCTGTCTGCTCCTGGAGATGCATTCACGTTCCAAATAATTTCAGCCGATATTCAAAGTCGCTTTGATTATCTTTTACAAAGTTTATTTAAATGACAAGGTTTCCCCCCCCCCCTTTCTGTGCTTTCCTTTGGGTGCTTTGATTCAACACGACTACTTTCCCCTAGACACAATTATCACTGTCTGTGCTCAGAGGACTTCGTGGACGTTATTTCTGTCATATTAAACCCTCTAAAGTATTATTTCCACGTGGTTTATCCTGCAAAGTGGAACCTGTTTAAGGCTGCCTAGTGACCATAAAGAAGACTGATCGCCGAAGAATTGATGCTTTTGAATTATGGTGCCGGAGGAGACTCTTGAGAGTCCCATGGACTGCAAAAAGATCAAACTTATCCATCCTTAAAGAAATCAGCCCTGAGTGCTCACTGGAAGGACAGATCCTGAAGTTGAGGCTCCAGTACTTTGGCCACCTCATGAGAAGAGAAGAAAAGACCCTGATGTTGGGAAAGATGGAGGGCACAAAGAGAAGGGGACAACAGAGGATGAGATGGTTGGACAGTGTTCTCGAAGCGACTGGCATGATTTTGACCAAATTGCAGGAGACAGTGGAGGATAGGGTGCCTGGTGTGCTCTGGTCCATGGGGTCCCAAAGAGTCGGACACGACTGAAAGACTGAACAAGAACAACAACAACAACAACAACAGTGGCCAATGTGAGATTGGAGCCAGAGCCTTCTTGGCTCATAGCTCACGCTCGTCATTACTATACTACACCTGCTCTTAATGCTAAAATGGCTGTCTTCCACATCAAAGTCATCGCCTTCTTTGAACTGTGCCTTTGGAACTTTTAGAATGCATTATTGTCTTTGCAATCTGTATGTGGTCTCTCAAAGGCCACCTTCATTCAAAGGGACAACATGACATTTTCCATTATGTTTAAATTAAACATTAGTTTCTTATCTCTACCAAGTGCCCTTTAAAATATCTTTAGGTACATCCTTCCATTTTATCTTTTAATTGGCTTACCTTGAAGAACTGCTTTATCTCGTGTTTAAATATAGGGCCATCATCATCAGGCTGGGGATGGGATATTTGCTTTGTTTTTGTTTTTTAAAAATATATTTTTATTAAAGATTTCTTAATTTACAAAAATACGTGCATTGTCTCTTTTTTCAAGTTGCGCTTTTTACAGATCAGCTTCATTTGTTGTGAGACATTAGCGCTGCATACATTGTTAGGTTAGGAAGAAAAGAGGGGGACAGAGGTAGAGGGGAGAATGGTGAGTGGGGTGGGATCGGGTGGCAATGCTTAAATTCTTCTACTTAGTATATGTGTGGGGTTTTGTGTCAGCGTCACTTGTGTGGGTTCTCTTTACTACATTTGTTTGCTGTATTCCTTTGGTGGTGAGAGGTTGGGGTTGGCCAAGGGTGTGGTTGGTTGTCTTTGACTGGCTGTAGCGAAATTTGTTTTCATGTGTGAGTGGGGTGTGTGTGTGTTTGGATCAGGTTAGCCAGATTGATTCATATGCTGTTCACGGGTTTTTGTTGTTGTCTTGTTGGGTTGTGTATGTGATAAAGGGGAACCATACGGAGTAAAAGCATCTTCTTCTATTTGTCCCCATGTCAGTTTCAGTTTGTTGGTTACTTTTTCTATTAAGGCTGTTTCCCATACTATTTGGTACCATTGGTCCATGTTTGCTCCTGACAGATCTCTCCAATGTCTGGCTATGATGCTTCTGGCTGCTGAGATTAGGTGGGTTATGAGCAGGGGCGAACGGTGCATCTCGGGTGCCCGGGGCGGCAAACAGGAGACACCCCCGGGGGCAGGGCATCGCCCCGCAGTGCGCCCCTCCCCTCTGCTGCTCCATCTGCCCAGCAGCAGGAGGGGAGAGTGCGCGCAGGATGGCTGAGCTGAGCCCTGCCTGGCGCCGGCAAAAACCTCGCTCGGCACGGCGGGGCTCGGCTCGCTCGGCTGGCCGGCCGGTTGGCACGAGCTCTCCCTTCCTGCTGCTGGGTGCTGGGCGGGACAGCAGAGGGGAGGGACAGGTGGGACAGCCCGCCCCTCCCCTCTGCTGCTCCATCTGCCCAGCAGCAGGAAGGGAGAGCGCACGCAGGCCAGCCGAGCGAGGCCGCTCCGCCCAGTGGCCCGTCCGGACCCGCCAACAGGGTTGGGTGGGGCAGGGCCAGCCCAAGTTTCACCCCCTCCCCTGGAACCCGGGGCGACCCGCCCCCCTTGCTCCACCCCTGGTTATGAGCTCTTTGTGATGTGAGTGGGCATTATTATCTTGGAAGATGTTTAGTAGGGCTAGTTCTGCGATAACCTCTAACACTTGCTTAGTTATTTTGCGTATTTCTTATATGATTGATGTCCAGAAGAGTTGGATTTTAGTTTAGTTTAGTTTAGTTTTTTTTAAAAAATCTTTTTGAGGCTGGCAGAGAATGGTTAAAATATTGAAAGAGTATGGCAAAGTAATATCAGCATTCTGGATAAGAACCTAGTTTCATGCCTTGTTTTGCAATGGAGATAGATTTGGTCCTTCTGATGGAATTATCTGCATCTGGAAAGGGAATTAAAACAGCAACAACAGCCATAACCACAAAAATTAATAACATTTATATAGTGAGCTAAACTTCTTCAGGTACAATTGTCAACCTGAAAATAATCCTGGGTCATGACAGATGAGAAGTTGAGTCTGAGAGTTAGCATGCCATCATGTGTGCTCCGTCATGGCAAACGCAAAATTCAGTTTCATTCATCATGCAGCCTCTTTGCCACAATGTTACACCTGAGACATCCTTCCTGTTTGTGGGGTGTAACATCACTGAAGCAGTCAATAACAACATTTCCTGTTTGCCCAGAGTGGACACACAGGGGAATGTTGCTCCAGCCAGGAGGACTTCCTGTCACACCTGGTCTGGAGCTTCCTACTCCTGCGTGTGACCAGGTAGATGGGCGTGACCCTGGTAGACCCTATAAAAGGGCTGGTCATGCAGCCACCTCTCTCTCCCCCCCCCTTATTCCATCTTGCCTTTTGCTGTCTGCTGGCTCTCAGCCAGCAGCACATGAGCTCATCCCTCACAAGAGGATGAACCCACACTTTTCTCTGTAATTAACTACAAGCTAAAGCCTGCCTTCAGGACCATACTGTGAACTGAATGTAAGTAAACCTTATCATTACTTTTAAAAGAAGACTGTTGTGTTATTCTTGCTTTTAAGAGGGATAGGTATGCCTGGCGTGCTCTGGTCCATGGGGTCACGAAGAGTCGGACACGACTGAACAACAACAACAACAACAAAATCCAATCTAAAGTCAGACTGGATTGCTCAACTTAAATGATTCTCACGAATCTATCAACTAGCTTCCTGCTATGCACAAGGAAATGTGCCCTGCTACTAGTTCACTAGCGTGAATAAGGAAGGATAATGTTTAATCAATATATCCTCTCCCACACTGTTGAGACTTCTCAGTGACTTAGATACGGCATCCAATCATAATTCATTGCATGGATGGGAAGAGGGATAGGCAATGTGTGGCCCTCCAGATGACTACAACTCCCATCATTCCTAATCATCAGCCATGCTGGCTGGGGCAGATGGGAGGTGGAGACCAACCATACCTGGAGCACTTTACAGCATGTTATGGTCTAATAGAAAATTATATTTAAAAAGGTATATCAATGGTATCTAACACCGAGTAAGTTAGCAAAAATGTATAATTCCAAATCAAATAGGTGTTGGAAATGTAATGAGAATGAAGGCTCTTTTTATCATATGTGGTGGTCTTGTAGTAAGGTTAAAGCTTACTGGGAAATGATATATAATGAATTGAAAAGGATGTTTAAAATAACCTTTGTAAAAACAAACAAACACAGAAAGCTTTTCTTTTGGGAATTATAGGGACAGAGCTACCTAAACTGTATAGAAACTTATTCATGTATGCTTCTACAGCGGCAAGAATGTTACTTGCCCCAAAATGGAAAGAGCCAGAAGTCCCAGCAAGGGAAGAATGGATACAAAAGCTTATGGAATATTCAGAAATGACGGAACTTACTGAAAAAATAAGAAATCAAGATAAGAATGGAAATGGTTTATTGAATATTTACAGGTAAATTATAAACAGATAAAAACATTAACAGGATTATTGTAACAACCTGCAGTTTTATAAGAGTATATATTTAAAGAAGACGAATAAATGAGCAAATTAAGTTAATTTGGAGATGCAGAAGATATTAAAAGCAAATTTAAGGAACCACAGAAAGAGGGGGATGGAAGTCACATTTTGAAATGTGAAAATGAATGTAAAATTAGTGAAATGTATAAAAGTAGCGAAATGCATAAACGTGAAAAGTATAAATAAATACCTCTGAGTTTGCAGGGGGGGAGGGGGAACAACATACCTGGAGCAGCCCAGGTTTTTCAACCCTAGGTTAGAACGTCAAGTTGGCTTGACCCTGAACTCTCTCCGTTCATTATTGCATGGTTACAGCCACAAGATCCAGAGGACTGAAGGGAAGGGCTGGGTTTATGGGGGGGGGGGTTCGTAGAAGGCAAAAGCAACACCCCCTCCTGGTGCTATTTCTTCCTTATGCAAAGTCAATGATATTAGGCATGAAGACTTACCAACGGGGCTGGAGCTCACAGCTACATGTTTTCCTCCAGAGCATCTTAATATTTGCAAGTGTCCATGTCTGGCACGGTTTACCTCCTTTGCTAGAGCCAGGGGCTCAGCAAGGTAAATTGGTACCCGGGGGCAATTTTTTTTTTGTCAAACCCCCCCCCCCGAGGCATGGGAAGGTCAAGTGGTACCTGGTGCAGAAAATTTCTTGTCAACCCCCCAATTGATCCCCCCCGCAAAAATTGGTTTTACATTATTTCATATTTTCTTACAAAGGAATAATAAGAAGCAATAATAATAATAAACTTTTATTTATATCCCATCCTCCCCGGCTCAGGGTGACTAACATCAGATACATAACATTGGTATAAAATCAAACAATAATTAAATTACCTCCTAAAAACATCTCAAAATCAAATTAAAGTCTAATTAGATGGCTTTCCACAGGGTTAGGGTTGGGAACAGTAAGTGTTCTCTGAACTGAAATTTCAGCCTTCATGACATAGGAAAACAGCCAAGTGAACAGCTATTTTGGTGGAGGAGGGTCAAGATATTAACCGATATGCATGAAATTTCATATATAGCTATATAATCCCTAGTATAGTAAGATAATACCTTTGGAGCAGACATTTAAAAAAATGTTTTTTTAAAAAAATTCAATTTAAAAAAAAAATTCGAAAAAAAATTCCCTCATAATTTGTCACCCCCTCCATTATGGAACCCGGGGCGGCCTGCCCCCCCTTGCTACGCCCCTGACTAAAGCCCATATTTGCTTTAGGGTCCCATGTAACACAAGCACCTCTCCTCTGAAGGTAATTGTTGCAAAAGTAATTTTAACCCTCATTTCTTTCTGTCCTTATAACGCATGGCCTCGTATGACCTGGCATGAAGCTGCGGTTGTAATTACTGATGTAATTACTTTATTATTATTATTAATCACTGCAGCCGTGCCCTGCTAGATGTTTCCTTTTACATGGGCTTTTTAGCGTGAATTTGTTTGATCCCTCTTCTTGAAGAGGCTCCTCCATATTTCCAATTCGTTTGCCAAGGTATTTGGAAGCCCAGAGATGGGTGGAAAGAGTTTGATTTTCCATGCTTCAAAGCTGACAACAATATTTTGCTCGGGATGTAGTTTGTTTTGGCTAACATAGGCTTAAACCATGCCAAGAGCTTTAGTTAGTAGTGTGGGCGTGCGGCGGTGTCTCATTTGGTCTGGAAGATGTCCAAAACATTTCAATAATCAGGTGCTTGGAAAAGGAAACTGTTTACAAAAGGTGACATTGAACTAAATGGCGGATAGAGTGAATTTGGATAACGAGGAGTTTTATGTAATAGAGCTTTGATGACATCTGCAAATGGCATAGCATCTCAGCTAGAAATGATTTTCTGCCTTTGCTCTTAAATTTTGGAGGTGCATAAACCACTTAACAGTCTGCTCCTGTGTGTGCCTACTCAAAAGTAATCCCATTAGCTTCAGTGGGACTTACTCCCAGGTAAGTGAGGACAGGATTGCCGTCTAAGTAAGTGTTCCAGTTATCTCTGCCGCCTAAGCTACTCTTTGATTTAGGAAGTGTTCTGTGTTTTAATAATAGTATAAAATAGGAGGTTTAAAGATGTTTGAGAGGGTATCTGTCATTGTTAAAGATGGACTTTCCTATTGACTGAGTAAGTTTTGATCTTCGGACTGCATCCTTGTTTCTTCCATAGATGTCAAACTCATGTTTTGGTTGCTTTGTTAGCTTTTTAAGATAAATAGCTCCTTTGAAACAGGGCTGCATTCTTTCTCTCTCCGTTTATTCAGCATCCTAAACAGTGGCCTCATCTAATGACTTTGCCCCAGATATGATTGATGTTTGTCAGACTGATGAAGTGGCAAAATAACTTGTTTAAAAATGCCACTCCTGGGACATTAGTAACCTTGGAAAAAATGCTCAGTCATGTGGCCTGTAGGTCCTATATTCCCGGAGAACCCAGCCTGGGGTGGGACAATATGCGGTCTCCAAGAAGCTGATTAAATGGAAATGGGGAAGAAGCTCTGAAGACTTTGGAGAGGAATAGTTTGTTTCTTTTGATTTCCACTTGGCCGTAACTTGAAGTGAACGGCAGGGATTTGTATGCTACTCCCATCATAGCTTGGTGACTTCAGGCGTTTGCTGTTGTTGCTGTTTATCAGCCTGTCAGTGCATATGGTACTGTAAAAATGGCATCTGCAGCAGTTGAGTTTTTGAAGAGTTCGCAGTCAAAAATTTGTCCATTAGATCAGACACAGCAGGCACTTCTCTCTCCAGTTCTTGTCTGGCTGATGACAGATACTTTATCAGTTCTCACTGCTAGTAGAAATCTTCCTGGAACATGCTCAACACTTTGATTGGACCGCAAACTACAGAACATCATCTGCTTCACTGCCGCTCAGGGTCCTATCTGGAATTGCACGAATCGTTATTAAACAACAAATATCACCCATGGTGGGCCTGTTCAGGATTGGGATTGCAGCATCCTGGAAGACAGCTTCAGTGCCATTTCTTAAATATCTCTAATGCCCACAATATTGAGTTTATCCAGAATTTACTCTGCAAGAACTTCAGCCAAGAGGGGACAGCGGAAGAAGATCACTCTGCTGTGATACCAGCTGAGATGCTTAAGATGCGACAAGGTTCAAATATTAATAATAAATTGACTTGTGTGCTTCTTTAAATCTTAGAGGTTCTCGTCAGATGAAGCACTGAGCAGGAAAAAGAAAGCGAACTGCCTCACTGTTGATGTCAGACATGACACCTACACACACACACACACACACACACACCAGTCTCTGATGAGTTGTTGACGCCGCAATTGAGACATTCAAGGGAACCAGAGAACGGTGACTGCTTTCGTCAATGGCTCATTTTGACTCACCTTCCAAATATGCAGAAACAGCTCTGCTGTAATCTGCCTCAGTATGACGTAGTTCACTTCTGTGTTGATGCTTTATCGTATATTTATACTCTTCATTTTTATTTAGCTGCTGTACACTGCTAAGAGTTCATCATCATCATCATCATCATCATCATCATAAATACATTGTACAGTGGCAAATAGTCAAACCTCTCCAACAACTCTATATAGTACTGCATTACACTACCACATACAGCACTTTGCATCAACAAACTTCACAGGTATAGCCCCTATATTTTCACTATGATGTAGCTATTATTGTTACAGGATTGGAGTTGGACTAAATGATGTCAGGAGTCCCCTCCGATCCTGTGATTTCCTGTAGATCTATGGCAGGGGACAGCAACCTTTTTCAGCCATGGGCCGGTCCACCGTCCCTCAGATCATGTTGTGGGCCGAACTATATTTTTTTGGAGGGGGGGGGATGAACGAATTCCTCCGCCCCACAAATAACCCAGAGATGCATTTTTAAATAAAAGCACACATTCTACTCATGTAAAAACACCAGGCAGGCCCCGCAAGTAACCCAGAGATGCATTTTAAATAAAAGGACACATTCTACTCACGTAAAAACATGCTGATTCCTGGACCGTCCGTGGGCCGGATTTAGAAGGTGATTGTCCTGCATCCAGCTCCCGGGCCTTAGGTTGCCCACCCCTGATGTGGTTGGTACATGCTATCCTATACATTTCATGCTGCCATGGTGAGCCTTAGGATCAGGCCGTTATTTAATATGCATTTGTTGAGTGAATTTTTAAAAATCACTACATCGCTACTGGAAATGCTGTGTATGTCATATGTGTTTGCTTAGCATAAGACACCCTGCCAGGAATGTTAAATAGGCTGTTGTGTTTACAACTCTCTGAGATGGAAGGAGATCAAAAACCGAAAATAGCTGCAAGTTGTGCAGTATTTGAAGAAGCTTAATGTACTTTCTGCCTATTTTGAATCAAGATCAGTATGAACAGCAAAGGAATAGAAATCCGAACAGTGTGGCTTTCATGATTTTTTGGTTCTCTGTTGAGGTCAGGCCAGGAACAGACCAAAATATAGTTGCTAGGGATGGGCGCATTTTTGCTGAAATGGGTCAAAAGGGCACAATCCTAATTTCCTCTGGTTTCCCTGTAAAAAGACACCATTTCTGCCTCTTATGTTTATTTTCTCTTGGGAAACTTTTGTTTGGCGTGGAAAAATACTGTGCAGAGTGCTCTCTTAAGAAGTGAAAGCCAAAATACCTGGGATGCTCAGTGTTCTTAACAGTACTTGTGTTTTGCACGTTTAGCTTAGGTTTACAGTGCAATGACGTCTTACAAATGAACATGTTGCATTTCATCTACTGGCATGGAATGAAGGACTCCTAATCAGAAACTGTTTAGGATGAGGCCAGTGAGTACTTTGTTGTTGTTGTTCAGTTGTTCAGTCGTGTCCGACTCTTCGTGACCCCATGGACCAGAGCACGCCAGGCACTCCTGTCTTCCGCTGCCTCCCGCAATTTGGTCAAACTCATGTTAGTAGCCATGAGAACACTGTACAACCATCTCGTCCTCTGTCGTCCCCTTCTCCTTGTGCCCTCATTCTTTCCCAACATCAGGGTCTTTTCCAGGGAGTCTTCTCTTCTCATGAGGTGGCCAAAGCATTGGAGCCTCAGCTTCAGGATCTGTCCTTCCAGTGAGCACTCGGGGTTGATTTCCTTCAGGATGGATAGGTTTGATCTTTTTGCTGTCCATGGGACTCTCAAGAGTCTCCTCCAGCACCATAATTCAAAAGCATCAATTCTATACAATATTTGGCATCCAAGGTACAATAATAGTGAATATTATAAAAAATATAGTACTGAAAAATATAGTACACAAATATTATTAAGTATTAAAAAATCCAGAAGCTGTATGTACCATCAGTGTGTATAACAGGTACATATGTAATTGTACATGAATGAGCTCTTAATCATCCTTAAGACCTCTTAATATGGACTTTGGGGGCAGGGGTTCAGTCTGTCGGTTCCCCGCACTCTACACAGAAACAGTGGCCTGTGCTAATCTCTTAGTAATGGCAGACAACGTATCTGAAGAAGTGTGCATGCACACGAAAGCTCATACCAAAAACAAACTTGGTTGGTCTCTAAGGTGCTGCTGGAAGGAATTTTTTTTATTTTCTATTTTGTTTTGACTTGGGCAGACAAGGGTACTTGTGTGGTCATCGGTGTGGATGGCAAAATTCTTAAAGTGAAAGGATGCTCTGAACCTGGCCTCGTGGCACTTTTGGCTTCCAACATTTGCTTCCCATTCCAATGCCAAATCAAGAGCACTGGATGGTAAGTGGTGCGTCCCTTGTTTCTGTGCATGTTCAGGGGAGTGCTGGGAGGGAGCACCGAATCTGGGACTAGGTGCAGAACCCAACATCAACATATGGAACTGGCCGTAGCAGCATGAGGGGGATTATGAGAGGTGGCACAGAAGGGGCAATACATATTTCTAGTTGGGGAAGAAAGAAAAATAACAGTACCTATTAATGACAGGAGTTCAGAAATGGATGGGACAAGTAGGGGAAGCTCCTTATGTGGGGGGGGGATGTGTTTGTGCCCCTGCCTGCCCCACCCAAGCACCATCTATGGGAACTAAATGCAGCATTTCTGTTTCCATGTTGTCTGTCCTAGCCTGTGGGAAGACAAGTCCAGGGTTTATGCTGAAAATAGAACTCTTCTGTCTTCTTCTGATAAGAAAGGCTTAACATAAAAGTCAGTGGTGAAGTTTGCAACTGAATAGTTTCATTCCTCTGTACAATGCCACAAGGCACAAACAGTAATCTTATGCAATAAGAAGAAAGGATAATAATAATCCTTTCTCTGGTTTACCTTTGAAGGCCGATGCCCTCAACAGGAATGGTTGGTTCATGGGATCATCGCTAAAGCTCTGGTGTTTCTCGTTGAAATATAATTTGTAAAGTGGCAGAAGCTAATTATTCTATGAATTTGGCCTTGGTTGTGGAATTTTACAAAGGAGGTTTTATGGGACTCTGAGCTATTGCAACCACACGCCCTGTGCTTTGTGCATTATTTCCTTGTAAAATGTTCAATTCCTTTGGAAAATTCCTGGCCCCATTACTAGGACTTTAGAAGGTGGTTTGCCCCTGCAAAATGGAGATTGAAATGTGTGGTATTGTAGGATGTACGGTTTCAAAAACACTCCCTTTGTATTGTCATTGGGTTTTCCCAGAAGCTGCTGTAACCTCTGGTGACCTCACCCCCCCCCCCAAAAAAAATTTCCATTACAAAGAATAATACATGAGCCATCTTTTATCAGTCCTCTTTGAGTCTGCAGTGATGGAAATAGCCGAACATATTAATATGCTGAAAAAGGCAGACAGATATCATTGACAAGAGATATAAGATCCATATACGTTGGGCAGAAATGTAGTATTCAGATTTCTCTGCTGGTATCTCACAGAGACATCAACGATCAGGCTTTGTGCTGCTAGGCAGAGTCTCCTTCAACATATTATTAGTCAATTTAGCATTTCAGCAAGCTCTGAAGTGTCTGCAACAGTTGAGGGATTGGGGCTATGACAGAAATAGATAAGACCTTTGGATAAAACAGCTTAGCTGTGTTTAAGAAAATCTCCGTAGGGTTTAAGAAAATGTTGATGTCATAGAATTGGTAGTTCTACCAACATTCTTCTGGAGTAACATCTATGGTAAAACTATAACCACATCCCAGTTACAACCGCTTCCTGACCTCCTCTACTACAGACCGAGGCAAATCCCTCTTGAATGATGATGTGAATCGAGCCAGTTAAAACACTGCAGTAGATAGAAGCAACAAAATGGGATCTGGAATATTTTGTAGTCTTATCTTTCTGTACGCAACTGAGCTACAGTAAGTCTGGAGCCTCTGGCACATCAGGCAAGGATTTAGCTGGTGAGTCATCCATGAGAACTTGCTCAAGGAGGGGATTACCAGACAACCTACTACAAGACTTGCAAGAAAGAGCTGGAGTTGCAACAGACCAGAGCAAATCATGTGACAAGGCAGGGCAAGGGGGAGAAATTCACTTTGGTTGGAATTTTTAAACTCAAACCTATCCAGTTTGCACTTTCCGAAACAATATGTGAACAGAAAGACAGCTGATGGTTCCCTGTTATTGAGTTGGTTGACGAATGGAGAACTGGTGACTTCTTCAAGTCTGTCCCATCAACTCCCATCAACAGTGAGAATTGTTGAGTCTGTCCTTTGCTGAGTTGTTGATAGGAGCTGCTTTCGGCCTGAATAATCTGAGGTTGTAAACCTCTTGAGCCGGTTAGTGTCCAGAATAAGTTAAAAAAAAAATAATCATTTGTTATTGTGATGATCTTCTCGTAGCCTAGTAAGATTGTCTTCCATGAACACTGGCGAACTAATGCTATACAAATTGAACCATGGAAGGAAAAGGGAAGTCATTGATGTTTAAGGTTGTTGAATGAATATTTTAAGTTGTAAAGTAAAAATAAAAAATTATACACGAAAGAAAAAAGAGAAGCTGGCCAACTGCAGGAGGTGTGGTGAACTTTTCCAGTTGGCCCGTAATGACATCCTTTGTATTCCTCATCATTAATGAGCTAATGCAAATGATCAGTCTCTGCTCAACAGGTATGTTAAGTTGGAAACACTAGGAGCATGTTCTGCTGACAGGTGGTTTGTCCCAGAGTTGCTAGTACGCTGTGTACTGACTAAGAACAGCTTATACAGAGAGAGGGAAATGTCTAGACTAGCCCCAGAGTACAGTGGCCTCAGCACTTCTTTCATCCTTCCTGGTCAGAGACCTAAACGTTGCAAAACAGCCTGGGTGTTTAGACTGCAATCCGGAGTGCATGTACTTGAAAATAAGTTTCACTGAAATCTGTAGGTCTTCTGGGCAAATATGCCTGGGAACATGGCGACATCTTTCCCCACATCTTCTTCCTACACCATATTGTTGAAAACGTAATCTTTGGTTTCCGCATCCCTAGAGATTGCTGCAGGAAGCTTTGCTTGCAATTCTTAGGTTTTGCAAAGCTGAAATACCCATGCAAGCATGCTTCTTAACTCCTGGTCTGAAGCTACATTTATCTTTCTTTCTTTCTTTCTTTCTTTCTTTCTTTCTTTCTTTCTTTCTTTCTTTCCTTCCTTCCTTCCTTCCTTCCTTCCTTCCTTCCTTCCTTCCTTCCCCCTCCCTCCCTCCCTCCCTTCCTTTTTGACATCTTTATTGAAAGTTCAAAAAGTATGTAATTATATGTGCACTAAACATGGTGAGACATAATTAAAAGAGAAAGGGAAAAAAATACACAGCACCCATGTAGAAGGGGAAATAAGGGGGGGGGGACGACGACCAAAACTGTATACTTTACAAAGTTGTTATTGTACTTCACCAGATCTTAACCTATTACAGTATTTGTTAAAATGGATTCCAAATGTCATCGGATTTGTCCATGGCAAGTCTGTGTTTATATGCAAGTTGTTCATATGTGTAAGTGTTTGATCTAATCGTAGAAGGGAGCCACATTTTTTATTTTTCCAGTTACAGGTAGGTAGCCGTGTTGGTCTGCCATAGTCAAAAATAAAAAATAAAAAAATTCCTTCCAGTAGCACCTTAGAGACCAACTAAGTTTGTTCTTGGTATGAGCTTTCGTGTGCATGCACACTTCTTCAGATACCTGAATGCATGCACACGAAAGCTCATACCAAGAACAACCTTAGTGGGTCTCTAAGGTGCTACTGGAAGGAATTTTTTTATTTTTTATTTTGTTTTATTTCTCCAGTTCACCAGTATCAGTCTTTTTGCTGTGGTAAGGGCAGGGAGAGTCCACTCGTAGTATTCTTTTGTAAGGTTCCATGTACTGGGTATATAATTCAAGAGGATATTTTGCTCTGTAAATGTAAGGTTATTCCGTACAGTTTTGTTGATGGTTTCAGTTACCTCCTGCCAAAAATCTTTATGTCTGGCCACATTTCTTTATCTCTAGCACACATTCCTCGACACCTCATCTGTGCCCTTTCCAGGTACACAAAGATGTGTGTGGTACATCCAGGATTACAGCGTGAGCCAAAAAAGAACAGTTTGGTCTTGGAAAAGACACAACAAACATGCAGCAGAAAGAAAGCAGCAACAGCATTCTTGCTATGATAATGGTCTCGAAGTGTACCTTCTGAAAGATACATAATACTTTCCCTTGGGAATTCCAGACTTGGTCTCCATCACAGCAAAGCACAATTCACAGATATTTGCATTTTCCAGCAGGACGATTGTCAAATGCCCATTAGTTTAAGAGGAGGAGCTCATAATTCATAATTCTCACAGAATGCAATGCCTGGACTTTGTTTCTAAATAACACAAATTTATTTCTAAATAAGCTGAAGATGGGAAGTCCTTTTTCATGCTGCATGAAAAACAACAAAAAGTTCTGCGACATCTTAATGGTAGCGCAATTGTTGTGGCGTCCACACCTTTGCAAAGGATCTACCATCAATCTCTGACTGGCAACAAATGGTTTGAATAAATCTGGATTGAAATCATGGTGGTTGCATAAATTCACCTTAAGTGCACACTGTCCTATTTCTTTGATGGATTCCTCATTTGTTTGGCGGATCAGCTCACGGGAACAAAGGAGGTTACGACAAAACAGAGGCGGTAACTGCAAATCTGAGAAGGTGGTGAGTTTTAGCAGTGTGTGTGTAACATCTGTTCAATTACAATTTAAAAACTTGAGGTTGAGGGAACACGTGAACCCCATAAATAACAACAACAACAACAACAACAACAACAACAACAACAACAACAACAACAACAACAACTTATTATTTATACCCTGCCCATCTGGCTGGGCTTCCCCAGCCACTCTGGCTGGCTTCCAACAGAATATTAAAATACAATAATCTATTAAACACTAAAAGCTTCCCTAAACAGGGCTGCCTTCAGGTGTCTTCTAAAAGTCTGGTAGTTGTTTTTCCCTTTGACATCTGGTGGGAGGGCGTTCCACAGGATGGCCATGTAATAATAATAATAATAATAATAATAATAATAATAATAATAATAATAAATTTTTATTTATACCCCGCCCTTCCCAGCCAAAAACCGGGCTCAGGGCGGCTAACACTAATTAAAATCACAGCAAAAACATAAAAACAATCAATTTAAAATACAGATTAAAATACAAATTTAAAAATTCAAAATTAAAACTGCAGTCTCATTTCCAAATAGCCCACCAATAAAAGAATGAAGCATAACTATCAAACAGAAACCAACCCAACTTTACAGTTTAAAGGGCTTTCCTATATTTTTTTGGGGGGGGGCTGTCGGGTCCAAGTCCAGTTTATAGAAAACAACCATAGGAAGGTGCAGGTCACATTTTAGCCGAAAACCCATCGTAGTTCGATTCACTCCAAAGCGCTGCCAAATACCTCCAAATTTTCCCCTGCAAATGCTGCGTTTCCAGGTAGACAAAAAATGAGCCCTCAGTGCCCTAACGCGCAGGTGTTGTGGTCCTTTGTTGCCAGACAACAAGCTGAATCTCAGGGATGTACTTGCCTGGAGATAGAGTCTGTATAAAAAGTCCAGTCCAGTCATAACTTCAGGAGTATCTCATTTTATGTAGTCAGATGATCCGGGGGTCAAGAAAGCCGAGGTTCCAAGGATTCAGAAAGCATGAACAGGCATCCCCAACCTGCTTCCCTCCAGATGTTTTGGCCTACAACTCCCATGATCCCTAGCTAACAGGACCAGTGGGCAGGGATAATGCGAATTGTAGTCCAAAACATCTGGAGGGACAAAGGTTAGGGGTGCCTAAACAAGAAGCAGCAAGGTCTGCTCAGGAACGACAAATGTAGTTCTCAGCAACTGACTGAGGCTGGAAACCCTGCTTAAGAAAGCTGGAGCCAGCTGGTTCTCATCAGGAGCAAGAGGACTGATCGGCAGCAAGTGGAGTCACTTTGCCTTCTGCTCCTTCAGGCTGCTGCTCAACAGGTGAAGCCGACTCCTAGCCCATGACAGGAGGGCCAGGGTTTCGCTGAAAACCCAATGTCGTCCGATTCACTCAAAAGTGGCGCCAAACACAGGCAAAAGGTCAACTGCAACATTTGGCAGTGAAAATCCCACGTTTCAGGAGCTCCACAAGATACCCTCGGTGCCCTGGATCCCTAACCAGCGATTTCACAATTTCTCTGAACACCCAATGTCATCCGATTCACTCCAAAGCAGCACAAAACACCCGCAAAGGCCTCCTGCAAAGTTTGGCGGTGAAACCCTACGACGCCCCACAAAATGAGCTGTTGGCACTCTAACCCACTAGGTTACAGTTTCGCCCCAAACCTGACATCATACAATTCACTCCAAGGCAACACAAAAACAACGGCAAAGGTACTCCTGCAATGTTTGGTGGCAAAAACCCCACATTTCACGGCGCCCCACAAAATGTGGCCTCAGTTCCCTAACCTGCAGTCACGTCGTACGATTCACTGCAAAGCTTTGAACTTGCCCACCAATAGTTGGCACCAAGAAGTGATGCACATTTCTATTTGAATTATAGTCATTTTTGAAATTTCCATCCAGATCAGCATATGCAAATTGTATGCAAACCCACTGGTTTTGTATCCTTTCTCCACCCTGCAACCCAACTACCTGTACCTAGGCAGGCAGTGATTGTGCTAAAGCAGCTTCAGTTTGTTCTCAAATAGCGGTAACTGTTGCAGATTCGGACCTGCTCCACTGGGCCAGTTCACATGGCAAAATGGTTTCCTTCATTCTACACCTAAGCAGGTAGACTGCATCGGCTTGGAGAAACCATCAAGTCATCATGAGCAAGCAATTTTTATCAAGCTGAGAGAGAGAGAGATTTTGCTTAGTCAAAGAGTGTGCTTAGGAGCCAGAACACTATTATTCAGAAAGGTAATGTTATCTAGAGCTTATTTAGAAATAAAACCCAGGCAATTGTATTCCATGAGCATTATGAATTTTACAATAACATCTCAACGTACAATATAGAAACAAGATTCCACAGAATCTCCTGGACTTCCACCCTCCCCTTTGTGGGTCCTATTATTAGAAGGAGAAGAAGAAGAAGAGTTTGGATTTGATATCCCGCTTTTCACTACCCGAAGGAGTCTCAAAGCGGCTAACATTCTCCTTACCCTTCCTCCCCCACAACAAACACTCTGTGAGGTGAGTGGGGCTGAGAGACTTCAGAGAAGTGTGACTAGTCCAAGGTCACCCAGCAGCTGCATGTGGAGGAGTGGAGACACGAACCCGGTTCCCCAGATAACGAGTCTACCGCTCTTAACCACTACACCACACTGGCTCTATTATTAATCATTTCCTCCCACACCTTTTATGATAGTTCAAATCCTTTACATCTCCATTGTGTCCAGAATTCAACCTTAAGCCACAAGGGATATTCCAGTCCTGCTAACGAGCATTATGAATTAATGGTGAACAGCAATGAGGGTCCGTAGATAATAGTGCATAAACAATGACCCAAAATATGAAAATAGCACTATACCTGTACTGTTCTCCCTCTCTCTCTCCCTCTCTCTCATATCATAAAACAAAAATATGTAAATATATCAGAAGATGGTGCATTGGTTGAATGGCCATTTAACTCTTGGTCTTTTTCAATCCCATCTACTTAATCTAGCATGTCACTGTTAGTAGACCCTCAGCCTAAACTGTCTATGGTGGCTAATGACAAGGTGCTTCTTCTAAGCTATTTTGGAAGGCCTTCAAACCAGGGACTTTTCAACCATCCAGAAATCCATTTGAGTGAGCTCTGCTTATTTGCATCATTTAAGAACTAGGGCAGTCCGGACTGAAATGGAGAGACAGTCAAGAGACTCGCCCAGGTGAAGCTTTCACAACACTGCTTTTAATCAAAGCCTAATTGCTGCTCATTAAGTGAATCCAGAATCATTGGCTGATGTAAGACGCTAGCAGACTTGAGAACTGAAACCTTCTGAGATCACAGCAGATCCAAAATGAGAAGGACATGGGCATATTTCCCTGTGTTTCTCAGGGCCATACTTGACACGGGCCCTCCAGATGTTGTTGGATTACAACTCCCATGACTATTGGCTGTGGGGATAGGGCTGCCATATGTCCAGGAATTCCTGGACATGTCTTCTTTGTGGGGTCCTGACGCAGGTGGCGCTGTGGTCTAAACCACTGAGCCTCTTGGGCTTGCCAATTGGAAAGGTTGGCAGTTTGAATTTGTGCGACGGGGTGAGCTCCCGTTGCTCTGTTCCAGCTCCTGCCAACCTAGGTACCACTGTGGTGGGAAGGTCAACGGCATTTCTGTGGTCTCTGGTTTCCGTCATGGTGTTCCATTGCACCAAAAGCGGTTTAGTCCTGCTGGCCACATGACCTGGAAAGCTGTCTGTGGACAAATGCCAGCTCCGTCGGCCTGAAGCGAGATGAGCGCTGCAACCCTGTAATCGCCTTTGACTGGATTTAACTGTCCAGGGGTCCTTTACCTTTACCTTTTTTTTAGTACTTGGCCATCTTTAGCCTAGTTCTCACTTGTCACTTATTTGAAGGGGTGTTACTTGAGTACTGAGGGGTGTGGTCCTGCCCCTAGTATCAGGCATGCTGCCTGGCCATATCTGCCCTGTTTGTGTGGCTGTCTGCAAGGAAAAAGCCTTTCCTCGTTCTAGTGTAGTGTTAGTATAATTTCAATTTATTACTTGCCGTTCGCTGTAAGGTCCCAGTGTATTTCAGAGTTTATTATGCCACTATTCACCAGTAGGCCCCAGAGACGTTTACACTGGTAAAAAAAAAAACATTAAACGGTGCAAAAGAATTCAAATCAAATATAATTTAAACAATTCCTTGACTCCAACACAAAGAGGAATATTTTAAACGCCAGCATTGAGTTGTTAATCAATTCTGCACAAATCTGACTGTAAAAAGCTAACAGTTCGTTTCCTCAGCTAAAGGAGGTTTGCCTTGACCTCTTTTCTAAATGAAGAGGTCAGATGTACCTCAGTAGAATAGGGGGAACTATGAAGTAAGCCCTTCCCTAGGTCCCCATGCTAAATATTGATTATACTTGTTATCCACCTGCTTCAGATACCATGCCAAACCATCCATTGACATTAAAAACTTACTGACAATGGCAGCAAATCACTTTACTCTTATACTATGAGTCTTCTTCTGGTCAGTCCGAACAAGAGACATCAGAAGGCACCCCATTCAGTTCTGCTTTCTATTCATTGCATGCGGCACTGTTTCCTTTCCACTGCAATTCATCTCCCACCCCTCAAAAAAGCATCGTTTGGCATGCCGCCTGCAGTGGTGAAGCTACATAACCAATTGCGATAAATTACATTGTTTTGCTTGATTCCAATGGAAAGGGTAGTGTCACTAACTGTGTGGCATTTTCGGACCGGAAACAACAACAAGAGCAAGCGCCTGTTGCATTCAGTGGATTGGTTTCCATTTCAGACGTAGGACAAATATGTGGCCGTTTCTGCTGTTGTTTCCATTTTTGTTGCAGTTATCCCACACCCCTATTTGGGAGCCACGACTGGATAAAAAGGACCCCTGGACAGTTAAGTCCAGTCAAAGGCAACTATGGGGTTGCGGCGCTCATCTCGCTTTCAGGCCAAGGTAGCGGGTGCTTGTCCACAGACAGCTTTCTGGGTCATGTAGCCAGCAGGACTAAACTGCTTTTGGCGCAATGTAACACCGTGACGGAAACCAGAGCGCACGGAAATGCCGTTTATATTCCCGCCGCAGCGCTATCTATTTATCTACTTGCACTGGCGTGCTTTCGAACTGCTAGGTTGGCAGGAGCCTGGACAGAGCAACGGGAGCTCACTCCGTTGTGGGGATTTGAACCGCTGACCTTCCGATCAGCAAGCCCAAGAGGCTCAGTGGTTTAGACCACAGCTCCACCCACATCCCATGACTGGATAACAGCCCCACCAATGGAAGAGTGAGATGATAGCCTCAGGCGGCAGGTGGAGGACAGTGGCGGAAGCCCACTAGCTGTTCTCCCCTATCACCACCACCCTTCTTTGGGTGGACAAACCCTTCTTTTGGGGGGCAAAGCTTTGTGTGCCATGCAGTCCATTCTGGGTCTGGGTCTGAAAAGACTGGAGACTTCTGCTTTAAACCACAGGTCTACATATAGCACAAAATACAGAACCACCCACATGGCTTTTACTAAGGCTGCCATACATCTGAGTTTTCCGATTTTCGGCAATTCGAGAAAATCTCTGGGAAAATTCAGATGTGGGGCAAGGGGTGTTAATATTTTCAGGAAAAGCGTTTAAAAATACAAAAAAAGGCATGGAAAATGAGTGAGGTCCCAACTAAAGAAGAATGAGAGCTTAAACTGATAGAATATGTGCAGTCTGCGGACCTGACATATAGAATAAGAAAACAAGAAGAACATATGTTTAAAGAAGATTGGAAAATGTTTATTGAATATATGGGGGGAAATTGTGTGCACTTGAAAACACTGGCAGCATTAAGATGAATTCAACAGTATAAGTAAGTTTTGATGGATGTAATAATGGAATACTGAATGGTTTGGTTTATGAAAAATATGCAGGGATTTATAGTATGCAAAATGAACCATGGAAGAAGAGGAAGGGAAGTCATTGATATTTTAAGGTTGTTTAAATGAATATTCTAAAATGTAAAACAGAAAGTATAATAAAAATTATAGAAAAGGCCCAAAACCTAGATTTTGGGGGGAGATGTTCTCTAAAAAAGCTCAACAACTTAGAGCAAAAACAAACCAAACAACCAAAACTCAACATCTTAGTCCAGGTTTTTACTTGGGGGAATACGGCAACCCTACGTTTACAGAGTGTCACTCTCATTCGAAAGCTACAAACAGAGAGCTGGCATGAGAGAGATGCCGAGAGACGCTCAACTTCAAACGTTTGTGCTGGTGCCAACGAAAAGAGCACTGTGTGTGCCAGAATGCACGCATTGCATCAGTGTTTATTCAGTGCTCTTAAATAAAAATAAAACATTAAAAAATGAAAAGGAAAAAAAAAAAGTTGGGCCAGAGCCAGCCCTGAAAGAAGCAGGCTAAATACCAGGAATATCAGTAGTTCTGCTCACATTTCCATCAAAACAGAATTAAGACAACTATGTTTAAAATGGGTTTTAAAGGGTACAAAGGGTTTTGAATGGGCTATACTTAAGACTTGTCTTAACTCCCACAGTTGATTCTTGGGTGTGAATTGAGAAAGGAGTGTCAGGTGTAATTTTGAAGGCAAGACAAAGGATAGGTAAAACAGGCAGCAGCGAGGCATGTTGGGTGTGGGTGTTCTTCAGTCAAAAGAAGATTATTGGGAATGATCAGGCCAAACATAGTCCCTCCCAGGGTTTCAGACAACCTTACAGAATCATTGAACCCCTTATATTTCAACACCAAACCACCAATCATTTCCCAGTCATTAGGTAACGTTGCAAGGTAATGGTACACTTAGCCAATAAAGACACAAAAATAATTAAAACTAATTATTAGTCTTTGAGAGCAGCGTGAAGCTAGAAGCAGCTGTACAGGGAGCAGCCAGTGAAAAGAGTGCATTAATACGACCTGAAGAGAAACCAGAGTGCATTAATATCCATTCATGACTCAGCCTTTCTTCTTAAATTCTGAGCGCTTTCATGACACCTTTGCCATCAAGTTGGTAACAGTAAAAGATGCAATAAAGGGAGAAGCAAAAATTCCGGAACATTGGCTTGTGCTTTTTGTACATTGAGTGTGAGTCAAATACAGGTGAAACTCGAAAAATTAGAATATCGTGGAAAAGTCCATTTATGTAAGCAATTGTTTTCATTAGCTACTGGAGTTTAATATATGAGATAGACTCATGACATGCAAAGCCAGATATGTCAAGCCTTTGTTTGTTATAATTGTGATGATTATGGCGTACAGCTGATGAAAACCCCAAGGTTGAAATTGTTAATTTGGGGTTCTTATCAGCTGTACGCCATAATCATCACAATGATAACAAATGAAGGCTTGACATATCTCGCTTTGCATGTCATGAGTCTATCTCATATATTAGTTTCACCTTTTAAGTTGAATTACTGAAAGAAATGAACCTTTCCACAATATTCAAATTTTTCGAGTTTCACCCGTAAAAGACCCACCAAAATAAATACTCTTTCTTGTAACTTGAAGCCATTGCCTTGAGTCCAGGGGAACAGGTAGCTGCTCCGGCACCCGGAGCAATGGGGGCGGGGTGAATCGCCCATGGGAACGCCATGGTGATCAGGCAGCGTTTTGGGCAGCACTGGGCCCCAAGCCACCACGTCACTCCCAGGGCGTGCTGCAGGCCAGGCACTGTGGTAAGTGCCACCCCCCGTGTTGTGTCATTTTGTCACCCCCTCAGGGATGACACCCAGGGCTGCCCGCATCCCCTGCACCCCCCTTCCTATGCCGCTGCTCCAGTCCAACCCTCCAGAGCAGGAGAAAACAAGCATGCTTGTTTGTGTGTGTTTGTGGTGCGAGAGGTAACCATATTTTATTTTATTTCGTCATTCCATGTTAAAAGTCAGATATACTGCCAGGAGGGGTGTGGGTGGCGCTGTGGTCTAAACCACTGAGCCTCTTGGGGTTGCCGATCAGAAGGTCGGCGGTTCGA
This sequence comes from Lacerta agilis, assembly GCF_009819535.1. Classification (NCBI taxonomy): domain Eukaryota; kingdom Metazoa; phylum Chordata; class Lepidosauria; order Squamata; family Lacertidae; genus Lacerta; species Lacerta agilis. Next base: position 49,995,695 of record NC_046322.1, read on the forward strand.
ATCCCCATGACGAAGTGAGCTCCCATTGCTCTCTCCCAGCTCCTGCCAACCTAGCAGTTCGAAAGCATGCCAGTGCAAGTAGATAAACAGGTACCACTGTGGCAGGAAGGTAAACAGTGTTTCCGTGCACTCTGGTCTCCATCACAGTGTCCCGTTGTCCCAGAAGCTACTGTTACGACCATCATGAGACGCCCACCAGCTTCCAACTACAGATACCAGAAGCTTTCAAGCAAGCAAACTTGCCTTATTATTGCTCCCTAGCATCCCACTGCCAGGGGATTGCCTCCTTCCATTCACCACTTTGCCTCCTCCAAGTGGAAGAAACCTGGGCAGTGCTGAATGTCACACCCATTGCCAGGTGTGCCCTGCTGTAAACAGAAAAGGGCTTTCCCCTTGGCCTGCCTTTATATCCACTCAGTTGCCAAGTGCTTTTGTGACATCACAAGAAGCCCACAGCCAATGGCAACAGCTGGGGAGGCATCACCTTCATTGCTTTGAGCATCACAATGGCGGGTGGACCTATCAGTGATTGTGTGCTGGTTTATTTGGGATGGAGGTGGTGCTGTGGTCTAAAGCACTGAGCCTCTTAGGCTTGCCGATCAGAAGGTCAGCAGTTTGAATCCCTGCAAGGGGATGTGCTCCCATTGCTCTGTCCCAGCTCCTGCCAACCTAGCAGTTCAAAAGCACACCAGTGCAAGTGGATAAATAGGTACCGCCGTGGCGGAAAGGTAAACGGTGTTTCTGTGTGCTCTGGTTTCCATCACGGTGTCCTGTTGTGCCAGAAGCGGTTTAGTCATGCTGGCCACATGACCTGGAAAGCTGTCTGTGGACAAACGCTGGCTTCCTTGACCTCAAAGCAAGATGAGAGCTGCAACCCTCTAGTCAATTTCAACTAAACTTAACTGTCCAGGAGTCCTTTACCTTTACCTTATACTGCATTGTACAAATGCAGTAACAATGGGCGTGTGAAGCTATGAAAACATATTCCCCTTGGTAGTCGTTGCAATGAGAAAGATCAGTGGCAACAGGAATGTCCCTGGCATTCTAAATCTCTGGTCTTCAATTGATATGTTGGGACCCACAACCCAAACCAAGGTGGGTCCAACAGGAGCACAACTACCACGCAATTAAGAAATGGCCAGATTAACAGAAACAATTAGGGGACAACCTAGACAAGAATTCCAAAAAGAATGGGGGAAATGCAGAGAATACTTTACCAAACAGTGCCCCAAAATATACACCTGGACTTGTTTCAATTAATTTCTATAGGAGACTTTGCGGTTTTTAAAGTCACAATTAGGAAAAACTGTAATAATCACATATAAAAGAAACAGTACACAAGAAGTAAATAAGGAGGCCATTTACAGGATAAAGGAAGTCTTTTATTTTTGTTATGTTTTCTTTGTAAGGGGATAGGAGTTTAATTTTGATAATTAAATTGTCAATGGTGGTGGGTTGTATGTATCAGTTGTTGGGGACTATGTGGTAAAAATAAAATAAAATAAAATAAGAAAGAAAGAAAGAAAGAAATGGGTCCCCAATACATGTTTGATTTCAAGGTGGGTCCTTGGTCTGAAAAGTTTTGAAGATACCTGTTTTAAATCATGTGCAACATGGTGCCAGCTACAGCTGTGCTGATGAAACAGAAACTGAATCAAGCTATGTACCAACTAGGAATGGGTGAATCTGTCATTTTCCATTTCTCTCAGTTTCTACTTTTTCCAGTCCAGTTCGGTTCTGCACATTAGTTTTCATTTTTGTTATAAAAAAGTCTTCTTGGAATTAGTGTGAATTTCTATTAATACACACATGTTTGTGTGCAATTTTGGCTACATTTTTTGGAAAGCATTTCCCACTTTAATAAATAAATTAATTTTGTGTGTGTTATTTTTTACTAATATATGCATTTTTAAGAAATAAATTTATTTATTTGGATTTTCAAATTAAAATTTTACAGAGCTATATCAAACATAAATCATAAAAACAAGATTCCAAGGAATCTCCTGGACTTCCATCCTCCCCTTTGTGAGTCCTATTCACAATCATTTCCTCCCTTTCCAAGTCCTTTACATCTCCATTGTGTCCAGAATTCAACCTTAAACCACAAGTGATATTCCATTCCTGCTAATGATTTTAACTGTTTACAATGGTCTTCAAGATAAGTTATAAATTTTCCCCATTCCTTATTAAAACTTTGGTCTTCCTGATTTCTGACTCTTCCGGTCATTTTAGCCATTTCGGCATAGTCCATACTAATATGGGATTTCGTTCTTGTTTTATTTTGGAAAGTGTAATTTAGATATGTTAGCCTATAAATGTGAACAGAATCATATTTCCTCCCCATCCCTAGGCACCATTTGATGAGCAGCAGGCTACCCAAGAAGGAATCAAATTATCGACAAAGTTTGTCATGAGAGTTGCATGGGAAAGTGATGGTGCCCAAGTCGATACTGTTGATAGAAAAGGGACTGTCCATGATGGCATCCATCTGCCTCTAGAGACAATGGAAGAGTGTGCCTTTGCGAGTGAAGTCAACCTGTTGGAGAACTACAGCGCTTGGGCAGATGAAGGAGCCCAGCAGCAGGACTGTCCATGCCGCAGCTGATATCTGCTCTCAACATGTTGCATGGGAACTCTCAGAAGAAGAAAAAATGCTGAAGAATCAACAGCAAAAATTAAAAGATACCACAGTTTTTTGTTGGAACTGGGATCAAACATAAAAAGACGGTGAAGATCAAAGAACACACATTTGTACAACTCGATGAAGGCAGAAGATCTGTGATTTTGGAAAATTATGAAGCTTTCATCCACTTTGTGGGTGGTGTTTCTAGCATTTGATATATAGGAAATTCCATTGCGGGCTTGTTAGCATTCCAAAGGAAATCACAAAACCCTCCAGAAATCAACCAGTTCCAAACATCATTACAGATTGTACTGAAATAATGAAGAGATCTGTCAAAATAGCCGAGGGTATGCTTATTATCGTGACTTATCATTTGGCGTTGCATTTACAATACAAGCAAATGAAAAGTCCCAGATTTGACATAATGTTTGGCGGATTTCACATCTGCATGGCATATATCAAGGCTGCCCTTTTTTGGAGAAATCTGGAGGCAGAAGTTGAAGTGCTTGCTGAAAGATCACTGAAGGGCTCAGTACAGGTGCCCACTTCAGGAGATGTAGCTGGAGCTATAGAAAATCTGTCCCAGTTGTGGCATCCTTTCATAAATAGTCGAGGAGCTTTGCTGTTTTGTGACACGCCTTCAGAATTAAAGCTCTGGCTGATGAAATGAAACAGTGCATATGTGAAATTCTAAGTAGAACTGAGTCAGGGATAGAGAAACTCCCCTATGAGAAAAGGTTACGGTATTTGGGGTTTCTTATTTTAAAGAAAATATGAGTAAGAGGCAACATGAGAGAAGTGTATAAAATTTTGCAGGATGCAGAGAAAGGCTACAGAGAAATGTTTTGCTCCCTCTCTCGTGACATTGGAACAGGCTGGCATCCGATACAGCAGAATTCTGGAAGGCTCGGGACAGACAAAAGGAAGTACTCAATGCAGTGCGCAGTTCAAAGATGGAAGCTGCTCTCACAACAGGCCACCAACTTTGATGGCTTCAAAAGAGGATTAGACAAATTCATGGAGGATATCGACAGCAACTAGCCACAATGGCTTTGCTCTGCCTCCACAGTTTGAGGCGATAAAGCTTCTGGATACTAGTCGCTGGAAACCACAGGAAGAGAGAGTGCTGTTGTTCTGAAGTCCTGTACCTGCACAATTCCATACCTGGACAAAACCATAGCTGATGTCAATATCTCATTAATCTGATAATATTGCAACCAGTCTGTGACATGTCCTTTCAATTGCTCGTATGATTTCCATTTAAAGTATTCTCCTTCTTGTCTCAAAATATCACTATATTTCAGCCATTGTCTATCCGTATTTGCTCTTTTGTGGGCTTTAGCTTCTAATGGTGACAACCATTTGGGCGTTTTCTTTTCTAGCAAATCTTTATATTTCATCCATACTTTGAACAGAGAACTTCTAATTATATGCATTTTAAAACCTTTGTGAGCCTTAATCTTATCATACCAGAGATATGCATGCCATCCAAAAACATCATCATGTCCTTCCAAATCTAATACATCAGCATTTTCTAACGTAAACCAATCTTTCAGCCAACAAAAAGGCCGCTGCTTCATAATAAATCCTTAAATCTGGCAGAGAGAATCCACCTCTTTCCTTTGAATCAGTTAAAATCTTGTATTTAATTCTTGGTTCCCCCCCCCCCCCCGCCAGATAAATTTTGACAAATCCTTTTGCCACCTTTTAAAACAGTCCATCTTATCAATAATTGGCAATGATTGGAACAAAAATTACATTTTCAGCTATACATTCATTTTTACTACAGAAATTCGGCCTGAAATAGATAGCTTCGGATTTGTCCAAATTTCTAAATCTCTTTTGATCTCGTTCCATAATTTTTCATAAGGAAGAGAGAGTGCTGTTGTTCTGAAGTCCTGTACCTGCACAATTCCATACCTGGACAAAACCATAGCTGATGTCAGGGACTGTGCTGCAGAGGGCTGCACTGAGGAGGAATGGTGGAAACCACCCCCTCCCCCTCCCCCTGCTCCTGACTCAGATCCTGAATCTTCCCAGGAGCAGCAGGACAGTATAGATTTGGAACAGTGGTTTGCAGAGGGACATTGTTCAGAAGGCAGAAGCTGGGAAATACTGGGTGGGGAACAGCTAGGAGAAGAAGAAACACTGGCAGAGAGAGGGTTAACAGATTCACTGTCTCTGGACAGCATCCCTCCACTTTCCCCAAGATCAAGAAGAGCTCAGAAAGAGGCAGAACAGAAAGCACACAAAGCACAGAGGGTACAAAATCAGATTGCAAGACTAGGAATGACGTGGATTAATAGGGACATAAGGGGATGGGATTCTTAATTGGGAGCACTGTCATTTCTAGGAGATGTGTTCTTTGTTCTCTTGCTGTGATTATTAAAGTTTCTAACTGGTAAGAAGACTCCTTTTCCTTTGTTCTGCTTATCTACTGCCACGGGGACGGGACAGGTCCAATTCCCTGAAGCCTGCCAGCTGATCATGAAACAAACGTTGACAGCAAGGTGTGCCATACACTACTGAGATAATTTAGGGCTAGCGTTTACAGCTGGCTCAAGTCACAGAAGAATATGAAACTACCCACCCAACAACAACAAAAACCCAGAGCCAACATATTATCTGATACAAGTGAATCAACGGTGATGATTGGCGGAAGAGAGGACTATTAAGTCTTTCCTGTCCTTTCTTCCAAAATCTGGTGAGTGGTTCAATTTTAGGAGTGAAAGCAAAGTCCATCTGTCGAACACTGGTTTTATATTAACCTGTGAGCATTAGCAATTTCTCTGCTGATTGATTCATGTTCTTCCTTCTAAGAACAGCAAAACTCTAAGACTGAAAAAAGAATGTGGTGAACCACATAAGAAGTTTTAAAAACTCGTGTAGGCAGTTCCTCATAATGAGTCATGCACACTGCTAATATGCAAGTAACATACCTAATTAAGTTCATTACTTAAGACATTCATAACTGTTTTACAAGGCGTACTGCTTGCACACTGGGAAGTCCTATCACGCTGTTAAGTACATAGACCATGATGAGTTATATGGCTGTCACACAGCACACCTCTTGACTAAAAGGTAAATTTCACGAGAAAAAGTAGCAATGTTCAGATTCAGGAGTTTGGTAGAAATGGCCAGGAGGTGCCCATGTGATGGGTAAAGGCCCATTTTTGTCTCCAGTACACCCACACGACCCTGACTTCAGCATCGCCCTGCCCCTGCCCAGTCCTATCCAAAGTCTAGCCCCAGTCTTAAATACACATCATTCCATGACAGCTATGGCTGATTCAAACCATCATACTCCAAAAAGATATAATAATCTTATGGGTCAGTACCACTTCAGTGCTGGGTGGCGCTGTGGTCTAAACCACTGAGCCTCTTGGGCTTGCCGATCAGAAGGTTGGCGGTTCGAATCCGTGTGACAGGGTGAGCTCCCATTGCTCTGTCTCAGCTCCTGTCAACCTAGCAGTTCAAAAGCACGCCAGTGCAAGTAGATAAATAGATACCGCTGCGGCGGAAAGGTAAATGGCGTTTCTGTGCGCTCTGGCACTCATCACGGTTCTCCATGCGCCAGTAGAGATTTAGTCATGAGCCGGAAAGCTGTCTGTGGACAAATGCCAGCTCCCTTGGCCTGAAAGCAAGATGAGCGTCGCAACCCCATAGTCGCCTTTGACTGGACTTAACCGTCCAGGGGTCCATCACCTTTTTTACCTCATATGTTTGTGTGATGTGCAAGAGGCCACACTCACTTCGGGGGCACACCCACGATTGGCCTGCCACCAAGTGAAAAAGAAAAACTTTCCCAAAACAGAGTTAGATAAAGCAAGTAAGCGAGAAGACACGTTTCTTTCTTCCTGTGAATTTATTTCAAACATTGTTTACTGCCTTCATAATTTTGGGATTTATACGTAGGCAGCTGGGAAGGAACGAATGCCTTTAAGGAAAGCAGTTATTCAAGCACGAATCCCGAAAGGTGGCAAATGCCTTTTGGTGGCGGCAGTACAAGTTACAGAAATAATCCCAGGTTTTTTTTTATTTATTTTTAAAAAGGACTAGAGGTTTAGCTTGGAACTAAAACAGAGGGGGGGGAATCATTTTGGTGAATGACAGAAAAGGTCATCGTGACTATAGCTGTAGAGTTCTAGTTTGCCGTTGAAAGCATCCACTTGAGGAGTTATGACTCAGTGCTGGCTGGGGGGGGGGGGGAATGCAGCCTGTGTGATTGGCGATGAGTAAACTCACCTCATCTATGAAATCATCCATGCTGCGTGGCTGGAAGAGCATCTGCTGCATAAAGCCCAGGGTTTGTTCCAATATGCCATAAAAACACTTTCTCTTTCCTTTTATTCCCCCCACCCCCCGCCCCAAGTGTTGGCAGGGGAAGAATGAGAGCTCTGCACATGTCTCTAATGTTGTGGCGTTTAATAATAACGCTTGTGGGCAAGCTGCACTGCTAATATCGTCTTGGTGGGATCTTCGTCTCAGACGTGCTGTCAGCTCATCCCGTGTGATTCATACAAAGATGATGAGGCAAGGGATGAGGAAGGAGGGAAGGAAGGCAATCAAAGCCTCTTATTTATGATATTTCCACCCTTATCAAGAAATCCGCATGCTGGCACACAGTCAGCTCTGAATTGCACAGTAGCAAAGTCTGTTCTAAAGGGATGCCTGAAATAACAGCAAAATCTCTCTCTCTCTCTCTGTGTGTGTGTATTTAAAAAAACCATACATGCCAAACCAGTATATTTAGGATGCTTCACTGCCTCTTATATAGAAGCAATTAACAAAAAAAAAATACAGCAACAGCTGTATATACTTTGCCCTGAGAAACAAAATTAAACCTTCTGCCAATATATTATTATTATTATTATTATTATTATTATTATTATTATTATTATTATTATTATTTAAATGTATTAGTCACTTTATCTTGCCCAGGGCAACCCAAAACAACTTACAACCATTACCCAAAGATTAGCCCAATTCTAGGGCAAAGGTAAAAGCTGAATTGCAGAAACTGTATGCGTCATGCAAATCAGAATCTATGACCTTGTTTTGCTGAATTCTGCTGGTCGTAAGGGGAGGGACAAAGTGTTACAACACACTAGGATTTCTGTTTGGCTCTGCAGCTTGCTCTAGCTTCAGCTATTTAACAGGCATTGCTAGTTTTGGACTATTGTCGTATGCTTAAGGACTAGGAACTTGATTTTTAGAAATCTAGACAAAGAGGTGCCAGAACTCACCATGAACTCACCCTCATTCTCTTAGAATGGCAATCTTCTTCTTTGGCGATCCCTCGTAGCCGAGTAAGATTGTCTTCCATGAACATGGTCTTAACAGTGAGTCTGTAAGTGACTGTGGAGGCCAATTCTGGATCCACACGTCCTTCCACATTGGGGACATAGGTTTCCAGGAGGAAGTTGATCACAGTGAGGGTTTGCCAAGCGTGCCTTCCTCTTAGCACTTTTCTCCCTTTTGTCCTGAGTTTGAGTGTCTTCAAAGCCCCTTTGGTAAAGGCTGTTCTCCAGTTGGAGTGCCCGCAGGCCAGTGTTTCCCAACTGCTGGTGTTTATACTACATTTTTTTATTTAAAAAATTGCCTTGAGAGATTCTTTAAACCTCTTTTGTTGACCACCAGCATTATGCTTTCAATTTTTAAGTTCAGAATAGAGTAGTTGCTTTGGAAGACGATAATCAGGCATCCGCACAACATGACCAGTCCTACAAAGCTGATATTGAAGAATCATTGCTTTGACACTGGTGATCTTTGCTTCTTCCAGCACACTGGCATTAGTTTGCCTGTCTTCCCAAGTGATGTGTAAATTTTTTGGGAGACACCATTGATGGAATCTTTCGAGGAGTTGGAGATGGTGTTTATAAGTGGTCCATGTTTCACAAGCATACTTCAAGGGGGCAATGGCGCCCCCTTGAAGTACATGGACCAGATCCAAGGACTGACCTTAAGTTGTGCCATTGACTGGGACCCAGCCATGGTCTGGAGGAGGAGCATGGGATGTGGTGTAAGTCTGCACCTCTCCTGTACCCACACATGTCCCTCTCCTGCTTTGGCTGCCCTCCCCACTAGTGTATCTTGGCTGGTTCTGCCATTGGAATGCTCCACTGCCATATTGGAGGAGTTCCGTTGGCATTGTGCTGGCACAGTGGAGCTTCTGCAATATCTGAGGGGCCCTTAGCTGGCATACCTGCACTGCGGGATTTCACCCTTAATATCTGATATACTGCTCTTTTCCCCCAGTTTAAGCAGCTGTCTTGTTCTCCTTTGCTACTATCTTATTTTTCAAGCTTTTAATTGTGCTCTAGGTCTCAGAATCATTACGTTAGCTAACCAACTGCAACAGACCCAGACTTAATTCACACTTGTCAGACAGATGGTCCTGCAAGCTTCACTTTAATGGGGAGGAAAGTGAGATACTGAACAGAGTTACAACTTGGCAAACCCATCAAGTTCCCTTTTTATCTCTCATTTCCGTGTGTGCGCTCCCTGCCCCCCCTTCGCCTGCAGGGCAATTGTCCCCCTGGATCAACCATAACCCCCAGATTCCCAGCATTTTTTTAATTTACCGTATTGGCTTGAATATAAGCCTCACTTTCCCCCCAAATTCTGACTGTGAAAAGTTAAAGTGCGGCTTATATTCGCAACCTTATGGTATGCAGCCAGGAGCGCGGGGCAAACAGCATCAGGAACGTGGCAAAGTGGTGCTCGCCCTGCACGAAGCCCCCCACCCTCTCCCACAAGGCAGGGAAGGGGGAGAGAGGGGAAGGGGAAAGGCCGTCAGCAATGCAGCACGGCTACCCCCCCCCCCAGTATGCAGCCAGGAGCAGCGAGGAATGGAGCGACTTATATTTGGGTATTTCTTTTCTTCTTCTTTTCTTCCCACCCTCTCCAATTTTAAAGGTGCGGCTTATATTCAGGTGCAGCTTATACTTGGGACAATACGGTATTTCTTAAGGAGAGTAAGTGTCCAGCATTTGTAGAACCTAAACCCGAGACATCGATGGGCCTTTACTAGGGCTCGTTTTAATGCATTACCCTCGACGTTATTAACTGGAAGATATCTTCAGATCCCGATAGAACAGAGACTATGTCCTTGTGATTACAAGGAAATCGAATCTATTAGCCATGTTCTCCTACACCGTACTCTGTATCGAGATTCGAGGAAGGAGTTAATCGAACCCCTGTTAAAAAATCTCCCAGGCCGTTCAATTGAAATGCTGACTAGATATTTAATTGAGGGCACCAACCCAGAGAGAACTATGTCTGTAGCCAAATTTTGTTACCATGCGGCAAGACTGAGACGCGTTGTGACATCAACTAACAACAGCGATAAAGCCGTCCACCAAGCCATAGCGGATAATACATAAATGGAATTATTTCCCATTAAATTTTTAGCTTAATTTTAATCTAATACGAGATTTGAGATAGCATTGTTAAAAGACGATATTTAAGAAATATTTATACTATGTATTACCGTTTTATTTTTCTTTTGCTGGTCTACGACCGTAATAAAGATTATTATTATTATTATTATTATTATTATTATTATTATTTGTAGAACCTGTGGTAAAGAACTATTCTAATTGTTTGTGGGAAAGTAGCCTTCTCCCCCTTTTTGTGTTTTACTTTGCCCCCCAACCCAAAATATCCTGTGCACATTTGTGGGTATCACTAAACCTCTGCTCCGCCATATATAAGGAGGGAGAGGATAGAAACGGTTGTGCTACCCCCTAGAATTTTTAACAGTCCTGATGGTACAGTTTCTCATCTCTCAAAGCTAGTTCAGCTCTGCTTCATAGCCTCTGAAGTCATCCACTATTGTCCCAAGCAATATTTCCACCCCCTCTTTTCCCCGGGGATTTTTTTCCCCTTTTCTGGCTTGCATTCCAAGCATTGCGTGTCGAGGTCCCCAAGCCACCCCCCAAAGAATTCACACTGGAGACATTAATTTTGTTTGGGTTTTTGGCAATAATTTAGGCCACAACTTTATTCAAATACAAATTCTGTGAGTGGTTGCGTAGGCACTGGTTCAGACTAGCTGTCTGCCGGGACAGAGCTGACTTTGGGTCAGCGTCGGGAGAATGCCAACTGGGGAGAGTTAAGGAGGCTGGGGGCAAAGCCTCCCTCTCCCCAGATGTCCCAGGGGCTCTGGCACAGCCCTATCCCCCTACCAGGGGTTCGGACAAAGCATATAGAGCCCCGGGATTCCTTTAACAGAATTCCCTGCACACCATCATCATTCTGGAGGGGGCCATCACCCTACCAGTACCAACACAATAACCAATGCCTAACCGCCAACCTTACAAGTTGGGACTAGTTGCTACTGCAGTAGGCGAAAACCAGGTGGCACCAGCCAATCAGCCAAATGGAAAAATTCCTACTGGGCTCCTGCCCCAAAAGCAGACGACCCCATGACAGGCAGTTGCAAGGTCAATGCAGAGGCCTAAATAAAGGGAGGGAGGGTGGGTGGGTGATCCGAAGCACGCAGCCAAGAGGAAGATCACCCTGCGTGCAGAGCAATATAAAGGACGCTGGGCTGTCCATCACAAGTTGCAACATTTATCTTTGCCTAGCAACACCTCCTGACCCTATTGCAGCTAAGGCCGGCTAGCGGCCCCACCCAACTGACCAGGAAGGTGTCTTGCCAGGCCCGACTGCAACACGTGCTCTAACTAAAGGCAGAACCCGATTTGTCATTTTTCTGGCACTCTGGGGACATAGACACAGACACCCCTGTCTACATGGGCGTCTGCCTCTCTCTGGCCCATAACTCTTTAGCCATTGTGTTGGGCAGGGGGACCGAAAGGGGACCGTCTTTCATCCACCTCAGTGAAAGGAGCAAATATGAGCTCCTCCTCCTTCCTCCTTACAGTGGTTTCTGTGGAACCAGGAACTTTTATGTAAACTGCTAGGAGGCTTTGATAATTAAGTGGCATTCAAATCCTGTTAAATAAAAATCCTGGAAGTTTGGACATAGGTGGCCTCATGTACTCACCACTGCATCCTTGAAGTTGGCAAAATCATGTTGTTGGGTTATCTGGGAGCGGGTGATGTATTTTCAAAGAGAAATATATACAGGTGAAACTCGAAAAATTAGAATATCGTGGAAAAGTCCATTTATGTAAGCAATTGTTTTCATTAGCTACTGGAGTTTAATATATGAGATAGACTCATGACATGCAAAGCCAGATATGTCAAGCCTTTGTTTTTTATAATTGTGATGATTATGGCATACAGCTGATGAAAACCCCAAAGTTGAAATTGTTAATTTGGGGTTCTCATCAGCTGTACACCATAATCATCACAATTATAACAAATAAAGGCTTGACATATCTCGCTTTGCATGTCATGAGTCTACCTCATATATTAGTTTCACCTTTTGAGTTGAATTACTGAAAGAAACGAACCTTTCCACGATATTCTAATTTTTCAAGTTTCACGTGTGTGTGTGTGTGTGTGTGTGTGTGTATGTATGTGTATATATATATATATATATATATATATATATATATATATATATATATATATAGCAAATGTCCATGAAACGAGGTTTGTGCGAAGACCTTAATAGATGGCTTGCCTGCAAGCACAGAAAATATCTCACCTAATCCTCTTTACAGGAGTCTGTAAGTTCGTTATTCCGGCACCTGATGACAGAAGGAAGACAGGGTCACAATCTGAGGCAATTCAAATGCTGACTGGCTGAAAATGTTTGCAGTTTGATTGTTTTACCTGTGGAGAGTCAAAAGCATACAGTGTTGCATGTCTAGATTCACCGCCACAGAGAGAAGGCTTGGAAATTGACTTTAGCAGCCGGATAAGATTGAAAACAACTTTCCTGCTCAAGTGGTAGAACCCCCTGGACGGTTAAATCCAGTCAAAGGCGACTATGGGGTTGCGGCACTCATCTCGCTTTTAAAGGGTAGGGGAGAATATATTAATTGCAATTTATCCCTCCAGGCACCCATGTGTATGGGTTGAATAGAGTTTCAAAATCCCATCCTAGGCAGCAAAATTGAAAGCACAGGAATAAGGCTAAAAAAAAACCCATTGTAACATTCAGCAAGACCAGCTAACGAAGGATTCTGGCTTCCCCCTTCTTCCCCTGCTTAACAAATAATGAGGCAACAAAAATAAGATTTGCCTACTTTATAATCATGAACTGGTGCGTTGCAATGGCAGCAGTAAAAACTATGCAGGCAAAATACTTACATGTCAGGGATTGGCTAGATGTTAGGAGGCACCAGCCGGGGAACCCTCTAGCGGAGCCTCTGAGGAGGAAGGCTTAGAGCCCGGGAAGTGGTGGGGGGACACTGAGGACAGTTCAGAATGAGAAGGAAGAGAGGAATGGTTGAATGCTGAAGAGGCAACAGGCTTTAGAGAGCAAGAGGAGCCAGGTGCAGAAAGCAGTTCAGAGTCAGCTGATGAAGCAGAGGAGGGTGGACAGATGCTGCAGAAGCATCGCAGGCGCTTGTTACTCCTACTGTACTAAACTCCCCTACCCCTTTGTCTCCAAGGACCACAGTGGACTATGTGTGTAGCACAGGGGTCAGCAAACTTTTTCAGCAGGGGGACGGTCCACTGTCCCTCAGACCTTTTTTGGGGGGGGTCCAGACTTTATTTTGGGGGGAAAATGAACGAATTCCTATGCCCCACAAATAACTCAGAGATGAATTTTAAATAAAAGCACACATCCTGCTCATGTAAAAACACGCTGATTCCCAGACCATCCGCAGGCCAGATTTAGAAGGCAATTGGGCCAGATCCAGCCCCTGGGCCTTAGTTTGCCTACCCATGGTGTAGCAGAGCAATGGGCACAGATCCCACCCCCTGGTGTAGTTTGAGGCTGCTTGGAAAACATCCGGATAGGGAGGAGACTTAGAGGGAAGTAGAATTCAAAGACCTTCAGTCTTGACAACTGTTTTACAGGGGCCAGTCCTGTTTGTAGGCATTGCTGCCTTGTATGCTGTTTTCTTCAATAAAGAGATAGCTTTTCAGCTTTTTCTGTGTCTTGAGTGCCGAGCAACATCTGAAACAGCCCTAACATTATATTTACAGTATAAGCAGCTTGTGCCTGAAGCTGGGGGCAAGCACAGAACACTCACAGCTGCTCAAAAGAAAAGAGAAAACAAGAAGAAGTACTATATGCTCCTTCCTCTCCAGGAGAGGAGGGGAAATGACATCACACAGAGCCCTCTCTACCAATTGTGTTTCTATGGTCTGAGTTTTTGCCTGTCAACAATACAGCTCTGTGGACTGAGCCCCTTCTCATGCTAACTAGCAAGAATATGCATTTCTTAGATTTGGCTGCTAATCTCCACACCCTCCCGCAAATCTGCTTCACTCCACAAGTGGACGTCTCTTGTGTTAGTGGAAGAGGAACACTGGCTACTGTCAAGGAGCACTCCATATAAAAACTAGTCAGCATCGTTCAAGCAAAGCCTTAGAAAAATACATAAACTCTCTCAAAAAAGAGAGAGGAGCATTCCATTTTTTTTTTGTGGGGGGGGACGTTGTATCTTGAACTCTGTTTTTGATCACTTGTGGTTGGAAGCGCAGAGTCTGCATGCAGGGAAAGCAAAGCAAAACAAAACAACAGGAGTCAGGAGCCAATTTATATCCTTTCGTCAGTTGAAATGAGACAGTACAAACTGTTTAACTCAGCTGTGGAGCTACAGCCAGCATGGCACATACAAACTAATCACTGTTCACAGTTGGTGTGAGATGATGTCTGTTGTTTGCTTCTGCATCCTGATTCTGGTGCACGGTGATCTGGGTCAAGTGGTTTAATCAGGCTGGATTGATGGGCGAGATGTGCTGCTTTCTAGCAGGCAGTTGGCGATGACTGTCTGCTATCTTGTAGTCCTATGGTTCTATTTTTAAAATGTATCCCAACTGGAGAAGAGCTGTAGCTCGGTGCTTAAATGTGTTTTGTATCTTAAAATCTGAAGCCCGAATCAAATACGATATGAGCAGCATGGCGGTAATCCTGAAAAATGCCTAGGAGTGGGTGGAGCTGCATTATTTTAGGGCAGCCTTGTACATAAGCCCACAGAGTTGCTAGCCTACTCAAAAAAATTGCCAGCCTGCTAAAAGCCCAGTAGCTTCGTTTCCAGGGTGTTTACAGAGGCTAGTGCCACTTACAAGAATTGCCTTCTACCAAGTCAACTAATGGAGGAGTGTGTGATTCATTCCCTCCTCCCAACTATTAGTTGAGGTGGAAGATGCTATCCTTCCTCTGCAGCTACCATGGAAATCAAGTGGGCTGGCAGAGAAAGGGTGGAACAATTCATCCCTCCTTTACCAACTTGAAAAACTTACCTGGATAGAATTCCAGGTCACCTATGCCATGGGTAGGCAAACTAAGGCCCGAGGGCCAGATCCGGTACAATTGCCTTCTAAATCTGGCCCGCGGATGGTCCGGGAATCAGTGTGTTTTTACAGGAGTAGAATGTGTCATTTATTTAAAATGCATCTCTGGGTTATTTGTGGGGCCTGCCTGGTGTTTTCACATGATTAGAATGTGTGCTTTTATTTAAAATGCATCTCTGGGTTATTTGTGGGGCATAGGAATTTGTTCATTCCGCCGCCCCCCCCCCCGAATATAGTCCATTCCCCCTGAAGGTCTGAGGGACAGTGGACCGGCCCCCTGCTGAATAAGTTTGCTGACGTCTGACCTATGCTTTCTAGGTGAGCAGGGCCGGCCCTACTATTAAGCAGAGACAGCCTCCTCAGACGGCAAGTTTTAGGTGACATGAAAAGGCCAGCAAAATGTTTGTTATTGAATTACTGTTGTATTTTTACTGCCAGGGAGGAGGAGAGGAGCTTGTGCAATTTTCTACCTCAAGTGCCAAAATAATTGGATTGGCCTCAGATGTCATGAACCTTGACTCGGTGTGGGAAGACAGAGCTCCATTGGCTCCTTCAAGCAGCAAATGTCTTGGTCCATCCCGGCAGCGGAGCTGTTAGATAATGTAGTGTCATGTCTGCAAACAATGTTTGGGTGCCACCTGGTCACCTCCATGCTTAGAGCAGTCGCAAGGTGCAGCATGGCATAGGAGTACTTCCACATCGTAACACTGAACCACGTAGTTCTCTGTCTGTAAAGAGGACATTTCCATCCATACTGCTAGGATGAAAAAGTTGGAGGAAATCTGCTCGTACTTCTAGAGATCAGCAACATCGACAAAGAGCCCCGTTTCTCTCTGTCAGAGAATAACAACGTTGTTTGATATCAGTGTCAGGCCACAGATTCATACTTGGACCATCATGTACAGATTTGTTTGAAAGTTCTGGGTTAAATGGACCATCGGTCTGGCTCAGGATAGTCCCTGTGTCTGATATATGGACCAAAATACCTTTGACCAAATGCACGTACTGGTAATTGTTTATGTTTGCGGTATCCATTTCCTCTGCCTCCCACCTCAGCCCAACTTCTGGATTTGGATTTGTTTGGCAGAAACTGGGATGGGTTTCTCTCTCTCTCTCTGTTTGTGTGTGTGTGTGTGTGTGTGTGTGTGTGCGCTAGTTACAGGTAGGTAGCCGTGTTGGTCTGCCGTAGTCGAAACAAAAATAAAAAATTCATTCAAGTAGCACCTTAGAGCAGTGTTTTTCAACCACTGTTCCGCGGCACACTAGTGTGCCGCAAGATGTTGCCTGGTGTGCCGTGGGAAAAATTGAAAAATTACTTTATATATAGTCAATATAGGCACAGAGTTATTTTTTTTAACATTTTCTAATGGTGGTGTGCCTCATGATTTTTTTCATGAAACAAGTGTGCCTTTGCCCAAAAAAGGTTGAAAAACACTGCCTTAGAGACCAACTAAGTTTGTTATTGGTATGAACTTTCGTGTGTGTGTGTGTTTGTGTGTGTGTGCATGTGCTACTGTTCAACACACATTTAGGTGGTTTGTGGACTGGACTCCAGCCTAACTAAAGCCAGATCTTCCCGTTTAGCCAAATTTAGTTAAACTCAGATAAATGATGTCTATGTTCAAATAGAACAGAAGTGGTTCACAGCTCACTCACACTAGTATTCTCCCCCAGACAGAATGCATCTATAGGACATGGAACAATTGTCAATTTAATTTTCTTTATTAAATTTATTTATTTGGTTTTTCACATCAAAATTTTACAGTGACATGTCCAACATACAACATAAAAAACAAGTTTCCAAGGAATCTCTTGGACTTCCCTCCTCCCCTTTGTGGGTCCTATTGTTAATCGTTTCCTCCTGCATCTTTTATAACAATGCAAATCTTTTACCTCTCCATTGTGTCCAAAACTCACCATTAAACTACAAGAGATATTCCAATCCTACTGGCAATTTTGTCTGTTTACAACTGTCTCTAAGATAAGTTATAATGTCAATTTAATTTTCAAAAACCCTAGAGCCCATTTATGGCGTCATTATTGCTGTTTACATATTTCCGCTATCTGTGTTATGATGTCACACTGTGTTATGATGTTCCACATTGTGCATGTTCAAAAATGCATATGTCATTCACTATTTCTTTTACTAAGGAACAGGCCAACCCCGGACACACACACCCAAGGAAGAAAAGCAGGATGCTGTATTTCCCCCCCCCCCCAGGCAAAAGATTATTATCAGCAGCAGACAGCATCTGTTCACCAGCAAGCACATCTGCCAGTTCACACAGTTAAATAATCGCATTTCTAGTCATTATAATTATTTTTAATGTCTTCTCCACAACCCCTCAAAGCTGGCCTGGTCCCAGCACCTGAGGATGGAGCTGTGGCGCTGATTGCCCTAATCCTTGTACTGTATTGTGTATTTACTGCTTTATTATTTTAATTATGAACAGTTATATTTTAATGTTTGTGCAGTTAGTTTTTGTGCTTCTAAATGGCTTAGAAGCCTAATTTCGTATTAAGTGGGATATAAATTAATAAATAATAAAATCTCTGCATGCACAACATATAGAAACCATTGTCTGGTCTTACTGTGTGAATGTCATAGATGTTCTCGGGGGCGGTGGGGGGGAGAGGACCAACTTGATTTCTTTCTTCCATTGCTGCATTTGTTTTGGAGGTTGATGAGGACATGAAAAGGCTTGGACTTATGAGTTTAGGTGCTTCCAGATGGTTGTTTATTGTGGGCTCTTCGTACAGACAAGTTTTTTTTTTGCAGTGCCCACACAATACCAGAGCACCTCCCAAGAGCAACAAAATTAAAATCTGGATTTTCCCTTTCCAGGGGAAATCTGATGAATAACCCATTGCAAATTAACTGTTTGCAATACCTGAGCAACTCATTTACAATATTAAGCCCTCATCTGTAAGCAACTTTTTTTTTAACAATAATTTTTATTTTTTTTCAATTACAACAATCCAAAGATAGCCTCATTTTAACAATGCCAGATTATAATACAATTACTAATCCCAATCATTCAAATGCCAAATTATAGAATTTAATTTAGGTGGCCTCCCACGTGCTAGAATTGATGGTTGGATGATTTACTTTATTTCTGCATCCCAAAATCTTATTCGTCTCAATCACCCTCCAGTCAAAATAGCAATCGCTTATACAACAACTGCAATATTAATGACATCCCTTCGTATTAACGTATTAAATGATTACCTGTAAGCACCTTTAGACACTCTGATTCCACACTGGTACGGTACTACAGTGAGTGTTTCAAACCAGCTCTCTGCACCTATTTTGAGAATTCACAGATATATTTTGTTAGCCAACTTGAGACAGGTTGAACCTGACCGAAGCCTATTGATAATGACAACATATGGCGATTTAAACGATGCTCCCAATTTTGTGGCTCTCTGGAGGAAACCTGATAGGTGCTGAGGAACATCTGGTTCCAAATGACTCATTCATCAGAGATGATGTTCTTCAATGTGTTGTGTCCTCTGGCAACGAGCGCAAGGAAATTAAGGGGAGCGAAAGTGTCAGAGGGGAAATTACCGGTACACACCAAGGGGGCATTTAATGGAACGCAACATGTACAGGTGATTATATGCAAATACCAGAAACCACAATGCCATGCAGAGTGATCTGAAGTGTCTGGTGCCAAAGGAAAAATAGCGGGGATGTTAGCAATCTACTGGTTTGCTGATCAGCAGAATAGAGTCATTGTTGGACATGAAATCTCTAGACAAATAGTGGTCACATATATCTAAGAAGAGGTAGATTCCCTTAGGTTTGGAAATGGACCGCATGCTGACTGGGGCTGATGGGACTTGTAGTCCAAAACATTTGGCGTTAGGTTAAACCACAGAGCCTAGGGCTTGCTGATCAGAAGGTCGGCGGTTCGAATCCCTGCCACCGAGTGAGCTCCTGTTGCTCGGTCCCAGCTCCTGCCCACCTAGCAGTTCGAAAGCACGTCAAAGTGCAAGTAGATAAATAGGTACCGCTCCAGCGGGAAGGTAAACGGCGTTTCCGTGCGCTGCTCTGGTTTGCCAGAAGCGGCTTAGTCATGCTGGCCACATGACCCGGAAGCTATCTGCGAACAAACGCCGGCTCCCTCGGCCTATGGAGCGAGATGAGCGCCGCAACCCCAGAGTCGGACATGACTGGACCTGATGGTAAGGGGTCCCTTTAAACTGATGAAGGCTATTTGAGAGGGTGCTTTAAAAAAAAAAGCAGCATTATTTTTCCAGTGGCTGTAGAACATCAAGCAGAAATCTCCTTACATAACAGTTACTGCAGTGAGTGCAATAATGAACCCTGTTCTAAATTTGATACTTGAAAAATTACTTCAGGAACCTTTTAAAAAAATACCGTATTTTTCCATGTATAGCACGCCCCCGTGTATAATTTGGGGACTCCAAATTAAGAAAAAGGGGGGACATTTTCCAGAGTTGCTGAGCTTTTTAAAAGAGGGAATTGCAGAAAATCGCTCACCCTGGACTTCCCCCCTCTCCTTTGTCGGTCGTATTGTGAATCATTTCCTCCTGCATCTTTTATGATAATCCAAATCTTCTACCTCTCCATTGTGTCCAAAATTCACCATTAAACTACAAGCGTTCCAATCTTACTAACGATTTTAACTGTTTACAACGGTTTTTAAGATAAATTATAATTTTCCCCCATTCCTTATTAAAACTTTGGTCTTCCTGATTTCTGATTCTTACGGTCATTTTTGCCATTTCGGCATAATCCATCAACTTGATCTGCCATTCTTCTCTGGTAGGGACTTTTATCTTCTTTCCATCTGTGGGCCAATAACATCCACGCAGCCATGGTCACATACATAAATAGTCTTTTCTGCTCCCTTGGGATTTTGGCACCTAGAATTCCTAAAAGGAAGGCTTCGGGTTTTGAAAAAGTTATTTTAAACAATTTTTTTTCAACTCATTATATATCATTTCCCAAAATTATTTTACTATCTTACATTTCCACCAGTAATTTCTACTGTGGCTCTTGTGGTAAAGTATTTTTTTTTTCATTGGGGGGCACCAATACAGTTCCTTGCTAAGGGCACAAGGGACCCTAGATGCCCATCCTCATTCTCTGCCTCTAATCTAATGGTGGGGATGAAGACACACACACACACACACACACACAAACAAATACTATCTACCCACTGTATAGCTTTTTGGGTTCTTTCCATCTCTATTCCCAGCACTTCCTCTGAGTCACAGACTGAAGAAAATGGAGCGGTGCCACTACACTGCCAGCAAAATATTGAACAAAATTAAATGAATCAGTTAAACCAAAAGGAAAAAAAGAAAGTAAACAAGTCTGTCAGATTGCTTCTGGATCTATGGCAGCCTCGCTTCCACTTTTAGTTGGAACCAGCCTTCCCGCTTGTTTTTGCTAGGCAATCTCAAATGCCTTTCCATCCAGATGGATTCCTATAGGAAATTCTTTCGAGGGCCACATTAACCCTTCCTAAACTGCTTCTCCTCCACTAAGTGAGTGTGTTTCAGGGCCCTCCTCCATCCCTGTCTTATAGGTAAAGTTAAAGGTAAAGGACCCCTGGATGGTTAAGTCCAGTCAAAGGCGACTATGGGGTTGTGGCGCTCATCTTGCTTTCAGGCCAAGGGAGCTGATATTTGTCCACAGACAGCTTTCCGGGTCATGTGGCATAGCTGTCAACCTTCCCTTTTTTGTGGGAAATTCCCGCAAAAAAAGGGAAGGTTGACAGCTATGTCATGTGGCCAGCATGTATAACCGCTTCTGGCACAACGGAACACCGTGACAGAAACCACAGCATATGGAAATGCCGTTTACCTTCCCACCACCACGGTACCTATGTATCTACTTGCACTGGCATGCTTTCAATCTGTTAGGTTGGCAGGAGCTGGGACAAAGCAACGGGAGCTCACCCTGTTGCGCGGATTCGAACTGCTGACCTTCTGATTGTCAAGCCCAAGAGGCTCAGTGCTTTAGCCCCACAGCGCCACCTCCATCCCAAATAAACAAGCACACAATCACTGATAGGTCCACCGGCCACTGTGAGGCTCAAAGCAATGATGCCTCCCCAGCTGTTGCCATTGGCTGTGGGTTTCTTGTGATGTCACAAAAGCACTTGGCAACTGAGTGGATATAAAGGCAGGCCAAGGGGAAAGCCCTTTTTTTATTTCCAACAGGACATACCTGGCAATGGATGTGACATTCAGCACTGCCCAGGTTTCTTCCACTTGCGGGAGGCAAACTGGTCAATGGAAGGAGGCAATCCTCTGGCAGTGGGATGCTAGGGAGCGATAATAAGGCAAGTTTGCTTGCTTCAAGGGTGCTGGTATCCATGGTTGGAAGCTGGTGGGCATCTCATGATGGACCTAACAGTAGCTTCTGACACAACAGGACACCGTGACAGAAACCAGAGCGCACAGAAACACCGTTTACCTTCCTGCCACAGCGGTACCTATTTATCTACTCACACTGGTGTGCTTTTGAACTGCTAGGTTGGCAGGAGCTGGGACAGAGCAATGGGAGCTCACTTCGTCATGGGGATTCAAAGCTCCGACCTTCCAATCAGCAAGCCCAAGAGGCTCAGTGGTTTAGACCATAGCATTACCCGCGTCCCTGTCTTATATTGCTCATTGGGCAAGGATTGTGCCATTCCTCTGTTCAAAGCACACCACTGGCATTACACAAAAAGAGCAGCGGAAGCAGTAGTTGTGTGGTGCTTCATTTCCCAAACACCCGGGGTATCAAAACTGCTGCGAAGTCATGCCCTCTGATCCAGCATCATTTCTCCCCAATCTTTCATCCCTGATCAGATAGGTGACGGTGGGTATTCAGTGAACAAGTTCCAATTCAATCCCACGTTCATTTTTCAGTCTCACTTCCGAAACATTGACACCCAAAAGCAAGCTACTGAGATAGCTCAGTCGGTAGAGCATGAGACTCTTGATCTCAGGGTTATGGGTTCAAACCCCACATTGGGCAAATGTTTCCTGCATTGCAGGAGGTTCAACTCGATGACCCTTGTGGTCCCTTCCAACTCTACAATTCTCTGTTTATAAGTAACAGAGAGCTCTGACTCAAACTGAGCTCTGGATCTTAGGTACATCAAGCATAAAGTCCTATGAAAGTTTGTCATATACATAGTGTTACTTCAAAGTGAATCAGGTTGATTCATTTTATGCTACCCCAATACAGATAATGTTTCTGTGGAAATGAATGCAGTGATGGGGGCGGGGATAAGAAGAGTGATGACAGGTTTGTCCAAAGCTGTGAGCACAGCATACAGTTTGTTTGTTTGTTTGTTTGTTTGTTTTCCTTCCTTCCTGATTTTCAGCTTTACACATTTCAATAATTTTACAATCATTTTGACATTTCAAAACTCGACTTTCTTCCCCCCCCCTTTCTTCCTTAAATTTATTTCATATATTTCCTGCATATTCCCAATTAACTTAATTTGCTCATTTATTCATCTGCTTTAAATATACAGTGGTACCTCGGGTTACATACGCTTCAGGTTACATACACTTCAGGTTACAGTCTCCGCAAACCCAGAAATAAAGCTTCAGGTTAAGAACTTTGCTTCAGGATGAGAACAGAAATTGTGCTCTGGCGGCACAGTGGCAGCGGGAGGTCCCAATGGCTAAAGTGGTGCTTCAGGTTAAGAACAGTTTCAGGTTAAGAACGGACCTCCAGAACGAATTAAGTACTTAACCAGATGTACCACTGTATTATAAAACTACAGGTTATTACAATAATCCTGCCCATGTTCTTATCTGTTTACAGTTCATTTGTAAATACTCAATAAACCATTTCCATTCCTTTTTAAAAAGTTTGCTACCTTGATTTCTTATTTTTCCGGTAAGTTTTGCCATTTCTGCGTATTCCGTAAATTTTTGTATCCATTCTTCTTTTGCTGGGACTTCTTCCTCTTTCCATTTTTGGGCAAGTAACATTCTTGCCGCTGTAGTCGCATACATGAATAAATTTCTATACAGTTTGCGTAGTTCTGTCCCTATACAGTGGTACCTCTGGATGCGAATGGGATCCGTTCCGGAACCCTGTTCGCATCATGAGCAGTCCGCAACCCACAGCCCCGCTTCTGCGCATGCGCGGGTTGCAATCCAGCGTTTCTGCGCATGTCCGTGACGTCATTTAACGAGTCTGTGCATGTGCAAACTGCCGAACCTGGAAGTAACCTGGTCCAGTACATCCGGGTTTGGCGCCTTCGTAACCTGCGCCGTTTGCAACCCACAGCGAACGCAACATGAGGTACGACTGTAATTCCCAATACAAAGGCTTCTGGTTTTTTTTTAACAAACATTATTTTAAACATCTCTTTCAATTCATTATATATCATTTCCCAGTAAGCTTTATGTGGCTTAGGACCCTCGTACTTAAGGGACCGCCTCTCCTGGTATGTCCCATGTAGGACCTTAAGGTCCTCAAATAATAATCTTTTGGAGGTCCCGAGCAACAAAGACGCTAGGTTGGCCTCAACTAGGGCTAGGGCCTTTTCAATATTGGCCCCGACTTGGTGGAACAGTCTATCACAAGAGACCAGGGCCCTGCGGGATTTGGCATCTTTCCGCAGGGCCTGCAAGACGGAGCTGTTCCACCTGGCCTTTGGGTTGGTTTCTGTTTAATATTTATGCTTCATCTTTTATTGGTGGGTTATTTTGAAATTGAGACCTGCAGTTTTAATTGAATTTTTAAATTTGTATTTTAATCTGTTATTTTAAATGGATCGTTTTTACGTTTTTTATGGGTTTTTTTGCTGTGATTTTAATTGATGTTAGCCGCCCTGAGCCTGCTTTTTTGGCTGGGAAGGGTGGGGTATAAATAAAAAATTATTATTATTATTATTATTATTATTATTATTATTATTATTATTAACAAGACCACCAACCAAATATGATAAAAATAACCTTTCTCTTTACATTTCCAACACTATTTGATCTTGATCTATACATTTTTGCCAATTTACTCAGTGCTAGGCACCATCGATATAACATACAGCATACAGTTTCTAATGGAAGTATAAGTATCAGTGTGCGTGTGTGTGTGTCAGCACATGCATGAGCCTGCTCTTCCACAATCCATAAACATGGATATGTTGTCTGAATAAGGCTGTGGAAACACCATACATTCAAAACACATGACACCCCCCTAAGAATCCTAGGAACTATAGATAGTGGCGTAGCATGGTTTGCCAGTGTTCGGGGCCATGCAGACGTGGGGGGGGGAGGGGGATAAATGGACAGAGTATTCATGCACATTCAACTGCCTAATGGCATCTGTATCACCCAGGAGATTGCAGCTGCAAAGATAAGAAGAGTTGTTTTGTTGTCTGGGAAGATCACTTACTGGTTTGCATGGAGAAGCCGTTTTCAATGGAGCCCAGTGATGGAAGCGCACAGAGTCAGCATTGGGTGTCTATTTTTTGCGCTCCTAACAATTTTGCACTGAGGGAACCACCCTTGTGGGCCTCACGCTATGCCACTGGTTAAGGGTACTAGGAATTGTAGCTCTCTGAGGAGTAAACTACAGTTCTCGTGATTCTTTGGAGAAAGCCGTGTACAGTACTTTAAAGGTATGGTGTTCATGCAACCTAATCTTGCTAAAGAAAGAGAGAAACATTTCAAGATAAATTGGAGACAATGCAAAGCTTGCATTATATATATATATATATATATATATATATATATATATATATATATATATATATATAATTTATCAATGCCAATCTAAGATGTTTCATGCCAAAAATTCTGAGGGACACAAAATGCAAGACCAAGGCACAGAAACACCCTTTACTGGTTTCATCCCTGTGGAAATCAGTTTGGTTTGGCACCAGAGCTTCCTAGCCAGCTTGACAATTCTATCACATTTGTTACGAGTTCCAGATTTCTCTTGACACATTCATCTGAATTTAAGTCTGGGGATCAGATTGCTTTTGCTGGCCCTGGCCCAGGTGCACATTTAGTGGAAGGTGCGAAAGAGATTTCATATGCCCAAACTGTACACATGTCGCCTTCATCTGCACCATCGGGGAATTTTTGCAGGGTTCCTGATCTCAGGACTGCAGTCTGTGCAGGCACAATTTGAACATACGGAGACGCTTTCCTAACTTTGGCCAAATGTGCGCACAAGGCAGCAACAGACACAAGTGGCCGCAATGCTGCCCGCCTCCTGTAGGCACATTCAAATGAACATGTAAATAGGGCTGGGGTAAGCTACTCACTAACACCCAAGCTCCAGGAGTACAAAGTCATTCTGGCTTGTTAATAATCATGGGTAATGCTGTGAAAGTCAAATCGGGGGTATCCTGGGATGGTGTCCTCAATGACTAGTGCTTGGAAGTGTCCAGGGATGATTTCTTTAAATAATAATAATAATAAAAATCAGACATCTTTAATGAAAGTTCAAAAAGTACATAATTATATGTGCACTAAACAGGGTGAGACGTAAATAAGAGAGAGAGAGAGAGAGAGAGAAAAGAAACAGCACGTGTGTAGAAGGGAAAATAAAGGAGGGGGGGGGACCCAAAACTGTATACTTTACAGTTGTTATTGTACTTCACCAGATCTTAACCTATTACAGTGTTTGTAAGAATGAATTCCAAATATCATTGAGTTTGTCCATGGCAAGTCTGCGTTTATATGCAAGTTGCTCATATGTTGCGAGTTTGTATAAATCTTCAATCCAATCGTTGAAGGGAGACGCATTATTTTTCCAGTTCATCAGTATCAGTCTTTTTGCTGTGGTAAGGGCATGGAGCGTCCACTCGTATTGTCCTTTTGTAAGGTTCCATGTGCTGGGTATATAATTCAAGAGGGTATATAATTTAGAATATCCTGGGATGATTTCCTGAAGTGTTATTCCAGGGGGACTTCCTGCTGAATGGCACCCATAGCTTTCAGCAGTGGTGGGCTTTGGGCTCTCAAATTTCTCAAAGCTGTGTTCTGTGTGATGCTAAAATTTGACATTGTGCTTGTGGCGCCCCCTGTGGCACCACGACCAAGTGCAGCTGAACCAGTCATGCTACCCTAAAACCGCCTCTGCTACCAGCAAATGATCTGGCCACTATTGTAGTTTAAAAGCCAATCTCTTTGCTCTCCCCGCCATAGCTGGCTTATAAACAAATGTTATTAAATGAGTTTGTTCTTTTAAAATTATTCCACACATCTAGCGTCATTAGACAAATTGCTTTCCTTACTCCAGTGGTCAAGGGTGAAAGAAAGCCAAACATTTAGGTGCAAATTCAAAAGCACTTAATTACTGCAGTTGAGCGATGAAAACCTTTGTGCGCCTGAGTTTGTAATTCCCAGAGAATTACATGGCTAAATGATTTGTGAGGTTTAAAGGTTTGTAAATTCAGGGTGGACCAATGAAAAGCAAACATACAACTTTAATAACCAGACACAATTCACCACTGCCACGTTAAATGTTAAAAACTACTGACCCTCTGGTGACAACATCAGCGTTGCCCATCACATTTAGGGGGTGAAACTTAATTTTTTGCAAATTTCTCCCATAAGGGGTGTTAAATATATTTTTTTTTTCTGGGTGTGAGGAATTCAAATCTGCTATTATATTTGTGATTGGACAGTATTTAGCTTGGTAAGTCAATGTTTGGAGAAGAAGCACACAAACTGCTTTTGGAAAACCAAAGAATGTTAATTTTACCTTCTGGAAAGGTCAGGTAATGCTAATAAATAAATAAATAAATAAATAAATAAATAAATGCATGTGAGTACTTTGCAATCATTTTTAATGATTTTTATGCACATTTTACTTACCAAGCAACACTAAATTATATCAATTTAACTAAAATACCTTTTGAATTCCCAAGTCATGATACAAACTTTTTAGCACCCATCATTTTTGGAATTTGAAAGTTGAAAAATTCAGCACACGCTAATCCAGCAGGTTCCATGATCTTGGGTTCCATGATCACTGCAGATGGTGACAGCAGTCACGAAATTAGAAGACGCCTGCTTCTTGGGAGAAAAGCAATGACAAACCTAGACAGCATCTTAAAAAGCAAAGACATCACCTTGCCGACAAAGGTCCGCCGAAGAATTGATGCTTTTGAATTATGGTGCTGGAGGAGACTCTTGAGAGTCCCATGGACTGCAAGAAGATCAAACCTATCCATTCTGAAGGAAATCGGCCCTGAGTGCTCACTAGAAGGACAGATCCTGAAGTTGAGGCTCCAGTACTTTGGCCACCTCATGAGAAGAGAAGACTCCCTGGAAAAGACCCTGATGTTGGGAAAGATGGAGGGCACAAGGAGAAGAGGACGACAGAGGATGAGATGGTTGGACAGTGTTCTCGAAGCTACTAACATGAGTTTGGCCGAACTGCGGGAGGCAGTGAAAGATAGGCGTGCCTGGCGTGCTCTGGTCCATGGGGTCATGAAGAGTCGGACACGACTGAACGACTGAACAACAACAACAATCCAGCAGGTGGCTAGAGGCTGAGGTAAAATAGGAGTTTGTTTAAAGGAGGGCTGAACACCAAATCTCTACCCGCTGAATAATGCCTTATTTTACTCTTTTTAATTTCTGCCTCTGCCAGAGAAAAAACTAAACTGCAAACTTGAATCAGCAGATTCATCGACTAAAGCTTGAACTGCTTAAATTGGTGATGGCCAATATTAGGCAGCGCTTTGCGTGTTGGGGTGCTGTTGCTACTTTGCAACTTAAGTGTCGTCAGTCTGGATGCTCTCTTATATGTATATTTTGTAGGTATCACAAACATGTCCCTTGTGCTTTCTTATCCAAAAGGAAATTTCTCACGCCTGGGGAAGTAGAGAGCGGATATCAATAGATACAGTCTTTACTTTTTCCTTCTGTGCAGTTATTGTGCAATGTTTGATGTTTCTTCACACTCAGCAGCACCAGTAAACAAGTATTGCCTCATGTACACTGGGTTCATTTACAATGTAACCATCAATTTATTTCGGCTTGCTACTAGTAAATATACATTAGAGTACAAACAGTACCCATTTGGCTCTAGCAGTGTTCCAGATGTGGACTGATGCTCTGTTTAATCCTATTAACAACTGTTAGACTAGGTCAATTTGCAGTTGGCTGTATGCAATGAATGCTATTTCTAGCCGTATGTCTTCTTATTCGGTAACGCTAGGAGTCATTTTTGTTAGGGGATTTACTGAGAAAGTTGGTTACCTTCAGTCATTTCAATACTGATCACGCACGGCAGCCTCACAAGCCGCCTTTTCGCTCTGCAGCTCAAAAGGAGGCCGTGGAAGCGGCGGTCCGACGGCAGAGTGCGCCTGCGCGAAATGTCGCTCAGGTGCACTCAGTCATTGGGCCGTGCGCTGCCGCTCCCAGGGTGAGGGAGAGAGCGGCGGTGCGTGGGAGTGGCAGGAAGGGCCACTGCTTGTCACCCCCACCCTCCCGTCACCCGGGGCGTACCGCCCCCACCGCGACGCCCCTGCTTGGGGGTACTCCTGGATCCTTTGTTGTCGCTCGAGGTCTAGGTGGCTTCAGTGGCCCACCAATAAATACTACTACTACTACTACTAATACCAGCTTTGGCTGGTGACTCAGCTACACCCTAATCTGGACAAGGATAGCCTAACTACTGTTGTCTATGCCCTGGCGACATCAAGGTTAGATTATTGCAATGCGTTATATGTAGGGCTGCCTCTGAAGGAGGTTTGGAAACTTCAGCTAGTGCAGAATTCAGCGGCCAGGTTGCTCACCGGAGGAAGATTGTTTGAGCATATTACATGGATCCTGGTTCCACTGCACTGCCTACCAGGCCCAATTCAAAGTGCTGCTTTTGACCTTATACGTCTTAAACGGCTCAGGACCGCAATACCTCAAGGGCCACCTCTTTCCCAGACCCTGAGATCAACTTCTGAGGCCCTCCTTCGTGTGCCTCCTCCTCGAGAGGTCCGGAGGGCGGCAACATGAAAAAGGGCCTTCTCTGCAGCAGCTCCCTGTCTGTGGAATGTTCTCCCCCAGGGAAGTCCACCTGGCGCCTTCATGATACACCTTTAGGTGCCAGGCAAAAATGTTTCTTTTAAAACAGGCCTTTGGTTGATCTGATTGACATCTTATGCCCTTTTAAAATGTGTTTTTTTTGGGGGGGCTATTGGGTTGTTGTTTTATTTTTATTATGTATTTTGTGGTTTTATATCTTGATTTTATTCTGCGAACGGCCCTGAGGCCCCCGGGTATAGGGCAGTATATAAAAATCAATAAATACTACTACTACTACTACTACTACTACTAATACACTAAATATTTGAGACACAATACATCTGTGACATAAATCCATAATGTTCTCTAGTTATAAATGTTGGTATCATCTCATCATATAATTTTCGTGAAGAGACTCAAAAGTAAATGCTACATGGTATATACAATGCTACATTTGTATGAAGCTTCGGTATGATTTCCATTAGTTTGATTACAACATCCTTTCCGCAGAGTTTTGCTGGTTTCTGTTAGGCTGCATCTTTTCTATCCTTCTTTAGCAGAACTAAATTTAAGATCCGGCAGGCACCACAGGGGCATCAGATCATTTATTTATTTATTTTGCTGCCGTACAATGCGCTCCTGTTGAAAGTCAGTCAAGGGATGCTTTTGCAGCCTTCTGACTAGTCCTGGAGGTGATGGTTCCAGGGGCAAACCTTGGCTGCAGCAAAAGGAATTGTAGATCTGCAGCCACCATTTTCATAGGTAAAGTTAAAGGACCCCTGGATAGTTAAGACCAGTCAAAGGCGATTATGGGGTTGTGGTGCTCATCTCGCTTTCAGGCCAAGGGAGCTGGCGTTTGTCCACAGACAGCTTTCTGGCTCATGTGTCTGGCATGAATAAACCACTTCTGGCACAACGGAACACCGTGACAGAAACCAGAGCATATGGAAATGCCGTTTACCTTCCCACCGCCACGGTACCTATGTATCTACTTGCACTGTCATGCTTTCAATCTGTTAGGTTGGCAGGAGCTGGGACAAAGCAATGGGAGCTCACCCTGTCGCGCGGATTTGAACTGTCGACCTTCTGATCGGCAAGCCCAAGAGGCTCAGTGCTTTAGCCCCACAGCACCACCTCCATCCCAAATAAACAAGCACACAATCACTGATAGGTCTACCCGCCATTGTGAGGCTCAAAGCAATGAAGATGATGCCAGCTGTTGCCATTGGCTGTGGGTTTCTTGTGACGTCACAAAAGCACTTGGCAACTGAGTGGATATAATGGCAGGCCAAGGGACAAGGCCTTTTCTGTTTCCAGCAGGACACATCTGGCGATGGATGTGACATTCAGCACTGCCCAGGTTTCGGAGCCAGTTTGGTGTAGTGGTTAAGAGCGGCAGACTCATAATCTGGGGAATCGGGTTCGTGTCTCCACTCCTCCACATGCAGCTGCTGGGTGACCTTGGGCTAGTCACACTTCTCTGAAGTCTCTCAGCCCCACTCACCTCACAGAGTGTTTGTTGTGGGGGAGGAAGGGAAAGGAGAATGTTAGCCGCTTTGAGACTCCTTCGGGTAGTGAAAAGCGGGATATCAAATCCAAACTCCTCCTCCTCTTCTTCTTCCACTTGGAGGAGGTAAACTGGTGAATGGAAAGAGGCAATCCTCTGGCAGTGGGATACTTGGGAGCAATAATAAGGCAAGCTTGCTTGCTTCAAGGGTGCTGGTATCCATGGTTGAAAGCTGGCGGGCGTCTCATGATGGACCTAAGAGTAGCTTCTGGCACAACAGGACACTGTGACAGAAACCAGAATGCACAGAAACACCGTTAAACACTGTGATGGAGGCCTGAGCACACGGAAATGCCATTTACCTTCCTGCTGCGGCGGTACCTATTTATCTACTTGCACTGGCATGCTTTCGAACTGCTAGGTTGGCAGGAGCTGGGACAGAGCAACAGGAGCTCACTCAGTCATGGGGATTCGAACTGCCGACCTTCTGATCAGCAAGCCCAAGAGGCTCGGTGGTTTAGACCACAGTGCCACCCACGTCATAGCAGCTGGTGGGAGGAACATTAGGCTGGGAGAGAAGAAGAAGATGCCCTGTTTCCCCTGCCATGCAAAGTCACCATCAGTGCTCAGCAAGTCCTAATGAGCTGGTCTAACCATGCTTTTTTATAAGGCATTAGTGGCAAGGCTGCTTTATGCTAAATTACAGAAAAGAAAAGAAACCCCCTTTCCCCAGCGCAATGCTGTTTAAGAGGTTGAATGGCCTGACTGGTGTCAGCTAAACCTATGCGTCCAACATGCTGTAATTAAATGCTAAACAACATTTGGGGTTGATTTGCACTAGTAACTGAGAATGCTGAAGCTTCACATACCGGTTGCAATCCCTTCTCTACACAATTCTTAGTAATTCATGGGAGTGATTCACATGCCAGATCCCATGATGGAAGTTAGTGCCTTCATGAGTCATTCTCTAAACACAAAGATGTACAAAAGCATCTCTCAAAATAGATTTGCAGTTAACTTAATACACAATATTTTTGGGTCCAAAAGGGGTTGTCTGTTCCTGCTCATTCAATATGTAGTCCCTTTCAGGTTGCCACAACCAACCCTTCAACTCCAACTGCCATACTTTCCTTAATGTTCTGGGGTTGTAATTGAACTTTTGCGAGCCATGTCTCAGTGGGAGTGGGGAATCCCCAAGACTGGGCAGAGGAATCTTGCATTGCTCATTCAAGCAAGGCTCCAAGTTTGGTGTGATTTTTGCTTTATGACATTTTTCAAAATGGAAGGTTAACAGAAATGCAGGCCCAGATGACACCATCCTATTTTGTAGATCGTCTTTTTACATTTTAGTGAATGATTCACTGTACAACCATAGCAAATTGGAAGCTAGCATCCTTTAGGGTTTCATCTGCCCATTTTTTTTAAAGGGGAAAAAGAGGATCCTATCACAAAATTAACAATATGCATTGATTTCCTAGTTCAGTGATGTGATAATGTTTTCATTCTGCGAATGTAATGGCTGAGTTGCGAGAAATTAGGTCAGTGGAACTTAAATTAGCAGAATCCTTTATCCTTGTAGTTCACTGAATAAAGACGCTAGGTTTACTCTCATGCATACATTATAGGCTTTTTCGCCTGTAGCATAAAATGCCAGCTGACATAACAGCAGGAAACACACCAAGCAGTCTATCTTCAGTAGGCTTCTTTGGTAACCAAAGGTAAACCTAATTCACTGGCAGATTACCCATCTGCCCTGCGTTGGTGGCAAATATGAAGTGATAATGACAAACCACGCATTAAAGCGTCTTGCACAATATAATTTCTCACTTGCAATATAATTTCTCTCTTGTGCTTACAGACACATGCTCCAATATTCTAGGTAGTGACATTTGGGTTCTTTTTTCCAACTTAGTTTAGATGTTAAACAGAAGGATGCGAAAATAAAACAAAAGCTCCATTTGCTCTCGCTTTGCTTAATTGCTTCTGGAGCTAACATTTTTCTTTCACACGATGGGAAGCAGAACCAGTATCAAAGAGATATACTTTGTTACATGCCCATATATCCAACACCAACCCATTTTACACTATGGTGGAATTTTAGACTCTGGACTGAATAGTTCTGCAGAAAATGCCCCTTTAGCGGGCAACTGTGTGTATTACCTACCAGCCCTGAGAACTGCCTTGTTTTGCAAGCCAACATCTATTCCTGCCCATTTACTATTTCCTCCTTGAGCTCTGGGAACGCAAAGCATAATTCACACCCCCCCCCCCCCCCGCGCACCACATGGGCATCTCTTCCCCTTCCCTCCGCCGCCGCTTTTCGCAATTTCGTTCCCAAAATCTCGCGGCTGAAACACTTGGCGATCTTCTGAAATAGACGGAAATACTTGTCGATCACATATTTGTACGTGCGCGCGTTGGCAAGCGAGTTCAGCGACTCCCTCGCGCGAACGTTCAAGGAGCACAGCAACCGCCGGGGTTGCTGTGCTTTTATTATTTTAACTAGGGGGTGGGTGGCTCCGACCCACCGGCGTCCTGCAATACGACCCACAACCCTGCCCAGCGCGTTGCAGCGCCAGCCTGGGAGCCCATCGACAAGCAGGAGGACGAGTCTCCACCTTCACTCCGGCCTCTCCGGCTCTCCATTGGGCCATTACGTAAATGCCAACAGCTTTCTCCTTTCTCCCTCCTCCTCCTCCTCTCTCTCTCTCCCACCCCTCCCCACCCCACCCCCCCGTTTCGCCTAGTTATGCAATACCCAGCAGCGCGCACATCCACTGTAACGCACACACAAACACACAGAGGGCGGGGAAGCGTCCGAGGAGCGAGGAGCGAGAGGAAAGAAAGGGCGGAGCGGGGAAGGGGGTTCACATCGAGTCTGGCCCTGCCCTTGTCCCTTCCCCCCCCCCCACTCCGGGCGCATCCATTGGCCGTTCCCGGGTAAGCGGAGAGCTGTGATTGGGGCCCGGCAGCCGCCACTCACCGTCCAAGCTGGCATGAGGAGTGTGCGTTGTGAGGAGCGTACAGTATTGACCTACTAACACAGATCTCTCTCCAGCGGCGTCGGCGCGTTCCTCAGCTGCGCCCGGCTTCTCCACACTCTCTCGAGCGCACTCTCTCCTCCTGGCGCGCGACGGGAAGGATCTCTTCGGGCTGCTCCTGCCGCTGCTGCGAGGGTCTCTCTCTCTCTCGCTGCCTGCCTGGCCCCTGCTCTCGCTGCCTCGTTGTAGTCGAGGACCTGCTCGCCTCTCGGCCCCTTTCCAAAGCGACCGGCTCCGACGGGAAGCAGATGCCGACGGGATCTCCGGCGAGCGAGGCGCGCGCTCGGCTCCTCTCGGCCCGAGCAGCTTGCCCAGGTACAGGAAGCTGAAATTGCTCGTCTGAAGGGGGGGTCCTTCTTCTCCCCCACCCCGCCCACCTTCCCTTGGTCCTTTCCCGACGAGACTCGCTCTGTCCTGGTGTGCGTTTACCTTTCTAGACACGGGTTCGTCGGAGAAATTCGACCCTCTCTCTATGCGCCCGTCTACCTAGCAGTAACTTTTCTCGCCCTCTGGCACGTCAGCGCCGGGACTCGCCGAGTGAAGGCGGCCGCTTTGATTGCAGCCCCCATCGGAGCAGCTTCCCCGGCTCGGATGGCTCAGAGCTCGGTGCTGCTCTTACGTAATAAGATGCCTCCTCCGGGGTGGAGGGAAATCGGGATTGGGGAGCAGGAGGAAAGCGGCACGGGAGACTTGATCTTAAAGCTCAGAGATCTTACCATCATCCCTCGTTGTATGAGCAGGGATTTTGGGGGGTGGGGGTGGGGGTGGGGAGATGGATGATAAACGAGGGCATGGATTGGGGGGGGGTTGGCTGAAGCAATCGTTGATGGGCAGCAAAGGATTAGGAAAATGCCTTGTTCATAGTGGCATGCGCCTTGGAAGAAGAGTTCTTTGAAACGCGCCCGTTTCCCCCTGGGGAGCATCTGGAGCGCCCGAGGGGCTGGCGGGGCTTGTTATTTCATCTCCGCGCATTGCATAATCGGTCCACGGTGAGTTATTGGCGAGCGCTTCAGAGAGGAGGTGAGCGTGCAGTGCTTTGGTAATTTTGGTGCAGCGTTAGGGAATACGGTCCCCATTTACACATATCATCTATTTCTGGATATCTTAGGGAAGATCTGCTTTTTTAAAATAAAAATAAAAAAGCCCCATGATGAACTGGTGCTGCGCGTGAGATTCCTTGTTTATTCCTTACGCTGCGTTCTTTTAAGCTGCAAGAGAAAGGAGGACACGTAACAATCCGCCTGATTCGGGGCTGTTCTGATGTATGTTATGTGTATGTGAGAGGGAGGTTGGGGGGGGGGGGAGAATTCGGTTTATATTGGCCCGCGCCTTTTGCTCCCTCTTGGCAGCTGGTTTTCAGGCACTGCGTTTCCTGATCGTTCCTGGAAATGTTGCATTATGTAACCACGGCATTCGCTGGCGGCCAGGTTAGGCAGCTAATTACGCGATTTGATCAACCTCGCCACAAAGAAACTAGAGCAATCTGGGCCTTAAAATAAAACCACGATTTCCAAAGTCATCCCTCTTGCATCTTCCCCCTGTAGGAAAGTAGATCGCTGCTGCGTAAGTTGGAGAAAGGCAGCTCGGGCTTGTTGAATGTGTGCCACGTCCCTTAAAACGAAAATTGTGCACGTCTATATTTAGCCCTATCACATTTGAGCAATTGTGGCTCCGTGGGCTATTTCTGGTCTTTTCTCCAGAGCTGCGCAAATAGACGTTCAAGGACATTTGCTGGCGTTTTCAACTCCACGCCTTGGGAGACGTTTTGATAAGGCTGGTATTTTTAGGAAGGCATTTCGCTCACACATCAAGTGGCTTGGTAGGTGTTGGCTTTCGCGCATGATTCACCCTCCTCCATAGAGAGAGATAGATATACATACATACATACATACATACATACACAAGCTTATATACACAAGCTCGTTACGCATTTCGGGAAGAAGTGAGAGGTGCCTCTGATCTTGTCGTAGCCCCAGCAATTTTCAACAAAGAACGACAAAGTCAGGCTGGCGCGGGGGGCGAAAGGCGGAGTGGGAGGGTGCGCGCGGGGTGCGGAGTCTTTATTTCAACATATGTGACGATCGGCGTAACGTTAACACACACCCAACAACAATGCCCAGCCTGATTTAGGTCAGTAGCACATTTCAGATGGCCAGAATCCCAGCGTGCGATCGAAATCTATGCCACTCTCGCAATCTTGTCGTTTTGCAACTATTAAACCCGTCTGCGCGGGGGGGAGGGGGGCTTGCTTTTCCCGAAAGGGGGGTGGGAAGGAGGAGAGAAAAATCCTGATGCTGAATCACTCTAAAAAGGTTCAGAAATCCAAGGTTTGCGTGGGGGTAGGTAAATCGGGTTCGACAATTGTTGATTTTCTGCTAGTGGCTCTTTTAATGAGAGCGAGAGAAAGACCGAGGCCTTTCTGCATTCGAGTCAGAGCTCTTGCCCAGATTAAAAAGGGTCCCACTGCGACCCCCTAAGTAAGCGGCGCCTAATTCGGGTGCGTTTGTGCGTTGAGGGGACAGCTGAGAGGTGCAGAGCCGGGAGGGGAAGAACTCCTGGACTCCGGAGTGCCCGGCGCTTCCCCGAGGCCGAGAGCTTCGGGCAACGAGGGAGTTTGCGCTGCCTGCCCGCCTGCCGCCGCCGCCCGAGGGCTCTCGAGCCGCCTTAGGCGTTGGTTGTTATGACTGGGGCCGGAGCGCGCGTTGGAAGGGGCCTGGATGGCGCTGCCGCCGCGCTTTGCATTCCTTTGTTCTGCGAAGGGGGGGTGGAGAGAAGGCGAGGCAGAGCTCCGGGGAGTGAGGCGGGGAGAGAGGGCGCACAAGAGGAGGAGACAGGCGGGCTGGAGCGGAGTCGGCGAGAGGAGTAAATAAGGCAGGAGAGCGGTCGTTTTGCACGGACAGGGAGCGCGAGCAGAACAAGCTGGCCCCAGGGAGGGATGCGGCTCCAGTCACGTAGTGTGTGTACTCGCTGTTGCAACGACGGGGGGCGGGCCCAAGAGCTCCTCGCTCTCGCTTCTCCACCCTCCCGGGCCCCGCTTTCTCTCCGCCCCTCCAGACTTGGCAACGGAGCTGGCAGCTCTAACGTTTCCTCCCGAAACAGAGCGGAGGTTGGGCGCGCGCGCTCGCGTTTGACGGCGACCCCGTCCGCTTTTGCGCCTCTTTGGGCAGCCTGGAATGTCGCCCCTCCTTGGGCGCAATTGGCTGGCGAGGAGTTTCCTCTCCATAATTTTTGCTCTTGCGCAAAAGCGTATGTGCGTTTGCGCGCGCTCATTACCTTTCATGTAAACTGTGCGGAAACGAAAAGTCCCAAACACCCCAACGTGTGTATAAAGGATTCCTGTTTTAGCTCCCCGATAGTACAGTGGCTTCTAAGTAAAAACACAAAAAACCCAGCCCCGCTTCCTCGGCCCAAGTCTTTCCTCAGAGATTTCCCACATTTCAGGCACTTAACCAGGTTCATGTTATGGGGGCAGCATTAATTCCTGTAAGGAGGTGGAATAATTACTTGTTAAAACAGCAGGAATGTGCGATGAGGCTCATATCCATTTGCAGATTCTTACCCTTCCCCCTCCAAAAAAAAAGTGAGGAGGAGGGGATACTGCAGGTGGCATTTCCAGAAAGGAAAGGATTTAAGTACTGTTGCCAATGGTGTTATTAGTTTGGTAATTTCCCTGCATATTCAAGAGTGCTGCTGGGTTTTGTTTTTTTACAGTAGCTATAAAGTAATTATTGTTAACTGCTGCCAGGAAAACAAGCTTTGCCGGCACACTTTAGTGCATTTTTACTCAGAGGCAATTCCTGCCCTATGCATACGTACTTGTGTTGAGTAGAGCTTACTCCCAGGTCATAAAGGTTGTCTGCATACTTCACCTTTAAAACACTCTCTTTCTCTCAGAGCATGTTGGACACTGTAGTACCGGTAGGTCTGAGCAATGTCTGGTTTTCAACATTGTGATGTATCACAAGCTGTTTGTTGGATGTACCGATATATCACGATGTCTGAAATAAGGATGGAACTATGTAGTGGTGAATGGGGTAATGTCCGGGCAACTGCTACTACTTAGAGGAGTCTTTAATACAGTCATACCTTGGGTTACGGCCGCTTCAGGTTGCATGTCTTTGGGTTGCACACCATGCCGAACCCAGAAGCACTGAAACAGGTTACTTCTGGGTTTTGGCGCATGTGCAGAAGTGCTAAATCGCGCTTTGCGCATGCGCAGAAGCACTGAATCGCAACCCGCGCGTGCGCAGATGCGGTGCTGCGGGTTGTGAATGCTGTGGGTTTCGAACGTGCCTCTTGCACGGATCACGTTCCCAACCTGAGCGTCTACTGGATAGTATTGCAACTGTTACTTTGTAGTAGAGAGCAACAGGAGTGGCAGGAATGAGAGAAGCAATGACCGGCTTCACTCTTTTTCTCACATTGCAGTTTTTTACATAGCACATACACACAAATTGCGATTTGCAAGATATCGCCATGCCAAATATCACGAAGCTGATGTGGACTCCGAACAGATTTTGGACGATGCATCAATACTCAAGTATATATGGTACTTTACCTATCATTTTAAGTCTGTATTCTCACCCATTATAAGGATTAGAAATGTTTGTGTTATTTCCCCCTTCTATCGTCTGGTGCTCCCTGTTTTTGTTGTAAGAAGCCCTACACTGTAGTTTGTTAAGAGTTGCCAGGGATTGTAACCTGGTGAGGGGTGAACTACAGTGTCCAGAATCCTTTGAGAGAAGCAATGTGCTTCAACTTTAATGTTTAGCGTGTACAAAGACTTAGTGTGCCGAGGACCAGGCAAATCTTGGGGGTTAGGCCCTAAGGGACTGGGGACTAAGTATGGGAGCAGTTACATGTGTTGCCCAAGTCAAAGCATTTCCATGATTTCAAAACAACTGTATTCTACTGGTGGAAGGAAAAAATGAAGGGCTGTAACACAGTGGCAGGGCATCTGTGGAGAGCCGTTTGTGTGATAATCTGGAGAGACGCTTCCAGCCAGTATAGATGGTTTGACTTAGTATGAGGAGCATCTTATGATCAGAGAATAATTCCAGTGGTAAATGTTACACAGCCAAGTCGTGACGGATAACCTCAGGTGTTGTGTCACAGGTGTTATTAACCCTTGTAGCTATTACCACACAAGTGTATATTGTTAATAAAAACTCCAGCAGCATTGCACTTATATATATATATATATATATTACCGTATATACTCGAGTATAAGTCGACCCAAATATAAGCCGAGGCACCTAATTTCCCTACAAAAATGTGGGAAAGCTTATTGACTCAAGTATAAGCCGGTTCACCTTTGCCACTGTGGTAGAGGAGGAACAAGCAGCCCAAAGCAGCCCTTTGGGCTGCTCCTTCCTCTTCCTCCTTTGCTGCTGTGGAGCTCACCCCATCGCAGGGTTTCGAACCGCCATTCTTCTGATCGGCAAGCCCTAGGGCTCTGTGGTTTAACTCACAGCGCAATGTTCCCTTGTGTTATACAGAGAAGGCTGGGATCCTGTCCTGTTTAAGCAGGAGCCAGGGAAAGTGAGCACCTGTGGGGTTTTAATACTTCCTTAACTGATAGGCTTTCTGCCTTCTGGGGTCTAAAGTTGGCATTTATGTGAGCAGTTCAGGAATGGAACAAGCTGCCTGGGGAGAGTAAAGAACCGCCGTTCTTGTACACTTCTTAAGGAATGGTTGACTTGAGTATAAGCCGAGGGCAGCTTTTAAAGCACAAAAAGTGTGCTGAAAAACTAGGCTTATACTCAAGTATATATGGTACTTTACCTATCATTTTAAGTCTGTATTCTCACCCATTATAAGGATTAGAAATGTTTGTGTTATTTCCCCCTTCTATCGTCTGGTGCTCCCTGTTTTTGTTGTAAGAATTCCTGGCAGTTTAACACCCGCCCCCCTCATTTCACAGAAATCTGGCAGCGCTGATAACCTTGCAAAGAAGTTTAGGAAGTCTTGACTTCAAATGCTTTGCCACTATGTCTCTGGGCTGATCCAAAGCTTGCTGAAACTGAGTAGGCAGCTTCACTGCTGACTTCATTGTATTGGTGCCAATCTGAAGGCTGTAGTTCTGAGTCAGGCACCCAAATAATGACATTGAAACAAATGTTAATGTGTTGCTATTTAAAAGCATATATTTTTGGCTAAACCTTTAGGACTAATTTTTCCAACCTTTTAGAGCGACGAGATAGAAAATATGACTAGGTTGCATGACTATGGCGACATTTTCATGTTATTTTTAAAATGGGTACACATATTTCTGCACATAGAGAACTTGGATGTGATCTGTCAGTGGGACATTTCAGAAGTTGAGGAACACGTGTTACAGGCATACTAATCAAAGAGTGGAAAACCTGGTTTTTGCTGCAAATAATCCATCAATAGGCTTTTAGAAAAGCACAAAGGATTGAAGCAACAGCATGCTTGGACAGTGGTCTCCAGGCCAAGGATAATAACCCTGTGTACCACAATCAGTTTGGCTGGAGTCACCATTAGTCTGAAGAAGGTGCATCAGCACTTTTCTCCCAGCTCTGCATTGCCATGGAATAATAGATACACACCACCATCTCATCCCTATAGAAGCTTCCTCAATGGTCCGTGAGATAACAGAGGATCTTGGTGACGCCACTCACTTCCTTCCTTGCCACTGTTAACGCTTTTGTTCATTGCTCATTCCTGCCTCAAAGTCCTCCCCCCCCCAAACTCAGCTTTTGTGCCCACTGTAGCAAGGATTAATCATAATAAGATGTACTCGAAGGCTATTTGCATGCTTAGAGGAAGATGCTGTACCTCACCACCCAGAATTACGGTATCCACTCTTCAGGAGTCTTAAATTTTAGTCCCTTACATTGCCATGATTTCATACCTTTCCCTAATGGTCACAACCCAGCTGGATAAAGGTAACTTTTGAGAATATATATTTTTTAAAAATCAGCTAGTTTATAGTTATTGGAACCATAGATTAAAACAAAAGATTGATAGAATTCCCCATTTCCCGCTTTGAAATTCATCACAAGGTAGCAAAATAACCCAATGGCAAATTCACTGTAGGCCTGGCTAGATTCCCTTTGACCAGACTTTCTTAAATGTGTACTCAGGTGAGTTCAGAGCATGCAAAGAACATAAACATAGAGCCATATAACTGTGTTTCCTTATTACCAGTTACAGGTGGGTAGCCGTGCTGGTCTGCCATAGTCGAAAAAAAATAGAAAATTCTTTCCAGTAGCACCTTAGAGACCAACTGAGTTTGTTCTTGGTATGAGCTTTCGTGTGCATGCACACTTCTTCAGATACCTGAAGGTATCTGAAGAAGTGTGCATGCACACGAAAGCTCATACCAAGAACAAACTCAGTTGGTCTCTAAGGTGCTACTGGAAAGAACTTCCTTATTACCAAACTTCCTTAGTAGACAAAGCATTTCTTTGAAGAAAAAATGTGGGTTGCCTCATGTGCATCTCTTGGAAGAACCATGATGGGCAATAGGCTTCTAAAACGTCCTCACCCAACATATTTACATTTACGCATGCAATGTTGTGGTAAGATTCAATAACACACTGCTTAGTGCATCATATACTGTAATTGATTAAATTGCTCCAGAGTGCTAGGTCAGTGGAATAAGCTAGCTGCAATCCTGTAGTCATTTCACCTAGCTGTTGTTGGCATGCATCTATCTTGAGAGACACTGGAATGTGCCTCCGGGGTGGAAGGTGAGGTCAGACCTATGGATAATCACAGCGCATGCTGTGGCTGCAGAGAGTGATAACTTGTAACTACTGCCTTCCATGCAAGTCTGGGCAGTGTGTATGGAGGTCCTGGGCCTTCTTGGTCTCGCCGATGTGGTCCAAAGGAAAACAGAGCAACATATTTGGCATCAGCTTGGCTGCAGGAGTTGCTGGAAGGAGGTGTACAAGACACTCTCCAACTGTCTTAGGAACTCCACTCCAGATTTGTGTGGGTTTTTACTCCTTAGCCTTTTCTTCTCCCGAAGATGACCTGCAAGGCAGTAAACCCCACTGAACTCAATAGCATTTATTTCTGAGTGAACATGTATAGAATTGTATTGTTCATACACCCAAAAATTGGCAGCATGCCATAGTGTACGAACGCATCAGAAGGACAAATAAAAATTTACTTAAGTCAAAAATTCTTAGTTTTCAATTGTTTTCAAGTTGCAGGTTCTAATTGTTTCCATCAGTTGCTGGAAATAATGAAATCAGAGTAGACTGATTTTTTTTTTTTGAGTGATACATATGCTGAGAACATTCAAATACTCAGTGGGTTTTTGTTAGTCCCTCCCTACCGCCAAATGAAACTCCTAAGTGCCTTACAAAAAGCAAATTAAATGAATTAAAAGAACTTGTGCCCTTGCTAATTTATTTATTTAATGCACTTGTATACCACACTTGCTTATATTAGACTTAAGGCTGGTGAGCAGCAAATAAAAAAACAATTCAAGGAAATCGCAGATAAAGTCATAAAGCAGATTAAATTTGCTTAGTACTAGCTCCGATGCTATATATTCTGATAACTACCCATTTACTTGACTATTGAATTTTCCTCAAGCCATGTCATAATTTATGTACTTGATTAAATAATATGTGTTGTGCACCACATACGTTTTGAGGATTTGCTGAATATTCTCAGTCACTGTAGCTGGAATTGTGTCAATGTTATTGAAACAATTTCAGTTACATTTTAACTTTAATTTTCCTCCTGTAATTATTTATTCAGGACAAAATGGATCACAAACAAGCTTCAGGATTGTTTGTTAAATACACCCTTGTCTTTTTATACAGAAGCCTCAGAGATTAGCTACAGATTAACTAAGGAACTTTATTCAGGCATATGAGATGCTTTAGGCATCCCTGGAAATCTTTATTCAGAGCCTAGCAGCACACACATTGATTATTGATCAGTATTAACCAGAACTTTAATTGGTGCCCTTTCCATATGTACTAAAAAAAACCTGGCCAGCACTTTGACTGTGTGTATGTAATCCTGAAT
This sequence comes from Lacerta agilis, assembly GCF_009819535.1. NCBI lineage: Eukaryota > Metazoa > Chordata > Lepidosauria > Squamata > Lacertidae > Lacerta > Lacerta agilis. Next base: position 50,038,242 of record NC_046322.1, read on the forward strand.
AGGGTTTATAGACTTTGGCTCCAAGATTTAAATAGTATTGCGAGGAAATTTATTCAGATCATGCAGAGTTCACGTTATGTAAGGTTCCACCTCATTTTATTGCCACAAACATCAAATTTTGATTGTGTCTGAAATTGAGGCTGAGAAATAATGATTTGCCCAAAGCCACCCTCGGAGCATGAATCAGATGGGCCTGAAATCAATTGGCCTGTGCTGGCTCTCAGGAATGATACTGATCCTTTATGCTACCAGTTACTAAGGCTGTGCATTTGCTGTGGACAAAGCACAAGGCTACGCTGCAGAGACATTCAGCTTGCCTCTAAATTCAAAGTAACTTGGGTCCAAAGTTGCCCAAGGTGACGTAGGCAGGTTCCTTGGCTTCAGAACCACCCTGGAGCTTCGGGCCGATGTTACTTTCCCACCGTGTGCAATTTTATGCATTCTTGTATGCCCCCCAACCCCAAAATACATGGAATATGTCAGGGAAAGTGAAGGAAAACAGGGTCTAGATTAACGATAATAATATCCACAGTGTGCCGGCATGCATTACAATACACCGATGTATTAACAGGTTTCTTCCTATTTTTAATTTCCACCTATTATTTCAGGGATCGCTAACTAGTCTTTATACTGTCCAGTTTTCTAGAATTAGTCTTATGTTTTAAGATCTTGGGTGTGTGTGTGTGTTTTAAGGCAATGGTTGGAGAGCTGTTGAAAATCTCACAGCCTCCCATAAGCAATGTGAGCTTACTCAGGATTCTTGCAGTTTATCTTCTCCTGCGAAGGAAAACAGTGCTAGCCATGCATGCATAATCTCTGCAGGACATCAATCACTGCTGAGCTTTTATCTTTCACTTATTTTAAACTGGGCTCGCTTTGCTAAAGGTTGTGCAAACTTCATTTATGTAATGACGTTCTTTTTCCCCAGATGGCTGCCTTGTTGCAATTATTTTTTTCCTAATCTACGCTTATTATAACATCACAGTGATGCAATAACCTGAACAATGAAATGTTTTGTTGAGGGCTGTTGCATAAATAAATAAAAAACATTAAGCAACGGATCTGACTCATGAGCTTACAGATTCTTCTCGATGACCTCGCTATGAGTGCACAGCTTTTAGGTGAAGCTTCAAATGATTTCAAACCATTAATACTTTTTAGTTTAAAGGTCACAAATTTATCAAGTGAAATACTTTAATCAACACTCGTAGCCGAAAGCAAGATAACTTTAATCAACACCGATAGCCAAAAGCTACGGTGCGGATAACACCAAGGTTGCAGGTTTGATACCCATATAGGACAGCTGCATATTCCTGCTTTAGAATGGGGTTGGACTGGAAGATCCTTAGGGTCCCTTCCAACTCTACAATTCTATGCTTCTAAGTAAGAAGCAGTAGAAATTAATTTTATTTTTATTTAGAAAATTTGCAATAAGAGTCTTCTGAGGTCCTCCTCCGTGTGCCTCTTCCTTGGGAGGTCGGGGGATGGCAACACGAGAACAGGGCCTTCTCTGCAGTGGCTCCCTGTCTGTGAAGTGTTCTCCCCAAGGAAGTTCGCCTGGCACCTTCAGTACACACCTTTAGGTGCCAGGCAAAAGCTTTCCTTTTTAACCAGGTCTTTGGTTGACCTGATTGACATCATATGGCCTTTTAAAATGTGTTTTTTTGGTGGGGGGTATTGGATTGTTGCTTTTATTTTTATTTTATATATTGTGCTCTTTTCCGTGAACTGCTCTGAGACCTCCAGGTATAGAGCAGTATATAAGTTCAACGAATGAATGAATGAATGAATGAGAGAAAAATAAATAAATAATCAGGGCAGTCCAACATGCAGCCATTGAGGCCATTTTTAGCAGCCTTTGGCACCCCCCTTCTCTGCAGCCCTTATTCTGCCTTCCCAAAGCTGGGTAAGCAAGGTGTTGGACTATGGGAAAGAGGCATGAGGGCTCAGACAGGGTCCTCCTGTCTCCTTCCCAAAGCCTAGCTAGTGTTTCCCCAGCTTTGGGAAGGAGGTAGGAGGGCTCTAGGACCCTATTTCGCTCCCCGACCCCCTGCACAAGGCATTGTGCAGCCCATGGGTTCCGTTTCAAAGTTCTCTTGTGGCCCACTTGGCATGAGAACTGGACTGCCCAATCTAAACTGTACTTTTATTGTTCTTTGCCCAAATTCAGTTCTTTGCACTGAATTCATGTTTAGCATATTATGTAAGAGACCTTTGCTCTGGGAAATGGTCCTTTTGACAACCCCTGACTCTTGGGAGTGGATTATATTATGAAATACGGTGACAGTTATATCCACTGATGGAAATGAGTGTAAAAAAAAATGCTGACAAATAATTTTTGAATTTAACAGGCAGCTTTTATGTTGTTGCAAATGATTATACTTTGAGATAACTGACTTTTCAAAGTACAGTATATTTCATTTTGAAAGTTCACAGTAGCTATTATAGTTGTTATTGTTATAGTTTATAAAAATATCTTTCTTGAATATGCATTTTTCACTATTAGCATAATTTCAGTCTGTGAATTTGTAAAGAGGGGTGTTATGAGAGATTTTTAGTAACATGACAATCAACTGGTCCCATCACACAACAGGCTATAGAACTGGCGTTTGGACAGTACAATTTGTGATCAATAAGTCTGATTGCTCCTGTCTTAACTCCATATCGGGTAGATTTCACCTGCAGTCAACAATGAATCAATATTATCCACCATTTGTATTTTTAACTTTCTAAGGATTAGCCCAATGGATTAACCAGAAAGCTGTGGAATTGCCTAGCATATATTTGCTTTTTAAGATACCCAAATGAAATTCTGGGAGCTGAAATTCTTGATGTAATTTTGTATGACTTGTTGAAGTCAATAGAGCTTCTTGGCCTACTTAAATTAAACATATGGTACACACTAGTGCTATTTAGAAGGGATGTAAATAGGTTAAAGCAAAAAGACAGGTCCTTAGATTTGCAAGTATTATAATTCCTTTATAATTTATTAAATTTGTATTAAATAGTGGCATCAGTGACCTCAATGTGGTCATTTGAGAAGACCAGGTGCTGCTTCCACACAAACACCATAGAAATCAACTGGAACTATGAGATCAGTAGCTGAGGCATTGTGCTAAGGATAGCCTTTTGAGCAGATGGAAATATACAAAGCTAAGCCAGAAGTGAGCCATTTGTTTTAAATAGAACAGAAACTTTATTTGAGGATCAGCTTTAAAATTCCATTATCCGTTCACCTGCTCTTGAGGAGAAAAACAACAAAGAAGAACTTTTATTACCTGAAAGAGCCCAAACTACTTTATACGAGTGAAAAAATTCCAAACAGTTCTTCCATTGCATTCTATGAAACTATATAATGCAAGTGATGTGAAAACTGCCTTTTAAGACAATCCTGATCTGAACATGGTCATAATTTGTGTGATTTATCTCTGGAAAGTATATTTGTTATTAATTAATTTGTAATTATCAGAACAAACAGTAACTGTACTACTCATGCATGGTGACAATTACATCACTTTCCAGTCTTTCTTCTGGGAGAATCAGAAATATTGCAGCACTGCTGCATGTGGCTCATTTTTGGATTTACATTTATATGCCTGATAATTCCTTTGTGAATGGGATTTTCTAACACTTATATTAAGTAGATGACATTTTCTTTTAAGGTTTTCCTCTTTATTTTATTTTCACAGCTTGTATGGAGAAGAAATCTCTTGCATATGTGTGTTACTGACCTACAATTTAATTATATGCTGACCCAATAACCTCTGAACACTTCTGACACCTTTTGACATGTGAGAGGTGTAACCTCAGCAGCAAAGGACCTTATAAAATCAGGAACTCGGGGCTCATCTAAACTTCCATTTGTCCCATGTTTACTAGGGATGGCTCCCAGTGGTTTTTCTTTTCTCCTGCTTCTTTCTCTGGGAAAACCCACTGTTATACTGCTGAATTTCCACAAACATCAATCTGCCTAGAATGCATGGGCAAATGGAAGTTTGGGTTAGCCTTCAATCATAAAATGATGGCTGCATTTGTATGCCTTCCAATAACAAAATGAAACTCTGCGTTGTAACGTAAAACATTGCTCTTCCAATGTGGCCACTTAAATTCTAAATTCTGTAATTAAAACTGCTTAAAGCTGGGTTCCCCAAACTAAGGCCCGGGGGCCGGATGCGGCCCAATCGCCTTCTAAATCCGGCCCGCGAATCAGCATGTTTTTACATGAGTAGAATGTGTCCTTTTATTTAAAATGCATCTCTGGGTTATTTGTGGGGCATAGGAATTCTTTTTTTTTTCCAAAATATAGTCCGGCCCCCCACAAGGTCTGAGGGGGAGTGGACCGGCCCCCTGCTGAAAAAGTTTGCTGACCCCTGGCTTAAAGTTACAAACCTGTTGCACTAAGCTTCCCTAGCAAGTAGTCTTTCGGTTACATAGAGTTTATCTTGTTAATAGCTGGTTGTATCTCTGTCCCAGCTTTTGTCCCCACCTCCATATTAGGCATGATAATTCACATTTCTTTGCTGAGCTTTCAATCTCTCTTCCAAAGCAGTGTACTCAGCTTTTTCGCCCCGTTTATCTGAAAAAATAGGAATGGCAGTGATTCTCCTTTTTCTGAAGTGTAGAAATCATATTAATAATAATGTATCACTTGCATAGCCTTTTTTTTTAGAATAGCTCATCATAGGGTTATTAGAATGATGGACTCAGTAAGAATGAAAAAGCACTCTGCTTATTAAGCCGTCTTATTGAGTCCATCTTCCTAATAGCCCTCTGATGGCAACTTTAGTTCTATTTTACAAATGGGCAACTGAGGCTGAGATGTTCTGCAAACCTGAATTTGTGTTCAGTGTGAATAGTCAAAATAGGTGATAAAACATGCAGTTCAACCAGCTGAGATAATACAATCGTACCTTGGAAGTCGAATGGAATCCATTCTGGAAGTCCTTTCGACTTACAAAACGTTCGAAAACCAAGGCACGGCTTCTGATTGGCTGCAGGAAACTCCTGCAGCCAATTGGAAGCTGTGGAAGCCCCGCTGGACGTTCGGGTTCCAATAATAGTTTGCAAACCAGAACAGTGACTTCCGGCTTTGCGATGTTTCGGAGCCAAAACATTCAGGAACTAAGCTGTTTGACTTCCAAGGTACGACTGTAATTGTCTTGAACACAGGAACAATGGAAATTTAATTTTGTTGATTTAAAATGGGTCCTGAGGTACTGTCATGATAATGGTTGTAACTCTGACTTGAAATATAAACAGCATTTAACAAGGCACTTATTCTTGAGAAAATGTAAACACCTGGTGTTAGAAGGCTAAAGAACAATTTAAAATGTTTCCCAATAGTAGTGCAGCTAAGTCATCAGCTCAGTTTAAAGGGATAGAATAGAATCGAAGAGTTGGAAGGGACCACAAGGTTCACCTAGTCCAACCTCCTGCCATACAGGAATCTTTATGCCCAATGTGGCGTTCGAACCCATGACCCTGATATTAAGAGTCCCCATGCTCTACCAACTGTAATATAAAGGGTCTCTAAAATGTTGTGACTTCAGTCCTATAAAGTGTGGAGCTTGGAACTGAAGAATAGCCAACTAAAACAACTCTGATAGCTCCTTTGATGTTAATTGAAACTGTCCACATGCTTAGAACCAGATATGTGTGTTTTGCCCCTTAGAAGTGAAAATTTTGTGTGTTGTGCAGGAATTAGTAAAGACTGCAAGGTCAGCTCTGCCAATAGAATCCATTAGAAACTTTCTTACTACAGTACTTGGGTATTTATCAGTGTTGGTCTTGGGAAGTCACTTCTATTTTCTTTTAGTCCAAGTATTATATAATAATAATAATCTGATCCTTCCCACAACCGATTCAAGTGAAAATAATACATAATAGCAACCCTACACTCAGAGGTAAACCCCACTGGGTTCAATGAGGCTTATTTTAAGCTAAGTGGGTATAGGATTACAGTCTAATTGTTCTTGTGGTGGAAGCAGGGAGGACAAGAGAGATTTCGACATATTCAAAGCTGGGATGTTGATAAGCTGCAGCTATATTGTTGCAAAAGACAGCATAGCTTGGTTCCCAAAGGCCAATCCTCTTGCAGCTCTTTGGCATCCCCCTCCTGAGATCGAACCAGGCCCCTATTCAAATGGTTATCCAGTCACAATAAGGCCGTTGCCATATTTTTTAAAAAAAGGCATTAGTAGTATAAATCTGTGGTTACAATTGTATAATGAAGCAGACAGGGCTGTGTATTGATTGTTTCATTGGCACACAAAATGCTACAAACAACTTTCAAAGTGTTTATAAAAGCACCTGAAATTTCAAGAGTGACTAATGTAAGGCAGCATTCAATGTTGGTTTTAGACTTTTTTTTTTTTTTTTTGAGGGAGGGAGTGATGAAATAGTTGCAAGATTAATCATAGGGGGAAACGGCTGAATTTGAAATACAGTAGTAGGAGTCATGACCGTACATACTAATGCTTTCCAAAGAAATTATAAGAAATAGCCAAAGTAAAATTAGCTGGTTTTTTATTAAATGCATTTTGATCCTATTGTCAGATGAAATTCTGACTCACACACACACAGAGTGACTAATAAGGCTTTGTCTTTTCCATTTGGATAAATGCTGGCTTAACAAACTGTTGAATGGAGATATTGATAAGGCTATTGTAGCTTTGCCTGTGTTTGGTGGATTTACCATTAGCATGTCATACAGAATAGGGACCCTTTTAAAAGGCTTTGTGTGAGAAACAAAACCACTTAAGCTCTGTGGCTAGTGTAAATATTAGTTTTGTTATCAGAAATTTAAACCATTTTAACCTCAAGAATACTTTTCTCATTGAGGAAGGAAATCACACCTCACCTTTCTTTCAATTATTTTTGGGTGAAGGTCCAGGGGAACAAAAGAAAACCCCTCTCTTTAAAATAAAGAATGCAGTGTACAGCCTAAATCTACAAAACAGTGTGGACTATAGGTTTATGTATCACCATATTGATAATGCTTGAGTTCCCCTTATAATTATTAGATATTCCACACATTGCTTCAGTCTAATAACCTCACCGGTTTCAGATAATATCTTCAATTAATGGTGTTGGTTGCTATTTTGCATTTGCTGCAAGTGGCCAATGGTATGAAGTAGCCTTTATGTAAAATATTAAAGTACTCGTGCCCCCGTTAGAGTGCTTTCTCCACAGGGTGCCACTGTCATAGTAAGCCCATCCATCTAAACAGAAGGCCTTCCACATTTCACTTTAAGGAACCCAAGAGTCTGCCATTGCCCATGCCTCTGGGAGCAGAGTTGCTCCAGTTTATTGCAAACAGTTGCATACCAGAGTCCTACGGTAGCACCAAGCTGTTGGATCCTGTAATACGTACTATGAAGGGTCCTTCAGTTAAAGGTATTGGCGTGTCAATGCATTTGGTACAGCTGTAAAGGTAAAAAGGTAAAGGACCCCTGGACAGTTAAGTCCAGTCAAAGGCGACTATGGGGTTGCAGCGCTCATCTCGCTTTCAGGCTGAGGCAGCCAGTGTTTGTCCACAGACAGCTTTCTGGGTCATGTGGCCAGCAGGACTAAACTGCTTCTGGCACAATGGGACACCGTGATAAGCCAGAGTGCACGGAAATGCCATTTACCTTCCACCACAGTGGTACCTATTTATCTACTTGCACATGTGCTTTTGAACTGCTAGGTTGGCAGGAGCTGGGACAGAGCAACGGGAGCTCACTCCGTCCCGGGGATTCGAACCGGCGGCCTTCCGATCAGCATGCCTAAGAGGCCCAGTGGTTTAGTGCAGAGCTGTAGTGCTCCAATGGCGAAAGCACCCTGCGGCAGAGGGGAGACTACTTTGGCCTGCTTCACATTCTGTTGCATTCTTAGACGTGTTTTCCTTAGATATTTATTCCCATTTTGAGTAGTTTTTTAGGTATGGAAAAACCTGTGTTAGAATAACTTTTGTTATTTGGACACAGTGTCAGACGATGTTGTTAGACGAATATTATTTCACTAGTTACTTAACAGTCTTGTCATTTATTGAGTGAGCCAACCTGAGTTAATACATTGCATCCCTTTCCCTTTGGTATGAATTGCAGATGAGATTATTTATGCCTCGAATGCACTCATGTGTTGCTCCATCTGGTGAAATTGAGAACAGAAACATTGAAATGGGAGCTTTTAAAGTTACCAAATATAGAAGTACTGTATTATGTGGTTACAATACCAGAGAAGGCTGGCCCCCTTAAATAGTGTTTTGGATATGGATTTGAGAGCCCAGGCTTCAAATCTGAGGTTGGCCACAAGCTCATGAGTGGTCTTTGATATATTGCAGAACCTAACTCAGAATTTAATTTGAAAATGACAATAATTATTACATAGTTTATATAGGGATGCATTAAATAAGGACTTCAAGCCACTTCAGACTTTGACAATTCATTTTGAAAAATTTGCTCTGACTTAGCAGTTGCTTTGCCATTATAGCATCCTTGCAATACCAACAAGATTTAATGCTTTCCCTTTTTAAAACGATGTTGGTGGACAAATTGGGAGACGTCTTCCTAGGAATTTTTTTTGCTGATGTTGCATGTCTTAGCTATAAAAGTACGATGTAAATAATTTATAATGTCTATCTTTAGAAAGATCTCTTAAGTTACTGTAGCTGTAAATTGCTACAGCAGTGTTTTCAGATCAAGGAAGCAGGCTTAAAAATAAAATAAAATCAATGGTTTACCACCACCACCTGGTAAAAAAGGTGCACTAGAGCCCGCTCTGCGTGACTAACACCAGCCATTCTGATATGAATTAATTTGATAAATTAATATGAAGCAGACTTTTAGCTTGTGAATGAGACCTGGTAAATTAGGTTTCATGCGGGCATCAAACTTGATATAGTTCTCTGCATACTTCTAAAAAATGTACATGGCTTTCCAAGCTGATATTTAACTTTCCTCTGTCACCAGTACAATCTTTCAAAGCAACCAAAGTTTCAAAGCAGCTCTTGTAAACTGACCACAAAAGAAAGAACTAACAAAAATAGCATTTACTTAGGAGAGCAGAACATAAATTTGGACGAATAAAAAGGAACAGAAAATAGTACTCCATCTAGCATACTGACTTATTTAATATTTTAGATTCCCTGAACTTGTGTAAAATGCCTAGGCCACAAGTCTTACTTGTGTAGTTTTTAGCCTTTTTCCTTCTCTACCTCCATCCTTTGTATTTAATACCTATGTAACGAGTGTGATCACTGGAGTTCCACTCATGCTGGAGAAAGGGAGCAGGGAGGTATTTCTGGTGATCCATCCCAATGCAGACCCCCTGTAAAACTGCCCTGGAGGATTGTGGGATTCTCTAGATCACCCTGGGAGCTTTTGCTTGGGACTCCAGGTAGGGAATCAACTCTCTCTCTCTCCTCCTTCCAGCAGAGAGCCTCTGCTAGAGCTTGATTCACTCTGCAAATAAAAAGAGCTCATCTTACGCTCTAGGAGAGAGACCGTGGGATCAAACCCAATATTAGTTCATTGTTCACTGGAAAACATCAGAGTAGAATGCTACTCTATACAGAAATGGGATAGCATTATATATTAAAAGGACTTTGCCAAGTAATGTGGAGATGACTGAATGAAGGAAACTGGCTTGACAGGGGTATTGGAAGCACACAAAGGTCTTCTAGAAACATTGGAAACTGCCTTTCTACCAAGTCAGAGCATTAATGCATATAGCTGAATACACTCTACTCTGACTGGCAGTGCCTCTCCAGAGATTAGACAGCAGTTTTCTCCAGCCCTAGCATAGAATGAATCTGCAAAAAATATGCCCACAGCTCTTACCACCCAGCACATGGCTGTGTATACTTAGGGTGAGGGTGGAGAAATCTGAACTCTGTTGTACCTTCCACCATGGGGCATAGCCACAAATTTTGTTGGGGGGCAGGCTTTTGTTAGGGAAGGCAGAACCTCAGATTTGCATTTATTTTGATTGGTTTTTTGGGGGGCACCTGCCCCCCAGCCCCCCTTGGCTACGCCCATGCCTCCCACACTCCGGTACAACACCCGCACAGGAGAAGATCATACCCTTTGTTATGCAGAGACTGCATAATTAACAGCTGAAACTTACAGAAAGCAAAGCCTCCTTTCTGACTCTTGGCAGGGGACCATGATGATTGTATTCATGGAAATGATGACAAGCAAACTGACTCCTGCTTGCCCAGCTATGCACACTTGCTCACTTGTTAGGAACTTTGATGTGCATTGATGTTACAGACCCATACGGGGCAGAATCAGTCACCAGCAATCCATTTAAAGTTTTCCAGTGAAAAGTGAACTAATTTCAGAATCATACAAATTACAGTGGGGGAGCATAGTAGGGAAAATGACTAACTAAAATCTGCAAAACAGAAAGGATTTTCTGGAATTCATGGTGATTATCAGTACGTTGTCTTCCTTACATCTCGCCTATTATATGCTCAATGGTTGGAGGTGCTACTGTGGTCTTAGCTATTCCTTCCTCCCCTCACACTGTGGTGCTGCAGATAACAATTGCTGCTCCACACCTTGTGAGTTTTTAATGTTTTAAGCAACCAACAATATGATAGCTAACCATGTCATTGATGTTACATGTTGTTAGGCCCATAGTTTGCACAAAGAGCTGACTTCTATGAGTTAATTATAGCTGCTTCTGAGTGAACATCAGTCCCATCCCACCACTCCCCTGGCCCAAAGGTGATATGAAAGGTAGGCAATGGAATTATAGTTAGGCTATACTGACCTATATATCAGTAATCCGTATGTCGCTATTCTTTTGGATGGAAAAATGGGACAGAGTAAACAATCCAGATTAAATTCAAGTGAGTCATAGCCACACATTCCAGTTTGTGGTATGGCATGAGGTGTTTTCCACAGCAGTAAAAATCTACTTGCTGAAGCTAAGTTGGTCTAGGTCTGATCAATGCCTGGGTGGGAGATAGCCTGGGAAAGTATACCAAGGTGGAATCAGAGAATCTTAGGAGTTGGAAGGGACCCAAGGGTCATCTAGTCCAGCCCCCTGCAATGCAGGAATCCCAGCTAAAGCATCCACGACAGATGGCCATCCAACCTCTGCTTAAAAACCTCCAAGGAAGGAGGAAGAAAGGCAAGATATTAAATGTATAATTAATTAATTAATAGTAATCAGTCACTACAAGTGAATGTGGTTAGAGCTTATATAATTTCCCATTAACATTATCTTAATTCTTTTAAGGTATGCAAGTACTATATACCTGTTTATCTGTTTATTAAGATATGCCCAATATGGTAAAGCCATTCCGTGATTTGACTTGAGCTTTCTTTCCTGAGTGAATAACTAAAAGATACTTTGAATAATATTCACGCATACATTTTAAAGATGACTGTAAAATCAAGAAACTAATCATTATTATTATTCTTTTGTGTGCCACAGGTGTTTTCCAAAGATTGTAGACTGAACCTACCCAGAAGCAATTTTTACCAAGACGACATGATGCTTGAGATGATGGAACAAATGGGAGAAAGCTTATGGATTTAAAATTACTGTATTTATCCAGTTGTTATGGTTCAAGAAGTCCTAGAAGATTAATTTATCCTGTTACTATTTGCACACCTACTAAAAATTGCTTCTGATGCAGCTGAGAAAAATGCAGTCCATTAAAACGGAACAGGCACCCGCTGATACAAGTAGCAATGTGGACAAAATTATGGCACTTAATTCTACATTAGGAGATGTATCTGATGACCTAGCTACTGGCGATGAAATGCTACTCAGTGAAGGAGGCATTGCGAAAAACAAGTCTTCAGCATGCCGGAGAAAGCGGGAATTCATTCCTGATGAAAAGAAAGATGCCATGTATTGGGAAAAACGGCGGAAAAATAATGAAGCTGCCAAAAGGTCTCGTGAAAAGCGGCGGCTAAACGACCTTGTATTGGAGAACAAACTAATTGCACTGGGAGAAGAAAATGCCACTTTAAAAGCTGAGTTACTTTCACTGAAGCTAAAGTTTGGTTTAATTAGCTCTTCAGCATATGCCCAAGAGGTTCAGAAGCTCAGCAATTCAGCAGCTGTTTATTTTCAGGAGTATCAGAATGCCAAATCAAGTATTAACTCTTTCATTGATGAGCATGAACCACCAATGGTGGGCAGCAGTTGTATATCTGTCATTAAGCACTCGCCACAAAGCTCTTTATCCGATGTGTCTGAAGTGTCATCAGTAGATCATGCTCAAGCGAGCCCGGTACAAAATAATTGCAAAAATCCTGAAAATAAGTTCCAGCTCATAAAGCAGGAGCCAATGGAACTGGAAAACTATGCAAGGGATTCGCGAGATGAAAGAGGCTCCTATACAACATCCATGTATCCAAATTTCATGGGGAGCAACTTTAGTGGCTACTCACATTCCCCTCCACTGCTGCAAGTTAACAGATCCTCTAGTAATTCTCCAAGAACTTCAGAGGCTGATGATGGTGTTGTCGGAAAGTCATCAGATGGAGAAGATGAGCAGCAGGTACCTAAAGGCCCAATCCACTCTCCCGTTGAACTTAAAAGCAATCATGCCACAGTTAAAGTCCCAGAGGTGAGCTCTTCTGCACTGCCTCATAAGCTTAGAATTAAAGCTAAGGCCATGCAGATCAAAGTGGAATCATTGGATAATGACTATGATGCTACCCAGAAACTAACGTCACCAATTGATATGTCATCTAAAAGGCATTTTGAACTCGAAAAGCACAATGTGCAAAATTTGGTACATACTTCTCACACTCCTTTCTCTGTCCAAGTGACTAATATTCAAGACTGGTCTCTGAAACCAGAGCACTGGCACCATCAAAAGGAATTAACTGAAAAAAATCAGAGTGGTTGTAAAGCTGGAGTGGCTGACATGAAAGACAATTCCTACAAAGTGTCCGAGACAGAGAACTTGTATTTGAAGCAGGGCATAGCAAATCTGTCCGCAGAGGTTGCTTCACTTAAAAGACTTATAACTACACAACACATCTCTGCTTCAGACTCTGGCTAAACTACTGAATAAATGCTTATTGTTTTAAAGGATGTCATTTGCAGTAGATTGATATGTTTTGTATTATGCTGAATTTTCACTGGACTTGTGATGTCATTTCACTGTAATGTTCACATGATGTCTGATGGTGTCTTTTCGTGCACAGATGACTATAAAGACTAGATTGTCATGATCACTATGCCTTGTGTATAGTTAAGTAGCCTGTGCAAAGGCTGTATATAGTGAACATTATTTTTCTGTCATTCTGTTACTATAAAGTGTGAAAGTTGCCAGTTCCAATAAACAATTGGTGACAAGCACAGAACTGGTATGTTGTCGGTCCATTTCCATTAACATGTAAATACCCACCACAGTCTTGAGAACCATCTCATCTTAGTTATAGGTGTCTTGGTGTATGTATTAGTTATAAGAAACGGGTGTTTCTTTTCCACCCTGCCCCTGGCAAAGCCTCTCCTATGCTGCTTGGGAAGCTGCTTTTGAAAGTCTTTGAAAATTAAATGCCATTTTTGACACACAGATATGAGGAAATGGTAGAATAATACTTCGTTTTCCTACAGGGAATGGACAACAACAACAACAGTTTATTTATACCCCACCCATCTGGCTGGGTTTCCCCAGCCACTCTGGGCAGCTTCCAACAGAATATTAAAAACACGATAAAACACCAAACATTAAAAACTTCCCTAAACAGGGCTGCCTTCAGATGTCTTCTAAAAGTCAGATAGTTGTTTATTTCCTTGACATCTGAGAGGAAGGCATGCCACAGAGTGGGCGCCACCACCAAAAAGGCCCTCTTCCTGGATCCCTGTAACTTCACTTCTCGCAGTGAAGGAACTGCCAGAAGGTCCTTGGAGCTGGACCTCAGTGTCTGGGCTGAATGATGGCGGTGGAGACGCTCCTTCAGGCATACTGGGCCGAGGCTATTTTGGGCTTTAAAGGTCAGCACCAACACTTTGAATTGTGCTAAAACTGTCTGACAGAATGGGTGCGAAAAGAAACAAACTATGTTCTCCAACCTGTGTGGTTCTAGATATTTCCTGGAGGTTTAGAGATGCTCTTGTAGTCGCAAGAAAATGAGAAGCTGAAACCTGAAGCCTTTAGCAGGCAAATATTTTAGTCATCATAGTTTTGCTTGTTTTATTTTTATTTATGTTTTATTAAATTTGTATCCCACCATTCTAAAGAAGCCTGGCGTAGCAAACAACAAACAATGAAAGCATCTTAAAAACAATTACCGGTATAATACAGATGTAGACTTGCAAAAATCTCAACTTAAAAGGCTTGTTGAAAGAGGTAAGTCTTGAGTAGGCACCTAAAAGACAACAGAGATGGCAGGGAATTTCAAAGGGTGGGTACCACAAAACTAAAGACCCAATTCCTTCACTGTGTGGAAAAGATCTCCTGGTAAGATGTTATTTGTAGGAGGCCCTCACCTGCTGAGCACAGTTATCAATTGGATATTCCTTGTAAATATATATATATATATATATATATATATATATATATATATATATATATATATATATATATATATATTGCAAAGAACATTTTTTGCAGTTTCCAGTAGCTGATAGTGGCTTATTAAAACACCTTATTTATAGAAGACATCTTATCTATATAGTACAATGTTGCTCTTTGTATGTATTTTAACCCCGCTTTTACATTTAGACGTCTATTCCAGCCTCCAATAAAACTCAGTTAATATTTTTTTTTCACTTACCAAATATAAGATACTAGTAATCCATTTTGTTGCAAGAGAGGTTTGTTTACTACAACCAAAGGATTTAATTCACTCAAGAACGACTTGTGGTCTTTGTCATACAGTCTGTTGCAAACCTGTTTCAACAGGAACTTGACATCAAAATGAATTGCAGTATCGTGGGCCACATTCTTCAGAGCTTATAAGAATTCATGTTCTAGTTACTGTGTTTAATAGTCGGGGATAGTCTGGCTTTTAAGAGCCACTGCAGTCTTCCGAACCCATTATTTTTCTTTCCTTAGATGATTTTCTGTTTCTTAAATAATATACCGTAGATTCTTCCCCGGTCCTCAAGTACACTTTCATCTTAAGAGAACGTTGACATGTCCTATTGTAACAAAAAGAATTTTCGAATTCATCTGATGTTATGATAATGGAAAACAAATCTATATGAACCCTGCCATCTTTCCCCTTGGTTTCATCTGTTATGTAAAAATAGGCATGATCTGCGGTGACTGACGATAGCTTTTTCATGTAATCAGGTTAATGTGCTAAGTGTATACTACATAGCGACTTATACTAGCAATCCCTGCTAATAACTTGTGCACCGAATATCCCTTGAACTGCACTTTCTAGGGTTTATAAGTTCCAGTGTTTCATAAAATAAGTCTTGAATGTGTTAGCAGTGGTTGCTGAAAGTTTTGGAACTCCTTTTATCTTAGGCGTGGGGAAGCTATGCTTTTCCTGAGGCTGCTGGGCTCCCATCACGTGCAAGCAACTACAAGGTCCAAGTACAACGCTCTTAATGATTACACCACACTGGCTTGCTTTAAAAAATGTATTAATACCATCCTGTCTCTCTTATCATTACCTGTCTATTTCAGTGTGTTTCAAAACCACACATGAATGGACCCTCCCATTTTTATTTGTTAACATCCCATCAAAGTTAGTGCCAAGGGCTATTTCACATTGTATTGCCATGTACAGAACTTTCGATATCTCCACATATTACTTCATATGCAATGCATTTCAGTGGAGTCAGCTCGTGTACTCATCCCCCAGTCCTCAAAGGTACAATAGTCAAACAGGAAATTCAGCGGAACAGAGAAGCACACATCTACGTATATGTAAATCTGGTACGATGATTCAAAAGACCACAAGCCCAACTTGAAAACATAATAGAAAACAGTAAGTGATGAACCCAGAGTTTAGAAGTGAGTTTACAGTGTTTTAGTTTGGAATTTCTAGGTTAATCACAAGGCAAACCCAAACCTTTCTAAACTTCAGTTTCAGTTCACAGTTAGTATGGCTCCTTGCTCTTTAACACTTAGGGGTGCTAGGTACATTTATGGTGGAAAAGACTACTGCTCTGGCCTTCATTAGTTCCTGCAGCAACAATGGTGGCTGTCAGGATTGCTGAGCATTATGAGATTCTCAGGACACCTGGATTCTTAAAACTCCTGGTGCCTAGAATAATGTCCCCCCACTTAACACAGGGGTTATGTTGTAAAGTATGGGATGGGGGAGGTTCCTGTGTATCTGAATTGACAATAGCCACATTTTGATTAGGTACTTGTGTATCACTTACACTTTGAGGTAAGCCATGTTTTCTTTACTGAAATGGTTTCAAAATTTCAAAGTTTCCTTTAGCTTATTCATAGTAATGTATGAAAATGCATTTGGAAATGGGAGAAAAAAAATGAAAAGAAACTAAGTACTGCCAGATGAATGCCAGTAAAATTAGTGGAGCACTAAGTTTAAAATATGGCTTTTATTACCACCATAATGTCTTAAAAATACTTCTAACAGCTCATTGCACAACACGAGCTGGGTAACCACATGATTACGAGAAAACAATTTTCATTGCAAAAGTGAACTAGCATGAAAGTTCTGGTACAGAACATCATGTCCAAGGGTGAAATGATACATGGCCAAGTGCTGAAATCCTTATTCAGTGTAGAATTCTGAAATGAATGGCTCTGTGATTGCAAGAGAACAGGGGAACTCAGCTTTCTTTTCCAGCACAGGAATAACATAAAAAAAGGAATTACCATAGATTGAGAAGGAATTGAGTGTAAAGGTTTGGTCTTAATGACCATGGGGATCTCTCTTACAAGCTGTATGTGTCACAAGGAGATACAGTCAAGAACTGAATCTAGAATATCATTGTAGAATCCTTAGAGGCAAAAAGCTACTAACACATTAAGGCTTCAATCCTAGACACAATTAGTGGGAAGGAAGCCCCCCCCCCCCCCGGAAGACAGTGGAATTTACTTCTGAGTAAACATACAAAGGATTGTACTGCACAATAATCTATTTTGGATGATAAGGCACCTGGAAAAGACTGCAAAAATCTAACCAAGTACTGTGGAAGCAATGCCAGAAGCAGGCTATACCTGGTTGCAAATTAGCTCACTAGGAATTACATGATGAAAGGGCATTAAGCTTATAACTTTTATAAAATACATTACTCATATCTTCTGGCAAACCACCCACTGATTCTCAGAAGCTTTGTGTCAAAATGCTCAACACTAGTTTTATTATATGATGTACTTAATCTGCCTTGTGACGGTATAAACTTAACAACATGCAGATAAAATAATTGAATTTCCAGTGGTATTTATGGGACAAACCATAGCTCAGCAGTAGAGCACAAGCTTTGCATGCAGAAGGTCTCAGATTCAATTTCTGGTATTTCCAAGTTGGGCTGGGAAAGAACCTGGCCTGAAACCCTGGAAAGATGATATCAATCAGTGTTGATGGGTCTGAGACAGATGGACCAATGTTTGGTCTTACTTGGCCCTCAGGTAATATCTCCGCAACTTGAAAGAGGGAACAAGCATCAGGCCAATCACACTTGATGCAGTGATTCTAGCTACTGAGCTAGATGATTGTTATAACATAACCTCCAACATTTCTCTGATGAAAACAGGAAAGTCCTATTCAATAATACCTTGCCCAGTCAGATAGGCAGGGTATAAATATTACTACTACTACTACTACCACATTACTATTTATACCCTGCCCAGTCACTCCGGGTGGCTTCCAACATATAAAAACACAATAAAACATATTAAACATTTAAAACTGCCTTCAGATTGCTTGGGGGTCTTCAGATGGGGTGCCTTCAGATGGCTCGGGCATCAGATAACTCCATACCCTCCCAATATTTTTCTGATGAAAATAGGGGACATTCTGGGATCAAATCAGAAACTGGGACAGCTTCTGTAAATCCAAGACTGTCCCTGGAAAATAGGGACAGTTGGAGGGTCTGTCATAATGGTAGACCTTTCCCATCATATGCTTTCCGACTTTTATTTATTCATATTTAGTGCCGTGTATATCACTGTTTTTTGGGGCAAAGGCACACTTGTTTCATGAAAAAAAATCACGAGGCACACCACCATTAGAAAATGTTAAAAAAATTAACTCTGTGCCTATATTGACTATATATAAAGTAATTCTCTTGAATTTTTCAATTTTCCCCACGGCACACCAGGCAACATCTCGTGGTGTATATGGCACACTGCTATTCTTTATCACTATAAATGTTTTGCTCTCCACAAAGTATACAAATATATATAACCGCCTGCATTGAACACAGATCGTTTTAAGAAATATTTCTGCACTTTGGACCATTGCAAAATTATACCTCAGCAACGGGAAAAACTGGGCTGTTAAAGAATCCATTCTTCAAAAGAAAGCGCAGGGAGTCTTGTCATACCTTCTCAATAAAACTTAATTAAATTCAACTTAATTAAATACCTTAATTGAAACACACACACACACCCCGTAGCCTGCTGTGCATGCCAAGTAATGGATTTAAGCAACCTTCTCCAATCTAGTGTCTTTCAGATGTTTTCTACTAAAATTCCCACTAGCCTCAGCCAGCATGTCCAGTGCTCAGGAATGGTGGTAGTAACCCATAAATATCTTTAGGGCAGTTAGTTGGGAAAGGCTGAGTTTGAAGAATGGATGCATCTTAGCAGGAAGTTTAATCTTGAAGCATGATCTGACAATTAACTAACAGAGAAAAGGTGAAGGGGGGTTGAAATAAGACAAAGCAGGAACTGTTGTTAAATGTTTGTGACTAAGGAGTGGGCAGGCAATGACTTGCGGTGGGGAAGGGAAGAATAGCACATGACATGCAAGGAAGAGGAAAGGTTGGAAGAGGAAATGTTTTTCTTGGATATGTTACGGTCTACTTGGTTGCCGGTTTATTTATATCATGAAAAGTGATCCAAGCCATTTTTTTCTTGCTCAACGTGCAAAATGGCAAAATGACAAATGCAGATGTAGCAAGACTGTTGAGAATGCTGGGAATGCAAATGAAAATGCATTTCCCCTGAGAACTGATGAGCTGCTCTAAGGGGGAAAATATTTATATATAAATTTCACACAAGAACACATACACAGCGTCGGTCTATATATAGTTTAAAGAATTTGATCCAGTATGTTTTATAGTGGTTTGGGCTAGTATATAAATCTTAAAGTGTACTTCTGTAAGTACACCAGCTGTCATTTCTACCAGCACCCACCCTGTCCCGGAAAAAGAAAAAGAAAAACAGATTACACTGGCTGTTGAAATCATCCCGCTGTTTGTTTTAAGCCTTAGCTGAGCACATTTCCCCAACTTCCACTAGTGCACTGGGAATTCTTCTGTTCTGGTGTTTGACTAATTCTGGCACTTAAAGGTTATGGGAACTAACATTAAGCTGGGGGGGGGAGTGGTAAATGGCAACAAAAATGTAATGAAATCAGAAGAATTTCTCTCAGCATAGCTGATTAACTGCAACATTGGGTTGAAAGTTAAGTAAACAGAAAGGCATGGGAAAAAACTACACGAGGGAAAGTGGCCAGAGATGGCTATTTTTATTCCCACAAAACGCTTCCACTGCAAACTGTTGAATTCAGTGCAGTATTTGGAATAGATCTTGTCAAACTGAAACCACAAGCACATGCAACACCGCAAGGTGGGAGGAGGCAGCGGCACTGGGGGGAGTGGGGAGCCTTTGGCCTGTATGGCAGATGTCAGTGGAAGATGGACTTTGCATTTCAAATGCTGTCAGCACATCAGGTTGTAACATTTTTTGATCACCCTGCCAACTGTTGCACAAGCATTTAAATCAATAAATAATTTTCTGGAACAGGAAGCATACGTCCATGTTCCCACAATCTTTTAGCAAGTCTTATCCCGTATGTTTCACAGATGTTCCCCTTAAGAGACTGAAAAGCTAGATTTGAGACAAATAAATCTCATGTGTGGCAATTTCCCTTCTAGTGAATAAAATCAGGTCCCTTAACAAATACTCATTTGACATAAACAAACCCTAGGCTTTTGAAAAGTTCAATTTTGTTTCAGCTTTTCTTTTTAATAATATCATTATTCACCAGAAGCGGAAGCCTGCAGATGGGATTGTCGTATTTTTCAAAATAAATTGTATCTTCCTGTATTTTATTAATTCTATATTGAGGGACAATCAAAATATGTTTCTATTCCTTATTAAATGGCAAAACATATTGCACTTTATTACTATATTCCGTATCTTCCAATGGCAACATTTTTCGAAGACCTGTTAGTAGTACTAAGGGGGGGACGACCATGTACCACTTGACAAAAGTTGCTAGTCAGTAAGATTTTAGGCAGGGTAGAGTAATCTGTTACAAGTGCAAAGTGACAATCTGGATTTGCAGTGACAAGATGAGGATGAACTCAATTCCAGAACAAGATGATAACTAATAAAGATTATTTTTATTTATTTACATCATTCTTATCTTGCTTTGAAATTCAGGGGACTGTACATGACAACTCCCATTTTTATTTTTATAGGTGGCACTAAGGGGGACCCAATAGCCCCCTAAAACGTAGCCCGACCCCCACTGCACAGAGCCCTATGTTTTCTAAAAGGGAAAAAAATGTTTCACACCACTGTCAGGATCTTCCCAAGTGTTGCTCATGAGTAACGACAGAGCCTTCAGACTATTTATTGTGCATTACTATTTACCGTGTAGAGCTAGTTCAAAACATGACTGCTCAGTCACTTGCAGAATCCAGAAGTGCCCCTCTCCGGTTTCCCGCCCAACACCAAAGTCTTGGCACCCTAAAATGATGTCTGCGGTACCTCCTGACCCCCCGATGCTGTGCCGGTGCCGGAAGCGGCATTCTCCCTCAACTCCTCTCTGGCTGGTGGTGCTGGGTCTTTGCCCAAAGTCTCCAAGCCTTTGCAGCTCCCCCTCCCTTGGAGAGAACTCAGTTGAAAGGCTAGAGGAGGAGGAGTCCATCGACAGAAGTGGCTGGGGTTCCCTGTAACGTAGAGAGCCCTCCTCACGCGAAGAGCTGCTCCCAGTCCTCCTCCCGAGGAGGATCTCTTTCCCTGTCCTCCTCATGAGCAGGAACTCCAACCAGCCCTTCCCCTCAAGTAGTCCTCCTGTCCCTCTCCTCCTCAAGAGGAGGACCTCTCTCCCCTTGCTCCTCCCAAGGAATACCCTTGCCCCGGCTCTCCTCCATAGTAGGACCTCCCCTCTCCCTCTCCTTGCGAGGAGCTGGGCAATCCCTGACACACACAGACATTATGCAGAGTGCTTGAGGACCGGGACATTTGCAGGGAAACCAAAATGCTTGTTTACAAGGCTATTGTATTACCAACCTTACTGTATGCTTGTGAAACATGGACCACTTATAAACACCATCTCCAACTCCTCGAAAGATTCCATCAACGGTGTCTCCAAAAATTTTTACACATCACTTGGGAAGACAGGCAAACTAATACCAGTGTACAGGAAGAAGCAAAGATCACCAGTGTTGAAGCAATGATTCCTCAACATCAACTTCATTGGACTGGTCAAGTTGGGCGGATACCTGATTATCGTCTTCCAAAGCAACTACTCTATTCCCAACTTTAAAATGGAAAGCGTAGTGCTGGTGGTCAACAAAAGTGGTTTAAAGACTGTCTCAAGGCAATTTTTAAAAAAAGGTAGTATAAACACTGACAACTGGGAAGCGCTGGCCTGTGGGCGCTCCAGTTGCAGAACAGCCTTTACCAAAGGTGTCATGGACTTTGAAGAAGTTCGAACTCAGGACACAAGGGAGAAATGTGCTAAGAGGAAGGAACGCTTGGCAAATCCACACCGTGATCAACTCCCGCCCAGAAACCTATGTCCCCACTGTGGAAGAACATGTGGATCCAGAATTGGCCTCCACAGTCACTTACGGACTCACTGTTAAGACCGTGTTCATGGAAGACAATCTTACTCAGCTATGAGTGATCGCCAGATAAGAAGATAAACTAGAAATTAAAATAAAGATGCAATCCATAGCATGCTTACTTGAAGTTAATTCTATCACCATCAATAGGATTTACTTAAGAGAAAATTGGCAGTAGAGAATAGACCATTTGTATGCTTTTCTCTTTTACAAACAAAACACGTGAGACAAAGCTTGCTTCCTTCCCTTTTCTTAGCCTAATATTTTTTCTGGTGATACGACTGAGTTGATCCTCCCAACAACCCTGTGAAAGGTAGGTTAGGCTGAGAGACCTCAGCCTTAGTTAAACATGAATCAACCAGCTTGTCTTTTTAGAGAGCATTGACACAACTGAAGAAACATCAAGAATGTGTTGAATTCCAATTATATCAGCATTATAGTTAACAATATGCTCAGGTTTTTAATGTTCATTAAGTAGGAATGCTATTATTGTGGGGAGCCATGGTGGAAGACCACTTTGCCAAAGAATGATCAACTTGAGAAACCAGATAACTTCAAACCTCAGTTTTATTCATCTGTATCAAATGATGGTTCCTTTAATCAAAGGCAAACCACGGCTTCCTTCAGAGAGCTGGGAACCTTCCTGTGCAAGAATAGTGTAGCAATGAACTTTAGACGGGTCTTCTGGTATGTGAAAATTAACTAGAAAAGGTTTAAGAGCATATATGATGTCTGTACCACTCTGCAGCGTCAGACAGGAAACTCATTCAAATGCATTTAGTTGGTACCTGGAAACGTTTGGCTTGAGCCTTTAAATGCTTGCCAGATGGGCAGGGTACAAATAATATATTATTATTATTATTATTATTATTATTATTATTATTATTATTGCCACAGTGTTTTTGCTTGTGGTCCTTTGCTATTTCCAAAGAACTAGGACCCATTACAAGCAATAGAATACCCACTCACCCCACAGCTTTGGTGCTACAAGCAAAATCTGTACCCATGCTATGGTTGTTCATACTCCCAGCCTTTTGTCTTTGATAACAGCATTTTCTGGGATCAATTACCGTACTTTTCCGTCTATAAGACTCCCCCATCTATAAGACGCCCCCTGTATTGGGGGACTCAGATTTAAAAAATGGGGGGGGGTGGAGAGATGGCTCAGAGTTGTTGAGCTTTTTTGCAAAGGATTGCTCAGAGTTTTACATTTTTGGGGGGGAGGAATTGCCAAGAATTGCTCAAACACAGCATCAACGCTGACAATCGCTGGCCCACTTGCCACAGCAACAGCCAATTGCAAACAGACCCTTCCCTAGCAAGAAATTTCTTACCCGACTGAGAAAAGCTGTCCACTGGCAATCATGTGCATTCCCAGAGCAGCCACCAATCGTGGCAGCGACAGCCAATCAACAGCATTGTTTGCTGCAGAAGCCAATCATGAACCCAATTAGAGAAGCAGCAGCCAATCCAAAGCAGCCCTTCTAGCAGCCAACAATCGTCGCTGACAAGCTCCTGCTTGCAGCTACAGCCAATCACCTGTCGACCCCATTCACTATCCTTGTATAAGACGATGCAAGTTTTTGAACATAATTTTAGAGTAAAAAAACCCTCATCTTATACATGGAAAAGTACGGTAATATTTCTATTGCATTGCACATTAGAACACATTCACTGCTCTTCTTAGTTTCTTTGGATATGCTATGCAGGTAACATTAGGAGAGATTTGGTTCTTGATGTCTTTCAAATGTGAAGATAAAACAGAACTGAGCTTATAAATGTACTTTAAAGGTGATTTATGATGTGGAAAGCCAAACGGCACAAGTTTTTTTTCCAGAAGATCAACTAAGTCAACTTCTTAATAATGTGTGAATATCTCAAGCTGCAAATTGAGATGCCTGTTTCTAAAAAAAAACATTTTGAAGCATTTGCAATTTTCTGAGCTCATTATTTTCAAAAGAATTCTGTCTCAGACACATAGTTGAAATTCCACAGTATGAATCATAGAAATTTGAGGACAAAACTAATTAAGTCTCATCTTCTTCAAAAGTGTTGGAATTTTTAGGGGAAGAGGGCAGACACACATTTTTTCCAGTATTTAGCTAACCTAACCACAAGCCCACAAGACTTAAGTCACCAGCAGTTGCACTGAGACAAGTACACAATTAAATGATCTCAATGGTATTTCTTTGAGCAAATGGTTTCAGGGTTTCAGCTTAGATTTAAATATAAAGTCATCTTATCATGTTTCATCCTGTCCTGATGGAAGCTAACATGACTGTTAACTTGGATGGAGCCTTTCCATGTTCAAAGTCTATTGGAGTGCCAACCGCAATAAGCATCGCAATTTTACCAAGGAATTCAAGTCAGCATACGGGGAATTACACCATATTAGTTTCACAGCAACCCTGTGAGGCAGGTTAGATCGAAAAACACTGAGATGCCCAGTAAGCTTCATGGCTGAGCAGGGGTTTGAACCCAAGAGTACATATAGCTATCCTTTTAAAAAAATAAAGGATATATTTTTAAAACTCATGTGGAATGAACAGTTTCTCTGTCTTCTTAATGCTTTTGCCAGATAGTGAATCTAATGCTTTAAAGTCACCGGCCTTGACCTCCCCTCCCTAAGTGCTAGAGGCAGGGGCTCTGCCTTTTATTTATTGAAATGCTGCTTACAAGTTTATCAAAAGTGATGTTTTTCTGGATTCTAATTTGTTTTGGGGTTTTAAATAAATTCCATTAAAAAAACACACCGAGATGTATAGAGATCAGTCCGCAATATAAAGATTTGGTCACAAAGGTGACCTTAGGTCACATTGTATCAACTTGTTTTTGGGAGGGAGGGGAAGGAGATATAATAATAATAAATAATAATAATAATAATAATAATTTATATGCCACTGATCTGACCAGGTTGCCCCAGCCACTCTGGGCTCCTTCCAACAAATCCCTATTGGCCATGCTTCGCATGGTTGAAACGTGCCTGTGAACTCAGATAATGCCTCTCAATTGCCTGGCGGGAAGACAGAGAAGCGGTTGTGTGGCTGCATGACTACATAAAGCATTCATTGCTCCACCCAATTTTGCTTCTGGCCACACCCACCACTGGCATGTGACCCCAAAAGGGAATTCAGTCTTCAGGCTGAAAAAGGCTCTCCACCCCGTCCTAGCTAACCAACAGAGTACACAGCTGGTTTCTGCCCCAATCACAGAGAACTGCTCTTCTTGATTCCTGAGAGAAGATTGCACTTTTTGAGTGCATTCACATAGGGGTTTCACCACTCAAAGTATGCACATTTGGATGCACTCAGGGTTACTCAACTTCAGGTCCCGCATTGTCTTTACCCAAACACAGTTGCTTCAGCAGACTAAGCGCACCCCGCACCCCGTTGTGCATTGCAAATTATTATCTACAAAGTATCATAGACGCAAAATAATTCAGGTATCTTTCGTCTTGTGTAGGGTTATGCAAGCTTTCGAGACAGAACTCTCCATCAGGCAAAACAGAAAGGTTAATAATGAAAAAGTACCTGCAAATGAAACATTAGGAGCTGTAATTCATACCCAGTAACTGTTCACACAAGGGTCTTGGCCCCTGAATAACACCTACAGCTCCTTCTCCCCCCTGCCAGTGGAGATAAGAGCCTGGAAATGTTTGACACCAACAGTCAGAGATCAGAAAGGACTGCCACAGACAACTCCACATATTGGGGCAATTTTTATTTCTAAGCAGGTTTCCTGGCTGAAAAGTGGAACGGAATCAAATAGGATAGTGAACAGCAATGGCCCTATTCCTAAATGAAATATATGCAAAGCAGGGTATGGTACACTCAATTCTTCTGAATAAATAAGCTAATTCATAGGAACAGCAGGATTTACCAAAATATCCTCTGAGCAAATAACTCTAAAGCCACGTTTAAAATGTTCAGTTCAGTAGCTGATACTGACCTGCTCAACTAATTATGCCTATGACTCATTTTCTCTAGACCAGAAAAATACACAGGATGTTTCTTTTATGCATTACCCATACGGTACTATCTATTGTTGGGTAGTTCATATTGTACAGAGTCTAACCACTTCTGCAGATTTCATTTAAGGGGAAATGACAGTGAAATTGCTCAAAAATGGTGCATAAACACTGTGCATGGATAATACGCCACACTGAAAGTTTACAACAAAATTCATGAGAAAACCAATTAATCTACTCTTATTGCTCACAGTCTTCATTAACTTTAATAAGGTGTTTGGTGGTGTAAATCTAACTTGCCAACTGCTGCCAGAACCAACAAAACACGGGATCTAATTTCTTCCAAAGCAGATACAATTTCCTTCTCCCAGCTAGCTGCAAACTTGCCAGTTGTACCTTCCAGACAAAGGACTACGGATCCAAGTTGTATATAGGGACACAGGAACAGATGCTATGTGAAAAGTAAATATTTACTTCTAAGTTGTCTATGATACTAAGAATCAATGTTTTAAAAGGGCTCTTACAAAGACCAATTCATGGAGGACAATGGCTGCTAGTGATACTGCCTGTATATTTCCCAGCATCAGAGGCAATATGAATATCAGTTGCAGTTGCAGGGGAAAAATAGGATACTGCTATTGGACTTCTCATAAGCATCAGAGTTTAAACGGGTATACCGCACAATCTTTTCTTGAACATACACTAAACCAGCAATTTCAAACCCAGAGTATTAAATCCATGGGCGCAATTGCAAGAATGTGTGGGGCAATGGTATATCCCTTTTTAAAAGCAGGGTAGAGGTCAATTTCCCAGTGAAGTTTCAGCTCACAACAGCTATCCTCCTCTGTAAGGGTGGAGTTTATTAAGATTATTTGCAGTTGGAGATTTACAGATCCTGATTGATTCCGGAATGCTCTTGAGAGATTTTCCGGTGGATAGAACAGGTGATCCTGTCAAGTTTCTCATCTTGCTGTGGAATGGGGAGATGTGGCATGATCGCTTCTGATCACCCTCTCTGGTGTTGTGGAATCTGCAGTGCCTACTGGTATTCTAGGAAGTTGCATGTAACAAAACAGGATGGATGACGGATAGAGCCTATGCCCTTTACAAATGTGGGTTTTTTTTGGGGGGGGGTTATTGGGTTGTTATTATTTTGATTATATAATTTGTGGGTTTATATTCTGATTTTGTTCTGTGAACTGCCCTGAGACCTCTGGATATAGGGTGGTATATTAATTAATTAATGGATTGATTGACTGACAGATAAGAGATAGATAGATAGATAGATAGATAGATAGATAGATAGATAGCGCGCCAGTGGCACAAACCTTGATCTGAGGCCAACCAAGCCCTGGTTAGAGCACATAATCCCACCTATAATATGGCAATAAGGGTAGCAAAAAAGTCTTACTTCAATTGCCTCTACTGTGTTCTCAACTAATCATACAATTAGTATTAATATTTTAAATGATGAGTTTGGGGAAACTGTTTTGCTGATTTTATTCCGATATGTTATATACCACTTCACTATTATTATTATTTTTAAAAATGCACCTTATAAATAAATAAATTAGGAAAAAAATAAATTAATTTGGGCCACTGTAATCCCTCAATCTTACCTCCCACATCTCTCATTACAGCTTTAGATTTCAATGATTTATTTATGACATTTGCATGGCAGCTGATAACACAAAGCACTGGCGATTACAGGTTCAAGGAATAGAAACAGATGTGACCAGTGATTTGATGGTGGTTTGGAGGAGGGAACCCATAAAAATATGCAATTTCAAGAGGATCCATTTCATTGGATCTGATCTGTGTATATGTGTGCCTTCTCTCACTAACACCCCCTTCCCTAACCCCCTCTTTGCCTCACCCAGTCACTGTCTTCCTCCCCCATCCCCTGGTTTCCCAGATCCACTACCACTCAGTAGCTGTTCTTTCTCTTCAGCTACTGAAGTGCCAATCTGAGCCTTGAATAGCACATAGAGCTGAAAGGGGAAGTGAGAAAAGGATTGGCAGCTCAGGTGCTGATCTGAGCTTTGAAGAGTAAATAAAGCTGAAGAGTATAAAAAACTGAAACAGGAAGTAGGAAGTGTTCCTCATACAACTTCCTCCTTTGGCTCGATACACTTTTCAAGGAGGGAAAATAGTAACCAAGCTAAGAGTTACTCCAGATGTGTAGGGGATAGACCAGGCATATGTTGCCTCTCTCACGTGTATATTGAAATTGTGGGTCTCTTAAAAAAAAAAAATATTAATTTAACAATTTAAGAATCCAATAAAAGTCACATTAAAAACATTCCAAATTATAAAATAACCGAACAGTCCAAATATTATGCCAAATTATAAATCTTTCTTTGAGTGATTCTGAAATGGGTGCCTTGCCCAATTTTCTGCAAGGTTTTGTAAGTCTACCAATGTTTTTTATGCACAATGACAAAATAACCCCTAATATGGCATGTCCCTTAATACTTATTATAGCTTTGGAAATACAAACATTATATGACATGATAAAAATGCAAATACATTTCCATTATTATACCACTACATTGCACTTAAAAATCATTTCTGCAAAATATAGTATGTTCTCAAATAATAGCTCCAAAATTGGTTTTCAGTTGAAAAAAGTAACCCTTTAACAATTTTGTAAATATTATCTCAAAGTTCATGACATCTAGTAGAATCCATTCACTCACTGTGAACTCAGCAATTGCCTACTATTGTTGAATCCATGTAAAGAAAGCAGGAGAACAGAAATGTAATTATGCCATGCTGCTGTTTAACACACCAGAAAAATCCTTGGTTGATTTGATTCCTATAAAAAGTTATTTCCAACAAACAATATTTATAAATAGTAATTGATTATCTCATAATATTATTATAAGACTGAGATATAAAAGGACAGATTTTTCGTCTCTCAATTCAGCTACCAGGGCAGTCATGTCTTCTGTGTTGTCTGAGGTTCTTTCTTCCTCCACAAGGAGCTAACACTCTGGAAGGACTCATGTGGCAAGACATGTTGCTTAGTCAAAAGGGAATTGTTGTATCAATTTGATGAAAACAGCTCCTTCCCATCTTCCCACTTACCCATCCTCTGGCTCTCATTGTTGTTGCTACGTATTTATTACCTGCCCTTAAGCCTCAAGTCCCATTGCTACCCATTCTCTATACTGATTGAATCATCTCTTAGAAGAATTCTCGAACACAATATAGGGTACACAGGACCTGGCCAATGTTTTACTACCTGAGGCAACAGACTATGTGTTGTATCTAAGCAGCATACTCAGAGCTCCACTCATGCCCCAAAACCTGCTCTGGAAGGTCCTCCAATCAATCCTCTAGAGCCGATTATGAGGGTGTTCAGGAAGATGTAGGGCAGAGAATAGAAGGGTGGAGTTCTATTGCATAAGCGGATCTCTGTTGCGCAACCGGAATTACAGCATTCAACACAACCAAAGACACTACAATCCCTCATACAGAAGCCAAGTAGGCTGGTAACTGATTTTTACTTCAACATCAGCAATAGAATAGTATCCTTCACAACATGAAGGCAGCCGGTAAGTTTAGGGGATGCAGGACAGTTTGTCCTCCAATAAAGGAGAATGCTACCCCACAGCATCTGCCACCTAAGGGGAGTGCCTCACTTTGCCTAATACTAGGACTGGTCCTCAGTGTACACTTCAATCCTAATTATTTAAATCAAAGGAATTTGCTTCTAATCAGTGCTTGGGTCCAAGATATAACACTCTTAAATCTATTTCATTTACCCGTAAGCTGGGAGTAAAGCTGCTAGGAAATTCTTACCAAAATTGTGCTTTTGGGATGAATAGTTTTAAAAGGCAGAAACCTTTAAAGGAAAAAGAAAATGTTCCAATCAACATATGGGGTTATTTAGTTTTAGAAACTCAGTGCTGCACTAAACAAAGGGAATAGACAATTTGAGGAAACAGATGCCTTTGAAATACACTAAAGAGGCAGAGTGCCAAAGGGGGAATGCCATGTGTGCTGCTTGTTTATGAATGATTGATAACAATTAGGGAATATGTTTCTGTCATAGGCTTGTTTAAACAAAGAAAACCGCAGAAGACATTGAAAAAGCTTGAAAACAGGATTGGGAAAGTCAGTCCCAAGGTAACAAAATGTAACTGAACACAACAAAGCAGCAAACTGCAGTGTTATTTCATACTTTCTTGGCAAACAAAAATGAATACATTCGAATACATAAAAGCTCCAGGTAGGTGGTATGATACTGAGAACTTTAATAAGCATTGTTAGTCGAGAGACAGCTCCTGGAGTCCACTGATAATAAGGGAGAAAAGAACCCAGAAACCAGTTTCACAAAGGCACCAAATTTACACATTGTGAGATATGCATGAGTGGCTTCATCTGAATAGCTACCACTATGACTCAGAGGGTAAGCATTTCTAGCTATTACACATTTTCTCTCTTCAACGTCTATTAACATAACATGTGTTTATTGAAAGGCAGAAATACAGCGGCTCTGGCCCCAAGCACCACTGGGTGAAATGAGAAGGGGCTGCAATTATGAAAAACAGGTCACACTCACTCATCTTCCTCATATTTTGTTGTTCCCAAGGTCCATTACAGGAGTTACGTTCCCAAGGTCCATTACAAGTTACGTTCCAAAGCAGACATTCCTCAGCTCTTGTCAATGTTCCCTTTGCAATCATGTTATAAGGTGTTCCTGCCACCTTTTTTATTCTAAGTTCAGGTAGATCCTGGCCCTCTTGGATAGGTCTGGCTTGCCCCCAAACATTCCAAGGGCCTAACAAAACCAAATTCTTCCCCCTCTTCCATTAACCACCTAATCCACAAACTGAGGATACTCAGCTGTGCAGGAGTTCAAATGCTCAGTACCCAATATATTTCCAAATTCCTATCTTCACTTAACACAGAGTGGTAAAAAAAGGTAAATAGAAGCTGGAATATGAGTGTCCCAAGACAGGTGGATGCCAACCAACCAGGCTCTTACTTTCCTATGGTAGATGCATGACAGCTATATACCGGTAATTCACCAGCAAAACATTCCCTGTGACTGTAGCCTTGTGACTTAACAGCTACTCAATGTCTCCTTTCCGGGTAATAAATACCTTCTTTCATCAGATGCAGGCAGTTTCAATAATGTTTTAAAATTAATTTCTATGACTTCAGAAAATATTTACAACAAAATGACCCCCCCCCCCCCATACTGGCTTCTAAATGAGTGGGATGAAATAAACCACAGTGAACAATGAAGGAATTCTGTATATGGAAAACTCTGCTTTCATCCAAATCTTCTGACTCATACTTGAAATGCCAGTGCAACAGGAGGAGTTGCTGGGCATTTTGAAAACTGCAGTGTGACACTAAAAACAGCAACATACAACAGGCTTTTCTAGGGGATTATTCTCTGACAAAGAAATGTATTATTCACAGTGTGTACAGTATTATCAAGAATATTCAGTATAAACAATAATGTGTTTTATTAATTAGTTGCATGAATACATTATATGTTACAGCTGTAATCCCACTTACTTGGGAGTAAACTACATGAACCCAATAGGACTTACTTCTGAGAAGTATAGGATTGTGCTGTAAATTATATACAATATGCATCAATTTACTTATATACTGTCATACTGTAACATTATGAGCAATGAATATTTTAAACTGCACATGCTTAGCTGTAATTAAACATTTTCCTAGCAACTAATAAAGAATGCTTTTCAGCACTAAAGAAAAGTGCAAATAAAGTTGAACTAGTAGGCAGCCCCAACTTTGTTTCTTACATAGGAAAGTGTAATTGTTGCCTTGCTAAAAACAGCAATTATCCTCTGCACATCTATGGACAGGGAGAGTGCTTCTATGTAAGAGGACCCATGTATGATTTCCAGACAAGACTGACTCCATACATGACATAACTTTTTGAATTCATATTGTTTACACCTACACATCCATTGCCAAAAGAACTACCAGTAAACCAACACCCAAAACTTTTAAAATGTGATGAGCATTTGCATCTAGTTTCATGCAGTTTTGCTCCCTTCAAAAAACAAAAACAAAAAAACTCTTTTTATCCCAACCACCTCAACCACCTTTTTTCTGTCAAGGAACAAAGCAGTCCAACCAACAGAAAAGAAACAATTGTTTCATTGGAGCCACAACACAGCAAAACACAGAACATTTTTGCAATGCATGGCTCAGTCCTGAAAAGCAATAATCTCTGCTCAAGAGGCAGCGGGGGGGGGGGTGACGACAGGAGAGAGGGACTGGGGTGGCAAAGCTCAAGTTCTTTTATTTAGTGTATGCTTAGGGTTTTTCTGTCAGCGTCACTTGGGGAAGTTCTCTTTCTATTCGCTTGTTATGTTTCCTTGGTGGTGAGAGGTTGGGGTGGCCTAGGGTGTGGTTGATTTCTTTGCCTGGCTGCAGTGGGATTTGTTTGTGCGTAGGTGAGGGGGGTTGTCGGGTTAAGTTAGGCATACTGAATCGTATGCTGTCGGTGGGTTATGAACTCTTTCTAGTGTGAGTGGGCATTGTTATCGTGGAAGGTGTTCAGTAGGGCCAGTTCTGGGGTAACTTCTCATACCTGTTTAGTTATTTTGCTTATTTCTGGTATGACTGCGGACACTCCTTTTCTGACTGGATTACTTGGTTTGGTGGGATCTGCTGGTTTAGACACAGCATATGTCTGAGAAGGCCCCACATGGGATCATGGGGAGGTGCGAGGAAAAAACTGTTGTGACATTGATTTCTTTGGCAACTTGGAAAGAGCAACCTGGAGCCCCACTAACCACTTAACTGCTCTCTTCTCCATCAGCTTGGGAGCCTTTCTGAGACGCTTGCAGGGTATGATAGCATCCTGTCATTTGAGCATCTTTATCAAGATGCTAACAGATCTGCCTGCCTTTGATCAGTTGTACTTCAAGCGAAGCTCACTAGTTCTCTGATTCTTTAATATTTTCCAGCCCGGATAGATGTTAACCAAAGGATCTCACAATAGTCATCTCCTTGCAGGAGCAAGGAAACAGAGGAGAATCAGATGCACAAGAGCATCTTGGATAGGATGGCTTTCAAAGAGGACTAGACAATTGCATGGAGGAGAGGCCTATCAAAGGCAACTAGCCGTGATGGCTATGCTCAGCCTCCTCTGTTGGAGGGAACAATGCTTCTGAAAAGCACTTGCTGGAAGCCAGACTCCCCAAATGTGTTTCACAAGGACCCTTTCCTTCCCTCTGTCCCAGTACCTGCGAGTCATCATGTATTTCCAAGGATTTGCCAGAACAAAGTATATGTTGGGGAAAGGCTCCCTCCCTGCAAAGAAAATTGAGGAATCAGCAGGCACCTGGCTCCCAGCCATGCTAGCACCAGTCTGGCGCATGAGGGTGGGGGACACGGAAAGGAAGCATTCCTATAGTATAGGGCACTCAATTGGCATTTTCACCTACCTGAACTCTGAGCCTTTCCCTCTTTTTCTGTACTGCCTCTCTCCTAAGGAAGATGCAAGTTCTTGTGAGAAGCCACTGGTGAGGAGAGTGTTCCTATTATTCCCAAATGTTTCAGAAGCATCTTTTTTATTCCTTTAGCTGCTTGATATCATAGCATGGCAGGGTTGGAAGGGCTCCCAAGGGTCATCTAGTCAAAGCCCTGGCAATGCAAGGATCCTGCTCACAGCCAGCCCTGGTTGGGCTCCAAACTCTAGCCTTCTGGTTACCATTGCAATTCTGCATAATGTGGAGAAAGGGGAGAGAAATTTGTTGCTTACACTCTCATAACACTGATATGAAATCCGCACTATTTGCATACCTTTCAATAACTAAAGTCTAAAGGGCTGTCACATGGAGCAAGCTTGTTTTCTCCTGCTCCAGAGGGCCTTAGGGCCTGAAGCAGTGACTCTCTTCATTGGAGGTTTTTAAGCAGCGCTTGGATGGCCATCGGCTATGGATCATCTAGTTGAGATTCCTTCATTGCAGGGGGTTGGGCGAGATGACCCTTGGAGTCCCTTCCAACTCTACAATTCTATGATGCTATGTTCTAAAGAGCATCCAATGCACCTTTAAAGCACATGACTTCCCCCAAAATGATTCGTGCCATTGTGGCTTTCCTCTTATAGACCTACAATCCCCAGAACCCCTAACAAATTGAAATACTTGTATACAACTTGTATACAGTGAGATGACACGAGCACCCCCTACTTAGCTCTCTTAGTCTTAATTCCCCTCCTTTACTGACACACATCCACCTAACCCGAAAGTCAGTTGCCCTGTTGTTATCTTTTCATTCAGTAGCCTAACAGCCCAAGGATAGAAACTGTTCTTTACCCTGTTGGTGTGATTAATCATGCTTCCATATCTTCTGCCTGAGGGCAGGAGATCAAGAAAGTGCTGGCCAGGATGTGAATCATCCCTGAGGATTTTCCTCACTCTCCTGAGGCAATGGTTCTCCACGATGTCATCCAGCGGATTCACGGGACAGCCCATAATATCTTGTGCTGTATTCATCACCTTTTGTAGGCACTTCCTATCCGTGGCTGTCAAACCAGCGTACCACACCGTGATGCAGTATGAAAGGGCACTTTCTATTGCGGACCAGTAGAAGGAGATCATCAAATGTTG
The DNA here is from genome assembly GCF_009819535.1 of Lacerta agilis. Lineage (NCBI taxonomy): Eukaryota > Metazoa > Chordata > Lepidosauria > Squamata > Lacertidae > Lacerta > Lacerta agilis. The sequence continues at coordinate 50,072,742 of NC_046322.1, forward strand.
GTTGACATTGTTCCTTCGCAATACTCTGAGGAAGTGGAGTCTCTGTTGTGCTTTCTTAAACACCTGGGTAGTATTGATTTTCCAAGTAAGTTATTCACTGAAATAAACAAACAACAATTCCCAGGATCACTTGGGGGAAGACACCTGGTTTTTAAAACAGGGATGGAGAACCTGCAGTTTGCTCACCCCCATTTCCTAGGAAACAGGAATGGGAAGCTCAAGTGCTTCTAACAGTATGGTTATAGGGAGAAGCATGTATAAAATATTGAATGTAATAGGGTTATTAAGCTAATTGTATCAGAATTATTATGGGAATGTAAAGGAGGGAGGGAGGGGAAAGAGAGATTGTGGAATTCTGGTGGTGAGTGATGACTGGATGCGGATTTGAAAGGGAGTTTGAATGCGAGGCAGTTGAGAGTCAGTTGAGAGCAGTGGGTTCTGGAGAGGGTGGTTGGGCAACTAATTATTCAGTTTAGGATCAGTAGTCTAGTCGTCATTTTGTAATAAAGCAGTATATAAGATAAAAGAGAATTTGAGGCCATAAGCTCAAAAGTACACACGTCATCCTACACTCATTTAGTGAATCATCCATGCAGTCTTCTTTAGTGAGGGTGCAGTACCTAGGATCTGGACCAAACATTGATATTTTTGCTCTTTTCTAGTTTCATAGGTTTATGTTCGGGTTCTAATGATGTAATAGGGGTGGGGGCTCTTTAAATACTGGGGGCTGGCACACATTCCTTCTCTTCTTTAAAAAAATAAATAATTCCCCATTTTCAAAAGCACATGCATTGTCTCTTTCTTCAGGTTCTTCAATTACATTTGTTGTGAGATACTGGTGTTATATGCAGTATAGGGTTGGGAAGAAAAAAGGGGGCAGACCAAACTATACGTCAGACCAAACAAATCATAATCAGTTTCCTTCTTATGCCTGAGATTATGGAAGAATATTTTCCAGTTTGGGGGGAAGGATATGGAGTCAGTCTGTGCTATCCAGACATATATATATATATATATATATTGACCATGGAAGGGGCTTTTTCAAAAAGGGGAAGTTTGTGCAAGTCATGCCAAAATGGTAATACGTTAGGCTTTCCTAAACTTGCTGCTTTAGGACTACAATTCCCATCATCCCTGACTACTGGCCCTGCTACCTAGGGATGATGGTGAGCTGTAGTCCCAAAACAGCTAAAGAGAAACCAAAGTTTGAGAAACCCTGCTGACGTGAACAAACCCGACTGATTAAGCTACCTGATGAAGACCCCAAAGCCCTCCTTCTTTATGCCTGAAAGTAGGAAGAATATATTCCAGTTGGGGTGCCAACTTGAATAAAATATGGGGGGGGAGGTAAGCCCAGCCCCACACAATCAATCACGTGATGCAGCATGCACACACCATTTGAATACCTATCAACTTTGAGGGGACCAGCCCCCTGACCTATTTTTTTAATATTCTATTGGGAGCCGCCCAGAGCGGAGTCAGCAGCTATCCTGACAGGAAGAGAGGCTCACCTCCCACACCCCCATTTTATTTATTTTTTTCTTAACTGACCATGGAAGGGGCTTTTTTCTGGAAAAGAGGAGTTTGGGCGAGTCATAAAAAACTGTATTGCGTCAGTTGATGTGTAAAAAACAAACAAAAGCTACCTGATTAAGCTACCTGAGGAAGGCCCAAAGCCTGAGATTAGGAAGAATATCTTCCAGCCATGGTGCCAACTTGAATAAAATGGGGGGGGGGCAGGTAAGCCCAGCCCCACACAATCAATCCCATGATGCAGTAAGCACACACTGTTTGAATGGCAATGCCCATCATCAACTTTGGGGGGGACTGGCCCCCTGACCTATTTTTTTAATATTCTGTTGGGAGCCGCACCAAGTGACTGGGGCAACCAGTCATATGGGCAGCATACAAGTAATAAATTATTATTATTATTATTAGAGCCGATGGGACCTTGGCTCCTACGCTTCCAGTTTTGTGGAAGGATGTGGAGTCAGCATACAAGTAATAAAATCATTGTTGTTGTTGTGACGATGATGGCTGGGGCAACCCAGTCACATGGGCAACATTGTTGTTCAGTGGTGTCTGACTCTTCGTGACCCCATGGACCAGAGCACGCCAGGCACCCCTATCCTCCACTGCCTCCCGCAGTTTGGCCAAACTCATGCTAGTGGCTTCGAGAACACTGTCCAACCATCTCATCCTCTGTCGTCCCCTTCTCCTAGTGCCCTCCATCTTTCCCAACATCAGGGTCTTTTCCAGGGCACCATACAAGTAATAAAATTGTTGTTGTTGTTAGAGCCGGTGGGACCTTGGCTCCTATTATTGTTATTGCTGGAGCAACCCAGTCAGATGGGCAGCATTCAAATAATAAAAGTATTATTATTATTATTATTATTATTATTATTATTATTATTATTATTATTGGTAGTGGTGTTATTGGAGCCGATGGGACCTTGGCTTGTACGCTTCCAGTTTGGGGGAAGGATGTGGAGTCAACAGCTATCGCGACCTTCCACGGCCCCATTCCCCCTCCCGTGGAAGGGGCTTTTTTGCGGGGGGGAGAGTCCTACCAAAACCTTAACTGACCGTGGAAGGGGCTTTTTTGCGAGGGGGGGGAGTCCTACCAAAACCTTACCGCGTCGGCTGACGTGGAAAAAAACCGAACAAACCCCCTGAACGATTAAGCTACCTGAGGAAGGCCCCCAAGCCCTGGCTAACTTAAGGTCGCCGTTTCTTGACCTGCCTGGCGGGAAGCGCTGAGGAGACGACGGTTAGCCGAGCAGCGACGACGGAAGGTTCTGACTTGGCGCGCTCGGAGGAAGGGGGGAGGGAATCACGTGTCGCCGCGAGGCGGTCACGTGGCGAGCGCGCTGCCAATGGGAAGGCAGGAGAGGCCGCGGCCGCCGCCGCCGCTGCCCGGCGCGCGCTTGTAAACAAGACAACATGGCGGCGACTGTGACGGCGGCGGCGGCGGCAGCGCTCAGCCTCCTGCAGCGTCGCCGAACGGGTCTGGCCGCGGTGGCGACCGCCGCTTCGTCTTCCTTCTCCTCCTCGCCGTCCGCCTCGTCCTCGTCGTCGTCTTCTTGCTCTCCCTCGCGGCCTCTGAGGGGCTTCGCGGCCTTGCCGTTCTCGGCCGCGAGAGGCTACAGTTCTGAGGCGAAAGCGGGCGGCGAGGAGGAGCTGCGGGTGCGCTACTTGGACGACGAGCACAAAGGTGACTATAACGGGGGGTGGGGTGGAGGGCTGGATCCTCGTCGGCACGTGTCAACGTATCCTGACGCCCCGGGAAGTAAGGAAGTGTATATGAACGTAACGGGGAGGCGCTTCTCTTTCCCTCGGGCTCCGTTGAGCTCTGCCCGTTCGCCGGCTGCGGAAATTACTCGTGACGTGCCAACCGACTTGTCAAATTAAGAAATAATGACGTTGGGCGGCTGGCCCTTTAAATGGGGGGGGGGGCGGACCCTTTAAATGGGAGGCGGGGGGCAGCGACGTGCATGCCGGTTCATCTCCACTGCTCATGCGCAGCTGAATTCCAGCATCTCTCTCCCCGCCCCCCAAGTGAGTTCCAGTGGATGCTGAATTCTGTCGTTGTGTTCGAAGTGGCTTGTTTCATTTCATTTTATTTTCACTTCTTAGTTTTCTAGTTCCCACGTACACATAGACACAAGCCCAGGGCAGGATATAAGTTCAGGATGCTAGTTGCACCTTATTTGGAGTCACTATTATGTGATAGCATTAGATTCTCATTTGGACTGCTGCTTAGATTTAGACCAGGCTTCCTCAACCTCGACCCTCCAGATGTTTTGAGACTACAATTCCCATCATCCCTGACCTCTGGTCCTGCTAGCTAGGGACCATGGGAGTTGTAAGCCAAAAACATCTGTAGGGCCGAGGTTGAGGAAGCCTGATCTCTAGACCACTGTTTCCCAAACCTGGGTCTCCAGCAGTTTTGGACTATAACTATCCCTAATTATCAGGACCAGTAGTCAGGGATAATGGGAATTGTAGTCCAAAAAACAGCTGGAGACCCAGGTTTGGGAAACAATGTTTTAGACAGTCCTGTCAACCTAGCAGTTCGAAAGCACACGAGTGCAAGTAGATAAATAGGTACCACTGCAGTGGAAAGGTAAACAGAGTTTCCGGCTTCCGGTTTGGTGCCGGATAATGGCGGAGCGGAGCTGAGTCAGTTCCAGTCCCCGGGGGGTTTTAGGGGTCTCCTTGTCTGCGCCAAGGGCCCCTTAAAGCCACGGGAAGAGCGTCCCGTGGACCGCGGCCTCGTGGGTCCCAGACGTGCCGTCTCTGCTCTTGATTGACCCTCGTAAGGGGGGAAAATCAAGCGAGCGGAGCTACCGACACGGGACTGGAGAGGCGGATGCACCCCCCCGGGAGATCAAAGCAGCAATTCTGCCAGACCTGAGCACCAAGCTTTTCCTGCTAACTTCAAAGAAAAAAGAAGAACCCCGGCTGCTGTAAGTGTGGGACTAATTGGATTTACATTTGAATAATTGGCAACCGGGAGGGATGTTAAAAGGAAGCCCGTCCCTCTCCTTTGTTGTGCAGAGGAGGTAATTAAGCTTCAAGCGGCTGCAGCTGCATTACTAGACACAATGTTGCTACGAAGCACTTTGACAGAGAAGATGGATTAAATCCCAATTTGAGGGATTGAAGATTTTGGAAATATCTCTTCTGTGGCTTTTGGAATTAATTTTGGCACCCTGTCTCAGGGAAAATGGCGCTGGAAAACTAATACGCAGGATGGAAAATTACTGACATTTGACACCCTTTGTTTTCTCCAACCATGCTTGCTTTCGCTTTTAAACTGATTCTAGACCCGGGTATTACCCAGGAACAAAGAACAATCCTTCTGCAATTGGAGTTTGTGAATCGGAAAATGGACTGGTTAGGTCGTAATTTCAAAGAAATTTGTTGTGGAGCAGGAGAGACCAGCCAGATCTGGGAAAATTTTGATAATTTGGAAGTAGACTTCTTCAGGGAACTGGGGCAGGTGCTGGAGAAATGGGACGAATTGATTCAGCAACCCCAGGTAAATGGACGGCCCTGGTGTAGTGAGAAACACAGGGCTGATGTTTTGACTGGAGCTACGAGATTCAGTCTCTGGAGTGGGAGTCCAGAGATGAAGCTGAGAAGATTTTTGAAGACACAAGTGGAAGGAAACCAAAATTGCGAAATGGAGTTGCTGGGAGAGGAGAGCTGGTGCCTCTTGAGGCGCCCAAGGAGGAGATTTATAAATTTTAAGATGATACTGAACAAGGACAACAGAGGGAAATGTAAAGATGAATGGTGGGGGGGCATGGGAGAGAGCAGAAAAATGGTGAGAAGGGGAATAGGGTGAAAATGATAAAAATTGAATTAGGATGGATTTATGGTACCCTGAAGATAGTGTGTTAAGATTTTAGGATTTTGATGTTAAGTTTTAAGATTTTGATGTTACGATTTTGGGAATTTTGAATTAGTGAAGAGATATGTAACTGATTAATAGCAGCAGCTTAAGTGAAAAGAAGTATAAGATTGATTTAAGAATTATTTCATGATACTATAAGATGTTAAGTTTTTATGATATTATAAAAGGTTGGATAATGAATTGTAATGTTAAAAATGGATGTTACCAAAGTATATTAGTATTGAAGGCAGAGGAGGGAAAGCGGGGGAGGTCCCTTTAGAAGATCAGAAACTAGATTTTGTTAAGTAGTAAGAGAAAGATTGGTGTTCCAGTTTAGGTATGTATTGGTTTTGGTTTTGTTTTAATTGTTTTCTTTGTTGATTGTATTTATGTAATGTGTTTTTTATTGTGTTAATGTTGGTGTTTATGTTATGCTATGTGTTTCTCTTGTTTTATTGGAAAATAATAAAAATCTTATAAAAAAAAAAAAAAGGAAAGGTAAACAGAGTTTCCATGCGCTCGGGTTTCCATCACGGTGTCCCGTTGCACCAGAAGCGGTTTAGTCATGCTGGCCACATGACCTGGAAAGCTGTCTGTGGACAAACATCAGTTCCCATACAGTGGTACCTCGGGTTACATACGCTTCAGGTTACAGACTCCGCTAACCCAGAAATGATGCTTCAGGTTAAGAACTTTGCTTCAGGATAAGAACAGAATTCATGCTCTTGCGGCACAGCAACAGTGGGAGGTCCCATTAGCTAAAGTGGTGCTTCAGGTTAAGAACAGTTTCAGGTTAAGAACGGACCTCCGGAACAAATTAAGTACGTAACCAGAGGTACTACTGTAGTTGCCTTTGACTGGACTTAACCATCCAGGGGTCCTTTACCTTTACCCATTTACCTAATTCTATAGAATAAAGTAGTTTTGTATTTTGCACATTAAAGCTGTAATATGGTGCACACCTTGGGAGTAAGCAGCTTGAACTCAATGGGATTTAATTCTGAGTAAATATCAGTAGACTTGTGCTTCAAATTTTCAATGCAATATTAAAATTTGAAAGTGTAATCTGGCCACTTGTAATAAGGTGTGGGACAACTCGTAATAAAGGGTGAGGAACTGCCATCACTTCTCCAATCCAGTGTGCGATATATTGTTGAATGAGGATTTGGAAGATTGGATTCAGGTCTTGAGCACCTTGGACAACTGGAAGGAAAATAAAGTTAGTGAGAATCACAATTTCCTAGTGATGTTCTTTGAACATGCTACAGCCTGATTTCAGTTCCGTTCATATGGCATAATGTACTGTCTTCTGCCACTTCAGTACTTTTATTGCTGCAGTGACTGAGGCAGTTGAGGATTCTGAACTCAGGCATGATTAAACATTCCTATACCTTTTGGTTTTCTTCTTAGAGGCTTGACCATTCCTGATGCATTTTTCTTCTGCTAAAAGTAGATGGGAGGATTGGAACCAAAGTATAATGTAGAGGAAGGCTTAAATTCTGATGCAAGTTGTGTCCAGTGGTATTACCAGTAGCTACAGCCTATCAACCATTCCCACCACCCTTCTGAGTCATGCCCCTCCCCACCCTCTCACTATATATAAGGGTCTGGTGACTTCTGTTTCAGTGTATCTGAAGAAGTGTGCATGCACAAGAAAGCTCATACCAAGAACAAACTTAGTTGGTCTCTAAGGTGCTACTGGAAAGAATTTTTTTATTTTTTATTTTGTTTTGATCATGGGCACAGTATTGGTTGAATAGTTGTTTAATTCAAAAATGTTGGGGGAGTATTCATTCTGTTTTTTTGGGAGAGTGTTCTTCTGTATTCATATGGAATAAAAGGACTCAAGTGCACAATGCATATATAGGAGTAAATCTATGTGACCCCATCAAATCATCACATAAAATGCAGTGTTGGAGTTTGTAGACTTTGTTCATAGGAAGACCCCTAGGGTTCATGAAATAGTGCCTGTTACAATCTTCTGTAACTAAAAGTTCACAGACTGAAATTTTATATGGATTAATAGTTTTTTATGCATTTTTAGATTCATAACCCAGTAGCTTGGCTAATATGTGTTTAATATAATCATAGTTTTTTATCTAGAAAACCCACAGAAATTCATGAGAGGAGGGGAGGAAAAGGAAAACTCTAGAATCCTATTTAATAACGGTGTGATCCTAAAGATGTTTACTTAGAAGTTCACTGAGTTCAGTGCGACTTACTCTCTAGTAAGCGTACTTCGGCTTGCAGTCTAACTGTACTCACCCAACCACTCGTGCCCAGGAGCTCTTTCTGTTACTGCCCAAATTTATAATCTCTCCTTAAGCTGCCCCTTAAATTTTCCAGCTGTTACTGTGTCTTAAAAACAGTGATTCTTTTTCGTTAGGCAGGTTATTTGAAATGTTTCTGCATTTTAAAATAACATGGACAAATGTATTGCATGTGGTCAGTGCCTGTTGCTTTCTGTTGACTTAACATTATCAACACAGTAGCTTTGTTGTAGTGATAAAGAGTTAGTAGTTAACTAATTTTCCAAACAAAAACTATTGTTGGTGCTTAAGAAGAGTGTTTTCAAATATTTTAGTGCACTAATTTCCAAAATTATGCTCATAGTATACTCTATAAAATCAATGGGTTTTAGTGGATCTGATTTAATTCAAGCAGTTACTAATATAGATCAACTAGAGAGACAATCATGTTTCATGCCAAATAACCTTATGCACACTACTGATTTCAGTTATTTTTTTTCTTCCTGTGTATAGGAATTGTAGTACTTGGACTAAACAGAGCACATGCAAAAAATGCACTTAATAAAAACCTTGTAAAAATGGTAAGTGGAAGATTACTTAGTCTTCTATGAACAGGAAGCGTTGAAAATAAGTGTTGATAATTTGCACACCTTTTCTCTATAGATGTCAAAAGTTATGGAAGCTTTGAAAAGTGACAAAAAAGTACGGACGGTTATATTCCGAAGTGAAGTTCCTGGGGTGTTTTGTGCTGGTATGCAAATTTAATTTTATTACCCGTTTGGAAATACATAATTAAAATCAGTAGAAACTCCAAAATTTATTTTAGCAAATTCAGCCTTTTTGGATTTTTATTTATATAACATCTGCTATACTCCTTAGAGAAATAAAGTGCTATAATTTTCAATCAGTGACACAGAAGGTCTTAGAATTTTTTTTTGACAGGGGTGTTTCTAAATGTTTGTTGTATAGTTGAGTATGTTTGGCAGTGTGTTGAGAGCACATATTATTTGGTCTGCAATGATTCTAAGCTAAGTTAATCAGTCTCTCTATTGATTAATACTAAATAAACTACATTTTCAAGTTTGTTCCCATTGAGTATTACTTATGGTCAAAATTTAGTTTAGTTATTAAAGATCAATAGCATTGATAAATACAGAAAATTCACCACAGTACCAGACATCAAGCATTCAAGGCCAGAATGCATGCATGCTTTTGAACATTATCTCTGCTATTTTCAGTTTAGCCAGCTATAGGAGAGAATTTTCATACTTGTTTAAACTGATAAATCCGTTGCACTTTTCAAATCAAAAGTATTGTGAACACATGATTGCATACTTTTATTACTTTATAAATATCATATTCATTATGCCATTATGAAAGTGTGTTCATTATGAAAGTCTGTGTTCAGATATGTATTCTGTGTTGCTGATATGACATTGTATACTAGTAGCTCTTTGAAGCTAGAAGACTTGGAGAAAGCCATGTGTCTAAATGGGTCATTGCTAAATGGTAGTGCTATGGTGGCTGTGTGGTTGGTTCATTTTGCAGAGTGCACTTTGTGTCAAACGGGTGCAGTTTGTGCAAGTGCTCATCTGGGGTCATTTGTTATCTACTGGAGGTGAATGGCATCTGTTTGGTGTGGTGTTGCTGAATAAGTTTGAAAATGGACAGGAAGCCAACACTTCACCAGATCATGTAATAGTTGTAGGGCTATTGAACAAAATCATGTAGCATTGGGGTGGGGAGGAGAGCAGTGAATATCAGGTATTAAGACTCCGTTTAATTTCTTTTTCATCTAATTAAGATACTTTCATTACATTGTATACTCAGTTTTAGGTCATAGGAGGGGGGCTAATTTGAGCTAATTAATTGAAGGCTCATTAGCCAACACTGAAGTAATGATGATTGGAAAGATAAGAAGTGGATTGAGTTTTGTTGCTTTGGTGAAAGGCGCATATGGAATGGGTTTGCTATGGTACAAATAGCTAGCTTATTTTAATTTTAAAATTTGTTTTTTAAAAATGTTGCCTGCTGCAAGTTCCTGATGTAGATATGTATTATTGAAAAATGATAAAAGCCACTTTTAATTCAAGTTCTGGCACATGCCTTTCATTTTATTTTTATTTTTCACTTGTTAAACATGCTTTTTATGTTCTCTTAGCAGAAGAAAAGCATCACTAGATTTTTGCCATCTTTGGTTTTTAATATATGTATTAGCTATTTCTGTACTGTGAGTGGGATGATTATATGAAACATTTGAGTCACATTTAATTATGCGTACACGTGCATTTGGTCTACAAAGCATAATGTTTTTCCCCATTATGCGGACAAGTGGTTTGTTTTTAGACTAGGTAAAAATACTTCAGTAGCTGGTGTTCATTTCAGTAAGCTTTTTCTCATTGTAAGTACAGAAGCTTGTAACAGCTGTTAGGGAGTGCTCTTTCTGAGGGAAAACTTAAAAAAATGAAATTTGAAATAAAATCTGTTTTGTTGCTTGGATAAATTCTGTAACTTTGACAAATATCTCATTTATACTTTAGGATGGCCTTGTTCTTTACCATTTATATTTTAGATTTAAAAAATATGTTGGCCACATATGTACCCCTCTCAATATCACAGTGCTTGGAACCCTGTGGTCAGAGGTTGTTTTTCAGGGTTATGTGGTATCTACGGTACATGAAGAGTTGCATCCACCTGGTACTAATCTTGGTTTATTTTTTGATGACTCATTCTCCTCTCCATGACACCCTGCTACAGCCCATGACTCACCCTTATAGAAACCAAAAGGAATCTTTTAGTCCAGTATTGAGATTTTATGGCTTTCCTGATGTTAGACTATGACTCCCACCATCCTGAGATTTAACATTTTGGCTGAAGAGAGTTGGGAGTTTGATAGCCACTGCAGGGCCAAGGTTACCCCTCTCTGTTTTAGCTCATCATACTTCCTTCTGACAGCTGCCTTCACAAAAGGGTTATGGCAATTGCAATAAAAGGGGTGTATGGGCATTACCTTCTAATTGTTGTACTTGCTGAGTGCCAGTGTGGTATTGTTTTACATCCCTTGTCATTGTGTTACATATAGATAGATTTGTTTAGGCCTTCTCTAAATGATTGAGAGTGCATCTCTTTTTCTTGATCCAGCATTGACAGCTTTCCCGATCTCCTTGGTTGCAAAACTTCATTGGTTTGATGCTAATCAGAGTTAGTGTTGGTTCAGGTGTAACACTGCATTATGATTACCTCTCAAAAGCGTAGGAAGGAGTGACTTACGGTAACTTGTGAGAGTTACGTGATTGGCAGAAGGAGACCTCAGGGTGTTTTCAGTATCCTAGCCTTGTTTGGGGGATTTGGGTTATTATGCCTGTACCAGGCCTTTGTGTGTCAGATCTGTTCCTTTTTTATCTCTCGTGCCTAATGTATGTTAAGTTCTCAGTAAATTATTTATATAAATATTTTCATACATAATATGCACTGTTTGGTAAAGAGAGGTGAGTCAGGAGCCCCTGATATTGCCAGGAAATACCAGTAATCATACACATAGGTTTTTCTGCAAATGCTCACGTTACTTTTCCTGAAAGTATGAATGATGCCATTTATGGTTTCTTTCTAGCTGATACTACTATAAAACCTGAATATGACTGTAACCAGACAATGTTCTTTGCAGGTGCTGACCTTAAAGAAAGAGTCAAAATGCACTCTAGTGAAGTAAGCTCTTTTGTCTCAAAAGCAAGGGCAACTATTAATGAAATGGGTAAGTGAAACTCTCATTGATCATAGGCAACAGTATATTATTAATAGTTTGTTTATATGAATTACTCTGTCCAGATATTATGAAATCATAATATGAGAGTTAATGGTTTATGCATAAAGCTTTGAAGTCTTTCCTTTTAGGAATAAACCAGCCTCCCAAAACTCCTTCACATTTATACCTTAATAAAACAACCACTAATGTATTATTAATTGCTAGCTTTTTTACTTTTAAATACTATTTTATGAGTGTACAGTTCTAAAACATTAAGAAATGTACAAAACTAATTCAATATTTCACCTTCCTGAAATAATAGCAATTGAGAATGCATTACTATTTGGATAAGTTCTAATATTGTCCAATATTGGGGAAATCATTGCTCCAGAATCTCTTGCACTTCTGTTATAAAGTATTTTTCTGAAATAAGACTTCTAGCTCTTTGGGGTAAGATGCTAGAATGTCCACATTCACAGGTTGTGTTGTTAACATGTGCCAAATCACATGCGCACACTTGCATGGATGTATGGATATGTCACCTCCAGAAGTGTTTTTCCACAGATCTTGCACCCAGAGTTACAGTGTGTAATAGGGAGGTTCCTCTCATGTAGCAGTGAGTACATGCAAAGTGAGTATAAATACAGATGAGAGCCACACACAAGATGGTGCCTGAAACAACAGCTTATAAGATTAGTTAAGTAGATGAGAAAGAAGACAGATAAACACAGAGGTGGGAAAAACTACTGTTGTCATATAAGGGAGAAAGGAAAGGGCTAAGAATCTGGCAGGAGATGAGGGAGATCTAGATGCTACGGGGCAAATTCGAAATGTAAATGATTCTGGGTTTGGGCCACAGGGAGGTGTAGGACAGAAGGTTAAGAGGATAAACAAAGGATCCAGTTTATAACATAATTTGGTACTTCATCTGAAGTAACAGCAATTGAGAATTAGGAGGCACATATGCAAAGTCAGTAGACATTCAGATGAGAGCTTTACTGGCAAGTTGTGTCCAGCAAAACTACAATTTAATTCCTAAATGCTGAAAAGGAGATGTGGCTTGAAAGGGAAACATAAGGCCATGTCTTGACTTTAGGTTTCTAACTAAACCAGAGAAAATAACACATACAGAGGACAAACAAGGGTATGAAATAGAGCAGGTAGAAAAGGAAGGCTGACTGAGATAAAGGAATAGAATATAATCTGCGATACTCTTGAGTTTCCCACCAAAACATATTTAGGTCATAGTAGAAAAGTATAGTCATGTTCCATTTTTAAAATTGAAGAGAGATCCTGGGAGAACATCATAGGCTTTCTTTGGGAGTTTCATGTGCAAACTCTGGGTGTAGTTACAAAGCTTTACTACAAAGCTAGGCATTCGTCTAGTGGGGCACCACTGTATTTAGTGTTTTTATATTGTAATTTTATCTTGTGAACATCCCTGAGAACAGGTATAGGGTGGTATATAAATTTTAATAATAATAATAATACTTTATGCCTTAAACTGTACTATAAAGTATACTAACAAGCTTGGATTTTTATGAAGGATTGTTAGTCACTTGTACTCTAACTTATACCACTCCTGTTGGAAAGATATTTCAAATGTTGCAGTAAGATGTTGTCTTTTTACGGTGTATTTTCTCCAACAGAGTTGGTTCTTGTCCATGCATCACTTCTCTAGATTGTGTATTTGTTGTTTAATTGCTATTAAAAGTAAGTTGTTAGATTTCGTTTTTGTTTTTTTTTTAAAAAAAATTATTTGAGCCTGCATCCACTATTGTTTTAAATGGTGGAAGTTACTGGGTGAGTTTGGATGACCGTGTCTCTGCTTAATAACTGGAGATAGGAGCGAGGCTTTTGGCTGTAAACTCCTTTGCTTGATAGAGGAGCAAGCAAGCAATAAACTGTAGTTTCCTGTTTTGGAACAAACCAGAATATTAAGCCAACTTCAAACTATTATTTACTATTCTGTCTTGATCTGAAGCTGTTAACATTGTTTTCTAATTCGGACAAAATGGAAAACTCCAGAAGACATCTTGGCTTGTTCTACTCATGTGTGAAAGGAGAATGGGCTGTGTGTATAGCAAGAAGGCTAATTCATACCTAGGCTTGTTAAGTCAGTATGATTGTCAGAATGCAGCCTTTGAATACTTATGATCCAAGCATTTTCTAACAATCAATATCTTAAAATTGTTTGTTGTTTTGTGCTTTCCCTACATTGCTTCTTGATTTTATTTCTTGTTAAAGTACTGGTGTTTTGCTAAACACCACTTTGATATAAAAATAAGCATTTTGTACTAAGCTGGAAACTATAGATCCTGGACACTGAGACTGGGGGAAAATATCAAAGCCTGCTATTCTTGGTATTGCTTTTTACTCTAAAATTAGAGATGTATGCTTTGCCGCACAGGAACACCAAGACTAATTGTCCACTTTCATTTTCTGCATTGAGATTTCCATTACTGATGCAGGTCTGCACTTAATGTTAAAAGTACTTGGTAAAACAGAACATTAATAGATCATTCTGTTTACAAAACCCAGTGAGGAAACATTGCTGATTTGAACCTCTGGAGAAATAATTCTTCAGATCAGTCCCACAGTTAGTATAAATAAGTCAAAACACCACAAATTTCAAATGATCAACTTTGATGTGGGTTTTAAAGGAAAATTATTGATGTCTTAAAATATTAGGGATGTTAAAAATGATGAAAAATTAAATGGGGATTGTGGAGAACTAGGCATTGTAAGTGCAGGGACACAGGACAGCAATTCAGGCAGGCCAAAGCACCACAGATCAAATGCTAGAAGCCACCAAGGCAAATGCTTGGTCTTAGAGAATGGCATTAATGTCGTGGGTTTAATGGAAAACTGGTGAAATGGAGAGAACCTGTGGGACACAGTTATCTCTTGATATAAACTCTATAGGAAGGACAGAGAAGGACATACTGGAGATTATGTAGCTGCGTGTGTCACAGAGAGCATTGAGTCCAAGAAGCTAGAAAAGCCGAAAGGGGCAGACTGCTCACAAAATCATACCTAGCCCCAAGAGTAGTTTAGTACAGTGGTGCCCCGCTAGACGAAAGGCATTCGCTAGCCGAAGGCTGCCCCGCAAGGCGAAAAAGTCAATGGGCTTGCCTCGCAAGACGATTCCCCCCCCCCCCGCGAAAACCGCTATTCTGCCTTGGTGCTTCGCAAGACGAAAAATTCACTATATGAAGACACTCGCAGAACGAATTATTTTCGTCTTGCGAGGCACCACTGTACTGGGAATGTGCTGTTGTTGTGCCTCTGATCAAAATGCTCAGGGAGATATTGAGATGAATGAATTCAAGGAAGCACCCCCAAAACGAAACATTGTAGTAAATGGGTGACTTCAACTACCCTCGCATAGATTGGCTAACATTTCTTTATACAATGGTACCTCGGGTTACATACGCTTCAGGTTACATACGCTTCAGGTTAAATACTCTGCTAACCCAGAAATAATGCTTCAGGTTAAGAACTTTACTTCAGGAAAAGAACAGAAATTGTGCTCTGGTGGCGCAGCAGCAGTGGGAGGTCCCATTAGCTAAAGTGGTGCTTCAGGTTAAGAACAGTTTCAGGTTAAGAACGGACCTCCGGAACGAATTAAGTACATAACCAGAGGTACCACTGTACAGTACTCTAAATCAGTGATGGCCAAATTTGGCCCTCCAGCTGTTTTGGGACTACAGTTCCCATCATCCCTGACCACTGGTCCTGTTAGCTAGGGATGATGGGTGTTGTAGTCCCAAAACAGCTGGAGGGCCAAATTTGACCATCACTGCTCTAAATGATTGTGCCCAACCAGAGGGCAAAATTTACTATGGTGTGAGTTTGAGATTTCAATCTCCTGATTATTTGGATCATTTTTAACCTGCTGATGCAAAGGATGTGGTTGAAGGTGTAAAGGCAGCTAGCTGTGACTGTAGAAACATTCCTTTGTTAATAGTCTCTCTCTCTCTCTCTCTCTCTCTGTGTGTGTGTGTGTGTGTGTCTAACTTTAAAAAATAAGGTGAGTAGTATTGGATCGCGATATACTCCTTTTTGTGAAATATTTCTATCAATGATGATTAACACTGTAAAATACCTAACAGATTGAAATCTATCATGGAACATTGGGCTGTTTTCCAGACATGACTTTGATTTACTGCTGCTTCTAATTTAAAATATAATTGCATTTATCTTTTTTAAATAAATGATTATGTATTGTGAGTTTACTGAACAAGCTAAGTTTTGTCGTCTTCCCCACCTAAAGGAGCAAACCCAAGTCTTTGTGAAATTAAATAGCAAAGGAAGTTATTCTTTTCAGCTCAAAGTCATGGTTTTTCCAGTAACAATATAAAATTAATACAGTGGTACCCCGCTAGACGAATGCCTCGCTAGACGAAAAACTCGCTAGACGAAAGCATTCGTCTAGCGGGAGGCTGCCCCGCTAGACGAAAAAGTCTATGGGGCTGCCTCGCAAGACGAAAAAATTTCGTCTTTTTTTTTTTTCGTTTTGCGGAGCGCGGCTCCCATTGCCGCTCCGCAAGACGAAAACCCCGCTAGACGAAAATTTTCGCGGGACGAATTATTTTCGTCTAGCGGGGCACCACTGTAGTAGCTGGCTTTACTAACTTTGATTTTTAAGAGACTATTATTAACAAACTACTTTTGCAAACCTTGGGATTTGGCTATGTAGTCACTCCTATGTTACAAGTATGCAACTTCTCAGTTACATCCTCACCAGTGTATTAACAAATCCAGCAACTGTTCCATAGGAATGCTCAAAGATTTCGTTTGTTCTGCATTTTGAAGTGAGCTGACATGATTTACTGTTCTTGGATATATGGCAGATTGGAACATTTTTATCCTTTGGTTTTTACATATCTCCGAACTTTATGATACAGTTCTTTTCTTTTAAAAGTACCAAGATGTGTATCATGAAATCATGCAAATTTTGTGCAGTTTTTAAACAAAAGCAGTTTGATGCTGAAATGGGATGCGATGAACTTATGAATGAACATGTGCGAAACTGACACAGACTGGAAACAAACTGATCATCCTGCTGTAGTCACAGCTGTTGCTTATTATGGTGAAAAGCAGAGTCAACTGAATACTGCACGTTCACTTACCTTGAAGTTTGAAATCATCCTACCATTCAGTGTTGCATTGCTGTTCGCATTCTGAATGTCTTTGTGGTCAGAGTTTAGATTACAATTGAGATACTGTATAGAAAAAACAGAGGCTGCATAATTTGCCTACAGAAACATTTTTTTCACTGAATCAACTTTGTGTTATTAAAAAAATGCTTGCGGGGGATGAATGAAGGGCATTATGCAAATGATTCCATATCTCTGTTTTGTTAATTGTTGTTTTACCTTTCAGCTAACCTTCCAGTACCAACTATTGCTGCAATAGATGGCATTGCATTAGGTGGCGGCCTAGAATTAGCTTTAGCCTGTGACATAAGAGTGGCAGGTAAGGCTTTCTCTTTTTTTACAGTTAACACTCTTAATATTGTAGGTGGTTTGTTTAATTGTTACCAAGGAGAGCTTGTTTTTTCAATACTGAATTTATTTTACGTAATTTTGAACGTTAAGATAATGACACAGTTTATAAGCTTAGCGTTTCTCTCGCTTTGGTAAAGGTTGCACTTTCATTAGGTTCTTACTCTTTGGAGAGCATCTAGAGTAGATTAACTCAGTGTGGTTGGTAACTTTTGGCACTGTAGGTAACAAGCTAGTTAGAGGATAAGGGGGCAGGCTTAATGGTGCAATCCTGTATATGTCTATATGGGAATAAGTCCCACTGAATTCAACTGGACTAATTCCCATATAAGAGCTTATTGCATTTCAGCATAAGATGCTGGCTGGAAAGCGTTTCCCAGGCAGTTGTCTACCTGAATTGCCACATATTACTTAGTTGAGGGGGGAAACCCACTGAGAATCATTCCTGTACAGTGGTACCTCGCAAGACGAATGCCTCGCACAACGAAAAACTCGCTAGACGAAAGGGTTTTGCGATTTTTAGGTGACTCGCAAGACGAATTTTTCTATGGTCGTGCTTCGCAAGACGAAAATTTCAATGCATTCCTATAGGAATTAAATTCCTATGCATTCCTATGGTTGTGCTTCGCAAGACGAATTTTTCGCAATACGAAACGACTCGCGGAACGAATTAATTTCGTCTTGCGAGGCACCACTGTACATGGAATAAGTTCCATTGAACTACTTGGAGCTCGTTTCTGAGTAGGTATGCACATGATTAAGCTGAAAGTGTTCTTAGTGTTTCCCTGTAATTATCGAGAAGAGAAAGAACAATGAAAACAGCACCACCATTGCCAGCTGTTCCTGCTTCGCCAGCTAAAAATGGTCCCTTTCTCCATCCCCTGGCATACCGTTTTTACATCATTAATATATATATATATGTGTGTGTGTGTGTGTGTGTGTGTTCTCTTTTTCGGCAACACACATAAAACTGCAAGTGCATATGTTAAATAAGTGTAAGTTGTGAGTTACCTGTACTACTTTTCATTGTTTTGCCTTGTTTTGTTTCCTTTTATAATTAGTTGATTGTAAGTCCTTTGGTAACAATTAGAGATACTTGGTTCTTAGACAGTTCTATAAACTGCTCTAAACTTGCAGATTAGGGAAGACTACAAATGTAATCACTAAGGCGTATCCCTTGGCTTTTTAAAATATAATCACTTATCCTGCCCATTTTATACTATTCAAGAATAATAGAATTACCAGAATCACATCTGGATCCCACTCTTCCTGTCAAGGAGCACAGAATAAGTGGGATTGTCCCATTTTATTCACACACTTGTTTTATTTATTAAAGAGATTTCTTCCCCTCCCCTTCTCACAACAATAATGTGAAAGTAGATTAGGTTGAGAAGCAATGTGGTGCTCAAGGCTACCTAGTCATCATTACAGCTGGGTGGGAATTTAAAGTTAACCCCTGTACTTTTAACATGTCACACTGGCTGCCAAAAGATTATGGAAAACACTCTTCTCTTAACAGATCCTGAATAGGATGCAAAATACATAACCATGCTTCTCTCTTATGATGGAGATTATTACTGTCCTGTTAGCTAGTCTTCTGCATCCTGCCCATGTCATATGTGTTTCACTTGGTTCACTTGTCAAGCAGATCTGCCTTCCAGTTTGCTATACGTATTGTTCTCTAGTCCAAACAATCCTGAGTAGTTGTACGTATATATGGGATTGCACTCTTCCTGTGTTATTATATTGAAGAAGCCTGGACTAATGAACAAAATACATCCTGTCTGTTGGTTCTGCAGCCTTCCATCTTTCACACAGAAACACCACTGATATTTAAAAAGAAAAGAAAAAGTGTATTTCACAAGACGGTTCCAACTTACAAACATATTTATTCAGCGTGGTGTGGTGTATGCATATTAGGAAGTTCCTGCCTATTGATATCAGGCAGGTGCCTTCACTGTAATTTTTTATACATAAAAATATATAAATGCCTCTTTAAATACTTTTTAAAAAAACAGATTCAGTGCATCAACAGCTTATTTCGTATAGGCTTCTTTTTTCTAAAGCCACATGCAAATTTTATAAGAACTAACATTGGTCTGTTTATTTGTTTGTTTTAAGCTACTTCTGCAAAAATGGGTCTCGTTGAAACGAAGTTAGCTATCATTCCTGGTGCAGGTATGAAATCTTCTCATAGTGATATACGGTAATAAGCTTCGGTTGTTATATGTGTCTTTGGTTTTGTTGGCAAATTAAACCTTTTTAAAATTAAAATGTATTTCTTTTAATATCCTTTGAAACACATCAAAACTATCTCTGGAGTGTTAAAGAAGGTTTTAGAAATCAGCTTACATTTTACACAGAAACGGTTTGGTCACCTCGTAGGATGACCTATGTTGGGAGAAAGACAGGGAATATGTGTCCCTGTTAATTTTCCTCTGCCTCTCAGCAGCTTTTGATACAACTAGGGTATCTTTCTGGAGCAGTTAGCTGAGTTAGGGCTGGGTGGTACTGCTTTGTGGTGGTTCCGGTCCTACTTAGATGGTCATTTCCAGAGGGTGATGCTTAGGAGGTGCTGTTCGGCCCCAGGATAAGTTCAGTTTTTATCACACATTTTTCTAACATCCCCATTGCGCAGATTCAAACTGCTGACCTTCCGATCGGCAAGCCCAAGAGGCTCTGGTTTAGACCACAGCACCACCCGCTCCCATAAGATGTTGTAGAATGTAGATGAAAATTATTTATATTTAAATCAGTTTTAGGGGGAGGGAGAACTAGTTTTTGAAGTGAGGGATGGAAATTCCCTAGAGAGAGATGATCAGTGGAATCCTGGGCATGTAAGTACTTCTCAAGGTTCTGTGTTTTTCTGATTATTATTTCCTTTGGCTGCATTGATGTCCATTACTGGTGGCTAATAGTTGCCAGTATTAAAAGTGTGGTGTCAGCTGCTTTATAGAATGACTGACTATTTTCATCTTACTATAGTTTGAGGAAGCATTAAGTCAGTTATAATCCTGTTTAGCTTTATTGGCTAAGTGTGAGTGAGTGTGTGTGTGCGTTGTGTGTGTGTGCGCGCGCGCTTCTGTTGTTGATATATATATATATAGTTACCAACATGAGTGACCAAACTGTGGGAAGCAGTGGAAGACAGGAGTGCCTGGCGTGCTCTGTTCCATGGGGTCACAAAGAGGCGGACACGACTAAACAACAACATGTGTGTGTGTGTGTGTGTGTGTGTGTAGAAAAAATTGGAAACATTTCTCTTCTCCCTACTACAACTGAAGTGTGTGGCATTTACCTTTAACAACATGACTGATGAAGAGTTTGAGATCTTAATTTTTCATTTTCAGATAATTATCAAATTGAAGTTTGCATGTTTCTATGCAACTAACTGCAGATTCTGGCATCAGAATCTGTGATTTATATAAGGGCTTATTTTTGCAATAAAACATTTCTCAGCTTTGCCGGTCTGCTGAATACTTAGTTTTGTTTGAATTTAAAATATTAGGTAATAATTATTTTATGTTTCTTTTTTTAAATAAATAGCCTCAAGGGAAATGGTTAATAGTGTAGAAAGCAGATGTTTGAACAGCCACCCTGGTTTCCAAGTAATTAAACTAAGTATGCACATTGTTAATAGAAACAGGTGGATTAGTTCTGCTTCTGTAAATTACAGAGAACTGTGGTTTGTACATCCTTTTTTTAAAGAAGAAGTTAAAATAAGACTTAATTCAAATGAATCTCTTTGTAATTTGCTTGATAAATATTTCTAGAGCTGATGCATCAGAGACACAATATGAATATTGGAGAACAATGTTAAAATCCTGGTTTTCAAAGTCCTAATCTAATGCATAGTATTTTGATCTGTCACTTGGTACGTGTAGATATGAGTTGTAGTTTGTAAGTGAGAAACTGTTAATCTGTAAATGCTGCTGGCCTTCTGGCAAGAAGGACATCTGGCAATATATATTTCCTTTTCCAAACTCTTGCCTGCACTGTGGTTAGAGTAGGTAGGATACAGCAGAAGTCTTCATGTACTACTCCTAAACCAAATGTGAAATAATTTAGCCTCTGTGATGGGAAGCAATTGGTGGAAACCACATTTGGAGACTTGCTGGTAAGCCAAGGTAATATTTGTGAAATCCTGATTATGAAGCTTTTGTTAGATTAACCCCTACATCTGAAGGAGGGTTTATTTGTACACTTTTGAGTGTGTAAAAAGTAAAGTGAAACATTTTTCAAACTTCGGTGTCCTTATATGTATATTAGTAAATGCCAAGTTTTTGAGTAAAGTAAGAATAGCTAGTAGGACTTGTTTCTGGTTCAGTTATATCAGCAGCATCTCTTAAATGATATGTGATTCCTTAATGTTTGCAGATCTGTCATTATGGACAAATGCCTGTGTTCATATTATTCACCATGCTATTCCCACAGATGTCTTTAGAACAGTGGCCTTAATTATTTTTTTCTAAAACTTCTTCTCGGTTTAATAAAGTAAAGCAATTTTTGTGCTTTTTAAAAAATGGGTTTAGTTTGACTCCAAAATTGGATTACAGAATAGAAAAATATTTTAAACAAGTTACTGTCCCTAAAAGTAAAATTTTGAATCATTGGTTTTTGAGGCTGTGTATTGGAATGTGAAAATAGTATAAAATAGCTTTTTCTAAGTGATCAATTAGAATAGAAAGCTTTTGTGTGTGTGTGTGGTTCAACTGTTGCTTACAGGATGCTAGTATTCTGCTACATGAAGACTTTCAGCTAATCTATTCTCACAGGATGATTTTCCATTCTTTCCCCACCCCATTGAAAGTAGGTCACTGGTTTGGGGCGCTGATCCAAGCTATGAGATTTATTTGGTGGTCAAAACACACAGTCATAGAAATAATGATGCACTGGCAGCAAGGCCACTTCTTATTTCATGAACATAACACCAAGTGCCCTAGAAATAATTTAACCATTGGCCTGTTACTAATTGCAGTCCATCACTGCTACATGTCTGGAAATAGTCTTGTTAGCTGATTATATTCCAGCCTTGTATACTCTACATAGGGTATTTGAATCTTATGAAAGAATCATTCTTATGGCAGCTTATGAAAACCAGCTAGCTGCTCGATTAGACCAAAATTATTGTTAGTGATGCATAATATTTATCCTCTCACTATATTTATCTTGGGAAAGTTTTCTTGATGCTTTTTTAAATGTATAGATGCAGTGGTTGGATACCCATAAATTACACAATACTGTATTGAACAAAACATAACCCACCTTGTGGAATTTCCTTGAGTTCCTCACCACTCATTGTATTAATTAGCATGGTACATATCAAGAGGTGGATTTAGAGCAGCAGCACTGGTTCCACTGCTTTGGGTGCCAAGGCTAGGGGGCATCGCAACCATGACATAGTGGTACTATGAGTAGAAGACATACAATATGTTGTTTATTCCATAGCTATGAATTTCTTAGTTGTACTCTTTACTTGAATTATAGCTTGTACTGCTTTAACTTTTGATTTATTTCTGAATACAGTGGTACCTTGGTTTACAACCATAATCCGTTCTGGAGGTCCGTTTGTAAACCAAAACAGGTTGTAACCCAAGGCACGCTTTTGCCAGTGGGGCCTCCAAAAAAATGTGTTCGTAATCCCCCCCAAAATGGGTTGTATGTTGCAAACCGGGACAGGTACTTCCGGGTTTGACGTGTTTGTAATCCAAAACGTATGCAAACCAAGACGTTTGCAAACCAAGGTACCACTGTAGCTGTTTTTAGTTGTATGCCCTACTGTGCTTTTCTTCTTAATGTGCCTTAACTTCTGGTCAGGATTAGATTTAGGTTTACTTTCATGGAGAATAATTTGAGGTGCTTAAAAACTGTTCATATATGTATTTGGTGAAAATTAGCATGGTGGAGCCTAGACTTGTGAAAAACTGAGT
Source organism: Lacerta agilis (assembly GCF_009819535.1). NCBI lineage: Eukaryota > Metazoa > Chordata > Lepidosauria > Squamata > Lacertidae > Lacerta > Lacerta agilis. The sequence continues at coordinate 50,095,574 of NC_046322.1, forward strand.
GCCCAGATGCCCATATCTTCCTACATACATAAAAGCGTAAGGCTTCTCTTAGACCAGAGTGGCTGGGGAGTGGTTAACCAGTGGCTTTCCATTTGTTGCTGAATTACAACACTGTCGCCCCAGCCAACATGGCCAGTGCTCAGGAGTGATAGGATTGTGGTTCAGCAATAGCTGGAGGGACACATGTTAGCCACCCTGCTCTAAAAAATCTGTAATCTGCCTACTCTAGGACCTTCCAGTGTCAGTACAAACTCTGCAGTGACTGCAAGATTATAAACCTTGCTAAACGATTTGCCACAATCTGGGCTGGGAGTGCATTCATCAGAACTCCTACCTGAGAACTGCCATGGAGGTGCTACAGGAACTGGAAGAATGTGGGACTGGCCTAGTCTGCAAAAGTGCTTTCTGCTCTGTAGGGGGAAAAGGAATGAAAAGGAGAGAGGAGTTTGCAGCATGCTTGGTACCAGTTTCCAAGCCACAAGTGAATATTATGGGTTTTTTGGTCCTGTTTCCCCAACCTGCGCTGTTCTGGGAGGAAGGAAAGAAGTTTAAAAAGGTGAGAAAGTTGAGGGATGTTGGGGTAAATATTTGACTAATTGGCTGGGCCAGTTACAGTTAAAAGATTATTCTCCACCTCCATTTTTCTTGAGATGGAACTAAACAGTAATATTCCCTCAACCTCTAAATGGCAATGGTGCAGAGGACTTGAATGTCCACTGCTTCTTTTATTTCCATACTGACTTATCCTAATTGACTATTTATTTAGTGGATTAAGAATTAGTGGAAACCTAAATTGTCATGCTGAGGCAAGAGAAATGTTTGCCACAATTGGAAACTTGCACTTTTATATTTTAAAATAAAGTAGCATTGTTTTAAAGAAATACAGCCTTCTTATTCTATTCAATAATGTCACACTATAAAAAAATAAAAAATAATAACAGTAATCATCTGCAGTATCTTGATGGATTGTCTATTCTAAGTAGTTACTTTATATACTGGGTGTAACTTCCTTTATTTTGTTTGTGGTTGGCAGGAAGTACACACATTTTGTACATTATCATTGCAGAACATCCTGCAGTCTACACTATCAGATTGTGCTTGATTGAAGCTGATATGGCTCTTTAGAAGGCTTACTAGCCTGTTGCTTAATAATAACTAGAATTCGCACCTTTATCTGTTGGGCCAAATACCAGCTTCTGTGTTTCTTGATGAGAGAGCTGCTTATTGTATTAAAAGTGAATAGGTGAATTAATCCATAGAGATATACTCTGATACCACACCAGCGTCTTTGTGTTTCGTTTGCTTTTTTAAAAAATAAAATAAACCTGTGCTAGGATGTTGATTGCTGGGTAGTTGTAACCTGATAGAAGTGCTGGGCATTGCCATTCCACACATATAGGGAGATTCAAGAATGAGGCTAGGAGATTTTGTGGCTAAAGATTCCATTGACTTGAGCCTCTATTTGAATGCTGATTTGCTTCTGGTTGGTGTCATAGGGGCGTCTTGCCCATTTTGTTGGATACTTCTTCGTTGTTTAGACTGAGAGCATAGACAGAATCCTTGAAGAGGTGAAGCATATCCTGTGTGTACTCAGGCCATGAGGCAGGTCTTCTGAACCTGTGGAGTTTGCTTTGAACCAGGTTCAAATGATGTGTAACATCACCAATGATTTCTGTACTTAAAATTCCTCCCCTTGGAAATTTCAAGAATTATTATGCATTCCGTTCTAGGGAAGCCTCCTTCCATTGTAAATATATATTGTTTCCAGTAATATAAAGGCTCATTTACCATTTTGACAGAACAACATGATTTTCAACTTGTTGTTCCTGTATAGGTAACAGTGGTCTAGGACTGCAAGCTGCACCTGTTTCACAGATTTTTGTATATTTTAAGTATTTTTGGAAATCTGAGAGCAGGTACCTATTGGCTGGTGAAAGTGGACAGGTGAAGTTTGGCCAGTTGAGTGTAATGTGTAGCTGGGTTCCTTTTAATTATTGTAAGCCATTCTGATAACCCTTATAGTGGCTGATGTGGGATATAAATGTTTGTTAGTGGCAATACTTGGTTAAGCTAAATTACTGAAGATCTCTTGTTTTTCCTAAACCACAGGAGGGACGCAAAGGCTACCACGTACAATTGGAGTGTCTTTGGCAAAAGAACTGATCTTTTCTGCACGTGTAGTTGATGGTGAAGAAGCAAAATCAATAGGATTGGTCAGCCACGCCGTGGAACAGAATGACGCAGGAGATGCTGCTTATAGAAAGGCGTTATCTCTGGCAAGAGAATTTTTACCTCAGGTACAATCCAAATTAAGAGAGTTGTTTAAATGATCAGTTACTTTTCATTGAAGTGGAGTGGAGAAAAGAACTGGGGAAAAGCTAAAAACGTGATTGCTACAAACTATACTTAAATACCATAATTATTAAACAAATAGAAGCCAAACACCATATTTATCAGTTCCTCGTGGTACTACTTGAGAACTATCTTAAGCATTTCCTCCTTCTGCCATTATTATCACTGTGTTTTAAATCCATATATATTTTTGTTTGTTGTAACTTTTACAAAGATTAATTAAGGCTAAATTTTAAAGATTACTGTTATGTTTAAACCTTCCATGCATGTTATCCATGCCTAGCCGTGTTTGTTTCTATGAGGCTGTCAGTAGAACAGGGCATTCCTTTATTGAATTCTCACCATGGCAATTTTTTTGTTATTTCTTTGTCTCTAGAATTTCCTATTCAGTTTTCCAAACTAAAATCTACAGATTCTCTGCATGAACAAAAAGTATTGAACAGGCACTTTGTAATTGGAGGCTCAAATTCTAAACACAAGCAAATTCCATTAACTGATGGGATTTGTATGCATGTAAATGTGTTTAGGTATGTAGCTTTACATATTCTTTAAAAAATGTATTTTATACATATTTATAATGAATTGTCTATTTCGTTACTTTCTGGTCTTGCTGTACAGAATGGCATTGTGGTTGAAAATTCTTCTATAATTCACATGACTCAAGAGAGCACATTTTAAGATTCCTCTGGATTATCAGTTTTGCTATATCTACTGGTTGTTTTCCACCAGATACATCCCATTCACAATTCAAATCATGGTAGTTGCTCTTTACATCACCTTAGTAATGCTTTGCCAATGCTGAAAGCAAAGTAAAGTGTTCATTTAATAGTATACCAACATTTCCCAGTTTCTTCTGTTTGTCCAATTCGGTCCTAACCTGTTTTGATCCTTGGCTTGTGGTTAGCAAGGAGAGAGCTTAACTACAAGCCGAGGTTAAAAACAGCATGCTAAACCAAACCACTCAGCATGTCATGCGAGTAAAAATTGGATGAGCAAAGTGGCTGCAAGCTTCTCCCTGGGAGTTTGTGTGTTGCAATAGACCATAGTTTGGCTTACCATCATGTGCAAACCAAGCCATTGTTTTCTTTATTTGTCCAACTGTATCAATCAACCAGTGTACTCAAAAGCATTTGTAGAATAACCTGGATCTGTAATGAGTACATCTAACAGCTTTTGTCCCACTGAAACAATCAGTTACACTTGAGTCCGGCTAATGCTGGTTGTCGGAAGTAATTTCCAAATCTGTGGCTTGATTATGCTCTTTCCTGTCTGATAGTGTTTAATGAAACTTTGCTATCGCGGCAAACTTGTGCAATCTACAAAGGCACTCAATGCACCATGCTAGGGTATTTTGAATGCTGAAAGTAACTGAAAATAGGAGGTTATGGCATGGAACATGCCAACTTGGTCAAAGAATAGCTCAGATCATGTATGGAAAGAACACATTGGGGGAAATTATGTGAGACTGATGCTTGAGATTCATAGAATGTTATACACTAAATGTAACTAGAATAAGAAAGATAAGTTACGAGATAATAGAAATGATTAATAACACTTGTAAATTATGAGCTGGTAGAGTCTTTAGTTTTAAAACTAAATAAACTTTCACTTACTTTTTTAAATTTCAGGATATTTATGAAACTTTTCAGAGTAAATAGCCTCACATCTCACCAGCTGTATGATAAAAGCAATTCAAATACAAAATGCAAAACAGTATGTGTTTGCGCTTAACTAGCAGCATAAAATACAGACTAGTCCAGTTTAACAATCCAGATTAAACAAATTAAACACTTGAACAGCAGCAACTTAATTTCCTGCCCTATCTAAACACACGTCAAAATTGAAAAGCCTTCGGAGTCCATCTAAATAAGGAAGGAACCAAACATAAAGCTCCTGGGAGGAATTCCACAGATACCAGGCCACCATACAAAAGGTCCTATCTCTTGTGCCTGCTGATCTAATTTGCAGTGATGACGGGTAGGTTAGCACGTGCCCATCAGATATTTGACTAACAATGAATTGGGGCTCTAAAGTGAACAGGTAACCAATGAACCAAACACTTTGCCTTGTAAAGCCTTCAGCTGGCTGCATTCTATACCAAATGAGGTGTATTTAAAGGTAGCCCCCCATAAAGCACAATACAGTAGTCATGTTTGGAGGTAAGCTGGGCTTGAATATTTGAGGCAAAGTCCCTAGAGTCATTTCCGAAGCTAGTAAAAGGCATTTGCAGTCACCAGCATCCATCAATGGTGCTGAGTCCAGAAGAACTCTGAAGCTGAGTTCATTGGTACCTTGGTAGTCGAACTTGGCGAGCTTGGCTCCCAAACAAAATGGCTCCTGAAAGCCACAAATCCAGAAGTGAGTGTTCCAGTTTGCAAACATTTTTCAGAAACCGAACATCTGACGTGGCTTCCGATTGAGTGCAGGGAGCTCCTGCAGCCAATCGGAAACCACGCCTTGGTTTTCAAACTGTTTTGGGAGTTGAATAGACTCCTGGAATGGATTAAATTTGAGAACCAAGGTACCACTGTACTTGATTTTTCAAAGAGAGTGCAGTCCCATCCAATTGCAACCTCTAGGCCAGTTTTCAAATACTACTAAAGGAGTGTTAAGATATATACCTGTAAAAGAGCACTTCCTTGAACGGCAGACACAACCAGTACGTAGAACTGTTGAGCTTAGGATGCCAAAATTATGAGGTCCCAAACACTTACCCCAAAATGTGCTTGTTTTCTGTGGTGTTTTCCCTGACGTCTAGCAGACTAGTGAAAATATGGCTCTTCTCACAGTAATCAATACTACTATCAGATTATGAGAATGCCATAGTGAGTCATTAAGCTATTTTTATTTTATTACAAATCCTCCTTTGTATGTGGAAAACTTAAATTAAATATATTTTTAATTTTAGGGACCAGTAGCAATGAGAGTTGCAAAACTGGCCATCAATCAAGGAATGGAGGTAAGAGAACATGTTTGTGCCTGCTATCTCAGTTTAGTTATTTAAAACATTTATTTTACCCAGCTCTTCAGCAAAAAAAAAAAAAAAAGGATTGAAGGACAGCTTCCAGATAAATAAAAAGCAAGATGATCTCCGATCTCATGTTTGCAATATAGACATGACACAGAATGAAAGGGGGGGGGAGCAAACTCTGGAATCTTAAAGTTATATTACGGGGTAAAGTAAATGTGACAGAAACCCAATCTGATGTTGGTTAAAGCAGATGGGGGGAAATTGTTTCAAGTGCATTAGTGGTAGGGAAGTATGCCAAACATTTCCTTTGAAACTGCTTCTCCCATCATTTTTCTTTGGTGGGGGTTGCTTATTGTCTCTGACGTCCATTGGAATGGAAGGTTTTGGCGCTTCCTCGCTGCCCACCTTCGCAGCAACTTTAATTCTGACCTGCATACACATACCCTAGCGATTGGCAGCAAATTTTGACATGCAGCTTATCTCACCACTGCATGTTTTCAGCCTTCAGTTTTAACCAGTCCTTTTTGTTGAGGATAACCCAGACTGAAATTCCTGGGTGTCAGAAAAGGTTATTTATGTATGCAACAATTGTGGCCTGTGTTTTGTTAGCCCCCAAATGGAAAGTGAACGGGGTCCCAACTAAAGAGGATTGGCAACTTAAGTTGACAGAATATGCAGAACTTGCAGACTTAATATATAGAACAGGGGTAGGCAACCTAAGGCCCGGTTGTTTAACAGGCCCACAGGTGCCCGTAAACTGAGCCGCCCACTTGGTGAGACCCCACACGCTGCACTAAACCGGCGCAGTGCGGGGACTCGCTTCTGCGGTGCCGCCAATCGTGTCTGCGCAGGCACCGCAAATCTTGGACGCACACGATCCGGCCCACGGAGGAATCTCTGCTGGATTGAGGCGAGGTAAACCTTGCCGACCCCTGATATAGAATAAGAGAGCAAGAAGAACATATATTTAAAGAAGACTGGGAAACATTTATTGAATATATGGAAAGTAACTATACAGCTGAAAACGCTGGCAGCACTAAGATAAATTCAACAGAGTAAATAATTTTTGATGGCTGTAAAAGTGGAAAACTGATTTTGAATGGTTATAGTAAAATTTGCAGGGATGTATGATATGTAAAACGAACCAAGGAAGGAGAAGAAGGGAAGTCATTGGATATTTTAAAGTTTGTAAAAGGTTTATTTGGAAATGTAAAATTGACAATTTAATAAAAACTATTATTAAAAAAATTAAAGAATTAATACCAAGTAGCAGTTTTTTTACGCATTATCTTACCTTTCACAGAAAGTAGTTTTTATTAAATCTAAAATAAAGGCACCTATGAAAAGAACTCTAGTCCAGTCTTTTTGGGATATCATGTTGCGTTGCATAAACACACTTTAATGTGCTCAGCACAGTTATTGGTAAGATTTTATTGAAACCAAACCCCTCAAATTGATTTCCTAAACTGCTTTTTAAATGTCCCTGGGTCTAAATGGAGACTGCTTCTTGTTACATTTCACTGTATTTCACTTACCTTTGTGCAGTACCTGTTCATAAACACTGGACTGCTGGGCTCAGGATTTCATTATATTGTTATAGTAAGGTTACCAGATTTTTTTCAATGATTCCGGGAACACTTATTGTTCGCTATATACATGTGAATGCAATAAAGGTAAAGGTAAAGGTACCCCTGACCGTTAGGTCCAGTCGCGGACGACTCTGGGGTTGTGGCGCTCATCTCGATTTACTGGCCACCTTTTTCTGAGAATTCGTTTTTTAGATGTCTCCAGCAGTGATTATGGTGTACAAATCTTTTTACTTTTCATGTATCGGTTTCATAGGTGGATCTGCTAACCGGTTTAGCAATTGAGGAAGCTTGTTATGCTCAGGTATGTACCTCAAATTTATGCAAAAAAAAACCCAAAATAAAACAAAAACACCCCACCTGTGTCAAAGATTGTATTTCTCCATTTCTAAATGTAAGTAGTTAGTGACTTGCATTTTCATTATCATAGGCCTAATATAAAACTTACTTTTGCCGTTGGTAGTGCTAATGTTTGTTAATGCCGATATGGAAATATCTGTCAAGCATTCAGTATTTTTGTGAGAATAATAGATACATTGTTTATGCATTATGCTGAATGGATGCATCACACACTTAGTGTCTCCCTGTTAAAACAAATGGTAAATATTCCCATAAGTTACTAAAGCTGGGTTGGGCAACATGGTGCACCTCAAATGTTGCTGGACACACTACTTCCATTAGCCCCAGCTAGCATGGTCAGCAGGATTTTCTGGGCCTAGACACCCACCAAATTTGCATGGGCAGCTTTTATTCTCTCTTGCAGGTGGGGTGGAGGCCAAAAATAAATCAAGAGTCACACACAAGTAACAAGCCGTCGGACAGCGTGTATGTAGGGGAAATATTCTGTACTAGAAAAAGCTTAAAGCAGTTGAATTCCTTTCTGATCAAAGGCACAAGAGCCCTACTCTCGCACCATGAAAATTAATGCATTTGGCAGGTTTAATTATTCTGGAGTGCCTGCAAATTCCACCCACATCTGTCAGAAGGGGGAAATGTCATAGTTGTTTTTTGTTCTCCGTGGTGGGAAACGGAACTTTTATCTTACTGCAGAAGGTGCTTCCTATGTAAAATATGACTTGAATCAGACAGAGCGACTTGGAATATAGACCAAGCACAGAGTAACTTGGGCTGCATTCTAAAGTGACAGATACAGTTCTGAATTTTTTTGGCCAGAGCGCACCCCTAGAATATACATTCAGGCTTACTTCAGCCATGAGCTGGAGCTTCTTGGCCAGAGTTCTTCCATTCCATAGCAGTCTGGCATTGTCACCTTCACCATGCATGCAGATTTACCCTCAAATTGAGCTCAGTAATGAGGCTAACTTTTGCTTGTACTGAGTTGAGCCAAAATCAGCTTCTTTTTGGTAAACTCATTCTGTGTCGAGCCTGGGAAATTTCACAGTTGGGTGCGGTATGAAAGTTCTTAACTTTGCAGCAGGTACCAGATTTAGGAATCCATTTCTCAACCTTCGTGCTTATGGCAAAATAAGTGTTTACAATGTTCCTTCGCCAGGATAATCTTAATGTAGAAAGAGCATATTGGAAACTGCTCTCAATGTGCTAGCCCTTCCACTGGTTTAAATCAGCAAAAGAGTGACTACAGAGAATCGTGATTGATTTGTAACAGCTGCGGGTTTCCTTAGCTTTCTGTACAGTATGTATATTATGAATTGAACTTGACAGCTCTAGAGGGTGAAGGTGCATGCAAATGAGACTTAACTTTAAATGTGGGCACTGAGAATGATTTTTGTTCATTCTAGACTATTCCAACAAAAGACAGAATTGAAGGTCTTCTTGCTTTTAAAGAAAAAAGACCCCCTCGCTACAAGGGAGAATAGAAAAAACAACAACACATACGCCTTTAGAAAAACAAATGAAATACACATGCTACAGGAAAGACTTTTCAGCTGGTTTCTTTTTTTGCCTCAGAACCTGGAATATCGCAACCAAGAAAGTAACCGTTAACCACCCATACTTTGATCTATAATGTATTCAGATGCATATTTACCCTTAAAAGTTTCTCAAAACTTCTGTGTGTATTTTCGAGGTCATTGAGTTATACAGCACTTTATTCCATATCTTTGAATTGCATTCCTTATCGGGTAAATATGTTGAATGCCTAATGCAGACAAAGCTTAAGAGAACACCAGATGTACAAGTCTTCTGCTGTTGGAACAAAAAAAATAAAATTCTGCACACCCAAACATGTGAAATGGACTGCATAAAGTTTCTAAATGAATCTTTCGATCACAAATACCATGCTTGTTCTCTACTTGAATGTATAGAGTTAGCTGAATTGATGAGGAAAAGCAACTGGGTGATCAGCTGTTCATATATTCTGTTGGTATATGAAATCCATTTGGAAACTTTATTGTGGTGTTGCACAGTTGTAAAAGGGTGATTTGCTATATTAATACCATTGTGCTAAAGTTCAGCTTTAGTCCAGTTTTAATAATAAAATAGACTGAACTTAGATTTCCTCTCAGAGCTTATTTGAGTGCAACACGACATAGGTCATGAACTGTGGTATTTTCACACCTGATGCCGAATGCACCTTGGAGCTACTTTTTGGCTAGTAGTGTGCATGCATGAATATTGTCAATGTAGAATAAAGAGCCTCATAGAATAATGTTAAAATGTTTGTAAGGACTGTCTTATACACACACAAAAATCACGACCACCATTATAGCCTGATAGTAAACATGTCTACTCTAAAGTTGTCACCAGAAGGTTTGCATAGCGCCATAGCTAAGTGTCTTGTGGAAGCACATTTCAATTGATGTTCTACGTGAAATAAGCTAAGGGGAAAATGGAAAATGTGAAAAGCAGTTCTTTTGCAGCATTGTGGAAATCATTTCTACATTTGGGGTTCTGTTCAACTAAGTCCTACTCAGAATAGACCCATTGCAAATCATTAATCTTTAAACTTATTCATGTCCATTAACTGGTGGGAAAGTTGGCCCATTTCCTGAGATAATCAGAACCCACACTATTTGGTAAATATGAGAATTGGACAGGAATGGCATATTCATTGGAAACGTTTCCTTTAAAAATGTATATCATTAAACCCTATTTAATGTTTACAAATGTATTCCTTGTCATCAAAACCCACAGAAACACCGCTGTATGCATTCTCACATATGACACGGAAAAGTCCAAATACGAAAGGGCTGCCGTGTTTGATCTCTGCTATTTCTAAAGTTGCTCCGCGTTAGATAGTAACTGGTGGTGAAACAATTATCTACAAATATATATTAGAAACGTGCTAAAGACCGTCTTATAATAATGTAACACCCAGCACCCTAAATAGGAAGGTGGCTAAGTTCAAATATATTTAGAACTTAAGGTTCAACGTGGACTGTTTGTATCTCACTTCATAAACGCTGCTGTTGCTGCTAATAAAAAGTCTCAGCTAATGACATCCTTTTTAAAAGTTACTCAATAGCAGCAGGTACAGAACTAGAAATGCCTGCTCAACATCTCTCAATGTTTGGAGCAGTAGAAAAAATATAAAAAATTCTTTCCAGTAGCACCTTAGAGACCAACTAAGTTTGTTCTTGGTATGAGCTTTCGTGTGCATGCACACGAAAGCTCATACCAAGAACAAACTTAGTTGGTTTCTAAGGTGCTACTGGAAGGAATTTTTTAATTATTTTTTATATTGTTTTGACTATGGCAGACCAACACGGCTACCTACCTGTTTGGAGCAGGTCACTTTTCTGTCCTCTCTGAAAAGCTGTAAGAGCTATATCACTTCAGATCTCTTCAGAAGAGTTGTTCCCTAATCTTGGGAGCATGGGGGTGTATTTAGAGCAGGGTCTGACTTAGAGACCGTATATAGGAACTGGGTTAACATGGGGAGAATTTGTATTCAAAGAATATGTGTCCCAGGGCATTGAAGATTTCAAGGGGAATAACTCGCTGCTTGAATTGAGCCAGGAAGCTAACAGCCGGTGCAGTTGCTGTAGAATAGGATGAATTATGTTCCGGCCGCCCTGCATCCAACAGGAGCCGTTAGTGGCATTTTGTGCTAGATGAACGTAGAAGACAATCCAAGCCACGCATAAAGTGCATTGCAGTAGACTGCTCTAGAGGTTATAAAAGCACAGGTAACACCTGCTTCCCAAGGAGGGAAACAGAACCCAAGGGTGCTTTATGCTGCTAATCTTATTCAGAACACTAGTTAAGAGAACTTTCTGTGGATTCAGTTTTATCCTTTTTAACCAGATCAGTTAAACCACTGCCTCCGAGCATTGGTTTAAAACTGTTTGACTGATACCCAACGTTGAATGCTAAGCCTTTAGAGTGAGACTACTACTGCCCCCGTTGTGCAATTCCTACGTTCTAGAATAAGATTTAATTTATTAATATGACTTATTTCAAGTTTTTCAAATAAACTTATGTGGCATTGTCTGCTGTTAATGTAACATGGCATGCATGTGGTTACATTGTAGCTGTATGGTGGTAAAAGCTGATCAATATGAAATGCAAGAGCTCATTAAAATTAACCTTCAACTATATAGCTATATGAACATTGATTATATATGGTACAGTGGGTTTATCATTTTGCTGGCTGATAAATCTGCTAGGAAGATCATTTCATGCGTTGCAGTTTTTAAAGTAAAAACTGGAGCAGTTCCTGGCAGTTAAACAAAGCTCCATATTTTGTTTTGTCTCTAAAAAAATTTGAAATGCTATTCTTAATGTGCAAGTTGTAATTTAATATGATCCTGCACTCAGTTATGCACACTCAAGTACATTCACTTAAGTGGGACTGAGCCTGCCTAATTGATGCAGAAATAATATAAATTCTGTGTGGAATGTCTCTGCTTATTTCATCAAGATTACTGGTAGTTTGTCAAAATATTGACTAGATAAAGTGAAACTTTTGGGCATTGTCTGAACACTTGTGTTTTTAATTATTACTGATTTTAATATAAGGAAATTATTTGTCCATTACATTTATTTTTCTCAGGGGAAATTGCCTTTTTCCGGTACTTAACTACCTCCTGTCCATTTCTTTGTATTTGCTTATTGCCTTTGTTAATTCTGATTGTTGCGGAGTATAAAAAGATTGTAGTACTTACTGAAACTAGTTTCAGAGGAAAAACCACACAGAAAATTCATATTATATTAAAGGGGATGAAATATCAAATTACATTCATATTGATTTATTAGTGGCATTGCTAGCAACCTTTTTCATTAAAAAAAACTCTGTAATTGGAGGAGGTGCTTCTCGTCATAAGAACACATTGCCTGCTTTCTTATTCAGCCACTGGATTTCAGTGTTTCCAGGTCATTGTATTTATTAAATTTTATTTCTGTATTCTCATCTTTTGCCTGTGCACGTCAGACAGTAGTAACTTGTGTATATCTCCCTTTATTTTGGTATCTCATTCACCGTGATGAATAGGTGTGATTAGCCTATTGGCATGAAAATCATGTTTGTAAATGGTACTTCAGACCCAGTGATCCTGTTCTATGAATACAATGCGCTTGGTACTGATTCTCTTCTCGCACATTTGCAGACACTGATCTTGAGACAATTTCAGAGGTGGAGGTTAAATGGGGTGGGGGAGAGTGGCAATTCCTTTGCAGAAGCAGAAGTTACTTGTGATCCTATAGCTGAATCTTTGAGTTCAAGCCATCTCCTTAAAGCAGGCATGTCCAAAGTCCGTTTCGGGAGCCTAATCCAGCCCGCTGGTCAGTTTAATCCAGCCCCTGCGGCAGTTTATTTTGTGGGGTAAAATCCTAAAAAAAACCTCCACAACTTCAGTCCCAAAAAAAGCTCAACAGTTTCAACCCTAAAAATAGTTCAACAACTGTGGGGTAAAATCACAAAAAGCTGAACAATTTCAATCCTAAAAAAGGTCAATAAGTTTGGTTGGCCCTCACGGCCCTTCACTTCATCAAATCTGGCCCTCTTTGAAAAAGTTTGGACACCACTGCCTTAAAGTGAATATTCCCGTAATACATAATTTTATAGTGCATTCTAAAATCCCCCATTGAAATAAATAGTCTCAAGTAGAATCTGCACTAACACTTCTTTTTTGCTGTTCATAAGTTTCTTCAAGTTACAACATGAAATCACAGTCCTGTAACCGTTCCCCTTAATGCATATCTACACATGTTCACAGGTAATTACAGTCAAATCTCGGGTCCCAAACACCTCAATTCTCGTACGTTTCAGCTCCTGAACGCCGAAAACCTAGAACTAAATGCTCCGGTTTTCAAACGTTTTTCGGAACCCGGACATCCGACGCGGCTTCCGCTTGAGTGCAAGAAGCTCTTGCAACCAATCGGAAGCCGCGCCTCAGTTGTCAAACGTTTCGGAAGCCGAACGGTCTTCCGGAACAGATTACGTTCGACAACCAAGGTTTGACTGTATATAATACTTCACCCCAACACATCACAAACTCACACTTGATAACAGACACACAAACATACCAGACAGGACAAAAAGAAGATGGGGGGGGTGCACTTTTCCCCCCAAATTCCGACCGTGAAAAGTTAAAGTGTGGCTTAAATTCTCTACCTTACAAAAAAGTGGCTTTTACGATATCCCTGCTGAAACAGACATACGGTAAAACGGAACAAAAAAAATGTTTTATTGTCGATTCATGAGTTTGAGACTGTTCATTTGCCATTTATGGGTGTGATTGCCTCCGGAATTGTAGCAATTAAAAAGCGATTTTAGCGATTGTACAGTAACTCTTGCGGGCTTGCAAGATCAAAAGGCTTAAATTGGCTTGGAGTTACAATTCTACCAACCGCAGCCTGTAACCCAGTTTTAAGGGAGTGGCTTATATTCGGGTATTGTCCTTTTCTCAGTCCCCCCTTGACTTTTGAAGGTGCAGCTTATTTGTGGGTGTGGCTTATATTTGGGACAATACGGTACCTGGTATATATTTTGCAGAATTGCTGTGAGATGCTGCAATTTAATTGATTCCTCCTTCCAAGATCACCTTGAGCCTTTTGGTCAGGGAGACCACAGTAGTTCCTCCGTACTAAATTGCTCACGCCCAGTATCACCTCCTCAGTGCCCTTCCCTGTCCCCCCTTTAGAGTTTGTGCCCAGAGAGAACAATGTCCCACTGGTTGTCTCTATTCCACCAAGTTCCCATGATGCCCAGTATATCTATGCTCTTTTCTGTGACCAAACACTTTAACTTACCAATATTGACTTGGAGGCTCATTGTGCTGAGTCTGCCTCAGTTTGCAATCTAATCATAAGTGTTTGTGTCTATCCATTCCAATGGGACAGGTTTGGGTAACTGTCCCTGATTACAACTGTTCATAAAAAAACAAACTGGTACAGTCTTGTGGCAATAGTCAAAGGCCGCAAAGGTATGTCAATCAATGATTCAGATTTCTGCATATTGCTTATCTTCATGCAGGTAGCCCACAGCATGTCTGTGAATTTGTAGTTAAAGAATATTCACATTGATTTAAAATTGCATTTTTTAATTCCTTTTGTTCTTTCGTGTTTTGTTGCATTACAACTCGAATTCTATGGAATTCAAACTGTGACACAATCGGATACAATGTATGAGACATAAAATAACCAATTAAAATACAATTAAAACCTTACGACATCTAGCACAGTGCATTCCAGTTGTTAAAACAGGCAGAAAAATCATTAAGTGGTCTGCAAAGACCCTTAGCAATTTTCAAGTGGTCTGTGGCGGTGGGGGGGGGGGGAGTTTGAGAACTGCCGAACTACTGCTGTGTTGGTTTTGAGATTGTTCACTGACTTTGGGGGGGGGGGACATTGCTTTCTAATTAGGCCATGTCTCGTCAGGTATTTGTGCAGAATTGTCTTCTGCAGGGGGAGAAAAAAGCCTTTGTATTTCTTATAATTACAGCATGCTTGTCTGAAAGGTTTCGCAAATGTTCTTTTCGGTAATACTGGTAGGAGATTAAGTAAGAGCTTCTCGCTCACGTTATTGCTCAAGACCTTCAGATGCCATTGTTATGTGCCGAGATTTGATGTCCCATGCATTCCTTTGGCCGCATTCGTTCCTCTGACCTTTATACTCGTTTGGCTCATCGAGCGCTCTTGTAAAAATGCATGTGTTTTCTCTCACACAAATGTCAGGAACCACTTGAACTGCATATTTGATTCCAGCTTTAATGGGAGACATTCCTAATGGACAACAGTAATGCAGCCAAGCCAACTTGGCCACGGTTTTATGTTTACTATGGCAGAAAGTAAGAACTTCAAAGCTCCTTTGTAAGACTTGAAAAGAAGACAAGTTTCTCCTTCATATCATCAAGCTTAATTATTGTCAATAAGCAACAGTTGTCAAGAGCAGCACATCACATGTTTCCAGTTCTGTCTTGGGAAAGGTCAACACACTTTATATATATATATATATTTTATGCAGCCGTGTACTCTGATCACATAACATGTTTTAGAAAGCATTATGCAATATTATGCTCCTGATGAACAACTGCTTGCACAAGAAGTTTTTCATTAGCTTGAATGTTTGTATCCTGGGAATGATTAACTTTGTGACATAACTCACATAAATATGCAAGGCTCGGACAACTTCATACACATGTTTCAGGAATAGCCAAACACTTTTCACTTGGTAGTGTACGTGATTAAAAACTTGTTTTCAGCTTCAGAGGTGAAAATAGGGCAACCCATTTCAGGAAAGAGCAAATATGATTTATTTTTAGGGGTCAAAGTGACACACATGCTTAAAAAAAATGTTGAAAACAGCATTTCCTTGGTTCTGCAAATGTTATCAATTTTCTCCAACAACTCAGATTTTTATTATTCTACTGCCAAACTTAGAAGTAAAAGTGGCTGAAATATATTCAGTGTCAATAATCACTTTTTATATTGGGACAAGTATGCACAAGCATTGGTCAAAACTGGTCAGAGGCTGTGTGTTTGTTACTAGATCTGGCCCTTGATAATGTGAAAGAAAAGCAAAAACTTCTGAATACACTAAAGAACAGACCCTACCTGCTCAAAAGTATCTGGTTTTTAAAAAGAGCAGTTTGGTTGCTCTCAATCATAAGCTGAGCAAGATTAATTCATTACATAAATAAATCCTGATTAGAAATGGTAAGTTTGCTGAACTTTTGCCAGAAACCATCTGACATTTGCTAAAGTATTGTGTTGGAATGCACAATACAGGTGAAACTCGAAAAATTAGAATATTGTGGAAAAGTCCATTTATGTAAGCAATTGTTTTCATTAGCTACTGGAGTTTAATATATGAGATAGACTCATGGCATGCAAAGCGAGATATGTTTGCTTGTTATAATTGTGATTATTATGGCGTGCAGCTGATGAAAACCCTAAAGTTGAAAATTTTAATTTGGGATTCTCACCAGCTGTACGCCATAATCATCACAATTATAACAAATAAAGGCTTGACATACCTCGCTTTGCATGTCATGAGTCTATCTCATATATTAGTTTCACCTTTTAAGTTGAATTACTGAAAGGAATGAACCTTTCCACGATACTCTAATTTTTCGAGTTTCACCTGTACTCCCCCCCCTTTACATGCCGTAGTGTAAAATTTCAGAAACATTTCTATACAGTCAGAAAAGTTTCTATACTGTCAAGAGGTTCTGATATGAGTACAGTTCCTGAATGGTGCAACAATAAAATTGCCAGCGCATTTGCAAACCTAAGCAGGTTCTGGTATGGTTTCAAATTGAATGGGGGACCGTGTGTTGAGAGACGGTTGGACTAAATCAGCCTTGGGGTCCCTTCCAACTCTGTGATTCTTTGAAGTAGAAATACTGCTGGCACCACTACCGAAGTCTCATGTAAAATGTTTTTTATTTATACTGCAGAGCAAGTAGCTTCAAATTTCATACAATAGCAACATAGAAATAGAAGATAACAGTGTTTGAATCTTGGTTAGCTCAATCTATTAGCAGAGGAGGAAGCTATATGCTTCTTAGCTGATTACCCAATCCTTCTTTCACATCTCTCCAGAATACAGTACTGCTTTTAACCTAAAAGAGGTTTTCTGTACTCTCTCCAGCCCAATGTTTGTCTGGTCTGGAAAATGGTCTGCTGCAGCAACTCTCACTAGAGTGAGCAATACATAGTCATGTGGGTTGTCCATAGGAATTAGTGCAGCCCTTTGTGAAAAGGTAAACGACTTGGGTAAGAACTGCAGGATCTGACCTCCATATTCTGCTGGGAGAGGCGGTTTAGGAATGCTACCATATTACCTCATGTGTTCCATTCTGCACGATAAGCTCAGCCAAAAGCAAATAAAAAGCTAAACATTGACTTGGGGAGTGTGTTCTTGGGAACTTGAGCAATGTCTCTTCCTCCATTCCAGTGTAGTAACGGCAGCGAGTGGAAACGAAGGAGATTCTGTTACCGCAATCATATCAATAGTGCTCCTTATTTGCTTTGAACCTACGTGCGGAGCCAGCTAGGCTTTCAGCTGCGATGACGAAATGTCATGCCTTTCTTCCTGGAATAGTATGCAGATAAGAGGCCAACTGGCTATGTTGAGGTTTCAGATGAACTCCACTCAGGCTTTCAAAACAGCGTGTCACAATTTGATCAGGTTTCTTTAGCAACCGGTTCATCACATTTTGTCTTCGGGACAAAAGGAGAGGGGAGAGGGAGCAGTTTGTGCGCTCATTCCTTTGTGGTTTTGCGGTTGTCGGCTCGCAGGATGTGATTGTGGAGACACTTTTACATAATCTCAACACTGTCAGAAGCAGTATGTTTCTGAATTACCGGCTGCTGGGGAACACAAGTGAGGAGAGTGCTGTTGCACTCAGGTGCTGCTTATGGGCTTCTCATAGGAATCTTGCTGGCCGGTATTAGAAGAGGTTTCTTGGTTATAATGGCTATTTGGCCAGATGCAGCAGGTCTCTTGTGTTCACACTGTTGTTGCAATACTCCAACAATGCTGTTTCTGTCCATTGGATCCATATTAAAATCACACCCCTATTTTATGATAATTGTAAAAAAGAGGAAGAAGTGGATTTCGCATTTGAGATTTTTTCCGTAGGCTTTCGGAACTTGCATAATAATAATAATAATTATTATTATTATTATTATTTGTACCCCGCCCATCTGGCTGGATTTCCCCAGCCACTCTGGGCGGCTTCCAACAAAAATCAGATACAAAAATATCACACATTAAAAACTTCCCTGAAAAGGGCTGCCTTCAGGTATTTTCTGAATGTCAGGTAGTTGTTTATCTCCTTGACCTGTGATGGGAGGGCGTTCCACAGGGCGGGCGCCACTACCGAGAAGGCCCTCTGCCTGGTTCCCTGTAGCTTTGCTTCTCGCAGTGAGGGAACCGACAGAAGGCTCTCGGCGCTGGATCTCAGTGTCCGGGCTGAATGATGGGGGTGGAGATGACCAAAGCCGTTTAGGGCTTTAAAGGTCAGCACCAACACTTTGAATTGTGCTCGGAAACGTACTGGGAGCCAATGTAGATCTCTCAGGACCGGTGTTATGTGGTCCCGGCGGCCACTCCCAGTCACCAGTCTAGCTGCCGCATTCTGGATTAATTGCAGTTTCCGGGTCACCTTCAAAGGTAGCCCCACATAGAGCGCATTGCATATGCAACAGCTCTCCATGGTCTGTTCTCCAAGTTCCTTTCAATGTTCTTTCACGCAGCTTATAGGCTGTCCCATTTCATTCTCTCAAGTCAAGTGCAATGCATTTGTTCGGAGATTATTCCACTTGCAGTTTAGAGTCGTCATCAGGAGATAAATGTACTGATGGTTTAGTTACATCCCAACTTTCATCTGAGGAGCTCAAGGCGGTGATTAGTGTTCCCCGCCCCCTCCTCATTTTACCCTCAAAACAACCCTGTGGTGTAGGTTGGGCTGAGAGACAGTGATTGACAAAAGATAACTGCCAAGGACTTCATGGTTGAGTTGGTATTCAAACCTGGGTCTTCCTTGCCCAGCACACTAACCATTGCAACACACTGGCTCTTCACTTGTGTTTGTGCAGCGAGCATCAGAATTGCTGCCTCCTCAAAAGGGGCCTTGAGATGTTTGGGAGTTTGCTGTATAGCACAAATGCAAATCTGAATTATGTGGACGGTTGATTGGAAACAATTTCAAAGAGAGCATAAATCAAAAAGCCCAAGAAAGCAAAGTATTAGTTTTCCAGTTCTCCCATGAAATGGGTACAGTTGATGGATGCTGTCTTCTACAAGTTTGTGTCCCATCCATTTCCATAGCGATCAAACAAGAAACATTTCCAGTAGATTTGACCCAAAGGCTTTTTTTTGCCTGTCTGCTGCTTTCGTTAGTAAATTTCGGTAGTAAAGGCAGTGTTAATGGCTGCGACAGTAGGAGCGCTTTTTTGGACTCCCGAAGAAGTGTGGGTATAGGAATTAATATGTGGATGCAGACTCAGTCCTTAATGATAGTAAGTTCCTAACCTGTCTGGAAGCAACACCATTTAGGGCTTCTAAAGCATGCATAGGATAAGAGATGGAGGAAAATGTAGACCTTAATGATATTAAGGACCTCTCCTTGTAGGCAGCAGTCCCATTGTCATTGAAAGTCAGTCCTCCTAGTCTTTACTTCAAAACTCAACAGGATTTCAGATCTTAATGCCCTTGCAGTTGGTATTTTTGGATGACCTATAGAAGTTGAGTACGTTGCGACTTACTGGTGAGGAAAGATACTTGTCAGTCTTTTATTGCTCTTCAATGTATGGAATCCATTCTTCTGAGCATGATTTTATGAGTAGAAACAGATGGTAATTAGAAAACAAAACCTGAAACACCCCCTCGTTACTATTTTTGTCTCATTATTTAAAAGAATAAAAAAAAAGTTTGAAGTTACTGTACTCTGCAAAACCCCACTGTCAGCACATTTCTTTCTTGGGTTGAAAACAAATCTGTCAGCAATTTACGTTTTCTATGAGTACTTGTGTTTTCTTTCTTTAGATAGTTTCTTTAAATAAAGTGCCTTTGTAATGGAGTCCATTTTTAAGTGTTAAGCGTCAACAAATTGCCATCTGTCTTGTAAAGGCTCTCTGTCATCTTGATGAGGTCAGCACTCTGGTTAATGTCGAGGAGCAGCGACATGAATTAGACTTCAAAGTCTGAATGGCCTGAAACCGACATCTAGAAGATGGATGCAACAGATTTTCAGGCATGCAGCTATGAAAGCCTAAGCAAAGGAAATTGTAGACATTTGAAAATCCTTTACACCCTGTTTTGGTAAAAGCGTTGAACAGTTCTCAGAGTGTTTGATGACAAATTCAGCGGATTATCTATTAGGTACCTAGATGGATGTGTTATATTAAGGCAAGGGTCGGCAAGGCTTACCTGGCACCGATTTAGCGCAAAGAAGTTCAAAGAAGTGTGACTAGCCCAAGGTCACCCAGCAGCTGCAGGTGGAGGAGCGGAGGCGCGAACCCGGTTCACCAGATTACGAGTACCGCTCTTAACCACTGCACCACACCGTTGCAGAGGGGCTGCAATATAAACACAAGGGTGGATTAAATTCATGCTGTTCTCTACTGCGTGTCTGATTGTACGAACTCCTCAAAGTCTCCCATCAAAATAATAGGAGATCATCCATTCCTGCAGTCAGTGAGCCTCCCCTACCCTGGTTCTAAACATCCTTCCACAGCTATTCAGCCAGTAGTTAGGGGAGACTAGTGAAGAAAATTGCACATCAGTGTTTTAAATGTCTGCCCTTCATGTCCTCGGGCATCTGCACTGGTGCCTTACAGCCATTAGTAATATCTGTTTAATGAGCATTTAATACATTGCATCTGCACAATACTTAGCCTGGAA
The DNA here is from genome assembly GCF_009819535.1 of Lacerta agilis. Lineage (NCBI taxonomy): Eukaryota > Metazoa > Chordata > Lepidosauria > Squamata > Lacertidae > Lacerta > Lacerta agilis. Next base: position 50,116,257 of record NC_046322.1, read on the forward strand.
TTGATGTGCCACTAATTTATCATGCAGAAAATTAGAAAGGTTAATTTTCATCACTGCAAGTTCAAATGCTAGAAGACACACACACAAAGAGAGGGGGGGAAATGATTTGCTGTAATCCAGTAATTCATGGGTAGGCAAGCTAAGGCCTGGGGGCCGGATCCGGCCCAATCGCGTTCTACATCCGGCCCACGGACGGACCAGGAATCAGTGTGTTTTTACATGACTACAATGTGTCCTTTTATTTAAAATGCATCTCTGGGTGATTTGTGGGGCTTGCCTGGTGTTTTTACATGAGTAGAATGTGTGCTTTTATTTGAAATGCATCTCTGGGTTATTTGTGGGGCATAGGAATTCATTCATTTATTTTTTCCAAAATATAGTCCGTCCCCCCACAAGGTCTGAGGGGCAGTGGACCGGCCCCCTGCTGAAAACGTTTGCTGACCCCTGCTGTAATCCCAGGAACCAGCAATCTTGGCTCTCACACTGAGCAGGTTGTATCCTCGTGCTCCCCCTTTGCTGTCAGAGAAAAGAGCCCTTATTTGGTGCACAGCTTATTATAATGAAAACACAGAGATGTGTTATAGTTGGACCTTAACCCAAAGTGTCTAGTCTTGCTCGCCGTTTGGAATTCTTGCCTTCTAAAGCAGCAAATAAATACTGGGATATTCGAGATCTCTCGGAGTATTAAAGGCCTTTGCAGTTGGCAAGCTGGCTTACGGCTTGTTTATACTGATGCCTTGCTGAAATCCAAACTGGTCACGTATGGATTGCAGAACTGCTGTCTTTGTAATGGCACTTCATTGCTCCTAATAACTACGGGGACAATAGTACGAAAGAAAGTACTTCACAGTCCTGCTGCTTTGCAGATTTATTCCACCCGTTATTTGTGCCTGTAGCAAGGAGCAGAGAAAGGGAACTGAGCCGTATACATGATTTGGTTGGGAAAGGTGGCATCTTTCTTAAGCACACAGTTTCCAAAGTTGACTGCAAAAAAGACAAGGATCCAAGCAATTATTCTGCCTTCCCCATCTGTTATATATAACATGGAAGAAAGACAGGCACATAGTGGACAATGCAAGATGTGCTGCCCTTCGCCATCGGGTCCCAGCAACCAATCTTGGTCTACTGGAAATCTTAATGGCAGAACTAGCCATGTGATCCTGAGTGGGAAGCCAAACTGACAAATAAAGCTCTAGATGAACAGGTTAAGTCGGTAATGATACACTGGGCAAAGGATTTGGGACATCATATCCAGATGCAGGTGGCGCTGTGGGTTTCACCACTGAGCCTAGGGCTTGCTGATCAGAAGGTCGGTGGTTCGAATCCCCACGACAGGGTGAGCTCCCATTGCTCGGTCCCTGCTCCTGCCAACCTAGCAGTTTGAAAGCACGTCAAAGTGCAAGTAGATAAATAGGTACCACTCCAGCGGGAAGGTAAACGGCGTTTCCGTGCGCTGCTCTGGTTCACCAGAAGCGGCTTTGTCATGCCGTCCACATGACCCGGAAGCTGTACTCCGGCTCCCTCGGCCATTAACGTGAGATGAGCGCCGCAACCCCAGAGTCAGACACGACTGGTCAGGGGTCCCTTTACCTTTACCTTTTTATCCAGATGGTAGATTGGGAAAGGGTATGGAAAACAGATTTGAAATTTACGGCATATTGTGCATTGGGGGGGGGGGGAACTATGAAAATGATGTACCGGTAGTATTTGACCCCCTACTAAGTTGGCAAAAATGCACAGGACAAGTACAAATATCTGCTGGAAATTAAAAGAGGAAGAAGGTACCTTTTATCATACATGGTGGACTTGTAACAAAAGCTTTCTGGGAGATGATATGTAATGAAATGAAAAAGAGTGCTTAAAATAACCTTGTTTTTTAAAAAAAAATAATCAGAAGCTTTTCTATTAGGAATCATAGGTTCCAAAGGAGCAAAAGAGACCTTTTATGTATGCGACAACAGCCACTGGGATTCTACTAGCGCAGAGATGGAAAGAAGAAAGAGTCCCTACCAGAGAGGAATGGCACACTAAGCTATGCCCAGAAGGCAAAACTGACTGGAAAACTGAGAAATCAAGAGGACAATAACTTTATAAAAGAATGGGGGGGGGGATATAAATTATTTAGGAGACACTGTAAGCAGGTGGAAAAATTAGCAGGATTTTGATCACACTTGTAGTGTAACAATCACCATGGACAATATGGTTTGATACAAAAATCGGAGTATAGAAGAATATGCAGTAATACATGGTTAAAAAGATTCGGAGGAATCTCTCTCTCTCTCTCTCTCTCTCTCTCTCTCTCTCTGTGTGTGTGTGTGTGTGTGTAACTTTGTAAAACCAAATAAACTGCCCCCCAAGAAAAAAACAAATAAAGCTCTGGAGGCAGGGCTCATGTTACATAGCCCAGTGGGCTGATGGGGGCACTTTCCCCTCCAATCTGCCCCAGGCCATCTCCTACACAGAAGCCATGCACACTCATTTTGCTTTGAGGGATACATCACGCCTTTCTTATACCATATGCATTTCTCTGCATTATTTTCTGTATTTTTCTTTGAGTGTTTTTGCATACTCATACAACTCCCTGATAACTCATCCTAGGATGTCAGGCTTGTCTTATGTGTTATGGCAACCACTAGGCGCATTGCATTGCACAACCCAGTTGTGTTGCAAAAGCGATCCTTGCCGAGTATTTCGTAATCAGGAAACGTGATGTTGCAGAACTCACTTGCCCTGAAAGTACTCTCTGTTTCTGTATGAGGAACACCATAAAGTACCAGTAAGGCATGTCAGATTGTGTCAGGAAAAACAGGTTATGTTCCTCCGAAATCTTCCACCTAAAGATTTATTTATGAGTGGATTCCTTCCATCCAAGCAGCAGGGCCGATGGTCAACTATATTGTGGAACAACAACAATTTTATTTATTATTTATACCCCTCCCATCTGACTGGGTTGCCCCAGTCACTCTGGGCGGCTTCCAGCCCATATAAAAACATAAACATTTAAAAATTCCCGATACAAGACTGCCTTCAGATGTCTTCTAAAAGTTGTGTAGTTCTTTATCTCCTTGACACCTGATGGAATGATGTTCCACAGGAAAGGTGTCACTGCCGAGAAAGCCCTCTGCCTGCTTCCTTGTAACTTCACTTCTCACAGTGAGGGAACTGCCAGAAGACCCTCAGAGGTTTGGGAGATAAATTGAATGATACGTGTGTTGCCATGAAATGTCATAGGATAAGTGGGGAGCTAATATTCCCATTGGGGAGCATTCTGTACCCTACAGAATGATGTACTAGTATCGTAGATATGTATTATCAGCTAGTTCGGCCTCTTAAAGGTGAAATATCATCTACCAACTTGGACCATCACTCAACCCATTTAGGCTACAATCACAGAGGAAGTGATAAATATACCCTCTTAATTTTGAGATTCCCATACTGTGACATACGGAAAGGCGATGACTTCTCAGGATGCCGTAAATCTGCCCCCAGATGAAAATATACAAATCCCTGATCCCCAAGTATAGTAATCCATCCAACCTGGAGCACAAGAAAAACACACCTAGCAATTGTGAACAAAGGACATTAAAGTGGGCCTTTCCCTCAAGTTAACAGCTTGGCCCTTCTAGCAATCCCCGATGCCTCAGAAGAAAATGAAAACTTTTCTAGACCAGAGTGAACTGCGGGGCGGGGGGGAGTCACACAAACTTTCTGAAAATTTCTACTACTCTTGAATCTGTTCTGGATTTGTTTCCATGTGTGACACTTTTTAGCCTAAAGGGATGAACAGAAACCTATAGTTAGTTTCCAGTTTTAATACTCGATGATTACTTTAACCTAAATAGCTCAGCCCATCTTTTAAGTGTTTTATTTTTAATGCTCATGGTTAAATTCCTGCCACTGATGGTTCAAGGAGCCGGCTTACAAAGGATGAGGTCACTGCCCTATCTAGCCTAGTGCAATAAACTCACTTGTAATGGCCAACCTGACTTATAGACAGAGGTCCATATTGTACAACTTTTTTAGACCCCAGACATGTGTCTTCTGGGATGTGCTCCCAGGTGAGTCACATAACCCGTGCCTCGCTCTCACCCCGAAAACGTCCTTTTTCAGGTTGAAAGTGCTACGCGAGAGCACAGCATCCAAAATGGCAGCTGTGATCTTGTGCTGAAAAATGGGGTGTTCCATTTTTTCCAGGGCACTTGGCAGATACGGAGGTCTTTCCTATTCTTGGTGCCACGTTCCTTTAGCTAGAAGTTCCGAAGATTGAATCTGGAACCTTTTCCATGCAGAGATTATACTCCATCACTAAACTGTAAAAGAAAACAGTTCAACCTCCCAGTTAATCCGGCAGAGATTTCAGCCAGCTTCTGACTATATTCACGGTGCCATAATGCTAAAGGCAGCTCTTCTGAGGCCACCAAGCATAAATGCACAGAAACACAGGTATCAAAGGTATAAGAAAAACAACAGCACTCTTCCAGGAAATTTTGCACATAACCAAACATGACCTCACACCTGATCCTAACATTGCACTCCTCTCTATTTTTTTATTGTTTCCGACTGGCTTCCTTTTTTAATGAGAATTTATTAAAATTTTCTATTAACAGAATACACAAAATACATACACTAAACAAACAACACCAAATAGACACAAACAAAAACAATAAATCCTTGTCTTAATCTTCTTTACAATCTTAATCATAAGACTTCCTCATGTCCTCTCTTCTGCGTTCATTTCTAGTCTTCTTTAGTAACTCCATAACTTTGTAAAATCTACTTTCTTACATCTAAACATCATTAAACCATCATAATCCATTTAACATAACCCACAAATCCTATTTTTAAAATCTATTTCCAATATTAAATTTTTCTTATTATCAAATATACCTTCAAATTACACCTCACTACCTCATATATCCTCTCTTGACTTAACCTCTTTAAACTGTTGCCAGTATTTCCACTGAATCCAATTGTTATGTAAAAAAAACACATATAAATCAAAACCAAAATATTACTTCCATTCTCAAAAACCTAATTTTCCTCCGAGGTCTGGGTGCCGTGGTCAGCCTTTCCTGTCCCAATAAATTCCCCCTTACCCCACCCCTCTCCTGTCCATCTTCCTCCCCTTAGCCTTACCCTTCCCCCCACGGTCTCCCCCCAAACAGTTCACCCATTCCTTCAAATGTTGTTTTCTCTTCTCCAGAATGCAGCAGTCTTCATAACAGCTATTTGTAATGGGTTCGCACACTATCTCTTCTCCAGTCTCTTCTCGCTGTACATTCCATGGATGTTGTTGTTCAATAGCATCTGGGCTCTCACCCCAGATGCTGTCCTTGCTTTTCAAAGCAACAAGGGCCTCCCCCCTCTCACTGGGGAGCCTACCCAGTTCATCTTCCTGTGCACATTCTTCTTCAGAAATTTCCACCGAATCAGCCTTGTGGATATCATGTGGATATTTAATACAAGCTTCCGCAGTAGCCCGTGTTTCCGACTGGCTTCCAAAGATTTGATTGTACATCTTATTGCAGTGTCTAAATTAACCATTGCCAAGCACTGGAGAGCTTAAAACTTGAACTTCGGCTCTAATGGAGAAGTTGACTTGTGAACTTTGGGCAAGAAATGAACACACAATAGACACATTTTGTGCCATATGGTCATACTTTATGTTAGATGCTATGACAAAGGAGTATGGTTTTCAGCCATAGGTGTCCTGCCAGGTTGACCATGGAGAGGGAGGGAGGGAAGCTTCCTTATGTTCTTTAGTTACCTGTGGGGAGGAAGGAAGGAAGGAAGGAAGGAAGGAAGGAAGGAAGGAAGGAAGGAAGGAAGGAAGGGGAAAGAGAAAAGGAAAGGAAAGAGAAAAGAAAAGAGGAGTGGAAAGGAAGGAAGGAAGGAAGGAAGGAAGGAAGGAAGGAAGGAAGGAAGGAAGGAGAAAGAGAAAAGGAAAGGAAAGAGAAAAGAGGAGAGGAGAGGAGAGGAGAGGAGAGGAGAGGAGAGGAGAGGAAAGGAGAGGAAAGGAAAGGAAAGGAAAGGAAAGGAAAGGAAAGGAAAGGAAAGGAAAGGAAAGGAAGACTCCAAAATCCACAGCTGGGCATTGCCTTTATTATGACCATCCAAAATGTTGCAAAATACAAAAAGGAACTCTTCAGCAGGCAAGATATTACACAATGCAGGAGGTGAAGCAAAAAGCAAGAAAAGCACAACCATGCTAAGCCATGAAGTCTGTGTCTATACTCAGTCTCAAAAAGGACATTACAGGGGATGGTATCCATGCTCTCCAACATTCCTTAATGAAAATAGGGACATTTCTCACTCCCCGATGGCTTCGCTGACAAGGGTCATAGGAGCGTGCAAGCCCACTCGCCATGACAAGGTGATGATCCAGCGAGTGAGGGCTGGAATGTAGCCTGCTGTACAAAGGCAAGCATCTCACAACCTTGGGTGTGTCCACTTTTTCCTGCCCACCCCTGACACAGAAGATTGCCCAAGAAGCAATGCAGTTGTCATGCAGTGGGGCAAGGAGAGATCTCCCATCCCTGCCTTAAGTGAAGTGCACAGCTTCCTAGTTAGGCACAAAGCAGAGATTTGATATTCAATTAGCAACAAGCATTTTGAAAGTGAAGGTTAATCTAATTCTTTTTGTGCTGTTGACAGGGAGCCAGATTTTGGGCTTGTCATCTATAACTTTAACCTTGTGGCTTGTAAACCAACATTACTATTTCAATTTAAAAAATGGCGATTGACCGCAAAGCAGTGAACACTCCTTGACTAAAAAACATGTTTTATGGATTGTGGCTTGTGGCCTGGGTGTCTAGGCTTTTATTCATTCTAAATATAATCTCAGTGGTCTTCCGTGTGGTTGTCAGTTGAATAAATAACAGGCAAAAAGGCGCAGAATCAGGATTTACATCTATGAATTAGAGAGGACACCCTCTGAATTACAGGAGAAGAAGTCTATTGAAGAGTTATTCTGGTGTAAAAACAACAACCCCAAAACAAAAATAAGGGATCAAGTTTTGCGCATTGCATGTGGAGATAAAAAGAAATGTCTGTGAAACGGGAACTGATAATTTATTGTATTTGTGCTTTATTTGTTTTCTGCATTTCTACAGATGCTCTTGATAAGGGAGCGGCCCTTGCATGAGCACAGCCTCTGCAACTGAAAACACACAGACTGTGATCTAGAATATCTGCAACTAATTCATTTGTCTTAATATTCCAATGTTTCATTCGATCAGAAAGCACACAGGAGTCCAGAGTACAGTACACAAGTGTATTGTCTGCCCTTACACGTGAGCAGGTTTTTATTTATGTAATTTTTTGTGACAGTACTCACTGGTGGGGATTCCGGGCACCCTGTTGTTGTTTTTTCTGCCAATGGCAGCCGTTTTGTGCTGGCATCCATTGGACCTTTATGAAGATATAGAATCATAGAGTTGGAAAGGACCCCAAGGATCATCTAGTCCAATCGCCTGTAATGCAGGAATCTCAGCTAAAGCATCCATGGCAAATGGCCACCCAACCTTTGCTCCAAAACCTGCAATGAAGGAGAGTCCACCACCTCCTGAGGGAGTCTGTTCCATTGTCAAACAGCTTTTACTGTCAGTAAGTTATTCATGAAGTTTCTTTGGAATTTCCTTTCTTGTAACTTGAATCCATTGGTTCCAGAGGAGGAATAAACAAGTGTGCTCCATCTTCCACGTGACAGCTCTTAAGATAATAATAATAATAATAATAATAATAATAATAATAATAATAATAATAATAATATATTTGTACTCCGCCCATCTGTCTGGGTTTCCCCAGCCACTCTGGGCGGCTTCCAACAGAGATTAAAATACATGAAAAAAATCACACATTAAAAACTTCCCTGAACAGGGCTGCCTTCAGATGTCTTCTGAATGTAAGGTAGTTTTTTATTTCCTTGACATCTGATGGGAGGGTGTTCTACAGGGTGGGCGCCACCACCGAGAAGGCCCTCTGCCTGGTTCCCTATAGCTTTGCTTCTCGCAGTGAGGGAACTGCCAGAAGGCTCTCGGCGTTGGACCTCAGTGTCCGGGCAGAACGATGGGGGTGGAGACGCTCCTTCAGGTATACTGGACCAAGGCCATTTAGGGCTTTAAAGGTCAACACCAACACTTTGAATTGTGCTCAGAAACGTACTGGGAGCCAATGTAGGTCTTTCAGGACCAGTGTTATATGGTCTTGGCGGCTGCCCCCAGTCACCTGTCTAGCTGCCGCATTCTGGATTAGTTGTAATTTCCGGGTCACCTTCAAAGGTAGCCCCATGTAGAGCGCATTTCAGTAGTCCAAGCGGGAGATAACCAGAGCATGCACCACTCTGGCGAAACTGTCCGTGGGCAGGTAGGGTCTCAGCCTGCGTACCAGATGGAGCTGGTAGATAGCTGCCCTGGACACAGATTGGACCTGCGCCTCCATGGACAGCTGTGAGTCCAAAATGACTCCCAGGCTGCACACTTGGTCCTTCAGGAACACAGTTACCCCATTCAGGACCAGGGAGTCCTCCACACCAGCCCACCCCCTGTCCCCCAAGAACAGTACTTCTGTCTTGTCAGGATTCAACCCCAATCTATTAACCGCCATCCATCCTCCAATCGCCTCCAAGCACTCACACAGGACCTTCGCTGCCTTCACTGGTTCCGATTTAAAAGAGAGGCAGAGCTGGGTATTGTCTGCATATTGATGGACACCCAGCCCAAACCCCAAACCCAAACCCAAAGATATTTGAAGATGGCTACTGGCACCTCATTGAATTGCAGTACTGTTAAGTTGGAAGAGACCCAAAGGATCATTTAGTGCAACTCCCTGCACTGCATACATGTAAGCTCAATTTAAATTGATTGGGGTATTATTTTATGCAGACAACATGTTTATATCATTTGAACACAGCTGGAAGCGGTCTAAAACACTTGTGACAAGAGGAAGTGTCGGTCAGTGGCCAATTAATGTATGTTGGCCAACCAGCTTTTAAAAACTTCTCTTGCTAGGCTGGTTTGCCCAGACCATATATTTCTGAATCGTGTTTTTTACTCTGAAGAAGGCTGCTTTCTTTCAAATGCTGAATCTCAACATTTGAAAGAAAGCAGCCTTCTTGTGAGTAAAAAGCATGATTCAAAAATATATGGTCTGGGCAAACCAGTATACATGGTACAAGTTTTCCAAGCCAGTCCCTTCAAGCACTGGTGATGTGTGTGTGTGTGGGGGGGGATAACCTTAGGCAGACTGCTCTGTCCAACCCTCTGGATTCTCCCCAAGCCATCTCCTTCATGAGCTCCTCTTGCTTGCCCCACTGGGAGATGCAGAAGTATCTGTGTGTAACTTCCGCATGGGGTAGTTGAAGTGGATCAGAGTGGAGGGGCAATATTTTTGCATGAACTCCATGTAGCCGAAAGTGGTGGAATGAATAAAGAGCACGTGAAGAAGTCAACAGGAAGGAAGGCACTCCTGAAATCAGGTGCTGGGTCTTTGAGAAAGCTATTCCAAGAAGGTTTACAGCAGGCACCCCCAAAATCAGCCCTCCAGATGTTTTGGGACTACAATCCCCATCATCCCTGACCACTGGTCCTGTTAGCTAAGGATGATGGGAGTTGTAGTCCCAAAACATCTGGAGGACTGAGTTTGGCAATGCCTGGTTTACAATCTCTCTCTCTCTCTCTCTCTCTCTCTCTCTCTCTCTCTCTCTCTCTCTCTCTCTCTCTCTCTCTCTGTGTGTGTGTGTTGTGTCTCCCCCCCCCCCGACAACTCCTGTGTCTGATTAGTCACTGTGAGAACACAATGCTGACTAGATGGGTCTTGATTTTCACAACAGGGCTCCCACACCCTCCAAGTGTCCCTATTTTCCAGGCACAGTCCCAGATTTACAGAAGCCATCCCAGTTTCTGATTTGATCCTAGAATGTTCTGCTTTTCCTTAGGACATCCCTACTTTCATTGGAGAAATGTCAGAGTTATGTGACTCTCGAGCCAAGGAGATAAGTAACTATACAACCTGTAGAAGACATCTGAAGGCAGCCCAGTATAGGGAAGTTTTTTTTTTTAAAAAAGTTTAATGTTCTATTGTGTTTTTATATATATGTTGGAAGCTGTCCAGAGTGGCTGGAATAACCCAGTCAGATGGGCAGGGTATAAATAATAAAATTATTATTACAATGGTATAGGACATCCCTATTTTCATCTGAGAAGTGTTGTAGGGCATGGGCTCCTCTGTTGTGCTCCTCTGTAGTCCTATTTCTAGTAAAACAATGGACTGAGAGATGTAGAAAGGGACCCCTGGATAGTTAAGTCCAGTCAAAGGTGACTATGGGGTTGCGGTGCTCATCTCACTTTCCAGTTCATGTGGCCAGCATGACTAAACCACTTCTGGTCCAACGGAACACCATGACAGAAACCAGAACGCATGGAAATGCCGTTTACCTTCCCGCCACAGTGGTACCTATTTATCTACTTGCACAACTGGCATGCTTTCGAACTGCTACGTTGGCGGGAGCTGGGACAAAGCAACGGGAGCTCACTCTGTTGGAGGGATTCAAAATGACAACCTCCTGATCAGCAAGCCCAAGAGGCTCAGTGGTTTAGACCACAGCTCCACCTGTGTCCCAAATAAACAAGCACACAATCACTGATAGGTCCACCCGCCATTGTGAGGCTCAAAGCCATGAAGATGATGCCTCCCCAGCTGTTGCCATTGGCTGTGGGTTTCTTGTGATGTCACAAAAGCACTTGGCAGCTGAGTGGCAGGCCAAGGGGAAAGACCTTTTCTATTTCCAGCAGGACACACCTGACAATGGATGTGACATTCAACACTGCCTAGGTTTCTTCCACTTTGAGGAGGCAACAGCACCACTCGCTAAGTGATGTAAGGTGAGGCAGATCTGGGCCATAAGAAGAGGGGTGCTCTTTGCCACCTCTTGTACTCTGTGTCGAAACACGAAGAGACAATTTTGGTTCTCATCTGTCGTGAATTAGGTTAATGTTTGCTCCGTGAATTAGGTCATGCAGGCTGATAAATGCTGCGGTATCAAAAATGGCACCAATCATAACCTTAGCTGTCTCTCAGCCCTTCAGGCAACTTGCTGCAGAGCCCCAGCAAGTTTTCCGGGCTTCGTTTCATTAACTGGGACAGGCGAGATCTTTCATAACGTACGTAAAAAGGCATGTGGTTAATTGTAACAATAATCAGGCAGCAAAGCACTTCAGCGTTATTATATAAACTATGTTACATCAGCTTGTTGATAGCTCGGTTTAGATGGGGTTTTACGCGGTGAATAGAAACGACGCTCAGAATTGTTCTCATTACAGTCAGCTACAAGCACAAAAATAGCAAGAGCTGACAAAGTCTTTATTGCACAATAGAAATGTTATCACTCTGTAAAATCCCGATCTGCAAGCCATTTGCACAGGAATATCTGGGCCAGAGCCAAGCCAATCTTCTTGACTTCAATAGGACTGGCTCCCATTCAGATACTTTCCCTTAGCTCTTTGGAAGCCTTGCACAGAATTTCCCCCTCTCCCCTACCTCCTTAAAAAAATGATAAAAAAATAACTATATCAAATTCCATGTTTGCTGTGTTAGAGCTTTGTTTGAAGTTGTCAGATGACACAATATCTGTGTCGATTGTGTTCCAAGTTTCTATTTTTGGACAGTTGGCAAATCTTTCGCCAGACGTAGGTGTGGTGAATTTTCAAGGAAGCGTGAGAGTTCTGCTTTTATTTAAACAGCTTTAGGTTTCGTAACAGAGAACTTTCAACTCGCTTTAAAGGTCTGGCTGCTTTAGGGTTGTGTTGTGTGGTGGTGTTTTTCTTCTTCTTTATTGCTGGGAGGGTTATGCAACACGTTTTGCGAAAAAGGGCAGTGACTCATTATTACCACCTCATTTTTTAATCCTTTCACTTACATAACTCTTCTTCAATTGAAAAGAAGAAAAAAGTTTATGTTTCAGACATGATAATTTTTTATTTTTTATTTCTACAAATGATACTAAGAAGCATACTTTTTTGCATATAAGTTTTGAATTTCTATGTATTTTTCTTAGCTGAGCTGTATTTTGTTGAGTCATTTTGGCTTCTTGTTTCAGAGACTTCTTGCTGTCAGGAGTGCTAAAGTTAAGCAGCAGAACCAAGACTTCCAGATATCCCTATTTTTGGCATACACAGCACCAATTGCAGCTACAAGTACCCACAGAAATAATGGTCTTCCTGTGTTTCTTCATTTGCAGTTGCTGGCATTACAGTTCTAATTGCTAGCCATTTGGGGCCTGTCAACAAATTTGGGATTTTGAGAATGTGTCATGGGTACCCCGGCACACCCTGGTTGCATCCATGCCTCCGCTGCTGCCCTGACCGACAGGCAAAGAGACACACATGTTCTTTACTTTTCCATGGGTTTGGGTAAAAGTCAGATCCAACAAAATTGAACACATTGGTTTGAACGTACATAGTGGCAGACTTTGGGCTTTCAAATTTCAGGGGTGCCCTGTGCGACACCCAAATTTGGCCCACCCACCCTACCACTCTCCTTCCATTCTCCGTCATTGTTGTGGCATCTCTTGCAGCATCCTGTTGGCTCAGCACCCGATGCGGGCAAACCAGTCACATCCCCCTATGTCCACCTCTGATTTGAATGACCCCCAAAATCTGATGCTTGTTAGCAATGCCACAGACACATCAATGCAAGGCACGAATCCTCATGATTTTAAAATAGGTTAAAGGTTGCATATGATTGGATGGTGGTTTCTCAGAAATCCATAAGGGTTTCGTGGAGGTCCATAAGGATTTGTCTTTTGTGCCATGAAAAGCACCAGATCTGTGCTTTGTGTGCATGAGTCAATGGAGATAGATGTGATCCATGTGATCCAGGTTTGCAGTTTCAAGTGGATGTCTTTTACTGGATCCAGCCTGCATGTGTGTGTTCAGCACTTTCTCCTCTCTGCCACCCCCAATCACTCTGATTTCCTCTCCCCAGTTTCTCAGATTGCTCCCCTTTGGCTCCTGCCTACTAGGTTGTTCCACTTTCTGCTCAGCTTCCAAACTAAGTCTTGGAGAGTGTATAAAACGGAAATCTCTTCCCACTTCCTCTGCCAACTCTATGTACTTTCAAGGAGGCTGGTGTCAAGCTTCAGGCAATCGCCCCCCGGTGGCAGTAGATAAATAGAACAAAGAAAAATGAGTCTTCTTACCAGTTAGAAACTTTAATAATCACAGCAAGAGAACAAAGAACCCATCTCCTAGAAATGACAGTGCTCCCAATTAAAGATCCTACCCCCTTATGTCCCTATTAATCCACGTCACTTCTACATCTTGTAATCTGAGTTCGTACCCTCAGTGCATTGTGTGCTTTCAGTTCTGCCACTTTCTCAGCTCTTCTTGACCTTGGGCAGAGTGGAGGAATGCTTTCCAGAGACTGTGAATCTGTTAACCCTCTCTCTCCCAGTGTTTCTTCTCCTAGCTGTTCCCCACCCAGTATTTCCCAGCTTCTGCCTTCTGAACAATGTCCCTCTGCAAACCACTGTTCCAAATCTATACTGTCCTCCTGCTCCTGGGAAGATTCAGGATCTGGAGCAGAAGGAGGGGGAGGGGGAGGTTCCCACCATTCCTCCTCAGTGCAGCCTTCCCTCAGTACAGTCCCTGACAGCTAGGAAGGCAGGGCCAGCCCTACAATAAAGTAAAATGAGGCAGCTGCCTCAGGCAGCAGATGCTGAGGTGCCAGGAGTGGCTGAAGATGTGCGTGCCATGAGCCCTTCCCTGTCCAACCCCACCTCAAGTCTGTGGTCCTCAAGTACAGTAGAAGATACTGCCCTTTCGCCTGTCAGATTCAACTGCTAATCCAGATGGCTTCTGGTTGTGCCTTGGGAGAGGGACACCATCCTGTCCTTCACTTTAGGCAGCAAAATGTCTTGAACTGGCCCTGGGGGAAGGTAAGCTACCACCTCATGATGAAAGGAGCTATCAATGTCGTGGTGGGGTCGGAGAGTTCACAGGCACCCAATTGTTAGGATTTTATATATCCTCAGCTGCTACAGCTTGCTATTGTGATTAGTATAAATCACATGAGTGCCTGAGAGAGAGTGTGGGAACAGAAGACTATCTTATCTCTTCCGCCTAAGTGTTGTTATTGTAAATTTTAGTTTCACTTCTGCATTGTCACAGTTTGTAGCTTGTTCTGCAAGAGGTTGAAGAACACAGACATGGAAAATGGATTCTCTGTATATAGACTAAATAAACGTAGTTTAGATCTACGGATGTTTCCTTCTTGCTGCATGATGCTAGAAGACTTGTGTGCTCTTCTCATAAGAGAAGGGTCGCAGATTTAAGGCATTCTGGACTGAAGGTACATGCCAGCCAGAGAGAGCCATTGGGAAGATGCTCAGGGGTCTTGGAGTTCGCCGTCTCACAAGAGAGCGCCATTCCCAACACCAATTAAGTCCAATTAAGTGTCAAGGGCACTTACTGGGGCTACAAGGGCAATGTTAGAATTAAGAACTCTTCTGAAAACAATAAAAGAAGATTCTGAAACACATAGCAGCGTTCATCATCCTGGTGCCTTCTAGTTGCTTTGGTCTACAACTTCCATAAACCCCTGCTAGCACACCAACACTGTGTGGGATTGAGGGGAGTTGTAGCCCAAAACATTTGAAGGGCACTAGGTGGCAACGTGGTGTTTTGGATTACTGTGACTTGAGTGGCTCCATGTCTGTGTATTTATACTCCATCCTGTTCTGAAGGCCTAGGGTTAATAACACATGGCAGTTTAGGGAAGTTTTTAATGTTTGATTTTTTATTGTGTTTTTAATATTCTGTTGGAAGCAGTCCAGAGTTGCTGGGGAAACCCAGGCAGATGGGTGGGGTATTATTAACAACAACAACAACAACAACAACAACAACAACAACAACAACATTTTCCTTCTCACTAGATAACCACTGTTTAAATATGATTTTTATTAAATTTTCTGTTTTACAATTTCAGATAAACATTCCACATACTTAAGATATCAATGACTCCCCTTCTTGGGACCTCACTTATTTTCCATTTTGGGGCTAACGAAACACAGGCTGCAGTTGTTGCATACATAAATAACCTTTTCTGACACCTGGGAATTTAAGTCTGAATTATCCCCAACAGAAAGGACTCTGATTTTGGGGGGGAAATAATTATAAACTTTTTTTTCAATTCGTTATAAATCATTTCCCAATACCCTTTTACCCTTTTACATGTCCACCACATATGAAAGAATGTTCCCTCCACCTCTTTACACATCCAGCACTTATCTGATTCTGCCTCGTAAATCTTAGCAAGCCTACTTGGAGTTAAATACCATCTGCGAGATAATCACTTTTATATCTATTTCACAGACCCAGAAACATCACCCACAAACCAGAGGCCACCCATTAGGTCTGTGGTTGAGTCAAGCTTTGAATCCAAGTGCCTTTTGCAAGGAACCATAACCAGCCCACACAAATCTGGGATTAGGGAATTCTTATGCCTGAAATCATTGGCAAAATATTCACTTTCACTCCTCCACCACCTTTCCTTTTAGATGCTATCAGGTCAGGCAAGTACTAAGCTTGCTTTGCAGTGACCCAGACCCAGTCAACATGTTGCAAATACTCCTTGTTGTATGGCAAGGAGACAGGGACATTTTTTGCTTGGGGCTTGAGGCAACGCGCCCTGATAAAATTACAGACTTTTATCAAGACATTCTTGATGACACTTGGTGAACAGGAGGTCATCTCTATTTGCATCGTTTCTTAGAATCCTGTCTAGTTTGGTCCAGGTTTTAATAGAGCTCAGATAAGGCAGCAGATAAGCTACAGCTGGAATGTTGGTTTCTGTGTTTCATTCATTAGGTATTACATAAACTCAATGGAACCCGTGCAGAAGAACCTCACATTTTTCTACGCACGTAGGCAGAAGCAGTCTTGAGCACCCCGCAGGCTTCCCAGCCTGTTTGAACCCGAATGTAAACTGGTTTAGCCGGTCACATGCAAGAAATGCTTGGGTCATGAACCACATGTAACTGTTAGATGGGGTTGGTGCACACCAATGAGTAAAAGTCTCTGGGGAGCCATGCACTGTCATCATAACTGCATGAAGTGCTTAAAGGAGGGCTCTGTTTGAGAGAGTTTGAAGTTTGAGAGACTTTGAAGTTCGGAAACTTCAGCTAGTGCAGAATTCAGCGGCCAGGATGCTCACCAGAATAAGACAGTTTGAGCATTTTACACTGATCTTGGTCCGACTGCACTGGCTACGAATTAGTTTCCAGGCCCGATTCAAAGTACTGGTTTTGACCTATAAAGCCTTTAATGGCACAGGACCACAATACCTCAAGGACCTCCTCTTTCCATATGAACCTACCCAGACTCTAAGATTTTCTTCTGAGTCCCTTCTTCGCGTGCCTCCTCCTCCAGGGGTCCGGAGGGTGGCAACACAAGAACAGGGCCTTCTTTGCAGTGGCTCCCCATCTGTGGAATGCTCTCCTCAGGGAAGTCTGCCTGGCACCTTCATATACACCTTTAGGTGCCAGGCAAAAACGTTACTTTTTAACCAGACTTTTGGTTGATCTGATTGACATCCTATGCATTTAAAATGTGGCTGTTTTTTTGGGGGGGGTGTTATTGGGTTGTTGTTTTTATTTTGATTCTATATATTGTGGTTTTTATGTTGATATTGTTCCATGAACCGCCCTGTGACCTCCGGGTATAGGGTGGTATATGAATGAATGAATGAATGAATGAATGAATGAATGAATACTGTTCAGTCCAGTTTAACATCCAGATAAAGGGTTGCATTCAACATAACGCTAAATGGATTGTTACATGAGTGCAGGAATTCCTCCTTGCTCCAAGAACACTGCTGAACAGGAAAGGGTGTCCCACCCAATTTTTGGCAAATCGTCCTTCTCTTGACATCTTCAACAACATCCCATGGTGTTGAGGATGGTCTCCTGACATTCTGGGGATGGGGGGGGGAGGAAGGAGGAGAGGAGAAATCATAGAATCATAGAGTTGGAAGAGACCACAAGGGCCATCCAGTCCAACCCCCTGCCAAGCAGGAAACACCATCAAAGCATTCCTGACAGATGGCTGTCAAGCCTCCGCTTAAAGACCTCCAAAGAAGGAGACTCCACCACACTCCTTGGCAGCAAATTCCACTGTCAAACAGCTCTTACTGTCAGGAAGTCCTTCCTAATGTTTAAGTGGAATCTTCTTTCTTGCGGTTTGAATCCATTGCCCCATGTCCGCTTCTCTGGAGTAGCAGAAAGCAACCTTTCTGCAGCCAAAAGTGGAGATCTGGGTGCAGAAGCAGGAAACTGTATGCGATCTCGATGCATATCCAGATGCAGATTCTGCCCATTCTGGGGCAACCAAATGCAAATGAATTGGTGTGACAACTGCTGGATAGCTATCATTGGCTACAGCGTTTAAACACTAGAAAGAAAGAGTTAGGCTGCTTACACAATGACACATCTGTGGCACAAACGTGTAGTTTTTCTTGACCCAGAATTGTTCCTGCTCGTCTTCAACATGTCGCTTTCAATCCAGATTGATTCTAGCTGCTGCTGACCCCCAGGATGGGTGGGGTTATGTGATATGCATTTGCACCCCACCCCCAATTGTGTTATCCATGCCTTTTCCTCATGCTTCAGATGAATGAAAAAGGAAGAGATGATTGTAATCTTGGTATATGCCTACCTACTATGTCAGTAGACAGGTGTAGTAGTAGTAGTAGTAGTAACAACAACAACAGTTTATTTATACCCCACCCATCTGGCTGGGTTTCCCTGATCTCTGCTTTCTGCCTCTGAGCTTTCTGTACTACTACTGCTAATAATAATAATAATAATAATAATAATAATAATAATAATAATAATAATAATAATAATTCATTTCTACCCTGCCCATCTGGCTGGGTCTCCCCAGCCACTCTGGACAGCTTTCAACAGAACATTAAAAACAGAATAAAACTTCAAACATTAAAAACTTCCCTAAACAGGGATGCCTTCAGGTGTCTTCTAAAAGTCAGTTGTTTATTTCCTTGACATCTGACGGGAGGGCGATCCACAGCGTGGGCGCCACCACCGAGAAGGCCCTCTGCCTGGTTCCCTGTAACCTCAATTCTCTCAGTGAGGGAACAGCCAGAAGGCCCTCGGAGCTGGACCTCAGTGTCCGGGCAGAACGATAGGGGTGGAGACGCTCCTTCAGGTAGAAACACAAACTCTCCCATTGCCAGAACTGCCTACATCTTGTCTTCGAACAGACCCACTGCAGAACCAATCTGCAATCAGTTTTATTTTTGAAAGGAAACCTGTTTCTCAATAAACATTTTTCATGGGGTGGGGGAAGCAATAGATCTAGATTGTTTGTGAGCTACGGAGAAAAAATAGGCACTTTGTCTGCGTTGATTCTAGAATAGAAGTTAATATGTATTTAGCCCAGCTAGAAATTTAATAAATAAGAATAGTGAAATAAATAACTGGCCGTGGAAATGAACATTATCGCTGACAACACAGCTGTCAGAATACAAGGATGCTATAGCCTTCCTTCCATACATAGGGATACTTTGAATTGAGAAATATAAAGTTAGACTGATCTTCTTTCACAAAATTTAACTGGACAGAGCCTCATTTAACACAGTGGATCTTAACTCTCCATAAATATGTATAAAGAGAACAACTTAGCCTACTATATTTAATACGGGAGCGACTTGATTATACAGTATACCGAAAGCTATTAGGCTTCTTGATCATGTTAGAAAGTCAATACTCATATTTGCATAACATTTTCCATTTATGGCTTTAGTTCATGGGAACCGAAAAGAAAAGCCATTTCAAGCCCTCTTGAGAATGTCACAAACAAGAAAACACTCGCATATAAAATGTTTGAAATATTTTTCTCCAAAAGCCAGACGTAGTAGCAATTAAGCTAGGATAATTAAAGGAACAGTGCTAATTTTAGTGGAAATTAACAGCGCATTTCTCCAGGCAGTCAATCATGGAGCTCAATTGTCTCTTTATATTATGCAAATATGATACACGTTAGTCAAACATAAGTGGTTGAAGGCTCACATAGCCAAACGCCTCTCGAGAAAGAGACATATAATGAAGAGTTTGCATTGTTGTTAATTCAAATTAATCCTACAAAGGCAGTGCAGGCAGAGGAGACAGAGGGAGTCCCATGTGCTCTAGCTATATATTTATTGATTGGTCATTTACTGGAAGCCAAGTGTTTGTTCAGTATAATTGTACAGCTAATAGCCTTGGCTAAGCCAAGCAAAAATCGTCAACTGTTCTCTTATGTATGGTACAGAGTGATTGCATGCACTGAGGGTGAGAGAGTCCTGTGATTTGCATTTTATTATTTGCGTTTTATATTGTGTAATATATTACAAATATATCTTTGTAATATATTATAGACTGGAATTCAGGACCTACCATTTTTAACCCAACAGCCACAGGTAACCTATTGCTCCTGTTGTTATCACCATGATTAATGCAGTGGTGCCTTGGGATGCGGGTGGCGCTGTGGGTTAAACCACAGAGCCTAGAGCTTGCCGACCAGAAGGTCGGCGGTTCAAATCCCCGCGACGGGGTGAGCTCCTGTTGCTCGGTCCCTGCTCCTGCCCACCTAGCAGTTCGAAAGCACTTTAAAGTGCAAGGTACCGCTCTGGTGGGAAGGTAAACGGCGTTTCCGTGTGCTGCTCTGGTTTGCCAGAAGCGGCTTAGTCATGCTAGCCACATGACCCGGAAGCTGTACGCCGGCTCCCTCGGCCAGTAACGCGAGATGAGCGCCGCAACCCCAGAGTCATCCGTGACTGGACCTAATGGTCAGGGGTCACTTTACCACTGTAATTGCATTCAATGGAATGGTAACATGTTTTATTCTGTTTTTAATCTGTTGGGAGCTGCCCAGAGTGGCTGGGGAAACCCAGCCAGATGGGCAGGGTATGTATGTATGTAGGTAGGTACCTGTATGTATGTATGTACCGTATATTGCGGCGTATAAGACGACTGGGCGTATAAGACGATATACTCAACCACAGATTTTCCACCCGGCGTATAAGACGACCCCTGACTTTTGAGAAGATTTTCCTGGATTAAAAAGTAGTCTTATACGCCAGAATATACTGTATGTATGTATGTATGTATGTATGTATGTATGTATGTATAAATAAATAAATAAATAAGTAAATTATTATTATTATTATTATTATTATTATTATTATTATGTTAACCACCTTTTGGTACACATTATGATATGGCAGTGGAGGCAGTGGAGGATAGGCGTGCCTGGCGTGCTCTGGTCCATGGGGTCACGAAGAGTCGGACACGACTGAACGACTGAACAACAACAACAACATGATATAAAATACTATTTATAAGATTTCTAAATAGTTAACGTGTTCAGGTAGGTTATTGTGTAAAATTAAACCAAATCAAATAAAGACCGCCAGTAGTGATGTTAATATATATACTGTATATGTACTGATAAATATATATATTGACAATAAATTTATACTGTAAACTGCCCTGTGATCCTCAGATGAAGCTCAGTATATTAATTTAATAAATCAATAAATAACGGACCAGGATATGTACAAAATATTAAAATAAGTTATCACTCGAGATACCGTTCCCAAAAGATTTTGTATTCCAAAAGCTTTCTGATATTATATTTCCAACACCCTGCATAATCAGGTAAAGTGAAAGGCATGGCAAATTTTGGGAAGGAGCAGGCAGAGAACCTTATCCAAAAATACATTTGAGTAAATGACAATCTCAAAGGCCAAGAAAAGAAGGAAGGGCACTGTCCAAGTAACTTAACATGAGCTGGAGCTAAAGATCGCAGGGACGGTTCAGACATGAATCCTAAGCAATGATTTTGCTGTGCTCACTTGCACTCCCCTCTCACCACCATGTGCAGTTATAGCCCTGTCCTGATTTGAGGCAATCCACAAATTGCCGCTTCATAAAGCAAATTATTATTTGCAATTGCACTCCAAGTAGGACTGGAGAACCAAGAAGGGAAGAAGGAATCGAAAGGTACACAAGTCTAGAAGATCCTGCCAAACCCAGTCATTCATTCATTCGTTCGTTCAATATCCCACCCTTCATTCCAAAGGAGCCCAAGGGCAGCAAAAACACATAAAAACCATCTAAAAACAGTTCCAGTACAGATGCAAACTGGGAAAGAGCTCTACAACAGTCTCATGGAAAAAAGAAGTTCTTCAGTAGGCACCAAGAAGACAATGAGGGAATCCCAAGAAGTAGGTGACACAACATAGAAGACCCACCCACTTCCAAAACTCAGGTTATGGCCACTTCAGGTTGTGTGACTTCAGGTTGCGCACTGCACAGAACCCGGAAGTAATGGAACAGGTCACTTCCAGGTTTCAGCGCCCGCGCATGTGCAGAAACGCATCACGCACGTGCGCAGAGGCAGTGGCACGGGTTGTGAACACGCCTCCCGCACGGATGGCGTTCGCAACCCGAGCGTCCACTGTATTGTGCTGAATGGATTACTAGGGGTCTTTGCCCCCTTATAAAATATTTGAGGGGGCTGGGACTCCAAACGTTGATGGACATTGCCATTCAAATGGTGTGTGTCTGCCATGTCATGTGAATGATTATGTGGGGCAGGGCTTACTTACCCCCCCCCCCAATATTTTATTCAAGCTGGCACCCCTGCCAAGCTGTATAGGGCTTCAACAGCAAAACCAAGGATTTTGGTTATAACATTGAATTAGCAGTGTGGGAGAGACTATGGACAATAGACGTGACAACAGACATTAAAATTGATAGCACGTTACCTTTCAAAGGAGAATTATATGAAAATGATGTATCATTGGTATTTATCTCCTAGAAATTAGCTAAGATCTATAAATAAAATTCCAAAACATGTTGGAAATGCAAAGAAAAAGTGGGTACTTTTTATCACATGTGGTGGTCATGTAAGATGATAAGGCTTCTGGGAAATGATACATAATGAACTGAAAAAAATGCAGAAAATAACTTTTCCTAAGAAAGCAGAAGCTTTTCTTTTAGGTATTATAGGACCAGAGATCCCAAAGGACCAGACAAAACAATTTATGTACGCGACCACGGCTGTGCGGATTCAGTTAGCCCAGAAATGGAAAGAAGGTACAACTCCAACCAAAGAAAAGTGGCAGACAAAATTGATGAGCTATGCCGAGATGGCAAAACTTACAGGAAGAATTAGAAACCAGGAAGAGGAGGTCTTTGATAAAGAATGGGGAAACTTTATACTTTATTTGAAAAGCTATTGTAAACAATTACATACATTGGTAGGATTGACCGAAAACTTGTAGTAAAAAGGTGAACTATGGATTGACAAAGGATTGACAAGAATAGAGTTATGAAAGAGATGCAGAGGGGGGAAATCATTCAATTAAGAACCACAGTGGGTGCAGGAGGGAAGTCAAAGGGGATTATATGTCTATGTATTTAATTCGTGTGTTTGCGTAAAATAGAAAATGCAAAAATAAAATTTATAATAAACACCAAACCCAGCACCTTGAACCATCAGCCAGTTCAGTTCCTTCAGCAGTGGCATAACATGGTGGCAATATCCTGCCACAGAGATCAGTCAAGCCTCCCCATCTTGAACTTGCTACAGTTTCTGGGCTAACCTCAAGGGCAGCCCCGCATGGAGTATACTGCAGTAATCCAACCTGGCCATTATCAGTGCGTGGATTACAGTGGCCACAAACTGCCATAGCTGTCCCAACAACCTGAGCTGGCAGAAGGTAAAAGGTAAGATAAAGGACCCCTGGACGGTTAAGTCCAGTCAAAGGCAACAATGAGGTTGTGGTGCTCATCTCGCTTTCAGGCCGAGGGAGCCGGTGTTTGTCCACAGACAGCTTTCTGGGTCATGTGGCCAGCATGACTAAACTGCTTCCGGCACAACGGAACACCATGACAGAAACCAGAGCACACAGAAATGCCATTTATATTCTCGCCACAGTGGTACCTATTTATCTACTTGCACTGGCGTGCTTTTGAACTGCTAGATTGGCAGGAGCTGGGACAGAGCAACGGGAGCTCACCTTGTCATAGGGATCCGAACCGCTAGCCTTCTTATTGGGAAGCCCAAAAGTCTCGGTGGTTTAGACCACAGCGCCACCTGCTTCCTGAATAAACAAGCACACAGTCACTGATAGGTCCACCTGCCATTGTGATGCTCAAAGCAATGAAGATGATGCCTCCCCAGCTGTTGCCATTGGCTGTGGGTTTCTTGTGATGTCACAAAACACTTGGCAACTGAGTGGATATAAAGGCAGGCCAAGGGGAATGGAAATTTCTATTTGCTTTCTATTTCCAGCAGGTCACATCTGGCAATGGATGTGACATTCAGCACTGCCCAGGTTTCTTTCACTTGGAGGTGGCAAACTGGTGAATGGAAGGAGGCAATCCTCTGGCAGTGGGATGCTAGGGAGCATAAGGCAAGTTTGCTTGCTTGAAGGCTGCTGGTATCTGTGGTTGGAAGCTGGCTGATGTCTCATGATGGACCTAAGAGAAGCTGGCAGATGTTGGTGGATGGAAGCCAGTGGCATTTGGATTCAGAAGTTGGTGGAGGCTACAAGGGTAAAGCAGACTGAT
Organism: Lacerta agilis; assembly: GCF_009819535.1. NCBI lineage: Eukaryota > Metazoa > Chordata > Lepidosauria > Squamata > Lacertidae > Lacerta > Lacerta agilis. The sequence continues at coordinate 50,139,889 of NC_046322.1, forward strand.
GTTTGTGGATGATGGCTGATGGAAGTTCACCTTTGGAAGACAGTCAACAGAAGCCAGTGGATATTTGTGGATTGAAGCCAGGGCACGAACGTGAATGGATGTCATGTTTTTGGATGTCGGCTGCTATATGTTTGTGTGAGTAAATGGGAGGTTTCAAATGTGGTTGAGGCAGAATGGTGTTTGCATGTGCTCAAATGTGATGGGTGAAAGGTAAGATATTCATGAATAGATGGAACCCATGGGAGGGGGGATATTGGTTTCATGGACTCAGAGAATCAGGGGTTCGAGTTTGGGAGGGACCATGAGTATCATCTAACCCAACCCCTTACAATGCAGGAATCTTTTGCCAAATGTGGGGCTCAGACCCACTGGCATGCTTCCAAACTGATAGGTTTGCAGGAGCTGGGACAGAGCTACGGGAACTCACCCCGTCGTGGGGATTCGAACCGCCGACCTTCCAATCGGCAAGCCCAAGAGGCTCAGTGGTTTAGATCACAGCGCCACCCGCATCCCACTTTGACTAGAGATATCACCTCATTGACAAGAGGAACCCATCCCAATTCTACCATGGATAATTATATACTAAACAAGACCCTACAGCTGAAAGGAAGATTTTGTAACGGAAAGCAGCTGGCATGTTTCAGACAAGAGGAAGGGACTTGTTTTGGGGAGGTTTCAAAAGTATTTCTGAGAGACTCCCTAGAAAACACGGACTCCAGTTGAGCCACGATCTCATTTTGCAATGTCAAGTTGAGCTTGGAAGGATGGAAATCCCACAGATTTTCTCTTAACAGGGAATGGTTTTTTGTGTTCTTTTTTTTTTTACATTTACGTGCCTTTTATTGAATATAAAACGTTTTATAGAAAAATATTTTCAATCCCCCATCTTAATTTCTTTACTGTATCACTAATACAGTTTTTTTTAAGTACACCCATAACTTTTTTTTAAGTTGTGCAGCAAGTGAAACTGAACATGCTGCTCACATGTATTTGACGTCACATCACCCCTTCCAAATTGTGGACATAAATTAACCTTGCATTAAATGACTGCGGAGCTTTCGGGGAAGGGGGGGCTGTGAATGTGCCCCCAGGCCTTAGAAGCCAACCAACACGTCTCTTTTCCTCAGCCCTTTGAACTTTTGTTCAAAGTTTGAAGGCCGCTCACTGACAAGTGATTTGTTTCCATTAGAACATGCCTCCTTCCAGCCGTCCGTGACCATCTTGTACTTAGGGCTTTATAAGCAGCACGTCTCAACATTCCTAAAATCCCAGGGAGGATCTGAAAATAGAAAAAAGAAATGAGCATTTAAATGAAAAGCAACGGCCCTTAAATAGAGCTGCCAGGTTTTGAGGCAAGATAGTGACTCTTTCCCCCTCCTTCTCGCTTCCCCCCCCCACCTCCCCCGGGGTCGTAAGTCGCTTTTTCCAGAATACAGTGCAAAGCCACCGAGATTTGCATTCCCTCTTCTATTTATAGGAGCCTCTTTTAAAACGAAACAGGTGTCAAGTTGAATGAGACTGAAGCAGGCTTACATGTCCTATATGGCTGGAAAAGCAAGAGCCGGGGTGTGTGAGAGAGGAAACAGGGCGACTTGGGTGACTGGCAGATCGGTTGCTGAATGGAGCGAGCAGCCGAATGGGGGGAAAGAAAAGCTGAGCTGTTTCTTTGACGGGCTTCGGCCATCTTTAATTCAATCGATTTAGGAGAATTTAATGACAGGGAAAGGGACCAGCTGGCTTTCCCTGCAGAATTAAATCCTCCAAAGATCAAGAGAGAGAGAAAGTGAGAGTTAACCGTGCAATGCAAATCCCCTTTGGGTGGAGAGCTGCATTGGGCAGAGGGGCAGCCCTGGCAACCTCCGCCGGCTCAACCCCATTGCCAGCAGAGTGATGTCAGTGCCAATCCACCAGCACAGAGCTCCCCGCTTCCACCCACTGAACAGGCAGGTAGGAGTGATGTTGTCTGGGACCCTGCCAGTGGGAACCATTTGAAAGCCCTGGAATGGGGCATTCAATGGGCCGGTGGGAAGGGCAAGGGTCCAGATAACGGGTCGATTATTTGCTTTGGATAGTGTCATGCTTCCCCCAAAACAGCAGGTTAGTAGTCTGGGGGTGTTCCTGGGTGTATCTGCCTCATTAGCCAGGAATGCCTTCTACCATAGTTGCCTTTGACTGGAATTAACTGTCCAGGGGTCCTTTACCTTTAACTTTACCTATCTCTAGGGAGAAGGCAGTCCAGTCGGTAAGAGAGTCTGATGTCCAGAAATTCAGATAGATCTTGACCACAGTCATTGTTTATTTATTGCGATAGGGAGATTAAAAAGGTAAAGGGACCCCTGACCATTAGGTCCAGTCGTGTCCGACTCTGGGGTTGCGGCGCTCATCTTGCTTTACTGGCCGAGGGAGCCGGCGTACAGCTTCCAGGTCATGTGGCCAGCATGACAAAGACGCTTCTGGCATTCCAGAGCAGCGAACAGAAATGCCGTTTACCTTCCTGCCAGAGCGGTACCTATTTATCTACTTGCACGTTGACGTGCTTTCGAACTGCTAGGTGGGCAGGAGCTGGGACCGAGCAACGGGAGCTCACCCCGTCGCAGGGATTCGAACTGCCGACCTTCTGATCACCTGCGTCCCCGATAGGGAGATTAGCAAGTGTCATTTTAGCACTGTTTTGGATCACTTCTAATGGATGCTCTTCAGTATCTTCCAAACTTCAGTGAGAGTTGACTATTGTAAACGCCATTCAGGAGCCCCCTGGGAGAGGCTACTGCCAGTAGAAATGGCAGGTGAGTGTGGGCCCGGGTTTTGAGGGTTGGGCCCTAGGTCACATGACTGAGCAGAAGAGGGTGTGTTGTGTCCCGTCCTCAGCTCTCTGCCACAATGTCCCTTTGTGGTGCAAGTTGTACAGGTTTCATTTGCCCCAGATGAGCTGCAGTGAGCGACTTCATTCTGATGGATCTAGGAAAGCCCAGGATCGGTCAAATCCAAACTCTCTTATCCTGCTGGATCTTGGGTTTGGATTGTGTTGTAAGTTAGTGTTGTTGCCTCTGTATTAAATAAATACAGAGAGATTTTTAACAGTGATACTAGGGATGTGGCTTGATTTTGGATGAAATTGTCATCATCATCACTTTATGCCTCGGTGTGTATGGCTTTTCTGCACATACCCTTTAGTTTGTCCCAACAGATTTTCCTTATTTTATTACTCATCAGCAACCATAGTCTGTCTTATTAAGGCATCTTTTTCTTAGTGCCTGTGTGTGGGTGTGGATGGGTGTTTATGCAAACACCCTGGTCTGTTCCAAGCGATTTTTTTATTTTTTCAAAAATTATAATCAGCCTAGCCATAGTCGACCTTATTAAGTTGTTGTTAATTTTAATACTATTTCTTCTTAGTGTCTCTGTGTCTATATGTCTGGCTGACCCATCTGAACCTTAGCTGAACTGAAGTGAAAGTGACTGTCATACATCAGCTCGACTGGTGACTCAGAGCGGCCACCAAGACCATATAACACTGGTCCTGAAAGACCTACATTGGCTCCCAGTATGTTTCCAAGCACAATTCAAAGTGTTGGTGCTGATCTTTGAAGCCCTAAATGGCCTCCGCCCAGTAGACCTGAAGGAGCATCTCCACCCCCATCGTTCAGCCTGAGGTCCACCTCTGAGGGTCTTCTGTCGGTTGCCTCATTGCAAGAAGTGAAGTTACAGGGAACCAGGCAGAGGGCCTTCTTGGTAGTGGCACCCACCCTGTGGAACACCCTCCCAACAGATGTCAATGAGATCTGAAGGAGAAGACATCTGAAGGTATAAGAAGGGTTTTTTAATGTTTAATGTTTTATTATGTTTTTGTATATGCTGGAAGCCACCCAGAGTGGCTGGGACAACCCAGTCAGATGGGCGGGGTATACATAATAAAATTATTCTTATTTTTCACCCAGTGTGAAAGGGATTGCCATGCAGGTTGCTTATGGAAAGGGTAGGCCAAAACTGATGCTATTTTTACAGAAAATGTGTGAGGGGAGCACTCTGCTTTGTGTGTGGTGTCTACCATATTGAAAGTACACCAATCAAAGAATGAAAATGGTTTATTGAATATTTACAGATAAAAAACAGATAAAACACTGGCAGGAATATTGTAATAACCTTCGGTTTCGTAAGAGTGTATATTTAAAGAAGATGAATAAAAAAAAAATAAGTTAATTTGGATATGCGGAAGATACTAAAAGCAAATTTAAGGAACCGCAGAAAGAGGGGGAATGATCTCCAGTTTTGAAATGTTAAAATGAAGTGCCTCCAATTGCCAATATTGGTTCCTCTGGCAAAGACTGGCCGGCGACTGCTTGCCAACCATGTATGCTTGATAAATTGGAGCCCTGCCATAATGTCTCTGAAGTTTCACCAGCTTCCATCTGCAATAATCATATGGGCATCATGACCACAGTTGCACATTTGATCCTGTGATATATCTGACCACTGTTCCTTAAATCCCTTTTAGAGGTGGCAGCCTGGCAGCGAATCTTCCTGTGGAAAAGATGTCAGGCAGATGAACCTGAGTCACCCGGTATCGCTCACTGCCAGAGAGTCTCACGTTGCAGCCGTTCCTCCTCGAGGCTGCAATCATGCGCCCATCAGCCAAAGGGAAAGAATATAGTGAGCAAATCAGAAGGAAGCAGCATGGGTTATTTGGAAGTCTGTCCAGAATGCCAGTTTGGGCTGTTCTGGCTGTCCTCAAGTACCCCAAGCTGTGTGCAAACTTAGAGTTGTTGGTTGTCATTCTCTTTCTCATACAATTGCATACAATTCCGGGATAATCAGGTACCCATCGAATACTTTCCGGTAGCTTTTAGTGTGATACCCCTCAACCTCCCTAGGAGCCAGTGTGGTGTAGTGGTTAAGAGCGGTAGACTTGTAATCTGGTGAACCGGGTTTGCGTCTCCTCTCCTCCACATGCAGCTGCTGGGTGACCTTGGGCTAGTCACACTTCTTTGAAGTCTCTCAGCCCCACTCGCCTCACAGAGTGTTTGTTGTGGGGGAGGAAGGGAAAGGAGAATGTTAGCTGCTTTGAGACTCCTTCGGGTAGTGATAAAGCAGGATATCAAATCCAAACTCCTCTTCTATTCTTCTCCCACTTGTCCATTGGGTCTCTTTCTTTGAAATTCCCATTGCTTCTTATCCCTATAGCTTTCAGTTGACACTTCTGTTTATTTGTCAGGGCTTTTTTAAAAAAAACAAAAACAAAAAACAGGTGCCAGAACTTGTTGACTTGTTTTTAGGGGGACCAACCAACCAAACTTTGTTGAGCACGCAGTTAAGGTTGTTGAGCTTTTTTTTTGGGGGGGGGGGGGAGATTGCCCCTAAGTAAGCTTCTCTTCTTCACCCACTCACCCTACTAACAGTTTTGGCACCTTATGATAGCGCCCTCTGCTGCACCACACCAATCTCTGTGCTGCTGTGCTGCAATACTACAGAGGTGCTGGAACGCACCAAAGAGGTACCGGAACTCAGTTCTGATGAGTTCCACCTGAAAAAAGCCCTGCCTACACTCACCTTGAGGGTGCAGCCTTTTAGACCAGGTCCTCAAGGTGATTTTGAGTACCACCTTTGCTTCTAGCAGAGTGTCCTCCTCATCAGTGGTGTAGCGTGGGTTGCCAGTTCCCGGGGCCGCATGGCGAGAGGGAAATGGATGGAGTACGCATGAGCGTTCAACTGCCTTATGACATCCACATCACCCAAGAGATTGAAACTGCAGAGATAAGAAAAGAAGAGTTATTCCGTTGTCTGCAGATGTCACTTCCTGCTTCTCATGGAGAAGCCGTTTTTAATAGAGCCCAGTGTCGGAAGCACACAGCTGTATTGAGGCAGCACCGGATGTCAAAATTTTGCACCCCTAACAAATTTGCACCTGGGGAAACTGCCCCTTTTGCGGGGTGTGTGTGTGTGCATGCTATGTTACTGTTCCTCGTGATGGGGAGCTGTTCCATCTGCTTGGTTGCCACTTTGCTTAATGACTCTTTCCAAAATTCAGGATTCATGCTGGTCAGTTGACACGATGCCCAAGGGTAAATAAATAAATAAGTAAAAATCCATTTGTAATCAGAAAGCTCTCTTGGGGAGGACTGCACAGTAATGTAAGTGAGTTAACAAAGAGCTGGTTTGCAAGCATTGAAGGGGGGGATTGATTGAAGCTGGAGGAACATGGCTCAACTGATAGAAAAGCATTACCAAAATCATTTTGTTGGGTCTCTTTACCACTTTCACCCAAAATGATATGTCAAAGGTAGCCTAGGGGAATGGCAAAGAAATAGCTTCACTGCAGAGTGCTCTTTCTGTATGCTTTTCATTCACCAAGTCTCATCTTGCATATTGACAGCACGTCGTCCCGTTAAAGACTCATTGCAGAGCCTTCCAGAGAAACATTACCTTACCCACTGGAAACTTGGACCAGTGAGTCTATCATGCCTTACAGTATTGCCAGGGTTGCTTGGGTCCCTTCTGCCTTCTATGCTGGCCTAACAGAATGTGGAGGGATGGTTCATGCAACCTGTGAGTGCTTTGCTGGGTGGGCGTTTTGAATGCTGAGGTTTATTCAACTTACGAATTGCTTCCCACAACAAAAAAGTCCTGGCGCAGTTTGCAACAAAGATAAGAGGCAGTAATAAAAATACAAAAACATTCAATCACTGATGCAGCCAAAATGTCGGGGAAAGCACAAACTTCTTTGCCTGGCACCAAAATAATGACAAAATTATGCTTGATGGTTCTCCCTGGGGAGCAACTGCAGAAAAGTCTTGTTCTCTCATCACCACCCTCCGGACCGTCCTCAGAGGTGGCACACAGAGAAGTGCCTAAGATGATGATCTCATAGTCCACACTGGGTCATAAGCTTGGATGCTACCGCAAACGGCCTTTTCTTCAGCCACCACTCACAAGGTAGAAGGTGAGGCTCTCAAAAGATCTCCATTGATAGGCTCAGGTGGAAGAAGACACTCATCCCAATACCTGGGCCAGGCCATCTACAAATCTGAAGGCAAAACCTGGCATCTGGAATTGAACCTGGAAACAAATTGGCAGCCGGTGTAGCGCTTTCCATTCTGGTGTGACACTTTCTCAGTGGTCAAGCACAGCCAATTTGTCCACCACGTTTTGTGCCAGTTGTGGCTACGGTTCCCAAATGCCCTTCCGGGTCAGTCCCATGTACTGTAGAGCAGCCAAAATTGGTGAAAGTCACTGCAAAGTGTCAACACCACCTGAATGCCCAGTGCTGGACTTAGCGACATCCTCAAGCTGTGATCTGGGTCAAAAGGGTGAGACTCTGTCCATAGCCAGGCTTCCTAGTGTTCCTCTCTTGCTCCCAATAGGATAGAGCCCATCTTCATCTTCAGCATTGTGAAGTTTCTTTGGTTTCACCCTCCCTTTGGTTTCACCATCTCTTTCTGTTTCTCGAAGTCTCCTTCTTCATCTCTCCATTGTTTGGTCCCCTTTCTTAGCATGCTGCCTACTATGTATTCTTCCTTCAACATCCTTGCTGCCGGCTTGCTGTCCCCCGAGAGCCAGCGTGGTGTAGTGGTTAAGAGCGGTGGACTCATAATCTGGTGAACCGGGTTCGCTTCCCTGCTCCTCCAACATGCAGCTGCTGGGTGACCTTGGGCTAGTCACACTTCTCTGAAGTCTCTCAGCCCCACTCACCTCACAGAGTGTTTGTTGTGGGGGAGGAAGGGAAAGGAGATTGTTGGCCGCTTTGAGACTCCTTAAGGGGAGTGAAAGGCAGGATATCAAGTCCAAACACCTCCTCCTCCTCCTCCTCCTCTTCCCCGAGTTTCCCTACATCCCAGGACAAATGCCCATAAGACGTCCTTATTTTGACTGGAGAAATGTTGAAGGGTATGTAGCCATCATCTGGGTGAAGTTTAAATCCTAGCCAAATGAATGAATTTCCCTCCTCTCACAGAAGCTGGGCTGTACATTGCCTGGTTCCCTGAGCTGCTGTATCTTCCAAGTTACCCATAAGTTCAGACCAGTCAGCGTCAAAAGCTTTTTGGCCATGTGTGCAGTGAAACAAAGATTATTTCACCCATTATGTGGCAGAGTCCATATAGCATCAAGTCTGGGATCAGGCTGGTCTAGTGTCTAGCCTCCGGATAACCTCCTCTTTCATTTTGGTAAAGATATGTTTTGTAGTTCACATGATTTTGCTGGCACTGTTTTTGGTTTAGACATTCAGTGTCCAAAGGATGAGGTTGCTGTATACAGTTCTCTCTCTCCTTCTGGTTTTTATTGTCAGTTGGTTGAATAAATATTCTCAATTGTTTCCCCAGAATTACAAAATTTCAATGATTTGGTTTGAAACCAGAATCTGTTGTGGATTTTAAAATGCTGAGTATATTTAGCTGAAGTGTTAACCCACTGATGCAAATAAATTCCAAGATTCGCCCAGCATTAGAAAGAATACATAGCAAAAAATAAAAAATAAAAACCTCTTATGTGGTCTATAAATGTACCTGGTTTGCTTTGGGGGCTCAGTTCTTCCAGTATGGCAAACAGGATTGGAAGAAATTTAAGGACTATTTAAAAAATCGTGAAAAGTTAGATATCTGAAGCAGAATCAGTTTGTTTAATTGGCTTTAGCTAATTGATGTTAGATGAAAATAGTATACAAGAAGTAATGTTATGAATGGTTTTGAATATTTGGAAATGCTTAAGGGTATGTTGTTTAAGTAAAGAGTTATATATGATTAGTTAGTGTTTTAAACTGTATTAAGAATAGTGGTGAATGTTAGGAAAATAGTTACAAAATTACCAAAGTATATTAATATTGAACGCAGCTGAGAGTTCGGAGGAAGCCCCCCCTAAAGAAGATTTGATACTAGAATTAAACAATGCCTTTTCTTTTAATGTTCCTGTTTTAGGTATGTATGTTTTCTTTTGTTATTTCTTATGTTGTTTTTTAATGTGTTTGATGTGTTTTTTTCTTTTATGTCTTGTCAATTGTTTCTGCTTATTTGTTTGATGTATTTGCTGTTTATTGGAGAAAATAAAAAAAAACTTTTTTAAAAAAGGCAAACAGTCTTGTTATGTAAGTTGTGATCACTGCAGAGGGTGGGATGGGAGAGCCTCTCGAATGTCCTTAGAAAACATTGTGGACTATTTAATATCTGGCTTGCTAAGCACAGTAGTTATGAAACAGCTTTTTAGAATAATTTTGGAACTCTGCCTCTGTTTCTGTTTATTTTAAGGCTTATTTGCAAGGGATAGAGTGACTGTGTCCTAAAGTATACTCCAAGCGAACCCTCTCAACCTAACAAATTAATACCCTACCAATAAGGTCATTCCTTGAAGCGAAGACTCAATGTTAACGATGTCCACAACCGTTGCCAGCGTCTTCATCATCCAATAAATTTACTCTCAATTTCAGGAGGTGAGATCAGGACATGGTGGACCAAAGAGGCAAGAGGGGTTCACAGGGGTCGGTATGCCCTCAGTGCTACATATTTAGGAGACCCCAGGCAGGTCTCCAATACTTAGGTCACAGTTCTCATATGTCAATAGAATGAAGGATCTCTGGGCTACTTTCCTCCCTGCCTCTGGAAACATCTAGGTAACAATGTTCCAGATTTGTGTTTTAATGCTTTGTAAACATGTATTGCCAGATTTGTTTACACATTTATAATGTGTGTCATTTGCCTGTTTTGGATTCATGAAATTAAGACCATTTGCATCAACAGGGCAACACACTTGTTCTGGAATGCAAAATTGTTAAGCTCAATAGCCTTAAGAACAGTGCCTGCTAAAATAATTGAAATAAGCTTCAGAAACCTAGGTTCCCAGACACAATTAAACGTTTTCTTGTTTTGTTGTTGTGGACCTTTTGAAACACATACCCTCACATTTTTCAAACTTGCAAAAGCTTGAGGACTAGAAACAACTACATTATTATTGTTTTTTAAATTCTTACAGTGATTCCAAAAGCCACATGTACCGGTTGGGCGTCGCCAACGAATTTCTGAGTTTGTGCAGTAAAAGGAAATGAGTGCATTTATGGTTGTGCTTATACATGTGTCCTACAGATAAAATGACACAAAAAAGTCCTTCCATATTTATGGCAGGTTCGGGATCCCTTAACTATAGAAAGCAAAAAGAGAGCTGATGTAGCATAATGTTGGATTATAAATAACCCCTGGGATATGGGCTCTTTCTTGCCACAATGTCTGTCACGGGATTATTTGTTGTTGTTGTTGTTCTTATTCACATCACCGTTAGAGATTTTATTTGTTTGCTTTCCGTAGAAGTTGTACCGGGCATTCGTGCCTTACTGAAGCCCCATTCTTGTGCAAATCTATGCTGCACATTAATACAACAGCACAAGGGGTAGAAGGAGAACCAATTTGCTTGCTCGTTTATTTGCGAACTCGGGTATTCAGAATGGACGCTTGTAAGTTGTTCCTACACCGATTCTTAAGTGCTGTAGGAATACCAGCGCAACAAGGCAGCATCTAGTTATGTGAACTTCACTCAACTCAAATCCTTTCTCCTGCCAGAGGAGACCCAGTAACTCCAGATCTTTTAAAACACAAGAACTAGGGACATTGTGTCACGACTGAGCTGTGTATTCATTTCACCAGTAGAGCCAGGCGGGGAAGTTTGGAAAAGTGGTTCCTCTCCATATCTGTTTGCTGTGAAGGTACACCCTGTTGAGTGTCTTGGGACATCATGTGCAGTGCCAGATGCAAGTGTGAATTCTTTCCCTGTACTTTGCAGGAACGATGGCAGGAACATGAGAGTCAGTTGCAATGGAGGAAAGAATGTGGTAAGAAAGACTCAGTGCGGTCCATGCGCCAATAAAGGTTTGAGAATCTGACTCAGTGCAGCTTGGCCATTCCTGTTCCAGTTTTGCAATCCCAGAAGGACTGCTTGCAGAGTTAGCTAGCTGGAGCATTGTTGTGCCTCACTACGAATACTCAACAAACGGCTACAAATCAATGTTGCCCGTGTCGGTGTGAGGGGCGAGCCACAGAAAAGGACTGCTTGTAATAACAGGATTGTGAATACAACAAACGACTTCCATTAAATAGGTTTAACAAGTCAGCCAGTCCCTACGGAATAAATGAGACAGGATAGTGGCAGAGGCATTCCCTCTGATTGTGTAGTAGACTACAAGGATTGTGAAAGATACTCGGAGTCCAGTGTGACTTTCATGCTCTTTATTCAGCTCATAGTAGTGAGGAATGTAGTTTCCCCAAAACGTTTGCTTTATATACACGATTTACACAATGGGCCCCACGTGATTGGCTAATTCCGGGATACTCCTGTATGCCAATCAGAGTGCGGATTCACTTCCACCTGGAGCTGGATTGGGTGGCTCCTGCAGACCAATCAGACTGCTGCAATCTCAATCCTATTGTTCTGGGACCAATCAGACTGCTGCAATCTCAATCCTATTGTTCTGGGACCAGTCAGACTGCTGCAATCTCAATCCTTTTGTTCTAGGACCAATCAGACTGCTGCAGTTTGGATCCTATTCAACTCAGTACATAACAGATTGGTGTCTGTTTTTAGAGCAAAAGAAGCACAGTATCCCTGTGCCAGATACTTCAAGTACCAGAGTCCACCGGGGGGGGGGGAGTGGAGATAAACTGGGAGGGAAGCCATGCACCTCTTTTCCTCTAAAAGTCGAGTCCTCTCCTCCATTTGGTTAAGTCAGGCCTTGTTGGTCTAAGCACGACAGCAGCAGCAGCACCCCAACTCATGTTGGGACCAACTCATTGCCTCTGGTGTGTAAATAGAAATATAAACCAACCTGTCTTTTTAAAATAATAATAATAATAATAATAATAATAATAATAATAATAATTGCTTTTACAAGTGTAAAGATACAACAATACCAAATACATATCCATATTTGGAGATTTCTCAGAATCACCAGTTTTCCCATCATACCCTCCCTGGGTCCTACTGTCAACATTTTCAGCTACATATTATTTAATCATCCATATTTTATATCTCTCCATATTGTCCATAGTAGTTGTTACATTACAAGTGTTATTAGAACCCTGCTAATGTTTTCATCTGCTTACAGTGGCCTCCTAAATGAATTATAAATGTTTCCCATTCTTTCTTGAAGTTTTGATCTTCTTGGTTCCTGAGCTTTCCGTTCAGTTTTACCATTTTGGCGTAATCCAACAGTTTGGTTTGCCATTCCTCTCTGGTAGGGACTTTATCTTCTTTCCACATAAAATATTTTCTGCTCCTTTGGGATGTCGGTACCTACAATTCCAAAAGAAAGGCTTCTGGTTTGTTTGTTTTTACAAAGGTTATTTTTTTAAAAAAATCCAGTTCATTATATATCATTTCCCAGAATGCTTTTATTACCTTACACAACCACCACATATGATAAAAAGGTACCTTCCTTTTCTTTGCATTTCCAGCTGGTATTTGTACAGTCATACCTTGGGTTGCGAACGCTGCGGGTTGCGGACTGCGCCGAACCCGGAAGTACCGGAACGGGTAATTTCCGGGTTTCAGCACTCGTGTGTGCGCAGAAGCACAAAATGATGTCACGCGCATGCGCAGAAGCGCCGAATTGCGTCATGCGTATGTGCAGACGTGGCACTACGGGTTGCGAACGCTGCAGGTTGCCAACGCCGCATGGATCACGTTCGCAACCTGAGGTTTTCACCAACTTACTAGGAGTCAAATACCACAGATACATCATTTTCATATAATTTTCTTTCAACGTACAACATGCCGAGAATTTCTAAACCAATCTGTCTTTATTCTCCAGGGGGATGCTGGATGGGGGGGACTTCAGGGACCACATCTGGCCTGCAGACCGGGAGTTCCCCACTCCTGATCTGCTTCGTGGCACCAGACTGCATAGGCTGTGTCAGTTTCATAATGTTTAGCCCCAGTGTCCCCAAACAGCATGTGTTGGGTTCAAGCTGGTTTACTGTTCACGCTGCCTTGAAAGAGAACCGGAATGGTGCCAAGTCATCGATGGAACCACCCAAAACTGCATTTCTGCCACACACAAAAGCCCTTCATGTGTTCCCCTCTTCTCCTAAAAAAAAACCCAGAGCCAAAAGCTACCACATCAGTCAGGCTTGCTATAATGAACTCCAGCTTCTCCTGTGTTCGGTCCTGGCAACGATGCTATACATATCATAGGAAACCACTAACCTCAACTGCAAGACGGATGCCTCCGTTTCTGTGCAACGTTTTCCTCCTGCAGGGTGCTCACATTATCAGGACTTGGGTGTCACAATGCAGACACTATTAGAAAGCACCTGTTCGATACAATGGAAAGGCAATCTCCTGTGATTAAAATATCTCTTTTATGACAAATGCCGCACAACTGTTTGGCTGCAACTATAAAGCAAACCGGCTATTTGCATATGAAAGGGGATTCTTATACATTTGGGAGTGATGGAATTGGATCTCTATGTGGTCAAGGAAGCGGGGATAGGAAATATTTTCTCTCTTCTTTTATTTCCATGGGTGTTGATAGGGAAAGGCTACGGTTTTGCATCCGCTGTTCTGGAGCTATTGACCCGGGCAGCACTGATTCCTGGAATGTTAAGTCTGTCGTCTCAGCAAGGAATCAAAATTATGCAAGATGTGCCAAGAGGAAACTTATTTTCCAGTGTGTGTGTGTGTGTGTGTTACACCAACCAAGCAAATGCAGCAAGTGAGAATTTGAAGTCTGGAAATAAACATGTATATTCTTTGTGATGCTATTAGCAGTGAATATTTGAAAACAAGTTGGGTTTCAGTTCAGGATCCCAGTATGAATCTAGTGTATTAGGGAGCCCCGCAGATATCTGCCGGGTACTCTGAAGGACACATGCATGCACACACGAGCAAGTAAATATACAAGCAATCACACAGAACTGCATTTGGTTTGTGAGCGGGGACACTGCTTGCCCCGCCTTCAAGAAACTGTTCTTACTTCCACTTTCCTAATGTAAAGATCAGCATGCCATTGGGGGGCTAGTACCGAGCATGGGTGTGGGTGGCGCTGTGGTCTAAACCACTGAGCCTCTTGGGCTTGCCAATTGGGAGGTTAGCGGTTCGAATCCCTGTGATGGAGTAAGCTCCTGTTGTTCTGTCCCAGCTCTTGCCAATCTAGCAGTTTGAAAGCATGCCAGTGCAAACAGATTAATAGGTTCTGCTGTGGCGGGAAAGTCATTGGCAGCAGTGTCTGGGTGTGAATTGGAGAAAATGTCCTGGAAAATCCATACGTATGGCAGCCTGTGCCAATTTTGCAACTTTTCTTTCCTGATTTTCACTGTTTGAAATATGGCAATCCTATTGTGGAAAAAGGGAATTAAGTTTACTGCATGTACTGCTTTGAGAGAAAATATAATGAAGATGATGTATAGATGGCATTTAACACCTGTAAAACTTGCAAAAATGTATCATACATCTGATAATAAATGTTGGAAATGCAAAGAAAAAGAAGGGACTTTTTACCACATGTGGTGGACGTGCCCCAGGATAAAGGACTTCTGGGAAAAGATTTATAATGAGATGAAAAAAGTGCTGAAAGACAGTTTTATTAAGGAATCAGAAGCCTTTATACTGGGAATGGTAGGAGAAGAAATACCCAAAAGAGACTTAACATTATTTTTGTATGCCACAACTGCTGCGAGGCTACTACTTGCTAAGAAGAGCCAGGAAATACCAACAATAGAGGAATGGCAAATGAAGATGATGGACTTTATGGAACTTACCGAACTGACTGGAAGACTCCATGACCAGGGAGGAAGGTTGGAAGAAATTTAAAAATATATTTGAATAAATATTGTAATATTTAGTGTTGCCTTAGGAGGTAGTTAAAGGTTTTTGCTCTATTCTTTTGAAATAGGTTAATTATATGTTTTAGAAGTATATATTGGTTAAGATGTTAGTGTATAGAAACTGCTAGAGAATATTAAGGAAATGAAATTCAGATGGGGGGTGGGTAGGTGAGGGAAGTCACCCAATAATGTAAAGGAAAAGTTATGTATATGTAAGAAAAACTTTTTGTTTTCTCTTTTTTCTTTTTTATATATGTATCATGTTATCTTTTTTTAAAAAAAAAATCTTACAAAATTAATAAAAATTGTTGTTGTTTTTTTTTAAAAAAATGAAATATGGCAATCCTAACGCAATAGGAAGTGTGGGATAACGCTTGCTTTGATCCAACACCTCCTAACTACCCTTCAAACACAACAAGAATGAATGCTCAATATATAGGTCATCTGGAAGCCCCATAAGTTGCTCTCTGCAGCCCCTGTTTTGCATCTGTGTAGTGTGGTTAAACCACAGAGTCTAGGGCTTGCTGATCAGAAGGTCGGCGGTTTGAATCCCTGCCAAGGGGTGAGCTCCCGTTGCTCGGTCCCAGCTCCTGCCCACCTAGCAGTTCGAAAGCACATCAAAGTGCAAGTAGATAAATAGGGACCGCTCCAGCGGGAAGGTAAACGGCGTTTCCGTGCGCTGCTCTGGTTCTCCAGAAGCGGCTTTGTCATGCTGGCCACATGACCCGGAAGCTGTCTGCGGACAAACGCCGGCTCCCTTGGCCTATAAAGCGAGATGAGCGCCGCAACCCCAGAGTCGGACACGACTGGACCTGATGGTCAGGGGTCCCTTTACCTTTACCTTTACTGTTGGTGGATTTTAAGGTTCTGGTAAAGAGCAAAGTTGATCCTGCAAACTAGAAAGCCGCTCGCCCTCCTTCAGCGTATCTTTAAAAATTATTAGTGTTCCATGGCAAAATCTGTTCAAATGTAATGTTGATACTTGTTAACAGACTTGAGTAATTTTATGAAAGAGGCAGGAGATCAAGAAACAAGACTGTCGAGAACTTAGCATAAAGGCTAATCCAACTGTGTACTGAGAACCGATCCAATTAAATCATACATTTGCTATTCATCCCTTTTAATTAATGCTTCCCTGCCTCGTTTACGCCCACATTAAACCATCCCTGAATTATGGCTCTTGGCTCATGCAAGTTTGCATGACACAAGTCTCTATTAACTTTGCAAAGATGATGGTGGGAGGAACAAAGTGGGATTTATGTAACAAGGAAACACAGAACTCCTAAGTGAAGATTTAGCATGCTGCCTCACTCAGGCATTCCACATCACCATGCCTTCCAACCTTGGCTGGAGGAAAACTGTTACACTTTTTAAATGGGCAAGAGAAGCCCATATTAGGTAAATAACAGGAGCAAGAACAAGGATCTATTTCTAAAGCAAGCAAGCAAGCCAACCAACCAACCAACCAACCAACCAACCAACCAATCCACATGTGTATTTCTGCACCATATGGAAACACAAAAATTACATTTAGGATTTACAGGATTAGTGGGTTCATTCAGCTCATTTGAAGGTCGCAAAAGTCAGTGACACCAGAAACTGAGCTCCTCTGCTGATCTTCATCCCATCTGAAATGGTGGGTGAGAATCTCCTGTTATCTATCTGAAGATGTGAAGACCACCTCATTGACTCTGTTGACCAGTTTTTTCCCCATCAGGCTCCTCCTTCCATCAGCCACCAGTACAGTGGTACCTCTGGTTACGTACTTAATTCATTCTGGAGGTCCATTTTTAACCTGAAACTGTTCTTAACCTGAGGCACCACTTTAGCTAATGGGGCCTCCCGCTGCCGCTGCGCCGCCAGAGCACAATTTCTGTTCTTACCCTGAAGCAAAGTTCTTAACCTGAAGTGTTATTTCTGGATTAGCGGAGTATGTAACCTGAAGCATCTGTAACCTGAAGCGTATGTAACCCGATGAATAATAATAATAATAATAATAATAATAATAATAATAATAATAATAAATTAATATTATTTATACCCCACCACTCTGGGTGGCTCCCAACAGAATATTAAAAACACAATAAAACATCAAACATTAAAAACTTCCCCAAACAGGACTGCCTTCAGGTGTCTTCCAAAAGTCTGATACAGTCATAACTCATGTTACGTTTGCTTCATGTTATGTTTTTTCAGGTTGCATCCAGCGGCGACCCAAAAGTACCGGAAAGGGTGCTCACACATGCGCAGTAGCGCTAAATCGCACTTTGTGCATGCGCACAAACACCAAATCATGCCGTGCACCTGTGTAGATATGGTGCTCAGGTTGTGGGCTTTTCACATTGCGAACGGGCCTCCGGAACGGATCCTGTTCGCAACCAGAGGTACCACTGTTTATTTCCTTGACATCTGGTGGGAGGGCATTCCACAGGGCAGGCGCCACCACCGAGAAGGCCCTCTGCCTGGTTCCCTGTAACCTCACTTGCCGCAGTGAGGGAAGGGAACCGCCAGAAGACTCTCGGAGCTGGACCTCAATGTCCAGGCTGAATGATGGGGGTGGAGACGCTCCTTCAGGTATTCTGGAAGCTATTCTGAGAAGCCATCTAGTTTCTCACAGCCCACAGCCACCATCTAGCCTCCATCAAGGCAAGGAGGAGGCATGATCAGAGTTTTAAGGACACATTTCAGCCAGGCAAACACACCCCCAGAGGGTCTGAAGCGGGACTGGTGAGAGGGGTGGCCTGAGGAGAGAGGATGTGGCCGGCCTGGTGGAGTTCCAAAGAAGTCCAGAGGTTCTCCAACCCTACTTTGAAGGAACAAATAAATACATTGCATAATGTTAAATATGGCAATCAGCGTGGAAGCAGCCGCTGCATCTCACCTCACAAAATGGGGTTGTGGCGCTCATCTCGCTTTCAGGCCGAGGGAGCCGGTGTTTGTCCACAGACAGCTTTCCGGATCATGTGGCCAGCATGACTAAACCACTTCTGGTGCAACAGAACACCATTACGGAAACCAGAACGCACGGAAACGCCATTTACCTTCCCGCCGCAGCAGTACCTATTTATCTACTTGCACTGGCGTGCCTCTGAACTGCTAGGTAGGCAGGAGCTGGGACAGAGCAATGGGAGTTCACCCCATCATGGGGATTCGAACTGCCAACCTTCCAATCAGCAAGCCCAAGAGGCTCAGTGGTTTAGACCATAGCACCACCCATGTCCCAAATAAACAAGCACACAATTACTGATAGGTCCACTTGCCATTGTGAGGCTCAAAGCAATGAAGGTGATGCCTCCCCAGCTGTTGCCATTGGCTGTGGGTTTCTTGTGATGTCACAAAAGCACTTGGCAACTGAGTGGATATAAAGGCAGGCCAAGGGGAAAGCCCTTTTTTATTTCCAACAGGACACACCTAGCAATGGATGTGACATTCAGCACTGCCCAGGTTTCTTCCACTTGGAGGAGGCAAACTGGTGAATGGAAGGAGGCAATCCTCTGGCAGTGGGATGCTAAGGATTTATAGCAGGTCGGCGGTTTGAATCCCTGCGACCGGGTGAGCTCCCATTGCTTGGTCCCTGCTCCTGCCAACCTAGCAGTTTGAAAGCACGTCAAAGTGCAAGTAGATAAATAGGTACCGCTTGGCGGGAAGGTAAATGGCATTTCTGTGCGCTGCTCTGGTTCACCAGAAGCGGCTTAGTCATGCTGGCCACATGACCCGGAAGCTGTACGCCGGCTCCCTCGGCCAGTAACGCGAGATGAACGTCGCAACCCCAGAGTCGGACACGACTGGACCTAATGGTCAGGGGTCCCTTTACCTTTATAGGCTGTCCTCGGAAGTAAACCTCAATGGGTTTGACAGCACTTACTCTCAGGTGATTGTGTCTTGGATTACAGTCTCAGCATCCTTTCTGCCCCCCCCCCCAATGCCCCTGAGGCAGCAATCTGAACACCGAATCCACCTTGGTCGAACACTGTTATCTCAGAGTT
The DNA here is from genome assembly GCF_009819535.1 of Lacerta agilis. Lineage (NCBI taxonomy): Eukaryota > Metazoa > Chordata > Lepidosauria > Squamata > Lacertidae > Lacerta > Lacerta agilis. Next base: position 50,158,667 of record NC_046322.1, read on the forward strand.
AATCATTTGCCTTTACAAAAGCACTTGAAGAGCTTACTGTTTCTGTAGAGATGACAGAGCAAGAGCTATTTCACCCAGCAGGTCTGCAAGAAAAAAAAAACATTCAGACATTCTCTGTGACGGATCATTAGATTATTCTTTTCTTAAAAGGGAAACACTATTAAGGAAAATTTAAGCTATGGCAACTGTTAAGGTCACCGTTGGACGCCTTTTCTTGGAAACACAGACTCTGCGAAAGCGTCTCTCCAACAAAGAAGGGGAGGAAAAAACAGTGTTTGATGGACTTAGCTCTCAGTAATTTAAAAATCCTTTTGAACATGTCAGTGTGAGTTCAAAGTAGCCAAAATAGCTGCAAATGTGACGTGCTAGGAATCTGTGGCAGGGCTGAAACAATCAGAAGGGCAAACAAGTAATGATTAAACCTCTAATCAGAAGCATTATACGTTGCTGTGTTTTCTCCTTGTAGCTGCAGGAAAAGATGCGGTAACAGATCTTTAAATAGAAAACCTGAGGCTAAATTCCACTTCATCTATCAAAAGCAGCTGCTAGGAGATGACCTAATTTTAGCAGCTTATCAATTCCTTAGTGCTTGTTGGTTGATGTAACTTTGATCCCCTGATGCTGGATGACTTTTTGTGCTGAATATAGCTAGAATTTAATGTGAATCTTTTGGATGGCTGCCCAGCCAGGCTGCATAATCCAAACAAAGTGGGTGGGTGGGTGGGTTGGGGGGGGGGAGAAAGAGCGGTACATGATTTGAGCTACTCACGTGTACAATAATACAGCCCTACGCACGCACACATGTGCACACAGAGCCATTCATGTCTCCAAGCACAGATTTTAAATATAGTGTTCTTGGTTGGTTTTCCTCTCCCTTCCCAAAGAACGCTTTGCTTTTCACATGGCAAAGACCTGAGCATTTTAGGATTTAGCTGCCGCCAAGCTGTAATGATAATTGCAGCTTGCCTGTAATGAATGTTTTCCAACCAAATCATTGTCATTTCATAGGGCTGTTATTTCTATTTATGTACAGATTAGCCGATGCCTTATCAAAGGGAGAGAGAAAGGCTTTGCTTTTGCTTTTTTCACAGTAATCTGCATTGTGAAGTGCCTTTTGTCTCCCTTTCTGTCCCCCCTCCCCTTTTCATGTAGATTCTCTAACTTGTTTTTATGTTCCTTTTCTGGCTCCTCTATGAATCCATCTGGGGCACACATGCGACTGGCTGGGCATGTAGCCGATGCTTCGCACCGACTTACATGCCCTCCCAGGCCTTATTTGTTAGTCATCAGGCCAGAGGAGGAGTTTGGTGCCCTATTTCCCCGCTGAACGTTATGAATAACATTATGTAAAGGGGGATGCAAGGCTGAGGTCAGCCTGATTCATCGCTTTCCCTCAGACCAAGGAGGCAGCTCTGTCTTCTCCCAGGATCTCTTGGGGACTGGGGCCATTTTGGGGCATTCTTGACACTGAAAAGGTCCGTGACTCACTGCGTTACCTTGAGAAAGTGAGCTATTATTCATTTACGTTTCTTAGTTAAGGCATGCAAATATAGAACTATGAGGGAACTGAAGCTCATGTAGTCCAACCCAAAACTTTGACCTGATCTGCATTTCAGCACTCCCATGAGAAACGTTAAGGATGCAAGTGGTGTTCTGGACTAAACCGCTGAGCCTCTTGGGCTTGCTGATCAGGAGGTTGGCAGTTCGAATGTACACAATGGGGTGAGCTCCTGTTGCTCTGTCCCAGTGGGAAGGGAAACTGTGTTTCCGTGCGCTATGGTTTCTGTTCCGGTGTCCCATTGTGCCAGAAGCTACTGTTAGGTCCATCATGAGACGTCTGCCAGCTTCTAATCACAGATACCAGCAGCCTTCAAGCAAGCAAACTTGCCTTATTATTGCTCCATAGCATCCCACTGCCAGTGGATTGCCTCCTTCCATTCACCAGTTTGCCTCCTCCAAGTGGAAGAAACCTGGGCAGTGCTGAATGTCACATCCATTGCTAGGTGTGTCCTGTTGGAAACAGAAAAGGGCTTTCCCCTTGACCTGCCTTTATATCCACTCAGTTGCCAAGTGCCTTTGTGACATCACAAGAAACCCACAGCCAATGGCAACAGCTGGGGAGGCATCATCTTCATTGCTTTGAGCCTCACAATGGCGGATGGACCTATCAGTAATTGTGTGCTTGTTTATTTGGGACATGGGTGGTGCTATGGTCTAAACCACTGAGCCTCTTGGGCTTGCTGATTGGAAGGTTGGCAGTTCGAATCCCCATGATGGGGTGAACTCCCATTGCTCCGTCCCAGCTCCTGCCAACTTAGCAGTTCGAAAGCATGCCAGTGTGAGTAGATAAATAGGTACCGCTGCAGCGGGAAAGTAAACGGCATTTCCATGCGTTCTGGCTTCCATCACGGTGTTCCGTTGCACCAGAAGCGGTTTAGTCATGCTGGCAACATGACCTTGTGGACAAACGCAGGCTTCCTCAGCCTGAAAGCAAGATGAGCACCACAACCCCATAGTCGCCTTTGACTGGCCTTAACCATCCAGGGGTCCTTTACCTTTACCTTTTTACTCCCATGAGAACGACTCACACAAGGTTTGTACTTCATGAGAGTGTATGGGGAGAACAGTCTTCTCTATGCTACTGTGCTCCAGAGATTTGTTGTGTCATTTATTTTGGTATTTTGTTTTACTATTTATTATTATTATTATTATTATTATTGTGTGTGTGTGTGTGTGTGTGTGTGTATTCTTTTGGTACTGTACAATTACCTTTCCCCTTTCCTCTTCCTATGGTGGCAGCAGAGCTAAATTTCATGACCACCATTGAATTTTCCCAGAATGCCACATACATTTATTTTTTATTCTCCATTCCACATGTGTCTCAAGTGATGTGCAAAACTCAGCTAAAAAACCCACAGAAAATAACATGATATAAAATTTAAAGCAGCACAAAGTAGTCTCTATTCTCTCTCTCTTTTAATTTATTTATTTGGTTTTTCAGTTTAAAGTTTCACAATCACATGCAACATAAAAACAAGATTTCGAAGAATCGCCTGGACTTCCCTCCTCCCTTTTGCTAATCATTTCCTCCTGTATCTTTGATGATAATCCATATCTTTTACATCCCCATCATTTCCAAAATTCACCATTAAACTACAAGTGTTATTCTACTAATGGTTTTAGCTGTTTACAATGGTTTTTAAGATAAATTATAAAAATTTCCCCATTCCTTATTAAATTTTTGGTCTTCCTGATTTCTGATTCTTCCGGTCATTTTAGCCATTTTGGCATAATCCATCAGCTTCATCTGCCATTCTTCTCTGGTCGGGGCTTTGTCTTCTTTCCATCCCTGGCCCAGTGACATCCGTGAAGCCATGGTCGCATACATAAGTAGTCTTTTCTGCTCCTTTGGTATTTTGGCACCTAAGAAGCAGTCTCTATTCTCTCCCCTGGCTCTCACACACAAAAAGAAGCTAGATGGACATCTAAAAGTCACCAGACCCTTATATATAGTGAGAGGTGGTGGGAATGGGTGATTGGCTGATAGGTGAGGTAATAATAATAATTTATTAAAACGGTTTCAGACCAGCTCCAGCTTATACAACAAATCACATAGCAAAACATAAGAGGGATACAAAGAGCATTACAGTGCAAGTAAAACAGCAATTAAGATTAAATGTTGGCATGCCCCCACTACCGTATTTTTTGCTCCATAAGACACACTTTTTCCTTCCTGAAAAGTAAGGGGAAATACCTGTGCGTCTTATGGAGTGAATGGTGGTCCCTGGAGCTGTATTGCCCAGGGCCCAAAAGCAGATTGTGCGTTTTATTTTACAAAGAGAAAAGGGGGTGTTGAAAGGACCCCGCTCAGCAGCTGATCAGCAAGAGATGGCAGAGAGTCCTGGATCCCTTTCAGCCCCGCCCTCCATTGTTGAATGTGCTGCAGAGGGAGGTTGTTTGTTTCCCCAGCGACATGTGACTGGCTGATTAGATTATCTGTCTGGAAACAGTAGAAATGGCTCCCTTTCCTTAAGATTTTTCAGAAATGTGAGTTAAACCCCATAAAAATGGGGCTTTTCCTCTTTGCTTTTCCCCCTTTGCAAAAAAAGCTGCAAAACGTTTAGCTGATCCTCAAAAAAACCAAAAAAAAAAAAAACCCCAGGGCTTTTCCCTTTACAAAAAAAGCTGCAAAACTTTTAGCTGATCCTCAAAAAAACAAAACAAAAAAAACCCCCAGGGCTTTTAGAGGAGGGAAAAACAGAAAAAAATTGTTTTCTTGTTTCCTCCTCTAAAAATGAGGTGTGCCCTATGGTCCGGTGCATCCTATGGAGCGAAAAATACAGTAGTTGCCGTTAAAAGGGTCAGCCGTTAAGAAGCTCTTGTTTCCTACGTCTAATGGCAGATACACAAAATTTAGCTACATTGATCGTGATTTGGGGGGTCCTTGTCAAGGCTCTTAGACGTTGGGATTCAGGTTCGTTCTTGAACTTTTGTAAGACCGGTGTAATGAAGGTCAACCGTAAGTCCTCATAGAAACTACAGTGTAACAGCACATGTAAATTTGTTTCGACTTCCGGTTGGGCTGGCACCTCTAACCTTACTAGATACCCATCAATCTAAATAGGTGAGGTAGACATGTTAACGACTGCAATTGGTCTTACAGGAAAAAGCAAGGGGTGAGATGGCTAAAAATAGCTTTGTCACCAGGGGCGTCTTAGCCATAGAAGCTAGTGGCACGGGAAACCACTGTGCCACATTCTGGAGGGTGCCAGGGAAGAGGTCCGGGGGTCACAGCGGCGGCTCGATAGGGGTGGCAGCCTGCCCGCCGTCAGGGAGAAGGCAGGAGGAGGCGATTGGTGGCGACGAGCCGGGCGTGCAGTGATCAGCCCTCTCTCCCTCTGTCTATCCCTCTTCGGCTGGTGTGCGTGCCCCGCCCGGGAGACGGGCATGACCCCCGGTGGCCGCCCCTCCTCTGAGCGCTTCTCCAGCCTGCCGCTGCGCAGGACTGGAGGAGGGCGTGGGGCGGCCAGGAAGGAGTCCGCCGGGTCCCCGTGGAAGGGATCCACGCGGAATGGCCACCTTTCCCCCGGAGGCAAAGGTGGGTGTGGGGGGCGCCGGAGGAATCCTTGCACCACAGCGCCAGATAGGCTTAAGACGGCCCTGTTTGTCATGTATAATGAGATAAGAATCCCAAGTCTCTATTCAGACCAGGTTTCCTTCAGGTATACTGAGCCGAGGCTGTTAGGGCTTTAAAGGTCAGCACCAACACTTTGAATTGTGCTCTGAAATGTACTGGGAGCCAATGTAGGTCTTTCGAGACCGGTGTTATGTGGTCTCAGCAGCCTAGTGCAGCCTATGGCAAAGCGAGAACCCAAACTCAGACTTCCTAACTCCTCTCCGCCCTGGCCACCGGCCCTCTTTGTTTTGCACTGCCTACCGGTAATTCCTAAAATAACCGGAAGGTGTGAACCAGCCTATAAACTGCACATGTTAGCAGTTGTTTGCGCAGCTGCCACATACTGGTTAGGCACATTTGAACCAGGAGGAAGGAATGAGCGATGCATACCTCACTCCTGGCCCACTGGAAAATGCTGCTAGGCTACATGACTAACTAGCTCGGTTGACAGATTTATACAATAAGCTGGCAAGAGTGATTTGGTAACCTAGATGCATCTCATTAACCTCAATGCAGCAGCGATCATTCTTCCACTTGTGCTTAACCCAGAGACTTGCTATCCAGGTCTGTGGGTTAATTTAGAAGCTTCCAAGCCCTCCCTGTGGATTAATCTGCAAAGTGCATTTACAGCCATGGGCGTTTATGGTTAACTGAATATGGCTTTTGAAAAATGCTAACCAGCCAGACAAAATGCATCATATTGATATAGACAAGGTCCAAATAATTCTAAGGCAGGGGTGACCAACTCCCAAGAGACTGTGATCTATTCACACAGTTAAAAACTGGCAGTGATCTACCCCCCTTTTTGGGGTTCAGGTCAAAGTTGTCGAGCTTTTCTTTAAGAAGGAGGAAGGCCCATTTAGGAGGGGGGGTTCGGGTCAAAGTTGTTGAGTTTTTCCAGGGAGGAGGTAAAATGTTGAGCTTTTTTTAGGGGGCCACAGTTGTTCAGATTCCCGGGGGGGGGGAGCCGGTGATCTACCAGTGATCTACCACAGACATCCAGTGATCTACCTGTTGGATATGCCTGTTCCAAAGGATAGATTTTCTCTAAATCAGAACAATATCCATAGAGGCCTGCACTCCATATGGGTATTTAGGAACCCATATGACATATCTGAGAGCTTTAGAGATGAGACATGTTAAAAAATGGTAAGAAAAAGAGCAATCAAGGGTGTTGACTGGTTGTAAACCGGTCACAGCCTGTCTTGTACTGGGATACCAACACAGATATGGTTACGATGAAGTGTAGAGACCAGGGGACACTGCAAGGTAGGTGCGAGATGGGCGGAGGGTGATCTTCACCCCGGTGGGGAATGTGGTCCCCCTCAATATTGGCGGAGCTCAACCCCCTGCCCACCGAGGATGCCGAAGCCCCTTTTGCCCCCTATAGTTGGTACCCCTGGTAGAGGCAGCTATGTCGGTACAATGTCACAAAAACAATATCGCACCAGTTTTGCGGGAAGCGACTTTAGAAATGGGGTTAGGAAGGTGAAAAGTGATATTAGAGATTGCATGGGTTGGGAAGGGGGAGTTCTATGGGGTTAAACTGGGGTGAATGACAGGGGGGCTAGTGAGCCGGGTGAGCAGGGGCACACCCCCTAACACGTTTATATTTGCACACTGCGTTCAGTTCAGGGTGTCTCCATCTGCAAAAGATTCGCAGCCGAGCTACAATAATACATAATGCCCTCTTCTCTTGCTCACAGCTTATTTGCAGTTTGTCTGCTTGCAATGACACTTTTGTGTGTGTGTGTAGAATTCATGGTTTAGTAATGGAGCATGAAATACGGGCACTGATATCTTTGGCACATTCTTTTGTTTTGTTAAGTTTTCAGCCCCGGTACAGCATCTATTTAAAGACCTTGCCATAAATATATCTACTGAGCAGAAATATGCTGCAGCAGACAAATGACTGTTGCAGCTGAGGGAAGTCAAAAGAAACATTTCCAGCGTCAATATAAATAAATGGAAGAAAAGGTTTGCTCCTTCTTCTGCCAACTTACAAGGTTGACACTGGCTGGAGCTACACATTCTGGCAATAGAAACTGTGTCACTGAAGAGAAACAGCCAGCCCTATTTTGCTCGTAGCACGGCTAGAATAAATGCAGATTAATCCAAAAGGTATAACTGAATGAGTAAGCCAATTCAGTTCTTTAATTTCAAAAGATCAACTGTGTCTCAAATGACACATTAATGGGCAAGAACCACTGACTTCAATAGAATGTATTCATTGTGATAGACCGTAGCTCAATGTTAGATAATATGCATTGCATGATAAATGTGTGGGATAACCAGCCTCATATTACCAACATGCTTAAGACTAATTAAAGTATGAAGGGGTTAAGACCATAGAGTAAGCTGTCCTGCCTTGAGGAGGACTAGGCAATCAAACCTTTGGCTCCTCCCACCCTGTGAAGCTCAATGTATGAGGAGATCTGAGCAGGTTGTCCCTGTTCAGACCACACGGCACTTGCAAGCCACTCTTGAGTTTGTACACCAATAATTTAGGAACTTTCACCACTTTGGAACTAAACTAAGCTTTACTGCCTGTGCAACTTTTTCTGAATGCTGCATGGAAAAGCACATGAATTTGGAGGGCTTGTAAGTAAACTTTTTTTTTTTTAGCTTTCCAAATTTGTGGTCTTTTTCTATGCTAGGTGAAGAGGGAAGGTTTTGGAACTCATGCGTCTTATAAGATATTCGTCAGCCAATGCTCTTAATGCTCTGCACCTGCCTGCCACTACTGCCACCTCCTCTGCCTGCTGCCACTGCTTGCTGCCAAGTCCTCCCACACCTGCCACCGCCTGCTCCTCTCCAGCCTCCTTTTAATCCCCTGCTGCCTTCCAGTCTTCTTTTGTTGGTACTTCTCCTTCCTTCTGTAACGAATCGGATCTAAGTTAAGGGATGTTCAGAAACCCACAGTGTTTTATGAGTTAATGGGCACCCCAGTTTTAGTGGCAGATATCCCTTGGGGACCCAGGTGGCGCTGTGGGTTAAACCACAGAGTCTAGGGCTTGCCGATCAGAAGGTTGGCAGTTTGAATCCCTGCTACGGGGTGAGCTCCCGTTGCTCGGTCCCAGCTCCTGCCCACCTAGCAGTTCGAAAGCACGTCAAAGTGCAAGTAGATAAATAGGGACCGCTCCGGCGGGAAGGTAAACGGTGTTTCCGTGCGCTGCTCTGGTTCGCCAGAAGCGGCTTTGTCATGCTGGCCACATGACCCGGAAGCTGTCTGCGGACAAACGCCGGCTCCATTGGCCTATAAAGCGAGATGAGCGCCGCAACCCCAGAGTCGGACACGACTGGACCTAATGGTCAGGGGTCCCTTTACCTTTACCTTATCCCATGGGAGGCGGGACATTCCGCTCTTTAAAAGGAGGGAGCACCCGTTAGAGAGGGAGAGTGGTGACTGGAAGAAGGAGGGTGTGGGGCCAGGATAGTGGTGGGTAGGTTAGGGTAGGTTAGGATAGGTTGAAGATGTGTATATGATGCTGAAAGAAAGAGTTTACACTGTTATGAAACTAAGCTTATAAAAGATTGCATTACTGAAACAGTTACCGGTATGTTCTGAAAGAAATAAAGACTTCTTATTGTTGAGCTAAGAAAATATCCTCGTTCATTTGGTCCAGCATGTATGCTCATGAGGAGGTGAACTCAGGGAAAGGACAAAACTGGGTGATAGTTTGTGTCTTGGAGTTCACTCAGGAGGGGCTAGCGGGCGGAAACTTTGGTATTGCCACAGAGTTGCTAAGAGGGCTTAGCTAACTGATAAAGTGAGGGATCTAATGAAAGAGAGACCCCGAACTGTAGGCAAAGAAGAGTTTAACCCCTGAAGCCCAGAGCAGAGGATATAACCGGCCACAGCCGCTGGACAGGAAAACTCCCGTTGCTAAGAGATTCCCAGTTTATTAACAAAAGGGGATTGACATCACAGACGGACCTCAGAGGGACAGGTGGGGTAGATTGAAATTTGACCCAGAACACCTGATTAGAAATTCACTTAGTAACAAGGGGAGAGCGTGAAGTGGAGGTTCGTCGCACCTTCCATCTCTGGGCTAGTAGAATTCTCGCTGCCATCTTTGCATACCTGGGCAGAAATTTTAATTTAATAGTAAATGTCTGGGTATTTCTCTATTCTGGGCCAGAAGCAGAGGTGCTGTGGAGAGGTCGCTTCACCGTTGGCCCACTTGCCGGTCGCCCCCCCCCAAAAAAACCCACAACAACTTTGTAAAATCGCTCAAAAAAAGCTCAGCAATTGTGTCTGGATTTTTACTTCTTGAAACATGGTAACCCTAAAGCTGTCTGCTGGAATGTTTAAGCCACGCCTCTTCCTATGCTCAGCCTGTATATTTGCAGTCAAATATCCCGTCGGACATTTATTATGGTCATAGGTCAGCACGATGCAAGTGAAACCACATTTAAAACATTAGGTAAAGGGTAAAGGGACCCCTGACCATTAGGTCCAGTCGCGAATGACTCTGGGGTTGCGACGCTCATCTCGCTTTACTGGCCGAGGGAGCCGGTGTACAGCTTCTGGGTCATGTGGCCAGCATGACTAAGCCGCTTCTGGTGAACCAGAGCAGCGCACGGTTCCCGCCGGAGTGGTACCTATTTATCTACTTGCACTTTGACGTATTTTCAAACTGCTAGGTGGGCAGGAGCAAGGACCGAGCAACGGGAGCTCATCCCGTCGTAGGGATTTGAACCGCCAACCTTCTGATTGGCAAGCCCTAGGCTCTGTGGTTTAACCCACAGCGCCACCCGCGTCCCCTTTTGTAACATTAAATGAACTCAAATATTACAAGATGCATTAATGGACCTCCTTCCACAGGAAACCAAACCAGGGTAAGTGTTGATTGCCTAGAATTCCCCATCACCCAGAGACGTGGAGTGAGCAATGTCGTTTCTTTGAAGGCACCTGAGAGGAAGCCATGTGGGCAGATGTGCCCCCTGTTTCTTCTCCTTCCCCAGCCTCCCAGAGGCCTGCTCCATATCCGAGAAGAGCATTAAGTTGAAGAGTATGAAGGCAAGAAGCGATTGCTGTGCTTTTAAAAGTCCGAGACGTGCATGCCAGGGCTTCTAACACGGGCGTCTAAGGAGCCAACTCGGGTGTGTATGCTTCCTTCGTTCGTTTGCGTATCGAGGACCTCAATCCACCCCCCAATGAATTGACACAGGAGACATAAATTTTTGTTTGGGTTTTTGGCAATAATTTAGGCCACAACTTTATTTAAATACAAATTTGGTGAGTGGTTGCGTAGGCATTGGTTCAGACTACTGTCCTACCGGGACAGAGGCTGGCCTAAAACCAACGATTGGGAGAATGCCGCTGAGGAGAGTTAAGGAGCGGGGGAAACAATGCTTCCCTCTCCCCATGGTCCCGGGGACTCGGCCACGGCCCTAACCCCTACCGGGGGCTCGGACAAAGCATAAGAGTCACCGGATTCCTTTAACGGAATTCCCAGTATCATCATGATTCTGGTTGGGTACCGCCCAATCCAGCAGTCCACACAGGAACCAATGCCTAACCGCCAACCTTACAAGTTGTGACAAGTTGCTACTGCCGTAGGCAAAACCAAATGGCAACAGCCAATCAGCCAGATGGACAAATTCCTACTGGGCCTCTGCCCCAAAGCAGACGACCCCATGACAGGCAGTTGCAAGGTCAAGCACAGAGGCCTAAGAAAAAGAGGGGGGGGCGGGATGGGTGATCAGAAGCCGAAGCCAAGAGAAAGATCACCCTGCGTGCAGAGGAATATATAGGAAGCTAAGCTGTCCATCACAAATTGCTACATCTAGCTTTGCCCAGCAACACCTCTCTGCCCTATAGCTGCTAAGGCCGGCTACCGGCCCCACCCCCACAGGAAGGGATGTGTCTTGCCAGGTCCCGATCGCAACACATGCTCTTACTCATGGTAGAACCCAATTTGCTGTTTTCACAGGAAAGATCTTCCCTCGGGAATGATGATGGGAAAAGAGCAAAGCAATCAGGAAAGGAAGGACTATATTCACACTGTAACAACCGAATCGTGCTCTTTTCCTGTTTGGTCTCTCCACACCCACTGTACTGTTGCAGATATGCATCAGTGTCACATCCAAAATCTAAGTGCGCAGGCTGGCTCATCTCATGGCTGGGAATAGCTACAAGTCTGAGACCTTTTCAAGTACAGTATGTGTATCTTGTTTCACTCCGTTGCTCCGCTTCATTACTATGGTAATCTCCTTTCTCCGTGAGTGTTTATATAAGGCTTGTTCCCTAGGTTAGAAAACAAGAATTGCTTTCATTGTTGGGCTTCCTCCAATATCTCCATCATTAATTATAAACACATTTTCCCCGTCAAATCTTTTCACACCCTTTGATCTCCAGCTGGCTATTTAAAGACCTGGGTAACAGTACAACGCCAGCATTTGGCAAGAGCCATGAAGTCTGAGCGAGGAAAATGTCCTGGATGGAAAGACTTATCTTTTTTAAAAAAATATTATTATTCTACAGCCACCTCACACACCTCACATTGGGTTTCTCAGTGGTTTTTGACCATTCCTCTGAGCAGCTGGATTTTGTTGTTGTTATCAGGATATTTCGCACAAAGCACCCTGATTTGGCAGAAAGGGCCCATGGATAAAGCTGGGTGTGTATTAAGGCTGACTGTGTGCTCCTGGGACGTCGTTTGGTGAAATCAGATGGAAGCAGTACTTAAAGTGCAAATCTATGCATCTCTCGTCAAAAGTAAGCCCAAAGTGAGTTCACTGGGACTAAATAGAAAATTCTTTCCAGTAGCACCTTAGAGACCAACTGAGTTTGTTCTTGGTATGAGCTTTCGTGTGCATGCACACTTCTTCAGACTGTGAGCACATCATTTATTTAAAGCACACATCACTCCTCTGCAAAGAAACCTGGGAATTGTGGTTTGTTAAGGGTGCTGGAAATTATAACTATGTGAGGGATAAACTACAGCTCCCATGATTATTTGGGAGTGGGGAATATGCTGTCAATGTACACAGCCTCGGGCTTACTCCCAGCTACGTGTGTACAGTGGTATCTTTGTACTTGAACAGCTTGGCTCCCGAACAAATCGGCTCCCGAACGCCACAAACCCGGAAGCGAGTGTTCCGGTTTGCGAAAGTTTTTCGGAAGCCGAATGTCCAACACGGCTTCCGCTTGAGTGCAGGAAGCTCCTGCCAGCCAATCGGAAGCTGCACCTTGGTTTTTGAACAGTTTGGGGAGTCAAACGGACTCCCGGAATGGGTTAAGTTCCAGAACCAAGGTACCACTGTATAGGTGAATCATAAAATTGTAGGGTTAGAAGGGATCACAAGGGCCATCTTGTCCAACTCCCTGCAATTCAGGAATCTTTTGTTCAACGTGGGGCTCAAACTCCCGTGTGCTTGCTCTTACCAACTGTTTGGGCTGGTGCAAAGCTTGAAATGGTTGCATGGTTCACAATTGCAATCCGAGGAGGCGGAGGGGAAGAATTAATGGGCAGTTGCTCTGGCTGCGATGAGGAAACCAGTAATTAAAGCACCCCCTTTGTAATTACAATTAAGACCCTGTTCAAGAATGCCGAGGCAACACAAGCTGATAGAAAGAAAGTAATTAAGACCAGAAGCTGTCTTAAAAGAAAGGGGCAAGGAAGAAATTCCTAATAAAAGGGTCAGTAGTGGTTTGCCAGTCCACACTGGACAATCTGCATTTTAAATTCACCTCCCCTGTCCAGAGAGAGAGCGAGCACATGGAAAACACTAGAATGGAAGGGGTTGGCATCTATGTTGTCTGGATTCCCTGTAATTCCCTGGATTCCGATGGCTGGAAAACATACAACAAAGATGATGGTATCATCCCTTTCAATATAAACTAGCAGGTGGCACTTGAACTGAGGCCACATCCACAACCATACATGTAAAGCACCATGGTGCCAGTTGTGGCTGTCCCCAAAGAATTCTGAAAACTCTAGTTTATTGAGGGTGCCGAGAGTTGTTAGGAGACCCCTGATCCCACCCCACAGCTACAAATCCCAGAGTTCCTTGTGAAGAGGGAGTGATTGTGAAGCCACTTGGAGAATCGTAGCTCTGCGGGGGGTCCAGGAATCTCCCGACAACTTCTCAGCACCTTTAACAAATTATAATTCCCAGGATTCTACGGCTGTTGAAAGTGGTTTCACAGTACTTTAAATGCACGGTGGCAAAAGTCAGAATCCTTAGTGGTGCTCTTTGGAATTATTAGGGGGATCAGTTCTGTGTTCTTTCCTGACACTGGTATTACTAGACAGGGGTTTTCGTTAGGATCTTGCTTAACTTAATAGCAAATCAGCCTTTTAATGGAATTAGACTTTCACTTTTTTTTTAGTATAAAAGGGCATGCTTTCATTACTTGACATTTCAACTCTGCTTGTTTTAAGACAGTGCACGAGATTATTACAAGTGATTATTAGTTCACAGTAGTGGGAACAGGACGAAAGCGTAATCACATGTCTTGCATATGAACCATATTACCGGTAGTATATTTACTAGCAGTGAAATTGGTTAGAGGTGACCCATGCTTGTTAGAATCTCATTTTTTTTTCCTGCCTCTGACTGTAGCCAGGGGAAATTACATAATCTGTAGAGAGTGCATAAGCAAATGTGAGGAATTTGAAATATCTATGACGGACATGCATGAGAAAGTATATGCTATCCATTTGAAAGTTATTTGACCGAACTAGTCACTTCGTGTTGTGAACTTGTCCCAACCAAGGCCATGGGTAAGGTTGGGGGTTGGTCTAAATCAGGCACCCCCAAAGTCAGCCCCCCAGATGTTTTGGGACTACAATTCCCATCATCCCTGACCACTGATCCTGTTAGCTAGGGATGATGGGAGTTGTAGTCCCAAAACATCTGGAGGGTCGAGTTTGGGGATGCCTGGTCTAAATGTTCACTCAGGGAACACCCAACCATGTGACTCTGGTGGGGAAAAGACTGCTCAGGTGGGTCAAACCAGGTTTGGTGTGCTGGCCCCAAGGGTTTGTCCGTGAAGCGAGGTCCAAATCCAGTTCTGGGTCTAGGGGTCCAAAGGAGGTCAGTCCGGCGGGCAGGGAGCAGGTCAAGGTCCAAGGCAGGTTCAGGCACAAGGTTGCAGGTTGAGCATACGCTTGCAACTAAGTTGCTCACGCAACTTGGGCTGGGTCTGGCTGGCTTTTATCTGGCCCTATGCTTAGGGCGGCCCCGATCCTCCGGAGACTCGCCTCTCCTCCGGGCCTGGAGGCGAGCACTCCTCCTGTAGGCACTTAACTCCCTTCGCCTCTCTGCCCTGAGCCTCTGCAGCTCAGGAGAGGCTGTTGGGTTACTGGACCCAGGGGCTGCCTCAGCTTCCTCTAAAGAGGCTGGGAGTGGAGCACCTGCAGGCAATGGGTCCTCCCTCCCATCAGGAGCCAGAGCAGACTCTGCTGATGCCTGCACCCGGGGATCCAGCACAGGTGGGGATCCTTCAGGCTCAATCCCTGGCCCCGGCTCAGCTGGTTCTGGAGGCGGGGAATCCTGTGCAGGCTGGGATCCCTCACGTTCAGCATCAGAGTCTGACTCCCAGGCCATCACATTTGGCTTGGCCAATTCCTTTTTGTTGGGAAAATTTACCCTGATGGGCCTTTGCACAATTATGAAAATGGTTAGAGATTCCTTCTGGGACGGGGCATTTCCTTCTCCCTCCGGCTTCCTTCTGTCTGCAGGTAATGATATCATAAAAGCTGCAGATTTGGACTGCATCAGGTTGAAAGAAGGACACAGGGCTGAGTTGCTCTTTGTAGGAAATTGTGATTCCGTGGATCACAGATCCCCTAGAGGTTTCCCCCTAGAAAATACGATGGGGAGCAGTGGACTCTAGGTTATCTGTTTTATGCCACG
Source organism: Lacerta agilis (assembly GCF_009819535.1). Lineage (NCBI taxonomy): Eukaryota > Metazoa > Chordata > Lepidosauria > Squamata > Lacertidae > Lacerta > Lacerta agilis. Next base: position 50,173,713 of record NC_046322.1, read on the forward strand.
AACCTCTCTCTACTTCAAATCATCATCAACCTTTTATTGGCATCAAGCAAAGAAACATACATACATATAGAACAGTAGCGAAATAATACTTTCGCAGTGGGGCAAACTGTATTAGAAGAGGAAAGAGACAAGATTCCGCTGTCCACGATCACATCTCTGGGACTCCTGATAACTCAGACGACTGCAGAGCATTACGACGAGAAAAGAGCAGATATAGGTATTGAGCTACCAGTTTGGTAAGCTCCTGGTCAGTTCCCTTTAGTAGGAAATGCAAGACTTCCTGCTCTGGTCTCCTTCTAGGGATACAGAGCTGGTCCAGGAATTGGTGGCGGAGATCGACGTAAAGTTTGCAGTGAAAAACCATATGAACGAGGCTTTCCACCTGATGGTCATCGCATGGACAAATCCTCTCGCCCTCCACCCTGCCTGAAAACCTTCCCCATAGGAGGTTCGATGGATTTGCATTGAACCTGGCCAATGAAAAAGCCCTTCTTTCTGGGGGGTTCAGTAGAAAAACAAGATAATTACAATTTGTTTCGTGTGCCCACGGAAGATGAAAATAGAGAGGGGAACATGTTTTGTCTGCTGCCTCTCTCTACTTGATGCCCTAAGCATGTGCTTATTTTGCTTAATGGTTAATCCAGCCTCGGCTCCCTCAATTGCAGAGCACAGCGATCAATGGGCAATTTAAGGAATGAGATGATATTTCAGGTACCCTGGTTCCAAGCTGTATAAAGCAGAACAGATCCTGAAGTTGAGACTCCAGTATTTTGGCCACCTCATGAGAAGAGAAGACTCCCTAGAAAAGACCCTGATGTTGGGAAAGATGGAGGGCACAAGGAGAAGGGGACGACAGAGGACGAGATGATTGGACAGTGTTCTCAAAGCGACTAGCATGAGTTTGGCCAAACTGCGGTAGGCAGTGAAAGATAGGCATGCCTGGCGTGCTCTGGTCCATGGGGTCACGAAGAGTCGGACACGACTGAACGACTGAACAACAACAAATCAAAACCAGTCCCTTGAACTCAGCCTGGGCAGCCATTAGCCACTTGAAGCAATTACATTCTCACAACATGGCAAATTGGGGCACAACTCATAATAGTATGAAGCAGAAATGTCAATAGTCTTCTTTTATACAATTTAATGGTGACAGACTTGCACTAATTTCCATGGCTCCATACATACGTTGAACAGAGCATTTCTATGTCTCCCATTAAGTCAAGATCAAAGCACGGTATTTCGATATAAGAGTCTGACCAATAATCTTAATCTCTCTGTAGTTCTGACATTTTGTACACTTGCTTTGCATCGTCAATATGTTCATTGCTAAGCAACCGCAGGCAATATAAGGTTTACTCATCTGATGAACCCACAGGGAAGTTCCAAACCACCTACATATTGCGGTCCCACTGAGGTCAACGAGAATGCAAAAGTCACTGTGATCCATATTTTGTAAGAGTACCTTTGTCCTAGAGTTTATCAGTTCAGTGTGCTGGAGGAGAGAAAATCCCTAAGGTGCTTTCATTTGGAGAGCAAACAGTTGCTAAGGAAGCCTTTGAGCTGAAGAGAAATTTTGCAGGGTCTTTGGTAGAAGGGTGAGTATCTTAAGCTGGGAAACTTTGTAAGCAGAATCCCCCCCCTTCTACTTTTGGAAAAGAAAAGAAAAATCTCATTCTTAGGATTGTACCCATGTCTCAAGATCCACAACAAATTAAGACCTGTGCTCTAACACAATTTCCCTTATTATAACACATTTTTGGGTATGTTGTTTTCACTTCTAAGTGCATTTCTATGCACATTACACCCTGATATATGTATTAACAACAACAACAACAACAACAACAACAACAACAACAACCCTTGCCTGCATTGCAAAATTTAGAGAATTGCTGAATGCTGGTTGTGTGTCGGTTCTCATTTTGTCCCAGCCACTCTGGACGGCTCCCAACAGAATATTTTTTAAAAAGATAAAACACGAAACATTATAGCAACTTCCTTAGATCTTGATTCCTTTAAAACATTTAGGGTAAAGCAGGAGGCTTTAGGCTAAAAACTAAGCTAAAAAGTTAAAAGATAATTCAATATAAGACAGTAAAAATCAAAGTAAAACAAACCAGGAAGGTGCGGCAGTCGGAGAGAGATGTTACTCCCTCGGTTTTCTGGAAGTATTGTCCAGCACACACAGGATGTGAGGGTGTGAGGGTATTGGCGGAGAGCTGTTTGGGCTCGAGTGGCCAACATCAAACATTAGATAAATAGGTACCTCTCCGGCGGGAAGGTAAACGGCATTTCTGTGCGCTGCTCTGGTTCGCCAGAAGCGGCTTAGTCATGCTGGCCACATGACCCAGAAGCTGTCTGCAGACGAACGCCACCTCCCTCGGCCTATAGAGCGAGATGAGTCCTGCAACCCCAGAGTCGTTTGCAACTGGACCTAACAGTCAGGAGTACCTTTACCTTTCAAAGAGTGCTGCTTTCAGATGTCTCCTAAAAGTCAGATAGTTATTTATTTCCTTGACATCTGATGGGAGGGCATTCCACGGGGTGGGTGCCACTACCAAGAAGGCCCTCTGCCTGGTTCCCTGTAACCTCGCTTCTCACAGTGAGGGAACCTCAGTGTCCAGGCTGAACGATGGGGGTGGAGATGCTCCTTCAGGTCTACTAGGCTGAGGCTGTTCAGGGATCAGGAACAAGAGTTCTGTTACTATTACTGCATGCCTAGGCATGCAGTAATAGTAACAGAAGCACTATTCAGGTTGCATGGTGCATAGCCCAACCAACCTGAGTCTGCCTCCACCAGACTTCTTTCTTGTTTCTGAATCTGCCTGTCCTCGGTTCTGGCTTCACCGAATGCTTCTCTTTCAGCCTTCCAGCCATTCCACCCAATGGGCACCAACCACCACTGGACAGAGGGGAGCTACTGACAAACATATTGGAAATTACAGTGCAATCAGAATACTGATGCTATCCCAGGATCATGACCCCCTAAGGCCAGAATGCTTAGTGGTCAGCAGCCACCCCTGTATAATCTGAAATGATGAAAACAGTATATTTATTGGGACAGTGTGACTTTTGCAGCTGCTGCTAAAGTTGGAAAACAATGAAGCACGAGACAGAGGGATGGAGAACTTCTGAAACAACAGTGGGGGGATATTAGCTACACCCAAGGCATGATGGAGAACAGTAACGACACCAAAAACTTGACATTATCCAGTTCACTCAAAAATGGTGCCAAACCGTTGCAAATTCTCTCCTGAACGGTTTGGCGGTGGAAACAGAAGGGGTTTTATCAGAGGCCAAAAAATCAGGCCTCGGTGACTTACTTAACCTGCAGAAATGTTTTGTTTTTGTTTTTTGTTTTTTGTTTTTTAAAAAAGCCCTAACCCACAGGGTCAGAATTTCACCAAAAATCTGACATTATCCAATTCACTCAAAAATGGGCCAAACTGTTGCCAATTCTCCCCTGAAAGGTTTGGGGGTGGAAACAGAAGGGTTTTTGCCAGAGGCCAAAAAATCACGCCTTGACGACTTAACCCATGGAAAAACATTTTTTTTGAAAAAATCCCTAACCCGCAGGGTCACAATTTCACCAAAAATCTGATGTTATCCAATTCACTCAAAAATGATGGCAAACTGTTGCAAATTCTCCCCTGCAAGGTTTGGTGGTGCAAAAAGCACGTTTTATCATGGACCAAAAAAATCAGCCCGCAGGGCCTTAACCCGTGGGAAACCAATTTTTCGAAAAAAATCCTAACTGTGGTCTAAGCCACAGAGCCTAGGGCTTGCCGATCAGAAGGTCAGCGGTTCGAATCCCTACAACAGAGTGAGCTCCCGTTGCTCTGTCCCAGCACCTGCCAGCCTAGCAGTTTGAAAGCATGCCAGTGCAAGTAGATAGGTAGGTACCGCTGTGGCAGGAAGGTAAATGGTGTTTCCGTGCGCTCTGGCTTCTGTCACGGTGTTCCGTTGCACCAGAATTGGTTTAGTCCTGCTGGCCACATGACCCAGAAAGCTGTCTGCGGACAAACACCAGCTCCCTTGGCCCAAAAGCAAGATAAGCGCCGCAGCCCCATAGTCGCCTTTGACTGGACTTAACTGTCCAGGGGTCCTAATATTTTACAAGGAGAGAAAGAAACCTCACAGACAGAATAATTGCCACAAAGAGGAAGAACAAGGATATAGTTTGAATGTTTCACCTGTAGCTTTATAAATCATTTAATGTTTCAATACAAATGAAAGTCGTTAAAATTGCAGTTGTTGTATAAGAGATTGCAAGAGATTGTAATCTTGACTGGAGTGTAATTGAGATTTATAAGATTTTGGAATGCAGAAATAAAGTAAATAATCAAACCATCAATTCTACCATCAATTGTATAATTTGGCATAATTTGGCATCTGAATGACTCGCATTAGTAATTGTATTTCTAATGTTATAATGAGGCTATTATTGGATTATTGTAACTGAAAACTAATAAAAATTATTATTATCAGAGCCCTCAGCCCAGAGCCTTCAGCAAACCAAGGAAGAGGCTTCTTTGGTTTCTCTGGCCACAAAAACACGAGGTGATGATGTAACAGATGGGTGGGTCAAGTCGAATCTCAGACTCCGAGACTTGTAAATAAGGAAACACCTAACTCTGGCTATGAATCACCGCTGGATTATTATGGCTGTTCGCTCTCCGCATTATTAGGTAGTCATGTTTATGTTGCCTTGGAAGGGAATACGGATGGAACATCTTTAAGACTGAAGGGCAGGGAAAGAAGGCTATGGTACACATTACCATTAATTTCAGCTCCAGCATGCTTCCATCACTGGTGCCTGAAGGCATGTGCCAATGACATCAGCCACAATTAAAACCAATCCTGTAGTTCCTCAAGCAATGCTAATATTTGATGCGTTCCCCCTCAAACCATTTCCTATCCAGTTTGAAAAGGTAAGCCCTATTTGCTTCACAGTTACGCTGAGGCAGGTACATTTGAGATAGCCGCCGCACATGACAGCTTCACAAGTTGGAGTTGGGTGGCTGGAGGTGTGGGGAAACCAAACAGGTAATGGACATGGGGTGAATCCATCCCTGCTCCCTCTCTGATGTGTACAACGATCTGCAAATGTGGCTTGAAATGCAGTGTGTGGGAACAACCTCGCTGTGTTTTAAGTCAGCAATGTGCACCTAGCCCAAGTCAGTGGCGTGAAAGCCGATAGGCCGGTTCCTTCTTGTGATTGACCTGAAGCAGTTTTCAGTTCCCAAATGGCATGTGAGGAAACCCCTCTGATATCAGAAAACTAAACAGCCCAGCACTTCCTCTCAGCTGGGGAGGAGGTAGAGCACCCCATTTTGCCATGCTGCTGCAACTCCTCCTGCCGCCACCTGCCACTGCTGCCTGCTCTGCTGCTGCTGCACGCCCTGTTGCATCAGCCACTGCTGCAAAAACAGCGCTACCATTGGTGCCAATTTGGGGCAAGATCGTGCTGATTCGGGGTACAACCAAATTCATGTGAGATCTTGCACACGCCACTTTTTTTGGCAACATATATATATTTACCAGACACCTGGTAACTGAAAATTAAAAAGTACACAGTTATATGTACACTAATCATGGTGAGACGTAAACAAAAGAAAGAGAAAGAGTACCATGTAGAAGGGGAAATTAAGGGGGTAGGAGGGGGAACCCAAAACCGTATATTTTACAAGGTTGTTATTGTACTTCACTAGATCTTAACCTATTACAGTATTTGTAAGAATGGATTCCAAATATCATTGAATTTGTCCATGGCAAGTCTGCGTTTAAATGCAAGTTGTTCATATGTTGTGAGTTTGTATAGGTCTTCAATCCAATTTTGCAATATTGTGCTGATTTGGGGTGAGATCATGCCCAAAATCAGTGCCAATGGCGGCAGCACTTTTCTGCCACTGTGAGGGCTGAGCTACAGTGTCCAGAATTCTTTGAGGGAAATAAAGTGCTTCGAATGTGCTATAAAGGGATTGTGTGTAGGAAGCAATGATTCTTCAACATCAACTTCGTTGGACTGGTCATGTTGTGCGGATGCCTGGTTATCGTCTTCCAAAGCAACTACCTGTACTCTATTCCAAACTTAAAAATGGAAAACGCAGTGCTGGTGGTCAACAAAAGAGGTTCAAAAAACCCCTCAAGGCAAATCTTAAAAAAAAAGTAGTATAAACACCAACTGGGAAACACTGGCCTGCGAGCGCTCCAATTGGAGAACAGCCTTTACCAAAGGTGTCATGGGCTTAGAAGACACTCAAACTCAGGACACAAGGGAGAAACATGCTAAGAGGAAGGCACGCTTGGCAAATCCACACCGTGATCAACTCCCGCCTGGAAACCAATGTCCCCACTGTGGAAGGATGTGTGGATTCAGAATTGGCCTCCACAGTCACTTACGGGCTTACTGTTGAAACCATGTTTATGGAAGACCATCTTACTTGGCTACGAGTGATCGCCAAGAAGAAGAAGTAGGAGCGGACAGAGGAGAGAGGCACCATCGTGGACCTGGTTCCCAGCAGTGGCATCATTGACACGTCCTGGGACAGCAGGGCAGAGGCAAGGTTGGGCTGGTGTGAAGGCAACTACAAAGCCAATAAGTTGCCCCCATTTTCCCTCACCCCAAATTTAGCTGAAGCTTCTCTCCTGCCACATGTCTGGAAAGGAATCACCGTCTCCTCTCCTCAAGTTGCACTGAGACTGGAGCATAAACTCACTTCCCTCCATTACTTTCCAACAGCCCAGATTTATTGTGATCTTAAGCTAGCCTTTTAAATTGTAAACTAATTTGTAAACAAATTTTGACAGTATTGTCAGAGGGACGGTATATAGACTTAAGAAGGAAGGAAGGAAGGAAGTCGCTTCCAATGCTGCAATTCTATGTTTTTCTTTTGCTAAGTTATCTCAGTTGCTAGCGAATGCGCGACCCTTTTGTTATGTGTGGGAGGTGTTAATTCCTTGGCATTTCAGTCGTGCTAAAATGAAAGTGCTTCGATAGAAGAAAATTACCATTAATGGAGAAAAGTGTCTCATATATACTTCGGCGTCTAAAGAGAATTTGAACTTTGTAAGCTTGGGGACTTGCTCCAGTGTTGAATCATAGCATTTGCGGAGGCCACGGGGCCTTCTGAGTCCTCCTTCAAAGAACGGCTGTCCCAAAACAATCTGGGCAGCAGGCCTCCACACTTTCCTGAACGACAGCCAACTGCTCTCACCTTGTGAGGCACCACAAAACAACCTCTTAAAGGCCCCAAAGTCCCTGAAGGAGCTCCTGTTTAGGAAAGAAAATTTAGCATCCCTGTGCATTCATAAGAACCCAAACATGGAACGAAAGCAACACTGGGTTTTGCTTAGAGCTCCAGCAGGGCAAATAATTTCAGATGGCAAAAGCAGACCCTCCAAGTGTCCCTATTTCCCAGGGATGTCTCTGATTTAAAGAAGCCATCCCAGTTTCTGATTTGATCCCGGAATGTCCCACTTCTCCTTAGGATGTCCCTATTTTCATTGGAGAAATGTTGGAAGGTATGGAGTTATCCGACCCCTGAGCTCTCTGAAGGCCAGTTGTATAGGGAACTTCCCTGCACAGTGGAACCATGAATTGCGGACATAATCTGTCCCGGAGGCACGTCTGCAACTCAAAGCGTTCGCATCCAGAAGTGCCACGTCTGCACATGCGCGTGGCGTGATTTAGCGCTTCTGTGCATGCGCAAGTGGCGAAACCCTGAAGTAACCCGTTCCGGTACTTCCGGGTTGCCCTGGGACGCAACTTGAAAAGACGTAACCTGAAGAGGACGCAACATGAGGTATGACTGTATGGGGAAGTTGTTTAATGTTTAATGGTTTATTATGTCTGTATATATGTTGGAAGCGGCCCAGAATGGCTGGGGCAACCCAGTAAGATGTGGCTACTTAGCCCACCCTGTACCCTCCAAGCTAGAATGCCAGACCCTCCAAGTGTCCCTATTTTCTAAGGACGTCCCTGATTTAGAGAAGCCGTCCAGGTTTCTGGTTTGATCCTGGAATGTCCCACTTTTTCTTAGGATGTCCCTATTTTCATTGGAGAAATGTTGGAGGGTATGGAGTTGTCCAAACCCTGAACTGCCTGAAGGCAATCCTGTATAGGGAAGTTGTTTAATGTTTTATTATGTTTTTATATATGTTTGGAAGCTGCCCAGAGTGGCTGGCGCAACCCAGTCAGATGTGTGGGGTATAAATAGTAAAATTATCGTCCCTATTTTCATCGGAGAAATGTTGGAGGGTATGCAAAAGCACGCAAGACAAGGTAAGCCCACAGTTGGCACTGCTGCCAGGCTTGAGTAGACTCTTGACACAGAGCATCCTGGCACCAGAAAAAGCAATTGTGTCCACTAGTGGGAACACTTACCCTACCTGAGCACCTGTTATCTCCACCATGGTGTTGCCAGCACAAAACCCATTGATAGGGCCCTCCCCAGTGCCATGGCTGCCACCACTAAACACCCTTGGGTGATGCTGTGAGTCCTGCTGCCAGAGCCACCAATCGCAGTCCAAGCTGACAGGCTTATCTCATAATGCTGGTGCCCTTTCTAAGGGAGCCAAGGACATCTCAGCTCTGACTGGCATTTGGCAGCTATCCTACTAAAGTCCCCACTATGTGACCCCAGAGCCGAGGAGATAAGTAACCATACAACCTTTAGAAGACATCTGGTAAAGGTAAAGGTAAAGGGACCCCTGACCATCAGGTCCAGTCGTGTCCGACTCTGGGGTTGCGGCGCTCATCTCGCTTTATAGGCCAAGGGAGCCAGCGTTTGTCTGCAGACAGCTTCCAGGTCATGAGGCCAGCATGACAAAGCCGCGAACCAGAGCAGCGCACGGAAATGCCGTTTACCTTCCCGCCAGAGCGGTCCCTATTTATCTACTTGCACTTTGATGTGCTTTCGAACTGCTAGGTTGGCAGGAGCTGGGACTGAGCAACGGGAGCTCACCCCGTGGCAGGGATTCGAACCGCCGACCTTCTGATCAGCAAGGCCTAGACTCTGTGGTTTAACCCACAGCGCCACCTGGGTCCCTGAAGACATCTGGAGGGAGCCCCAAATAGGGAAGTTAAAAAATAGAAGAAGTTTAATGTTTTATGATGTTTTTATATGTGTTCGAAGCTGCCTGGGGTGACTGGGGCAACAGTCAGATGGGCAGGGTATAAATAATGAAATGAAGGTAAAAAGGCAAAGGACACCTGGACAGTTAAGTCCAGTCAAAGGCGACTATGGGGTTGTGGCGCTCATTTGGCTCTCAGGCCGAGAGAGCCGGCGTTTGTCCACAGACAGCTTTCTGGATCATGTGGCCAGCATGACTAAACCGCTTCTGGCACAACGAGACACCGTGACAGAAGCCAGAGCGCACGGAAATGCCGTTTAGCTTCCCGCAACATTGGTACCTATTTATCTACTTGCACTGGCATGCTTTTGAACTGCTAGATTGGCAGGAGCTGGGACAGAGCAACGGGAGCTCACCCTGTCGCGGTGATTCTGACCGCCGACTTTCTGATCGGCAAGCCCAAGAGGCTCAGTGGTTTAGACCACAGCGCCACCCGCATCCCTGAATAATGAAATAGCGGCATCCTATGACATAATAGGAATAATTATTTTGGAATAGGATGCCCCTATTTTCATTGGAGAAATGTTGGAGGGTATGTCAGCAACAGGCACTGCCTTGTTCTGTGCCCTGCTAATAATGGCCCAGTGGGTCTCATTTGCTCAGAAGTTATATCCAAGCCTAAACTTACTATGGCTGAAACAGCTGACTTTCTTTTCTGGTCCTGGGAGCAGCCTTACCTACAAACCATGGCTCTTCCCGATCCAGGTCACTGAGCCCTTTCAGACTCTTTGGAAGTTTAGAGATATATATCCACCACATTATCATGCTAAGCATCTATCTGGCCGCAAGCGTGGAAAATGCCAGGGCGAAGATGTTTTCATAATAACTTTAGGAGAGCTTTTCCAGTTCTCCTCTATCATGTTTGAGGTTCTCCAAAAGGCATCTTGCTCTAATTTGCCTCAATGGTGCCATCTAACGGACGGTTTGCTGCCGTTTGAGGCCTCCTTAACTCTGCCGTTGTGACCTCTGTGTGGTTCGCTGGCATTCATATGATGCAATTTGAATTCTTTGATGTGCAACTAGAGCAGAGGATAATGGAAAGGAGAAAGCCCAGAAGTCATTTGTTGCAAGGCAGCAATTTTAGTTTGATCTTTTGTGTGTGGATTTTGCCTGTGTGAACCCTTTAGAGTGCAGTTTGAGGAGTACACATGTTATCTGATTAGAAAAAAGCATATGTATAAGGAACTGGGGGGGGGGAGGTAATGGGATTTGGAGAATCCCATTTTGTGGAATTGATATTGTTTTTGTGTATATTTTTCTTTGTTTGCTGTATTCATTATTGTTTGTTTTTCATTTTTGTGTATGTGTGTGTGTGTGTGTTTGTGTGTATGAAAAAGCATACTTAGGTAGCTAAAAAAGAAATTAAAAACAGAAAAAAATAGTATATAAATACTACTACTACTAATAATAATAACAACAAACAGCAGCCACAATTTCACAGTCTAAATGCAATAACCATAAGTAAATAGAACTTAACACAAAGGATAAATGCCCACTGTCTACTATGTAATCATAGGTGTCAAGTTTCGGATTTGAAAATAAGGGATCAGCAGTCTCACCTATCCCGGGGACAGTCAAATGTCAGTGGTGGGCGGAGCCAGAAGCAAAAGTGGGCGGAGCAGCAATGTAAACTCCAAGCGGGCTCGGGCTCAGAGCGGAGCAAAGAGGAGGGCAGCCAGCAAAGAGGAGGGCAGCCATGTGCTCCGCACAATGGAGCACCATTGTCTTCTTGTCTGATCCTATCAAAACAGGACAGGAAGCAGCAGCTGCTCAAAGGCAGCCAGGCTCTGCCCACCAGCTAACCCTATTGGCCGGCTGAGGGGCTCGGCGGCAACGGATAGGGGCTGATGCAGGGGGAGGAATACACCCCCCTGTAAGCACGGGAAACGGCTCCCACTTGCTTTGAGGGCTGAGGCTTTTCTCTCCAAGTAGGCGAGGTCTTCCAACCCAGTCCCTGGCCAGCAGGGGAGGAGCTGCTTCCATTAAAAACGGGAAATTTAAGGGGGGGGGGAATAAGGGAGAGCAGTGGGAAACTGCTTAAAATAAGGGAGAATCCCGGGGGAAACGGGATACTTGACAGCACTGCTATGTAATGTTCCCAGCATCTAATAGCACTGGCTACATTTGAACATGTTTCAACAGATGACAACTTCGTGTGAATACTTATCTGAACATTTTGAGGGCTTGTATTAGCCTAAATTCCATGTACTTTATGCGGGTTGATTCATTTGATTACTTTGGCATGGTAGAATCTGAGTAAAAGTCACCTTGGCTGATGTTGATCCAGTCGCAAAAGTGATTCATAACAAACAAGTACTGCCAGCAGGCTATAAATGAGTTGACCTACTTTTTGAGTTGCTCTTATAATTAACAAGCATCATGCATTTGCACAGCGTTTGAATTCTTGTGATCCTCCATACTTTCCGCACCACCCAGTGTCATGCTATTTCATCTCAGCCACCTTTATTCTCGCGTTTCGTTCCTTGACGAGACAGAAACCATGAGCAACGCGTAGCCCTGCAACTGAGAAAGGAATTGCACAGAACAAGTCCCGATGCGATGTGAAACGAAACCGTCCAAAACCGTCCCGAGGCCTTTACGCTCAATGAAGAATTGACAGTGCTGAATGGACTTCTGAATTTGTGCAGAATGGGAACTTTTGCGACATGCAACCGTAAAGCTGTAGAGAAAAAGAGAAGACGGCAGGTGCTGGAGTTTGGTAGTGCCCTCTTGTTGAAAGAAACTCAAGATACAGCTCCGTGAGGAAGCAATAGCTGCACGTTGGACAAAGCTGCAACATAGTGCTGAATTGTCAGAAGACAAGCTGGTGGTTTCTGCTTGTACTGTAGAGGGAAGTGAGAGGCAGATGGGGCTTGTCAACCTGGGAAGGTAGCCCATCTAGGAGAAGGAAAACTCTGCTCCCAAACCTCTGCTGCCTTATGTGGGATGTGTTATAGAAAAAAAACCTGCTCCTTTTCGCTTATGGGGTATCCAAGAACCTGTAAAGAGTCCTTAAATGGGTTCCCTATCAGTAGGAGAAAATAACAGAGGCCAACCAGAGAATGCTGTTGTTGTTGTTGTTTAGTCATTTAGTCGAGTCCGACTCTTCGTGACCCCATGGACCAGAGCATGCCAGGCACTCCTGACTTCCACTGCCTCCCGCAGTTTGGTCAGACTCATGTTGGTAGCTTCAAGAACACTGTCCAGCTACCTTGTCCTCTGTCGTCCGCTTCTCCTTGTGCCCTCAATCTTTCCCAACATCAGGGTCTTTTCCAGGGAGTCTTCTCTTCTCATGAGGTGGCCAAAGTATTGGAGCCTCAGCTTCAGGATCTGTCCTTCCAGTGAGCACTCAGGGCTGATTTCCTTAAGAATGGGTAGAATACTGAGGATACTGAGAAGCAAAGGAGCTAGTAAACCTGATCTTTATTAAGCTGTTGCAACAGGGTCCTCACTCACTACGTGCAGGAGGGAGGAGGAACCCAGAACTATTGTGCGCAAGCCCTTATATAGACTTTTGAAATCGCCCACCCTGTAGCCTAAGGGACCCCTGACCATTAGGTTCAGTCGTGTCCGACTCTGGAGTTGCGGCGCTCATCTCGCGTTACTGGCCAAGGGAGCCGGCGTACAGCTTCCGGGTCATGTGGCCAGCATGACAAAGCCGCTTCTGGTGAACCAGAGCAGCGCACGGAAATGCCGTTTACCTTCCCGCTAGAGCGATACCTATTTATCTACTTGCACTTTGACGTGCTTTCGAACTGCTACCACGCTGCATAGCCACGCCTCCCCAGGCTGTTTTAATGGGAGGTACCACGTCACTATGGCTTATTTTCGGGGTATGGCTTATTTTTGGGGAACGGCTTATATTTCGCAAATGCATAGAAATCCTGCTATGGCTTATTTTATGGCTATGTCTTATTTTAGGAGAAACAGGGTAGGTGGGCAGGAGCTGGGACCGAGCAACGGGAGCTCACTCCATCGCAGGGATTCGAACCACCAACCTTCTGATCAGCAAGCGCTAGGCTCTGTGGTTTAACCACAGTGCCACCCGGTCCTAAGACCACCCCCTAAAACATCATACCTACATCACAGAAGGGGGCAGTCTACAGCAGAAATACGTCACAGGAGGTGGTGTACACCAGAAATCATGTTTGCCAGGATATCTGTTAATGGTCACTGATTGCTTTACCTGGGCAGCCTGGCCACTCTTTTGTGATGGTAAATACTCTTAATTCCTGAATCCAGGTCACAGGCACGCCCTATTCATACACAAATACGCCCTTAAGACAGGTAAGCGAAAGACAATGGGGAGGCTTTCCCATTTCCTTCCTCCTTGCAGGAAAATATTTGAGGCCAATTTGGGCGAGTCAAAATGGCTTCAGGATTGCTGCCTGTACTATTTCAGACACATGGTTTATATACTTACGTATGTGTTTGCCTTGTACATTTATGGACGTTTATTTTATATGTGGGACCTTAGAATTCTTATAACAGATGTCTTCAGGAGAAGAAAAGGCTAAGGAGTAAATCAGCCTGGAGTCAGGGTTGCCACCTGTCCTGTATAACACAGGATTTTCCTGTATTTCAATTTAAATTGCTACATCCTGTATTGATACAGGTTGTCCTGTATTTCAGGTCTCTCTCTCTTTCTGCCAAGTTAGGGATCCCTCCAAACACATGTGTTTGAAAGGGTGTGTGAAAGGCCATGTATTTAAGCTCTGAGTAGGCAAGCAGAGACAGACCTACAAATTTGTGTGTGTTTGTGTGTGTGTGTGTGTGTGAGAGAGAGAGAGAGAGAGAGAGAGGCTGCAATTCAGGTGAAACTTGAAAAATTAGAATATCGTGGAAAGGTTCATTTCTTTCAGTAATTCAACTTAAAAGGTGAAACTAATATATGAGATAGATATGCAAAGTGAGGTATGTCAAGCCTTTATTTGTTATAATTGTGATGATTATGGCCTGTAGGCTATGCAAATAAAGTCTGTTGTTGTTGTTGTTGTTGTTGATTATGGTGTACACCTGATGAGAACTCCAAATTAACAATCTCAACTTTGGGGTTTTCATCAGCTGGGTGCCATAATCATCACAATTATAACAAATAAAGGCTTGACATATCTGGCTTTGCATGTCATGAGTCTATCTCATATATTATACTCCAGTAGCTAATGAAGACAATTGCTTACATAAATGATATTCTAATTTTTCGAGTTTCACCTGTACATCATAACGGATTGCTTTGAAGTCACTTCAGCATCAGATGAAATAATAATAATAATCCCCCAAGTGCCTTGCCCCGTCTTGTATTTTGCAGTTGGGTGGTGTCTTCTATGCCTCCTTCCAGCAACTCCTGAAGCCAAGCTGGTACCAAACGTATTGCTCTGCTTTTCTTTGGACTACATCAGCGCAGCCGAGAAGGGGGGGGGGTCTTGTCATCTGGACAGCCCAGAACCTCCATACACTCTGCCCAGGTTTGCACCCTAAGGAGGTCTTTTCGTTGCTCCTAATGCAGCAATTTGACTTCACCTCAGGAGGCGCATAATAATAATAATAATAATAATAATAATAATAATAATAATAATAATTTAATATTTATACCCCGCCCATCTGGCTGGGTCTCCCCGGCCACTCCATTGTCTCCCGAGGCAGATGGATGACAACAACAAGATGTTAACCAACAAGCAGGTAGTGGGTCAGTCGTCCTCCCCAGCCGCCCTTAGGAAGGGGGGAAAAGGGGGGGGGAGTAGGAGCCTGTTTCCTCCTGAGCAGTACTGGCACTGGGAACCACAGGCAGACAAAACAGATTGTGACCAGAAACCACTCTCTTCTCTTGTGGAGTTTAGATGGATCTGAGCTGAACTGTTGCTCTTCTGAGATTTGCTCACTTTCGTAGTGAAGGCCGCAGGGTGAAATCGTGAATAAGCGGGCTCCTTCCTCCAGGCCAAAATCGCTATTAGGATGGATGGTTCATGGGCCACATGGACAGATGGGAACTTGCTTGCACTTCCGATTTGGCTGAAGCTTCAGAGACCAGAGAACGTATGCCACCTGCTGATCGGAATACAAATGTGCTGCTGCCACGGATGCCTGAGGCATTCATAACACACCCAAATTATCTGCTGCCACCTGCTGGAGCAAAAAAATCACAGAATCATAGAATTACGGAGCTGGAAGGGACATGGAGGACTATCTAGCCCAGTGGCTCCCAATTAGCTGATTATCGAGGACCCCCTATTTTTCAAAAGCCAAGCCACGGACCCCCTACTTCTGAAAATTTTGATAAATCTGTGCTAGTTATCAAAATTTTGATAAATCTGTGCTTCTACAAAGCAATTTTTTGAACAAATTGTGGGGTAGCCCCTAACAAGGAAAGGATTTTAGGTATACTAAACAACAGACCAGGGCTGAGCGATTTCCGATTTCCAACATTGTGATACACCAGCAGCTAAACATCACGATGTTCCGATATACTGTATCAAGATGTCTGAAATTGGAGATCAGGTGTGGGGATGAGGGAAGAAGCAGTTACGGAGATCAATGGGTGGGGGGAGGAGAGGAAGCAGAGTCACCTCCACCGCACGGTTTGAGGGGGAGAGGATGGGGTGTGTGTGCATCAAGCCACTGTCAGCGGGGCTGCCAGCAAAGATCTACTGTGGCTGCCGCTGCCTTCCTGTTGACTGAGAAAAAGCTTCTCTGCCTCAGTGGCACAAGAAGGTAGTGCCTTGAAGAGAGGCTGTCCTGCTCTCCCTCGTGCAAGGAGTGATATATTGCTGCCTATTGCCGGGTCAAAATCATTACTGCGGTGTGATTTGAAAACCAATTTTGGCCAATAATGGAAAAATCGCACAGCTCTAAAACTGTTATGTACTGAGCTGAATCCTAGAACAATAGAATCCAGAATGCAGCAGTCCGATTGGTCCGCAGGAGCCACCCAATCCAGCTCCAGGTGGAAATGAATCAGCGACCTGATTGGCCTGCAGGAGCAGCCAATCAGGCTCCTGGATGAAGTGAATCCACAACCTGATTGGCCTGCAGGAGCATCCTGGAATCAGCCAATCATGCGAAGCCCATTGTGTAAATAATGTATGTATACAGTATATGGCAGGCGTTTTGGGGAAAGATTCATTCTTTGCTACTACGAGCTGAATAAAGAGCATGAAATTCACACTCGACTCTGAGTATATTTCAAAAACGGACCATAACATTTGTCATATTACCAAGCAAAAACAGGGGCACAGTTACGCAGCGGTTCCACTCCTTTCTCCTGGGCAGTGTCAGGAAAGTGGTGTTGGGGGATGAGTGTTCGGACCCCTGGGCTCTCACGTGTGGGTATGTTCGGCGGACCCCAGGGGGCCCCGGACCCTTACTTGGGAACCACTGATCTAGTCCTACTCCCTGCAATGCTGAAATCTCAACAAGAGGTCCCGCATCCAATTTGAGACCCTGCTGGACTCTGCTTAGCTTTGTACATATTCTAGCAGTTTTATTGCTGCACCACTCAGAAGATTATAATTTATGTTGCGGTACGGTACTCTCATGGGTGGCACTGTGGGTTAAACCACAGAGCTTAGGGCTTGCTGATCGGAAGGTCGGTGGTTCGAATCCCCGCAACGGGGTGAGCTCCCGTTGCTCGGTCCCTGCTCCTGCCCACCTAGCAGTTCGAAAGCACGTCAAAGTGCAAGTAGATCAATAGGTACCGCTCCGGCTGGAAGGTAAACGGTGTTTCTGTGCGCTGCTCTGGTTCGCCAAAAGCAGCTTTGCCATGCTGGCCACATGACCCAGAAGCTGTACGCCGGCTCCCTCGGCCAGTAACGCAAGATGAGCACCGCAACCCCAGAGTTGGACACGATAATGGTCAGGGGTTCCTTTACCTTTTACGGTACTCTGGCAGAATCTTTCACCAGCACATCTAGACCTTGAGAGGAGATGGAATGTTTTGATTTTGGAGATATTTTTGTCATTTTGCCTATGCTACCAGTTTTCTCATTTGTTGAATAAATATTGTTGTTTAGTCATATCTTAGGTGTGCTAATTGAAGATCCACATGGGACTCCTGGGTTTTTCTAGGTGCTGGCACAAAAATAACCACTAGATGCTGAATCCAGCCATGGCTGCTGACCCAATATTTACATTTGTATGAAACCCATGTGCTATTTATTGAATCTATGACCTTGCAGAGCTTTGTTTCATTTCAGACTAAATACAGTGGTGCCTTGGTTCTCAAACTTAATCCGTTCCGTAAGTCCCTTCCAAAACCAAAGCGTTCCGAAACCAAGGAGTGCTTTCCCAAAGAAAGTACTGCAAAATGGATTAATCTGTTCCAGACTTTTAAAAACAACCCCTAAAACAGCAATTTAACATGAATTTTACTAACAAGACCATTGATCCATAAAATGAAAGCAATAATCAATGTGCTGTACTATAAAATAAATAGTATTGTAGATGATAACAATTAAAATTATTTTTTTTTCTTACCTGCACTAATGATAGTCATTGTTTGGATGGGGGGCTTTTATCCATTTCCACAGTCACACAATCAATCAATCAGTAACTGAACTGGGTTCCACACAGTCACAAAAACAAATTAACCGGAAAAGCCTCAAAAACCAAAACGCAAAATAAATAGCAAAAACAAAAGCGCCAAACTTAATCCGTTCCAAAAGTCTGTTTGACTTCCGAAATGTTTGAAAACCAAGGCGCAGCTTCTGATTGGTGCAGGCGCCCCAGAAACAATAGCCAACAACCGCATTGGACGTTCGGCTTCCAAAAAACGTTCAAAAACCGGAACACTTACTTCCAGGTTCTTGCCGTTTGAGAACCAAAGCATTTGACTACTAAGGCGTTTGAGAACCAAGGTACCACTGTACTGAATAGCAAGACAAACACAACACATTTAATTTTAAGAAATATTTAGACCTTTGATGCCATCAAGAATTCATTCCTAGGCTGAGCTAAAGCTGTCACGGCTGGAGCCAAAACTATGTTGAATTAGTGCCACCAAGTGTCTTTTAGAGAGACGGGGCCTCAGCAATGTCTAATGAAATATGAAGTTGGACATATTTCAAGTGGAAGGGAGAAGAAAGGATTACCTTATCAGAAATATTAAACAGATTATCCCAGAAGGAACATGCAGTTAAGACTGCTGGCTTATGAAGCTTAGTCTTCCATTTCATGTATCTATTTTCGTGTTTCTGTTTGCAAAAGAAATGTTTCCAGCAGCGGCTGACCAGCCATTTTGTTTCTCTTGAGGAGCTAACAAAAGAGAGCAGGAATAATTCCAGGCTGCAGAGAGATGATATATCTTTATTTCCACAGGGTTAAAAGTACATTTTTTTATTTTTTATTTTTTGCTTGTGTTATACACAGTTCATTTACTGTAGTCCCTGTTTTGCCAGTTTTTGTGGTGCTTCACAAACTGACCAAGGTTGCTTTCCAATAGGAGTTTTTTCCCCGTTTTCATGACTTTCCCCTGTTAAGTTCTGCATGAGATTTGAGCTTTCATGCGATGCAACAGCCATTTCTGGAATTATAATGGAATGTAGCGCAAGCTTAATACAGTTCCGAACGATTCGGAACTCGAACGCCGTTATCCCGGAAGTAAATGCTTCTGTTTTCGAACACGCCTCGGAAATCGAACTTCCGAGGCGGCTTCCATATTGAGTTTTTCGTGTTTTTCTGTTTTGAGGCTTCCGTATTGAACTTTCGGTTTTCGAACGTTTCGGAATTCAAACGGTCTTCTGGAATGGATTACGTTCGAAAACCGAGGTTCCACTGTGCTCGTTTCCATTCTTGCTTCAAGAAAAAAATCCATTTGCAAATTGTGTGTGGCTACTTAGCCCTCCCTGTACTCTCCGAGCTAGAATGCTAGGCCCTCCAAGTGTCCCTATTTTCTAGGGACGTCCCTGATTTAGAGAAGCCGAAAAACATTCGCAAACCGGAACACTCACTTCTGGGTTTGCGGCGTTTGGGGAGCCAATTTGTTTGAAAGCCAAGCTGTTCGAGTACGAAGGTACCACTGTACTCAGAGCAGATTACTGAACTATAAGAAAGAAACCTTTTGACTAAATAAGAAAACCTCTTCAACGAATATGCACAGCACTCCATGGAAATCCTTATGAGCAATGACCCACATCTATTATAGTAACTTTTATTTTCTTCTTTTTTTCAGAATGGTCCATTTTCATGCATGCCGTTCCATAGCACTGATGGGAAGCACATTATTTTGATAGATGGGTATTCGTGGCCCCAGAGGGTGTTACTCAATTACAGGAATATCCGTGTGAAACTTAAATTAAAACTTAGGAATGTTCCTCTGTTATAAACAAAATATTCCCTTTGGCAATTAAAAGAATATTGTGATTTTAATTAAAAGGGCTTATGAGCTTATCAGAAAAATAACTGATTTTCAACCCGGCTAATTATTTTTGTACATTTGCTGTTTAGAGTTGCAAATTACTTGACAGTAAATTTAATTGCTTTTAAGGGATATGAATATTTAATTTGTGTACAGTGCTTGAAAAGCAGGATTTTCTTTTTCTTTTTCGGTCAGGAACGGTATAAAGAACTAAAGTAGTGGAGGAGCTTTATTGGAAGCTAGAGAAAGATAAATTGGTCTCCGTGTCCCATAGAAGCAAGCTATGCAAAAGAGGCCTGTGTCAAAATTTACAATCAGAGTTGAATTAAGACCAAAATCAATTTAACCTTAACTTTATTAGTTACTTTAACTTTAACTTTATTCAGTTACAAAATGATGTAAAAGCAAGTATCAACCAAGGAGTGAATGATTGCTTATTTTTATTTTGTCTCTTAGACATTTTTGTTTATTTCTGTTATACAGTTTTCAACCAATAAAGCACCACCCCCCAAAAAAAATCACACCTCACAGAGTTACAATTAATGCAATTAGCAGAGCCAGCATGGTGTAGTGGAGAGCCAGCATGGTGTAGTGGTTAAGAGCGGTAGACTCGTAATCTGGGGAACTGGGTTCGCGTCTCCGCTCCTCCACATGCAGCTGCTGGGTGACCTTGGGCTAGTCACACTTCTTTGAAGTCTCTCAGCCCCACTCACCTCTCAGAGTGTTTGTTGTGGGGGAGGAAGGGGAAGGAGAATGTTAGCTGCTTTGAGACTCCTTCGGGTAGTGATAAAGCGGGATATCAAATCCAAACTCCTCCTCCTCCTCCTCCTCCTCCTCCTCTTCTTCTTCTTCTTCTTCTTCTTCTTCTTCTTCTGAACAGCCCCTGGGGGCAGGGGGCAGGAGATCTGTACCTCCAGACGTCCCCTGTTCCCCTCTGGCAGTGGCGGTGGCAGCGTTCTAGTCCGCAACACATCATATGGGGACTTCCGGCGAGGAAAAATGGCGGGTATCATGGTGGCAAGCAGCTCCTGAAGCCTGCCAGAGCCAACTGCGCTACCAAGGCTGGCTCTGGGCTGCTGAGGCTGCTGCTGCTGCCACGTTTCCCGGGGACAGATTTGCAAATCTGGGGACTGTCCCCGGGAACCGGGGACGTCTGGTAACCCTAAAGTAGAGGACAGACCACTGTAAAGTGGGACACATGACTGTGTTGGACTCCTTGCTCCATTGAATTGGGAGGAGAAGCCTGCATGCAGGGAAGCTGTTGCCCCAAATGCACTATAAAGTCGTAAATATATCACAATTACAATCCTAATTAAAGAAATAATGTTTCTGGGTGTTGCACTTGATGGCATTCCTTCTTGTGCATGCCTTTATTGTAATATTAAACACGGTGCAGCTATTGCTATGCGGAAGACCTCTAATTTAGCCATTAGGAGGGCGGATGTGCGAGGACAGCTAATTATATGGAGACTCTAATGTCTTTTCCCTGGTGCAAAACTTTAAAAGGGCTCACAGAATCTGGACGTTGTTTTGCTGTTCTCCAGACTAGGTTAATTAGAAAGCCCATTAAGCAAATGGGGAGCTTAATTAATTTCACTGAGTGTCGGTGGCAAGACTGATTGTATCTGGGAACGATTTCGATAATCCCAACTGTGAAATAAAGCTGATTCAACTCGAGGTTACTTTCAGTTGCAAACTGACCCGGCAGCAATGTGTGAATGCAGATATACTTGTTTTGATTAGAGTCGGCTAAGTAAGTAAGTGAAAGATTTAAGAGCCTACTTCAGATGGAGGTGATAAGTGATTCTACAACCCAGACTATAATAGAACCAAAGGAGATTAGAATATGATGTTACATTTAACCAGCCTGGAAGCGTAAACAAAGATTGTACACAGGGTCCTGTAACTTTTAGCCATAACTTGTCTATGATATACTGTCAGCTAAAGGGGGATCTTTGCACCCTGGTGGTGCATATGCTAAAGACTTTACTGTTGATTGCATCCATATATACATTTGCGATCCATATGGGGAATTCCCCACTAAATATTCTGAGGGTATCTGTTGGAATCTTAGTTCTACAAAAGTCCTGCGTAGCTGTGGAAGGTCAGAGTCTCAAGGCAATGAGCGACAGGTCTTAATTTGGGCATACCAAGTAGAGCAATGGGCGGCAGTGATGGATGCTCTGTCTTGGTTGGCATCCTGATAAAAAAAAGTCCAATTTCAAAGGTCATGTGGGCTAAGGGCTAAGTAGTTCTCCATTTGGAGATTATAAACCCTAAACGGATCTTGGCACTTTTGTGCCCAGCTCCCTGTCGTTACTTGCTCTAACCAGCAGAGCTTAGTAAGAGTATGATCTCAAAGGCATTTAGCCTGTGCCGGTATCTCAGATAAAGGTAAAGGTAAAGGGACCCCTGACCATTAGGTCCAGTCGCGGACGACTCTGGGGTTGCGGCGCTCATCTCGCTTTACTGGCTGAGGATGCCGGTGTACAGCTTCCAGGTCATGTGGCCAGCATGACTAAGCCACTTCTGGCGAACCAGAGCAGCGCACGGAAATGCCGTTCACCTTCCTGCCGGAGCAGTACCTATTTATTTACTTGCACTTTGACGTGCTTTTGATCTGGTAGGTTGGCATGAGCAGGGACCGAGCAACGGGAGCTCACCCCGTTGTGTAGATTCGAACCGCCAACCTTCTGATTGGCAAGCCCTAGGCACTGTGGTTTAACCCACAGCGCCACCTGCGTCCCAAGTATCTCAGATAGGTTAGATCAATTCTGGCTGCTAGAGAGGGAAGGCCCAACTCAGCTTTGAGGTGGGTTGCTGGTGTCCCTCAGGGAAGCCCCCAAATCTGCCTCATAAATTTATTTTGTATGACCTCTATTTCAGATTGAACACCAATTCCCCAAACATTACTCAAGTGATATTCCAGACTAGCTAGGGATAGTGGGAGTTCATCAACATCTGGAGCGCCATAGGTTCCCCACTTCTGCATTACAGTTATAATCAATATCCAGTCCCTCTATTTTCAGACCTTTGCAGTCCCAGCCTGCTAAAATCTAATATACTGCATCATCTCAGCTGTATACCACACATCTTCAAGTAAGTTATAATGTAATTATTCTATCATCCCTGAAGGAACTGAACAACCAAATCCTAACTAGGATTTCACTCAATATTGTCTCATAAATGTTTCCCGGTTGTGTCAAATCAAAGCATTTGCACTTCAGACACCATCCTCTTATGTACATTGAAGTGTCCTCAGCAGAATTGCTGGTATCATCCTTAAGTGAAAACACACTTTGCTTGGAATTTCTGTGGTTTGATCAAGCAGCCGAAACATCCAACATCCTCCCTTGAAATATCACAGTCAACGCGGATCATTTTCTTCTTCAAACTGGACAAATTTATACCGGAGCTGGGGGGCAGGGAGAGAAGTAAAATACTTGTAGATCAGGGAACTCCCATAATCCCTGAGCATAATAGCCATGCTGGCTAGGACTGATGGGATTTGGAGTCCATCAATAATGGTGGGGGGACACAGGTTCTTCATCACGTTTGTAGATGACTGGTTGGAGAAGACAACATATGGCGGCTGCAGTTCAGTGACACTTGCTTCTGAGTTTTGCACTGAAAATAAAGCAACCGTGAAGCAGAAACAAACACAAAATGACTGATCTAAGGAGCCAAGAAAGGTGTTTCCAGGGATGGAATTTTGACTGTTGAGCCACTGTGGTTTCACATAATTAATCTGTTTTCATGTATTTATCTCTGTATATATCTATATAATAAACACACACACACACACACACCCCTGCTTACAAAATCAAATTTCTCCTATAATTAGGCGTTGCAGATGCTGTGGTTCTGGTCATGTGTACCACAAGGATAAGGCCATACCTCCATTTCTCACAAGAATGGCATATATAAAAATACACATACATCTTTGGTTTTGCATTCTCGGCTTTTCACAAAATCAGTGTCAGATGGAAACAGACAACTTGATTGATATCAGCTCTGTATGAGCTGGGTTTGGGTGTTTTCCCCCTCCATCTAACCATACCTGAAATGCGGTCCTAGGCTGTGGCTTTAGTCATCTGCTTTGTGAGGGCAAATGAATTGTGACAACCCCCCCACAAATGGTGCCTTGCATCCGGCAGATGTCCCAGATGCGAGCCTCTGGTATTCCACCACAAAAAACAGTTGCGTAAAATACTATTTTCTCTCCCTGTCCCTCTCTCTCTCACTTGTCAATGGAACTAATTTTGACTTAGCTGGGTTTTTTATTTTATTTTACGGAAGCTTCCCAAATGATTTGTGACTTTCGTCCGCTAAATCTTTTCTATTTGTGGTACAGCAAAAAAGTCTCTTTGTCGAAAAATATAATGATAAAAAAGAGGGTGGAATTTTCTTAAGATTTGTCGTTAACATTTGGATGCTATTGTTAATTCCAAAAGCATTTGAGCATGTCAAGTCCTCTGCAGTCCTTTACTTACTTAGATAATCACTCTCAAGGCCTAATGACTGGACTGAAGATAAAACACAACTTAGAATGGGCAAATGCTTCCATTTTATGTTCTCTCTGTTTCTTACTTTACCAGTCAGTTCAGTTCTCTACACTCACACACCAGAGAATTGTTGTTGTTGTTGTTGTTGTTGTTGTTGTTGTTTGTTATTAAAGTCTGCTTGAAAATTCATCAGCATTTTGAGGCGAATTCTTCCTAATACAGTTGTACCTTGGATCCCAAACGCCCTGGAACTCGGGCGTTTTGGCTCCCGAACACAGCAAACCCAAAAATGATTGTTCCAGTTTGTGAACATTTTTTGGAACCCAAACGTCCGACGGGGCTTCCACAGCTTCTGATTGGCTGCAGGACCTTCCTGCAGCCAATCAGAAACCGCAATTTGGTTTTCAAAAGTTTTGGAAGTGGAACGGATTCTGTTTGACTTTCAAGGTACAACTGTATACACATGTTTGTTTGCAATTTGACCTAATATACATTTTTTGGACAAAGCATTTTTCCATTATATAACACATTTTTGTATATTACTTCTCCTGATATATGCGTGTTTGCACACCTTACCTGGCTGCAGAACTGTACTGAAAAAAATCACAGAAGGGTGAACTTTGTCGGATGTCTGTGTTTCGATTCACATATTGTTTCGGAAAATGTAGGTTCCTTTTTAATGGGGAGCTGAACCGAATTTCTCTCCCATCTTGCACATGGCTCTAAAAGCAGGGGTGACCTTGTAAGCTGCCTGGGTGGCAAACCACCTGGAGGAATCATTCAAAAGCATCATGGAGACTTTGGGAAGAATGGTAGGTTAACAAGCAAAAATATCCTACATTTACAGGTAGGTAGCCGTGTTGGTCTGCAAAATTAAAAAATTCCTTCCAGTAGCACCTTAGAGACCAGCTAAGTTTGTTCTTGGTATGAGCTTTCGTGTGCATGCACACTTCTTCAGATACCTACATTGTACTTGCATATAAGGGATATGAATATTGTTTTCCTCCACTGGGTCAACTGGCTGATAGTAATTGCTGAAAACACGGCCAATTCATCATTCATGCCTTAGCTCAGCCTTTGGCACCTAATAACATACGACAAACACTTCTGAACCAAATCAAAGGCCCAGTCTGGGCAGAATTCTGTATTCACAGTGGTCAGTCAGATTGCTCTGGAAAGCTCACAACCCTTACCTGATTGTCTTCTCCTGTAGCTGGTATTGACAGGCTTCCCACGTTGAAGCTGGAGGCAACAGATACAGTATTAACCATGACTAGGGCCTGGGCAAGCACAGTCTAAATTCTAACTTGTTTTCCTCAGTAGGTTTCCTAATTCCTGATATTAGGTAAAAGGTAAAGGTAAATGACCCCTGGATGGTTAAGTCCAGTCAAAGGCGACTATGGGGTTGCGGCGCTCATCTTGTTTTCAGGCCGAGGGAGCTGGCGTTTGTCCACAGACAGCTTTCTGGGTCATGCAGCCAGCAAGACTAAACAGCTTCTGGCACAACGGAACACTGTGACAGAAACCAGAGTGCACGGAAACGCTGCTTACCTTCCCACCACAGCAGTGCCTGTTTATCTACTTGCTCTGGTGTGCTTTCGAACTTCTAGGTAGGCAGGAGCTGGGACAAAGCAATGGGAGCTCACCCCCTTGCAGGGATTCGAACTGCTGACCTTCTGATCGGCAAGCCCAAGAAGCTCAGTGGTTTAGACCACAGAGCCACCCGTGCCCCGAATAAACAAGCACACAATCACTGATAGGTCCACCCGCCATTGTGAGGCTCAAAGCAATGAAGATGATGCCTCCTCAGCTGTTGCCATTGGCTGTGGGTTTCTTGTGATGTCACAAAAGCACCTATTTATCTTCTTGCACTGGTGTGCTTTTGAACTGCTAGGTTGGCAGGAGCTGGGACAGAGCAACGGGAGCTCACTCCGCCACGGGGATTTGAACCGCCGACCTTCTGATCAGCAAGCTCAAGAGGCTCAGTGGTTTAGACCACAGTGCCACCCGTGCCCCACCTTTATCTTCCTGATAGTAAGTTTGGCTTGCCAGCAACTGCATTTGAGCGGGACTCCTGGGTTTTTTCAGGGAGGTTGTAGCCTTCGCCTGCCCCTCCTCAGTAAGGGGATCCTGTTAAAGGGATCTAGGGTGTGCATCCTGTCCAAAGCCTGGACGTGGGCTAGGGCCATGTCACACTCACAGCCCCTATGGGGACCCCGTGGGGTGTCCCTATTTGATGTAAGTCATAGGGCACCCCCTATCAGGGGTTTACCCTTAAGTGAACTCCCTGCAGGTGGGCAGGAGTCAATGTATAGCCTGGCTTCACCCCAGTGCCAAAGCCAAACTACTCTCATCTGTAACCAATAAAGTTGTGGCCTATTTGAACTCATAAACCAAAATAGTTCATGTGCTTTATTGTTCTCCAGGGAACTTTGTGGCTCGGGTGCCTCGGGATGCAACTGCATTTGTGTGGAACTCACAGGTTTTTCACTGAATCATAGAAAAGCACCAGAATGGACCATTTGAGCAGTCCATCGGCGGTGCCATTCAGCTAAGTCTGGCCTACAGTGTGCCGCACAACCCAAGAGAAGGGGCGTGGCAGAAAGGGGGTTTTCAGAACATGTTGCTCCAATTGTTGCAAGGGAGTTGAACGCCATTGTACAGATATGGTGATGTGGAATGTTATAGCTGCTTGGGAAACCTCATCAATTGAAGTACCTAATGTAATAATAATTTTTAAAAGGTAAAGGTAAACGACCCCTGGATGGTTAAGTCCAGTCAAAGGCGACTGTGGGGTTGCGACGCTCATCTCGCTTTCAGGCCGAGGGAACCAGCGTTTGTCTGCAGACAGCTTTCCAGGTCATGTGGCCAGCAGGACTAAACCACTTCTGGCGCAACGGGACACTTTGATGGAAGCCAGAGCGCACTGAAATTCTGTTTACCTTCCCACTGCAACGGTACCTACTTATCTACTTGCGCTGGTGTGCTTTCGAACTGCTAGGTTGGCAGGAGCTGGGCCAGAGCAACGGGAGCTCACACCGCCGTGGGAATTTGAACCGCCGATCTTTTGATCGGCAAGCCCAGGAGGCTCAGTGGTTTAGACCACAGCGCTACCTGCGTGTAATGTAGCAAGCTAAACAAATGGCAGCTGTTGGCTTTACACGCTAGCTTCCATTTTAAAAGCTCTCCCCATTCCCACTTCCAAGATATGTGAAAATAACTGTTTCAGTGATGTTCGGATATAAATGGAACATGGTGAGATTGTCAGCATGAGAGCAGCATGAGCGAGTCTATTGCTAGCCTGTTGTGTTTCTGCGTGACGCTCCTTTAAAGAGTTTGCTGGAGGGCTTTACAATTTGTTCTTTGAAGACTAAAGTGCTATACAATACACAGATGGTGTGTTGTTCTGCTGGTGGAGCATGTTGGCTTTTGCTTAAGGTTTCTGATTCATAGGAACCTAGAAAGCTGCCTTATCCTGAGTCAGACTGTTGTATTATCTAGACGGAATGCCTGTTGCTTTCTAGCATTTCAGGCAGGGATCTCGCCCAGCCCTACATGGGGTTGTAAAGGATTGAACGTGGGACCTTTTGCATGGAAAATGAATGTTCTACCAATGAGCTAGAGCTCTTCCCCAAAGAATTATATTTTTATTACTTATTATTTTTTAAATATAATTTTTATTAATTTTTCTGTTTTACAATTTAAAATACTCATTTTACATCCTTAAGATATCAATGACTTCCCTTCTTCTCTTTCCATGGTTCATTTTACATACCATAAATCCCTGCGTATTTTACACAAACGATACCATTCAGTATTCCATTATTGCATCCATCAGAACTTATTTACACTGTTGAATTTATCTTAATTATGCCAGCGTTTTCAGCTGTACACAATTATTTCCCATATATTCAATAAATATTTTCCAATCTTCTTTAAACGTATGCTCTTATTCTATATGTGAAGTCCGCAAGCTGTGCATATTCTGTCAACTTAAGTTGCCATTCTTCTTTGGTTGGGACCTCGCTCATTTTTCATTTTTGGGCTAACAAAACACAGGCCACAGTTGTTGCATATATAAAACAACCTTTCCTGACACCTGGGGATTGCAGTCTGAATTATCCTCAACAGAAAGGACTCTGGGTTTTTGGAGGGATAGTACCTTTAAACAAAGAACAAAGTACCCCAAATAATTCTCTCCCCCCTCCTTCTGTATCATTTTATTCACAGGGGTTTATTTTCACATTCCAGTGAGAGAAAGTTATTGCTTCTGGAGAGTGAACAATTGAGCCTTAACCCTTATTATAACAGTGCAATTTCTGCGCTACTACAATAAATCTTATGGCAGTCTTTTCTTTTTTGTTGTTATGTTTTTAATTAGACTTTATTTCCAATCCAATATCAATTACAAAAACATCAAACAAAATCTCAAACATTTCCAAAAGCATACTTACTCTTGTACCCTGCATATCCCTCCTCTCCCCCCCCTCTGCTTCCCCTCCCTCGAGTGTGATTTAAAACCTGAATTTTCCAGTTCCTGTTACTTTCCCAGTTGCTTTGTTACAAAAAAATAAACCTATTTTGTTTCCCAATGTTTCTTGTCGTTATTTTCCCGTGCACTTTTCCACTTCCTTTTTTTTACCACAGCGTTAATTCAGGACAGTACTTTCCCATGTATTCTTTAAGCCCTTACCACTCTTTAATTAACTCTTGGTTTGAGCGACCCCTGACATTAGCAGTCAGTTTGGCCATTTCGACAAATTCTATTAATTTAGATCTCCATTCTGCTAAGGTCCATTCCCAAAGAATTCTAAAGGGTGAGCACACCTGAGCCCCATTTCTAGGGCACCTGTAGTTGTTCTTAATCCTACTTCCAAGGCAGCATGAAAATTTTATATAAGGGAATTGCAGATCAGGTTTGGAGACCTATTAGAGATTGACAGAACGCTACTGAAGTCTCATCTAATAGTATGTTTGAAGGGTAATAAGGGCAGTCTTGCTTGGGGTTGGCAGCTCATTGCTTACTGAATTACAGCTACCATGGGTGATTGATTGATTGATTGATTGATTGATTGATTGATTGATTTGCTACCATAATTTCCACCGCATCTTTGGAATTAGACAACAGGAACAACATAGGGACATAGGACCATTAGTCCATCTGGCTCCATGTTGCCGATGGTTGACTCCCTATTGCTCTCTAGGGGTTTAGACTGGACTGTCTCCAGATTGCACTGTAAACGTTCTCCATCTTGTTTCCAATGTCTACCTAGGAGCAGATGTGAGCAATTTGATGTGAGCAAAAGTGGTCACAACGGGCCACTGGTGGTTCTATCACTCCATTGACGTGGCCTGATCATCGAAGGTCTTTGAATACCTGGAATAGCTCTGCTGAACAACACTGAGCAGATGTAATAGTATTAGAGAGGTCAGATTCCTCTGCTGTTCTCCCCACCACAGAATAGGCCCTAAAGCAGTCTCTGTTCGACCACATTCACCCTGAGTCACCATTGTTGGACTAGTCTACCTTCCCAGAAAGGTCTGTCTCTGTGATGGATCTTAGGTTATGCAACTCTCTTTGTATGGAGTTCAAAATGCCCCCCTCCCTGAAATCATCTTCCCTTTTATTGTTCAAAGAGACGGTGGAACTCCACATGAGGTTGAAGTCCTAGTGGGAATTCAGCACTATTGAGATTAGTACGGTTCACCCCCAGCAAACGTTCTTGATGTTAGTGTGTAAACACTGACTTCAGTTTCACAGTAAATTGGTGGTGCAGAATGTGGCAGCTAGACTGGTGACTGGGAGTGGCCGCCAAGACCATAAAACACCAGTCTTGAAAGACCTACGTTGACTCCCAGTACATTTCTGAGCACAATTCAAAGTGTTGGTGCTGACCTTTAAAGTCCTAAATGGCCTCGGTCCTGTATATCTGAAGGAGCGTCTCCACCTCCACCATTCCACCCGGACACTGAGGTCCAGCTCCGAGGGCCTTCTGGCGGTTCCCTCACTGCAAGAAGTGAGGTTACAGAGAACCAGGCAGAAGGCCTTCTCGGTAGTGGCTCCCGCCCTGTGGAACGGCCTCCCATCAGACGTCAAGGAAAGAAACAACTACCTGACTTTTAGAAGACATTTGAAGCAGTGATGTTCAATTCTTGAGAATAATCTTTTGGAGAAAATTCTCGAGAATATTCTCAATTAATGAGATTAGAGAATTTGCATTTAAAATAGGAGAATATTCATTTAAATGCATTGAAAATGATATAATTTTAATGCGTTGAAAATGATACAATTAGTTAATATACATGTTTATTCATGGGTAAACTTGTTTAGAGGGCAACCGCAAACTGTACAGGTACTTTTATTCAACGGGGCAATGCAGTGAATTCACATTCTTAGATTTGGCATGTTAATGTTTGATACAAGTAAATTCAGTAATAGATTATCTTGTTCTAATAGCTCTAACACTGACTAAAACACAGCTTGATAAACAAAACTATATGCATACGTATAAAAAGAAGCCATAAACATTAAATATATTATCATTATATGATAATATATTTCAGTATGTCATTCTCTGGTAAGTGGCATCTTGTACCGTTGAATGGCATTGCAAAAAACCAGTTACTGGCACTAAATAAAAAAATAGAAATGTCAACTGTTTAAATCAAGGCCACCTCACACGCTGTTACACATAATTGTATAGGCCAAGGTACTTCAAGTTTATAAAGCATTAAAGCTACTTTCTGTACAAAAAAAACACACTGTATGGCCTTAGAATTGCTAAGAATAAGGTCACACCAAAATAGAAAAAAGGCTATTACATATAGTTGAAATACATACAAATTCAAATGTTTATCAAATTAAATGAATAGCATTTTTAAAACTAAAAAACTAAATAAAAATAAAAATGCTTTCTGTAGCTCACATTTCAGAACTGCCAATGGTGAATGCCCAGTAATGTAACTTGATCCAAAAAAAATCATTATTCATTACTTACACTGGCAATATCACAGCTTGACTTATTATTTAATAGATTTTTTAAGTGTGGATTGTAAAACCGGTTCTTACATTAGAATTTACAGTTTGTGGAGAATATTCTCCAGAGAATTTTCTGGCAGAGAATATTCTCACCTCACATCCATAATCTGAAGGCAGCCCTGTTTAGGGAAGTTTTTCATGTGTGATGTTTTATCGTGTTTTTAATATTCTGTTGGGAGCCGCCCAGAGTGGCTGGGGAAACCCAGCCAGACGGGCGGGGTATAAATAAATAAATTATTATAATATGATAATGATAATAATGATGATGGTTGGGCTTAGTAAAACAAACCAAAACCAGCACACAGATTCCAAGACATATTTATCATATCTAGTATCATGTTGACACAAGGGTAGTGTGGCCGGCTGAGTTAACTCATATAGCTTCACTACATCATGGAATCACAGAATTGTAAAGTTGGAAGGGGTCCCCAAAGGCCATCTAGTCCAACCCCCTGCATTGCAGGAATCTCAACTAGATTGTGCATGGCAGATGGCCCGGGGCTCACCAAAGCTGGATCTGGGCATGCAAGAAATGCAAAACAATTACCGTATTTCCCGGCGTATAAGGCGACTGGGCGTATAAGACGACCCCACAACTTTTCCAGTTAAAATATAGAGTTTGCGATATACTCGACCGCAGATTCTCCACCCGGCGTATAAGACGACCCCCGACTTTTGAGAAGATTTTCCTGGATTAAAAAGTAGTCTTCTACGCCAGAATATACAGTATTGTGTTTGAACTGAAATTGTTGGCGTCTGCACAGCTGCTCTTTCTTCCACTCGTCCCTTCCTCTC
This sequence comes from Lacerta agilis, assembly GCF_009819535.1. Taxonomy (NCBI): domain Eukaryota; kingdom Metazoa; phylum Chordata; class Lepidosauria; order Squamata; family Lacertidae; genus Lacerta; species Lacerta agilis. The sequence goes on from NC_046322.1 coordinate 50,205,532, forward strand.
TCCACCTTTCATTGCTTCTTCAGCCAGGCTGCAAGTGTGCCAGCTTTTGTCTCCGGTGAGCTTAAAACATTTAAACATTACTGCACCAGGGCCGGATTTAGGTTGGATGAGGCCCTAAGTTACTGAAGGTAATGGGGCCCTTCATATGTCCAGCTGTCCTTTGTCAACAACAATTTGTTGCTGTTTTTCTTGAGTTGAATATATGCTATATGGTAATTTATGGACCTAATAGGTATCTAAAGCCATTTGCACATGTTGCCGTGCAACCGGTCCATGCAGAATGTAGGCACCCTATATATAGAAATGAGCAAACCAGTGATGTTTTAGGCTAGCAGGCAGGGCACATTACTTACATCATCGCAGCCTACACAACACAAAACCCTGTTGCTGTATGTAGGTTTTATTTTATTTGTTTTTTTATCTTTTATTTTGAAAATGTACATCCAGTTTTTTTCCCCTTTACATTTTTGGGGGCCCCTAAAAGAGTGGGCCCCTAAGCTATAGCTTGTTTAGCTTATACGTAAATCCGTCACTGCGCTGCAGCAAGGAAGAGAGAAAGAAAAGAGGAACAGATGGGGCAATAAAAAAAGAAGACGAGAGATCTGCCTTGCGCTTTATGGCTGAGCTCCTTGAGTAGGGAACGGAGAACAGGCATTCTTAGAGCTGCTTGTTTCAGTACATGATGTGCTGACTGCACAATACTTCAAGCAAAGTGCATGCAAATTAGGAAATAATAGGATATTGTCCAAAATAGCCATCATGCTAGATGAGACAATCAAGAGAGCGTTTTCTGAGAACTCTGCTTTCCACGTCAAATCCATGTGTTGTTTACGCACTCAGTGCCAAGCAAGCATAACATTTCATAGCTGCTAGTGGCCATGGACTCTGCTTCTAGCAATAGCCGCCTTTTCCTAGTCTCTCCCCCTCCATACTCACAGCAGGAACAAGAGCAAAAATGACTCACAAACCGGCATTTAAATGGTTGGAATTAATCCAGGGCTTGAGAACACACCGCTATGCGTGTGCCTTGATGTTCTTACGTTGCTAAGCTGAGAGCTTGCGGGCAAAATTATCCCCACAAGATGAAAAAAAATGCTTTGTTTTTATTTGTGCGTATAGAACATCGCTTCATTTGCAGCCAATGCATCTGTGTTTGTCTTGATCCAGCCGGGAAGCCTCATATGCATGGAAGCAGCTTTGCAGAGGTCTTCCAACTGCATAAGGAAATTGCATGCACAAATAGCTGCTACTGGCAAGATCATACAGGCCAAGCCAGCGGCAGGGATTATTGAGTGCACAGCCCTTTTATGGGAAACTGGAAATCCACCAATCAGCTTTCTTCGAAATAGCTGTTTGGCACAATTCTTTTCAAGGATGACAATGATGATGATGATGATGATGATAATGTGGCTTTTTCTGCTGTGCTCATATATTGTAGAACTGGCCTTTAGCTTAAACTGGTTTTTTATGAAATAATTTTTATTTGATTTTACAAATATAAACTTATAACAAAAGCAATTACATATCATACAAAGAGGTTTCTCTGAATCTCAAGATTCCCCTCCATGGGTCCTAATGTCAACATTTACAACTGCATATCATTCTGTTATCCACATTTTTTTTACCCATCTGAATTTTCCATAGTCTTTGTTACCTTACAAGTGTGCTTAAAATTCTGCTAATGTTTTCATCTGCTTGCAATGCTCTCCTAAATAAATAATAATTTCCGCCCATTCTTTTTAAAAGTTATTGTCCTCTTGGACAAAAACCAAGAGCTTAAACTGGTTTTATGCAGGTGGTAGGGCAGCCCAGTTACACATCACCCCTAAAGAAGATGCACACTAGCGAAAAAGAGGAGAAACAAAATTTGCAAACATTTGGCTTCTGTAAACTTCCATTATAGATGTGCATGTAGAAATAATTGATGGAAGACAGCTAGGCTGCCTTGGATTGCCTGGTTACAAACAAACATACCTCATGCAACCAGTGCCATGCGGTCATTGGAGTAAGGGGATGCGGGTGTCGCTGTGGTCGAAACCATGGAGCCTCTTGGGCTTGCCGATCAGAAGGTTGGCAGTTTGAATCCGCGCAACGGAGTGAGCTCCTGTTGCTCTGTCCCAGCTCCTGCCTACCTAGCAGTTCGAAAGCACACCAGTGCAAGTAGATAAATAGATACCTCTGCAGCGGGAAAGTAAACAGTGTTTCTGTGCACTCTGGTTTCCGTCACAGTGTCCCATTGTTCCAGAAGCAGTTTAGTCATGCTGGCCACATGACCTGGAAAGCTGTCTGGGGACAAATGCCTGCTCCCTCGGCCTGAAAGCAAGATGAGCACTGCGACTCCATACAGTGGTACCTCAGGTTACAGACCCAATCCATTCCGGGGTGCCATTCGTTCCCAAGCGGTGATATCGCGCATGTGCGAAAGTGCGATATCGCGCTTCTGCCCATGCGCAAACTGCGCAGAACGCTTCTGCGCATGCTCGCCGGGTGAAACCCGGAAGTAAACACTTCCAGGTTTGCCGTGTTCGGAACCCGAAAAAACACAACCTGAAGCACATGTAACCTGAGGTATGACTGTAGTCGCCTTTGACTGGACTTAACTGTCCAGGGGTCCTTTACATTTTAAGGTAAAGGTAAAGGGACCCCTGACCATCAGGTCCAGTCGTGTCCGACTCTGGGGTTGCGGCGCTCATCTCGCTCTATAGGCCGAGGGAGCCGGTGTTTGTCCGCAGACAGCTTCCGGGTCATGTGGCCAGCAAGACAGAGCCGCTTCTGCCGAACCAGAGCAGTGCACAGAAATGCCGTTCACCTTCCCGCCGGAGCGGTCCCTGTTTATCTACTTGCACTTTGACATGCTTTCGAACTGCTAGGTGGGCAGGAGCTGGGACCGAGCAACGGGAGCTCACCCCGTGGCAGGGATTCGAACCGCCGACCTTCTGATCAGCAAGCCCTAGACTCTGTGGTTTAACCCACTGCACCACCTGGGTCCATTCCTTTACCTTTTACGTTTACCTAAATGTTCTGCCTCCCTAAATCATGGAGAGCTTTCGCCCAGCTTAGGGAGGGAGGTGAGAGGCTCTGATGGGTCCAAGATCTGTCCTGCCATCTTCCCAAAGCCCATCTGGTTTTTGGAAGGAGGCAGGAGGGCTCCAGCATCCTTTTCTGAGCCCTGGCACCTCCTTCGCGAATCCTGTGAAGCTTCTGCCCAGCTTAGGGAGGGAGGCGCGATTCTCACATGTGCGACATCACACGCATGACATCAACATATCCCTTGCAAGCTAGGTGCCCCGGCCCTAAATGTCCCCCTATGAAAAATTTCACTGCATGCGACTGCATCCCCCTGGTCAACATGCCAGCCTAATTGGTAGTATATGTTGGCTAAAAGTGACTCCCAAATAAAAGTGTGTCGTGTTGAGCACAATGGCACTTAATATTAGCTTGCGGCTGTGCCGCTGGAGCCAAAGCATGTTTCATTTGAAGCATGCCTCACATGGGACAATTATTTGATTCCTGCTCCTTTTATTCCCTGCCTCCTTGCCTGGAGTACCCCTTAAACAGTTCAGGAAATGTCAGGAAAACAGAACCAGCTTCCATTAAAGCCCCATTATGCCTAGTGGGGTTTACACCATTGGTGAGTTTGCAAGCCTGTGTGCACTTACTTGGGAATTAGCCCCACTGATTTCAAAGAGTTTCTTTTTTACGAGTAAGCATGCATTAAACTGGTGTGCATGCACATTTATTTATACAATGGTACTTTGGTTCTCAAATGCCTTGATACTCAGATGCCTTGATTCCCAAAGTGTTCCAATTTTCAAAAAAATAATAATCAAAAGTTGAACGTCTGATGTGGTTGTCGGCTATTGTTTCTGGGGCGCCTGCACCAGTCAGAAGCCGTGCCTTGGTTTTGGAACATTTCAGAGTCAAATGGACTTCCAGAATGGACTAATTTCCAGAACCAAGGTGCCACTGTATTTGGCGCTTTTGTATTTGCTATTTATTTTCTGTTTTTGTTTTTGAGGCTTTTCCGGTTAATTTTGTTTTTGTGACTGCGTGGAACCCAGCTCAGCTACTGATTGATTGTGCGACTGCAGAAATGGAAAAAAGCCCCCCCCCCAAATACAAAGAGTGACTATCATCAGTGCAGGTAAGAAAAAATAATAATTCTAATTTTGATCATCTACAGTATTTTATAGTACAGTACATTGGTTATTGCTTTCATTTTATGTATCAATGGTCTTGTTAGATAGAAAAATTCATGTTAAATTGCTGTTTTAGGGACATACCAAAAGCTCATACCAAGAACAAACTCAGTTGGTCTCTAAGGTGCTACTGGAAATAATTTTCTATTTTGCTGTTTTAGGGGTTGTTTTTCAAAGTCTGGAACGGATTAATCAGTTTTGCATTACTTTGTATGGGAAAGCACGCCTTGGTTTTGGAACAATGGACTTCCAGAATGGATTAAGTTTGAGAACCAAGGTACCACCATATTTATATTATTTATATTTATATGTATATATGGCTCAGGGAAGCCTTTCAATACTGTTTCATAGACAGAAAGTTTCTTATTCTGGTTTTGTGTATTTGAGCCTTCATTGCTTTTATAAAGCATTCATGGTTTGCTGAAAGTTTGTAGACCACTAGCCAAAGGGAGTGGTGGTGGTTCTTTTCTTTTTCTTTTTTAAAAAAAGCAAAACTTGGAATTAAAAGTAGAGTAGGAACAATATACATTCAAAGGCTGCCATCTGTTGGTCAAATATATTTCTTACAGGTTGCTTGGCACGGTGGAGACATACTGAACAAAAGGAATCCAAAAGGCGTTATCCTTACTTATTGATAGGAGCAAAGTAGGGTGGAAAGAGAGACTTTAGCTGCAGTCAGAGGTCTGTGGAGGCTCAGCCTGGGATATAAGCTTGGGAGAAAAATGTGTTTCTTATCATAGAATCATAGAGTTGGAAGAGACCACAAAGGCCATCCAGTCCAACCCCCTGCCAAGCAGGAAACACCATCAAAGCATTCCTGACAGATGGCTGTCAAGCCTCCGCTTAAAGACCTCCAAAGAAGGAGACTCCACCACACCCCTTGGCAGCAAATCCCACTGTCAAACAGCTCTTACTGTCAGGAAGTTCTTCCTCATGTTTAGGTGGAATCTTCTTTCTTGTAGTTTGAATCCATTGCTCCGTGTCCGCTTCTCTGGAGCAGCAGAAAACAACCTTTCACCCTCCTCTATATGACATCCTTTTATATATTTGAACATGGCTATCATATCACCCCTTAACTTTCTCTTCTCCAGGCTAAACATACCCAGCTCCCTAAGCCATTCCTCATAAGGCATTGTCTCCAGGCCTTTGACCATTTTGGTTGCCCTCCTCTGGACACGTTCCAGCTTGTCAGTATCCTTCTTGAACTGTGGTGCCCAGAACTGGACGCAGTACTCCAGGTGAGGTCTGACCAGAGTGGAATACAGTGGTACTATTACTTCCCTTGATCTAGATGCTATACTCCTATTGATGCAGCCCAGAATTGCATTGGCCTTTTTAGCTGCTGCATCACACTGTTGACCCATGCCAAGTTTATGGTCTACCAAGACTCACATGTACTGCTCTCAAACCATGTGTCACCCATACTGTATTTGTGCCTTTCATTTATTTTTATTTTTACCCAAGTGTAGTACTTTACATTTCTCCCTGGTAAAATTAATCTTGTTTGCTTTGGCCCAGTTCTCTAATCTGTTAAGGTCATTTTGAAGTGTGATCCTGTCCTCTGGGGTATTAGCCATCCCTCCCAATTTGGTGTCTATACTGTAGACCAGGGGTCAGCAACCTTTTTCAGCCGTGGGCCGGTCCACCATCCCTCAGACCATGTGGTGGGCCAGACTACAGTGGTGCCCCGCTAGACGAAAATAATTTGTTCTACGAATTTTTTCGTCTAGCGGTTTTTTCGTCTAGCGAAGCGGCAATGACAGCCGCGCTCCGCTAAACGAAAAAAAAAAGACGAAAATTTTTCGTCTTGCGAAGCAGCCCCATAGACTTTTTCGTCTTGCAGGGCAGCTTCCGCTAGACGAATGCCGTTCGTCTAGCGAGTTTTTCGTCTAGCGAGGCATTCGTCTAGCGGGACACCACTGTATATTTTGAAGAAAAATGAACGAATTCCTATGCCCCACAAATAACCCAGAGATACATTTTAAATAAAAGGACACATTCTACTCATGTAAAAAACATGCTGATTCCCGGATCCTCCGCGGGCTGCATTGAGAAGGTGATTGGGCTGCATCTGGCCCACGGGCCTTAGGTTGCCTGCCCCTGCTGTAGACCATGCTTGAGGATGTTCATGCAAACTGGCTTCCGTGGAACTACGTATATGGTGGACGTGGGGGGCATTTTTCAGCACGAGGGCATACCCTCCAGCATCCCTCAGATGAAAATAGGGACATTTCTAAATCCCCCTCCCCACAACTGACCTTTCTTGACCCCCTCCCCCATTTTTGCCGCCCCCCAGCATTTCCTATCAGAAGAAGGGAAAGTGACGCCACCACTTCACCAGTGAGACACAGCACACTGGTCCTGAGAAAACCCCTTAATCCCGATTGCGTTTTATTTTATTCTTCGGTAGATTTACGAAAAGAAAAAAACACACCGCAACCTGCTCCGGTAGGGAGTTTGACTGGGGCATTTGTTGCCGGGCGTTTGAATGAAACTTCTATTTGCGTCAGCCATCGGCCATAGCAATAAAACAACAATACGATATACAAAGAATAGAAATAAAAAGTCAATTATATAAAATACATTTTAGGGTTTTGAATCAATAGTCAAATGGCAGCTCTTATTCTGATTGCCCCTTGCAACCTTTGCTGTCACCGGCTCATCTTGATCTGCCAAAAGAAAGGACGCTGTGGCAGTGGTTGGGTGACCCGGAATGGACAATAAAAGAGGGGTGATAATCTCATTCCTCAAGTCTTTACAGAGTGCAAACCAGAAGGGCATGCACCACTGATTGGTACTGCCATCTCCACCGGGACATAAGCGTTTTTCGTGTGGAATCTGTTGGAATCGTCTCTCAAGTACAGCCGAGGGCAATACATCCAATCTTGTGAGAGTAAAAGCATGTCTATATTTTAGAATTGCTAGGTTACTGCATTAGCCCATGCGTGGTATTGTTCTGCTTTCAGCTTGGCTGCCGTGTTTGTGTGCAAGGTGCGTTGCATCTGCGTTGGCAGCTGCCGGGAGCGTGGGAAAAAAATGCGCCACCCATGATATGAGAGGAGGTGGCAGTGATCAAATACACAGAGGTTAAATACTTACTAGCAGGGATCATTTCGGAGATGTTACAGTAGCACAGGAGCTGGGAACTATTTTTTTTCTGCTAGGGGCTACATCCCCTTGGAGGACACATGGTGGATACATGGAGGCCAGAATAACCCTACACTCTCACAAGATCACTCGTCCCACAAACTTCATGCACAGTTGCCAGCGTTCCTGCGATGCAGACCCTGCTTGTGGTGCCCTGAGGAAATGTGGCTTGGGGGTGTCACTACAAAGGACTGGGCCTTCTTAATGAAAGCAACCCACCTATGGAGCTCCGTCATGGCAGAAACCCAGAGTGCTCAGGTGGCTGCTTGAGATGAATTCATTCTGGAAGGCTTTCGGAGGGACGCCATTTTATAGAATGCAATGTTTATTCTGATTGTGTATTGTATTTTGCATAGGGGGGTCCCACTTTTGCTTTTATTGCGCCATTTTTGTTAGATGAAGGGATGAGATGATGGGAGGGCAATGAGAAACAAACAAACAAACAAACAAACAAACAAACAAACAATAAAGGTTGATGCTAATAAAGAAGACTTTTTAACAGGTGGAAAGGGGGTGGTGGGGGAAAGATCTAGGCCAGGCATAAGCAAACTCAGGCCTTCCAGATGTTTGGGGCTACAATTCCCACCATCACTGACCACTGGGTCCTGTTAGCTAGTGATGATGGGCATTGTAGTCCCAAACATCTGGATGGGCGGAGTTTGCCTATGCCTGATCTAGGCACAGCTGTCAACTTTTCCCTTTTCTTGCAGGGAATCCTATTTGGAATAAGGGAATTGCCCTTTTAAAAAGGGAAAAGTTGACAGCTGTGGTCTAGGCAATGCTTAGATTGCCAGGGGAATGGGTGTGTGAGAGAGACACGAAAAGTTTCATCAAACTCTTCCATGTGCAACTTATTTGCTGTTGCTACAATCCTCACTAACAGCGTTTTCATACATCTCCCTGTTTGTGAACCCGGAGTTAAGAGGAAGTGTGTGGATTTTGGTAATGCAATAATTAGGTACTTGGCAGTTCTTACTGTGTATTAATAATAATATTATTAATGATAAGTCAGTAAGAAACTGAAATACAGAAACACACCAAAAGATTAAACAAAATACATGGAAAAATCCAGCAGAGAAGGTGCCCCTTCCATGTCAGCATTAAATGCTGGTTATTAACAGGCATAGATTTGAATTTGGGACTAGAAAATGGGCTTGCTATTTCTTCTACTGAATTTTAGGTTTAAGAGGAAACTTTTCCTGGAAAGGCAGTCAGACAGAGAACAAGTAAATATTGAATAATGGTCAAATTAAGGGTTGTATCGGTTCCCACAAGATGCTCATGATAGCAAATTCATGTCCATCCTGGAGGTTTGAGGCAGTCCAAGCTCCTGCATATAGAGCAGGAAGGGGTGCTGCAAACTATTTCTCACCTCCTTCTCATGCTCTTCTAGATTGGAAAAGATTTGGAGGTGTTTAATAAGAACTGGTGTTTGTTTGTTTTCTGCTGGTATAATTATGTATCCTCAGAGGCTCAAGATAATGGACATTGCTATTGACCTTATTCTAATTTTGTATGACGTATCCCATCTTACTGTTGTTTTAATGAAAGTGCAGTCTATAAATATGCCAATAAATAAACAAACAATGCCAGGACACAGATCTCATGTGCTTTCCTGTTAGGATCCTTTTTACTCTCTCCCTTTCACCTGATCTTTTTTTTATCTGTTTTATGTTGCAGTATTTACAAAGCCCACCCCCACTCCAAGAAACACGTAGTTATCGTGCTCACTTTAAAACTGTTGTGAAGACACTGTCATTTTATCATCTGCTCACTAGATGGCACTGGCCTTAGCTGCATTTGGATGGAGTCAGGAGTTTCCTCCTCCTGCTTTTCTTATCTTTAAAGACTATGAACACATTACTGGTTTAAAATGCAGTGAAGTCATCCCCGCTCCCTGTGTTTGAAGCTGTATTTGCACCTTTCTGTACACATCAGTATGCTGTGTTTCCACCTCGCCCGCAGCCTGTCCACAGCAATGGGCAGAGAGCAGGCAGGGATGCAAACTGTCCGGTTAGTTTCCTGCTACAGTCATCGTCAGATAAAGTGCTGGATTCGGGGAAACCACATCAAACCACAACATTTCCAGAAAACTACAGGATAGCTCTGCATCCTAGGTAACATTCTGTGTACACAGATTCAAAAACCACTAGTGGGAGAGAGGGCAAATTTTTTGTCTAGCTTTCTGAGAGGTGTGTCTCCTTGCCTTTATAAAATTTCCCAAACACTATGAGTAACTTGAAAGGACTAATGGCATGCAAAATGTAAGGACATTCCACACCTTATAGGAATAATACAACCACATGTCTCGAAGGATTCACCATCAGTTTGAAATTGCCGTCAGCACCCCGCTAAATGGACCAATAGTGTCACTTAGGCTTGTACTGTGCCTATAAGGCACAGGTCTGAGCTGTTTTGCCCTTGTCCTTCCGCTTTCCCTGAAAAATCTGCTCTTTAGTGCTAAATCGGAACAAACGGAAACCCACGGGAAATCTGAAAGCAGCGGGGCAAATGGAAGTGTCAACGAGCCCTTGGTTTAAGGCAGCTACCGAGGTGCCCAGTCCTATCTTTAGCTTCTGAGTTTACAGCACACATTGCCTGCACCTTCTCAAGTAGATCTTTGCAGCTACAAAAGCTTAGAAACATTAAAACATAAACTGAAATGTGCAGGCAGCTGAATTTTGCACCTAATACGACAGCCTGAGCGTATCAGCATTCCCACAGAACCACAACAGATATAGATGACCCTGGGCAAGTGAACATGACATTTCCTAATGACTGGACTTCCAGTTACCTCGCTCCCACTCCCCAATCTAGATCACTCACAAACTTCTATGAACCACAGGCAGGGCTTGTATGAACCACAAAATTCATACGAGGAAGGGCTTTCACCACAGTAGAAACATGAAAGGCTGTGGTCCTAATGCAACTCCCACCACCATCCGTGGAATCTCTCGTGATATAAATTAGCCCCGAACAAAGGCACTGAGAAACCAGACCAAGGAAAACAAACAGCCAGAAAGAATTGAATAAACAGATGTTTGTTTTTCAAAATCAAAATGTAGACCATATGAAATAATATAAGAGAAGCATTTTCTGTACATAAATGGTCAATGAAAACAGAAGTTCATTAAAAAAAAACTATTTAAAAAAGGCATTTTGCATTCATAGGACCTAGTGCTAAGATTTCTGAATCTGCTTGTTTGGCATTAGTTTACATTCTGCAGCATTGCTTGATTACAAAGAGATATTCCAATTTTTATGTCATGATCCTATTTGTTGCATTTGAGGTGCTGGAAAGACTCAACTGTTGTACCATTCCTCATAGGGGAATTCCTGCAGTCCCATGATCATTTTGGTTACTGGTCTTCAGGGACACAATTAAGGCAACAAAAGCACTTCAGAAAGCTCAGTGGAAGGCTGTGGAATGGATCCAGCACTGTTTAGGGGCAGCGCTTATGCTCAATACAGTAAATCTAGGAGCTCCTCAGGGTGCTAGAGGAAGGAAATTCAGGGGTGCGCCTTCCGCCAGCCAGCTTCTTGCAGCAATAATGCAGGCTAAGAGGGCTTATTTAAAATGCTACAAACTATGCATGGGGACCAATGAAAGGATTTCTGCATAGTGGGTGCTAAATCTGAAGGCTCTTGGTTCAGTCACATCTAAGCCTCTCCATGCCAGTGCTCACCTGGAGATGCTGAGAGGCAGCAAAAGTCTTTCAAAAGCTGATGCCCATTAACTCTTGTGTCTTCCCATGGAAGTACTGCAGATACCGGTTAAGATTAGTTGCAGTGCTGGTGGCTAGTTTGTGTATTTTATTTATTTCGTTACTGTGAAAATTATAGTTCAATTTAAAAAATGTATACTCAGAAGTCAATCAACAAGAATCACTACTCAAGTAAATGTCCTTAGGTATTGCAGCCTTAAGTTATATAGATCAAGAAAGAGCGTGTGGTTAGGTTGCTGTTGTGGAATAATTAGATTTCTGTGTTCAATAGGACTTAACAGTGAGGAAGAAGTACTAGCAGAGGCCAAAGCAAGGCTCTTGTTTAGCACATGAACAACACACTACTTCTGTATTTTGCATTGGCAAACACAGTTTAAGGCTGAAATTGGCTACTTGAAGCAGGCGCAGGACTCAGTTCCGGTCCAAAACCAATCCGTGTTGACTGTGCCAAGGAAAGGTTATGAAAGTGACAGTATCAATATTCCTTATTTACTAGGAACAAATAAGGCACTGAATATCTCTTAATAGCATTACAGGTATTCTACTGAGAGCAGGAAAAGTGCCTGGGGACAGTCTGCTCGGTTCTCCAGCATTCATGCCAGTCCAACAGCATCAATAGGTTAAAAGCATAATTAATATCCAAAGAACAAATGCAACACCACTTGGAAAACGATTCCTGCAGAAATGCTCTGAAAAGCTGCAAAGGCATTTGTACAGCAAAACTCTTTTCACTGGAGAGCACCTTCATTCTTCATACAGGTAGGTAGCCGTGTTGGTCTGCCGTAGTCAAAACAAAATTAAAAACAAAATCCTTCCAAAAGCACTTTAGAGACCAACTAAGTTTGTTATTGGTATGAGCTTTCGTGTGCATGCACACTTCTTCAGATACCTGCATGCACACGAAAGCTCATACCAATAACAAACTTACCGGTAGTTGGTCTCTAAGTTTTTATTTTGCTCATTCTTCTATTTTGCCTCCTGCATGGTGCCTCCATATGCAACCATCGGTATTCAGTACACAGTGCTCTTATTGTGCCATGTCATAGTAGAAATTGCGCAGCCTGAACTCCACTGCAGAAAATCCTGGCCGATCATCGACGCTGTAAAAGAAAGACATTAATTTTTTTTTTGTTATAGGCACACACATCCTTTGCTCTCTCCTCATTTAAGTCCAGATGGGCAATTTCCAGCCATCATTACCTCAAGACCAAAAGTGGAGATGGGGTTTGACCACATGTGCAGGTAATGCCACAAAATGTTGCTCCCCAACAGTGTCAAGAAGGTCCTGAGAGGCACCAGGTGGTAGTTTGTGAGGGCAATACACACATTTAGCCCCTAATTCCGACTCAGCAATAAACAGCAAGCTGCCTTACATCAGATGAAGCAAGAGAATAATATGAGAAGAAATGCAGGTATAGTTGAAGTAAAACTGCAATTCCTGACTGCAATGTGAATACAGAGTCTATTCCCACCCCCCACAAAGGGGGTGGGAGCTCTCCAGGAGAACCTGTGAGGCTGGGAGGAATAAGCTACTTCTTGACCCTTCCTTGAAGACCACAAGCAGAACTGGATCAGCAGCCAATAATGCTCCTATGCCTTATTCAACTTGTCTCAGAGATATAGATAGGTGTTTTGCAGAAAAGGTACTTAAAGGGGCCCCTAGAACACCATCCCCTGGGATTAGTTTGTTCTGGGTTCCCATGTGACCAAGAACATTTCCTAAGTGATCATCATCTAAGCACCCTATTGCAATAATTTAGGGCACCCTCATCACTGAAGGGTCTTCTGTTTGTGAGATGTGCCGAGAACATCGCTGTAGTTTTGAGTTTTTTTAAAAAAACACCCCTATGTTTAGATGTATATTTTTAATCAATTTTCTCACATTGCACAGCTGTTGTAGCCCAGTGTCACTGCTCAACAAGCTTTTGTCAGTCTGTTTATGGAAAATGCTGTACTGGAAACAATCAGCTGCTATGTAGCTGTGCAAAGTGGTTATAAAAAGTTATGCAGCATCTCATCTAAAAGCTTCCGTATTTTTCGCTCCATAAGATCACTTTTTTCCTCCTAAAAAGTAAGGGGAAATATCTGTGCATCTTATGGAGCAAATGGTGGTCCCTGGAGCCAAATTGCCCAGGGGCCAAAAGCAGATCGTGCTTTTTTTTTTTTTTTTACAAAGAGAAAAGGGGGCATTGAAAGGACCCTGCTCAGCAACAGATCGGGAGAGAGATAAGAGTCCCTGGCTCCCTTTCAGCCCCGCCCCCTTGCCCAGGCCTCCATTGTTGAATGTGCTGCAGAAGGAGGTTGTTTGTTTCCCCAGCGACATGTGACTGGCTGATTAGATTATCTGTCTGGAAACTGTAGAAGCAGCTCCCTTTCCTTAAGAAGCTGCAGAAATGTGAATTGAACCCCATAAAAACGGGGCTTTTCCCCTTTTGCAAAAGAAGCTTTGCTTTTCCCCCTTTGCAAAAAAGCTGCACAAATCCGAGCTGATCCTCAAAAAAACAGGGCTTTCCTTTTGCAAAAAAGCTGCAAAACTTTGAGCTGATCCTCAAAAAAAACAGGGCTTTTAGAGGAGGAAAACCAGAAAAATATTTTTTTCTTGTTTCCTCCTCTAAAAATGAGGTGTGCCCTATGGTCCAGTGCACCCTATGGAGCGAAAAATACAGTATATTGCAATTTGGCTTGCAGGGCGTTGCTTCTCATTTTCATTACTGTGTTAAGTAGTGCAACAATTATTGTTAATTCATATTTTATCCCTTTGGCTTGAAATGTTCCTTGAAGGGCAGTTTGCACCTTTTTATTTCGTGGTTTAAAATGCAGAAAAAGTGAAGACAGAGTAGGGAGTGAAAAGCACAAGAAATCCAATACTGTATTTTTGTCAGAAGAAACACAAATATGATGATGCTCACTTATATGTCCAGCATAATTTCATTAACTCATAGACCTCAGGTGGGCATTTTTCTGGACATTCCATTCGCTCTCCTCTTTCAATCATCTGAGCAACCTCCCCACCTTTCATACCCTGCAACAGAATGAGAAAGGATTTACTTATTTTTTGTCAAACTCAATTATTGAGGGACAAGTGATGCTCTGCAACAACATGGAGTGTAGAGTGCTCCTCTTCTTGGTTCCAGCATCTTTATTCTGCTCGTGCCCACAACCCAGATCTGCTTCCTACCCCCGACAAGTCCATCGGCTCTCAGTGCCCACTCAGCATGCTGAATCTGCATTCTGGGTTCTGAGTTGGGTAGGCATATTTGTGCTGAATCCCACCTATACGAAATTCTGCGCTGAAGTCTAGGGCAGCTTTTTCTTCTATCCCTTGGGACATTTAAAAATAGATTGTTAGTGGGAATCAGGAAGAGACCGATCCAGACAATGAGATACCAGTAGTTCTTTTTACATTTATATATAGCTGCATATATATCTCTGTCCTCCTGTTCCAGCCACTCCATTCACCCTTCCCCTCAGTTATTCCTTTATTTCTCTTCCCAATCTATCACTAGTCCATGTCACTGAGTTATTATAGGGCTGTTTGGGGTATCCCGCCCCCGTTTGTTTCCGCAATTTTTTATATACTTGAGCATCCATCAGCATGACTCTGAGTCTGCTAGTGGTAACATCTTGTGTTCCAGTGGTATGGTTTTGGCTGCATAAGCACAAGCACAGAAAGACCTGAACCTGTATTAAAACATGGATGTTGAATGAAGGAAAGCAACATATAAAATGTACCTTGTATGGCTTTTGCCCATAGGAAAAAGCCTCCCACATTAAAACTCCAAAACTCCAAACATCGCTCTTGCTCGAAAATTTGAAGAAGTTCATGCATTCTGGAGCATACCACTTGACCGGCCATTTCCCATAATGTTCTGCCTACAATGGTGCCACACATAAAAGAGAATATTAAGACATATAACACATCATACAGCAATAAGAGGAAGCAATTATGGTTTTGCACAGTTTCTGAAGTCCACCCTCTTCTGATACCATCAGAGGGGGAAGGTTAGTCACTGGTGGATCTAGTTTCCCAGTACTGCATCATGTTGCAAGCCAATGATGTCATCGGTGTGTGTGTGTATGTGTACACTGGTGTGTGGGCAACCTGCTAGAATCTACTGAGCACATATAGCTGTACCTGCAGCCTCCAGGCCCCTGCCTTGCTCAGCTCCCAGCAGTGATGGCTTGCATGTTGTAAATAAAAGAATTTTTGAGAGTGTGTGTAGCAAAGGAAAGATTCCTTGCAGAGGCATGCCTATTGCCCTGATCATGTTTCGTGTTGAAGGACAGCTAACAAATTTTAAACTACAATGACGGTGCATGCATATTACAGAAAGCCAGTGACATCATGAGAAGAAATCTCAGTCGAGACAAGTTACAGGGTGAAATAGTACCTTGTAATAATCATTAGAACCAAGAGCTTTGGAAAGTCCAAAGTCACTGATTTTGGCATAATGCTGTGTAACCAGCAGTACGTTTCTCGCAGCTAAATCTCTGTGCACAAAGTTGTTTTCTTCCAAATATTTCATCCCCATGGAAACTTGATGAACCAGCTCAATGATATTCTTTTCTGCGACAACATCTCTGAAAAACCAGAACTAGTTTACTACTTTAGCAATTTGTAGTAAATTTTCATTCCTCATTATTCCACTCCATTTATTTTATTTTATTTTTTTGGTAATTAACTAGTTGTTCCTGGATTTTGCTTGTGTGGAATCCAATGTTACACAAGTGGACCTGCTCTTCCTTTCCTGTCCCTTAAAGCCCCACCCCCTCCATGAGCTAAAAATCTGTTTCCAAGGGTTATCAAACTATCCAGAAAATATTTTGACGGCATGTGCCCTTTTGCTTCCAGTCAGCACCAGGCCATTTGCTTTCATGTGAGGGAAATGTGGAGGGGGAACAAATACCTCATAACTACCGGTAGCTAAATACTTATGTTACCAATCCATTATGTGCTTACACTTTTCAAGAACGAAGGAGTCCCACCTCAAAGGGATCCATACTGGAGAACAAACAGTAATGATACACACAACTCTTTTAGAGCATATCTTCACCTTTTGACTGAATTTCACAAATGTGGCGGGAAAGTAGAAGTTCTTTTTTTACAAACTAGTAGTAAATGTGCTCTTGGAGAAAATAAAGCTTTGGAAAATTACTCAGCTAGTGATTAGTCCATCAGTTCTGCCTATTAACACACAATAATTCAATAAATAATATGGGCGGCCAATTTACCTGTGTTTTATCAGATATTTATTCAAGGGGCCAAGTTCAGCCATTTCCATTACCAACATCCAGGACTCAGCCTCACATATGCCTATCATTCGGACAATATATGGGTTATCCAGTTGTTGCATAACATTTGCTTCTCTCAGCAGTTCATCTTTTAAGGAGGGGTCGTTGCTTTCGTTCTTGAGAATTTTCACAGCCACTGTCTTCTTTCCTCTGAAAAGAAACCACCAGGAAGCCTACATTATATGCAGTGCTCAAAGTGTTCTTGTCTGTCTGCCATGTGCTCAATCAATCCAGTTTTCTACTTCCAAATGTGGCTGCGTGCAACACATCAGAGGAGGAATAGGCAACATTGCATAATTCATGCACTATAAGTCCTTCTAAAGCAAAAGCTATGAAGCAAAATATACGGGTACAAATATGAATGAAGGTTAATTGATTTCTTTCCCACTGATGGGAAAAAGGAGCACTCTTGGGGTGGATCGGTGGTGGTGGTATAAGCACTTAAATGGATATATTCCTTTCAAAGGCAAAAGTTCTTGTTGCTCAAAGAAGAAAAGGAAAGCTTTACTGTTTGGTGCGTATGTATCAAAACAGGTCAAAGACCCAAAGTTATGAAAACATACTGTACTGTATTCAGGAAACGTATTTAGAAGGGAATAAACACAACATGCATAGGACAATGAGCAATGCACACATGACGGAACACTGTTCGTTAGTCTGTTTCGACAAGTGAATCTTTTGAAAACACATCCCAATGGCGTTAGGAGACAGCAAGGTTCTTGTGCCTTTAACAGCTGTGTAACGCATAGAAAACACAGGAAAACTTTCTCTAACACGCTACATTTTCTCAAGAATCAAAGAAATAGAAACCATATATATTTTATACACTTCTGTCATAAAAAAACAAGCTGAGGAAGGCATCTATGCCGAAACGGGGCCCTGTCCTGGTCTCCAGTTGTCTCATTATACATCTGACAAGCATCGTAGAAGCCCTTGCATCAATTTCTAAAAGACTTTCAAGAGATTTTTCAATGTGAAACCATTTTTTCATTTAAGACTGCAATTCTTAACAGGATTAACACTATATTTGTATTTACTTATGAGTAAACACATCTTTTTGGTTGAAACTTCTGGCCAGAGTTCTTAATTATATTTAACAGCTGTGTGGCAGGCAGAAATTCAGCAAGTGAAGTCTTTTTTTAGTATGGTAATACTTTTTTAGTATGGTAATACAATTATGGGGAAAGCTCCACTAGTTCACATAAGATGCAGGTCAGACATCTGCCCCCAACAGAGGATAAAATCTGTACATGATACAAAATGTATGCAAATGTGTGCCCCTTCTTTTGTCACTGAGGCAGAGAATCTATGCAAACTAACTACTGATTTTCTTTAGAGAAAACAATGTGTGGGATCACATATTAAAAGCTTTCACTTTTTAAAATTACTGAGTGAAAAGGACTTTAATATACCCTTAACATTAAAAAGGCCACCCCAAAACAAAACATTGTGGATTGTAGAAAAATAAACCAATTATTTTATGGAACATACTCTGGTGCCAAATCATCATCTCTAACCTGGTGATCTGCAGGCAAGGGTTATGGGAGGTGTTGTCTAAAATATCTGGAGGACAACAGTTGGGGTAGGCTGTGCAGTGCCACAGATGAAGAAGACATGGCAGTGCCACCCTCCTGCCATTGGAAGTGCTTCTGCTTGCTGCAAAGGGGTGTAGGGGAGTTCAAGGGAGCTCTGAGATGGTGGTGTCAGTACACACACCTTTGGGATGCCAACCTGGAGCTCCCCCCTGTCCCGGCTGCTTTACCCCACCCCACCCTGGACACATGTACTACTGATACAGGTAAAGGTAAAAGGTAAAGGACCCCTGGGTGGTTAGGTCCAGTCAAATGGCGACTATGGGGTTGCAGCGCTCATCTCGCTTTCAGTCTGAGGGAGGTGGTGTTTGTCCACAGACAGCTTTCCAGGTCATGTGGCCACCATGGCTAAACCGCTTCTGGCACAACGGGACACCGTGACGAAAGCCAGAGTGCACGGAAATGCTGTTTACCTTCCCCCACCACAGTGGTATCTATTTATCTACTTGCACTGGTGTGGTTTCTGCTAGGTTGGCAGGAGCTGGGCCAGAGCAATGGGAGCTCACCCCATCATGGGGATTCGAACGGGTGACTTTCTTATCGGCAAGCCCAATGGGTGACTTTCTTATCGGCAAGCCCAAGAGGCTCAGTGGTTTAGACCACAGTGCCACCTGCGTCCCTCTACTAATTATAAGAAGGTAGGGCAGTTCCTTCTCTCTCTCTCATGGGCTTCTATTGATTGAGGAAAAGGAAGTCTGGTCCAGGGCTTAAGAACAGCAGTATCATCAAAGGAATATGACTAAGAAAATAATATATTAGTCAAGAGGGAAGGATGGTAAGATGAGAGCATTTCAAAACTTACTTTTTCATTTCATAGGTGCCTTTCTTCACAGTGCCAAAATTACCAGAACCAAGTTCGTGGTCTTCCAGGATCAGCAGATTTCGGTCCAGGGTGACATTTTTAGCTTTTACCTCCTCTGGGTCTGCATATGGACTCTCGTAGACCTCTGTGTCCATGGGCAACCTCTGATCACCTGGGTGTTGAACAGCAGAACAGGTTTAGCTTTTTCTGGCACACAAAATGTTTCTGTGCTCCCTGCCTGTCAAATGTTAGAACTCTGCCTGCTTTCTCATCCATTTCACCTCCTATGCGGCGCAATATGCTAGCAACAATCCCTACCGCTATTTGGCAAGCCTCTTCCATTTCTGGACTTCTCTCATTGATATCCAGTTCTGCAGCAAAGACTTTTACGTCATGTCCTCCTCCCAGACTCAATTTAGCTGCACTTCCATTGCTGACTAACTCCCACCTTATCCCACCTTCAGTTCCCATTTGTCAGCTCTTCTCTCCAATCTCCCCCTGCTGTGCTGCTTAACAGGCACCTGTTTGGCTTTCATCTGAATAATGGCTTTCCTAAAATTTCACAATGGCATCATGGGGTTTTGTTCTTTTCTCAACAGAAGGGGTTCTGAAAGGAGCTGGGTTTCACTCAAAAGATAGCTGGAAAGATGCAGATTGGTGACAAATATACCGTATTTTTGCATGTATAAGAAAAAAATGTCAAAAATTAGGGGGCGTCTTATACATGGATAGTGCCGAGTGTGGACTGGGTTAAATCTGAGTTCCCCCCCCCCCAAAAAAAATAGGGGGCGTCTTATACATGGGGGCGTCTTATAGACAGAAAAATACGGTACTTGTTCTAAATAGGCAAAGCGTTTCCAGGATATTTTCCTTTCAAAAAAAGGTTTCTGCATTATGAATGGTCACAATTACTCAGGGTTCTATCACTCTCCATGTTTAGTGCCTCAAATATTCTACAGAAAAGTCTGTCCGTTGCAAAATAAGAATGAAACTTAGGGAACAACTATTATCAAAAGAGAAGTGATTTCATTGCCTACCTTGCTTTACACGTGGTGGCCCATAAGGGTTATTTGGGAAAGCGTCAGATGGTAATGATGTTGTTGATGTTGTAAAAAGTAATCCAGAATCATCATTCCGGACAGGTAAAGGTGGCTGTGGCACACAAACAGATTTTCCCATTAGTACATTTTTGGAGTATTAAAGAGAGCATGATAAGAAAAATTAAGCAATGAAAGATGTCGGCAATGGAAGCACGAGTAAAGAAAGCGAGCAAAGCTTACCTAAATCTTCAGATTGTTTCTTGCACATCTGTGTCAGCAAGATAAGTGACATGCTGCTAAAGCAGAAAAGGATTCTGGCAAGTATTTCGGAGCACTTCCTAATGAGGGAATTAACTAATGCAGGCATAGGCAAACTCGGCCCTCCAGATGCTTTGGGACTACAACTCCCATCATCCCTGACCACTGGTCCTGTTAGCTAGGGATGGTGAGAGTTGTAGTCCCAAAACATCTGGAGGGCCGAGTTTGCCTATGCCTTGAACTTTGTGTTCAAATGAGAACTCAATAGCAAATGAAGTTGGTCTTTTTCAAAAAACAACAACCCACATCTGCTTAATCTGGAGCTGCTCAGTCTTATTCTTCCAATCAGTTCTATGGTTTTCATAGATTCCCTTTGATGGCATAAACAGGTCTCCCACAAACTCTGAAATGGTAAGCTTGAGAGTGAGCCCAGGTTGACACATTTACCAACAATTGAAATGAAAGTGGCAGACATAGGTTCATCCCACAAACCATTTCCACCCTCTCTAGATGTTTGCTATTATGCTGAGAACTCACTCATCTATGTCTCTGGCCCTTTTCAGCATAAGTCAACAAAAGGACAATACTAAAAGACTGAAACGCATTTTACATTTTATTCTGTCTGCAACTAGTGCTGACAGTTGATGGGCACTCAGGTAAAACAGGTGAAATTCCCAGAGTTCTGGTGTCTGGAAAAGTACTGCCACCTGTATCTGTGTTTACCTAGTTTTCTCCCGTTAAAAGGTGTTTACCGAGTTTTCTCCCGTTAAAAGGCATTCTTGAGCCAGGAATACCTGTGCGTAGATTGTGTACAGCAAGCACACTTTGAGAACCTGGTGCCCCCTCCAGATGTTTTGTGTCACAACTGACATCAGCCCAGCCAGCATGGCTGTCCTGGCTGGGGCTGATGGGAACTGGTCCAAAACATCTGGAAGTTACCAGGTTGCCAAAGGCTGGTGTATAGGAAAAAAAATGCATTGTGGGACTCAGTGCCACGTCTATGTTTAAAAGCAACATGTACACCCTGGGCCTTTCTGTTGTTGAGGTTGCTGAGCTGATCTTTTAAATATTTGCTCTGTAAATTTTGATGGGATTGCAGCAGAATGATTCCAGGGCTTGTGTCACTCAGTGTAACTTGCAAAGAAACAGAGATCCTGAAAAGAATTTTGGTGTTGTCTATCAGCCTTACTCTTGTTTAGATTCCTGCATCTCTACCAATCAGTAACACTATTAAAGATGCCTGGGTGAAGAAAAAATGTAGGGAAGTCAAGTCATCAGACAAATCAACTCTATTCTCTCCGCAAAGCAAGCAATTGTATCCTAAGCATTTTTACTAAGAAGTAAGTCTCTAAACACTATAGTACAAGTGCATAAAGAGTACAACTATAAAGAGTGCATGCGTATATTATTTCTGGTGTATCCTGTTAATATATGGAAGTGGGAAATTGTTTCTGAGTCACTGGAGCAATATATTTAAAGGGGATAAGTAGTTAGCAAAACGAGGTTCCCAACGGACACATATGTTTCATACTTTGGTACTTGCACTTGGAAGATGCAAACTCTTGACTTTCAACAAAACAGAGACACACCGAGACAGGAAGTGTGGAATACCTGTGCTTCCTGCCCTCTCAATATTTTTAAATTTTGTCCTAAGGCAACTAAGTAGGGCTAAACCAGTTTTAATGTCTTTTAAATACAAGATTTGTTCATATTAGAATTCATTAGGACTAGCATGAAGGAGACAGACATGTGAAAATTCACACAGAGAACTGATCTGGCCCAATGTTATGGGAAAGAAGCAGACATGTGCCAATCTGCTCCACAAATTAGGAAGTGTTTTTATTAGCACCTGTAATGTAACATACAAAGGGACAGTATTCATCCATTTGTCCTCAAATAAACCTTTTTGCAGGAGAAATAAGGATTAATTTCAGCTTGCAGCCACACTGTGATTGGCTTTTGCTTTTTCCAGCAATCATTGTGTCTAAAATACATAGGTCTTGGAATTGGGTGGGGTGGGGTGGGGGCAGGAGAGTACATATGCTCAGTGCTAGCTTTCATGATCTTAGCTGATACAATAGTGGCACTAGCCCCCAAACCGAGGGTGGAGGTAGAAGAACAGATGGGTGGAATATCTTCTCTAAAGAAGCAGGGACAGTTGTTTTCCGCATGAAAACATGTTTCAGAGAGAGATAACTCACACAAAAACTAAGATTTAAAACTCACACAAAAACTAAGATTTTAAACAAAACTATAAATATTGTTTCACCGAAACATAAAGGCAGTTTTCAAAGATGTGCACACACATGTGATACTAGCTTATTTTCAATTCCATTCTACCAAACTGATCTCATTATTATTACAGTTACGAATATTATTGCACAACATGTTGGCAACAAATAAAATGCAATCACTTATTTTACTTAGCTAAATTTGAGCCATGGGTTAATTATATTAGGCCAGAAGTAGAAGCTGAAGAGAGTTGCCAAAGGTGCGCAGAGCGTTAGCAGCAAGGCATGGAGCCAAACCATTGAAAAGAGCTGTAAGTGAGCTTCATGAGGGTAAGTCCTTCCACACATTTGCATATTTATAAAACACCATGTTTATGCACCTTTTTGCTTCCCGGCTTTGGGAAAGTGTATGACTTGATTCTTGTGAAAATTGCACCTGTTGACCAAGTCTAGAAACCGTAAAGGATATCAAAAGGATAAATAAGTGTATCAGAAAAAGTAAGAAATATTTCACACACACACATTTATTTTCTTAAGTCATCCACAATAGTGGTTTCCAAATTTTCTACTGAGAATAGGACTTGGTTGCGAACTTTTGCATTTTTAGCCAGGATTCATATACAAGGACCTTCACTTTTGCCCTGTACACATCCTTTATAATATGCACCGCCAGGCTGTAAACCAAACATTTCTTTTTTTAAAAAATGAAAAACACCTTCAGTCTCTTCAGCCCAGTTCATCCATGTAAGCATGTCAGCGGTTGCTTCAAACCCAGCTCAACAGAGACTGCTCCACTTTGCAATCTGTTTGTACAATGTATTTGCCCTCCTGCATGCACCCAGCAGTTTTCACCATATTGTGCTAAACTGCAACAAGTGAGGGTTTGTATTGCAAAAGATGCTAGAAGCACAGCTGTGTTTCAAGCAACCACCCATGAATTGGGTGTAAAGGAGAGAGAAGGGGTGTGGCAATTTGAATAAGTGAACAAACTTTTAAAATGCATCTCCATTCAATTTAAAGTCAATGCCTTGCCTCCTTCAGCACTGAGACGGACGTTGATGAAAAAAGCGTTATCATACAAGACAGAGCAGGAATCTTCAAAAGGGCCCAGTGCTTGAGACCATGAGTTTTCATTTTTCGGTGTTCTGGTTCCTGTCACTCTCCAAATGGTTTTTATGGCCCTCTGTAATATCTTTACTTCTATACCATTTAAGAAATGTTCCCGTTATTTTTTCTCCACCCAGTTCTCCTATCTTGCTTTCTCTCACTATCTACTCTAGTCCTTGTCAACACATTCAAATCCCTTGTGTAACCGAATTTTTTGAAGAACAACGATGGCTGAGCAAGCAAATACACGCAGAACATCTTAATTTAAATTAGTTATTGTGATTTTATAATTGTATTTTCTCATATCCAAATTTGGACTGTTGTGGCAGAGAATACACCATGCACTGTACAAAGTGAAACAAGAACAGAAGCCAATTGGTACCACTCCATCGATGCAAGATATGGCTCAGTCAACAGCACAGGCAAGAAGATTTATCTTGGTGTTTCTTCCTCTCCTTGCAGCCCAATGCCCTTCCCTAACCTGCTCTGGAAATTTGGAGTAATTCCCATGCTTTCCACTGTGGAACAACACCAACTGGAGTCCACCCACTGCATACACAATATTTTCACCCCAAAATACTTCTTATGAAGAATTAAAACCCGGGACAAAAAAAATAAAATCCACATAATGTCTATAGCGAGTGTTCATATATTAAGAAACTCAAAAAGTGAAAATTAACTATCCTTAAACTTTATTTTATTATTAAAAACCACCATAAACGCTTTTCATCGTTACAATTTTCTTACCTTGCTGAAATTAGGCCTATGATCCGGTGGGGTGAATACGCCTAAGATAATGAGGTACACTAATTACTATTGCTGCTTTTATCAAAATACATTTCTAGGGGGGAAGACAGGAGAAGAACACTCTCAAGGGAATAAATATGCAAACATCAGTGTAGCTGTGGCATAAAAAATGAAGTTACTGAACTAACAAGAAATGAACACAGACTCAGAGCAGAGCTGCACCCAGCTCAGGGTCGTCTTGTTATGGCTCCCCAGGGTTTCAGAGAAGGGTCTCTCTCAGCCCAACCTGGAAATGCCAGGGACTGAGCAAGGAACCTTCTGCATGCTCTACCATTGGGCTATGGCTGTTCCCCAGAGAAGTTGGCAAAAGTGCCGAGACATGGAGCTTTAAAGCACAGACAAGTACCAGCATGACGCAAAAGGAATTCTGGATGAGACCCAAGGGACTCTGAGGTTGCAGCAACCTGATAAATACAGTCTTACTCGAAGAAAAGGCTAAGGAGTAAACCCTACACGAATTCAGAGTGGAGTCCCTAAGGCAACTGGATGGCACTCGTATGCCTTCTTTTGGCAACTCCTGCAGCCAAGCTGGTGTCAAACGTATTGCTCTGCTTTCCTTTGGACGGTATCCGCGAGGCTGAGAGGGTGGTCTTGTTGTCTGGGAAGCGCAGGACCTCCAGACACACTGCCCAGGCTTGTGACCCTAGGAGGTCCCTTCCATGCTACAAACACAGCAGTCTGACTTCATTCATGGAGACAGATGGATGCCAGCAACTATCCATTCTATGATCTGCTGTTATTAAGCCCCCAGACTTGAAAGGGTGTCCCTGCAGCACTAAAAGGGAATTTAGAAGAGATGCTGAAAAAGCCCTGGCCCACTTGCTTGACACAGGGCGCTGCTGCTTTACACATTTGCACTGCTACAGGTAATGTAAGATTGGACAACCTCTGGCTGCAAATCTCTGTTTGAAGCTCTGGAGAGCCACTGCAGACAACACTGAGCTAGATTGACCAATGGCCTGACCTCCTTGTCCCTTATACACAGATCAATCATTATGACAATAAAGGCTAAATGAATGAGTATACACGGATCAGTCACTGCAATCATCTGGAGAAGTCCTATTGACAGTCCCACAGTTCTTATATTATTTCAGGTTCTGCATTTACTAAGACTTTTTTGCGTAACGGCACCAGTAATTTGGGACACTGTTCCTATTGGAATCATACAGGTACCTACAATTCCAATATCCTATCAACCTGCTGAAACCATTTTTGATTTACCAAGCATTTTTAGACAATTTATTGGATTAAGTTACGCATTTTATGCTCTTATAAATTTATGGTGTTAGATTTTCATGTACACCGCCATGGGGACTCAAATTCTACATTTTAAAAACAAACCCAGACACTCACCATTTTTCAAGTTAGGATTTGGAACTGGATCTGTGATGATTCTTAGAAGTCCATCTGCTTTGTAGGAATAATGTTCCACAAACTATCATGAGAAGAAAATAAATAAGAAAGATTAGACTAGAAGGAAGGAGAAATAACAAGCTACTGAACTGCTACGGTGGCTTAGAGCCAGACATTTAGCTAATAATTTCTAGTTAATATGTAAAAATCAGCCACCTGTCCTGCTGCCCTCTAGGGGTTCTCTGGTCCCCAGGTTCAAATATTTCATTTTGTTCCCCCCCCCCTTCTGAAGCCAATAATTTTATCCCCAGGCAGCTCCACTTTCTCATTAGCCACTAAATTATTGTAGGCACCTGCTCCCCTTAGGTCAATTTTGTGGTGAGCAAAGTACTGTAGCATAGGGGTGGCCAGGAGATTTTACCATGAGCCACAGAAGAATGTATGTGAATGGAGACCTTTGTGAAGAGATTCTGGCTGTGCTCCCTGGAAAAAGAGTTCGTTTTGCAGGAAGGACACAATCGGGTCACCGATTAGCACTCATTAGCTAAGGGTTCCATGCCATACTTCAAACATGACAATGTCCACAGTAGACCTGTTCACACATTGCCTGCATGTAGACCATACCTGTTTTGATGATGGTGTGTGGCAGCACTTTTAGCCAAGCCCCCAGGTCTTGTTCCTGCAACAAATCTATGTTATGTGCATTGCCTGCTGGCAAATTCAAATGCATGACCGCTATTCACTTGCAAGGCTCTCCATGTTTGGGGCCCCTGTGCAACTGGGTATCCCAACTTCATGTAGCCCCTATATGAGTAGTGGCTTGTGCACTGGGATGGTTGTTGCAGGAGTAAGATCCAATGAGTAGGGTGAGACTGAAGCCTGGCCTTGCTCTGCAAACACAGATATATCCTACATGTGAGGTACTATCTCCACTCAAGAAACACCTCCCAACACATATGTTACGTCTTGCTTACAGCGATGCAAAAGCAAGTGGTATGTACTTTGGATTCAAAATTCAGTCCTTATCATGCCTGTGCCACTTTGGAAATTAAAATCCCTCCCTCTCCCTCATACAGATAGTCCAATCACAGAGAACAATAGAGTACTATGCAGTATCTCATATGTGCTAGGACTCATTAGGTCTCAACCATGTCTTCAAATACCCTCAACCCTATAACTTATGAATGTTCCTCTGGACATGTGCAGAGCTCGTTTCTCTCACTATTTCACAACACTTTATCCATCCTCTCCAACCACATTAGAATTAAAGAACCAGGTTTACAGAGCAAAAGACTTGACAATTTCCCCCGCTTTTGACCACAGTTGGTAGGGCCACTATTATTTGCAAAGTGCAAAACTGAACATTTCATTAATGAATACTACTATTATTAATAATAATTGGGAGTCAAGACCGAGGGTGGTTTCCTCAATTAAAAAAAAGCGGTAATGGAAAATGTTCAGCTAACTTGTACATCCTATTTTGGTGCTTGTATATTAACACGTAAGGAAGAACTTGCACACCTCACCAGCAGAAAGATGTTGTAAGGTTCTCAGTTAGTTGCTCATGAGTAAGCAGCCAGAACTCCGCTGTTTCCTTTAAGGTTTTTATTGTGAAAATCATGTACAGTGCAGAGCTAAAAAGTTCATGTCTGTAGCAAGCGGTGTCAGAATCTGGGAATGGTCCCCTCCGGTTCTGACCCCAACAAAAGAGCTTAGGGATACGAAAACCCCGCCATCTTTTCGTTTCACCCCACGATGCCTTTGGGGCGACGGAAGTTGCGCACCCCCTGTATCGCCCGCTGAACTGTGTGAGTGCTGGGTCTCTCGTGCATCCCCAGAGCCTCAGCTCCTTTCCCCCTGAGAGACCTCCCCCTCCTCGCTGGATGCCTCACCACTCCTCCCGCTGCTAGAAGAGGTACTGCTGGCAAGGTGGGACCGGGGCTCTCTGTAACATCCTGAGAGCTCGTGCACCACTCTGCGCTGAGTCGGGGATAGTTCCCTGACAGATGTGTATGCTCAGAAAAAGGGCCAAATTTCACATATTTCCATAGGCACCATTTTGCCTTTCCCATGTTACGCTGGAATTATGAAAACTGAATGTACAAATCACTCAAGCATTTGCTATTGCTACTCCTTTGTAGAAAACTCTCCTGAAAATAACGGCAGACCCTACACATTACAAAACTACATTCAAAAAGAGAACATTTCTGCCAATTTGAGAGCCTTTTGTTATTTGTATTGACTCAAAACAGAGGGGGGGGGAATTAAAGACAACAACAGATGTCTCATAATGCAATCCTAAATTTATATTCCCTTATGGCATATAATGTTTCAGAGAGGGCATAACAAAAATGGAATTTCGCTGTCTTTCTATAACTCTGCTATTTTCATGAATAAATTAGATTTGGGGTTTCCTGCAATTTGCTCAACAACAACCTTAGCCCAAATCAACCTAATTTTTTCTAAGGAAGATCTAAACAGCTCATATTAATCAAGGTAAGCATTACTCCCCCCTACTTTTGTCCACAATGGAAAACAGGAAAATATGTGATTTTGCAAAGCACATTTACACTATAGACCCACAGCAAAGCAAAACTCCTGTTGTCTATGCTGTCAATATGCAGACATAACAGACAGCTCAGCGAGTGACACTTGACAAACCTGGCAGAGTGTATCAAATTTCTTTCCCTCTGGGATTGAGAGTTTACCCTTCTTGTCCTTCTCAATGCGATAATGTGCCACCTTTCCTTCATTGAGCAGACAGAGAGCATAGGATCCCTGATTCTCTTTTTCCCTGATTCTGCAAACAATGAAATAAATAAATAAACAAAGGAACAATTTTCAAACTGCAGAGAGTCATACTTACCTAAACAAATACGAGGCTAATTATTAGCTGTGTAAAGCTCTCACCGTTTTTTCTACGGTCTTCAAAATTACTTTTGTCACCCACAACTTGTCTAATAGCTGCTGGAAACAATAGTGGCGTACTACCTACCCACCCCCAGACCCCAAACTAGCAGCCAAAGGACAGCTGTTTTCCCAACTGAGATTCGACAGACTGAGCAGCATCCAGAAAAACAGCCATGTGAATTGACTGGTGCAGCTACCCAGTCCATTTAGTAAGGATTATTGGGTTCCTTAATTCTCATAATAATCCCAACTATTATAAAGTAAGAATTAGTTCAGAATATTACTCTGTCATAAAACAATACCTTCCTACCTCCTTAATATTCCTTGGGAAGTTTTTAATGTTTGATGTTTTATCGTGTTTTTTATATTCAGTCGGGAGCTGCCCAGACTGGCAGGGTATATAAATAAATTATTATTATTATTATTATTATTATTATTAGATGCTAACATCTATAAGTTCTCACTTCCCTGCAAGTTACACAAAGGTCCCCACCAAGTGTGGCTTGATTTTATTTTTTACAGAAAGCACCACACCCTTAAAATTCAGGATTTCCATTTTTGTCTACTAAAGTAGTCCGACATTTTAAAAACAACTGGATTCCAAAGTGAAGGACAGATGTTATGTGGTAGGAAGAGCAAATCTATTGGCTTATCATACTTCTTTTATGCCACAGCCTGAGGTGGTAGTGGGGAGAGAGGCAGAACTAACAACTAATGTGATTTTGCCTAGTCCAAGCTACATGGGAGAGTCAGATTTTCTAGTTCCTGAATTACTAGAACACTGTGCACTTCTTGGCCTATCTATAAATAGGTTAGGTAGCTGTTAACAGTAATAAAGGCAAACATGCACTATGAATGTTGTTATTACAGGACACAGTCAGATAAAAGAGGAGAGAAACCCCAAAATATAAAACGTGAATGAAATATGGGAGGGGGAGTCACTTAATTTATTCCACCACAAAGAAATTCAGGGCCTTTAATGCCTGTCATGAGCAGCAGTGTGGTAGTGACCAAACAGTATTTTCCAGAACAGTAAATTCTGCTTTTTGAGTAGACTTAGGTAAGTTACCAGTACCTCTGTCTTCATAAAATTTGGGTTTGCACACAGTCAAATCAACAATCTTACACCAAGGTCATTGGGTTTGAATATACTCAACAACCGACAGGGATTAGTACTTGAGATAATAAAACAGTGGAAAGTGCTTGAAACAATTAATGTTTCTGGTATACTGAAGAACAACACATCACCATTGCCTCTCATAGAAAAATGGTAATAAAGTTGGTTAATAACAGTTAAAGTATAATCCACTATTAGCTTAACAATGCTGATTTAAAAACGCTAACCCATATCCATAACAAGGGAAAAGGTGAGTCAATTCAATATTCCATAAATAACTTACGATGCCTTGGCAAATAAGCCACAAATGCTGCTTCCAGGAAGGCAAGGCCAGATGGAAATATAGATGAGTAAAGATAAACATACTTGGCAAACTTTGGTATTGTTAGAAATAATGACTCTACTACTTAGTATTCCTACTGCTGTTCAGGTTGTCGGCATTAAGCCTCTAGAAATTGCAAGAAAAACATGTTTACTTACAAAAATTTCCCATTGGTCTTTGTGCCCAGAAGAACACGCTGTTCTGATTCCTCCCGAGTTATTATCCCATGGAACCAAGGCATTTTCAAATGTGCTGTTGTAGCAATCAATTTCTCTAACTGTGGTTTCTGACTAATAATCGCTTGCTCAAGGGCATGGCCCTGCACAGTAGGGGAAAATGGGGGAAAGTTGTAAGAATACAATATAAGCAGTTCCAGAAGTTGAGCTAAGTGCTGGGCATATCCAGAGTATTTTGCCAGTGTGTGTGTGTGTGTTTGGCTGGTAGGCATGTTTAGTCCAACAACATTTTAAGCTATACTAAGCACTTTTTTCTGTATATCTCATGGGTAGGCAAACTAAAGTCCAGGGGCCGGATCCGGCCCAATCGCTTTCTAAATCCATCTCCCGGACACTCCGGGAATCAGCGTGTTTTACATGAGTAGAATGTGTGCTTTTATTTAAAATGCATCTCTGGGTTATTTGTGGGGCATAGGAATTCATTCATTTTCCCCCCTCCAAAATATAGTCTGCCCCCCCCCAAGGTCTGAGGGACAGTAGACTGGCCCCCTGCTGAAAAAGTTTGCTGACCCCTGGTATATCTGTTCATTAAAAAACTGTACAATTAGTAGTAGAATAGGCCACAGTACTTCAAAAGGCACGTTTTAGAAGGCAAAAATAATATGTCAAATAATCCAACAGATTTCATAAAAGACTGACTGATGCAAGAAAACACAGCACCCTAAAATCTACCCTGTGCTTTTGTGACAGTAAATTTGATCGCTACATGGATTTTGAAACTGGAGAACTTAAAGTAGTCTCCACCCCCTACCCCTGAATAGTGCTGGCAAGAATGGTATTTTTCTTTAGCTGGGGAATTTTGCCATTTATGCTCACAGTGCTTTGGTGCCATTGCAAAAGTGTGAGGTTTCACTTTTCTTATTTTCCTTCACACATCTCCATACTCACCAGGTTCAAATGCAAAACAGAAAAACACAGGAGAACTAAACTTACATGCAAGTTCCACGTTCGTTTCACATAATCCCTAATTAGATTTTCCTTCAAGTCCTCAAACTGGCTTGTTTTTGGTTCCACTCCTGGTGGACGATGACACGGTTTCTTGAGCAGGCAAACAAGACCGTCGACTTCATCCGAGTGGTAGTTAATGAGTTCTACAGGACTCCTGTGGGACTTTCCTCCTGTAATGGCGTAAGAGCCACTCATTTCCCTCTCAATGGTGTAATGATAAACTTTACCACCGTGAACCATGGACAAAGCAAAGCCACCCAGAAAGTTGCGGCTCTGTCGCAGGAGATACAGTCCATTGCTCAGCCCGCCTTGCATCAGGTAGTCTTCAGCTTCTTCACGTGTGATGTTGCCAAAGAAAAAGCCGAGGTGACTAACAGGATTAGCACTTGCCATTTTTTCCTTTCACTTCTTAGTTCCTTATAGTGATTATTTTGTACCTGTAAGGAAAGAAGAAATTGTCTGGAGAAATGTGACCTCATATTAAAGTATATCACCTTGAGGGCCACATTTGGGATGCACACAACACAATAAGAGTCCCATATGTAGCCAAAAGGATGCAATGCTGAACTACAGGGAATCCATAGTTTGGTGATTCTTTTAGCCTTCATTCCGTGAATTGTGTCCATGCAAATGAAGAGCCATGGTTCTGACTATTCTCTTATAAATCTATTTGCGCCTACTGCCATGAACTCAACAAGACCAGAATCATTTCCCTGTTAATAAGTGGGAGACAATGGGAGGGGGAAATACAACCTTCAGATTAATTTTATTGTTTTCTTCTCTTGAGATACCCTTGGTTGTAGGTGAGACTTAATCCTGAAAACACACAAGATAACTTGGCTAATTCAACACAGGTGGAAGTGATGCTTGGATTATACGGGTTGCATATGGAGAAGTATTCCAATGAACTAAACATATTATCATATTGCAGATGTATGGCTGATTTGAGAGATTGTGGCTCTCCTAAGGCCATGTTCATAGTTGAGGAGATTTGAATCAGGGATTTCCTGGTTTACACGCTTACCCATTGCTCTGCCCATTTCAACACAACTGAGACTTTTTGCCTAAACCACTATATACTTACAGCTCAAACATACATGCTAGGTTTGCTAAGCATGCTACCACAACTGCAATTGTAGTTTTAATCTCTCTAACTGCTGCTGAATTACAGGAAAGTCCATGTCTGCTTATCATACTGAAGCCCTGGTCTATGGTTAGACCAAAGAAACCATCTTATAAGCTTTGTTGCTTGCGTTCTTCTCCACCCCCTACTCTAGTGTTTTTTTTCTAGACTGCAGTGCACTTTATGCTTTTAAAAATTATTTTCATGTTACACAGGAAGCCACAAATGCTCAGCTCCTCAGCATTTATGTATTCGTATCTCTCTAGCCGAAAGCGTTTAACCTGCCTTTCTGTTTCCTTCTGTGGCTAGTGGACATTCAAAAGTTGCCTACTTTAACCAAGACACTTTTAATCAGTGTGCAAAAAAATGAGTGGAAGATAAGAGACAAGCACAGAACTATTGATCACTGAAGCACCTTTCCCTCAGCAAAAAACCAAGATATATAAACACTAACTTAAAAATTTTTTATAAGGGAAGTAACTGAGAATGAGACGTATAAAAACAAGTGCCTAGCTTCCAGTCTCTAGTGAAACTGAGAATGAAAGGCACAACGGACCCTTCCTGTTCTCAAAATTGGAACTGTTTCAATGACTGACAGATCAAGAAAGGGTCTGATAATAAAGCGTCAAACATTTAAAAACTCCCGATACAAGACTGCCTTCAGATGTCTTCTAAAAGTCTGGTAGTTGTTTTCTCTTTGACATCAGGTGGGAGGGTATTCCACAGGGCGGGTGCCACTACCGAGAAGGCCCTCTGCCTGGTTCCCTGTAGCTTCACTTCTCACAGTGTGGGAACCACCAGAAGGCCCTTGGAGCTGGATCTCAGTGTCTTGGCTAAACAACAGGGGTGGAGACACTCCTTCAGGTATACTGTGTCAAGGCCATTTAGGACTTTAAAGATGAAGTGGCTGGTAAGTAATTTGTTTCTCTTTCTTTCTCCTTACCTGGCAGGTGAGTTGCCACTGCTACCTTGCTGCTGCTCTGTGAGCTGAACTCTCAAATACCTCTGAGATATGATGCTGTTTCATTTCCATGTATATTATGCAGAAAAAGAAAATGGAGCCATTTCTTTTCCTGTAGAAGGTTCCTGGAAAGGAAACTGATTACATTCTTTCCCAAAAAGCGGCATTTGAGGCTTTGTTCTGCAGTGCAGGCATGAGCTGGCAGTGGCAGCTCAGCTTTTGGCTTTCCTCTGGCTTAATTAGGCAAAAAAAAAGAAGGAAGACAAATTTGTCTTTGCCTGTCTCATCCCATATGCCCAGTATTGGGTGTATGGAAAGAGGGTACCATCCCAGAAAGCCCTTGACATACAGGACCCCTGGCCAGATGGCAATCTTCTTTTTAATTCAATAGAAAAAGTTAAATGCTTCTCCAGGAATGTTAGAGCCCTTGAGCACTACAATGGTATCTCTTTGAATCCCAAGATATATAAAATGATGGAATTTGGGGGGCACATTTTCCATATTACTTAGGTCCAGACAACAGAAGGATCTGCTGGGAGGCATTGTCAGACTTGCTGTTGGCACACCATGGGCTGGTAACAAGGATGGGTGTCAAAAAGCTCTATGGGTGCTGCTACCTTGTTGGAAATGGATGCAGGTTTGGATGTTGACAGCACTGTATTATGGGTTCTTGCCGGGGCTCTGTTTATGTGTGTGGAGACTTTGCTTTCTACATGCTGATCAAAAACTAAGACTTCTCTCATTTTCAAGCCACATTTCAATTTACTCACTTAACCGAACTGTACAAAAGAAAAAAAACAAACCCCAACCCCAACCCATGATTTAGCATGACGCAAGGGAAGAAAGCTGAATACATCTGCAAGTTGTGAAAACGTAAAGCTGGTATCTCTAGGAAGTGGTACATGTAAATAAAAAAGGCACTAGAGTCAGAGCTACTACAGTAATAATATGCAAAAATGAAAAGCTCAGCTGTGTGATTAAAAAAGTTAAATAGCAGTAAGATGCCCTAAAAATAACTGTCAATCCAATGCCCTGAATGTTTATGTTCAGCATAAATGAAGGAAAAAATATTTAGTATGCCAACATAGCACTTTTCCAGATGGATTTCAACTTTTAGACAAGAGGAAGAATGCAGTTTTCTAAGACAGCTTAGATAGGAATCAAGCTAATCTTTCACACAAAACATGAACTGAACAACACTCAAGTTGATACTTAACAACAAGTGTTGTTAATTAGGAAAAGTCAAATTATCTTCCAAATTTAGGTTCTCTCATCTCCACAAGAGAAGCAATGGGGAAATATATATGAAGGGCTTGCACAATAAAATTAAACATCCCAGAAATATCCCATTGTTTTACAGCTTGTAAAAAATACAAAACTAGGGCAAGATTGGCAACGTGTTAGTCTGAGAACCTTTAAATATGCTAAGACGGGGAAATGCCAGAGCCCCACTATATCTAAGCAAAGGCCCAAATCACATGAGCCAGTGCACTGAAAAACTTCAGGCAGGGGCAGCACATCCCAGAACTTGATTCTATCACCCGCCATGCACATCAGTTTATGCTGTATTGCTGCTTATACCCCAGCCTCTGTATAGGAATGCATGGCTGAAGAGTCATTGTGGTTGCTTGGTCTAGCAAAGAAGACAGAGGGATCACCCTCTTGCCTGGCATCCTATAGTCCTTTGGGGGGCACAGAAGCTAAGGGGACATACACAGAACTACAATGAAAGAGGAATAGCAAGGAAACAGAAGTCTTTCAGTATAGGTACGCATGTCACTGGACGTGGGTGGCACTGTGGGTTAAACCACAGAGCCTAGGGCTTGCCGATCAGAAGATCGGCATTTCGAATCCCCGCAACAGGGTGAGCTCTCGTTGCTTGGTCCCTGCTCCTGCCAACCTAGCAGTTCGAAAGCATGTCAAAGTGCAAGTAGATAAATAGGTATCGCTCCAGCGGGAAGGTAAACGGCATTTCCATGCGCTGCTCTGGTTTGCCAGAAGCGGCTTAGTCATGCTGGCCACATGACCTGGAAGCTGTACACCGGCTCCCTCGGCCAATAAAGCGAGATGAGCGCTGCAACTCCAGAGTCGTTCGCAACTGGACCTAATGGTCAGGGATCCCTTTACAGCACTAATGTACCAGAAAAGTCAGTTTGGTAGCATTCGCTTTATTCTTATGTTTATAAAAAAAGCAAAGCAATAAGAACATGCTGGATAAGGCCAATAGCCCATCTGGTCCAGCATCCTGGGCTGCATACACACCATTATTATTTTATTATTTATTGCATTTATGTACTGCTGTATATCTGGAGGTCTCAGGGCGGTTCACAGAACAAAATCAAAATATAAAACCATAAAAACAACAACCCAATAACTCCCCCCCCCAAAAAAAAACATATTTAAAAAGTGCACAGGATGTCAAACAAATCAACCAAAAGCCTGGTTAAAAAAAGAACTTTTTGCCTGGCGCCTAAAGGTGTATAATGAAGGTACCAGGTGAACTTCCGGGGGGGGGGGGGTATTTAAAGCACATTTAAACCCAGGACTCTGCTCCCCCACAAGAATCCTGGAAATTGTAGTGCTAGTAATAGTAGCTCTGAAAGGAGGTAATGTCAGATCCCGGAAGTCTTGGGAGAAGTTATGTGGCTCAAATGTATGGTTTGCATGCAACCCCGTTCTCACATTGGCCAGCAAAATGCCCAACAGCAGGAGCTGAGTATTCTTCCCCAGTTGCTATTCCCAGCGACTGGAATTCATCATCATCATCAAGCCTTTTACTGGCATCACATAGAAACATCCATAACATATCAGTACAGAATTACCACCTCCCCAGTGGCACAAAAATTTACCAAAGGGCCATTCCATGAAAAATGAGCCTGATAAGAATGCTAGACGAGCGCTGGACTTTGGTGAGGAAGATTCCAAACGTGCAGTCTAACCATTTTTTTAAAAGTTAAAGACAAAAGAAGTTTAGTTTATGGACCTTCTTTTCAAAAGTCCACCCACGTAGTCTTCACAGAAGTGTTCAAGTTAAAAGTTTTCTGATGATTGTCCCACCCGTGACAGCATTTTTTCCTTAATTTTGTATTGTTAAATTTCTTAAACTTAATTCCTGATTACATAGTTGTAACCAATAAACATTGATTTAAACAGATATGCTGAGTTTATCATTGATTCACCTCCCAACTCACAGAGTTTTTCCATAAATCAAACTTATCTCAACCTCCATGTCCCGTGACAACACTTTTAACATTTAATAAAATTGTCAAAAATATCCATAAAAATAATAAAAAATTAGTAAAATGTTCAGCATCTTATTAAGAACATAGTTTAAATTTTGGTTGTTAATTTTTATGTATATTTACATTGTTACACATGTGTGAATACCAAAAAACATGGTCAAAGTGTCCCACCCGTGACAATGGAATGGCCCCAAAAGATGAGAGGCAGAGCAGACTAATGTCACGTCTCTGGGTCTCCAGGGAGAACAGATGTCTGCAATGTATTTCGATGACAGAACACTAGATAAAAGATATTTTGCCACTAACTCGGTAAGTTCCTGATCATTTCCCAATAATAGGAAATGTATGGCCTCCAACTCTGGTTTCCATTTGGGGATGCAGAGTTGATCAAGGAATTGCTGGCGGAGATCTACATATAGTTTGCATTTAAGAACCATGTGTGTGAGAGTTTCCACCTGATGGTCTTCACATGGGCAAATTCTTTCTCCTTCTACCATGCCCGAGAACCTTCCCGTTTGATGGATTTGAGTTAAACCTGGCTAATGAAAATGCCCTTCTTTCTTGAGGGTTAAGCAAAAATTCAAGATAATTGTGGTTAATTTCATGTGCCCAAGAGAGTTGAAAGTAAAGTGGGAAACATGTTTTCTCTGCTGCTGCTGTTAGTTCCTGGTGTTCAATACCCCACAACCTAGTTTTTTATTATAGCATTGGCAGTTGGTAGAGACATCGAGCGCAAAAGTTCTATTGACAGCCCAAGTTGCTAGTAACTTTATGTTCAACTGTTGTTGCCCTGGAGAGAGAAAGGAGTCTAACAAAACTTTGCTGAGAAGATCTTTTATCTGTTGTGAGGCAGACATTTAACCAGCATAAAAGAAATCTCGCCCAAGCAACAGTCTCTACCTTGTGTTGACCTCCCTCTAGGCACAAGGCTGTATAGGGTACACAGCGTGGAACAGCAAAAATCTTGAAAAGAAAAGCTGCCTGCACTCGTTCTACCATCTGGGTAAACCCTAGCAGCAAGATTGGAATTCCATAGAGCAACTGAGCTATAATTTTGGCCAAAACAAAATCGAAAATTCTTTCTAGTAGCACCTTAGAGACCAACTGAGTTTGTTCCTGGTATGAGCTTTCGTGTGCATGCACACTTCTTCAGATATAATTTTGGCATTGAAGACCTTAAGGGCAGAGGGAATATGCAAGTTACCTCTTGTTGTGAAGAAACACATTATGGCCTGCATAGACATCTTACTGGCATTCACTGCCGATGCTTGGTGCGAGGACCATAAAAGCCTATGGTAGAATACAATTCGACTGGAATACTGTCTCCAGCAGTGGAGGTAGAACAAAGGGACTGGCTTGTATCCATTGAATTTGTCTAATCTTTTAAATTAAATCTCTTGAGGGAGTGAATTCCATGGTTTAACTACTTACTACTGCCTATTCTGAATATTCCAACATTCAGCCTTACTGAATGTCTTCAAGTTAAAGTAATTTTTCAAAAGGTAAAAACTTTTCTCTATCCAATTTCTCCATACCATGCTACACACCTCTATCATGTTTGCTCTTACTTGCCGTTTCTCTAAACAAAAAGCTCCAATCGTTGTAACCTGTCCTCATAACGAAATTGCTCTGTCCCTGTGATCTTTTGGGTTGCCTGCCCTTCTCTGAACCTTTCCCACCTCTCGGATGTCTTTTCTGTGTGAGGTGGCCAGAATTGTACACTGTATTCCAATTCAGGTGGCGCCACAGATGTGTAATATTAGTCCAATGATGTTGGGCTGGAAGAGGTCACTACAAAGGAAGGACCATTGCTTGCTGTGTCAAGTGAGAGTAACTCACTAGCAACACTCAGAAAATTATCCTCTTAGAAGTAGCGATGCAAAGACACTTCTCACCCTGTCCAGATTACAGGTCAATAAATTTACATAAAAGTTAATGATTGATCTACTGTAGAAGCCACTGAACTTTTCACCAAATGTTTGAGCTGCAGTTCATAGGCAGGAATTAGGCAAATTCAGTACATATTAGAGCAAAGTACAGATTGTGAGAAAATATGCCTTTAAAACAGGCAGAACTGAAGCCTGTATTTGTCTTCACCTTTTTTCACTTTACCTCCCATTAATCACAGGCAGAATGACCAGTAGTGAGGGCCTGTGAGGGCTGTGGTCCAAAACAACTGGAGGAAATCAAATTTGGGAAGGCTGTGCTGTAGAAGAGTTGGAGAAGGCCTTCTGGCCACCTATTCCAATCCTCTGCTCAGCATGGAGAATCCAAAAGATGGACGTCTAGTCTCTGCTTTAAGACCTCCAGCAAGGGAGAGCCCATCATCCCCCCAGCTTATTGATTCCATTACTGAATTATTATTTCTGTGAAGACACCTCTCCTAACATCCAGGCACAACTCTAACCCTCTCGTGACTTAAGCCCATTCGATCTAGTCATGCCCTTTGTCTTCTTCTGTATCACTGAGAGCCAAAACTATTTGAAAAAGTTCTATCTTGCGCATGCTTCACCTGCTTAGTCTTCTCTGGGCTAAACATACCCAACTTCTTCACTCTTTCCTCCTAGGATTTCTTTTACATATCACTCATTTCTTGCCCTCCTCTATACCAGTTCTGCTTTGTCTATATTCTTAAAACTGCAGTGTACTCATTTTTCTAAGTCACTCTGAGATTCATTTTTCTGAGGGGAAGAGACTAATAAATACAACAGTAACAGTAACAGTAACAATAGCAACAGCTTGATACAACACTTGAAACTGACTATGCTCAATGCAAACAAAAAGTTATATTCAAGCCTTTATTGGCTTTAGTCTGCCTATGCTAATTATACTCTGGTCTTACAAGAATCATACCCTTTTGTCAGTTTTTGAGAAACACTTCCTGTGCTTCTCTGAAAACGTGCCCCCATGACCATACACATTTTTGCTCAAAGTGCTTCGCACAAGTCTAATACAATCACCATAACTCATAATAAATAACTCATAGATCTACAACATAAACACTAAGACATTTGACATTTAACTGCTAATTTAAAATATATCAAAAATAGAAATGTATGCATGTAGAATGTCCCAGGTTCAATCCCCAGCACTCCAGGTGGGATTTAGAATGCCCCCCTGCTTGAAACCCTGAAGAGCTTCTGCCTTGTCTACTCCGACAATACTGAGCCAGGTGGATGGATGGTTTGACTCAGTATAAGGCAGCTCCCTATATTCCTACAAAGCTTACCAACAGTTCCAATTAACAGTATACAATACCTTCACATCCCAAAGTAGCCGCAAAGTTGGTGGCATTAGTGCCTAGCACCTGCCATAACTTTTATATCTTGACCCTAATGTCCAGAAAGCCCCCTCGGAGTTTTTCTTGCAGCAACTTCCTTGTGAAAACTGTAGAGCAGGACAAGGCAGGTGGAGTGGAAACACAGAGTTAACTGTTGTGGTTAAACAAACTTAGGCTGAGTTTTACCACACATGAATTTTTTTTAAAAAAATCCTTATTACCTGATGAATTAGCCTTTGGACTATAACGTAACTTAAATAGAAAACTATCTTTAGAAAGATTTTTCCTCCAAAAGCATTTTATTTTAAAAATCTGATTTAAATATAAAAAATCTGATTTTTATATATATTTAAAAAATCATTGATTTTTATCCACCTTGATATGCAGCATTGGCAGAGGTGTACCTAGGCACCCTTGGGAAGGAGATGTATCAGCGCCCGCTCACCCATCTTCAGAAAAAATATATGATATAATTCAATAATCACAAATGACTTTTGAACTGGGCATTTAACAGCATTCTACTCAAAAGTAAATACAACCAAGTTCAGTGGGGCTTACTCCTATGAAAGTAGGTACACAGGACCGCAGCCTAAATCTGGCAAGTCAGAGGCAGGAACTTCTGACAACACCTCGCTTGCCTTTTTGTTACTTCGGTCAAAGAGCCAGCAGAAAGGCAATAACTTGGGAGGTTGCACCCCAGTGCATCCTATACTCAAAAGTAAGCCTGCTTAAGTCAATGGCCCTTGCTCTCTGGGGTAAACGCAGTGGCGCACGTGCTGGAAATTGGTCAAGCCGGGAAAGAAACCAGGAAAAAGCGACTTGGCTATCGTAAATTAAGAACCTCGCCTGAAGTTTCTCAGTCACCACATCAGCTGAAAGGCTGCTCTCGGGGCAAGCAAGGGGACCAGAGGGTGGAGAGAAGCCCTCACAGGGACAGGTAAGGGGACTCTGCAGCTGCTGAGACAGCCCACACCGGCATCCAGATTCCTCAAGCAGAAGTTCCAAGAGAGGCACAATTTTTGCGCCTTCCTCCTGGCCTGAACCCTTGGCAAAGACCAACCATACCAACCCCTAAGTACTACTCTGAGCATTGCACAACCAAACTTTGGCCTTGTTCAGAACTTGGATGAATGCTAGTGGACAAGCATGTGGAATATTATGTAGAAAGGAGCTGTATCTCCCTAACCCAAATAAATTATGAAGTGAGACATCTTTGGCTGAGTACCAGCCACATAACTATCAGATTTGTTCATCTGTGGATCTATAATGTAGCATACCCGAAACTTGCTGTGCTATATTTCACTCATGCTTGTGTCTAGACCTCTAGGAAATTTTGTTTAGGGGAGTATTTTCTTTAGAGCCCTATAGTACAGTGGACCCTCCAGATACGAACTTAATTCGTCCTGGGGGTCTCTACTTACCCCGAAAAGTCCGTATCCGGAGGCCCCGCTTCTGCGCACGCACACGGTGCGAAAGAGCGCTTCTGCGCATCCGTGCGCAGCGAAACCCAGCATACTCTTCCAGGTTTGCCGCATTCGTAACTTGAAATTACGTTACCCGAAGGTAACGTAACCTGACGTACCACTGTATATAGTTAGCAATCCTACTAGAAAGTATGCTAAATACCTTTATTAAGGTTTGTAAATGCAGTTTAAAATGTTTATGTACTTACTGTTTTAAATTGTGTAATTTTATAATAAGTATCTTCCCAGTACAATGTTAATTCTATCCTTTCCTTTCAACATTGTTCCCTTTATCTCTGGGATTCATGCCAGCTTAAACTAAATAGCTGTCTCATCCCCCCCCCCCCCAAAGTGGCGTTGGATAAATTTTACAATACTTCTATCACAATGGAACAAAAGTCATTCTGTTTTGCACAAAACAAAACAGAACACACAAGTGAGAGCCTACTAATTTTTGCCAGTCTTTTTTCTTTGACAATCAGTATTAAAGGTTCCCCTCCTCCTTTATTTCTGCTGTTCTTGTAATTTGTTACGTGCATTACAGCCACTCTTTATATTGCAACTTTTACAGATGGAGAAGTGAA
Organism: Lacerta agilis; assembly: GCF_009819535.1. Taxonomy (NCBI): domain Eukaryota; kingdom Metazoa; phylum Chordata; class Lepidosauria; order Squamata; family Lacertidae; genus Lacerta; species Lacerta agilis. The sequence goes on from NC_046322.1 coordinate 50,247,271, forward strand.
TCCTGTAACTTGCCCTTTCGGTTTTGAAAAGCCGATTACAATAAATACAAGAAAGCCCATTAGAACAGAACTAGGCACCCCCTGCTGAAGTGACTATCTATCTATCTCCAATAATGTTATTTACCTGTTTATTGTGCTTGTATCTCAAACTCCCTCTGGAAAGTTCAGAAGAATTCACTCGGGTTTCCTGGTTAGTAACTTATCCAGGTTCTGGCCAAGCTAGGACTGACTTGGGAGGCGCAAATAACCTCAGTTGTTAAATGCAGAAGACTTGCTCCGCCCATCAGAAGTGTTCTAATTCTTGAGCTCAGTTTTTATATTGACAAGGAATAAAATAATACTTTTTAAACATATTCACCATCATTCAACAAGAAAGATCTACACGCAGAAACAGATTTCTGCACACTGATTTCTATCTTTCTGGATTGAAAATCATAAACAGGATAATGCACATACGCACTGTACTGTTCAGGCAACACTTAATTGCTAGATGTCTCTCTTGATGCAAACTGGGATATACAACCCCATCTGGGATGTCTAGCTACATTCTATCTTTTATTTGTTTGTTGAAGACAATTTTATACCACTTAATTGTTCGCATTTCTTGGCACTGTACATAAAAACAATCTACAGAAAACAAACGCAGGACAAAGATAGGATAATAAAACATTAAAACTTTATCATAAAACCTGGTCTGCTGGAAGAAGAGGGACTTAGTCATGCACCTGAAGCTAGCAAGGAGTGTGCCTGTACAATTTCAGCTGGGAATTCCACAGGCTGGACACAGCATACTGAATGCACATCTAGTAGTTACGAGCTGTGCCTCTGAATCATTGGGAACCACCAACAGAGATTCCTGCATAGATCTTGGTAATTGGGCTAGGATATAAAAGATCAGGCAGTCCTTAAGATCTCCTGGACCCATACCATGGAGGGCCTTGTAAATTAATACGAGAACTTTGAATACCAGTAATGCATGAGCACAGCTAGTGCAAGCTTTTAAGCACTGCAGCTGTGTGTTGGCCATAGTCTGTCCCTGCCAGCAGGCTAGCCGCTGCATTTTGCACCAGTTGTAGCTTCTGTACTGGGTGCAAGGGTAACCCTGTATAGAGCACATTGCAACCATCAAGTCTTAAGGTTTACTTATATATTTTATTGCTGTATTTATAAAAAGCAGCACAGTAACATTGTTCTATGGGTGGCTTACATGATAGTATTAAAAACACAGTATCTTAAAACACCCCAGCTTCCAGCATAAAAGCTGCCAGCAAAGAGGGGGAAAACCCCAATAGTTCAGAATACTGTACTAAACATAGTTTGTGAAAAAGGACTGGAAGACTAAACCTGGCACCCAGATGGCCTTGAAGAAAATACTGTGGCCCTCCTGAGGGAGCACGTTCCCCCTGGTACCAGCTGTTTCACTTCATGGGTCCTCTGAAGAGGATCTTAAGGTTTGGAGTAGGAGATATTTCCGGTATCCTGGTCCCAGCTTGTTGTGCTTTAAATGTTAAAACCAAGACAATGAATTGGGTCCAGAAAGACTGGGAGCTTGTTTAGCTGTTAAAACACTGGTGCGATATGTTGAAATTGCCTGCTCCCAGTTAACAATTTTGCAGCACTGATTTGAACCTATTGGACCAAGACAGTCCCATATTTTAGTTGCATTAGACTAAATAATTGTAGGTCACTTTGAGTTTACATTTTGTTTTTTAAAAGTGACTAATATGTCCAATAAATAAAAACATACAGAAATAAGTGCATGGCTGAATTAGATTGTTTATTTCTTCACACAGGAAGCACAAAGGAGCAAAAATAAAATTATAAATGTCAGCCCTGAAAATATTTCCCCGTTTATCACACTGACTGCATGTAGCAGAAGTTGAAAATTTCATAATGGAGTGTGGCTAACCCAAATGCACCTTGTAAAAATGATGTGTTTGATGTTTCACTTCAAGCAAACTTCTACAATGTAGAAACAAACTTGATGTTCCTTTGCCCCAGTAGTGAAACCTGAATTCTGTTTTGCATTCAACTGTATTAACCAAATTAAGGTCCGCACAAGAATGTTACAAAAGACAGGCTTGGGTCCCGCCCCCCATGTCCAGCTCCTCTTCCCGCTCCCCCCAAACTTTATCATGCTGTTATTAAAATAAAAAATCATGCTTCTTTCAATACGAATAAACTGCGTTATTGTTGAGACCGAAACCAAGTGGAGCAATTATGAAATCCTTCCATGCATTTAGTGTTTTTGCTCAGATTCTGCTATAGGGAACTACAAGGAGGAACAACCAAAAGAGGAATGACCACAGACTTGCACAGAGAAAAAAGAATGGCTGCAAGAGAGGGTTTTTTTTTTTTTTGCTTTTTTGTTGTTGTTGTTGCATGTGCCCTTTATTGCTTTAGACCAAGCTACACCAAGAACCCTTTCTTGGTATTATAGAATTTTTCACCCATTCCCATCAAGCCCATAGAAATGTAAGGTTAAGATTTATTACTCATTTAAAACAGCAGTCCTACAGCATGAGGGCACACAGTATTTGGGCAACAAACTAATGGATCGCCTTCAAAACATGGTCTGAAGTGCATTTATTGGTGAGGAGAGCAGCCTTCACGGTCCAATTCAGGACTCCATGTTTACCCAGAAGGAAGTCCCAGGGACTTCTCTGCTTCCAAGTAAGAGAAAAGGGCACATAGTGCCAGGGGCTACAGGATCCCCCTCACTGGTCCTTCACAGACAACCCCCAATCCTGAGCCTTCTTCCTCTGCTCCATCCAAAAGGGCAAAGGAGCCAACCCTTAGCAGCCAAAGTCCCTTCCCGCTCCCTGTAAAATATTTAGGGCAGTGTCGGATCAAACCCCATGGAGGCCCCTAGGCTGTCAAAATCTCAGGACCCCACCCTCACAAATTATCTCCTAAGATTTGGTTGTAATTTTCTTTCAAGCTCAAATCAATATTATTTGACTCCATTGTCACGGGGTCCCTAAAAGGCCGGTGCCAGCTCTAACTATTTGGTCAGCTGGCACTGATTTGAAGGAGTTGTGTCCATGAGCATAGCCAGGATTTATTTCAGGGGGGTCAGGCTTATGGTTGGGGGGTCAGAACTGAGCTATCTGTGATGCAATTGGTCAGTTAGTTAAGCGCTTGTTTATTTACTTACTTACTTACTTTATTTAGGGGGGGAGCTGTTCCCCCCCCCCAATCCCATGGCTGGGTCGCCCCCAAAGTTGATGAGCATTGCCATTCAAAGAGGTGTGTCCTGTGATCAATTGTGTGGGGTGGGGGGGGGCTTACCTGCCCCCTGCCAGTCTTTTATTCAGCTTGGCACCCCTGCAAAGAGGTTAATGTTTTCTAACATAAAGGGAGCGGGGAGCGCTGTGGTCTAAGCCAAAGTGCCACTTTGTTTATTTATTCATTTATTCAATTTATATACCACCCTATACCTGGAGGTCTCAGCGCAGTTCACAGAACAAAATAAAAATATAAAACCACAATACATATAATCAAAATAACAACCCAATAACACAGCCACCCAAAAAGAAACACATTTTAAAAGGGCATAGGATGTCAATCAAATCAACCAAAGGCCTGGTTAAAAAGGAACAATTTTGCCTGGCACCTAAAGGTGTATAATGAAGGCACCAGACGGACTTCCCAGAGGAGAGCATTCCACAGATGGGGACCCACTGCAGAGAAGGCCAATTCTTGTGTTGCCACCCTCCGAACCTCTCAAGGAGGGGGCACATGAAGTAGGGCCTCAGAAGATGATCTCAGGGTCGGGTAGGTTCATATGGAAAGAGGCGGACCTTGAGGTATTGCGGTCCTGAGCCGTTTAAGGCTTTATAGGTCAAAACCAGCACTTTGAATCGGGCCCGGAAACTAATTGGTAGCCAGTGCAGTCGGACCAGGATCGGTGTAATATGTTCAAACCGTCTTGCTCTGTTGAGCAACCTGGCAGTTGAATTCCGCACTAGCCAAAGTTTCCGAACCATCTTCAGAGGCAGCCCTTTGCAGTAATCTGACCTTGAGGCTACCAGAGCATAGTCAACAGCTGTTAGGCTATCACTGTCCAGATAGGGGCTGCCGATTGGAAGGTTGGCGGTTCAAACCCTCACAACGGGGTGAACTCCCGTTGCTCTGTCCCAGCTCCTGCTAATCTAGCAGTTCGAAAGCACGCCCGTGCAAGTAGATAAACAGGTACAACTGCGGTGGGAAGGTAAGTGGCATTTCTGTGCACTCTGCTTTCCATCATGGTGTCCCGTCCCAGAAGCGGCTTAGTCCTGCTGGTCACATGACCCGGAAAGCTGTCTGCGGACAAACGCCGCTGAAGCGAAATGACCGCTGCAACCCCATAATCGCCTTTGACTGGACTTAACCATCCAGGGGTCCTTTGCCCTTTTTTCACCCTGGTCCAATGTAATGCCGGGGTGCCAAATCACTCTGCCATTCATGCACTGCCCCTTGTGGCTTTATTTCTGGCCCGATTAATGCCTGCTGGGTATCGACTCTTGCGTCCAGGGGTCCTTTACCTTTTTACCAGTACGTTTCCGAGCTCAATTCAAAGTGTTGGTGCTGACCTTTAAATCCCTAAACGGTCTCAGCCCAGTTGACCTGAAGGAGCGTCTCCACCCCCATCGTTCTGCCCGGACAGTGAGGTCCAGCTCCGAGGGCCTTCTGGTGGTTCCCTCGCTGCGAGAAGCCAAGTTACAGGGAACCAGGCAGAGGGCCTTCTCGGTGGTGGCGCCCGCCCTGTGGAACGCCCTCACATCAGATCTCAAGGAAACAAACGACTATCTGACTTTTATCTGAAGGCAGCCCTGTTTAAGGAAGATTTTAATGTTTGATGTTTAATCGTGTTTTTAATATTCTGTTGGGAGCTGCCTAGAATGGCTAGGGAAACTCAGCCGGATGGGTAGGGTATAAATAAATAAATTATTATTATTATTATTATTATTATTATTATTATGACTTTTACTTATGGCGGGGGGGGGGGAAGAGATGTACCACTCTTGGCCCCCTTCCCCTCTTGGCCCCCTTCTCCTCGCCCAGCTCTTTCCCGTGTGAATTCTTTCAGCCGAACGACCCCCTCAGGCAGGGCAGGATTTAGGTTTCATGAGGCCCTAAAAAAACTACCGAAGTTAATGGGGCCCTTTATATGTCCAGCTGTCCTTTGTCAACAACAAATTGTCGCTGTTTTTTGGTGTTGAATGTATGCTATATGGTAATTTATGGACCTCAGAGGTATCTCAAGCCATTTGCACATGCAGAATGTAGGCACCCTATATCTAGAAATGAGCAAACCAGTGATGTTTTAGGCTAGCAGGCGGGGCCCATTACTTACATCATAGGAGCCCACACAACACAAAACACTGTTGCTGTATGTAGGTTTTATTTTATTTGTTTTTTATCTTATATTTTGGAAATGTACATCCAGTTTTTTTCCCCTTTAATTTTTTTTTGGGGGGGGGCAAGAGAATGGGGCCCTAAACCATAGCTGTCAACCTTTCCCTTTTTTGTGGGAAATGCCCTTATTATAGCATTGGGAAATAGCAGGGGGGGGGGGGTTGACAGCTATGTATATAGCAGGGGTGGCTAACTCCTAAGAGACTGCAATCTACTCACAGAGTTAAAAACTGGCAGTGATCTATCCCCTTTTGGGGGGTTCAGGTCAAAGTTGCTGAGCTTTTTTTTTTTTTAGTAAGGAGGAAGGCCTATTTTGGGGGGGAGGTTCGGGTCAAAGTTGTTGAGTTTTTCAGGGAGGAGGTAAAATGTTGAGCTTTTTTTTTAGGGGAGCTACAGTTGTTCAGCTTCTTTTTTTTAGGGGAGCTACAGTTGTTCAGCTTCTTCCAATGATCTACCAGTGATCTACTGCAGACGCCCAGTGATCTACCGGTAGATCACGATCTACCTGTTGGACATGCCTGGTATATAGCAGTGGGGAACAGACAGCTATGCCCTAAACTATAGCTAGTTTAGCTTATAAATCCGGCCCTGCCCTCAGGCCCCAAGCAGTGGCTTCCCTTCGTTCCCATACTCCCCCCCCCCTCCTTCAACTGAGGGAGAAGAAGCGTCTCTTACCTGAGGGGAATGGGCGGGAAAACTGCCTTCTTCGAGCCGCCTTCTTCGCTTGCCGTGCCTCCTCCTCCGCGCCCTTTCCGCGAAGCAGCAGCAGCAGCAGCCCGAGTGTCCGTGGCGAAGAAGGCCGGCCTAGGCTCGGCGGTCTCTCGCGGGCCACGCCTGCCGGGGCCCCGCCGGAGGAGCCCCGGGTCCGTTCAGGATGACTGGAGCGCCCGCTTCCTCATTTTCGAGTTTCCTCAGCGGCTGGGTTTCGGCAGAGCGGCACTTCCTCGTCGGCGCCAAGGCCAGCTGCCTTCATTTGCTTAAGAGCGGTTTAACGGGGTGTGTGTGTGTGTGTTTGGGGCGAGGAAGAAGAGCCCGGCCTTCGGTACCCCGAGTTGGACGGAGGCGCTAGGGAAGATGGGGACCGACCCGGTTGCCGCTTCCCCGGCGCCTCTGCGCTCGGCAGGAATCTCCCCTTCCCTGCCCTCGCTTTTATTTCCATGCCAAGTAAAAGCGCAGGTTCTGCTTTTTCTGCGCACGCCGCAGCGATTGGCTCCTGCTTGGCAGCGGGGGTTGGGCTAGATGACCCCCAGAACCCCTTCCTAACCCTATGATTCTACGATTTCTCCTGAAATCTGGTGCATGCTTAACGCTGAAGGCATGGTGTGAGGTGGGGTGCGCAGCTGCAACCACCCATCAAGTGAATAAATAAAAATACTTAACTAAAAGTACATATATATATTAAAAATATTTATGCTTTTCAAATTCATACATTTCACTAATTTTACAATCATTTTAACATTTAGACTTGACTCCCTTCCTGCCTCTTTCTGCAGTTCCTTGAATTCATTTTTGTTCATATGCAACCTGTAGAACGTTCTCCTTCCGGTGACAGTCACTAGTACAGTGTTTTTCAACCTTTTTGGGGCAAAGGCACACTTGTTTGATGAAAAAAATCAGGAGGCACACCACCATTAGAAAATGTTAAAAAAATTAACTCTGTGCCTATATTGACTATATATAAAGTAATTTTCCCGCGGCACACTAGGCAACATCTCGCGGCACACTAGTGTGCCGCGGAACAGTGGTTGAAAAACACTGCACTAGTATATGCCCTGGAGCATACCAGGAGAGGGTTTTTTTGGGGGGGTGTTCCCCCCCAAAAGGGATGTCTGTCAGTTAGACTGGGTATGCCTAAACCCTTTGGTGACCAAAAGCAGCATGCTTGCATGTGACCCAGTGACATTACTGTGGATTTCCATGCCTGTAACATGTGAACATCCTTGGGTCTTACCTGCTTGGATGCCCATATCTGAATGGAGGAAGTAGGCATATGAGTTGGAAGTATATACATATGCAGTTGCTCCCCAACAATACTGGGTTCCTAACAGCTCCAAAAGGAAAAAAGAAAAGAAAAGTTGACCTATCACACTGTGAGACCACCTCACACTCCTCAGCACTTCCCATCAGTTCCAGCCAGTCAGGGATAATGGGAGTTGGAGTGATACATAATAATAATAATAATAATAATAATAATAATAATAATAATTTATTTATACCCCGCCCATCTGGCTGGGTCTCCCCAGCCGCTCTGGGCGGCCTCCAACAAACATTAAAATACAATAATTTCCTAATCTGGAAATTAGGAGAATACACACACACACACACCCTTTGGATGAGTATATTAGATTGTTTATAGTAAAAATGTGCCTGCCAAAGCATTATATTTTCACGAGTGGCCTCATCCTCATGCTATCTATGTGGTAGCTTCCTTTGCCTGCATTATAGATAATTGAGTTCAGCACAACCCTTCAGATTTTCAAGAAAGTAATGGGGGGCACTGTTCTGTTAATTTGGCAATTGTCCTTGCATATATATGTGCTTTCTAGCTAACCTCAGCCACAGCAGCAAAGAACATTGCTCCACGCTTCAGCTACTTTTGGAAATTAAGTTTGAGTAGGTTTACTACCCCAGCAATTTCCCATAATGCCAGGGCATTCCCAGCCACTCCTTCTTTGCAAAGGTGTGAGTGAGGGAAAAGGTAGATTAGGTTGTGCAAGAACTAAGGACCTGTCTTTTCCAAATTTCCCAACAGGCAGAATTCCCATCCAGCAGGTTGAGCTGCTTTCTTTCTCTTTTGGATATTGTGTAATAATTAGTAATTTGAAAAGTTAAGAGTGCAGGATAAATCTAGTAAAGGTAAAGGGACCCCTGACCATTAGGACCAGTCGTGTCCGACTCTGGGGTTGTGGCGCTCATCTCGGTTACAGTGCTGGAAATGAACTGTTTGGTATGAAGAGACTGAGGCTGTATCCCTATGGGGGTATTATCTCAAACAATGAGTAGCTCAGATCTGTTTTTTTCCATGTGCACACAGGTGCAAGAGTTTTAAATGTTCTGCATCTGAATGGTAAGCCAATATTTCCCATATACACTAGTGGGTGGTTCTTGATGGGATGTATCTATGTGGCATATGCATGTCCCCTCCCTTCAATTACATACCTACCCTCCATTACCATTAAAAAAAAACCAGTAATGCATGCAGGTATTTCTTTACCAATGTGTACACACTTTCACATCCCCAGGAATTGTGCAATAGCAGGGTTGAGGGGGGGGGGCAGTGATCTGTCATATGCATGCATACTGGAGCTGTTGATTCTTGGTCATTAAAAAAAAAAAAAATAATCATGGAGGTTTTGCACAAACCTGCTGTTCACATTTACATTAAAATCTTGTGTGCACAACCCCTAAATTAATGAAATGCTCATTATGCCCGGAAACAATTGTCTCCAGCTATTAAACCAGTTTTGACATTGAGGCTATATCATTTACCGGTAATTGCTACAGAAAGGCATTTCTGAAATGCATTCCCTCTCTGAAAGGTATGTTTGCCTAATTCTCTGCTATGCAGAGATTTCATTGACAGCCCACAAACAGATGTTTCCCTTCTGTACTTCTGAGCTAATTTTGAGACCTCACCCTGCTTAGCATGAGTAATTTGGGTGATGCCCTTCAGTGTGCACACACTGTTAAATTTACTGCCATCTGCCATCATACCATCCTCTTATTGAAATGTTTGTGCTCCCTCAAGTCATGCAGTCTTAACTCAGCCAAGACACAGCCTTGCTAAACAGGAGCTCCTTTGGTATAATTCTATAGAATCGGAGCTGAAAGGGATGCATTGGGTCAGACTTTTTTTTTTAAAAAAAAATAATAATTAAGAATTCTTTCCATGCCCATACAGAGGGGTCTAGGCCATGATAAGATCGGTCAGGCCTTGCTGTTGCCATATCAGAAAATAAGCAAGCATTATAAAACACATGTGCAAATAACAAAATACACATTTTTACAAATTTTGTGCAGATAACATCTATTTTGCGTGCAGAATGATATTGCTTGAGGTAATTTGTTTGGGGGCAGGCTAAGAACAGCCCTGACCACAGAATGGAATTCTACCATAAAATATGGCAAAATGCAATTGCTGAAAAGTAGGAAAGACTTGCAGGATCCTAAGTTCATTATTTATTAGTTTCTCTCAGTGTATCATGCCACCCATGGCTGCTTTGTGTTATATGAAGCGTTCTGCAGCTCACCTGTGTCCTTCAAATCTAAAACAGGGCAGGGCAAAATATTCTAGTAAAGCAGAACAGGGAATTTCCCTAAAAATACGATCAGCATTGGTAGTAATAGCATGGTGGAAAATGTCTAAATGACAGGTGTCTTATTTTGTTTATAATAGTAGTACTTAAAAAATTCCAAAGAAAGTGCCTGTTCAGTTTGAAATGGGCAGGATAATTTTAGATTTTCAACAATATCACACCTGAGATTATTAAAATACTTGAGAGATTTGGGGACATGGTTAAATGGAGATTAATAGGGGACTGTGGGGAGGGCATAGGGTGCTTGGCTGGAGAACATGAAGGCTGAAGATGACAACATTCAGCTCCCACTAGTGTTTTCTCAGGATGCTGTGGGCATAATTTCAAATATTTATATTTCAGCTGCAATGCTCTTTGCATGGGATTGTCTGTGCACATTGCTCTAAAGTTCCTCTGGTGCAGAATACAGTTTGCTGCTTCATAGTTAGAACAGGAAGGTGAAGCACATAATGCTAATGCCTACACAGTATCTGATACTGAACTTGTTTTCTCTTATTTTGGGGACATATTTCAAGTTGCTAGTTGTGATCAGTATACATTCCTAAATGGGTTGGGCACAGCCTAACTTTGGAAATGCTATTGTCCAAATGAACTCCACAATTCCTTGAGATCTTCAGGGGATTGTGCATCAGATTCAAGATTCTGCATATGCATGGTGTGGTTAGAGCATTTGTGAGCTTTCTTCATTTCTCAAATCAGGTATATAGAGAAAACGAGAGCAGTAATGTACATGCTAGAGAAAACATCAAGAACACCTGTATTGTTATCAGACATTGTACTGCTTAAAAGGGCTGGTGATGAGAACGGAAACTGCAAGTCTACAGAGTGTCCAGCTAGCTTAACCACATGTGAATAATATCCCCTGCTGTGGGCTTGCATCCTCCCTGCCCTGAGCCTAAGTGGTTACAGACAAATATGCTGCCGTGCTATTTCCCCCCCCCCTCCAATTAAGTGATGGCTAAAATTGCATGCACAGTACAAATGAAAATTAAAACGCTGAAATGCACAGGTTATGGAGATTCTGGCAACTATCCCTGACACAGTTTGCAATATTCTGATAAACGTTTATTAGTGTTAGATAAAAACAACAAAGAATCTCTGGTGAGATCTTGGAAGCTGACAAATGCACAAACTTTCATGGAGTACAGGCCACTCAATCAGATGTGTGAAGTGTTATTCTGCGCCATGGAAATATAGACACATCATGTCGGAATTATTTATTCTGCGAACCACCCTGAGACCCGTGGGTATGGGGCATACCTGTAGCTGTCAACTTTTCCCTTTTCTTGCGAGGAATCCTATTCGGAATAAGGGAATTTCCCTTAAAAAGGGGGGGGGGAGTTGACAGCTATGGTATGGGGCGGTATATAAATTCAATAAATAAATATTCAATCAATAGATTAGGAGGACAGAAAGAGATGAAACACAGAAAGTTCTGAGAGTGGTACTGTATATAAATAATGGCCGTTTTATTTTATTTTTTAAATCCTTGGGAAATCCCAGTCCAGATTATTTTGTGTTCAGACCTGCAGTCTTGCTATGTTTATATTCAAAAGTCCCCTACCAAATTTTAGTAACAAAACGAACAGGGCTTCTGTGTTATGTCAATAGAGTGTGCTGGTTGCCTGTTCATTTCTATGCTCAATACAGTTTGCTGGTCTTTTACCTAATTGGTTTAGCACTTGAGTTGCCAAAGTATTGCCTTCTTTAGTATTTCCCCAAATTCTACACCAGGTGCCCTCGCCAACTAAAGTTTGATGGCCATTATTTTTTCTTGACTGTCTCCCACCATTGCTTCTGTTCTGTTCTTCTGCTATATATTTTGCTGTCTTACTGGTTTTCTTCAAATTTCTGCATGTCATCTTTATAGGGTTTGGATAGCTTTTCTGCTCTGAGTTTACTTCGAGATCAAATAAATAATAAAACCGTGGACATTTCGTGCCACATCCAAATTCTCCCTCTACTACCCTTCACCATGCAGCTTTCTGAATCCACCAGCAGGATGCCTGTATTTTTATCATCTCACTCATCATTCAAAGATGGATCTGCCAGCAGGCGTTTTCCCTTGAGATGAGGGAGGCTGTTGGGGATGTGTGCTAAGTTAACTGGTCAGTTCAGATTCTGAGGGTTCATAACTGTGAGGCACAAATGGGTTTGTGCAGTTTAAAGCTGCATCGTAAATTGGCGGTACGTCACTCTGTATTATATTAAGTCATGCAGATATCCCGAGGCTTTCAGACAAACCAAGCGGAGAGCACGTTAAATACCACTTCTCTGGACTGGGCAGGCTAGATGAAAAGGGATTTGTGAAACTGGAGGTAAAGGAGAAGTTGGAAATCAGGACTGTGATAATAAGATGCATGCAATATGAAATAGCAATATTAATCTTGCATTTCTCCTTACTGAAGGCGCAAGGGATTTTTGTGGCCAGGAGTGCTCCAGCTGGTACTCCACTCCTGGACCGTGACAGCCTGACCACAGTGGTCCATGCATTGCTAACCTCAAGTCTTCATTATCTTAATGAGATTGATGTGAGGATGTCCTTGCATCTGATCTGGATGCTGAAATTAGTGCAGAACACAGAGGCCAGACTGTTCACACAAGCAGATTACCAGCAACATGATGCTCTGATGCTGAGAGCTGCACTGGTTGCTGATTTGCTATTGGGTCAGGTTCAAAGTATTTGAAGTAATTCATAAGCCATAAGCAATTGAGGTTCAACACTAGGGGCCACCTGGTTCCTTATGCCCCACCTTGGTCACTGAGATCCTCTGAAGGGGTACTTCTGGTGGTCCCCCACACCCCTTAAGGCTAACTTGACCTTCACTAGGAAGCAAGCCTTTAGTCTAGCAGGCCCTGCTCTGTTCTACTCTCTACCAGAAACCACCCCTTCTTTCTTTCAGACATCTTTTTAAAAACATTTTGTTTAGGTAGGCCTTTACAACACGATTTATCTTTCTTTTAACCAGTCAGCATTTATTAATTTTTGTTGAGGTTTTATTAATGTTTTTATGGATCTTTTGTTGATTGTATCCTTACAAGTTGCACTGTGCCTTGCTATATATATATTTTATGAAAGTTGCAGATTATAATTTGCAAATAAATAAATAAATATGAATAAAGTTAGACTGTATGCTCAGGTTTCTTAGATCCAGGCTGTCTTTTTCCAGCAACTGAGACAGACAGTGGTTTGCATCTGCTTGTGAATGGAAGAGTCCTCTGCTGGCCACAGGTTTGTTGTGAAGACAGTATGAGAACATGTCCACTGCAGTGAAGCCCTTGGATGCAGGCCGCTGTAAAATAAAATAAACAATATATAGCACTGAAAGAAAACTCTGAAGTCCTCCCAAGGAAGCTCTTCAAACTAATTGTCCGGGCAATGTGAGATCCACTGCTACTAGATGCTCAGTAGTAGCTGCCATTGTCAGGAAACAGAATGCCGTTAGCTTGGCCATGTGTGTAAGTCTGTGTGGCAGTTCTTACATTTCTTGAATAAGGATGGAGCTGGTGGTCTACTGCTGCAGCTAAGCATAGATCAAATAATAAATAAAGGCTGCATTTTTTAAAAAGAGAACTGATAATAAGCCAAAGGATTTGTGTGACATTGCCGTCTTCAGGGATAAAGCTAGTAAGATGGCATCTCATAATTTTGCTTAGCTTATGCAAAAATAAATATTTCTGAATTGCTCAGAAGGAAAGCTCTTCCTTCTTCACTGGCAACTTGCAAGTAGCATTCATGCCAGGTTTCTGAGCACTGTATTGACACCACCCTCATTTACAGTAAGTAAAGTGGCATATAACTTCCTTTTTTTCCTGCATGCATTGCTCTGAATTGGGCCTCTTCATTAGCACATCACACTATATTTCTAGCCAATGTGAAAACGAAACCACTGGATAAAAATGTCATGCCTTAGAGCAGTGGTTTTCAACCTTTCTGAGTCCATGGCTCCCTTGACCAACCACATTCTTTCAGCTTGGTGCTTTCATAAACTTGTGCACATCACATTTGCTTGCCTGGGTTCTTAAGGCTCCTTAATTGTCTACTGCAACTACCGCTGCTCAAAATTATCCAGTGTGAAGTTCTCCTGATATTGCAATGAAGTTCCCAGCCAAGAAAAGGGTACACAAATGCCTACAAATGCAACTTGAGAAGGTGGAGACAGTGTCAGGTGTGCCTAGATGAAAACTGATTATATAGACCCATTTCAGTCTGCCTCCAGGCCACATTTTGGGACTAAAATACAGTGTTTGGTCAGTCACATTTGTTGGGAAAGGGACAGGGGGTGTACAACCCTGTTAATCCTCTGTGAGTGCTCCACAGTTTTTGATAATACTGACCACGTTACCCTCTTGGGCTGTCTGAAGGAGCTGGGAGTTGGGCTTTGCTGTGGTTCCACTCCTCTCTCCAAGTATGGTTTCACCAAGAATGTGTGACTTGCTTCATGCCATGGGAGATTTCCTGAAGGGTCCTGTAGGATTCAGTCTTGTCACCCATGTTATTTAACATCTTCATGAAGCTGCCGGGAGCGGATTTGTAGTGAGGTGTCACCAGTATGCTGATGACACTCGGTTCTATTTCTCTGTTCCATTGTTTCCAGGAAGTACTGGGAGTCCAGAAAGGCTGGATGTGCTCTGAGTGGGTGGCTCCTGTACACGGGGCTTGGCAGAATCAATGGGGTTGCATTTCTCAAAGGAGCAAGTGTGTAGTTTGCGGGATGCTTCTGGAATCGGCTTTGTTACTCAAGGTTGACCTCTGTGGATATGAGCACCTATGTCCAGCTTTGGCTGGTGTGCCAACTACAGCCAAATTGTGGTAGGGATAGCCTGGCCAGAGTTACTCATGCTCTAGTAACCTCCAATCTGGATTGCTGTAATGTGCTCTACATGGTGGATGTCCTTAAAGGGACGCGGGCGGCGCTGTGGTCTAAACCATGGAGCCTCTTGAGCTTGCTGATCAGGTCGGCGGTTCAAATCCCCGTGGCGGATTGAGCTCCCGTTGCTCTGTCCCAGCTCCTGCCAACCTAGCAGTTCGAAAGCATGCCAGTGCAAGTAGATAAATAGGTACCAATGTTGCGGGAAGGTAAACAGCATTTCCATGCACTCTGGCTTCTGTCACAGTGTCCCGTTGCACCAGAAGCGGTTTAGTCATGCTGGCCACATGACCTGGAAAGCTGTCTGTGGACAAACGCCGGCTCCCTTGGCCTGAAGCGAGATGAGCGCCGCAACCCCATAGTCACCTTGACTGGACTTTATTGTTCAGGGGTCCTTTACCTTTACCTTACCTTGAAGACTTTCTGGGAAGTGCATCTAGTTGTCCTGAGCACATCCAGCAGAAGGAGGTCAAACAAACGGTATTTTAATTCTGTCTTGACAAAGCATGTACTTACAGGGGCACAGTGTTGGGATGCGAATAGATGCTAGGAGAGGATATATTAGTTAGATATTATCCTTCCATCCTCCACATTTGTGAGTTCAGCAGAGTACCACCCCTTTGCAACTTAAATAGGCTGGTTTAGTTTAAATAATCCAGGATGCTTTAAGGCAGACTGGATTCTCCTGGTATTTCCCTCTTTTCTCCCCCTTAAAACAATAATCACACAAACAATCTTGTAGGAGGTAAAAATAACATTTACTCACTAAGAATACTTGTGGTTGCTGCCCCAAAACTGAGAAGGATAATATGGTGGAATGTAAAGATCCAATTGTCAATGAAATATAGAGACTCGGTGTTTTGTTTTGTTTTGTTTTTTAATAATGTTTAGGGGTACTCTCATTTTGACTCAAGAAAATCCCCTTTTTATAATTCAAATTGGGAAAAATAAATACAGTAAATGGACAAAAGTACAAAGATTCACAAAATGTTTAGGAGTATGTGCACCCCTGCGTCCCCCCAGAAAAAAGCACTGTAGAAACTCACGTGTTTTAGTTTGTATTTTAGGATATATATGTATGTATAATTTGGCAAACACTGTATTTTAATGGTGTATCTATGCTCATTCTGTAATAGTATGGATGGCCCCCCTGCGTCTACCACAAACTTCTTCAAGCTCTGCCAGTCCCTTGTGGAATCTACACACATAAAAACCTTGTGAAAATGCTTTCTTAAAATTTTGAAGGAAAAAAATCATATTGAATTTGCCATAGCTCACCATCACCATCTAGTGTCACATGTGTATAATGCACTTTTACAACACACTTAAAGTGCTTTATTTGCAACTGTATATTTGACTCCTCTGACACTACTGCAAAATGCTGTGGCAAGTATGCTGGTAAGGGCAGCAGGCCATGAACATATTAAAACATGTTAAAAGCATATTGAAGCAGCTGCATGGGGTAGCAGTTGTTTTCTGGGCAAGTATAAGGTATGTGATGGAGAGGGGAGCAGGCAAGAGCCTTTTCAGAGATGTCTCCTTGTATATGGAACTCCTTCCCTGCTGAGTCCCCTCTATAGTTGTCTCTTCATTAGGGAACATCTTTTTCAGCAGCTTTTTGCAGTGGAGACAGTTGATTGCAGCTGCTGTTTGTAATTGATCTTTAAGTGATTTCCTATGTGTTTTAAAGGGATTGCATGATTTATTTATATTTTTAAAAAATCTAATTGCTTGCTGTAAACCTCCCTGCAGCTTGAGCAAAGGGCAGTATCAAAATAATCTGAATAAATGCAGAGCTAGGTGATAGATACATATGTCAGTGTAGGTTGTGCACAAGGCAAGTATTCAGTATTTCCCAGGTGGGAAATGTACTGTTAACTGTTATAATTACGAGACATTGGCGTTTTAATGTATTCTCTGGATCCCTGTAGAGGGTAGTGAAGTTTCTGTGTTGGATTGTTTCCTTTTTCCAGCAGATGGCACAATGCATTGCAGGAACTCAGATTAGTGGCATGGTTACAATTGTACAGTATTTCACTGGTGGTTTCAAAAAGAGCAGATCTGCCTTCCTGGTCATTCTTTGTAGTACATATTAAACACTATTTCGTATTAGCAGCCTGCAAAGCTGAAAACCAGAGTTGTCTTATACATTTCCTCATAGAAGAAGACAATCTTACATTAACAAATAGGCTATGTAACTTCAGTGAGTGGCATGTAATCACACTCAAAACTTTAGAATAGAATTATTAACCAGTGGGCTGCATGGGGGACTTTAATAATAATAATAATTTATTTATACCCCGCTCTCCCCAGCCAGAACCGGGCTCAGGGCAGCTAACACCAATAAAATTACAATAAAACATAAAATAAAGAAAAAACAGTTAATTAAAATACAGGTTAAAATACGGGTTAAAATACAATTTAAAATGCAGCCTCATTTTAGTAGTAGCCCATAAATCAAAACCATAAGGGGAGGGAAACATAAGGGTCAGACTGAGTCCAACCCAAAGGCCAGGCGGAACAGCTCTGTCTTGCAGGCCCTACGGAAAGATGTCAAATCCCGCAAGGCCCTGGTCTCTTGTGACAGAGCATTCCACCAAGTTGGGGCCAGTACTGAAAAGGCCCTGGCCCTAGTTGAGACCAATCTAACCACCTTGTGGCTCGGGACCTCCAAAGTATTGTTATTTGTGGACCTTTACATCCTCCGCAGGGCATACCAGGAGAGGCGGTCCCATAGGTACAAAGGTCCTAGGCCACATAGGGCTTTAAAGGTCAAAACCAGCACCTTTAACCTGACCCTGTACTCCACCGGGAGCCAGTGCAGCTGGTAAAGCACTGGATGAATGTGGTCCCGTGGCAAGGACCCCGTAAGGAGCCTTTGGATAAGATCAAGACAGAGAGAACTGTTTCAAACTTGATATGGCATGATCTGAATCCTGAACCTGTTTACAAAACAAGTTCCAGCATCTGGATCACACCTACATGGCCACCTCCAGCCTGGGAGATCTGGACTTTAGCATGTTGCTTTTGTTACAGTTACTTAGGAACATAATTAACTGCAGAGCTTTTTGCAAGAGATATGATAAAGATCTGGCAGCCCCAGTTAGCACAGCAGGCACTGATCTAAGCATAGGTGCTGGCATGGAAAGACAAGCCCCACGAAACCCTTCCCATGGTCAGCAACACATAAGCCTAACCCTGTCCCTTTCCGTAGGATATTAACAAGTCTGCCTTATTTTAGCTATGTTGACAATGTTATCTTACTCACACTTCCCCATAACGCCCCAGAGCAGATTGCATAATGCTAAAAAACAACAACCCAACAACATCACATCTTAACCCTGCATGGTTTCCATCCCTAACATGAACTCCTGTTACCCACGCTGGGTTTTGGAGAGGCTATATCAGATAGTTGTTTATCGTACTGTAATTTGCAAAATAAAATTATAATTTAAGAAACAGGAAAATAGGGGGGGGGGTCCTAAATTATTGCTACTGGCCGCCCCAGTCGCCGCCAAGCCATGCACAGGGTTCCAGGGGTCTTGGCGCTCAACCAGGGTCTGTGCTGCTTTGGAGAATTGAAGACGCAGTGGAGGCTGGCGTAGCTTTAAGAAATAAGTTTTATTCACATATTTACACCTGAATTTAGATGGAGGGAGTCCAGATTTGACAGCACAGCCATCTGAAGAGGGGCTTGTACCTCACAGCAGTGCAGCACTGGAGTCAAGGTATCTCTCTCCACCTGCCTTCAGCCAGCCAACCCCAAACTCTCCCTGTGACATCATGCCCAGTTGCCCTGGCAACCTCTCAAACCCCCAGTCTCAGTTCATACTTCCGGGCAAGGGGAGAAGACAGTTCTCTTGCATTGCCAATGACTCTCAATAGCCCTGTATTGTTTCTTAATGGCCCTAGCTTCGCCTGTTCATTTTTGTGGAGGCTACTCCAGGAACTACTCTGTAGCTTGTATATCCTAAATAACCAAAATCTGACCATTTATTAATTTCTAGGGTTGGGGAGGGTGGTCCCCCTCTAAAAGACCTGTATATCTATCTATCTATCTATCTATCTATCTATCTATCTATCTATCTATCATCTATCTATCTATCTAAGGGGTAAAAAGTCACTGAACAACATACCCAAGTTCAGCTCTGGATTGCTCAGCATCTCTGCTTCAAAGCTGCAATAACACAATCATTTTCAGATGTTTTAGATAGATCCAGGAATAGGCTTGAGGATAAAATATTCATCTAAGACTGTATCAAAGGCACAACCTAGCTGCCTCTTAGAATATTCCCTTTTGAACCCCCAAAGTTGGGATTTTCTGAGAAAGCGAGCTTTACTTAAATAATATCACAAGAGGCCAGGATAATGAGATGAAGGTAAGGAACACCATTGAAAACATTCCCCCCATGAAATGTGTATTACCATGTATGCATTTATTCATTAAGACCCCCTATGTTCATTAGGGCTCACTTTCAGGTAAACGTGAATATGATTGCTCACTAAGGATCCATTTCTGTGTTCGAAACTGTAGAATTTGGGCATTGTCACAAATAGCCTAAGGTTTGAAGTAGGTTTTGTTTTGTTTTGTTTTGTTTTGTTTTGTTTTGTTTTGTTTTGTTTTGTTTTGTTTTGTTTTGTTTTGTTTTGTTTTGTTTTGTTTTGTTTTGTTTTGTTGCACCAGATCAATTTGCAATGAAACCCCTTGTTGGTTGACCAGAAAGCTCCTTCACATGACCAATGCCTCTCCCCTGTAGTCACTTCTGGAATGCAGCAATGAAACATTAATGTAACAGCTGAGCTTAAAGCTGAATTTAAGTCTCACATATCAAAAAGCTCTAAATCATTTCCCTGTAGCACCCAGATACTGCAGAACGAGAATGAACCTCAAGTTTCTAACAGTGGTCTCAGTTTTAACATTAGAAAGTGTTTTAAAATTTCTTTAATTTTTATTTTAAAAAAAAATGTTCTGTGACTTCCGGCTCCCAAAATATGACATTTTACTTCTCAAGTTGCACAACTCTCAAGAGCCTGCCTGCTAATGAGAAGTCACTGGCATTCTCACTGGTGTCTGGTTTGTAGAAGTGATAGGGATTAAAGGGAGCAGAAGATCCTTCAGTTCAATTCCTTGTCTCATTACATCACTTTTACTCTTCCATGAGTGATAGCTGGGGCTTCTTCCTGAGTAACCTTTCAAACAGCCTGCCTTGCAGATGACCATCCCATTGATGCGCTCAGTAAAAGTGGGGAACGGATATGGCTGCAAATTTAATGCACATATTAAGGCATACTGACTGCTCACACCAACAAAAAGCATTGACTCCATCCCTCTGGCATTTAGAAGTTACCTATCACACTGTTTCCATTTAGATGACTGCTCCTTTTAGCTCTCCTGCCTGTCAATCAGGCTAGGGGAAGGGACTGTTCAATTGCATAGGAACTGCGGGCAGTTCTTTTTCACAGTTCCCAAGAAGGTACTTTCAGCATCAAGGCAAAATTGGCCAGCTTTTCCTCATGCTTCTAAACAGGTGACAATTGACCTTTCTGTAAAAATAGAACCAAAAGTGGTCTGCGAAAGCTGCTCTTGAATGGTTATAAATATGGCTGCATGTGACACCTCGGCAGCTTAGAGTCCTATTTTGTCTGTGCGTGCGTTTCTCAAAGAGGCTCTTTATAGAAGTGCTAATTTTTCATGCCCCAATTTCGGCTTTCAGCACTTTGTCATTCAGTTCAAGGATGACCTCCTGCCCATCAGATTCAGTCTGCAAAGATAATTTCACCAAGGGCGAACAATCATTAAAACGCTTATTTAAAAGCTGAAAAACAGCCTTTTGGCTTTCTGCCTTCCCTGTATTGGGAAAATGGAGAGCCAATTAGTTGTTAAAGCCATAATAAGGTATTTCATTTTTGTGCAGTTCTGTCCTTGTGCAACAAAACTGGCCATGACAGATTGATCTGGCTGAGCTACCACCGGTATGGATGAGTTGATTTAAAAGAAGATGAAGAGGGTATGCCTATTTATCCTAGTTGAATGGGTTTCTATTTTTACTCCATTTATAATAGATTCCCAATTTTCCTTATATTTAATTTTAAAGTCTCATTATGCTGGGGACATTGATGTCGTTAGAAAGAGATGTACAAGGCATTGGACTCTACTAGACTTGAGAGGACAGGCTCTTGGCATCAAAACATCTCATTTTGTCTAATTGGATTTCGGGAAACATTTTGAAGCTGAAATTCACAAGCATGCTTCCGATTCAGGTTGAGCCTGGGGGAAAGTTTCCATGTTCCTTTGGCCCAGGGTGTCTGTCATTCAGACATGAAACAAGAGCCCCAGATCGACCCTCTGCATTTGATGGATGAGTTGTCACGATTACTACATTGCTGTTCCTGATAGGTGAAGTGGCCTATAACAGAAGCAAAACAGAAAAGTAAATGAATGTAAACTTCCAATCCAGGAAGATCACAGAGCCTTCTGATCCTGGATACATTAACCCATTAGAGTGCGCTCTCTCTCTCTCTGTCTTTGGTGGATCTTAACCCTCCTCCCAAACTTACATTGTCCTCTCCCTCCCACATCTACCTTATTCCTCCCAATGCTCCCTCCAGCTATTTCCTCAAGCCACAAATTTTCCTGCTCTCCAGCTTTCTTCTGCTCTGTCGCCAGTGTTGTGTATTAAGCAATAACACAGTCAAGATGTTTAATATAGTGTATTGTGTTGTATTACAGACCTTATTTGAATGTACAAGTTACAGCGGGAACAGCAATCATTTGCTGATTCAGGGAGCAGGATTTGGATCCTCTGCTGGATTGGTTTCCACTGGAGGGAAGACATGCCATTGGTTCCCGCCAAAATGTATCTTCTCCCTACTAGATGCCTGTTAATATATAAACCCCAGTTTTCTCCATTCCCAGCTAGCTCTTTCCTGTTTCTGAAATAAAGAGATGTTGTACCTGATTCTCACCTCCAGTTATTAACGACACAACAGCCAGAGCCCAAGAATGGTCTCCATCACATGCTTAAATTCTTCCGACCCTCCCATTCCCCCCTCATTCCTCCACCCAGTTCTGCCTGCCCCTTCCCCAATTTCTTCTTTCTCCCCCCACCCTGCCACCAGAGGAGTGTGTCACCAGAGGACTGCCACACACAGAGACCCTGCAATTCCCCCTTGTTCCCTGCAATCAGCCTTCTCGCTAGAAAGTAGCCAGTAAAATACCAAACTTTAAAGAAGGAGCCAGTCAAAATCCAGCTTAGTTACAGACCTAGATGTATACCAGTCTAATATAATGAGTTGAAAAAAAATGTTTAAAACAGGCATCCCCAAACTTTGGCCCTCCAGATGTTTTGGACTACAACTCCCATGATCCCTAGCTAACAGGACCAGTGGTCAGGGATGATGGGAATTGTAGTCCAAAACATCTGGAGGGCCGCAGTTTGGGGATGCCTGGTTTAAAACAACCTTTGTTAAAAAGCCTAAAACCTTCCTTTTAGGAATTCTAGGTGCCAAATCCCAAAGGAGCAAAAAAGACTCTTCATGTATGTGACCACGGCTGCACGGTTGTTACTGGCCCAGAGATGGAAAGAGGATAAAGTCCCTACCAGAGAAGAATGGCAATTGAAGTTAATGGGCTATGCTAAAATGGCTAAAATGACCGGAAGAGTCAGAAATCAGGAAGACCAATATTTTAATAAGGAATGAGGAAAATTTATAACTTATCTTAAAAGACCATTGTAAATAGTTAAAATCATAAGTAGGATTGGAATATCACTTGTAGTTTAAGGTTGAATTCTGGACGTAATGGAAGAGGTAAAGGATTTGGAGTATCATAAAAGATGCGGGAGGAAATGATTAATAATAGGACCCACAAAGGGGAGGGTGGAAGTCCAGGAGAATCTTGTTTTTATGTTTTATGTTGCACATGTGGCTGTAAAATGTTAATCTGAAAAACCAAATTTGTAAAAGAAAAAAAAAAGATGTATGCCAGTCTAATATCTATCCTACATAAAACTGGCTGGGAAAGCATCATTAAGGCTTGAATTATCAATCATATAGAAGAAAAAGACAATCTATGAGGGAATTACCATTGCCAAACAAACCTCTTTTTAATTGGGCCACTGTGGGAGATACAACTGTACAGAGCTTGCTGTGCTCTTTGCCCTCCCAGAGACCTTCCTGTTTTGCCATTTTATCCACAGCCTCTTTGCTTCTTCTCAGCGTGCTTCTTTCACTTCCTAGTTACGTTGGTGTCATCGAGAGTGCTGGGGTTAGGGTTAAATGGTAGAAGATGCATAAAATGTTAAATCCCCCCCCCAAAAAAAACCTTAGCAGTCCTTTCTGCATCCTACTTTCCTTCCCCACTCTTCGTTTCTAAATGAGCCACCAAGGTTGACGTTTGTGACTCTGGTTTCTCCCTTGCTAACATCCTGATGCAGTGTAGGCTGGCAAAAGACCTTTAAGTGATAGCCAAGCTCTATCGTCAATCTGGATTTAGCTGGGGAAGCTACCAGAAATCCACACTGTTCATTTTCCAGGAGACAAGAAGAAAAGCTGAGTGATTTTAGGCCCGCAGCGTGTAAGAGAAGCTACCTGCCAAGTATGTTAGTAACAAGCTGGAAGCAACTGAAACACAGCACATGTCTGAATGTTGCAATGCAGTTCTCCGGTGTATGTATAAACTGTGTGCAATAATGTATTTGCTAGGATTCAGAGACCATTGAAATACAGGCCCAGGTCATTGAACCACCATTGGCAGGATTGGTGGTGGTGGCGGCGGCGGCAGCAGCAGCAGCAGTTAATAGGTTCTATGCTTGTGATAATATTTTATTATCTGGCTTATTATTCGGTTTCAGATGTGTATTTTATATTTGACTTCATTTAGTAATGTCTTCTTTTGAAATCTTCGAGGTTTTTTTTGTTAGCTTTGCTATGTGAAATGTGTGTTCTGTACTTTATCTCCTTTGTAATGTTTTATTTTGAAATATTTAAGATAATATTTGAGTTTCCTGCTAATGATGTTGCTTTGATTATATGCTCTATATTTGACATTCTTCACTAGTGCTTTTTTCTGGATTGTTTTATTTGATGTATTAATGTGTTGTAAACCATTTTGAGGTATTTTCTTTAAAAATATAAAGCGGCATAGAAATGAAATGAAAAATGAAAATGCATAGGTTAGTGACAAATACGTTATTTTAGGAGAAATAGCTTTGCAACATGTGTACATTAGAAAAAGTTGCATATAAATGTAAGTATAGGAGAAAAAAAAATTCTCAGTGAAATGCTGATGATTTTCATGAATTTTCATGATTCACAAACTGATATGAAAATGTGGAGAACTGAAGATTGAAAGAGTGAGAAATGGAGAGAACTGAAATTGACAGATTTCGCTACCCCTAGCTGTAGACCACTACATTGGGAGGTAAAAAGGTAAAGGACCCCTAGACGGTTAAGTCCAGTCAAAGGCGACTATGGGGTTGAAGCGCTCATCTTGCTTTCAGGCCGAGGGAGTCGGTGTTTGTCCACGGACAGCTTTCCGGGTCATGTGGCCAGCAGGACTAAACCGCTTCTGGTGCAACAGAGCACTGTGACAGAAACTAGAGTGCACAGAAGCACCATATACCTTCCCGCCACAGCAATACCTATTTATCTACTTGCACTGGTCTGCTTTCAAACTGCTAGCTTGGCAGGAGCTGGGACAGAGCAACGGGAGCTCACCCCATCACAGGGATTTGAACTGTTGACCTTCTGATCGGCAAGCCCAAGAGGCTCAGTGGTTTAGACCACAGTGCCACCCGCACAATGGGAGGGCACCATACTGATCCTCTCTGTGCTACACACATCTGCTATAAGAGGTGGCAAAAAGCATGAGATAAGAATTCATGAGAAGGGAAATAAAAGTAGGGACGGGGGAAAGAACTGGCACAGAAGCAGATTTTTTTTTCTTGTCAACTTTGATATCATAGATAATGTGCACTCCTTCTTTTCTCCCCCCTGTATAGCCTGTGAAATATTTCCGGGCAAGCCAGAAAATTATTAACAGAATGCTTCCTAGTCATTACATCCAATTCAATAAAACTCTTGCCTGCTTTTCAAAAAAAAAATTTTTTTTACACATCAACAGAGTTCTTAGTGGCATCTGCATTTATAAGGAGAGCATTTCATGAAAGGAAACATTTAGCAGCCGTACCAAAATGGATTGTGCCTGTCAGTTTATCTGTGAAACTTCAGCAAATTGAGGAGAGGAAGAACATTTGCTACACTTTGCGATATCAAGTTACTCACAGGATGAGGAAATGGCAGCAGTTAATGAAAGTTCAGCCTCTCTGTCTCTGCCAACACAATTGATTCAAGTAGCAAATACCAGCATTCATTCTCGTTACTGGATTTCAACAGGGTTACTGGATGGAAAAAAAATCTCATTCTAAACTGTTAATGCTGTGCGCGGAACACATTGAACGCAGCTAATGACAGAAAAGAAAACATTTCTTCAAATGTTATCACTGCAATTGTGATCGAATGGAATACAAAGGAATAAATTAGGGAGATAAAGAGTGCTTGGAAATGCTGGCCTGTCAATCATGGAGCTAATGGTTGCTAAGGCAACCAACAACCATATGCAAACCCAGAAGATGCACAGAGGCATGGACTGAGGCCGCCGAGAGCTGTACCTTGGTAGAGAGCATTTCAAATGAAACCATTAGACAAACCACCTCAAAATTATGAATTTCCCATCAACGGTCATTTTCAGGTTAACCTAGAAATTATTAGAGTACTGGAGTCAATAAAAGGATGGGGTGCCTGGCATGCTCTGGTCCATGGGGTCATGAAGAGTCAGACATGACTGAACGACTGAACAACAGCAGTCAATAAAAGCAGAAATAATGTGTTCACTTTAGGGCATGGGCGTACCCAGGGGGCAGGGGGGGGGGCAGCTGCCCCCCCAGAAGCAAAAAATAAATAAAAATTAAATGGTTATCGGCAGCCTAAAAGGAAAAAAAGAGCTCAAAACTGGTCTTTCTCCCCCTCCCAAAATCTAAATAACAATTGAGCTCTTCTGCTCTTGCCGAGGAACAGTTGGCTACTCTGTGTGTGTGTGTTGCGCTGGCTGTTTCCCCCTCCCTCATGCCGACAAAGAGCTGGCGTGCCTATCAGAGACCGGATCCTAGCCTGCACCCTGCTTGGTCAAATGGGGATGCAGGCTGAGACTTGGGCAGTGTCAGGGGGCGAATTCATCGTTGCCAGGATTCATTGTTGCAAGGGAGCTTGGCAAACTGAGTTCCCTTGCATGGTGAGTAGTTCCTTTGCGAGGACTGAGGATCCTGGGAAACTGAGTTTTTCAGCCATTTGGGGCTTTCTGTTTGGGGGGGGGGGTCTGTTTTTGTTTTTTGAAGCTGTTTTTGTTTTTTGAAGCTGTTTATGTTTTTGAACCTGAACAACCATGGCTTGCCCCCCCCCCCAGTTTTGATCCTGGATACGCCCCTGCTTTAGGGTATAAAACTCTACATAAGAATGCTGGTCTCAGGGACAAAGGTGTCAGCAACCCAAACTGTGCTCTAGTTTCCAGCTAGGAAGCTGCCCTATATTGATCACTATCCCTCTGTGTCAGTAGTACCAGTATATACATTTCATGGCAGTGGTTCTCCAGGGTTTCAGGAAGCCATCTTTCCTGGTCCAACTTGGAAATGCCAGGGATTGAATGTGGGGATTTTTGAATGCAAAACAGGCATTCCAGCCCTGAGGCCCAGCCCCCTAGCATGCTGAGAAGTCTCCTCATGATACAGGGTGTCCAGCTGCAAGGAGGTTTATAAGACCATTCAACCATATGCTCTGGAAAGCCCTTTTCAGTCTTTCCCACTCAGTATGGGGAGGTTGGGGATGGAGCGGACAGGAACAAGAACAAAATGGTGGCTAGGGTGCTGTGTCAACATCAGCCCACAACTGCCACACCCTTGCTTTGATTTAGCATTTGCATTCCACTTTTGTTGTTGTTGTTGTTCAGTCGTTCACTCGTGTCCGACTCTTCGTGACCCCATGGAACAGAGCACGCCAGGCACGCCTATCCTTCACTGCCTCCCGCAGTTTGGCCAAACTCATGACAGTCGCTTCGAGAACACTGTCCAACCATCTCATCCTCTGTCATCCCCTTCTCCTTGTGCCCTCCATCTTTCCCAACATCAGGGTCTTTTCTAGGGAGTCTTCTCTTCTCATGAGGTGGCCAAAATACTGGAGCCTCAACTTCAGGATCTGCCCTTCTAGTGAGCACTCAGGGCTGATTTCTTTGAGAACAGATAGGTTTGATCTTTTTGCAGTCCATGGGACTCTCAAGAGTCTCCTCCAGCACCATAATTCAAAAGCATCAATTCTTCGGCGATCAGCCTTCTTGATGGTCCAGCTCTCACTTCCGTACATTACTACTGGGAAAACCATAGCTTTAACTATACGGACCTTTGTCGGCAAGGTGATGTCTTTGCTTTTTAAGATGCTGTCTAGGTTTGTCATTGCTTTTCTCCCAAGAAGCAGGCATCTTCTAATTTCGTGACTGCTGTCACCATCTGCAGTGATCATGGAACCCAAGAAAGTGAAATCTCTCACTTTTACAACACGGTAATCACAACAGCAATAAAAATCAGCAATAAAGAACACCATGGCTGAATGATGCAACAGCAAACAAATTCAGCTAACAGTTGTTTGCTGTTATCCAATTTGGGGCACCACAATTTCAGAAGAATGTTGACAAGCCGGAACATGTGCGGAGGAGGGCAACCAAGATGATCAAGGGTCTGGAAACCAGGACTTGTGAGGAGACTGAGAGGAGATATGATAGCTATCTTCAAATATCTCAAGGGCTGTCACATGGAAGAGGGGAAAAGCTTGTTTTCTCCTGCTCTGGAGGGTAGGACTTGAACCAATAGCTTCAAGTGACAAGGAAGGAGATTCCGACTAAACATCAGGAAAAACTTTCTGATGGTAAGAGCTGTTTGACGGTGGAACAATCTCCCTTGGGAGGTTGTGGACTCCTTCCTTGGAGGTCTTTAAGCAGAGGTTGGATGGTCATCTGTCATGGATGCTTGAGTTGAGATTCCTGCATTGCAGGGGATTGGACTAGATGACACTCAAGGTCCCTTCCAACTCCACAATTCTATAATTATATGATAATTTAATACATTTCAATGCATATTTGTAACGATTCAAAAACAGCAGAAATAGCGGCTGAACTCTAGCCCTGTGCCAGTTGACATAGGTTAAAAAAAAAAAGGAGCTCACTCCATCGCGGGGATTCGAACTGCCGACCTTCCGATTGGCAAGCCCAAGAGGCTCAGTGGTTTAGACCACAGTGCCACCCGCGTCCCTGCCAGTTGACATACAGTACCCTCTCTGTGAAGTGGCTTTTTTTTCACCCTGTGCAGCAGCACAATCCCAGGCTGCAAGTTTTTCCATTGTTTTATTCCCAACTTCTTTCTTGCCCTCAAGAATTTAGAATATTGATATATTCAGTTTAGAATATTGATATATTCTAAACTGTTTTCAGAGGGGCAGGGCAACCATTTCCTAAAAAGAACCAGATTGCCTATGATGTCGTTTCTCCACAGGGCATATTTAAGATGGCTCCTTTTCATAGTTCCTTTGGAGGAGTGTACAGTACTGAGCTCTTTCTCTGTTCATAGGCACAAGGGCTCCAGGTTGAGAGTTTTTCGCCAGTGTCCCACACCTCTGGCAAGGTGCCGAGCTTGAAAAGGTATGAAGAGGGCTGTGGAATCTAACTTTCTTCAGGTTTAGTAACTGCAAAGCCAGCATAAAATGATATCAACTCACACCTTATTTTTTGCTGCAGTTTCACAGTGATGCAAGGGCCTAGTCACGTAGAATCCTAAGGCATAAATCTACAAAATGCTGAACTGCGCTAGTTAGCCATTAGTGCACAGACCACATGCTTGAACTGAAGCACTGAATTAACTGCACAGCAAAATTAGATCCAACTAAGAGACATTGAGGCCTGACGGACAGCAAAAGGTATCTGTGAAGGAATCCAGACTTTGTACTGGACTGTAATGGATCACCCAGACTATTAAAGAGTGATGTCACTATCTATATCTGCAATCTTATACACACTTACTTGACAATAAGTGTGACAGTATGTTTTTAATAGAATCTACCTATCAACAAATATTTTTAATTGCATTAATGTATGATTTAAAAAAAAATGATTTCCACTCTACATTTTTATCTGTTCTAATTTTATTTGTAAGCTGCATTGTATCCCTGTCAGGGGAAAAATATGAAGCAGAAATAAACCAAAGCAATATCCTGCCCCTGCAACTGTAAAAGGTAAAGGTAAAGTACCCCTGGATGGTTAAGTCCAGTAAAAGGCGGCTATGGGGTTGCAGTGCTCATCTCGCTTTCAGGCCAAGGGAGCTGGTGTTTGTCCACAGACAACTTTCTGAGTCATGTGGCCAGCAGGACTAAACTGCTCCTGGCACAACAGAACACCGCAACGGAAACCAAAGCGCATGGAAATGCCGTTGACCTTCCTGCCACAGCAGTACCTATTTATCTACTTGTAGTGGTGTGCTTTTGAACTGCTAGGTTGGCAGGAGCTGGGACAGAGCAACGGGAGCTCACTCTGTCGTGGGGATTCGAATCACAGACCTTCCAATCGGCAAGCCCAAGAGGCTCAGTGGTTTAGACCACAGCTGCAACTGTAATGAAGAGTAAATGGTAAAAAGGGAACTTGCTTAAGTTTAAACAGCAAAACAAAACAAAAAACTGGTTCAAATCGTTCATCAAAGACTTTATAATCAGTTCTCAGAAAAATATTGCTTGTGTGATTATATACCGGTAACCTCAATGATCATCATCTTGAATGCACTGTGTTATAATAATTTAACTTTATTGCATGGTAAAATAGTGGATTATCAAAGCTTCTTGGTGGTTTTCAATATTGAGCCCATTTTAAAAATCCACAGGTGATATGAACCCAAAGTCCAACATCAACACAAGTAGCTATAAATAGTGGTAAAGGTGGTTTTAAAAAGGAAGTTGCATCCATGCATGCTGAGAAACTAGAAACTTTCTTTGACCAGAAACACCTGTTGCTGTTCTACCCATAATTCTCTACCCACATTCTACCACTTGTTGGATGCATATCCAGGTTACATTTAACAATTTATTTATTTATTTTAAAACTTCGTATGGATTATTTTGGTACAACTCGGGTAGTTTCTTGTGCATAAATATTTGCAAATTGTCCATTGAAAAGGCTAATTGGTGTGAGGCTAATTGATAACATTTTACATGGCAGACATTCCTCTTTCTCTTGTGAAGACATTGTTAGTACAAGTCATTTGTCATATTCAAGTTGGGGTTTGGAAAACTTACTAACATACTCAAACCTACTAACTTACGCAAACTTACTAACTTACTCAAACTTACTAACTTACTCAAACTTACTAACATACACAAACTTACTAACTTACGCAAACTTACTAACTTACCTACTAACTTACTCAAACTTACTAACTTACGCAAACTTACTAACATACTCAAACTTACTAACTTACTCTAACTTACTAACTTACCTACTAACTTACTCAAACATACTAACTTACGCTAACTTACGCTAACTTACTAACTTACTCTAACTTACTAACTTCCGCAAACTTACTAACGTACACAATCTTACTAACTTACGCAAACTTACTAACATACTCAAACTTACTAACTTACGCAAACTTACTAACGTATGCAAACTTACTAACTTACGCAAACTTACTAACGTACACAAACTTACTAATTTACTCAAACTTACTAACTTGCGCAAACTTACTAACTTACCGGTACTCAAACTTACTAACTTACCTACTAACTTACTCTAACTTACTAACTTACGCAAACTTACTAACTTACGCAAACTTACTTACTAACTTACTGAAACTTACTAACTTACTGAAACTTACTAACTTACACAAACTTACTGACTTACGCAAACTTACTAACTTACTCAAACTTACTTACTCAAACTACGAAACACACAGAATCCATTTAAACTGCATCATTATCCATGAACTCTCAATCCTACAATTTCCATTCTTTTGAGATATAATAGCAATAGTTGTATCTACTTGAGTCTTTGCTTAATGGCTTTATACTCTTTTTTTTTAAAGACTTTGCAAGACACTCTGCAAATGGGTCTCTGAAAGTCTCCCAATTACAAGTTTTAATCCACATCTGATCGTCACCGAAGCATGATCACATGCAGAATTTGCTAAATTTGTTCAAGCTATTCCTTCAACCTGCCCCCCACCAACAAATTTCAGCTCTCGCTACTATCTGAGTAATATATCCTTCCAACTACCAGTAAGTTTGTTCTTGGTATGAGCTTTTGTGTGCATGCACACTTCTTCAGATAAGTATCTGAAGAAGTATGCATGCACATGAAAGCTCATACCAAGAACAAACTTAGGTTGGTCTCTAAGGTGCTACTGGAAGGATATATTACTATGTTCCTTTTGTCCTGGTATCCTTAGAAAGAACCGCTGCATTTGGCAGAACAATTTGGTGCTGTGAGCAGGATATCAGGACAATGTTCTGGTGGAAGTGGTTATTTGAAAGCCCTTTTGCAAACCATCCCATCTTGCTGTTTGAACCTTCAGTTTTCAGAGGTTCAAATTGGGGCTGTTTGCAAAAGGGCTTACAAACTGCCTAGTACTGTTCTTTGAACCTCTGAAAACTGGAATTTCAAAGAGCGGGGCAAGTTGATTCAAAGCAGATGTTAAAGAGCAACATGGGGATGTTTGCAAAAAGAAGAAGAGTTTGGATATGATATCCCACTTTATCACTACCTGAAGGAGTCTCAAAGCGGCTAACATTCTCCTTTCCCTTCCTCCCCCACAACAAACACTCTGTGAGGTGAGTGGGGCTGAGAGACTTCAAAGAAGTGTGACTAGCCCAAGGTCACCCAGCAGCTGCATGTGGAGGAGCGGAGACGCGAACCCGGTTCCCCAGATTACGAGTCTACCGCTCTTAACCACTACACCACACTGGCTCTCAAAAGGCTTTCAAGCAGCCCCTTGCTTCTCTTTGAAGTCCCAACAGCCAGGGTTTAAGAGCTCAGCATCACCTGCTGTCACTATGATGTCAGATGGCTGCTGCTCACCTGCCAAATTTGGTCCTCCAGGGGTGGAGAGATAAGGCTCCATCTCACTGGCCAGAAGAGGTTCCCTACCCCGATACACAGTGTTAGGCTTGGGGAAGGAGGTAAAAATCTGGCTGAAGCTAAAAGGGGACATCTGATCACTGAGTCCCCTAAAGTCCCTCACAAAGCACTCTGCAAAATGGGTCCTTCTGTCCAGGCCAGGCAAATTGGGTTGCAGACCTGACAAGTCACAAATTTTTAGCACACAAAAGAGTTGTCAGCAAATAAGGATTGTGAAGCCTTC
This sequence comes from Lacerta agilis, assembly GCF_009819535.1. Taxonomy (NCBI): domain Eukaryota; kingdom Metazoa; phylum Chordata; class Lepidosauria; order Squamata; family Lacertidae; genus Lacerta; species Lacerta agilis. The sequence goes on from NC_046322.1 coordinate 50,279,296, forward strand.
CATAAACGGAAAGGAACTAAAGAAACAAGAGTTGATGGTTAATTGGGCACCTACACCCAGTTGCAGTCCACTATGGCAGCATTTTCCTCCCTCTCTTCCTATCTTTTATTAGCATTTTTACAGTTATACGTTCTTCACACCCTGGAAATATTTTAAGAAGTGCAATGAATAGCCAAGGATTTAACACTTATTCCCTCCTCCCCCACTTTTCCCATGAAGATTTTTTTAAAAAGCTCATTAGCACTTCATCTCTGTCTTGGCAAAGAAGGTTTAAATAGCAGAAGAGAATGCATTAGCTATCTGCAAGCACTCTCGGCATTTTAGGCTGAGTTCGTCTTGCAAACAAACAAAGAAATAACACTAGTGAAAAGTCTCTCTCTCTCTCTCTCTCTCTCTCTCTCTCTCTCTCTCTCTCTCTCTCCCCCCCCCCCCCATTTCAGCAGCCTTTTGGTTGGGGGAGAGAACATGAGACCATTTTTGACAATGCTAATCTTCTTTAAAATGGCAACTGTAATTTGCAGTACAGCCCCACCCTCCCTTGGCAAATGCTTTGGCAGTTGGGGAGGAAGTATCACAACGCCTCTAGTGCTGGCGATTGCCATCTCTTACTCCACAGCAGTCTGCAGAAATATCTGCCCGGTCCTCCTCACTTTCTCTTTGCAAAGAATAGAGAAGATAATGTTGCAGATTGCCTCCTTTAAAGGTCTATCCAGTCACTTTAAAGGAGATGGAGGTAGTCAAGAGTGCACAATCTTCCTGCCCAATGCCAGATTCAGGATTTTGGGGGGTTGGGGGGGGGCTTCCACAAAATGGCAGTGGTAGCTAGCAGCAGCTCCTAGAGATGGCCTGAGGGCTCGGTGATGGTGGCAGCATATAAAATGACTTGGCGGTGGCAGAGGGAAAGGGGGAACAGACCAGAATACAGTGGAAACAATGTCTAACATCACCATCATTTAATTTAGGAACAATATTTTGCATATGTTGCATAGTGATTTACAGACATACCATGAGAGCAGCTAAAATAGTTTTTAGTACAATACAAAACTACTGAAGTTATGTTTAAACATACAGAATGAACACCAAAGGCAGGGACCTTTTCATCCAGCTGGGAAAATTTGTCAAAACCAAAATGACACTCAGTAGTTTATGAACAGTATGTCCTGGTTGTATCTCAGCAAGGGTGCTTCTCTGCAAAACCAGGAGACTCAAACAGTGCAAGAACCAAAGGTGAACTGTTCTGGAAGCTTTGCTGACACCATCTTGGTAGTCAAGATACAATTAATTTGTAGTTGTTGCAGCAATAAGCCCATATATGGTTATATTCACTTGCTTTGATAGAAACCAATTGGTTTGCTTTGAGGTTATCCTTATCTTTGGATTTGGGGCACTGGGCTCTGAGCCCAGAAAAGGGAACTATCAGTAAGACTTGGGTATTTTCCGCCTTTGCCCTCACAGAGGCAGGTTGAGTGATGGCAAGTCCTAGGCAACATAATGTATGCTGCTTTGTGTATAAAGAATAGATGCACTTTTGCTTGGGTGATGGACAAGACATCTCCTGGCTGCAGTGTCTGTCCTGCGTCTTTGTAAGAAGGCTAGGAGACCTGGCACGCTGTACCTTTCTTAATAGAGCACTAGAACTGATCCCTCTGCTGTCTTTGAAATCCTTCTTTGGTGGAGTGATCCTTCTTTGGTAGGTAAAAAAGGTAAAGGACCCGTGGACGGTTAAGTCCAGTCAAAGGTGACTATGAGGTTGTGGTGCTTATCTCATTTTTGGACCAAGGGAGCCGGCGTTTGTCCACAGACAGCTTTCCAGGTCATGTGGCCAGCATGACTAAACCACTTCTGGCACAACAGAACACCATGATGGAAACCAAAGCGCATGAAAATGCCGTTTACCTTCCTGCCGCAGCAGTACCTACTTATCTACTTGCACTGGTGTGCTTTCAAACTGCTAGGTTGGCAGGAGCTGGGACAAAGCAACGGGAGCTCACCCCGTCGCAGGGATTTGAACTGCCGACCTTCTGATTGGCAAGCCCAAGAGGCTCAGTGGTTTAGACCACTGCGCCAGCTGCATTCTAACCACTTCCACTACCCCACTCTTGGGTCTATGGTACAGAACACCAAGTTACTGTGAAGTGGGCATTTGATATTTGTGGGAATTTTAAGCAGAAATTATCCTGCAGAACACAGTGACCTACTAGGTATTTAGAGGGCGTTCTCTGGTATGCACTAATTTTTATCTCTCCCTCCTTCCAATCTGGTTCATACTTCCTGATCTGTCTGCACTTCCTGATCTGAAAAAACAAACAAACACGTCCCTATGATTCCTCAAGTTATCTTCCCCTGAAGTGTGGGTGCCCAGCAAGAATGCCGGCCACTGGTGAGATTATTTATAGAATGAAAGAAATGACACTTACAAACACCCCTTGACCACCTCCAAAACAAGGTGAGTGCAAAGCAAACACATGAGATGTACTTTCCCCTTTGATAATTTTTGAACGCCCTTTCTTTATTAATTAACTGGTGGAGAATGGATGGGAGGAAAGGGGGATAATTTTTTGCCACAACAGCACTAGTTATAACCAGTTTGTCCACGTTTGTTAATCAGCTGGCTTCACACTTCCATGCAATGAATACACCAAGTGGTTATTTTGAAGACAGGGCTGCAAAGTCTGATGCCATTCTCACAGTGCATCGGATTAAGAGGCCTTTCCCACCTCTAGCAGGGGCTTACCCAGGATCAAAACGGAGGGGGGGGGGCGGGCGAAGCCATGGTCGTTCAGGTTCAAAAACAAAAACAGCTTCAAAAAACAGAAAAACTCCCCCCCCCCAAACAAAAAGCCCCAAATGGCTGAAAAACTCAAGTTTCCCAGGATCCTCAGTCCTCGCAAAGGAAGTACTCACCATGCAAGGGAACTCAGTTTGCCAAGCTCCCTTGCAACGATGAATCCCGGCAATGATGAATTCGCCCCCTGACACTGCCCAAGTCTCAGCCTACATCCCCATTTGACCAAGCAGGGTGCAGGCTAGGATCCGGTCTCTGATAGGCACGCCATCTCTTTGTCGGCATGAGGTAGGGGGAAACAGCTGGCACAACACACACACACACACAGAGTGGCCAACTGCCTCGGCAAGAACAGAAGAGCTCAATTGTTATTGAGATTTTGGGAGGGGGAGAAAGACCAGTCTTGAGCTTTTTTTTCCTTTTAGGCTGCCGATAACCTTTTTTTTTTTGCTTCCGGGGGGGGGGCAGCTGCCCCCTGCCCCCCCCAGGTACGCCCATGACCTCTAGTAGCACAGGCAAAGCACAAACACACAAAGAATCCTAGAAACTGGAGATCGTTACAGGTGCTGAGAACTGCAGTTCTGTGAAGGGTAAACTACTGTTACCAGGATTATTGTTTTTGGCCGAGGGGGGGTTGCACTTTAAATGTGCTTTAAATGTGATGTCTGCATGCAGCCACTTTCTACTTTCAGATCCCTTAATTGTGGTGTCCCTTAGTTATGTTATTGCATTTCAAGCTTTTGTTAATTTTGCAACAGAAGATGACTGTGATGGTGGCCCATGTGTCAAATATTTGTCTGCTGGGAACTCAGGGCACACTGTGGTGGGACCTAGTCCACATTAGCCCAGTAATTACTAACTTGTCCCAATGATTTCAATGGGACTTAAGTTCATTTAACTTCTGTCTGTTAACACAAAGGCCCCGAGCTAGAAAAAGTCATAAAACTGTGTGATGTCTGTAAAAACTAACCTACTTAACATCAGCATTTGTTGTTTTGCCCCACAGCTGCTTCTGGCACTGCCCACCAGGGGCATGTGACCCCCTGAAGGTTGCCTAGAGATATAAGGGATTGGTATTTTGACTGGAGCCTAATTGAAATTTATATGATTTTGGAAGGCAAAAATAAAGGAAATCATTAAACCATTAATTCTAGCACATGGGTGTGTGGGTGTGGCCACCTAAATTGTATAATTAGGCATCTTAATGATTGGTATTATTAATTGTATTATAATTTGGCATTGTTATAATGAGGCTATGATTGGATTGTTGTAATTGAAAATTAATAAAATTCATTATTATTTTTTTAAAAAAAGAATTCCCAAGTCAAATTTGAGGGCGTGAAGTTGACATTGGCATTGTAGGCGAGGATATTAGTAGACAAGATAAAAAACTGTTTTTATATGCGACGACGGCAGCAAGAGTATTATTGGCACAGAAATGGAAACAAGAAGAATTACCAAGAAAGAGGAATGGCAGATGAAGCTAATGGACTACGCAGAACTGGATAAGATGACAGGGAGAATTTGAAACCGGCAGGACCAGAAGTTCTTGCAAGAATGCAGTAAATTTGAGAAGTATATGAAAAACAACTGTAAGCAACAAATTACGCTAGTAGGATTGCAAGAGTTTTGTAAGGAGGACTATATGAAATATTGCAGAGAAAATTCATGAGAATTAGCCTTGTGAGAAGCCAGCGGGTATGTGCTCTGTTGGGACAGATTTCTTCTTCCCATGGGCAGAGGCACTGCCTGGGCATGGGATAAAATATTGTACCCACCTCCTCACCTGAATCCTGTTTGGCCAAGATGTCTCCCCAGCCTCTAACAGCGCTACCTTCCTCACAGAGAGTGAAGAAGCAGCTGGGAATCTCGCTTCAGCATTACTGTGTGATAGGGAAGAGCGTTCCTCAGACTGGTTTCATTCTGCAGCTTCAGCCTCCCCTCCCCATGCTTGCCTGTGTTTATTTAGTCCAAAATCACCCGACTTCCACCAATTTAAAACAGATGAGAACGTTAGTTCCTTTTAAAACAATATGCTAGGGACAAATGTCCTGAAATAACGCTACTAACTGTTCAAAGCACACCTCAGGAACGTCAGGAAATGAAATTCCAGGCTGAGTGCTGCTTTTTCCTCTCATGTTCACACACATGCACTGACAGAGATGTGTGCTAAAGGAAAGATGTGTCCATTTACACCGAAGGGATTTACAGAGCAATCGGCAAGGGGGAGAGCTGTGACCCTCTGGATGTTACTGGGCTCCATCTCTATTTGTCCCTAACAAATGGCCATGATGGCTGAGCCCGAGGGGAATTGATGTGTAACAATATCTAGTAGGCCACAGCTACCCCTTTCCCGAGGGAGCTGAATTCTAAAGAACTGCACAAGCAATGCACTCTAAGGCATTTTTAACAAGGCATCTGGAAGGGAGAGGATTTACTGGGGAGACTGACCTGAAAGGAGAAAGGGAAAATGTCTCTTATTTTCAGCAAGATGCCGACAACACAGAGCGTTGCTTTATGTACAGGTCTTTTGCCAGATGCCGCACCATCGCCCTCACTTCCAAGCCCTCTTGCGAAACAAAGACATGTTGAGATATATATATTTAAAGATTTCACTCAAATAGAGTTTGCTGCCTTTTAGGAGTGTGCCACAAAACTAGGTCAGCACCATCCAAAGCCGTGAAGCGTGGCTTTTTTTATAAACACACAGTGTTAGTTTGAAGATGACAGATGTTGTCATGATAAACCAAAATCATTTCTAGAGAAGCATTAAAACCCCATTTCCTGACTTCTGTAACCCTAAAAAACCCTAAAAAATGGCCTCTCTGGCAAGGCAGTATCCCTCCCCCCACCTGAATGCTTATAAACAGCAGGTGGAGCAGTTAACCTACATCTAGGGCTGGGGAGACAAATTCGATTTAAAAGCAAACTTGCCCAATTCCTACCATCCAAGGCAAGATCTGAACCACAACACAGACGCCCTTTGAAATTCTCACTTCTCCCAATGATGCCTTGTGTGAGTGTAATAGATCTGGCAATTGGGTTCATGGCAGAATATCACCTCCTTCCATTCACCTGTTTGCCTCCTCCAAGTGGGCAGTGCTGAATGTCACATCCATTACCAGGTGTGTCCTGCTGGAAACAGAAAAGGGCTTTCCCCTTGGCCTGCCTTTATATCCACTCAGTTGCCAAGTGCTTTTGTGACATCACAAAAAACCCACAGCCAATGGCAACAGCTGGCATCATCTTCATTGCTTTGAGCCTCACAATGGCGGGTGGACCTATCAGTGATTGTGTGCTTGTTTATTCAGGACACAGGTGGCACTGTGGTCTAAACCACTGAGCCTCTTGGTCTTGCCGATCAGAAGGTCAGTAGTTTGAATCCCCGTGACAAGGTGAGCTCCCATTGCTCTGTTCCAGCTCCTGCCAACCTAGCAGTTTGAACACATGGCAATGCAAGTAGATAAACAGGTTCCGCTGTGGCGGGAAGGTAAACAGTGTTTCTATGCGCTCTGGTTTCCATCACAGTGTCCCGTTGCGCCAGAAGCAGTTTAGCCATGCTGGTCACATGACCCAGAAAGCTGCCTGTGGACAAATGCTGGCTACCTCGGCCTGAAAAGCAAGACACAACCCCATTGTCACCTTTGACTGGACTTAACCATCTGGGGACCTTTACCTTTTTTTACATTTGTGTCCCCCAGACATGGCACATGATTGTTGACTTGAGGTTTTCTCCGCCCCAGGCTACTGCATGAGCCTATTGACCAGAAGAAGATGTTTGTTGTCAGTGTGTGAGAAGGACACAAGGGCTTTGAAGGTTTTTGGACAGTTGTCTTGTGTCACCAACCATAGAATGAGGAAAGGGGCTTCTTAGACTGGGGAAGAATCAAACCATGAATGATGGGTATTTTTTAAAGGTATTTATTTATACTTTTCAAGTTTATACTTTTCATTAGTTTTACAATCAATGTAACATTTCAAAATTTGACTTCCTTCCCTCTCTTTCTGCAGTTCCTTAAATTTATTTTTTTAATATCTTCTGCATATCCAAATTCATTTAATTTGCTCATTTTATTATCTACTTTAAATATATACTCTTGTGAAGCTGCAGGTTATTACAATAATCCTGGTAATGTTTTTATCTGTTTGCAATTTATATGTAAATATTCAGTAAACCATTTCCATTCTTTTATAAAAAGTTTGTTATCTTGATTTCTTATTCTTCCAGTAAGTTTCGACATTTTTGCATATTTCGTATCCATTCTTCCTTTGCTGGGACTTCTGCTTCTTTCCACTTTGGGGCTGTAGTAGCATAGATGAATAAGTTTCTATACAGGTTAGGTAGTTCTGGCCCTTTAATTCACAAAAGAAAACCTTCTGGGTGTGTGTCCCCCCCCCCAAGGTTATTTTGAACATCCTTTTCAATTCATTGTATATCATTTCCCAGTAAGCTTAAACCATACTACAAGAGCACCAAAAAAATGAATGATGGTAAAAGAAAAATCTGCTGTCCTCAGGGAGGCTCGTCTGGTGCCTTCCTATATGTTTAGGTCAGTGGCGTGTGGTGAACTTTTTTCATAGGGAAACAGTTAGGGCCAGAGGCACCAGCTTGCAAAGATCATGGCGGAGTGTGTGTGTGTGTGTGTGTGTGTGTGTGTGTGTGATGTTGTGCCCATGAGCATCATTTCTTCTCTTCCTAAGCCGGGCAGAAGCTTCCCAGGGTTTGAGAAGGAGATGCCAGGGGAACATTTAGGGGACTAGCCCAGTCCCCCTGGCCCAATGACCACACAGTACTGGTTTAAGTGCCAGGCTGTTGGCAAATTAAACTATTTGGGGTTTTAAACAGGAGTGGGCGGGTATTTTTGTTTGCTGTTGTTACCTTATTCATTTTTGTGTTTTTATGCTGTGAACGGCCCTGCAATCAGGGGCGAACTTTGGTGCCCTGAGCGAGGACAAAATTTAACCCCCCCAATAGTTCTTATTTTCACAATAATTCCTTTTGTTACATTTGCTTTTTAAATGGATCTTCTCAGACAGTACCCATATAAGTAAGTAAGTAAAATTTATTACGGCCATTGGCCCATATCAAGAACAAATCTGACAAGCGAACAAAACATAGAATTTAAAACAACTTAACGTAAGACAATTAAAAAAAACACGAGGCAGCAAGACTGCAATTTAAACAATATCAAATCTAGCAACCCATCAAGAACAACATTTTACCTCAATTTAGTTAATACATATACAGCATAGGGATTCAGCTAAAACTTAATTTAAGAGTTGATTAATAACTTAATTTCTTCTTAATGATACTTAGTATTAGTTAAAGTATCGAAACTATGCAGTGACCCATTTCTCTTTTTCTGGGATAGGACATTTATCAAAAATCTAGCGACTGTAAGAGATCTACTCGGTTCCTCATCATTCAATAAATGAATTAATTTAGCCTCCTGGGTTCTATCAGCCTGTCCTATCAGAAGTGGGGACAGAAATCTAGACCGGGCTGCCGAATAAGCTGGGCAGGAAAAAAGTATATGCTGTAATGTTTCTACGGAACCACTATTACAGTTGCATAGCAATGAGATCTGGCCATTTGAGAGTCTGTTGTCCATGACATTAGAAGGAAAGGCATTAAATCTGGCCTTGATAAAGGCATACCTATGCGCCGCCACAGAAATAGAAGATAAGTAAGAGTACCCATATAAATATAAATATAGGTTGTTGTTGTCCCCCCCCCCTCAGCTTTGCACCCTGTGCAGGAGAACTGCCCACAACACCCTAAATCTGGCACTGCTGTAATCCTTGGATGAAGAGCAGCATATAAATTTATATAGGGACACGGGTGGCGCTGTGGTCTAAACCACTGGGCCTCTTGGGCTTGCCGATCAGAAGGTTGGCAGTTTGAATCCCTGCAACGGAGTGAGCTCCCGTTGCTCTGCCCCAGCTCCTGTCAACCTAGCAGTTCGAAACCACACCACTGCAAGTAGATAAATAGGTACCCCTGTGTGTTTCTGTGCGTTCTGGTTTCCGTCATGGTGTCCTGTTGCGCCAGAAACAGTTTAGTCATGCTGGCCACATGACCTGGAAAGCTGTCTGTGGAGAAACGCCGGCTCCCTCAGCCTGAAAGCAAGATGAGCGCCGCAACCCCATAATCGCCTTTGACTGGACTTGACTGTCCAGGGGTCCTTTACCTTTACATTTTTCAAAAAATAATTATAATATTTATTATATTATATTAATAAACAAATAATAAATATATTAGTGTAAAGTGCATTAGATATGGGCAAAAGTGCATATAAAAATGTGTCTGTTTAGAGAAATTTACTCAAAAACGCCTATGAACTTTCACGAGGATATTATTATTATTATTATTATTATTATTATTATTATTATTATTATTATTATTTGCACGCATTGCTCAGTGTTGCAAAATGGGGAGAAACGCCCATTTCAAAGGATGTTTGTGTATCATTTTGAAAAGTGTGACTTGGATAAGTTCACATTTGAATGCCAGCCTATTCCTATCCATAGCGCAGCCGAGCGTTTTGAACAATGCAAACTCAGATGCTAAACTGGGTCATCGTTAATTTTGGCAACATCGCCATTCTGAAGAGAATCTGAATGAAAGGGGAGAGATTATTTTACAGAGTTCTCTAGGGTGGTAGCAGCATGAGACCAGAGCTGTTAAAGGAATGACGTGGAGCTGAGAAGAGAGAGTAGACATCTTTGCCAATAGTTTGCATGAGCTGACTACAGAACAGGGATTTAACAATCTGATGGCATCTTGGTCTGAATCACAGTTTGAGCCAAGTTCCTGAGCTGAAATCACCACTCTGATTTGAATCTACTACACCTGGCTCTGCCTTCCACAGCACCTTCGCTGAGAAAGCTTCCCTGCAGGACCATCCCTCCTCTCCATATCTGATGGTTGCTGAGGAGCAAGGCCCATGTGCTGGCCCAACTGCATCCTGCCAAAAGCAACACTCACAACTTGGAGGCCAGCCCAGAAATGATGCGGGTAGGACATTTGGCAGCAACTGTGCCCAGGAGAACGAGGAGTAGATCTCAAAGTCATCCGTTATCAATGACGAATCTAAAACTTTTGGGGCAGAACTTCTTCAGAGTTGAGGGGTACCATTGCTTATGTCTGACAAAGCAGCCAGTTCCCCCCCCCCAAAAAATACGTAATTTGTACTTGAATAATAAGTACACTCATTTGGTAGCATTTTGTGTGTGAGTGGGAAGGCACTTCCTCAGAGAGAGATCTGTGTCTGTGTGTGTTTGTGTGTCCGTCCCAGGTTTCTCAGATAACCAGCAATATGGTAACATCTACACACTTTTTTTGAAGTATTTTTTATTAAAGATTTCTTGATTTACAAAAGTATGTGCAATGCCTCTCTCTCGTATTTTTTACATGTATCATTTTTACAAATCAGTTTCATTTGTTGAGACACTGGGAAGAAAAAGGGGGAAAGAGGTGGGAGGATGGGTGGGGTGGGATCAGGGCTGGTGCTAGGGTTTTTTGCGCCTTAGGCGAGATCACCTTCTGGCGCCCCCCACCACTCTGCCGCTGGCGGAGGGGGTGGAGAAGCCCAATTTCGGGCTGCTCCCCCCTCCCCATCACTCTGCCGCTGGTGGAGGGGGCGGAGAAGCCCGATTTTGGGCTGCTCCCCCTCCCCCACCACTCTGGCGGAGCGGCACCGGGCGGGGGGCAGGCTGGCCAGCGCCCCCTCCATTTTGGCGCCCTAGGCAACTGCCTAGTTCACCTAAATGGACGCGCCAGCCCTGGGTGGGACCATAGCTGTCAACTTCCCCTTTTTTTCAGGAAATTCCCTTATTCCAGTGCCGTTTCCCATTGCAAAAGAAGGGAAAGTTGACAGCTCTGGGTGGGACCGGGTGACAATGTTTCTATTTTACTTAATATGTGTAGGGTTTGATGTCAGCGTTGCATGTGCAGGTTCTCTTTTGTTCGCTCGTGGTCCTTTGGTGGTGAGGGAGGTTGGGGTTGGCCTAGGGTGTGGCTGTTCATTTGTGATTGGCTGTGGTGGTCTTTGGTTTCCTGTGTGAGTGGGGTGGGTGGGTGTTTTGGATCAGGTTAGCCATATTGATTTGTATGCTGTTGATAGGTTTTTGTCATTGTCTTGTTGGGCTGTGTTGTGTGATGAAGGGGAGCCATGCCGGGGTGAAGGCGTCTTCTTCTATTTGTCCCCGTGTCAGTTGAACACAACCCTTCGTTCTAACACTTCATTATAACAATGCCAGCCTGTGTCTTTTGCATGAAACGTAATAACAAAACAGGCTATCTCTGAGCATATACGGAGTGTTTTTCCTCACGCAAGTGGAGTCAGGCTCCATACACCTGTGGTTAGGGAGATGGATTTCCAGGTCAGAGTGTATCCGTTCAACACAGGCTGCAGCTCTAGCTGACTCGGTCTCTCTTTTTTAAGACCTTGATAACAGATAATTTGTTGTTGTTCAGTCGTTCAGTCGTGTCCGACTCTTCGTGACCCCATGGACCAGAGCACGCCAGGCACGCCTATCCTTCACTGCCTGTCGCAGTTTGGCCAAACTCATGTTAGTAGCTTCAAGAACACTGTCCAACCATCTCATCCTCTGTCGTCCCCTTCTCCTTGTGCCCTCCATCTTTCCCAGCATCAGGGTCTTTTCTAGGGATTCTTCTCTTCTCATGAGGTGGCCACAGTACTGGAGCCTCAACTTCAGGATCTGTCCTTCTAGTGAGCACTCAGGGCTGATTTCTTTGAGAATGGATAGGTTTGATCTTCTTGCAGTCCATGGGACTCTCAAGAGTCTCCTCCAGCACCATAATTCAAAAGCATCAATTCTTCGGCGATCAGCCTTCTTGATGGTCCAGCTCTCACTTCCGTACATTAGTACTGGGAAAACCATAGCTTTAACTATACGGACCTTTGTCGGCAAGGTGATGTCTTTGCTTTTTAAGATGCTGTCTAGGTTTGTCATTGCTTTTCTCCCAAGAAGCAGGTGTCTTCTAATTTCGTGACTGCTGTCACCATCTGCAGTGATCATGGAACCCAAGAAAGTGAAATCTCTCAGTGCCTCCATTTCTTCCCCTTCTATTTGCCAGGAGGTGATGGGACCAGTGGCCATGATCTTAGTTTTTTTGATGTTGAGCTTCAGACCATATTTTGCGCTCTCCTCTTTCACCCTCATTAAAAGGTTCTTTAATTCTTCCTCACTTTCTGCCATCAAGGTAGTATCATCAGCATATCTGAGGTTGTTGATATTTTTTCCGGCAATCTTAATTCCGGTTGGGGATTCATCCAGTCCAGCCTTTCGCATGATGAATTCTGCATATAAGTTAAATAAGCAGGGAGACAATATACAGCCTTGTTGTACTCCTTTCCCAATTTTGAACCAATCAGTTGTTCCATATCCAGTTCTAACTGTAGCTTCTTGTCCCACATAGAGATTTCTCAGGAGGCAAATGAGGTGATCCGGCACTCCCATTTCTTTCAGAACTTGCCATAGTTTGCTGTGGTCGACACAGTCAAATGCTTTTGCATAATCAATGAAGCAGATCCCCTTCATGGATCACTGCCTTGTCCCCTTCATGGATCACTGCCTTGTCGTGGCGAAGGGGCTTGAATTACTCAGGGAAGCTATGGACAGGTCAAGATGGACAGGTCATAGCGGAGAGTTTGGACCAAACGTGATCCACCTGGAGAAGGAACTGGCAAGCCGCTCCAGTATCCCTGCCAAGAAAACTCCATGGACAAAGACAACAGATAATTACTTTTTATTTATTTATTTAAAACATTTCTTACCCACACTTCACTGCACTGTAATTCCAGAACAATTAAAAAATAGTACACCTTTAGGCACCAGGCAAAAACGTTCCTTTTTAACCAGGCCTTTAGTTGATTTGATTTACACTCTATGCCCTTTTAAAATGTGTTTTAAAATTGGGTTGTCATTTTTATTATTATTATTATTTTTATTATGTATTTTGTGGTTTTATATCTTGATTTTATTCTGCGAACTACCCTGGGTATAGGGCGCTATATAAATTCAATTAATAGTAGTAGTAGTAGTAGTAGTAGTAGTAATCTTTTTTCTGATCCACTAAATGTATTTACAGTGGTACCTCAGGTTACATACGCTTCAGGTTACATACGCTTCAGGTTACATACTCTGCTAACCCATAAATAACGCTTCAGGTTAAGAACTTTGCTTCAGGATAACAGAAATCGTGCTCTGGAGGGACAGCGGGAGGCCCCATTAGCTAAAGTGGTGCTTCAGGTTAAGAACAGTTTCAGGTTAAGAACGGACCTCCGGAACGAATTAAGTACGTAACCAGAGGTACCACTGCATTTATTAAATTTAAAAGGTCTGAAAGGTAGGGAGTTGACAGCAACATTCCTTCAACAGAGTATCGACCAAGGCACGTTCTATGTAATCTCTAGAGGAATTGAGCCAAAAGTTATTGGAGGACATTTCCCCCCCCCCCCTGATTAAAATGTTGAGATATTCACACTCTCTCTCCCGCACACACTGGAAAAAGACTACATTGCAGCATTTTCTCCAAATTTTTCCCATTGCTATACATGTACATGGGGGCACATATTGTTTTCTTTCCCACAGTGGCCTGGATCTGTATAAGGTCAAGGGCGGCATGGAGGATGCAAAATGGCGGTCAGTTTTCTGCTACAGCTCCTACTGGTGCCACTTGCAGTGGCAGCAATAACAAACAAACAACCCATGCCAAAAAGAAACCTTTCTGAAACAAGAAAGCTGCTCCACTGCAACTAAAACTGTTTGGGGGGAAAATAACTCTTCTTTCCATGGAAAAACTCTGTGAAACAGTTCCCACCAATTTGTGCGCTCCCAGATGAAGCGGAGAATTTTGCGAGGCCCTTCTGTGCCCAGCTCTACACTTCAGCCATGAAATTGCCCGTGTGAGCTCTGTCAGGTCCAAGAAGCAGGGCTGTTGCTGCTGCATTTGGAGAGGCGAACAAAAGAAATAAAATGTAGTTACAGGTAGGTAGCCGTGTTGGTAGGCCATAGTCAAAACAAAATTAAAAATTAAAAAAAAATCCTTCCAGTAGCACCTTAGAGACCAACTAAGTTTCTTCTTGGTATGAGCTTTTGTGTGCATGCACACTTTTTCAGATACACAGACCAACTATGTTTGTTCTTGGTATGAACTTTCGTGTGCATGCACACTTCTCCAGATAAAATAAAATGTAGTTTTGAATAACGCGAGCCCAGTCGCACGACAGAGATGACCGTCTTTGCTAGAGTGGCGGATTTTATTTTATTTTATTGATAAGACCAAACCCAGCCCATCCCAAAGATGTGAATTCCACATTTATTCAGTAGGTGGCAGTTAAAAGCTTAGATGAGATTTGCAGGCGCCATTTAAGGTACTAATAGCAGCTGATGCAGCAGGCAGAGCCAGAGCTGCTCTGGCACTGAGAGGAGAGAGAGGGACTGGGGGGGACACAAGCGTTAACCACGGCCCAGACACCCTGAGAGGAAGAGAGGAAGCTTCAAGAGAAGCCAGGAGCACCAAAGGACAGCCACCAATTGGACATAAAGCAGAAGAGGGAAGGTGGAGAGATACAGATTGGTAGAATAAAAAACAACAACAGCCAGTTACCAGCCTCGGCAGAAAAGCTCTACCTCAGCTAACTATGACAGGCAAAACTGAAGCATATTTACCAGACTTATTCTTCTCAGGTAAATACCCTCATTTTATTTTATTTTTAAAAAGTCTCTATAGAATGTTGCACAACGAGCAGGGTGCACATTACAACACTGGCTGTAGGCTACAATTTTCACCCGAATGAAACGTGAGGAATGTTTTGACCCATCTGACTACTGGAAAAGGGGTGTAATAATACAAGATTATTACGTTCTTCTTTCTTTTCTTTTTCTTTTTTTTTTTAAGGAAAACCCAGAGGGGAAAACTTAGTGGATGGAAAAATTTTGGAATGCAAAAGGGAGGAATACTAGTGGGAGAGAACTTCATAGCTCCGCATCTTTCAAAATATGCAGGTGATAAATTTCAGCATTAGATGCTCGTGGACCTTTTCTGTTTCTGGGGGGGGGGGGAGAGATAGAGCCATGGCAAATGGATGTGAATATTTTCGAAACCAAACAGTAAGGCAGTGCAGGCTGGCAAGTTTTAAACAAATAGTCCCTGACATGTTTTGAAGAGAGATGGGTTGGTTCTCCTGTTTTGAACAGCTTGATCAATCATTAGCCCCCAAACAAATCAAAACAAAGAACTGCTTAAGAAAACCAGTTATTTATTTTATCTAGACTTTCTTCATTATCTTAAAGCAAATACGTTAAGGGGGTTAAGATTCACAAAGCGTCTTCTTTGTACTTTTGCATGCCTTGTTGTGTTGTTCAGTCGTTCAGTCGTGTCCGACTCTTCGTGACCCCATGGACCAGAGCACGCCAGGCACGCCTATCCTTCACTGCCTCTCGCAGTTTGGCCAAACTCATGTTCGTAGCTTCGAGAACACTGTCCAACCATCTCATCCTCTGTCGTCCCCTTCTCCTTGTGCCCCTCCATCTTTCCCAGCATCAGGGTCTTTTCCAGGGAGTCTTCTCTTCTCATGAGGTGGCCAAAGTACTGGAGCCTCAACTTCAGGATCTGTCCTTCTAGTGAGTACTCAGGGCTGATTCTTTGAGAATGGATAGGTTTGATCTTCTTGCAGTCCATGGGACTCTCAAGAGTCTCCTCCAGCACCATAATTCAAAAGCATCAATTCTACGGCGATCAGCCTTCTTATGGTCCAGCTCTCACTTCCGTACATTACTACTGGGAAAACCATAGCTTTAACTATACGGACCTTTGTCGGCAAGGTGATGTCTTTGCTTTTAAGATGCTGTCTAGGTTTGTCATTGCTTTTCTCCCAAGAAGCAGGCGTCTTCTAATTTCGTGACTGCTGTCACCATCTGCATGCCTATGTAGTTATTTTTAATAGGAATTCACATGCTTATGCAAATGTGCATTTATGCTAGTTTCCCATATAACCATATAGTTTGCAAGGTTGATTTTGGGGAAATAAGCTTGCTTTATTTTATTTTTAAAGAACAGAATCATAGACTTGTAGGGTTTGAAGGAACCCCATGGGTCATCTAGTCTAACCCCCTGCAATGCAGGCTCCTCTGAATTCTCAGAGATTTACTCCCAAGTTTGCATGGAATTGCAGCCAGAATTTAGTTATGTGCATGGAGTATGGACAGGGGCCATGTTATAGCCCTATAAAACATATGGAAAAATGTTCCCACTGGAAGTATTGCAGTTCTAGAAAGTGCTTCACCATTATCCAGCTGAATTTAGCACATACTGGCACATTTTCTTGTATAACAGCTTATTGTAACATTTAGCCCCACACAAGTTGTGAATACTTATTAAATAGATTTGCCTGGAAAGCTGCGCTTGTTGTGGTTCAAGAAACTGCAGCTGTAAGGCAAGTAAGGGAGAAATGACAGAATGATGCGTGGTCCATTGATTCCATAGATTTGGAGCGTTGGAAGGGACCCTGAGGGTCATCTAGTCCAACCCCCTGCAATGCAGGGATCTTTTTGCCCAATGTGGGGCTCGAAAACATGATCCGGAGATTAAGAGCTGCATGCTCTACAAACTGAGCCACGGATGGTGTAGAGAAAGTGGCCAGAAATACACTCCCCCCTTTCATAATACCAGAAACCTACAGTCATTCAATGAAGATAACTTCTGGAAGCTTAATGACCGATAAAAGGAAGTACTTATTTCCACAGTGCATTGTTAACCTATGAAATTACTTCCCACCGACTTGGACAGCTTTAAAAAGGGGTTAGTCAATTTAATAGAAGTTAAGGCTAGTCTAAATGTCTCTAAATGGATACTAGTCTAAATTCCAGCTACGGAATCCTAGCTATTTCCCTCATGTCCTGCTTAGTTGGCTTCCTGTAGGAATCTCATTAACCATTGGGAAACAGGAATTAGACAGACTGTTGGGCTGATCTATTGGGAATCCTCTTAGGTTCTTATGCTCATTTAAGAAAGGAAATCTTTCCCAGATTTTTTTAAAAAATCCAGCCCAACCGAACTGAAACACAATTATCTGTGGACATTTAATCAGCTGGATTTCATCACCTGACACCGCAGATTTAGTCTTCAGAACTCTCCTAATCCTATGACAGCCGTTGCTACTTCTTAATTGAAGGTGGAGTCAATATTAGTTTTCAAATGAAGTCCGGAAAAAGAACAGGGAAAATTGGTTCACTCAAACCGCCGGAAGATTAGTTAGAAAAACTTCCTAAATACAAGAGCATTCCAGCAATGGAATAAACTTAGGGTGGTTGTGACATCTTCTTTCATGGAAACTTTCACAAAACAATGTAAGTAAGGTGGGTCAGACCATGGATCTATCCTGGCCTGCATTCTGCTTCCATCACCAAGCAACCAGATGTCCAGGTGTGCTCAGAATATGACAGTAGTGGCTTTCCTGTGTTGTGTATATCCAGCATTTGGCTTTGAGATGTATTTAAAAATTGGAGAACTAACTCTCCTGGTATGTGGAAGGATCTTCTTGCAGGGTACAGGCTGGAGAAGCCATGGGAGATCCAGCCAACTTTATGATCCTGTACACGTGAGGATGAAAAATCTTGGCGCATGTTGGCCTTAGCTAGATTGAGTTCTTTCTGTGCATCAAAATACATCATATTTTGTTGTTGGCATCTGTCTCAGGAGACAATGGAGGAGTGTGCCTTTGCGGGTGAACTCAAACCACTGGAGAGGTGGTAAAGGTTTCACAACTGCATTTACTGATGGAAGGTCTTTAGTTCAGGGGTAAAGCACTTGATCTGCATGGGGAACATCCCAGGCTCATTCCCTGGAACTCTCAGTTTAAATTATCAGGTAATAGATGATGTGAAAGACCTCTGTTGATGTTAGGATGCTGTCAGCGGCTCCTGGCTGGTTGCCAGGAAGTATAAAGACAAGGGAAAGTTTCTTACTGTCCTTTTTTATTTCAATATTTACAGAGAGAGGCTATAGAACCCAGCCTCTTGGATAATGGTATTGTCCCGAGTGAATCTCCACCCCCTATCTCTCCCACTTATTCATTCGTCGTCGTCATCATCTTCTCTACGGGTGCTGCTAAGTGCCCTCTGTCTTTGAGCTCTTTGCTCTCCTACTTTTAAGGCTCGACAGGTTCTGGGACATGGTGGGTCTGGAATGCTTTCTAATGACAACATGTCAGCCAGCTGCCATTCTGGTCCTCCTCTCCCATTATTTCCCAACTTTTCGCCTCATCCGCCTCTGAGCTGCGACCTCCCTCAAATCTCTGTTGTAAATCTATAATGTCTTCCTCTTCCTCCTCCCTGGAAGGGTCAGAATGGGGAGGCGGTCTCCACCATTCCTCTTTTGCCCAGTCCCTGACAGTTGAAGACTCTGGAGCCCACTGCATAAATGGGCAAACAATATGACCTGGTCTTTAACAGTTTCCTAGCTTCCTATTGCACCCCCCTCTCCAGCAATGGTAGGTCATAAGGTATGGAACCTGTCCGTTTATTTTATTTTATTCCCTAAAGCATCCCCCCCCCCCCCCCGGTTCAGGCAGGTGTGTTGCAGAAATATCATTTATGACATTTAATTTCCATTTCTGGAATTCTATTTGTTTTCTTTTAAACCATGCCTCACAGAACACTGTATTTTTCCCCTGTGTGTTACAAAGAAAGTAAAACCATGTATATTTCCAGTACAATTCTTATTGCATGGGTAGTACTTGGACAACAGATCAAAATGCAAACCACCAGGTATTATGGCCTTTGAATTCAATGCAGCATTTCTGGATGGCATGAAAAAAAATGTGGGGCAGTTTGATAGGCAGTGCCTGATGCTGTGGTCTTGATCCAGTGGTGAAATGAGTCGTCGTCACACTAATAGTGTCTACTTGGATGCCCAAACAATTTCCCTAGCCTCCAAAATACACATTTTAGCAAATGATGCCCATTATAAAATCTATGACAGTCAACTGAGTCACCAAGGCAATTTAAAATAATTTGGGCAAACAATTAGCTACTTTCTAGCACCACAATATAGTTTCCTTTGGTGCAAGGCTGATTGAAATGATCCTATTCTGATGGCTAGAAACAGCGAACGTTTCATCTAAACTGAGCCCTCCAACATATAATAATACATTTAAAATGGAAACAAGAATGTCATAATTTAAATGAGGATACTGTTTTTCTTGTACTTGCTGATACTCATCATCCAGAAGCCAAGGAATATAAAGAGTTAGTGAAATTTGGTGGTTGGGGGGGGTGGAATGATGCCATATTCCATCTTCTACATTCCTTAACTGAGATGCTGTCAGCACATTCTGGAAACCCCAGTAATCCAATAGACGTTGCATTAAAACAGCAGGGAGAGATTTTGTGTCAGAATGACTAGTGAATACTACAGTGCTAGCATCTTTCCCTCTTTTTAAGATGGATGTTCCATAAAGCAACAGCATGGGTGAAAGCACATCAATTTCCAGGTTGCATAAGGTTCTTTCCACTAATGCTCAGCGGCTCTGACTGAAAATCAATGCTAGGCAGTAATGAGACTCGCCGAATTGCACGATTGCTTCTTTACGTCCCCCCTTTTGAATTGAACTTAAATCTTGTCATTGGAAAATGATGGCAATTTCATAGCATCAGCCCTGTTCTGAATTCTTCAGACGACTCCGTTGCTATTAACAGGCACCACAAGTTATCATAAAAAGGACAAAAGACTCCCAAGATTAATTTTGAACATTAACATTTGAATATTTGAATATTATAATTGCAATTTATAAATAATTTTTAATAAATTAAAACAACAACAACAATAATAATAATAATAATAATAATAATAATAATAATAATAATAATAAATCCTTCCAGTAGCACCTTAGAGTCCAACTAAGTTTGTTCTTGGTATGAGCTTTCTGTTTCAGTGTATCTGAAGAAGTGTGCATGCACACGAAAGCTCATACCAAGAACAAACTTAGTTGGTCTCTAAGGTGCTACTGGAAGGATTTTTTATTTTTATTTTTATTTTTGTTTTGACTATGGCAGACCAACACGGCTACCTACCTGTAACTTTTTATAAATTGACTTTTATAAATATCTGACTTTTAGAAGACACCTGAAGGCAGCACTGTTTAGGGAAGTTTTTAATGTTTGATGTTTTATCATGTTTTTAATATTCTGTTGTGAGCCACCCAGAGTGGCTGGGGAGACCCAGCCTGATGGGCAGGGTATACCGTAAATAATAAATGATGATGATGGCCTATTTGAACCCATAAACCAAAATACTCTTGTCCGCGTGTTTATTATCCATTTGGGAACTGCAGGTCACCTGGCCTTGGCACACAATAGATCTTGCCTTTTGTGGAGAGGAGATTCCAGAAGGTGGTCCTGGGGTGGTCACCTGCTTGAGATCCTGCAAAATTCCTTCTTGTCCTCTCTACTGGTTTGATTGATTGATGAGTATTTATAAACCACTCAGTATTTAGGACAATGATAAAGCAGCATCTAAATGAAACCACTAAGGGGTATGGGATTGTCTGGAGATTTGGAGTTGGTTGTCAGCAACATGCAGGTGACATGTAGCGCCATAATCTCCTTTTCTTCTCAGCCCATAGAGGCTGTGGAAGTTCTCGACCATTCTCTGAAATCATTGATGGGCTGGATGGGGGTGAACAAGCAAAAACTTAAGTGTCCTTGAGTGTCCAGTGACAGAATATCTGCCTGCTCTGAAAAAGATTCCACTCTTCTTGAAATATGAAGTTTACAGTAAAAATATATATAAAAATAAATAAATTGTCCAGTAGCGACCAACTACTTAGAGACCAACTAAGTTTGTTCTTGGTATAAGCTTATATACCTGAATGTATGAAGTTTACAGTTTGGGAGTGTACTGAACTGGCACTGTTTTAGATGGTGAGACAAGTGGTGGCTGAGATTATGAGAATTTTTGCTCAGTTTAGGCCGGTGTGGCAAATTTCCATTTCTAGAGAGAGCAGACTTTGCTACAGTCAACACATGCATTGGTTACATCTAGACTAGATTCTTGTAGTGTGCTGTATGTTGACACAAATTCTGCATACATATTAAAGGTGCAAGAGCCCTGAATGCTTTTTGCATCTCACTTAGTTCAATCTGGCACTGAAAGTAAAGACTGTAATATTCTGCACCAGTCAAAGCAAGAATTCTAAGGCTGGGTGCCACCACCACAGAGGCCCTGTCTGTCAGGTTTCTGGGAATCGACTTCCTTCCCTGTGGTAGTAAATAAGAAGAGATCAGACAAAAGGAACCAGTTAGATTCTTTAATAATCACAGGGAGAGAGAAAAGAACGTGTCTACTAGAAACGTTGGTGCTCCCAATTAAGGCTCACCCCCCACTCCATCCCTATTAATCTATATCACTCCTACATCTTGTAATCTGAGCTTGTACCCTCTGCGCTTTCTGTCCTAACACTTTCTGAGCTCTCTGTGTCTTTGGAGAAAGGGGGGGGTGAATGCTGCCCAGAGACTGTGAATCTGTTAACTCTCTCTCTTCTAGTGTTTCATTTGCTAGCTGTTCCCCATCCAGTATTTCCCAGCTTCTGCCTTCTGAACTATGCCCTTCTGCAAACCATTGTTCCAAATCTGTCCTCCTGCTCCTGGGAAGATTCAGGATCAGGATCGGTGTGTGTGTGTGTGTGTGTGTTTGGCTCCCATCATTCCTCCCCAGTGCAGCCTTCCTCAGCACAGTCCCTGACACTGTCTGACATAATCGCCTGTCTCTTTTCTGTTGGTGGAGGTATCCAGAGAGTTGTCTCTGAGGAGAATCTTAATATCTTGGTTGATCATAGTGTGACAAATTGGTACTCCTCTAAGTATGATGGACCAACTTTGTGAAGGGCTGTCTAGTCTTGAAGTGTGTGAGGAGGCTAAAGAAAATGAATATAAACCATGTAATATCTGCAGATGCCCCACCCACATTTAATGGATGCATCTGAAATTCTGAACATGGTTCAAGAGTTGCTCCATAGACTTGGCCAGTTCCCAAAATGTACTTCATAACAACTGGTAGTGAATTTGTAGTATTTTGGTTTTGATCTGTTGACCACAATATTAAAATGATTGACAAGCGCAGCAAGCATTTTTCTCTGTGGATGTGGCTCCCTTGCAACGAAATTTTCAGCTCGTTTCAGGAAGAGAAAAGGGCATCTAGTTTGTAACTAGACTATATTTTATTGCAAATGCAACATCTAAATTATACCAAAATTTACTTGATACATTTTAAGCATCAAATACATTTTCCCCGTAGGCCCGCACAGAATTCATATGGTTTTTAGAAGGTGGTTTGGCTAGATTTTGTCAGCTACTGGTATGAATACTTCATCCTCTGCGATTAAACTTAGCTCAGCTGGAAATATAGAACACCAGAACTGATTGTTCTCTTGCTACTTAGGCCTTCAAAATAGCAATATTAATGATTGCTCATTGAAAACATGCCAGCTGCTTTGCTTAATCAGAAATGAAGCCTTGTGATCAATGAATGATGGACTAGTTGGGCTATTCCTCTCTGCCATTTGTATGTGAAGACACAATGTAGAGTTGTTTGGCCTCTGAGAATGTGGCTGTCAGTACTTACTGGCACAATTGTGATATTTTTTCACAGCATCTAATAAGTGGCCCTAAACAGATAATCAGATTCTTTGTATCAAGATACCCTTATATCTCAGCTCCCCCGCCCAACAGATGCCTGTCCAGATCCTATTCAGAAACCCCCAATGACTAAAGTAGATGTGAAATTAATGGTGTGAATGCATTCAACATTTAAGGTATGTGTGAGATTCTTTAAAACTGACCAGTTGGGACAAGGGTATAACCTTGCCTCTCCCAGGCGTAGACCCTGCCCAGTGGTGGACTCCAGAAAGTTATCCTGGCCATGGTCTCCTCCTCATTCATGCCAATGGAGCCAGTTTCCTGAAAGCACAGAAGTACCCCCAAACCCAGGGGTGTGCTTCATTTCCAGAAACCCAACTCAGGAGCTGGCAGGTCTTAGAGCCCCCTGCCAATTATCACGTGAGGTTCCTGGATATGATGAATGTTGTAGGGTGACCCTTAACCTTGGTCAACCCCTACCAAGCATTATTCTGCATATGCCGACAAGTTCTGGCATTTGTAATCAATAAAGTTGTGGCCCAATTTAATCCCAATATTGCCACCCTGTGACTAATTCTAGGATCGTGTGAGGGCCACCCCCTCCCCCTACCTGTGCTTCATTGCGCATGAGTGCGCGTAACAAAAACCACAGAACTATATTCATGTGCTTAACATCACATCTAGCTTGACCCTGGGGCAGGAAATCCCACAAGGTCTCTAAGTGCTTAGTTGCAGTGTCAAACCATCCCTTTATACTTCAGTGTTCCTTGTAATTTTAAATCTCTATCCCTCTTGTTTAAATGCCCTTGACCTATTCTTCGAGGACACTACGAACAGTTCAGAATCAGAACAGACAGTCAGAACAGTCAACCACTGAGTGCCAGAACATGCAGCAAGTTAAAACAATCTGATTTAGGCCCCACTGCAAGGGAGAAGAAAATAAAGGCAGGAATTGGTTGTGAACTGGTACAGGAGGACTATTAAATAAATTAGCGGCCCTAGCCCTAGGTGGCACTATAGCCCTAGGTGGCACTATAATTTTACTTTAAAATGCTTTCTCTTATGAAACCTTGGCTTTTTAATGAAAATATGTTTATGTCCTGATCTCTCAACCAGCCGCGAGTGAACACCATAGCACCTGAAGATTAAGATTGAGGTTGAATCCTGACAAGACAGAAGGATGTTTTTTGGGGGACGGGATGGGCAGGTGTGGAGGACTCCCTGGTCCTGAATGGGGTAACTGTGCCTCTGAAAGACCAGGTGCACAGCCTGGGAGTCATTTTGGACTCACAGCTGTCCATGTAGGTGCAGGTCAATTCTGTGTCCAGGGCGGCTGTCTACCAGCTCCATCTGGTACGCAGGCTGAGACCCTACCTGCCACAGACTGTCTCACCAGAGTGGTACATGCTCTAGTTATCTCCCGCTTGGACTACTGCAATGCGCTCTATGTGGGGCTACCTTTGAAGGTGACCCAGAAACTACAACTAATCCAGAATGCGGCAACTAGACTGGTGACTAGGAGTGGCCTCTGATACCATATAACACATGTCCTGAAAGACCTACGTTGGTTCCCAGTATATTTCCAAGCACAATTCAAAGTGTTGGTGCTGACCTTTAAATCCCTAAACGGCCTTGGCCCAGTATACCTGGAGAAGCATCTCCATCCCATTGTTCTGCCCGGACACTGAGGTCCAGCTCCGAGGGCCTTCTGGCGGTTTCCTCCCCTGCGAAAAGTGGGGTTACAGGGAACCAGCCTTCTCTGCAGTGGCACCTGCCCTGTGGAATGCCCTCTCATCAGATGTCAGGGAAATAAACAACTATCTGATTTTTAGAAGACATCTGAAGGCAACCCTGTATCGAGAATTTTTTAATGTCTAATGTTTTACAATTTAAGCTGCCCAGAGTGGCTGGGAAACCCAGCCAGATGGGCAGGGTATAAATAAATTATTATTATTATTATTATTATTATTATTATTATTATTATTATTATTATCATCATCATCATACGATGGTCGAAAGCCATGTTTCTAATTAACATACCACTTTGGGCACAATTGCATGCATCTGTCTTGCACTCTGGTATCTCAGGGTTTCTTTATTTTAAAACGATACATGAAACACTAACATCTCCTAACGTGCAGCATTTCTGCAGGGACTCTTAAGTGCATTTCCAGACAATTCTAATTTTGAACAGAAGCTTAATGGTGCCCACCCCTAAATGCAGGAAGCTACTGTTTGGACACACCTTTAGGAAAGCAAACTATTAACGATGGCCTTCTTCTTTATGGCACTTAAGGGTAGTCTGTAATGAGTTTCCATCAACTTATTGAGATTACTTAGCAAGGCTCCTAAAATTCAAAAGCAAAAACTGGCCTGATTATTGTGCCACTACAATAACAGCACCACTGATGCACTAAGAAGAGGGAATGTGTGTTCTCACAAGCAACAGTGTGCAAAATCCATTAGGAGCTGTCCATAGAAATATCAAATAAACTTGCTATTTAGCACCACTTAAATGATTGCTGAAGCAAAAGAATCCTATGGTTTTAAAAATCCTTATCTGAGTATGTGATGTAACAGATGTTTTTATTCTCTGTGCTATACGGCATGAGATCATCACCTCTGCCGTATTATAATCACTCGTATTCTCTAGTGTCAACTGTCCATCAGTTCAGGGTACTTTGAAAGCGCGGAGGAGATTGGTAAACTCTGATGTTCATTAAATTGCTTACAAAAGCATCTCCTCTTGTTGTTGTTCAGTCGTTCAGTCGTGTCCGACTCTTCGTGACCCCATGGACCAGAGCACGCCAGGCACACCTATCTTTCAATGCCTCCCGCAGTTTGGCCAAACTCATGTTAGTAGCTTCGAGAACACTGTCCAACCATCTCATCCTCTGTCGCCCCCTTCTCCTTGTGCCCTCCATCTTTCCCAACATCAGGGTCTTTTCTAGATGCTTCTAGGGAGCATCTCCTCTACCAGCAGACAACTAACCAAAAAAAAGCCTCTCTGAAGTAACTAGTTCTAGGATCTTACCGAGGATGCCGCAGTGTTGGACAGAAAGGGAGTAACAATTTTTATTTGCTCAGGGAAAAACCCTCAAATGGAGACTTTTCAATTACATCAGTCATCTTGTGCTTTACAGCTAAATTTGGTGTGACTTGGCTTGGTCTGCAGTCCTGTACTTAAAATGCTTCACAAAATTCTTTGTGAATTATTAATCGTCCCGATTGAAATTCTGCATGAACACTCAGAGCCCGTCCTCCAGATGAAAAGATCCGCAAGGCAGAATATCTCACACTTACAGAATATACACACTTACTTAGAACCCCCCCCCTATGTTTTGCTTCTTATTTTCCAACCCCAACCCTCTATATTTTATCCTTGGGGTGGGCAACTTATTTGAAGTCCACCCAAAGGTGACTGTACCCTCGATACATGTCCTTTATTCTTGGCTTCTGAAAACCTAGGACAGTGTGCAAATTCTCTTGAGTGGGGATGTGGAACTTCGAAGGCAGCCTGGCTCCAGTCCACATGTCCCCAGGTCACAGCCCTTGATGGCGGTACTTCCTGTCATCCCACTGTTTTTGCCTGGCTGGAATGTGTCCTTGATAATGGGGCTTATTTTCCCAGATAGACAAATGTGTGCCTGTGTGGGGGCGTAGAGACCTCTGCCTTTTGTATGGGTAGAATGTACCCTACTGTACAGTAGGGGGGCAGGCGGCGCTGTGGTCTAAACCACTGAGCCTCTTGGGCTTGCCGATCAGAAGGTCAACAGTTCAAATCCCTGTGACGGGGTGAGCTCCCGTTGCTCTGTCTCAGCTCCTGTCAACCTAGCAGTTTGAAAGCACACCAGTGCAAGTAGATAAATAGGTACTGCTGTGGTGGGAAGGTAAACGACCTTTCCGTGGGCTATGGTTTCCATCATGGTGCTCCATTGTGCCAGAAGCGGTTTAGTCCTGCAGGCCACATGACTCGGAAAGCTGTCTGTGGACAAACGCCGGCTCCCTTGGACGGAAAGCAAGATGAGCGCTGCAACCCCATAGTTGCCTTTGACTGGACTTAACCATCCAGGGGTCCTTTACCTTTTTACCTCCCAATGTAGTGGTCTGCAGCTAGGGGTAGCGAAATCTGTCAATTTCAGTTTCTCTCCATTTCTCTCTGTTTCAATCTTAAGTTCTGAAAGTGAGATGAGCGCCACAACCCCATTGGACTAAACCATCCAGGGATCCTTTACCTTTTTTTACCACTGTACAGAGGTAAGGTTTGTATCCATTGCTTGGGCAACCTTTGCCTCTGGCCCTGCACAACCGCCCCCCCCTGCACCCCCACTGCAAGGGAATGTGGGTCTTGGATTGGGAAAGCTTCTCAACTCCTGCTCTACAGAGAACATTTGTGTTATGAATAGGGCTTTTTGGGGAGTCCAAAATAAAAGACGTAACTTTTTAGTCCCGGTTCCCTGGTCCGTGCGCTTCTTCCAGCACTATTTTTACAGTCAATCGGCCTTTTTCTTCTTCCTAATAAGTATAATTAGAAGATTCCAGGGCAGTGTATAAAAGTGTGAAAAACAGGCCAGACACCGTATAAATAAACGATGGAGTGATTGCCATACTCAGATCCACGGAAAAGTATCGACTTCATTTATGGCCCTGCTCTATGACTGAATTGGATATAGCCTTGTTATCTCTACTAGCCATAAAGGAAGGGATAAACTGATCCTACAGAATATCCCAATTGTTTTGTAGTTTGATCATGCTCCCCAAAGCTGATGCATGAAAAAAGAGCATAAGTCAGTGAGAGGAATGCAATGATTTCTTTTAAATCAGCCTGCTCAGGGGCTGTAATTAAACATTTCGTTAGAGAGATTCTTTAATCATTACTTATGCTCACTTATGATAATTTTATATTATAGTGATTTTTTTTAAAAGAGAAACCTAGCTAATAAATTAGGACTTTCCCTACCAGAGCTAGTTGATGTGAAAGGAGTTCCTATGTAGCAGAGGCTATATATACACCGTGAGTCTTAATCCACATTACACGCCAAGTCAAGTGTATATATTAGCTTAAACTAAAAGTGACTCTTTCATGGAACAAATGCAAAACCTTATGAATGCACACCCTAACCAGCAACTAGGAGATTCATTTGAGAGACGTGGCATGTAACAATATAGCCCAAAGGAATTATTCTTTCTGCTTTTTCCACAAGGAAATTGGTATTAACTTGAAATGAAAAAAACCCCCAAAATATTTCTTCATGCAACATCCAGTTCATTTATGGGGTTACTGCTGAGACTGAAATTCCCAGGTGTCAGAAAAGGTGATTTATGTATGCCACTGCTGCGGCCCGTGTTTTATTAGCCCCCAAATGGAGAACGAGCGAGGTCCCAACCAAAGAAGAGTGGCAACTTAAGTTGACAGGATATGCACAGCTTGCAGACTTAACATAGAGAATAAGAGAACAAGAAGAACATACATTTAGAGAATATTGGAAAGCTTTTATTGAATTGTTGTTGTTCAGTCGTTCAGTCGTGTCTGACTCTTCGTGACCCCATGGACCAGAGCACGCCAGACACGCCTATCTTTCACTGCCTCCCGCAGTTTGGCCAAACTCATGTTAGTAGCTTTGAGAACACTGTCCAACCATCTCATCCTCTGTCGTCCCCTTCTCCTTGTGCCCTCCATCTTTCCCAACATCAGGGTCTTTTCTAGGGAGTCTTCTCTTCTCATGAGGTGGCCAAAGTACTGGAGCCTCAACTTCAGGATCTGTCCTTCTAGTGAGCACTCAGGGCTGATTTCTTTGAGAATGGATAGGTTTGATCTTCTTGCAGTCCATGGGACTCTCAAGAGTCTCCTCCAGCACCATAATTCAAAAGCATCAATTATTCGGCGACCAGCTTTCTTTATGGTCCAGCTCTCACTTCCATACATTACTACTGGGAAAACCATAGCTTTAACTATACGGACCTTTGTCGGCAAGGTGATGTCTTTGCTTTTTAAGATGCTGTCTAGGTTTGTCATTGAATATATGGGAAATAATTGTGTACAGCTGAAAACACTGGCAGCATTAAGATAAATTCAACAGTGTCAACAAGTTCTGATGGATGCAAGAATGGAATACTGAACGGTATAGTTTTGGTAAAATATGCAGGGATTTATGATATGAAAAATGAACCATAGAAGGAGAAGAAGGGAAGTCATTGATATTTTAAGGACGCAAAAATGAGTACTTTAAATTGTAAAACAGAAAATTTAATTAAAAATTATGTACACGAATTTATGGAGTTGCTGCAGTATGTCCTGATGCTGATAATGAAATGGCACTATCATAATGTTAACACTAGAATGCCTGTTTCATTCCTGCCCATCCTGGGCATATTGCTGGCCAGTGACCACCAACAAGAAGCAGCAAATCTTCAATCCAGTCATACTGAGGCAAAGAGGAAGTCAGTGCAGCAAGCTTACCCCTCCCACGTTTGAACTCCTTTGTAAAATGCTCTGCCAATTTCAATTCAACACATCTTCTGTTAACCACTCTTAAAGGGGCTTCTTGGTGGAGTAGCAATAGATAGGGGCAAAATGCTGAACAAGGTGGACCTTCGGTCTGGTGGCAGCCGGGGATTTTATGTTCTTATTATGGCTTTCACCCAATTAAAGAAATCTTAGTTGTTTAATCATGTTCAGCTAAAGATTAGGAAGAACATTCTGAAGATACAAGCTGATTGACAGTGGAACAGACTGTCTCACATGGTAGTGAAGTTCGCTGGAGGTATTTTTACAGCGACCACCTGTCAAAGATGTTGTAGCTGAGTATTTCCTGCATCAGCAGCGGGTTGAACACGGGTGGCGCTGTGGTCTAAACCACTGAGCCTCTTGGGCTTGCCAATCAGATGGTTGGCGGTTTGAATCCGCACGACGGGTGAGCTCCTGTTGCTCTGGCCCAGCTCCTGCCAACCTAGCAGCTTGAAAGCACACCAGCGCAAGTAGATAAATAGCTACCTCTGCAGCGGGAAGGTGAACGGCGTTTCTGTGCGTTCTGGTTTCCGTCACAGTGTTCCATTGCGCCAGAAGCAGTTTAGTCATGCTGGCCACATGACCTGGAAAGCTGTCTGTGGACAAACGCTCGACCTGAAGTGAGTTGCGTGCCACCCCACACCTCACAGTCGCCTTTGACTGGACTTAACCACACAGGGGTCCCTTCCCTTTACATTTACCTTGAACTAAAGCATCTTTGAGTTCTCTTCAAACTGTGTGATTCTGTGCGTTTGAAAATATCAATTGTATCTGCATCTGTTTGGATGCAAAAAAGGAGTATACTATGGGTGCAATTCAACATCACCATTACAAATGTTTCATCTCCACAAGTATTGTAGCTTGCCAGAAAGATGGGTCCTCTGCTTTCCAGACAAACTGTTCCGGGGAGTTATATTGACCTCCAAAGTAGGGTTGTCATACGTCCAGAATTTCCCAGACATATCCGGAATACTGCAGTTAGAAGCAGTGTCCGGCTGGAAATCATGAAGAAGAAAAAAAGTCCGGGAAAATTTGAAGTATGGCAACCCATGTTGGCAGTATCGTTTGGGATGATTTTCCTCAACCACTTTGCCAGAAGAAGCTCAACAACCTTTCTGTCTAGACGTTCATTGTTTGAAAACTTGCAACCCTACTCCAGAGCCAATTTTGGGATGCATCGGGTGGAACCACATTGTGCAGGGCTTCTGCTGACGGACTTCACTAGGTGAACCCCATCCTCTGTTTTGAGATGATGCATGTATGTCACTGTTTCCCAACTTTGGGTCTTCAGCTGTTTTTGGACTGCAACTCCCATCATCCCTAGCTAGCAAGACCAGTGGTCAGGGATGATGGGAATTGTGGTCCGAAAATACCTGGAGACCTAGGGTTGGGAAACACTGATGTATGTAGTTCAGCAGTAGCACCATAAATGGGGTGTTAGAGAGAGGGTACAATGTCTCTCCAAAAATAGCACTTGCTGCCTGTGGTTTGTATAAATAGTTATTTTTTTAAAATAGAAATCCCCCCATTTTTCTTTAGTTAAATGCATTTTTTAATGAATTCATGCAACTAGTTAATTGACAAATCTTGCAGCCTCACTTCCCTTATTTAATTTTTCTCCCCCAGGCAAAAATCTCAGTGATTAAGATGGCTACTGAAAGATACTCGGAGTCCAGTGTGATTTTCATGCTCTTTATTCAGCTCATAGTAGTGAGGAGTGTAGTTCCCCCAAAACGTTTGCTTTATATACACTATTTACACAATGGGCCCCACGTGATTGGCTAATTCCGGGATACTCCTGTATGCCAATCAGAGTGCGGATTCACTTCCACCTGGAGCTGGATTGGGTGGCTCCTGCAGACCAATCAGACTGCTGCATTCTCAATCCTATTGTTCTGGGACCAATCAGACTGCTGCAATCTCAATCCTATTGTTTTGGGACCAGTCAGACTGCTGCAA
Source organism: Lacerta agilis (assembly GCF_009819535.1). Taxonomy (NCBI): domain Eukaryota; kingdom Metazoa; phylum Chordata; class Lepidosauria; order Squamata; family Lacertidae; genus Lacerta; species Lacerta agilis. The sequence continues at coordinate 50,310,213 of NC_046322.1, forward strand.
TCTCAATCCTATTTTTCTAGGACCAATCAGACTGCTGCAGTTTGGATCCTATTCAACTCAGTACATAACAGCTACCAAAATCAATTTTCTGTTCCAACACTTGCCAATTAAAATAAATGGTCAACAATTAAATAAATGACAGCATCTTGCTCTTAAGTTTATTTGGAATAATAAAAAAGCAAATCAAAGGATCGAAGCAAAAATCTTACATGAGAGTGAACTAGGGGTGAAGGAGGGATTTCAAATTCCAAATGGAAAGGCTTCCTCAGGGAGGTTCACCTGGTGCCTTTATTATATATTTTCAGGGGTCAGGTGGAAACGTTCCTCTTCAACCAGGCCTTTGACTGATTAATATTCTACAGCCTTTTAAATGTGTCTGTGGGAAGGTTTATTGTTTGGTTTTTTCTTCTATTTATTTGTGCTTTTACCTTACATTTTCAACATGTCGACTGCCCCGATATCTTTGGATGAAGGGTGTTATATAAATCTAATCACATTACATTTAATTAATTAATGGTAATAATAAGTTGTCCTGTTGACCTGGAAGACATCATTGCATAATTGCCATTTCTTTCTTTCTTTCTTTCTTTCTTTCTTTCTTTCTTTCTTTCTTTCTTTCTTTCTTTCTTCCTTCCTTCCTTCCTTCCTTCCTTCCTTCCTTCCTTCCTTCCTTCCTTCCTTCCTTCCTTTCTTTCTGGCAAGGGCAGATCTACCAGCAGATTAATGTATGGAAATGTGGTAGCAAAAATGCTCAACACAGCATAGTTCTCTTTAGTTACATGACCGACCTGGACAGCAGACCTGGTCTGCACGTTCATTTCCATTTTTAAAAAATGACTTCACCGCAACACCGTCATTCCCTTGGCTCTGTGCTATTCGTACCCAGTTTTGGCAAGCTCTGAAGATGCATTGTCCCATCTGCCTTGTTCTTTTAGCTGTAATCACGATTGCGACATTATTCATCGTCATGGCTGTTCTTTACCGCTCTCTGCCTAAGCCACAGCCCTAGTTAGCAGCTGTCTCATAGATTTAGTCAGTGTTATCCTCTGGGGGGGGGGGATTCCTTCTAACTGCCTCCGCTCTTGTTTCTTCCTGTAGGCTGGATTGTGACACGAACTAGACGCCTACATTCTCTCTGCCTTCTAGAGCCTTTTCCCGTCCTTTCTCGTAGCATTTTCTCAGCCCACTTGTCTTTAACATTATACTCTAGGGAGTTCACACTTGGATTGGATATGAGAAACTGTGATGCCATCCCTGTTTCTCCATATTGTGCTGAGATATAGCCCCACCCTAATGGCTCAACGAGGCAGAATCTTGGCATTTACTATACAGTACATTTTGAACCAGGCCCAGAATGCTTCCAGCTTTTCTGCATTAGGCTAGAGACAGAAGGAATGAGCGTTCCCCACATCAAATGGGGTGCACATTTTGCGTGGTGGCGCGCAGCCCCCTTAGATTGCAGAGCAGCACCTGGCAGTTCGGACTGGCACCACCTTCCCAGGCAAGATACCTGTGGTCTCCGCCTACCTCGGTCAGCCGCCAATCCCGCCTGGGGAGGTGTTGCCAGGGGGATTGGCCAGGTGGGAGGAGGGACCACACAGTACACAATAGAGGGTGTAGCTTACCTGAGAAGCAGCAGTCATCTCCAGAGCTTCTCCCATCCTCCACTCCCTCAATTAACGCTTACTTTGCAGGTTAACCTTTTTCCACAGGCATGCAGGCGCTGCTATGTCAAGGCCACTGCTGAAGGGCCGGAAAGGAATTTCCCTGCATTGACAGGTTTCGCCTTTCCCATAGCAATTTGTCACAACTTTGGTGGTTGCAGGCCTTGGGCGGAATCCTTTAGTCATCTTCCTAAATGGGGGGCGGGGCAGTGACTCCATGCCTTCAGTGTGGCAGCGATAACAGGGTTCCCATTAAAGGGGCTTGGGGGAAGCCATTGGCCATACACCCAGAGGTTGTTATTGCCATCCCCCTCCAGCGGCGGCGAACCGGGGGGCGTGCTATCTGCTTGAACACATGTTCTCCAGACTTAGCCCAATCCCCACACATGCTGGATAACCCTGAAGTTACCCAGACCCCCAGCTGGGGGGCTGGGAAGGATAAATGCCCAATGCCTGAGCCAAGGTCTTCCTACATCTGAATCTTAATAATGTTGTGGCCAATTTTAATCCCATAGCACATTGTCTTGTGTCATTATTCTGCTCAGGGGCTGCATGGGGTTTGGGGGACTCCGCCTGGCCATGCAAATATCCTAATTTGGAAATTGAGGTGAAAGAATTTTTCTTCTTTCGTTACTTATTTCCTCCATGGCTTCCCTCTGATTTAACTTTCTAAAATTAATTACAGGGTTGGAGCACGCACAGGGCCTGTGCATCCATTAAGGCGAACTAGGCAGTTGCCTAGGGTGCCAAAATGGATGGGGTGCTGGCCAGGCTTGGGCAGGGTGGCGGGACGGGCTAGCAGCAGCTTCTCCACTGTAGCGGAGAGGTGCTGCTTGCCCCTACACCACCCCTGGCTCCCGCTAAAGCAGGCTTTGGTGGGGGGGGGGCGGACAGGCGAACAGCAGCTTCTCCACTACAGCTGAGAAGGTGCTGCTTGCCTTTCCACCCCCCCCCACCTCCTGCTAAAGCAGGCTTTGGCAAGGGGGGGCAGAAGGTGGTCTCACCTAGGGTGTAAAAAACCCTAGCACCGGTCCTGAGGCATGCACAACCTGAAAGCACTTCCTGCTCCTTCATTTTATTTGCATGTTCTCTGCCCTACTCTTTCCGTATGCATCTGCAAGTGTGCGTGGATAAAATGCTGCGCTCACACAAAAGGCGTGCCCATATATGCAGTATCTCGTTTTGCGTGGTGATGATTTACGGAGGCATACTTGTGTTCTTGTGCATTGGCTTAACACTACAAAATAATCTTGCTACAACTGTGAATACAACCCTATCAAATTTGCTTTTGGTTTGTGGATGCACAGATGCTATTTTTGCAATGTTTTTTGGGGGGGCAGGGGAGCGGAAGTTTAGCAGGAGAAGACACCCAACCCACTTCAGCACTCTAAAACCCATATTTACAGGCCTAGGAATGGACACAAATTAATCCCATCAGCAGAAACTATGTGCAAGTACAACAGGGCTCTCTGCTCCCCTTTTCTCCCTGACCCCTTCCCCAAAACTGGCTCGGGTGTGTGTGTCAGGAGAAACCCCACCCCACCTGAATAGCACACAGGGGTACGATAGGGGCAATCATTTCAATGGGAAGCATGGCATTGAATTCTCCTTTACACATAGAAAAGTGGTCTAGTATTGACTGTCATCTTAGCAGGAGCTGGCTGGCTTCTCTTGGAGAACCTTCTCTAAATGTAGTAATTAGAAGGTTCACCCTTACTTACGAGGCACCCTTGTATTCCAGCATTGATGTGTGATTGGTGTAAACAGATAGAAGTTGGTGGGGTGGCATGGGCATGGTGGCAGGGCTCAACACTGAGTGTTTCCACCTGTTACCAACACAGGGAGGCAACGGGGAGCTTAGTGCCATGTCTCTGCCTACCCCACACCTGATTTCACAAATGATGCCAGACATGAGGGACGGCAGGTGGGTGTGGCTTGGGGGCAACTGCTTGGCAGGGCAAATTTGGGGCAGAGTTTCCCCATTTCTGTTTGAAAAGGTAGAGCAAGTGTGAGATTTGACAAATTTGCGAGATTTGTTCCAAGAGGAAGCTCTGGGTCATGTGCATAGGTATACATAGGTCCCTCGATCTGTTTAGACTGCACCCCATTGGCCAGATTCAACCCAGCAATGAGGGACCTACCAATCGGGTGTTGTGGATAACCAATAGACCCACCCACAACTAGGAGGTCAGCCTCTAGGTCTCACCGCAACACGTGACCTCTTTTAGGGAGGAGGATTTCTCTTTGTATAAGAAAAAGCACGAAGGAGGTTCCCAGCCCACTCATACAGTGCTGTAGGTCCTTATAATATCAGTGGAAACAGTTGGTCTTGGCAAATATTAACCACTTCCAATTTTAACCTGAAGATTGCCACTTGTCCAGTTTTAATTTTAATTTTAATTGTTTGAATTAATTGTGGGATGTATCTTAAGTGATTGATCGCTTGTATTGTGCATATCATCTTATTTATACGATGTTAGCCGCTCTGAGCCCGGCTTTGGAGGGTGGATACAAATAAATTATTATTATTATTATTATTATTATTATTATTAATTATTATCCTCATCACTTCAATGTTTGGAATGTGTCTGCTCCTCTCTGTGGGAATTTACCAATGACAAACACTTCCTCTTTGCACGAGTCTCGAAATCATAGAAAGACAGTAAGTTATATAAATTTATGGATCTGCTTTGTACTGAAAGATGGACATCTAAAATTGAGATGGAAGAGCGTCATCAGTCTTACTGTGCGATAACATAGCTCATGTTTCCCGTTCGTAGCGTCCTGGATTTATTTTGAACTATTCCCCCCCCCCACACACAAATTATTAATAGATGATTCCAATTTCTTCCCACTTGCAGGTTTCTTTCCCTCGTTGAGCAGCGCAAAGCTTGAAAAACCATGCCTGAACAAAGCAATGATTATAGGGTGGTGGTGTTTGGAGCAGGAGGAGTTGGCAAGAGTTCGCTGGTCCTGAGATTTGTTAAAGGCACCTTCAGAGACAGTTACATCCCTACAATTGAAGACACCTACAGGCAGGTGATCAGCTGCGATAAGAGCATATGCACTTTGCAGATCACTGACACAACAGGGAGCCATCAGTTTCCTGCCATGCAGCGTTTGTCTATTTCCAAAGGACATGCTTTCATTTTGGTCTACTCGGTCACCAGCCGGCAGTCCTTGGAGGAACTCAAGCCTATCTACGAACAGATCTGCCAAATCAAAGGGGATATAGACAGCATTCCAATCATGCTGGTGGGGAACAAGAACGACGAGGACCACAACCGAGAGGTACAGACCAACGATGGAGAAGCCCTGGCCAAAAAGTGGAAGTGTGCCTTCATGGAGACCTCTGCCAAGATGAACCACAACGTGAAGGAGTTGTTCCAGGAGCTGCTGAACTTGGAAAAACGCAGGACTGTGAGCTTACAGATTGACGGCAAAAAAAGCAAGCAACAGAAAAGGAAAGAAAAACTAAAAGGCAAATGTGTCATTATGTGAAAATAGCAGTATCCCGGAGCTGCCATCTAGACTCCTACTTCTGACTGTACCATGTTTCAGACCTGTACGCAATGGAAAAAACACACACACACACATGTGAGACTGTTTTATTAATGCTGTTTTGAAAATATACCGGAAGTAAACAGTTGTGTGGAGTGAAAGCACTACCAACCTTTCAACCCTTTTATAAATTAGACATTCAACAGCAGCGGCAGCAAAGCAGTTACAAGAAGAAGAGCGATATCTCTTTTCGAGAGACTGGAAAATGAAATATCCACATCTAAGTAGTCCCGCCGGTATCGTCGCCACTATGTAAAGATGAGGAATTGTTAGTTTAAAATTTTATGCTAATGCTACATGTAGAATTAATGAAAGGTGTATTTATCTACAAAAATATATATTTGGAAGTAGAACTAAATTTAGGGTTAAGTTAACATAGCTTTCCTGGATTGCAAGTTTATTCTCTTACACTGAATTGTGCTCTCTTCTTCACATCCTTTATGATACTGCTGAACACTGAACAAAGGGGTTCCCCCTCCTCACCTTCGTAATTTTCCTAGTGCCCCTGATGAAATATCAAGGCCTCAGCGACATCATGCAGCACCAAATATTATTCTCTCCCATGGGATGCATAATCTGACCACCTCCCCTTTGCGAATAGATCTAAAATTGCCGATTAGCTGTTCTGGGTAGCATGACAATTATCTGGTATGAGGTTGCAAGGGGAGAGGAAATGTTTTTTGCGCAGGGCTGAAATCTTCTATAACACTCAACTTGCCAGATATTTCTTTATTTTTATCTTATAATACAGGAGTAGACTCATTACATTTGACTCTCCAAAGGATTCCTAGTTGATATGGGTATCAGTTGAATTAGTCTCATGCACCTGCAAACATCTCCCCCCCCATTTTTTATTCTTAGGAAACATCAGATTGGCTAGGAGAAATCAGGTACTGTGTTTTCTCTGAGGACATAAAAATTTGATCTCAGTACTCATCTCTGCTCCTTTAAGCTGGAGGGCTGGAGACAGTCCCCGAGGGGTGGGGATATATGATGAGACACAGGTTTCCAAATCCAGCTTTCCCACATGTCAGTTGTGGCATTAGGGAGTAGCACAGGATTACCTGCATCTCATATGCTGACAGGTGCGGATTCAGAATGGGCAATTGATGGACTTACTATGCTTTGCGAATCTTGAATGGGACAGGGCAAAACCTCTCTGCCAAATGACATTTTCATTACAGTGCAGTGGTACCTTTAGTTACGAACTTAATTCATTCCGTTCTTAACCCGAAACTGTTCTTAACTAGAGGCGTTCTTTCGCTAATGGGGCCTCTTGCTGCTGCTGCACCACCGGCACAAGATTTCTGTTCTCATCCTGGGGCAAACTTCTCAACTCGAGGTAACTCTTCCAGGTTAGCAGAGTTTGTAGCCTGAGGCGTTTGTAACTCGAGGTACCACTGTACATGCGTCAAAGCAAGATGTTGCTGTTGCTTTTTTTAAAACTAAAAGCTGCATCGTGAGGAGAATGAGCTACTTTGAAGCAGAACATATTAACATTTTGGCAAGTGTGTGTATCAAAAGCTGGGAAATGCAATTAAGTGTCTACAAAAATAGCACGCACGTTACATTTCAAATGTCACCCAAAAGCTACTCGAAGGCATCCTTCGCATTGGAATACGCATTGCTCACAAATACTTCAATGCTGTGAACCCTTTAATCCTTGTACCCAGTTGCCTGAATACAAAGAGAATTGCAGACAAGCAGATGCCTGCAATATGAGACCACAGTTTATGCCAATCCCATGGTCCAAGGAGAAGTAGGTAGGAGAGACTTAACAAGGCCTGATGCACCAAGGGTGAATACAGAATCCCTTTATGGACATTTGACCCTTATGGAACAAATGTGCATTTAGAGGGTGTGGCATTACAGCAGCAGGCCCCACCCCTGACCGCCACACATCCATTTGAACTAGAGCTGTGCCCCCAAATTTTGAAATTTCTTTTCAATCATTTGTTGGGTGGCAATGGAATCAATTTTAAACCAAAAAAAGACCCCAACCCTGTGCCACTCACAGAAGTGCAGTTTCTGTCTGCAGTTTCCCAGAACACCTTGGGAACAACCTGTCGCTCCCAGGGCATTCTGGGAAATGTGGCCTGAGGGAAACTGCCTAAGGCTTTCTCCACAATATCTTGCCGGCAAGGTAAGGGACAGCTATCTCTCAAAAGGTTTGGAGGAAATCCTCTTTTTTCCCCACTTCCCCCCTGGAATCAGCCCCCTGTTTTAATGGCGGGAATATTTTCAGGAAACTGGGAGAAATGTCAGCTCAATCTTTATCTGAACATCTGTCGAGAGTATATGCCTCTTTGCTGATGTTCACATAAACACGAAGTACATTGTGTATTTGCTCCAGATTAAATGTCTGCAGAATATTAATTTTAGGTTCTGAAGAGTCATGCAAATGGTCTTGACACCCATTCAGTGGGATCTGAAGCATTTGTTTTCAGAGGAGCAAAGGCTATTGAAATGGCTTCCTGCACATGTAGAACAAATGGGTTGTATCCAACGAGTTTCCTTCTCCAGAGGAAGCAAACCACTGGATCCATTTGGGTGTCTTCACCCAAAGAATGTACCCAAAAGCAAGTTTCTTTCCCCTCCCGCCCTTGATTTCACAGAATTGGGATTGCTCCTAGAAGCAGGCTTTTTAAAACCATTTCTAATTGCATGCAGGACGTTTTTCTGCTGAGTGAGTCCTCTTTCTAGCTGTCAGAAAATCCAACAGCATTGAGCCAGGCAACAGTTCAATATGTAACCACATAATTGGTCTGTTCTGTCTGTAAGCCAGCACTTTGGCAAAGGTTTTCATCTTTTCCATTTGGGATTCGATTAAGAAAAATGATAAACCAAAAGAAAGACGTATTATGTGAGACATCATGTAGCCGGATGTTAAAAAATAACAGGCTATATATACAGCATTTAAAGTGAATGGGCATCTTGAATAGGAATCTCAGGGCTAACTTATGAAAAGTTATGTAACAAAGAGGAAGCCTGCAGGATACCATTGTCCCAGAACAGCCAGTAATATATACCTTTTACGAATCCACAGAATCCCCAAAGAGAAAGCTGTTACAAAGCCTTCTTAACTTCATTGCAGCTTATATTATATAATGTGAAGGAAGGTTTGCCTAATCCCACCAGTGATTGCAGTCCTAATCCATTTGCACCAATGAAAGAATCAAATTTAGACATCTAACTTGCCTAGTAAAAAGCTATTTCAGACACATAAGGCTCTGGTAAACAATTCACTGTTACATGTAAGGATAATAGCTTTTTGTTCCTTGTTGACCCCCCCACTCTCCAAATAATATTATAAGCCATGACTATGTTTTACTGCCTTGCATTTATCTGTGCAGGGCTAGTATAGAAGCAATATTTATTCCTGGACCAGTAATTCTAAGGTGGATATATTTTATATTGTACCCTTCCGTTGTCCTTGTAATTTATAATAGATTTTACATACATGTGAGTTTATCAAAATATTTGTTTTGTTATAACTGGTGTAAGGTGGGGTGGGTTTTTTTTTTAATAGATGGAATAAACTCTTAGTGGGGGAAATTAGTTGTACAGCTTTATTCCAGTTTGTGGTTTATTTCCAAGTGTGATGCTAATAGACATGAGATATTTGAAAATGTACACACACACACACACACACACAAAATGACATGTTTAAAACTTTCAAGGAATTTCAGCATCATGAACACATAATATGGACACGTATGCTATTCACAAAGCATGGATTTTATATAAGTGCATAAGCTAAACTATATAGTTATCATTCAGATGTATTTATCGTTGCAGTTTCATAATATCTAATATTTTATTCAGCCACAGTTAACATGTAATTTGTGCCTACAAGTTTCTATGTTTCCCGTGATATTCTGTATATAACGTATACAAAATAAACGTTTTAAGTTACAAATATTAGCCTTTGTCTTTTGAATTGCTGGAACATTTGGAGTAGTTGGGGACATGGGCATCGAAATAATCAGCAGGTTCTACCACTATTGCCCCTTTTTTGAGATAATCAACAGAGGCCAATCCCCAGGCATCCTAATATCTGGAGTGGCAGAGGTGATGGCTGGGGAAAGGGCTTCCTTGCCAGGTCCGCTTACCTTCAGTGGGCAGGTGGACTGGCCACAGCCCACTTCCTCAATCCTCGCAGTATTCCCGGATGTGGCCATTGTTTTGTCCAATTTGCTTGAGAGGCAGAAATGGCATAAGAGTCCATACCCAGCAGGCATTAATTGGGCCAGAAAGAAAGCAGTGCATGAATGGCAGGGTGATTTGGCACCCCGGCATTACATTTGACCAGGTGAAAAAAAAGGTAAAGGACCCCTGGACGGTTAAGTCCAGTCAAAGGCGACTATAGGGTTGCGGCGCTCATCTCGCTTTCATACCGAGGGAGCTGGCATTTGTCTGCAGAGAGCTTTCCAGGTCATGTGGCTAGCATGACTAAACCGCTTCTGGCGCAACAGAACACCATGACGGAAATCGGAGCTCATGGAAACGCCATTTACCTTCCTGCCATAGTGGTACCTATTTACCTACTTGCACTGGTGTGCTTTCGAACTGCTAGGTTGGCAGGAGCTGGGACAGAGCAATGGGAGCTCACGCCATTGTGTGGACTCGAATTGCCGACTTGCCGATCGGAAAGCCCAAGAGGTTCTGTGGTTTAGACTACAGCGCCACTCGCTCCCTGTTTAACCAACGGGGTGAGCTCCCTTTGTTCTGTCCCAGCTCCTGCCAACCCAGCAGTTCAAAAGCAAGCCAGTGCAAGTAGATAAATAGGTACCGCTCCGGCGGGAAGGTAAACGGCATTTCCGCGTGCTCTGGTTTCCGTCACGGTGTTCTGCTGCGCCAGAAGCAGATTAGACCTGCTGGCCACATGACCCAGAAAGCTGTCTGCAGACAAACGCCGGCTCCCTCGGCCTGAAAGTGAGATGAGTGCTGCAACCCGATAGTCGACTTTGACTGGACTTAACCACCCAGGGGTCCTTTACCTTTACCTAATATTTACCTGCCCTGTGCTACCGAAACCTAATTGCAGAGCTCAACAGCCCCTCTCTGAAAGAAAGGCATGCACGGTGTGAGTTAACTGGTGCACAGATGCTGTGAATGCAGCCCAGACCACTAGATATGAGGGAATGGCCTCCTCACTTCCTAAGTTTCACGTCCATACAGTAAGACCAATGTATGATAGATCAGGAGGCACAGTATCTCGATCATTTGATATATAAATAGTTTCTTCCATAATTTAGCTCAATCATAGACATTTGAAGCTGCAAAGTAGCCTGTGCCAGAATGTAACAGGTGGTGTTTCACAACTGAGCAACAAGTGCTGTTAGCAGTTTAATCTCAGAAACACCATGTTTAAAGGAGCATCCCTACCTACACCAAACATTTATCCTAAAACATATTATTTAAGCAGGGGGTGGAATAGCACAGCGGTAGACTCTGCAATTGTCTTTCATGGCTGCCAGAGATTATTATTATTATTTGCCAATGCCATTAAATTATAAGAGTGGTTAAATTTAACATGTTTCATCTTACTTGTACTAAGTAAACAAAGCTAAAAAAAATGGAAACTGCCAAGCTCGCCAAATATTTATTTGCAATCGGCATCCAATTGCATTCTAATGAGTTCTTGCTGCTTGACCACCTCAGCCTGGCAATGTCTCTTTTAAAAGCTAAAGTAGGATCTGGTTGTATTTGTTGAGACAGTTTTTCACACACAAACAGCTTTATTGTGATCCATAGACCCAAAATACACAGTACAACAATAACATACACCGACAGTTATTCAGGTGTAAGATCGCTAAGAGAAAATTATATGAAAATGATATATCGATGGTATCTAACACTGAGTAAATTGGCAAAAATGTATGAATCTAAACCAAATAAGTGTTGAAAATGGAAATACAAAGAAGGTTCTTTTTATCATATGTGGTAGTCTTGTAGTAAGGTTAAAGCTTACTGGGAAATGATATATAATGAATTGAAAAGGATGTTTAAAATATCCTTTGTAAAAACAAACAAACAAACAAAACCCAGAAGCTTTTCTTTTGGGGATTATAGGGACAGAACTACCTAACCTGTATAGAAACTTATTTGAAAGCACATCAAAGTGCAAGTAGATAAATAGGTACCGCTCCGGCGGGAAGATAAACGGCGTTTCTGTGCACTGCTCTGGTTCACCAGAAGCAGCTTAGTCATGCTGGCCACATGACCCAGAAGCTGTACGCCAGCTCCCTCGGCCGCGAGATGAGCGCCGCAACCCCAGAGTCATCCACGACTGGACCTAATGGTCAGGGGTCCCTTTACCTTTACCTTTACTACAGTGGCAAGAATGTTTCTTGCCCAAAAATGGAAAGAAGAAGAAGTCCCAGTGAAAGAAGAATGGATGCAAAAACTTATGGAATATTCAGAAATGGCGAAACTTACTGGAAGAATAAGAAATCAAGACAGCAAACTTTTTATAAAAGAATGGAAATGGTTTATTGAATATTTAAAGATAAATTGTAAACAGATAAGAACATTGGCAGGATTATTGTAATAACCTGCGGTTTTATAAGAGTATATATTTAAAGTAGATGAATAAATGAGCAAATTAAGTTAATTTGGATATGCAGAAGGTATTAAAAATGAATTTAAGGAGCCACAGAAAGAGGGGGAAGGAAGTCAAGTTTTGAAATGTTAAAATGATTGTAAAATTAGTGAAATGTATAAATCTTAAAAGCATTAAAAAAATTAAGGTGTAAGATCGGCCTTCCTACAGAGGAGCTTTGGCCTGTACATACTGATTTCTGATTTTTACTGCCTCCGAGAGGAATTTTGCTACAGCCAGTGTAACAGTATCCATCTCATCCTCAATCTTATCCTAAAGGAGAAACTTGACATCAAAAGAGTCAACAATTCCAGGTTTTTCTGTTAATATTGGATTGATTAGATGCTGTCTAACCTGTTTATACAGACTACAGTGTAATAAAATGTGTTTCATACATTCAGCATCCTGGGAACATGGACACAGCCTTTCTTGGTATAGGACACCAGCCAATCTTCCACTCAGATGGGAAGACCTGCTACAAAACAATATTTGCCAAGGTCTTCTCTAAGAATGCTGAAATCACTGGGATTCTGCTGATGTGTGCAATGATGTCATAAAGTTACCTATTGGTTCTGAGTGTCCTTGGTTGCCAAGCTTCAACGTGGCTCGCTCATAAACCACATTTTTCTTCCCAGGGAAACCATCTGGAAAGCCCTCCAGCACTTCACCATACAGAGTTTGGTGCTCTTCAGAAAATGATAGTGACATCATGATTTCATTAGCACGATCCTCTATAGAAGAGATTAAAATACTAACTTGGTAAGCCTGAGGTTTTTTAGGCAAATGAGAGACTTCTCTGAATGGCATGAAGAGCCTAATCCGTTATAGGCCTGCAAAATGGCGGTGCAATCTTGAATGGTTCCCTTCTGTTTGGGATAGGACTAAAGGTATGTTGTGATGTGGAGTCTACAGCAGCCTTGTGTTCCACTAGCCACTTTCCAGTGCTCAGAGATGTGGGTGGCGCAGCGGTCTAAACCACTGAGCCTTCTGGGCCTGCCAATCGGAAGGTTGGTGGTTCGAATCCCTACAACGGAGTGAGCTCCCATTGCTCTGTCCCAGCTCCTGCCAACCTAGCAGTATGAAAGCAGGCCAATGCAAGTAGATAAATAGATACCACTGTGGCAGGAAGGTAAACGGCGTTTCTGTGTGCTCTGGCACTTGTCACGGTCCTCTGTGTGCCAGAAATGGTTTAGTCATACTGGCCACATAACCTGGAAAGCTGTCTGCAAACAAACGCTGGCTCCCTCGGCCTGAAAGTGAGATGAGTGCCGCACCCCATAGTCACCTTTGACTGGACGTAACCATCCAGGGGTCCTTCGCCTTTATTTATTTTTTTACCCCTCTTTATATGTGAAAGGGGAAGATCCATGTGGCTACCTCACCAGCTTTTGACCACCAGCCTTGTCAAAATGAGTGGGAATAGCACAGGGAAGCTGGTTCCTTTCAGAAGGGCTTCTGGAATGTGCTTTTGTTTCTTCTGACAATCCCTAAAAGGGAAAAGAGAAACAGGAGCGCATTCTTTCCAAGGCATTTTCAAAACCAGGATGACACTTCCCAGAGGTTGCAGAAACTGAGTTGTTCTGAAATACTGCAAGATTAGAAATGATGAATTTTCACCTAGACTGAGCATGTCTTATGAACTAGCAATTTCTGGATTACAAATATCTCATCAGCAGCTTTAGCTGCATAAAGGGGGAGGGGGAAGCAATTTATTACTTTTCTGTGTAATAAGCATTTGAGGTAGCTTTACCTGCAATAAAGAACGAGATTACTGTGCCAATATTATGCTTCAATTTATACAAGGTCCTGCCATCCAGTATGATTAACAGTCTTGCAACAGAGAGTGGATGGAATAATCAGCTAATTGAACACAGTGGTGCATTCTGATACAAAACTTTGGTTCCATCCATTATACTAAGTTTGCACATGAACTTTGAGAGTGTTAATTATTAGCATTAAAAGAATAGTAAGTGCTTATTGTAGAAATTTCTTTTCAGGGTTTCTGTGCCCTAAATTTAATCCTATATATACTTACCTGGCGGGACACGTGTGGCACTGTGGTCTAAACCACTGAGCCTAGGGCTTGCCGATCAGAAGGTTGGCAGTTCGAAACCCTGCGATGGAGTGAGCTCCTATTGCTCTGTCCCAGCTCCTGCCAACCTAGCAGTTTGAAAGCACGTCAAAAAGTAGATAAACAGGTACCGCTCCGGTAGGAAGGTAAACAGCATTTCTGTGTGCTGCTCTGGTTTGCCAGAAGCGGCTTAGTCATGCTGGCCACATGACCTGGAAGCTGTCTGCGGACAAACGCCGGCTCCCTCGAGATAATCACCGCAACCCCAGAGTCAGACACGACTGGACCTGATGGTCAGGGGTCCCTTTACCTTTATACTTACCTGGCAGTAAGTCCTACTGAACCTACTTCTGAATGGACATAACATACATAGGGTTGTGTTGTTGATTTCTGCTCAGTATACATTTATTTATAATGCATGTAATTATAGGGTTAATTACACCTATAGTTGCAAAAATGCAACAAGCAATGCCAATGAGGGGCAATCATCCTTTGATGATCAACTGCCAATGCTTTGTGAATATGTTCACCAAGGAGAAACATGCGCACAGATTAACAACCATATTATCAGAAACCTTCGGTTTCTGTTACCAGAAATAAAACTGGTGGGGGTCACTGATGTTCCTATTTTCCTGGTTTGGTATATGAATTTCACCCAGCTGATACTGCTAAATCATAGCATGAATCAGGAGCATAGCTATCAACCTTCCCCTTTTTTGTGGGAAATTCCCATATTATAGCATTGGAAAAGAGGGGGAAAAGGGAAAAGGTCGACAGCTATGATCAGGAGCCATGTTCCCTTTAAGTGCTTCTCAGACCTGCATTGTTAAATGAGATTCTGCACATAGCACAATAAAGCTTTCAGCAGACCAGCTGCACAAAGCCAAGTGCTATGGAGCATGCAGAGAAGTGTATTCAGGTTAATCCATTTTCTTTATTGTTAAGTGTGTCATATGTTGCTGGGTACTAGATTGCCCACATAAACAGCCTTTTGTCTCTGAGTAGCTCCTCTGTTTGGATCAATAATCTTGACTGTTTCTTGCAGACATTTAATGCGGCCTTTGCCCTTTATCCAGACTTAAGGTCTTACCTCTCCTTGGGTGGGTTGGTTTGGAGTAGAGATATTGAATTTCCAAGTATCTCTCTGTTGTGGCTCATGCAATGGGGTAGGTGCAGGGCAGTTAAAACCAAAGTATAATTCTCAAAGGGCAATACCGTAAGACACATCTTTCCATATCCTGAACAAGAAGCTCAAGAAGAAAGATAGGGCAGCACAGAGAGATCCAAAATAGCAACTGGCTCTAACATGCTTAGGAATGGAAACTATTTTTGCAGGGTCATAGCAACCCTTCAAGCCCCACTCCTTCCTTAAAGGAGCAGCCACCATGCCTCTCACTTGGTACTCATTTTCTTGTACA
Source organism: Lacerta agilis (assembly GCF_009819535.1). NCBI lineage: Eukaryota > Metazoa > Chordata > Lepidosauria > Squamata > Lacertidae > Lacerta > Lacerta agilis. Next base: position 50,325,531 of record NC_046322.1, read on the forward strand.
GTGGTACCTTGGTTTACAACCATAATCTGTTCCGGAGGTCCGTTTGTAAACCAAAACAGGTTGTAACCCAAGGCACGCTTTCGCCAGTGGGGCCTCCAAAAAAGAATTTGTTCGTAATTCAAAAAAATGGGTTGTAATAAAATAAATAAATAAAGGTTGCAAGCTGGGACACGCACTTCCGGATTTGACGTGTTTGTAATCCAAAACGTATGCAAACCAAGACGTGTGCAAACCAAGGTACCACTGTATTGTAACACCTTACAGGTTGAGTGATGAGATGGCATGGAAATGCAAAGGGTTCCTGGTGTGGAAGGGGATGGTTTTGTAGAATATGCAAGTTTGGAGGTTACTGAATCTGGAGGTCCCAGTTCTGGGTTTCTGCCTCAAAGAGCTCCAGGTTTAGTCTATGTGACTCACATCCAGAAAAAAACAGATGGTAAAGGGCTTATTCCCCCTACACTCAAATTATGCCATTAAAAGCCATGGCCTGTAGTAATTTCTATAGAGATTTATACTTGTATATGAAGTGCATTTCACTGTGGCAGGTAATTGGCTCTTTCCCATGAGCCTCCATTTTGCATCTCGCTTCCCCCTACCCCAGGCCCTGTTCTGTACCTGGCTCCAGTTGGAGGGTCTCAGGAATCTAGAAAAACAAAACAAAACAAAACAAAACAAAACAAAACAAAACAGCAGGTCTTATAAGCCTGAAGTCTGTTTGCCCTGATCCAATTTTGGTAACCTCTGAAAACAATACCAAACAAATAATAAAAATAAGCCCTTCATATTTCAAACAGCAGACAAAACCTGAACAAATTTATACGTTCAATCATTTAAATGGGTGCAAGCTTGCATTTGCTTCTGGCAGACCAGATTTGGAGGAGCTGGATCTCCTAGCGTGACTGAAATAATGATGAGTGGCAAGCCCCTGTTTTCCGAAGTTTGTTCTTGTTTTGCCTGCCGTCTGGAATAAGTTCTGCTTTAATGCCCCCATCTGGTTTCTGTGCCTTCTTGAAAACCTTCTTCACACATTTTCAGAAATCTCCTCTGTCTGAGTTAAGAAATGGCTCCTTTCTTATTTTGTTCAAAATGGAACCATGGTGTGTGTGTGTGTGTGTGTGTGTGTGTGAAACAATTTCATATGGAATAACAAGTTAAGACAAAGGCTTGGAAGGTGATCTTAGTGTGCAATGAACTCAGGCATAACAGCACAATGTGCCACCTCTGACACAATCACAACCACTGTTGCCATGTGAAGATTCCAGTCCCAACCTCCACAAAACTCACACAAACAAAACTTATGTCTAAATAAACTCAGGTTAGAAAACAGCCCCCCAATACAATGCTAGAAATTGTGCTAAGAATAAGAAGCCGCACTCTATAGGCTGTCCCTGTGTCTATTGTAAAGAAGAAATCCACCTTCTTTCTTGAATGAGTCCTCTGTCTGAAAGGTTGTCTGGTCAAGAAACAAGCAGAATCAAGAAAGCTGTTATTGGTAAGAAGGTTTATTGCAGAAAATGGAGGTGTTGCCCAAATGAGGAGAGCCACTAGGTTAATGGCACAGCAAAGCTACCCACCCTTGAGTTACAGGGGTGGCAAGGGAGTCAAACATGTGCTAAAGGAGGGAAAGGAGGCCACAGAGACACTGAATGAATTCTTTGGATCTTCATTTTGGAAGATGTAGGACAGATCCCTGTGCCTGTAGCTTTCTCAGGAACTGAGGCAAATACTGCTGACGACAGCAAAGTTCTAGGCCTTACTGACAATTTTAAAAAATGAACAAATCATTGCGTTCATATGGCATCCGCCCAAGGGTTCTTAAAGGACTCAGATGTGGAGATGCTGATCTTCTAACAAAATTGCCAGAAGGTCGGCGGTTCGAATCCCTGTGACGGGGTGAGCTCCCATTGCTCTGCCCCAGCTCCTGCCAACCTAGCAGTTTGAAAGCACACCAGTGCAAGTAAATAAATTGGTACCGCTGTGGCGGGAAGGTAAACGGTGTTTCGAACGCTCTGGTTTCCATCATGGTGTCCCGTTGCGCCAGAAGTAGTTTAGTCCTGCTGGCCACATGACCCAGAAAGCTGTCTGTGGACAAACGCTGGCTCCCATGGCCTGAAGCGAGATGAGCGCCACAACCCCATAGTTGCTTTGACTGGACTTAATTGTCCAGCGGTCCTTTATCTTTTTTTACCTTAGAGTCCTGAAAGGCACAGACTGTGCAAGACCTACACATATGGAGAGGTGCTAGTGGGGAAGGGGAAGAGAGGGGTGTTCCCTCAACAGAGCTGGCCTTATCAAACAACAGCAATGGCATCAGGCAGTGCAGGGGGAGGGATGGCAAATTTGTGGCTCCCAGACTACTTACTACTCCGTTGTCTCTGCTGGAGTCCCCTGTGCCTCTCCGGAGCCTTCTCCTGACCCTACTTCACACCACCCAATCCAGTGGGGAGAGTGGTACAGCCTGGATCAGGCATAGGCAAACTCGGCTCTCCAGATGTTTTGGGACTACAACTCCCATCATCCCTAGCTAACAGGACCAGTGGTCAGGGATGATGGGAGCTGTAGTCCCAAAACATCTGGAGGGCCGAGTTTGCCTATGCCTGGTTTAGATCATCCTGTTCTCACAGCAATTGGTATTCCAGCAGCATTTGTGCCTCCAACGTGGAGTCAGAGCAGAGCCATCATGGCAAGTAGCTTCAACAGTCCTCCATGAATTTCTCCAATTCTCTTTTAAAGCCATCATCGTTTCTGGTGGAGGTGAGTTCCATAGTTTAACTATGCGCTGCATGAAGAAGTACTTTCTCCTGTCTTTGCTTCTCCCTTTTGTTTCATCTATGGCTCACTTTCCGTTAGGCATTCCAAAGCAATTTGCAATACAACAGAACAGTGACGTATCTAAAAATGGTTAAAGCAGTTGCATGTAAAGAAACAATTAAAAAAATGATTCTAAATATCGAAACTACTGATAAAAAAAAACAATACTGAAGGTAAATTTCATTCATTACTGAAATATTTTTTAAAAAACCCAAATGACTGCATGTCTGGTTACTAAATTGCAGTTAACCTGAAAGTTCCACTTAAATATCTTATTTCCCAATATGCCTTCACAATTCATCAAAGACGCCTGCAATAGATATTGCATCATGAAATAAAAAGAAAGACAACTGTCCTTCGAAATCTGCACTTTGCCGAATTTTGAGCTGCAGATCTCTAACAACAACAACAACAACAAAAGTGTACAAAAACATACTATGGGATAATATGCATAAAAATGCATGTATTGGGGAAAAAATACACAAAAAATACATCGTATTAGGAAATGTCTATATCAACTTACGCAAAATTGCATGCAAAATGTGTATATTAGGAGAAACACACACAAAATGCTAACAAATTCCATGCAGACTTTTTTTTTTTTTTAAAAAAAAATGCAAAGTGATGCCAAAATGCAGCAAATTGAATTTACGATTGGGAAAGAGAGAAATTGAGAGAAAGATTTGTCCAGCCCTATTCAAGAGTTCACTGTTGTTGTCGTTTTCAAAGTAACACAATGTCTGGTGAAATAAGGCTTCAGAGCCGACTTTGAACAGCTTCCTGGCAAAAGCATCCCAAACAGAAATTGCTTAATCATCATGACTGAATCTGCCTACAGAAACTTTTATGGGAAGACAGAAGAAGAGCAATACAGCAGTAGGTTGTCATTAATCAAACAACTGCAGGAATGAATGGCTTAATGAGTATTGGCTGCAGTGTTGCCAGGCAAGCGAATAAGTGATCAAAGCAGAAGGGGCCAAATCCGAGGTAGACACAGGTTAAGAAGGAGAAGTGTGTGGCAATCAATAGTAAAACACAGTGCCAAATGACTGCCGTAGTCCCATGCATCTGCCAAGATGTGGAGACAAAGCATTATGTAGAATGGAAAATGAATCAGTAAAGGGGAGGAAAGCCTTCTGTGCTCTCAAAAATGTACAGGTACAGCATTTTGCAAAAGCCATTGGAGTGGGATATGGCTAACCTGTGAATTCAAAAATAGGGCAGAACTAAAGTGGGTGGCACAAGGAGAAGGGGACGACAGAGGATGAGATGGTTGGACAGTGTTCTCGAAGCTACTAGCATGAGTTTGGCCAAACTGCAAGAGGCAGTGAAGGATAGGCATGCCTGGCGTGCTCTGGTCCATGGGGTCACGAAGAGTCGGACACGACTGAACGACTGAACAACAACAAAGTGGGTGGCGCTGTGGTCTAAACCACTGAGCCTAAGGCTTGCTGATCGGAAGCTCCGCGGTTCAAATCCCTGCGATGGGATGAGCTCCCATTGTTTGGTCCCAGCTCCTGCCCACCTAGCAGTTGGAAAGCATGTCAAAGTGAAAGTAGATAAATAGGTACCGCTCCAGCGGGAAGGTAAATGGCGTTTCCGTGCACTGCTCTGGTTCGCCAGAAGCGGTTTAGTCATGCTGGCCACATGACCTGGAAGCTGTCTGTGGACAAACACCGGCTCCCTCGGCCAGTAAAGCAAGATGAGTGCCACAACCCCAGAGTCATTTGCGACTGGGGTCCCTTTAACTTTATTCCAGTCCACAACCAGAACTGGCAGATTTGCTGCGAGGTATGTATGTGAATTCTCAAGACCTTGAGATTTTCTTCAGGTTTCCTCATCTAACAAAGGGAAGTGGGTAGCTGCAAGGGAAGAGGGCCTTTTGAGTGGTGGTGCCCTGCTAGAGCAAAATTTGATTAAAATCAGTACAGTTTTGAAAGGTTCAGTCTGCTATCTAATTGGTATCCAACAGACAAATACCAACTCCTTGATCTCAGGAACCTTCATGCAAAATTTGGCGATGACATCTTAAGAGGTATCCAAATGCACAGACAAACAACTTTCCAAAATATTGATGTAGATGAACCAGAATGATGTTCAAAGCAGAAATACGATATATTAATAATCAGATAGCAACCTATTAAAATAACATGATACTCCAAAATTAAGTGACCAGACCAAAATTATCCTTCTGGGGAGGCCAGTTGGAATTAAAAATGGCATCAATAGGTCCTGATACCCATTGCTATCCACAGCATAAATGTAAATATTAGTTTTATACAAAATCTCATAATATGCAGTGACCTGTCATTCAGATGGATGGGGAAAGAGGAAGATTTACTGTGTGATCTCAGAAACATTGAAATGAAGAACTTCATAGACTGCGATTCCTGCTAAAGATTAATTCAATTCACTAAAGACTAAGATACACTGGAGACAATTTTCAAGAGAAGATTAAGGAGAAGAAACAAATATGAGACAGCAATATGATTTATTCTTTCCAAACATTATTCTGAAATTGTAGTTAGTCATGGATCAGTTGCATCATATAAATGGAACAACTTGTTTGGAGAACCGTTTATTCTAACAAATGAGTTGAGCTAAAGGGAAGTCTTAGAAAGGTTTTCAGACTGGTTGATATTCGTTACGGTTTTAGCAGGGCTGAACAGTTGTGTCGAAGCCTTGCCAAAGTTTCTCAAAATTAGACTTTGGTTCAGATGTAATGGGAAATGCATGGAACTCGTTTCTTATTACTTTCCTAGCAGTGAGAGCAATCAAACAGAGAGGAAAGTGTTTGCTGGGGAACTCACATGAGGGAGAAAAGAAAAGATTTCCTTTTCGTTTGCTTTTGGGTTTTTGCCTCCCATGCAAAGAATCGCGTGGGGGGGGGGGGACAGAGAGCAGGAGGACATCCATATTTTTGTTTCAGCACCAGGAGAAATGACACCTGTTGGCTATTCCAGAGGATAAGTCACTGTTGTTGTAAGAAAATCTGCCCTTATTCCCTTATGGGGTACACAAGAGCCCTTGCAAAGTCCTCTGCAGGTTCTCCATTGGTAGGAGTAAAAAACAGAGGCCAACCAGAGAAAACTGAGAAGCAAAGCAGCTAGTAAGCTTGATCTTTATTGAAGCTGTTGCAACAACGGTGTTTTCAGGGAAAAGACCCAGAACAAAGCCAGCATGCTCTTATAAAGACATTTCAAAATCCCCCTGGAGTCTAGCCCACCCCCAGAAACATCAATCACGAAAGAGGTGTAACCCAAACTCATCACCCAGATGCATCACACCTACACCACACAAAAAGGCGCTATCTGATGTCTCTTCTCAGTAGCCTGGCCATTCCTTTGAGATGTTAATCTTCTTTAATTCCTGGAACAATTAAATCCCTCACCCCTCCTTCCTTGCAGAGACCCATTTGGTAAACATTTGGTCATTTTGAGAGTCAAAATGGTGTGAGACCTGTCTGCCTCAGACATGTGGCCTGTTTGCTTGGAAAATTAATAACAATTATAATATACATATATATATATATAAAAGAATTGTAAATTCTTATAACACTGTGTTATAAGAAAAAACTGCTCCATTTGGGGTATCCAAGAGCCCATACAGAGTCCTTAAGTGACAGGAGAAAATAACAGAGGCCAACCAGAGAATATTGAGAAGCAAGGCAGCTAGTAAGCCTGATCTTTATTAACTGTTGCAACAGGGTGCTTGCCGGAGGGAGGAGGGACCCAGAACAATGGTGTGCAACCCTTATATAGACTTTTGAAATTCCCCACCCTGTAGCCCAAAACCAACCCCCAAAACATCATACATACATCACAGAAGGAGGCGGTCTACAGCAGAAACCCTCTTTGCCAGGATATCTGTTAATGGTCACTGATTGCTTTACCTGGGCAGCCTGGCCATTCTTTTGTGATGGTAAATGCTTTAGTTCCTGAATCCAGGTCACAGGCTCGCCCTATTCATACACAAATACGCCCTTATGACAGGATTTGTAAGGAAAGAGACAATGGGAAGGCTTTCCCCCATTTTCCTCCCTATTGCAGAGGAATACTTGAGGTCATTGGGAGAGTCCAAATGGGTTTCAGGATTGTTCTCCTGTACTATTTCAGACGCATGGATTATATACTTATGTATGTGTTTGCCTTGTAAAAATTTTTTTAAAAATATTTTTTTATTAAGGGTTTTCTTGTTTTACAAAGGTATATGCAATGTCTCTGTCGTATTTTTCCATGTAACATTTTTACACATCAGTTTCATTTGTTGAGAAAGAAAAGGGGGAGGTGGGCGGGATGGAGAGGTGTGGGGTGGGGTGGCGATGTTTCTACTTTACTTAATATATGTAGGGTTTGGTGTCAGCGTCATTTGTGCAGGTTCTCTGTTGTTCGCTTGTGCTCCTTCGGTGGTGAGAGAGGTCGGGGTTGGCTTAGGGTGTGATTGTTCATTTGTGGTTGGCTGTGATGGTCTTTGGTTTCCTGTGTGAGTGGGGTGGATGAGTGTTTTTCACCAGGCTAGCCATATTGATTTGTATGCTGTCGGTAGATTTTTGTCATTGTCTTTTCGGGCCGCCTTGGAAATTTATGAACATTTATTTTATATATTTGAGACCTTAAATTCTTATAGCAACGGCGACTACTAAGTGCCTGCACACTCCGTGAAAGAGCAAGAGAACTGGATTGTGGTGTGTGGAATAAAAAAGCACATGTATGAAGGTGCCCTCTCTCAGTTAATAACTCCACAACTCCGAATGAGCTCCTGCAACAACACTAGTTGCAGCTGCTCTCCTTTGCTCAGTTGTGCATTATGTGCAATCTCTTTCCTGCTGTTGTTTCATCACAACTACCTGCACACTGCAGTGCACAGTCATTTAACAAAGGGAGACCAAGGATGTCCCCAATAGCCCTATAGCAAGTCCCCCAGTAGAAGTGAGCAGGGGGAACCTAGATATTCTTCTGCTGGGTTACCAAACCTTTTGTTTGAGTGGGACTTCTATGCCTTTGAAGACAGTTGTGATAGCAATGCATCCATTTTGTGAAAGAGACTCCTCAGGTCTCTTGGTTACATTATTATTTCTTTTACAGGTAGGTAGCCAAACTGCGGGAGGCAGTGGAGGATAGGGGTGCCTGGCGTGCTCTGGTCCATGGGGTCACGAAGAGTTGGACACGACTGAACGACTGAACAACAACAACAACAACAATGCAAACAGTAAAGCCGCTGAACTGCCCCATGTTGGACAAAAGATCCCTGCATTTGCAAGGGTTGGATTATATGACCCTTGAGGTCCCTTCCAACTTTACAGTTCTGTAATCTAAAGCAAACTAATCTCAGGTCCAGTTACAGGTAGGTAGCCATGTTGGTCTGCCATAGTCAAAACAAAATAAAAAATAAAAAAATTCCTTCCAGTAGGTGCTACTGGAAGGAATTTTTTTTTTTTAAAAAAAATTGTTTTAATCTCAGGTCCTAAAGCATATGACTTGATTCTTGGAATAGTCAAGCATCCCTGAACCCAGCATCCCTCAGTTTTCTACCCTCCAGATGTTTTGTCCTGCAACATCCATCAGCCCCAGCCAACCTGGCCAATGCTTGTTGTTGATGAGAGTTGTAGACTAACAACACCTTGGGGTGGGGTGGGGGTACTGGTTCCCAGGCCCTGCTTTAACAACACGTTAACAAATTAAACAGCTAAAAGGTTTTGGGATGGGTCTTTTACTCCTGTGAAAATACACTTGAGAGATCTCAGACCATAAAAGAAAACCTGATAATAATGATAGCTAACACGTGCCTGGCGTGCTCTGGTCCATGGGGTCACGAAGAGTCGGACACGACTGAATGACTGAACAACAACAACACTTATAAATACAGATAGCAGTTCTAGAGCAAAATCTGCTAATTTTTGGTGCTCAGTACAACCTGTGATCATTGAAATGGGACCACTTAAAAGGCAACAACAACAACAACAACAACAACAACAACAACAACAACAACAACAACACAAAGACCTTTTAGTGCATCACTGAAATAATACATGCGGTTAGTTTGAAACTAGGAACTGCCTATACCTTGTTGCAAATTCTGTATATTTAACTGCATATGACATTATAGACATATTGCGTCCATAATTACCCTTAAATAATTACATTAACAGTTTTAGATAATGCAGTTTCAGCTTACTGAGTCCTGCCATGTAAAAATACTGGTTATAAACCAATATAAAACAATGGAAAACAACTTGGACAAAAGGGGACTGGCTTTGAAATCATATGCAGTTGGAAAAGTTGACATTAGGATGAGGTGAAGTTGTGAGATTCAGAGAAATCTCATTTTATGGATATGTATTTAGCATTGTAATTAATTTTTCATTTATAAAATCAAATACAAATGATTTTTTTTTAAAAAAGCAGACTTGCTTAAGTGTGTAACGAACCAAAAAGTAAGTTTATAAAAAGAGATGAAGTCAAGATGTACCTTTCAGAATGCACAAACTAGGCACCCTATTCTTAACAAAATAGTTTTCACACCTCATGCTTTATGAACTACTTTTCATACCAAACTCTAGGGTGGCTGTTGAAAGAGACAGATAATTAAGAGTGAACGAATATTCCTCCCCAGTTCTAGGAAAATTACCAAAGCCCCCTGCAGTGTTACAATATGTTATCTCTCTAGGCTCCTTCTGTGCTGTTAGATGGCATTTGCATACTCTGGCTTCCTTTTGGCTAGAAGGAGGGTGGGGGGAAGAACTCCCTTGGTTTCATCATCCTTCCATCTTCTCATTTACAAAGCTAATATTAAACACACCCTGTTGAGTGCAATGTGGATTTTCACGCCCAATTTCTTTTCCAGGTTTTGTAGTATTGTTGCATGGCAACAATGGGGGGGGAGTCCCCCAATGACCACCCTCACATGTTCGGGGAGCCCTGCTCACACCTGCTGGACACAAACCCTGCTGAAAAAAGAGCAAAATAGTTAGGTTTGGAAGGTAGGTGTTTTCTCCTTCATATACACAGTTTTTCAAAGCAATTTTCCAGAATGCAATGCATTGTTTAATGTTATAAAGCCTTAAATGTCTCGGGACCACAATACCACAAGGACTGCCTTTCCCCATATGAACTGACCCGGGCCCTGTGATCTGTTGGAAAAACGTCCTGGGAAGCGAGGGCAGACTCTGGAGCATCTTTCTTGGCCCTCTCAGGCTGGCATTTCCCCCTCGGTCCAGAGCGCCGGTAATGGGTGACCCTCCTCTCATGAAAAGAGCACGCACATGTTCTTGCATTTCTCAGCAAGAAGAAAGACTCATCCGTAGTGCTAAAACTACTTTATTTACAGTCTTTATACAGAGCCTTCAGAATCATGTCTGTGTTCCTTGAACACCAGTACAGAACTGAGACATCCAGCAGAAGTGAAACTTAACTTCCAATAACAACACTCAGGAGGAAGAGATAAGACAGACTTCCTTTCTCATGCTCCTCTCAGACTCACATGATGTACACGAATCATAATAGCAGCACAGGTAGATAAAAACCCAACATGATCACCATCTGAGGCCCTTCTTCGTGTGCCTCCTCTTTGAGAAGTTTGGAGTGTGGCAACACGAGAACGGGTCTTTTCTGCAGTGGCTTCCAAGAATGTTCTCCCCAAGGAGGGTTGCCTGGCACCTTCATTGCATATATTTAGGTGCCGGGGGACGGGACAGGGGACAGGACACTTCTCCCAGGCCTTTGTCTAATTAAACTACCTATGGCCTTTTAAAATGTGTGTATGGAGCCAGTTTGGTGTAGTGGTTAAGAGCGGCAGACTCGTAATCTGGGGAACCGGGTTCGTGTCTGCACTCCTCCACATGCAGCTGCTGGGTGACCTTGGGCTAGTCACACTTCTCTGAAGTCTCTCAGCCCCACTCACCTCACAGAGTGTTTGTTGTGGGGGAGGAAGGGAAAGGAGAATGTTAGCCGCTTTGAGACTCCTTCGGGTAGTGAAAAGCGGGATATCAAATCCAAACTCTTCTATGGGTTATTGTTTTTATTTGTTACTATGGTACGTCTTTTTGTCTTTTTATATTGTATACTGGCCTCTGATGAAGGGCGGTATAGGAAAAAAACAAGCACGAGGTGGAAATGTATAAAGGTAAAAGGGTATTGGGAAATGATTTATAATGAATTGAAAAAAATGTTTAAAAAGAGTCCTTTTTGTTGGGGGTAGCCCAGTCTGAAATTCCCAGATGTCAGAACAGGTTATTTAGGTATGCAACAAATGCAGCCCGTGTTTGGTTAGCCCAAAAATGGAAAGTGAGTGAGGTCCCAACTAAAGAGGATTGGCAAATTGAGTTGATGGAATATGCACAACTTGCAGATCTAACATCTAGAATAAGAGAGCAAGAAGAAAATATGTTTTAAAAAGATTGGAAAACTTTTGTTGAGTATATGGGAAATAGCTGTATACAGCTAAAAACACTGGCAGCATTAAGATAAATTCAACAGAGTAAATAATTTTTGATGGATGTAAAAACAGAAAATTGATTTGAATGGTTATAGTAAAAAATGCAAGGATGTATGATATGTAAAATGAACAATGGAAAGAGAAGAAGGGAAGTCACTGGATATTTTAATGTTTGTAAAATGTTTATTTGAAATTGTAAAACAGAAAACTTAATAAAAATATTATTAAAAAGGGAACAAACAAGCAAACACACAAACAATGTTATTTCTACAGATATATGCATTTTAGGCTCACTTTACTGCAATAGATGCATTTTGTACACGTGACTTGTTGGGAAACCATATGACAAAATTCAAAGAAGGGTGAATTCTGGAAGATGGCTATGTTTTGGAAAGTGCAAATTTGATAGATTCTCCTTTAAATGCAAACTGGATCAATTTTTTCCTCCTTCCCTAATTGCACTGTATGTATTGTACACACACACACACACACACACACACACACATTCACAATTTTGTATTTATAGTGTCTGTATTCCTATAAATTACTGGTATTTGGATCCTTTTTTTTGCCACAGAACATATATGAGTCAGAGGGTTTAAAAAAGCTGCAATAATGGCCTCAATGAATATTAGGCAGCAGCATTAAGAGTCTCGTTCATATGCATTCTTACTCTCAAGTAAGTTCGTTGAATTCACTTGAGGCTTACTCCCGAGAGAGTGATCGTAGCCCATATAGCAGAAATGTACTGATCTTTTCCATTATGGGCCGCGGTGGAATAAAGAGGAAGAAGAAAAGAAGAAGGAATTCAGCTATCATTAAGGTTAGCAATTCCTAACTGCTCTGTAAAAGCAGCAGCATTTATGGCTGTTAAACCCACATCTTTCATTCCTCTTTCAAAACTGGCATGCGCCTTCTAGAATCATTTTATCTGCAAGCAGAGGCTTCGAATTTCTCAGAGTGGGGATTATGTAACAGCCTGGTAACAAAGGACTGTGCTACAGCTCTCCATTAAAGCATTTGCAGGCTTGTGCAACGGTAGCACAATTAGCTGCTTACTGCCCACTAAAGCAACGAGCAGAGTGCTCTTGCCGGCTGCTCATTGTTCACCTTCTCAGTATACATACCTTTTGAACTCAGTACCCTCACTAACATTTGTATTTCCCCTCTTGCACCTGTACACCAGCAGTGGCTAACCTGTTGTTAGGATGCTGTCAGCGACTGTCGGCTGGTTGCCTCTTGGATAATGGCGTTGTTCCGAGTGAATCTCTACCCCCCCCGTCTCTCCCACTTCCTCATTCATCACTTCTATGGGTGCCACTAAGGGCCATTTGTCTTTGAGCTCTTTGCTCTCCTACTTTCAAGGCTCACCGGGTTCTGGGGGGGGGGGTCTGGAATGCTTTCTGAGTCCGTCAGCTGTTGCCCCTCTGTTGCTTCTTCTTCCTTCCATTATTTCCCAACTTTCCCCCTCACCTGCCTCTGAGCTGTGACCTCCCGCAAACCCCTGTTGTAAATCTATATTGTCTTCCTCTTCCTCCTCCCTGGAAGGGTCAGGCTAGGGAGGCAGTCTCCGCCATTCCTCTTCTGCCCAGTCCCTGACACCTGTAGCCCTCCCTATGTTGTTGAACTATCATTCCCATTGTCCCCACTCAGCATAGCTTATGGCAGGCATGTCCTACAGTTCGATGGCGATCTACCGGTCGATTGTAGGGGTGTCCCAGGTCAATCGCGGTATGAAGTTCAACAACTTTGGCCAACCCTCCCCCAATGACAATGGGTAGATCACAGCCAGTCTTTTCATACTGTGAGTAGATCGCAGTCTCTTGGGAGTTGGACGTGCCTGGCTTATGGCAAGGGATGATGGGAGTTGCAGTTTGGCCAAATGTCTAGGCCCACCAAATCCTGTCCCAGTTCGGCACTCCAACCACTGAGGCGGGATATATATATATATATATATATATATATATATATATATATATATATATAACCTAGCTAGCTGGCTAACTAACTAACTAACTAACTAACTAACTAACTCTCCCATGAACACACAGACTTCTAGCAAGTCTCTTCAAAATGGAGGTGTCTTTTTGACTTAAAAAAAGGAAACCCTCAACTTTATTTTTAAGTTTCTAAACATACTGTTACAAAACTTGGGTTCCTCTCCCTCTCTCTGCCGAGCGGTGGCAAGAGCTCATAGGGTTCCAGGCACTCACCCAGGGTCTGTGTTCTTTTGGAGAATTGAGACATGGCAGAGACTGCTGTAGCTTTAAGAAATATGTTTTATTCACTTATTTACACCTTTTGGTCTGCATGGAGGGAGTCCAGCTCTTAGAGCATGGTCATTTCAAGAGGGGCTTGTCCCCCTCGGCAATGCAGCTCTGGAGTCCAAGGCATCTCTCCCAGCCAACCTTCAGCCAGCCTGCCCAAGATGGATCCCAGTCCCCACTCCTCCTCCTTTCCATAACACCTTGCTCAAAAATTCTCTTGGCCTCCTTTCCATAACACCTTGCTCAAAAATTCTCTTGGCCGGTCACCTCAAACACACACCCCATCACCTTGGCAACTTCTGTCTCCCTACGCCAAAGGATTCCTCTCAGGCGGCCCAGCAACCCCTTTTGTCATGTTAACAGATCTGCTCTTCGCTAGGCCATCCAGGCTGGTTTGCATAAGCAAAGGCTTTTTTCCACAGCAGGAACTCGGGGAAACTCAATTCCAACATCTCTTAGGTAGGTGCTATTGTCATTCTAAGAGAATGAGGGAGCCGTTCATGGTGAGTTCTGGAACCTCTTTTTCTAGAACAATAGTACTGCAGTCCAGGAATCCGCTGTCTAGCACAGCTCTGCAGCTTGGAGTTTCATCCATATCCCAATTAATCAAAATCCTACCATTTATTAATTTCTAGAATTCAGGGGTTCCCCCCCCCCAAAAAAAATCTATAACAATACATATAGATTGGAGGTGCCTTCTACAGGACACAGTAGTTGTTCTTCTCTATTAATCATAGTTGCAGTTTAGCCTTTCTGAGTGCACTCAGAAAGATAACACGGGGCTATACAATTTATCCTTACAACAACTTTGCGAGGTAGGTAAGGCTGAGAGATGATGACCTACCCAAGGCTTCGTAGCTGAGCACAGATTCCTACCCAGACCTCCTTGGTTCAGGACCAAAAAACCCCATCCATTAGACCAGCTTAGTTCCCCATGCCCAGTGCTGAGGACAAGCATAAAATGAACCTAGGAGACTTGTTTCCTATGCAAAGCCCACTCTCTTCCACACAGTGCTATGTCAGCAAAAAGCCTCCGCAGGATTGAAATACCAAAATGTGCCATCGAAAGCTATTTTTAAAGTGCAGGCACTCAGGTTTACAAGCGGACAAATTGATGGTTGCTGCAATTCTTCTTGAAACGGGACAGGCTGTCAGGCTGTACTGTATATACAAGATTATCTTGAACTGCAGCTCATGTTGTTCCTGCCACAACAGGGACAGAGGAACCAAAAGATAATCATTAATCCCAGCGAAGCAGTTTGGTATCACTGGCTGAGTTTCAGTTTCTGCATTGTTTCGGGAAGTGAGAGTTATGTGGGTTTGCCCCCCAATAGTGCTACTGGCTAATCCATACCTTTGCCACTTGGCAGGTATATTTCTCCATTGGCTTATTTCTCCATTTCATTTTTACCCATAGCCACGATGCAGGTAGACTAAAGCCCTCTTCAGGGTTTATGGGCTCTATGGAATGAGCCCAGTAGAGACACCCCAACACCATTCCCCAGGCACAAGAGGGCAGGTGTGGGGGACTCCCTGGTCCTGAATTGGGTAACTGTGCCCCTGAAGGACCAGGTGCGCAGCCTAGGAGTCATTTTGGACTCACAGCTGTCCATGGAGGCACAGGTCCATTCTGTGTCCAGGGCAGCTGTCTACCAGCTCCATCTGCTACGCAGGCTGAGACCCTACCTGCCTGCACACTGTCTTGCCAGAGTGGTCTAGTTGTCTCCTGCTTGGACTACTGCAACACACTCTATGTGGGGCTACCTTTGAAGAAGACCTGGAAACTACCAACTAATCCAGAATGCAGCAGCTAGGCTGGGGACTGGGAGTGGCCGCTGAGACCATATACCGGTCCTGGAAGACCTACATTGGCTCCCAGCATATTTCCAAGCACAATTCAAAGTGTCGGTGACAACCTTTAAAGCCCTAAATGGCCTCAGCCCAGTATACCTGATGGAGTGTCTCTACCTCCATCGTTCTGCCCAGACACCGAGGTCCAGCTGCGAGGGCCTTCTGGTGGTTCCCTCACTGTGAGAAGCCAAGTTACAGGGAACCAGGCAGAGGGCCTTCTTGGTAGTGGCACCCACCCTGTGGAACACCCTCCCATCAGATGTCAAGGATCATAGAATCATAGAATCATAGAGTTCGAAGAGACCACAAGGGCCATCCAGTCCAACCCCCTGCCAAGCAGGAAACACCATCAAAGCATTCCTGACAGATGGCTGTCAAGCCTCCGCTTAAAGACCTCCAAAGAAGTAGACTCCACCACACTCCTTGACAGCAAATTCCACTGTCGAACAGCTCTTACTGTCAGGAGGTTCTTCCTAATGTTTAGGTGGAATCTTCTTTCTTGTAGTTTGAATCCATTGCTCCGTGTCCGCTTCTCTGGAGCAGCAGAAAGCAACCTTTCTCCCTCCTCTATATGACATCCTTTTATATATTTGAACATGGCTATCATATCACCCCCTCGCCTTCTCTTCTCCAGGCTAAACAACTATATGACTTTTAGAAGACATCTGAAGGCAGCCCTGTTTAGGGAAGTTTTTAATCTTTGATATTTTATCATGTTTTTAATATTCTGTTGGGAGCTGCCCAGAGTGGTTGGGGAGACCCGGGCAGGTGGGCGGGGTATAAGTAATGAATTATTATTATTATTATTATTATTATTATTATTATTATTATTATTAGTACAGCAGGCTCCCTGCTTCAGAAGTTCACCCTCCTTCATCTCACCTTCACTGGTGGAGGAGGTCTGCTTGTCTCCTTGCCCTCCCTGCTGCACATTTCTTTTGACACAGAACAAGGGAACCTGAAGAGGGCTTACATAACAAGCTGATGTGAGCCAAGGAACAAGGAAAATACCCCCCCCCCCCAATTCTCCTTAAGGCACTAATCAGGATTTGTTTTCTGATTTAAATTGTTTCGTACTTATGTAGTCTAAGCTGCCTAGAGACGTTTATGTTCGATGACAGCAGGCAAATGCTGCAAATAGCAAACTAGCTAACCGGAGACAGAAGAAATTCCCTATTCGGTGTTGGGAAGGGTCTCAAATTCAGGAGCAAAGGTTCCGAACTGAGTCATCTCTGAGGCTGGAATCCTGCCCACAAAGCCACTTCCTTGTTCGGTGGAATTGTCTCCTGTCTCAGAGTTTTTGCACACTTTTCTGGAATGAATGAATGCTGTCCACTTGCCACGGCATTTATCAAAGCAAAGCACAAAGCTGGTTAAATCCGGAGTAGCTACTCCAAAGCCAGTGGCCTCATATCCAAATATGTGCCAAGGATGTTGTACTGGAAGCCAAGAGACGAATGACCAAATGGGAATATCTTTTAAAACCTGCATCACAGAATCTGGCTTATTCTTTCCCCTCAACTAATAAGTAGCCATAACACATTTCCATTCCAGATCTTGGTGCCTGTAAAGTCAGGAAAAGTGACAACACTGATCACAGTACGCTCTGTGGAAATTACAGTGATCAGAGAGAAAAAGGGGGGGGGATTGCAGGTTTCAATAGAGAATATACGCCGGCTAATTTGTTTACTCCATGGGATGCTAACTAAATAATTAACTAAATCCTGCCGGGTCTTTAAAAGCCTTTGTGTTTCTTCATAGTAATGAGCTGGCTCATTTAAAACAAACTGAAGAACTAGGAATTGCAGTGAAAAATTAGGGGGCGGAACTAACGATGTTCAGGTTTGGCGTTTCAAGGAACCAGCGCTGCTCCATTGGATTTCATAGGACTTTCTTCTGAGTAGATTTGTACAGGAGTACTCTTTAGGGATGCACTGCTATACACATTAACTGCGAGTAAGTCCCACTTAATCCAATAACACTTACTTTGAAATAGAGGTGCATAGGATTGCACTGGAAAAGTGATAACCAGCACCTTGAATTGTATCCGTCTTAACCACAGGACCAAGTCATATCTTTAAAGGGAATTTTGACCAGTTGCACCACAGAGATGTGCTGCTGCAACCCCAGCACAAATGGGGTGCTGTTGCAGGCGCCCCTCGTCAATGCAATTTCTTTAGTAAGCTGAGCAAACTGCCTCAGGAGCAGACCTACAAGAATTTCCATTCTCCCAAAGCATGATTCACAACCCCAGGCGACTGTTCCATTTTTGCAAGCTGAATTCTAGTCACGTAGCATCCTGTAACTGCTCAAATAACTTCAAAGGTAATAGATATTCAACACCCAACCGCTTGGACATTTTGTATTGGTAGAACGTTGTGAGCCATTGTTTTTAAAGCTGGTGCTGCTACACAGCATCAAGGTTTCAATTGCAACTACATCCGGAAACGTTGCCTTTTATGGAATAGCTCAGTCGGTAGAGCACAAGACTCTTAATCTCAGGGTTGTGGGTTTGAGCCCCACATTGGGCAAAAGATTCCTGCATTGCAAGGGGTTGGACTAGACCACACATAGGCAAACTCGGCCCTCCAGATGTTTTGGGACTACAACTCCCATCATCCCTAGCTAACAGGACCAGTGGTCAGGGATGATGGGAGTCGTAGTCCCAAAACACCTGGAGGGCTGAGTTTGCCTATGCCTGGACTAGACGATCCTTGTAAAGGTAAAGGTAAAGGGACCCCTGACCATCAGGTCCAGTCGTGTCCGACTCTGGGGTTGCGGCGCTCATCTCGCTCTATAGGCCAAGGGAGCTGGCATTTGTCCGCAGACAGCTTCCGGGTCATGTGGCCAGCATGACAAAGCCACTTCTGGTGAACCAGAGCAGCACACGGAAACACCATTTACCTTCCCGCTGGAGCGGTCCCTATTTATCTACTTGCATTCTGACATGCTTTCGAACTGCTAGGTGGGCAGGAGCTGGGACCAAGCAATGGGAGATCACCCCATGGCAGGGATTCGAACCGCCGACCTTCTGATCAGCAAGCCCTAGACTCTGCGGTTTAACCTTGTAGTCTCTTCCAATTATATACCTCTATGACTCTTTGTCACTACTAGTTCCTCCCACAAACTGTCAGTTTGGGAAAGGACCATTTTCTTTTTCTTTCCAGGTTTTCTACTTGTTGCAAAGTAAGCATGTAGTCCTCATGGTTAATTCTGAGGAAACTGGGGGTGGGGTGTAAAATCCCTTAGCCACGATAGACAGGACTAGTTGAGAGGAACAACTAGTCTCACTTGGGGCCCCATCAGACTGGTCTTTTTGCAGGTGAATTTATAGTAAACCATCCACTTAATTAATTCTCCTTCAATGTTTTCCCAGTGTTATCAGATTATTGCCACACTCAGAGAGGAGCTCTTGCACTATGATGCAATAAAAGTGGAAGCAACACCCCTTCAACAGTTGTGGTATAAAAAGTTATAGGATTTCAGTGATGGGTCGTGCGTGGACTGGAAACAAAGCACTAGGCCCACCCAAAAACATTTGCAGCTGTAAACAGCATCAAAATTGGGATCACGTGTAACCACCCTGATGCCATCATGATCACAAATAGTAACAAATGCACAATAAACAGCTCAGGACCGCAGTACCTTAAGGACCGCCTCTTTCATATGAACCCACCCGGACCCTGAGATCATCTTCTTAGGCCTTCCTTTGTGTGCCTCCTCCTTGAGAGGCCTGGAAGGTGGCAACACAAAAAAGGGCCTTCTCTGCAGTAACTCCCTGTCTGTGGAATGCTCTCCCCAGGGAAGTTCGCCTGGCGCCTTCATTATGCACCTTTAGGTGTCAGGCAAAAACGTTCCTTTTTAAGCAGGCCTTTGGTTGATCTGATTTATATCCTATGCCCTTTTAAAAAGTTTTTTTGGGGGGGGCTATTGGATTGCTAAGGACTTGGGTGGCGCTGTGGGTTAAACCACAGAGCCTAGGGCTTGCCGATCAGAAGGTTGGCGGTTCGAATCCCCGCAAAGGGGTGAGCTCCCGTTGCTCGTCCCAGCTCCTGCCCATCTAGCAGTTTGAAAGCACATCAAAGTGCAAGTAGATAAATAGGTACCGCTCCGGCGGGAAGGTAAATGGCGTTTCCGTGCACTGCTCTGGTTCACCAAAAGCGTCTTTGTCATGCTGGCCACATGACCCAGAAGCTGTACGCCGGCTCCCTCGGCCAGTAAAGAGTCGGACACGACTGGACATAATGGTCAGGGGTCCCTTTACCTTTATGTATTGGATTGCTGTTTTTATTTTATTATGCATTTTGTGGTTTTATACCTTGATTTTATTCTGTGACAGCCCTGAGACCCCCGGGTATAGGGCGGTATATAAATCCAATCAATCAATCAATCAATCAATCAGATGTCTGAGGTTATCCCAGGTATTGTGGGGGCTGAAGCCCCCAAAACCTCTAGGACAGGGGTGGCCAACTTCCAAGAGACTGTGATCTACTCACAGAGTTAAAAACTGGCAGTGATCTATCTCCTTTTGTGGGGTTCAGTCAAAGTTGTTGAGTTGTTTTTTTTTAGGAAGGAAAGCACTGTTTTGGGGGGTTCACGTAAAAGTTGTTGAGCTTCTTTAGGGAAGAGGAAAGCGATGTTGAGCTTTTTTAGGGACGAAAGCCCCGTTTTTGGTGGTTCAGGTCATTTTAGGGGTGCAGGGCAAAGATGTTGAGATTTTTTTAGGGGATCCAAAGTTTTTTAGCTTCTTTGGGGGAAGCCACTGATCTACTGGTGATCTACCACAGATGTCCAGTGATCTACCAGTAGATCACAATCTACCTGTTGGACATGCCTGCTCTAGGAGTTGGCTCCTATGCCTGCAAGAGGAGCCTTACCACATTGTTTTAGAGAGTGTGATCGGTTTTCAGCAGTGCCCTAAATGCTCTAGAACCTCACAGCAGCCCTTCACCTATAACACAAGAATGGAGAGAGTGTGGCCTGCCTCTGACTGATGGGAACTGAAGTCCTACAACAGGTTCCCTATCCCTGCTATAAAAGAATGTTTGCCTCCCCGCCCCCCGCCCCCAAATGCTCTACTGTTCCCGAAAGCCCAATCAAAACGTTAAGGCTGGACATGAAACGAGGAGAATTATTCTTAAGTCACTCCCTGCCTTGATCTTTAGAGCACATTTCAAGGAAATGCCCTAATTATTCTACCAGAAACATCAATGCTTATTAATGAAAAAACTGCTATTTATAAAATGCTCAAAAAAACCTGTAAAATGTATGAAAGAAATAATAATTTTTCTGTTGTCAGCCGGATTCAGGCGCCTGAAGGGGCCAGAACTCTATCCAATGAACATGCTTCGTAAATAGGCCTCTGCTGCAGTCTTAATTATCAAGTACAAGGCTGCAAAGTCCAAGAAAAGTTATCCAAGTAGCCTGGTGAGCGACAGTGAATTGGAGAATTACAGTACTTTGCATCTCTCAACAAGAGGTTGCAGCAAAACGTCTTCTGCTTGGTATAAGGGTAGGGGTTCTGCCCAGTTTGCTGAGCACTCAGATCACCAATCAATAGCAAATAAATAAAACAAAATCATATGGCTCTGTGCGTCACTCAACTGGCATGACTTTTAACCAGGTCTTTGTACTCTGTGTATTTTATTTTGATATTCCCTGGGACAAGCTGACTGGACCTTTTCTGCTGATTTAATGTTTAGTGCTTAAGCTAATCTCAGTTCATTAAGGGCCAAGATCTTCCTACAAACGTGTTCAGGAATTTGCCTCAAGCTCCTTCCGCTCATGGATCACTGAAGACCATGTAAAACCTCGATGCAGAGCAGGAGAGACTTTTCATCAAGTTATGCTCAAATTCCCCTTGCTGTATACATGGCGAGAGGGCAGGTTTTCCCTCACCAGGACGCACCAACCAAATGGGACTGTGTTCTTCTGGTGAATGTCTTGCACTGGTCCAGTACTTCTCTAAGGCTGCAATCCTAACTCCTGGGAGCAAGTGCCTCTGAATTTTATCAATTCAGTTTCTGATGTTCCAGCTGTGATGTTTATGTGGCCAAAGTGGCCCCTGTGCACAGGCAAGAGGAATTATGCAACAGACTTAGGGGACACCGCCCCACCCCAGGTTTGCAGAAATATTAAAATGTTGAGGGAGAATTCCTAAGGAAGTAGAGATCCCTCAAATACTGGAGTTATGCCCCAAAGTCCTCCTTGATGGCACCATTGAGAGGGGAAGACAGGATGGGACACACAACCCTGTGCCTCATTCCTGATTCTTCTGCCACAGTTTGGAGCATGAGTAGGCAAACTAAGGCCCTGGGGCCGGATCCGGCACAATCGCCCTGTAAATCTGGGCAACGGACGATCCGGGAATCAGCGTGTTTTTATATGATTAGAATGTGTCCTTTTGTTTAAAAGGCATCTCTGGGTTATTTGTGGGGCATAGGAATTTGTTCACCCCCCCAAAAAAAAATAGTCTGCCCCCCCACAAGGTCTGAGGGACAGTGCACCAGCCCCCTGCTGAAAATGTTTGCTGACCCCTGATTTGGAGGATTACCTGAAACAAACTATTCTGTCCCCTCTTTTTTTTTTTTTTTTTAAAAAGCATTGTTTCTAAATAATTCTAGAGTCTCTGTGGATGCCTTAAAATCCAGTGTTTTAATATTTATGATGCTCTTGCAATGCGTTGGTTTTCATGGCCTTAGGTTTAGAATTGTGTTCTGATTATATGCACATCTTTTATTTTGTCTATCCAATAAAGTTAAATCCAGTTTGGATTGCTCCAGTTGCTTGTGAGGTAAAAGAAGCCGGAAGACGGGGGAAGTATTCTCCTGCGCAATCCTGTTGCAGTAAATGGACCCACTCAAGCACAATGCAATGACTGGCAAATGGGCTGCAGTTCCCACGAGACTGGCTTTAACAACAAAAGTTATACAAAAGTAATTAACGAATTGGACAGGAGCTGCTTTTTCAAAAAGAAGAGGTGTGAAATATTGACTATTGGCATATCAATTATTTACATTTTGGCTACCATTTGACTGTTATTTCTTACACTTGATCAAAAGAGAGGTAATTAAAAAAAAGCAACAACTAGCATCATGGAGTCCTGATGTGCAATGTGGAATATACCCTCAATCAAAACCTTTTCTTTTAGGATTAGGGAGAATCCTTTAAAATGCAGCTTCCCTGTTGTGGTTGAACTGTTTTCTGATGCTGTGAACTGATTGGTAGTGCCGCAATCAAAGATGGTATATAAATGTCAGAGGAGGAATGGTGGTGACCGCCTCCCCATCCTGACCCTTCCAGGGAGGAGGAAGAGGAAGACATTATAGGTTTACAACAGGGGTTTGAGGGAGGACGCAGCTCAGAGGAAGATGAGGGGGGAAACTGGGAAATCATGGGAGAGGAGGAGGCAGGACCGGAATGGCAGCTGGCTGACACGGTGTACTTAGAAAGCATTCCAGACCCTCCATCTCCCAGAACCCGGAAAACCTTAAAAGTAGGAGAGCAAAGAGCGATGGAGGGCACGTTGCAGCACCCATAGAAGTGATGAATGAGGAAGTGGCAGAGATGGGGGTTGGAGATTCACTCAGGGCAACACCATTACCCAAGAGGCTGGGGTCTATAGCCTCTCTTTGCAGGGGCGGAGCAAGAGAGGGGTGTAGGGGGTGGTCTGCCCTGGGTACCGCCCTGGAGGGGGTGACACTCGGGGCCCCACCCTCGCAATTGGTGACTCCCAGCCAATCCCAAAATCTCGCTTGGCGCGTGGTGGTGGCTGGCTTGTGCTCTCTCTCTCTTGTCTGGCTTGCGCTTTCCTTTATTTTTTATTTTTGGTTTTTTCAGCGCTGGGGTGGGCCCTGGGCAGAGCCGTGCGTGGAGGCGAGGGGCAGGCCAGTGAGGAGGGGCGTCACACCAGACACAAGTGTGATGCCTCGCTGGCCAGCCCCTCGCCTGCACTCACGGCTCTGCCCAGGGCCCACCCCAGCACCAAATAAATAAATAAATAAAGGAAAGCACGAGCAGGCAGAGCGAGGTTTTTGCTGGGCGGCGAGGCTTGGCTTGCTGCCTCTTGGTGGGCGGGCACTCTCCCTTCCTGCTGCTGGGCCCTGGGCGGAGCCACGGAGGGGAGGGGTGGGCCAGCGAGGGGCGTCACACCAGCTACAAGCGTGACACTGCCTCACTGGCCCGCCCCTTGCTTCCATTGTGCATTCGTCCTGACGCACGCATTGTGACACCACGATGCACGCATCAGGATGCATGCACGCTGCGGAGCAACGCCCCGCCCCCCTGGGAGGTGCCTCTGCGTTGGCCGCCCCTGGTGGCCAAGCGGCTTCCTCCGCCCCTGTCTCTCTGTAAATACTGAAATAAAAAAGGACGGTAAGAAACTTTTCCTTGCCTTTATACTATGCTGGGCAACCAGCCGGGAGCTGATGACAGCATCTCAACAATAAATGAGTCAAACAAAATTGTTTTATATTATAATTAGAAATTTGCACTTGTCAAGCATGTGATCTGAAAGTGTACTTGAAACTATAAGGAACTGCTGCATTATGAGTTGCACCATTCATCCCTGTGGACCCATGCTGTCTACTCTATTCTGATTGGCAGCAGCTCTTTTTGGGCTCTGGGAGATTGACCATGTTTGACTTGGAAACATGACTGTGAATTATCTGCATGGCAAAGAGGCTGTACTGATCTGCCCTCTTTTGTTGCCGGCCCTGTCAAGTGTCATGTTTGCTATTTTCCTCGGCGCAATCACCACGAGAAAATGAAATCTGAACAGTGCAACAGATGTAATGGCATTTTGTATTAACAAGTCAGAAATTTTAGTCAAAATTAATTAGCATCCTGTTGAGTGTATCACATTAAGCAAAGTACCGCTTTTAAAAGAGCTTTTTTATGCAATGATAATGAACTGAGGAGAGTTATACTGCACAGTAGTGTCACTAGAGATTGTTCCCCTAAGGGCAAAGATGTGAGGCCAGAATCCGACTATTTCTGAAACTGCATTTTTAAAAGTTATAATCCACTAGGAGCCGGAGGAAAAGAAGGGGGGGGGGGAGAGAGAAGGTTGCTTTGTATACGCAAAAAAAATCCAGCTTCCAGGCTGAGGCAAGCAGCTAAAGTATACCACCCCCTTCTACCCACGTCTGTCCTCATTTTAGACTCAAATATGCATCTGCAACAGGAGGAGGGAGCAGTTCTTTGCTGTTTTGAATTATTTAAAATTTCAAGTGGAGGAAACTCAAAAGCGAAGCACTGAAAGTATGCATAAGTTTAAAACAATGCCCCCAACATGGAGATCTTGGGCTTGGGGGTTGGGGAGAAGTTTTGTCAGGTTGGAGCAAAGTTGAAGGCAGGTGAGATGTAGATGGTTGCAAAGGAGCAAGATGGGAGAGAGAGAGAAAATCAGTTTGGGTGGAAATGGCCATTGGTTAAGCAACAGGATGCAGGCTAGATAAGATGGAGCAGCAGGAGTTGGACTGCAGTCGCTGTTGTGTGAGGATGGGAAAAATCTGTCAGCCCAGTGAGCAATTCAGCCTTATCTTTATCATAGAGGCCTGCATAGCACCTAAGAGAACTTAATCTTTTGCCTCTGTTATCTCTTCCCACACTATGCCTCAAACCTCAAGCCATCAACATGTGGGCTGGAGTAGGATTGCACTCAAAACTGCCGTTCGCCATCCATATTTTATTTAGGTGAACTCCTCACTCCACACCTTTCCAAATGAATGGGCTCCGTTTAATCTCTTGCAGGAATTTGGTTGGTAATGCAATTTCAAAGGTAGAATCATAGAATCATAGAGTTGGAAGAGACCACAAGGGCCATCCAGTCCAACCCCCTGCCAAGCAGGAAACACCATCAAAGCATTCCTGACAGATGGCTGTCAAGCCTCCGCTTAAAGACCTCCAAAGAAGGAGACTCCACCACACTCCTTGGCAGCAAATTCCACTGTCGAACAGCTCTTACTGTCAGGAAGTTCTTCCTAATGTTTAGGTGGAATATTCTTTCTTGTAGTTTGAATAAAGTAAGTTTGGTAAACCACCAGTAAGTTTGGTAAAACACCAGTAAGAATAAAGTAAGTTTGGTAAACCACCAGTTGTGGAACAAAAATATGCTACAACTCACAGTTCTTTGGAACAATGGGTCCCTCTCGCACTACAGGTGATAACGAAAATGGGGATGCTAGCCAAATAAGCTGGCACATTCATCGGCTTATTTGATGCTATACCTTTGAGATGGGTGCAGAACTGTGTCACAGACTTTTGGGTTGTTCCCTGGGTGCATCCAATGCTAGGAAGCAGTGGTGTGTGTTAGCGTTTCACACCTCCGATGCTGCAGATGAGATTGGTGTAAATCACATGCCTGTCTGGGAAGAGTGTGGAAATGGAAGGCAGCCTTATCTCTTCCGCTGTATGTACTATTGTACTGTACTTTTGCTTTTACTTGTTGTAGTGGAAATGTGGAAGATCACTGTCATACCGAGGAGTCAGGTGACATGTCTCTTTCCCTTTAACATCCCCGGTTTGGGGTTTGCTGAATCTGTGTTTCACACACCTGTCAGGAGTCTCTTGAGTTCCCTGTGTTGTAAGTACTGACTGGATGCCAGGTTGCAGTGAGTGGGCGACATTCAGCTGCTCTGTGTTAATTGCATCTCAGGGTCCTGGATTGACCATGAGTAATGCCAGGTGCACTCAGTTATCAACAAGTTGGCTATAAAAGCCTCAGGTGGGAGGAGCTCAGTGAGCTTCTTCACAGATCAAGGCACCTGATGCTGTGAGATCGGTGGCTGGGGTCTTTCTGCTGCTCCACTTGGGGCTCCGGGCAGCTGGTGTAGAGATTGTCGAGCTCCTGTCTTGGTATGTTTTACTTTGCATTTTGCGTGCCTGCTGTTTGCTTGTTTACCTTATGCAAATAAAACTGCTTTTCTTCCATCCACTGGCGTGCTTATTGACTCCAGATCCAGAAAGAACCCTGCCCTTGGCAGAACACTTGTTCCTGCTCTTCTCTCGGAGCTGGAGAGAGGGGACGCCATGAATGAATGTACTTTATTCGGTCACAGACCAGCATAAAACAAGATATTTGCATTTATAAAAACAATGTAAAAACAATGTAAAAAATATATGTTTAAATGGGTACTCATTACATGATGAGGGCATATTCAACATATCCAGCCCGACTTAAAGCATGTCCTTAAAATCATTGATTAAACATAGATATAACTAATAAAATTTAGACTCGGGTATCGGTTCTATGAGATAGGCTACTAAAATATAGATCCAACAATAGGCCACTATTTAAAGTTGATTTACATCACAGACCATCTTTCGACGTATATCTATCAAGGCTGCACAGAATCTGGTGACAGCGTAAGTGATTTCTGGGCTTTCATCCTGTAATAGCAATGAGATATTATGTTGTTCTGAAAGCCCAGGAAACCTATCTAAAATGGGTTGGATAAACCTTGCTCGGACGTCCGTATAATACTTGCAGTAGAAGAAGACATGTTCTAATGTTTCCTGCTGCCCCGCACCACAAGGGCATTTCCTTTCTTCATGGGGTATCTTCCTTTCTTCATGGGGACGCCATGAATCCTTTGTCTGTACATAGTGTGTAAATAAAAATGTAGATTAGCTCTACGATGTCTCACGCTTCTTGCTGTGTTATGCTAGAAGATTAGTGTGCATATATCATTTGATATGTCACTGAAGCGCACTGGAGAAAAAGAGAAATGCCTTTTCCAGAGCTGTGCATACCAGAGGACGCTCAGAGTTTGGGGGCTGCAGGGGCAACCCAGGGCGTTTTCCAACAGTGGGATCATGTGGGCTTGCCTCCATTCGGATGAACCTGATAGCAAAATCCCCCAGGTACCATGCATTTGGCAGCAGTCTGAAGGGAGCCCACCAATAAACAGATGTGTAAATACTGAAGGGAGTGGGCAACAGAAGATGAGAGCACAACCCTGTTCCCCCCGGGTGTCAGGCAGCAGAGGAACCAACCCCTACAGCAGGTTGCCAGGAATGTACCAGACAAGGGAAAGTCCTTACCATCTGCTTTTATTCAATATTCACAGAGAGAGAGAGGCTTGGGAATGTGGCCTCTCAGAATAATGTCGTTGCTTTGAGTGAATCTCCAACCCCTCCCACTTCCTTATGAGTCATCATTACAGGTGCTGAGATGTTCCCTCTGCCTTTGAGATCTTTGCTCTCCTGCTTTCAAGGCCCGCCATGTTGTGGGAGAAGGAGGGTCTGGAAGGCTCTCTAAAGACACTGTGTCCATCAGCTGCCCCCCTCTGGTGCTTCTTCTTCCTCCTCTCACATTCATACCCAGCTTTCCCCCTCATCTGCCTCTGAGCTGTGATCTCCCTCAAATCCCTGTTGTAATTCTGAACTGTCTCCTTCTTCTCTGGAAGGGTCAGGTTGGGGAGGCAGTCTCCACCGTTCCTTCTCTGCCCAGTCCCTGACACCTGGTGAACATGTGAGGTTGTGTGTGAACAGCCCTTGTACCTCTTCCATTTCTTAGCCATTTCGCCTGATGGTTTACTTTCCCTTCCTCTATATCGCTCTTTGTCTCCTCTGTCCCCTTCTCCATATAATCTGCCAGCTCAGGATATCTCTCCTTTGTGCGTCTGCCAAAGCTGACCAGAAAGATTATGCCACAAGAAATCAATTAGTCTTTAAGGTGTCACACTGCTGCTTTTGCTGCAATACACACAGGTACTGCTCAGGGCATAATGTTCTTATTTTTGTTTGCTAATGCTTAAAGCCCGTTTTTGTTTTTTGTTTTGCAGCTCTCCAAACAGGCAAATGATCCTATTTTAGATTGGCAAGTCACAGAATAGAAACCCCCCTAATAAATGCCAGTTCCCTGATGCCACTACAGAGAAAACATGCATGCTCCCAAAAAAGACTTTCCCCTTGTAAATGTCAGCGCTGCAATTCCTATATGACACACACTCCCCAAAGAAAACAAATGACATTTGTGTTTATCGGTGGCTCCATCTGGCCCATCGCTCCACATATGCTTGGGTGCTGTAGAATAAACAAGACAAGTGATGCATGCCGAAATGTCTTGCTGCAATGAGGAAGATGAGGAGTTTGAAGCATATGGCAGAAAACCCCCAGCTCAGTTCTTGCTGTGGGCAGTGGCTGAAATGTGAACAAACAAGGAATATACCAGGGATGTAGCAGACAATCTGAAAGTCTGCTTAGCCTAAAGTCAAGTCACAGAGTGAGAAGAGGCGGAGCAACTCCTGCATGCAAATGAGGAGCCACAGAGCATTATGGGGGAGCACAAAATGGGCAACTCGGGGCACACAGAAAGATCGGGGCTCCCTCAGGTTGGGCTAGTGGATGATGCCCGACTGCAGGTAAGTGAAGGGAAGCAGGGATTAGGGCCCTTAGGCAGCGCTGTCTGTGCTCGCTGTGACTTGAAGGGGTGGCAGCACCTTGGTGTGATGTGCCAGTAAGCCCAATAGGAAAGATGGGAGTGGTGTCATGCCAGCCACCAGCTGGCGGGAGGGGGTGCTTCTCCCCTCCAGCCTCCCCAGCAAAAAGCCTCGCTCAGCGTGGTGGGGTGGGGGGCTCCAAGTGTCAGCCCCCCATGGGGTGCCCCGCCCCCAACGCCCTGCCCTTGCTCCGCCCCTGGGCCAGGCCACAAATTCATTTCCAAGCTGTAATGATTGCACAGCAGAGTTTAATTTTTAAATGTATTTTATTAAAGTCTTAACTGATGTGCTTAGTAATGTACGGAAGTGAGAGCTGGACTGTCAAGAAGGCTGATCGCTGAAGAATTGATGCTTTTGAAATATGGTGCTGGAGGAGACTCTTGAGAGTCCCATGGACTGCCAGAAGATCAAACCTATCCATTCTCAAGGAAATCGGCCCTGAGTGCTCACTAGAAGGACAGATCCTGAAGTTGAGGCTCCAGTACTTTGGCCACCTCATGAGAAGAGAAGACTCCCTGGAAAAGACCCTGATGTTGGGAAAGATGGAGGGCACAAGGAGAAGGGGACGACAGAGGATGAGATGGTTGGACAGTGTTCTCGAAGCTACTAACATGAATTTGGCCAAACTGCGGGAGGCAGTGAAGGATAGGGGTGCCTGGCGTGCTCTGGTCCATGGGGTCTCGAAGAGTCGGACATGACTGAACAACTGAACAACAACAACTGATGTGCTGGCCCCCAGACACACTTTGGATTGTATCCAGAATTAATGCACAACTTAGGTCCATTAAAATAGATCGTTAGATGCAACCCAGTTCCTGCACAGAGTCCACACACCATTTCCTGGGCCCTACGTAACCAATGTGCAAAAGCTATAAGATAGAAAGTGCATGGTAGGTGTATGGTTGCGAAAGAGACTTAGGGGAGCGGAGGACTGAGGATATGGTAGTGATGGATTCTAGAAGTGAACACAGAGCAGTGAACACAGAGAGGACCCCAAGGAGGCAGCAATGAATGCCTTACTTCAGAAGGAGGAGGAAAGAAATTGCAAGAGGCCCTGACCCAAGTATCTGTCCAAGAATAACTAAATGCCTGGGGGACTGATTCACACAAACATGAACACCACCCAGTGAAGCATTAGCTAATGCCTCCTCAGGGGTAAGTTGCAGCAGAATGTGTCAACTGCCTCCATTTAACAGTACTCTGTGCTCTAACAGTCTTGTCTTTGCTCCAACTAAGTTAGGTGCCATCAGTGTGAAAAGTTAGGCTGCAAGCCTGACCCCACTTACCTGTAAGTAAGCCCAATGAATATTTCTGAGAAGACCTGGTTAGGATTGCACCATTAGTCATGCTTTATGTTATCTCCTAGTGAAATAATTAAGAACCAAGTGGAATTGGCGTAGTCTGGATTTAATGTCCTGTCCAGCATCTGATGAAGGATGACTTTTTCACACATGCTTGGTCCTCACTTGATGTTTCATTCAGTGGATGATGATGAACGTGTACGTGTGAACTCACCCTGACTAAATCTGTTGCACATTGTTAAGAGTCATTGTTAAAGCTCAACCATTAGGATCTACCATTAGACAAGAGCACCTTTACACATGCTATTAGGACTCTTTATTTTATTTCATGAAAGCCCTCCCTTGAACAGCATACTCAAATGGTCTTGGCCCAGTGTACCTGAAGGAGTGTCTCCACCACCATCATCCAGCCCAGACACTGAGGTCCAGCTCTGAGGACCTTCTGGCAATTCCCTCATTGCAAGAAGTGAAGTTGTTTTCTGCTGCTCCAGAGAAGCGGACATGGAGCAATGGATTCAAACTACAAAAAAGAAGATTCCACCTAAACATTAGGAAGAACTTCCTGACAGTGAGAGCTGTTCGACAGTGGAATTTGTTACCAAGGAGTGTGGTGGAGCTCCTTCTTTGGAGGTCTTTAAGCAGAGGCTTGACAGCCATCTGTCAGGAATGCTTTGATGGTGTTTCCTGCTTGGCAGGGGGTTGGACTGGATGGCCCTTGTGGTCTCTTCCAACTCTATGATTCTATGATTCTATAAGTTACAGCAAACCAGGTAGAGGGCCTTCTCGGCAGTGGCACCCTCCCTGTGGAACGCCCTCTCATCAGATGTCGAGGAGATAAAGAATGACACAACTTTTAGAAGACACCTGAAGGCAGCCCTGTATTGGGAAGTTGTTAATGTTTGGTGTGTGTGTGTGCGTGCATGTATTGCTGGAAACCGCCCAGAGTGGCTGGGGAAACCCAGCCAGATGGGTGGGGTATAAATAAAAAAATTATTATTATTAAATTGTTATTATTACTCCAAGTGACTGAAGTGTTACTTGCCTGTAAGAGAAATAAAAACAACAAGCAGTGTCATTATAGGAAAGACAACCATCATCATTATCATGAACACTTATTCCTTGCGTCTTTTATTTCCACACGGATGGTTCAGTAAATATTTTCCTCTTAAATGTTAGGTTCCCTTCATAGGATTTAAAGGGCTCAGCAGAGCAGAAGCATTTCTTAGTATTATATTGCTTACTGAAAAACAAAAGTAGATTTGACATCAAATGCAGGGGCTTAAAATTTGCTTACAGGGATGTCCTCCGCATCTCTACATGCTCTAGAAACTCTATTTCTGTAGGAAATGTCTTCACTAATCTTTAGCAAGCCTTCAACTTTGCACTGGTTGAGAGTACTTCTGTACTTTATTCCATTTTTTTAAAAAAAGATCGTTTTGCCATTCCATTAGCTGGCAGTGTGTGAGAGTGTTTTGTTCATATTTTTTTCCTGCACTGCAGGTATCTATGGTGACAATTTCATATTTAATACAAAAATATGTGTTGCTTCAGTTGTGTTCCAGCTTTGCCTAGAAAGTTTTTTTGTTTTGTTCCCTTTTTATCTCACAAAGAGATTCCAGAATCCAGTTAATTTTGCAGGAAGGAAGAAAGATTGGCATATAGGTCAGGGATGAGGAATCGGTGATCTTCCAGATGTTCTTGATGTCCCCAGGACTTGATCCCTCATCAATCCCAGCCAACATGGCAAATGGCCAGGAGGTGTGCAAATTGTAACAGCTATTTTGGTGGAGGAGGGTCAAGATATTAACCAATATGCATGAAATTTCATATATAGCTATATAATCCCTAGTATAGTAAGGTAAGACCTTTGGAGCAGGCATTTTTTTAAAAAGTTTTTTAATGAACCGCCCTAGTAGGGAAGTAATTGTTTCTTGATGATTTGTCACCCCCTCCATTATGGAAAATGGGGCGGACCGCCCCCTACACCCCCCTTGCTATACCCTTGATACCTAGTTTTGATGACACATAAATTTACTGAAGTTGTTGGAGGCACTAAAGCCTTGATGCTAATTTTCATAAATCCAAGGATGTATATCTCTCTCTCCACACACACACACACACACACACACACACACACACATACACATTCATTAATTTAAAAAAAAAAATTGGCTCAGTTCCCTGACACTGAAAAGAGGAAGATGGAATCAATCAATCATCAGGAAGGAGAAGGAAATTCTTTCTGGCAACTCACAATCATCCATTGCTATGGGACAAATATCTCTAGTTATATATAGCTGGGAGGCAATTGCAGGTCACTTTTTTAGAATTCCAAGTCTTGTTCATGGCTCTCTTGCTCTGTTTGAGCTGATCGCCCACGTGACAAAGGATTCTAAAATTAGAATATTCTCTATTGCTTTTGCATGACTGACATTTAAAGAATTGTGGGCCTACAATGAATGCTTTGAAGCTTTCAACCAATTTGGTAATTTTAAAACCAATCCCAAACATGCATTCTCCCTCTCTTGTCTTTCTCTAGCACACACCTGGAAGAGAGTCATTAGATGTACCTGTAATTTTATTTTTTTAGCTATAAACGACATAATGCCCAAACCACAAATGTACTTTCCTGTTTGGGTTTCAGAAAGTTTCAATACGAGGTAGGATCAGAGCATCGTGTCATTGCTTTGTGTATGTATGTGAAATATATCACGAAGAGGAGGCCACCCGGAAGATGTAAAACAACAACCTCTTTAATAGAAAACAATTTGTGGATGGAACAAACCATTCAGCAGGTTGCTGCTTAAGTGCAAACTGAAACTGCTCACATTCTGACAACTAACTCAGCAGTTCCTGGTATGGCAAGCCAGGGCAGTCAATAAACTATACATCTCTGCTGCAACTTTCATAGTCCTGATGGTGTTGATGGTGTGAAGAAGGGGAAAGCCTAATAGAAGCTTCTCACACCCTCTTCATTGCTCAACTGCAACAGAATAACCACTGCAACAGAATAACCATAGCTCAACTGCAACAGAATAACCACTACTCTCCCGTAGTTGCTGCCACCACCTTCCCAACTGCTCCTGTAGCTCACAGGGAGGGAGCCTGGGATGCACTAAAGCAATTACTTTTCAAGCTTCTCTTATGAGTTACTGAATTAAAATTAGTCTATTCACTACACTTATTGTTCAAATTTACTCACATAAATCAGCGATGTTGGTCAGCTTCCAGTCTGGAACACTGGTAGTGAGTGTCGGGATGCCAGGTTCCCAGCTTGATAACACAGTAAGCATAACTAAGTAAAAAGGAGGATTTATTGCAAAAGCAAACAGATTGCTCTTGACTGCTCTAACAAAGCCTCTGGCATCATCACTCAATATGACCCTTCTTCAGGTGTGGCCAGAAGCAATTGAACTTACAAACCTTACGTCTCTTGTTTTGCTTCCTGTCTTGCAACCCTCCCATTCGCCGACTCCTCAGACTTCCTTTTCTGAGAGGCTATCTTTGAGTTCTTTCGTGCCTGATTATGCTTCTGGTGAGCTCTGACTGTGTTCTAGCCTGCTCTCAACTACTGCCTTATCAGCTTCCCCGTCAAGGGTCAGGAAGAGCCAAATTCTGCAGCTGCCAGCTCCCCCCTGCCTGACTATCATCAAAGCCTCTCTGTTCCTGCCTGCCTTCTCTTGGAGCTGGCTCATTCCTGACAGTAAGGGAACAGGGCTGCAAGGGCAGCTCAGCTATCTCATGAGAGTGGAGAGCCTTGGCCAGGCTTTCTCAACCTCGGCCCTCCAGATGTTTTTGGACTACAACTCCCATGATCCCTAGCTAGCAGGACCAGTGGTCAGGGATGATGGGAATTGTAGTCTCAAAACATCTGGAAGGCTAAGGTTGAGGAAGCCTGGCGGTGGCTCTTTCCAGTCAGGTACTGCACGTTCCTCATGTAGACATTTTAAGTAGCTGTTTTTCATGGGAAGAACCTTCCAGGGGATATGTGACAAGGGGACTTAGAGAAATGATGGAGCAGATAAGGGCCCTTCTTTATAGATGACTGAAATGCATTGGAGCTGATAGCACTTCATTTGGTTCTGGACCATGCTGGTCCTTATCAGGGTCCAGACACAAAAGATCTTGTCTGACTTCTGGAACAGCCACTGGCTCATTGTTTCTTTCCACTTGAGCATCCCCATTGCACTCAGAGAGAAGTAGTGGAAGTGGAGTTTGCCCTCTCATCTGGTCCACATGTTGATGCGTCATGTGACCATTTGGTCCAGTCATTCTCAATAATCCATGTCAATGCATCCTTTGGTCATCCTCACCATCCTCTCCACCTAACCATTCATTGCTGGATGACATGTTTAATTAGTCCATTATCCAGGAACACGATCAATTCCACAGATGTGAATTGGGCCCCATTATCTGAGACAATGGTGTTTGGTAGCCCAGTGGCAATTTTCCTAGTGGTAAGGAAAAGTTTTTCTCTGCTTCCCTCAGATTTCTCATTGGGTGTAGGTGTATACTAAAATATTCCACGACATCTGGTGGAACTTCCCAAAGACCACATACAGTGATGACAGTGGTCAATCATCATTTGGAAAACTGTCGTCTATATATTTTTAATTCAATACAGAATATTTTGGCAGCAGAACAAGTTTAACACCCATTGGACTTTGCATTTAAATTTGTGAAGTTTGGGGTTTTTGTCCAACCCCCAAACTTGTCGCATCAGTAAAAAAAAAGAATTGCCTAGGATAAAGCACAGTTATGATTACTCCAACATAAAATCACACATTGCCTACAGTTACAGAGATGTTATTATTTCACTGTGGGGCTTACTTATAAGGATCACTGCTGACAAAGGTAATGAATAACAGCCTTGTAATAAATATTTTCACTGCTTATGATACTTGGCACTTTTGTCCTGACATTCTTACTTACGTTGGCCAGATTAGATATGCTACCTTCCGCTGTTCTTGAAGGCCAATTCTCAAAAACACCATTCCAGAATCGACTCTGCCCCTGTGGAGTTGGTAATGTGGAGACTGTATCACATGTACTCCTGTCTTGCCCCTTATATAAAGACTTGAGGGAAGAGATCGTCATGCCACTTATACTCGCCATTCCGGGCCGTTCGCCCGAGGACATACTGTTTTTCCTCCTGGCAGACCAGAATACCCAGACAACGGAGAAGGTAGCCAGATTTGTTGAGAGGGCCATGAAATTGAGGGCTGCCAGCTGAATATTTTTATTTTTATTTTTATTGCAGTTTTATTATACAGAAAAAGAAAAAAAATCAAATTAACAATCAACAGAAGCATCGCAAAATAACAAATGCATATCAAAAATAAATAGATATCTTATCCAATGATTTATCAAACCAGCTCTTACCAATACAACATTTTAATAAAATTAAATACAATACTTATTGGTTGTTTGTGTCGTATTTTCGTCCTTCTGTATCCACTACTTTTTACCTCATCCTTTTTTAATGGGGAAAAAAGAAAAGAAAAAAAAGAAAAAAGAAAAAGAAATGAAAAAAGGGGTGTGAAAAAAAAGAAAAAGAAAAGAAAGAAAAGAAGCAAAACAAAAGAAAAAAATAATCATAAAAAATATAACAAAAAAATTAATTCTCAAGAGAAAAAAAATATTATCCATAAAAAAGGAAGAAAAATAAAATAAAAATTAAATTAAATTAAAAATTATAACCTTTTTCTCCAACTTCCTGGCCAATCCCTTTGCTTCAACTAGGTTTCAGTTTGAATGCTTACAACTCAACACTTTCTCTTATGATTACCATCCAATGCATTCTGTAAAATTTGTTTACTCCACCGTCTTTTCCTTATCTTACTTCCCTTCCCTTATTCCTCAAATGCTGGCATACTAACAAAACTTTTGTTATATTTTAGCACATAATTTTTGTAACTTTCCCATTTTCCAATAAATCTTTGCTTGGTGTTTCCTCTAATACTATTTGTAAGTAGAGCCATCTCAGCTACTTCTTGCAATTTAATCTGCCAGTCAACGACATTTGGTATCTCTTGCTGTTTCCATCCTTTTGCAATTACTAATCGGGCCGCTGCAGCTGCATATAGGAAGACTTCCTTCAACTTATTTGGTATCTCTTTGTCCATTATGCTTAACAGAAACATCTCCGGTTTTTTTTGGAAAAGAGATTGTCAACATCTTTTTCAATTCATCATATATCTCCCCCCAAAATATTTTAATTTTTCGGCACCTCCACCACATATGTATAAAATCTCCATTTTCCATTCCACACCTCCAACACACATTTGCAACACTTTTATACATTTTGGAGAGTCTAGCCGGTGTGAGGTACCACCTATGGGCCATTTTCAACATGTTCTCTCTTATGTTCTGGTTTGCAGTAAATTTAAAATTAACCTGCCACTGCCAGCTGAATAACAGTGCCCCCTCATAATTAAGATCTCATTTATTCTTGTTTTAATTGTGCCGAATCCCGATTCAGCTCATTTTATTGGTTATATATGGTTTTTATCAGTATCTGTAATATGTGTCTTTTTGATGCAACGGCCTGTGGGCTATGCAAATAAATAAAGTTTGTTGTTGTTGTTGTTCTTACTTCGATTGTAATTTTTCAGATGCATTTCCCCCCCCAAACTGAAGTTTTCAGTTTGGCTGGCATTCCTCAGAACAGGCTGTCTTGTTCAATCTTGATGTTTCTTCCTGAAGTATTGGGGCTCCTCTAGGTGGCCTATTTATTCAGCATTCATACTGATTTGCTTGCGAAAAGCTTACATCGTGCTTAGATTATGTACTGTCTGTACTGAGCATTAATTCTTATTTGTTGACAGGGTGGTTATACAAATTGTGACCGGAAAGTCTGGTGAATGGTCACAGAAATTGGATAGTGAGAAATATTCAAACATACATACCTTACAGGCCTTCAGAGTAGGCCCCCTCTGATACAATGCACTGTTGACAACGTTCGTAGAACTGTTGGAAACTTCTAGAGACAGTTCCCTTGTTACAGCAGTTTGGACGTAGATTTCAGTGCAGATTTAGTGCAGATTTCAGTTTGGGAAAAAGAAAGAAATCTGGTGAAGCCAGATCGGGAGAATATGGAGGGTGGGACAACTCAGTAACCTCAGTAACGATTTCACGTGGAATATGCAATTCTTCCGCCATCATTCAGACGGACAAACGCCAACCCCGCATCAAGAACTCACGAACTCTGTCGACATTTGCCACCGTTCTGCTCGTTGATGGTCTACCAGACCAAGGGTAATCTTTGATTGTTTGCCACCCTTCATGGAAACGCTTAAAGCACTCTTTCGAGTTACAGCTTCATCTCCGTACACAATTGTGAGCATTTCGTGGGTTTCCAATGCCGATTGTATGTTTGAATATTTCTCGCTGTCCAATTTCTGTGATCATTCACAGAACTTTCCGGTCATACCTTGTATTACTATGAGGCATTGCTCCTGATTTGCTCATGGAGGTATTTACACATCTTCCCAGTAGTCATTTGCTCATCCCACACTTTTCTGTGCCTTTCCCCCATCATTTCCAAGATGTAATTTTTTTTTGACTCACTCCTGAAAAATACAGACCTGCCACCCACTGTCTCTGTTCCTGTGTCTACCAGTTGCATAGTAGGCTCCACTTACACATGGGCTGAAGGGACTGAAGGATATTTGCTGTTGCAGAAGCCTCCTGCTCTGTCTCAGCAGCAGCCCACTGTCTATCAAGAAAAAAACCAACCTGGCTAATGCTGATGGAGTTTCCGCTTTCTCCTCCACAGTTCAGCAGCCAATTAGGAACTGAGGTACCAGACTTGTAATGCACAATGAAGAGGAGTTTAGGTAATATGTTGATATTTGACAACCCTTCTCCCGACAGTTCCCAAGTGAGAATATGTAGGAGTCAAAAGTTAATGAGCCATTTTTGACCTCTTGGCGTGTGTGTGTTTTTATTATTTGTGCAGGAAGCTCATAATTAGTGGCCCAGATACAGCTCGAGTGGAGAGGAGTTCTAGCATCGCTGCTTCCAAGTTTATGAGTGTAGGACTGGGCTGTGTATCTAAGTGTTCCAACTTTCCTGGGTGTGAACTGGGCTGTACGTACTGTGTTCAAATTGGAGGAAAAAACCCCAGCAACTATTATTGTGTAGAACTATTTCACCTGTGCTATCATAAACACTTTTTACATGGTAGACGTTGTGACGACGTGTGAAGCCAACTTGGATAGCTAACTTGGAACGATGAGATGGTGTTGATTGAACACTATTTATAGAGTATTCCCAGAAACTGTTGAAAGCAAAAACAGCACTAATTATTTCTCTAGTACATTTCTATGGCTTTCCACGATGACCTGAAGACACAAGGACTGAAAACCTGCAACAATTACAGAATGCTTCACATAGAAAGTGAACGCTGACTACATTGCTGCTGTACATAATTTGTACAGAAAGATGTTCCTGTGTCACAAAATAATAGCAATTAATTGTTAATTGTGGAACCAAAACCTAAACCTAAATACCTAAACCTAAACCTAAATACGTTTTGAAATTCCTCTCTGAAAATGCTGAATATCAGCCAAATGTCTAATTAGGGTATTATAGTTTGGTATCTGGTGGTATTGGATAACATTTGTTATTTAATATCCAAAATTAGATAATATTTGATGTTCAGAATTCAAGGATGATAAACTTAATTTCCTACCACTGAGGCAGAGGGGGGGGGGAAGGTAAAGGTAAAGGACCCTTGACAGTTAAGTCCAGTCGCGAATGACTCTGGGGTTGTGGCACTCATCTTGCTTTACTGGCCAAGGGAGCTGACATTCGTCCACAGACAGTTTTTCCGGGTCATTTGGCCAGCATGACTAAGCCGCTTCTGGCGAAACCAGAGCAGTGCACGAAAACGCCATTTACCTTCCCGCCGAGCGGTACCTATTTATCTACTTGCACTTTGACGTGCTTTCGAACTGCTAGGTTGGCAGGAGCTGGGACCGAACAATGGGAGCTCACTCCATTGTGGAGATTCGAAATGCCAACCTTCTGATTGGCAAGCCCAAAGCTCAGTGGTTTACACCACAGCACCACCCACGTCCCTTTGAGGCAGAAGGAATTAGGGGAACAAATCTTGGAATCAGCAGACTGGGCAGAAACAGAAAAGCTCATGGAACCCAGACAAAATCATGTAGTGAGCTGAATGCTATCCATGATTTCCACACCAGCAATTTCTGGACCAGCAGACCCACAGTGTGAGTGCTCAATCTTAGCCCAACTCCTATTGAAATAAATAACACATACATGGTGCTTCTGGGATTGTGCAGAGTTCATATTTGTGTGCAATTCTGAATGTTTGTGAACATCCGAAGGGCACAGCCATGGACTCTGGACAGGACCAGGTTTGATGAGGTCCCTGGGCTAAGTTCCCTCTATCCCACATCAACACCACCCTATTGTTGGTCAGCAGCATGAAAATGGATGATGGTGCTCAGCTCCATCCTAAGCAGCCACAACAGTCACAATCTTCATTTCCTTAGAATAGTTCTACAGGTGGAAACTCGAAAAATTAGAATATCGTGGAAAAGTCCATTTATGTAAGCAATTGTTTTCATTAGCTACTGGAGTTTAATATGTGAGATAGACTCATGACATGCAAAGCGAGATATGTCAAGCCTTTGTTTGTTATAATTGTGATGATTATGGCGTACAGCTGATGAAAACCCCAAAGTTGAAATTGTTCATTTGGGGTTCTCATCAGCTGTATGCCATAATCATCACAATTATAACAAAATAAGGCTTGACATATCTCGCTTTGCATGTCACGAGTCTATCTCATATATTAGTTTCACCTTTTAAGTTGAATTACTGAAAGAAATGAACCTTTCCACAATATTCTAATCTTTCAAATTTCACCTGTAAGTCCTGAGATTGCAGGAACCAGAAGGATGTGAAATCAAGACTGCAGTGGTTTCAGTGTCTCACATTACTTCTCTTTGCAGCATAAGACTCAGTGCCAACACACACACATGGGGAAGAGAGAGACAGGATGGATGTAGGCCACCATATCAGTTGACATTGGCCTACAAGGCCCATCTTGTGCCATGTCAGGTGCCCATAGACCTGGGATGAGGTATCTCTTGCCCTCCAGATGTTTGTTATACTACAGCTTCCATCATGCCTGACCATTGACTAAGCTCCCTGGGACTGATGGAGTCCTACAACATCAAGAAGGGGGTAGAGGTTCCCCACCTTATAACTAGTGCTGTGCCGACACGTCTTCCAGTTTCTCGAATGTTTTCCTTCTCTGTTGATGATATCAGTGTTAGCATCCTATTACACAGCGGAGCTTCGGGGCAAAAGCTAGAGGAGGATAATTAAATCTATTAATCAGATGCTTTATGAGCAGCTGCATATGTTACATACGATGGCAGAGGCTATTTGAAGCTTGCATCCAAGTGTACTAAAGGAACTTGCAGACGCAATCTCAGAGCCTCTGTCTATAATCTTGGAACATTCTTGGAGAACAGGTGAGGACCCTGTGGACTGGAGGCAAGCAAGTTCTTCTTCCATCTTCAGAAATAAGGGGATAGAAAATGCAGGCAACTACAGACCAGTCATCTTGACGTCGATATCAGGAAACGTCCCAGAACAGATAATTAAACAGTTGCAGATGGAAGCAGATCTACTCACCCTTTAGGAGTTAGATAAAAGGTCTCTCTTTAGGTGCTCATTATTGTTGTTTTAAAATGTATATCCAGTTGTTATTGTCCTCTTTTAAAAATAATTTTAGCTGTATTTAAGGCTATGTCTGTAAATTGCCTTGGGACATATACGTACATGTAAGGGGATTCACAAATGATATATATATAGGTATAGCTTCACTATCAGAGGAAGAACTGTAATTACTCGGTGGCTTGTTCATGCATCTCTGAGTTTAAGCAAAGCAAATCCGTATCAAGTGCACTTTGCCAAAATATATAGGACAAAGCTTGTAAAGACCTGAGCCCATTAACTGAAAATAAAAATGAGATAAGCAATTTTCTAAAAATGTGGTCCACCTGTAGACTCTTCTCCTCACCCCATTCTATGGAGTGTGAAATTACTGTTCCTGTGTTTTACTGTGTGGGGAACTGTTTTTCCAGTTGTGTGGTTTGCTGATTGGCATTTCTGAGCTTCTTATTTCTGTCTCTGGGAAGCAGAACGACGGGCTATAAATGTAAGCAGTGGCTTGTAGTTCTCGGGACTTCATTTTCTGCTAATTACTCAAGGTTATGTTTCTAATATATGCTGTGCTTGAAGTTCAAGATGCAAGGGGCTGAGGCATTACAATGAGCCTTTACAGCGTTCTGACAAACCCTCATTCAACGGCATTCTCCACTATTTCACAGATAAAAACAAGGTTACCCTTGCATACTTGTACCCTGGTGTAAGACACACCCACCCTCTTCTAGGGGTAGCCAATATAGTGCCCTCCAGATGTTCTTTACTCAAATTTCCAACCCTCCTTTCAAATTCTGGCTGTGGAGCTGGAAAGGAGGGAGGCTTGGAAAACCCACCATCCATTGATCTTTACAATATTTTATTTGTAGGGTGGCACTGTGGGTTAAACCACAGAGCCTAAGGCTTGTCGATCAGAAGGTCAGCGGTTCGAATCCCCACGAC
This sequence comes from Lacerta agilis, assembly GCF_009819535.1. NCBI lineage: Eukaryota > Metazoa > Chordata > Lepidosauria > Squamata > Lacertidae > Lacerta > Lacerta agilis. The sequence goes on from NC_046322.1 coordinate 50,367,285, forward strand.
AGGGCGAGCTCCCGTTCTTCGGTCCCTGCTCCTGCCAACCTAGCAGTTTGAAAGCACGTCAAAGCAAGTAGATAAATAGGTACCGCTCCAGCGGGAAGGTAAATGGCCTTTCTGTGTGCTGTTCTGGTTTGCCAGAAGTGGCTTAGTCATGCTGGCCACATGACCCGAAAGCTGTACGCCGGCTCCCTTGGCCAGTAAAGCGAGATGAGCGCCGCAACCCCAGAGTCATCCGCAACTGGACCTAATGTTCAGAGGTCCCTTTACCTTTTATTTGGAGGTTGAAAGGACGGGCTGGACAGGCTTTCCAAGCACAAAGGATTCTGACAGGTGGGTGGGGCAAGCCATCAACCAATCATTTGATGTCATGATGGGTGGGTGGGTCAACCCGTGGGTGTCAATCCATCAGCCAATCATTTGATGGTCCCCACCAACCTGTCAAAGTTTGGCCTGCAGGGTGGGGCCTCATAAAGATCTGCCCCCCCAAGCCAAAAAGGCTCCCCACCCCTATCCTAGTACAGCACATCCATTTAAAAACACTGAAAACACTGGGCATTAATACAAAACCAACAGTGTAATTATTGTTTGAGGGATGTAAAAATGGAGAACGGACAAAAATTGTTTTATTAAAATATGCAGGAAGTGGGGATAAATAAAACAAACCAAGGAAGTTGTTGGATATTCAATGGTATATAAAATGTTTGTGTTGTTTGTAAAATTGAAAATTTAATTAATTATTATTATCATTATTATTATGAAAAAGAATCATTTGTCAGGGATGGTGTAAATTGTCCAAAAGATGCTCATGCCATGTTGTCATCCATTGGCATGTGACTTCATGCAAATTTCATGTGTAAGCTAACACGCAGGCTCAAAGATAGTTATTGCACTGCGTTTATCCAGATGAAAGCCCCCAAGCTTGTCCTATGTACTTATACTCTCAGTAATCTCTGTCTCTCTCTTTTCAGGTCAAGTGGAAAGTACATAACAGAAATGTCCATCTGGGACGTGAAAAAGAAATTTTGGCATCTGCTGTGGATGTAGCTTCATGTTAGTTATGTAACAGCTATAAAATAGTCTACCCGTGACTGAGGAGGAAGAGCTGACATTAATGAAGTAGGATTAATTGTTTGAATAAGTGCGGTCATTTCTTTCCAGTTAATGTCTCCATGTGCTTTTGCAAGTCCTGCTCCATTCAAAGGCACTGAAATGAAAGCCTAACATTACTGAAAGGTTTGGTAGAGAAAAAGAATGAAACTACAGGCAGCGGCATTGCGTCATTTTCTGGCACCCGGGGTGTGTGTGCATGTGTCGGTGTGTGTGCTAGTTGGGGATGGGGCATGGAGGATCACCAGAACCCACCACGCAAGGCCAGCCCTTGCAACCAAGGGGCATGGAGGGTTTGTGGACCCTGCATGCCAGCTCAGCACTCATCACTGGAGCCAAGAGGGGCCCCCTGCCCGCCTGTCCACGGAGCGGCCCTGCTGACCGACACGGCCCTTGGTGGACAAATCCCCTCCCCAATGCTGGCCAGATGGCCTTTCAGTGAGGGGTCCGGAGCCGCGACAGTGAGGCCAGGTCAGAGAAGGCTTTGGGGAATCGGCTTCCTCCCCCGTAGCAGTGTGTGTGTGTGTGTGTGTGTGTGTGTGTGTGTGTGTGTGTAATCTTTATTGCGGTCCAACGACCCATAACATGGATTCAGAATAAAATACAGATTCATACAGACAACTCCTCAGGGAAGGGAGACCAACGCGTTATTTGTTTAGTCATGGGTATGTTGATCTCTGATTCGTATGACTACTGAAAGAAACTTTGCCACAGCCACTGTGGTATCATTGGACTTTAAAGGTTTAGGGCTTTAAAGGTCAGCACCAACACTTTGAATTGTGCTCAGAAATGTACTGGGAGCCAATGTAGTTCTTTCAAGACCAGTGGTATGTGGTCTCAGCGGCCCCTCCCAGTCACCAGTCTAGCTGCCGCATTCTGGATTAGTTGTAGTTTCCGGGTCACCTTCAAAGGTAGCCCCACATAGAGTGCATTGCAGTAATCCAAGCGGGAGATAACCAGAGCATGCACCACTCTGCCGAGACAGTCTGCAGGCAGGTAGGATCTCAGCCTGCGTACCAGATGGAGCTGGTAGACAGCTGCCCTGGACACAGAATTAACCTGCACCTCCATGGACAGCTGTGAGTCCAAAATGACTCCCAGGCTGCGCACCTGGTCCTTCAGGAGCACAGTTACCTCATTCAGCACCATTCCTCCTCAGTGCAGCCCTCCTCAGCACGGTCCCTGACAGCCAGGCTCCGAGGCCCAGAGACCCCCAGTGGCAGGCAGGGCAGGGTGGTGACCCCTGTGTGCCTGGCTTCAACCCTTAAAAATCGTGTGTCCAGGGCTACGGCCCACCCCCCCCCCTGCTGCCCCCTGCTATGCGCCTGACTACAAGCCTCTTTGCATAACTGGCAGTGTTGCCAAATCATTTAATCCACAGAGAGAGAGATAGGAAGTAGCCTTATATTAAGTCAGAGCATTGGTCCATCTGGCTCAATACTATCTACACTGACCGGCAGTGGCTGTCCAGGGTTTCATGGAGTGAATCTTTCCCAGGAGAGGCGGGGAATTGAACCCGGGACCTTCTGCATGCAAGGCAGTTGTTCTACCTCTTCCCTGTTTTCTCACATGCCTTGCTCTTACTTCAAAAAGCTGGCATGGGCATTTATAGAATGTGGCCTTTAGTGCTGAAAGAGTTCCCAAATTCATGCTCTGAAGAGTTTCTTTGTTCTTGTGATCAGAGGGGTTTTTAAAAAATAAAATTAAAAAAAACCCAGTTATGTCTCTGTTTACCAAATAGCAATTTCCTCTGCCTTGTTTTCAGTGTCACATGAGACAAGAAAAGAACTGAGGAAAGAATTCCATTCCGACTGCTTTCATTGTTCCTCCTTCCCCAAAACGTTAATTAAGAAGAAAATTATAGCTTGTTCAGAGCAGCCTGCAGTAATTCTAGGTAACTCTTTTAATGTTTACTTTGGAAAGAGCTGTCTATGATACAGAATAACAACCCCCCCAAATCCTATTAGTTCACCATATCACCAAAATAACTGATCCAGTGCACAATAATTTGTATCATCTTGCTGGGCTCTGCGTTGCTAATGATGGAATCCTGTTGAGTGCATTTAAAATAATTAGTATAAGGACTAGGGTCAGAGTGTGAATAAATTCCGGGCTTCTTTCTCATTTAACCCATTCAAATACTAGTTCAACAAATGTGGACTCAGGAGTTTCAGAGGCTGAGAGAGTGAGGGACATGGGCGTACCCAGCGAGGGGCAGGGGGGGCAACTGCCCCCCCCCCAGAAGCAAAAAAAAAATTAAATAGTTATAAAGTGATGAAACGAAACAAAATTAGGTAGGGTGATGGCGAATAATCAGTTGTTTACCACACTGAAATGGTGTAAAAACCAAGAAGTATCTAGAGCCGCCTAGCGACTGGTAGAGAAATCTATGTCAGCCAGCCAGTGGGATTCAAGGGAGGGAGAGGTCTCTAGCGGGCTCTAGCAGAGAGAAGAGGGAATCTTCTAGTGGGGTCTAGTGAGTTCTGCTTCACTATATAAACTGAGCCACCCGCCACTAGTTGATCAGTATTTTAAGTGCTTTCCCATCCACCACGGCTACTGTTGAATGATCTTTCAGTACCCTTCGAAGGGTAAAGACCTGGCTCAGAAGTACAATGGGAGAGGACAGACTGACTGGGTTGTGTTTCATGACCGTCCATCGGAAATTCTTCAAGGAAAATCAGGACTGGATTGAAACGAAAGCTTTGAACAAGTTTTCCTCAAACCAAAGAAAAATGATATTAGTATAAGACATGTAACTAGAATAAAAAATAATTTTTTTCAAGCAAATAATTGTAATAACTACCGTAATAAAGCACTGCTATAATTATATATAATTTTCTTAAAATTTTGGTTTCATTCGCCTTTTCCATGCTGAAATGTCACAACCTGACCATGGCTTGCCCCCCCCCTCTAGTTTTGATCCTGGGTACGCCCCTGGTGAGGGAAACTGTGAGCTGAAGCATTTATACCATTTCAGTATCTCCCTCTGTTTTATGGCATCTCTGAACCAGCATAAAGAGTTTTGGGTGGTATTGTATTGGATCAGCACCATGAGGTAAGCATGAAATACATGAAATTGGTTGGTACTGCGTGAAAATTTTCTCCCACTCTTCTTCTTCTTCTTCTTCTTCTTCTTCTTCTTCTTCTTCTTCTTCTTCTTCTTCTTCTTCTTCTTTAAAAAAAACAACCATGCTTCAAAAATTAATGAGAAAAGAAATTGCATCCACGAAGAAAGAGAAAAATAGATGAGATATTCATCCAAGGTGAGGTGCAGGCTGTTTTTTTGTTGTGCTCATCTTCCATTTGCGGTGGGCAAGGGGTATTTGTAGGTGCCCTTTCTTTCATCCTACAAATCATCTCACCAGCGTTCCGCACTCTGTGGCCTTCCTGGGTGTCTACATTCCAGTGAAAGGAAGACACCATGTGGTAACTCATCCCCACATGGGGAGCCTGCCCTGCCTGTTGAACCCTTGAGAGGAAATGTTGGTTCTCACTGCCTTCCTTTCTTAGAACCACCCCCTTCCCAGTGCATTTGACATGTTAGTCCTGCAGTTGGGAAGAAGTTCCTTTTCTCTACACCACATGGTTCCCAACATGGGGCACACTGTTAGGATTTCCTACACATGAGTAGAACCTTGGCAGAGACACATGCCTGACTGGCATGTTCCCTCCCTCCTGGGCAATCGTTCGGGAGCTTCAAAAGCTTTCTTCAGCCCTAACATCACAGCGACTGATACCAAGAAACATCAGCACACTTACGGATCCGCAGAGTGTGCACAGTTACATAACAGAACTCAGCAACTCAGCAATTTGGCTAATCTACTTTATTTACATATAAACACACACGGAGCACTGCAACATGGCTCCCTCTTTCTCTAGCATCAGACAGCCAAAAGAGAAAGAACAAAAGACAATAGTCCCACTTCAGGAACACAGGAACACAAACATCCTGTCTCCGTCACTTCCCATTCTGTGGAGTCAAAACATACACCGTCATGTGATAGATAAGAATCCCATGACTGCAGACACGGGGAATGAATCTCCAACACACACGTCCCACAGGGGGGGCGATTTGATTTTTTTTTGGGGGGGCAACTTGAGAATGAGTTAGATCAAGTTAATGGCCTTTCGTGGTCCCATGGACCAGAGCACGCCAGGCACTCATGGCAGTGGAAGACAGGAGTGCCTGGCGTGCTCTGGTCCATGGGGTCATGAAGAGTTGGACATGACTAAACAACAACAACGAGAGCCAGTATGATGTAGAGGTTAACAGCAGTGGATTCATAATCTGGTTAACTGGGTTCACGTCTCCACTCCTCCACATGCAGCTGCTGGGTGACCTTGGGCTAGTCACACTTCTCTAAAGTCTCTCAGCCTCACTCACCTCAGAGTGTTTGTTGTGGGGGAGGAAGGGAAAGGAGATTGTTAGCCACTTTGAGATAAAGCAGGATATCAAATCCAAACTCTTCTTCTTCTTCTTCTTCTTCTTCTTCTTCTTCTTCTTCTTCTTCTTCTTCTTCTTGGCTTGCTCGACGTAATGATGAGTTCACTTTTTGAATAATAAGAATTACGTGTCATAGGAGCGGGGAATCAGGATTTTAGAGATGCTTAGGTGGGGCATAGCCAAAAAAAGTTTGGGAAACACTGCTCTAGACACACTAATTTTTCAGGGGGAGTGGTACCGCTCAAGCTCTTTCTTTTTTTCAGTATCTCTGAAGACTTGTCAGTCTGTCACCAGTTTACTGGTCCACATCTCTGGGGCATTGCTACCAAATTATCTGTAAAGAAAAGAGGAAAAAAGGAAAAGGACGGGATTCAAGTCTGTCCATCCACAGTATTTCTTTCTGACGCTGAGCCCAGGTAACAGATGGTCACTGCCCATGCCATTTCACAAAACATCAGCGACACACAGGGAAGTGAGATTGCCAGCAGGAGCGACAACACACAACACACAAATACATGCAGCATTAAGCTGGGATTTGCCGCACACAAAACACTGAATAAAAAACCACATCTAGGAAGTCGGTGGCGGGTATGTTTGATCCAGCTGTTCATTATATTTACCACGTTGCACAATAAAACACATTTAATATGTTGATGGGAGGGAAGGAAGAGATGTGAACCCCAGCAACTCAGGAGATAATCATTTTGCTATTAGTATGATTGTAAAGCTTCTAGGGCCTAATGCTGTTTGCGGGATTTGCTGAAATTTAATCCCATGCAGCACAAATAAGGGACCAGCTGCACAGCCTGTTTACCTAAGTAATGTGGAGAGGGCTGTATTTAAATGAAAGTCTGTTATTACTGTTGTTAAAATATATGCATCTGAATAAACGCAACTTCTGTTCAAACATCGATTTCTCAATAACCGCAGCTGTATTAACAAAGCTCCTCTCCCCCCCTTTATATATATATTATACTTCGCCTTCAGTTCTCTCCTAATTAAAACAAAATGTTTGCCATGCCTTTCTGTATTTTGCTCCAAGGCTAAGTTCTCATGCAGCCTTTTAATGCATTTTGCTGGCTTCAGTCATGATGAGGATGAGAGGGAGAAGCGCACCCCAACTTGGAGAATATAAAATATAAAATATTTTCAGACTTAAAAAAGGAAACACACAAGGACTAGTTTGTACCCATACATTTACACACAAAAAGGCATCACTTTACAATGAACTTCTTTAAAAGTGAACATTGTTTTCTGCTATTTTTACACAAGTTTTTAATGTTTGATGTTTTATTGTGTTTTTAATATTCTGTTGGGAGCTGCCCAGAGCAGCTGGGCAAACCCAGCCAGATGGGTGTGGTAATAATAATAATAATAATAATAATAATAATAATAATAATTATGGGAATGATTAGGAACGTTGATGAGGATATATTGTCAGATATATCCTATCCCAGCTTGTGTTAACAAGCTCCAAACTTAGCAGAGTTTCATTCCCTTTTAAAACACACACAGCAGACGCTCTTGCACAGGCTTGCTAAAGCCTAAAATAATATATATATTCCTGGTATAATTCCCCTATATCCCTCTTAAAAGACTGCACATGACACAATATATCTTAAATGAATAAAAAGAGTTTACTCACATTACTTCCTGAGTTACACAGCGTTTCTCAGAAGGCAGGCATGCTTAGTAAAAGTATTTACATGTGGTTGTTACTTCCATAAGGAAAAAGTAGTTTCCTTTGTTCTCTTGGCTGAGAGCCAGAAGAACATGCTTGTTGCTCATTCAAGAGACGAGGAGAAAATGGTGACTGGTCTTGGGATCTTGTTCCCAGGTGAGACCACACTTACTTCTGGTCACAGAGGAAGTTAACTCACTCCAGGTAGCAGGAAGTTACGCCTGGAGGACTGAGTTACCTTCATGTCCACTCTAGCAATGTTGTGTTTTGACTGCTCTGTGTTTACATCCAATAATAATAATAATAATAATAATAATAATAATAATAATAATAATTTATCAGCAGCAGCAGCTTACCAGTGTTGTGTTCTTTTATCCCACTTCCCCTTTTGTGATCTATTAAAGATAAATGATAGATGATAGATAGATAGATAGATAGATAGATAGATAGATAGATAGATAAAAATAAAAAGGTGGAGCACATTATGACCTTGAGTTCTTCTCTGGATTCGATTTTTATCCAAGTCGGTGAAGAATTTCTCTGTCACTCCTACCCAATTCCCACCCACATCTATTAATACACACTCTTATTTGGCCGATGCTTTTTCAGTTGTGGTTGCACTCTTTCTCTCTCCAAGTCACCTGGTGGTTACCAGGCATACAGTCATAGTCGTTTTTTTCCTATGCCACATTTCCCATAAATATTTGTGCTCAGTGCAGATGACAAACAATTATTATATATATTAGGGGGTACAATATTACTGCAAAATAACACTGACAATTCTACAATTAACAATTAATTTAAAATACATATAAAGTGAGCATAAACTCTCTGGCCTTTTTGCCTCTCCTTTTCATGCATTTTCTTGTGTTGATAAACAGAAACTGATTCTCACACATGACTGTTCACATGACTGAGTGCTTTGTAAACCATGTGAGCTGCAGTTTTTAGACAGCTCATGATGGCTTCTGGCTACACTAGCTTTGGTGAATTCATGCTGAGCGACATTTAGGTTGGAAAACCCGATCTGGAGCAAACCGATCACAACATGGTCCTGTGCAAACAACTGTGTCAGCATAGGCTGACATAACTCATTAGGGACTAACTGAAAACTATGGCCGCCACAGAAAATAATACTGATCATATGACCCTGTCGTGAGAAATGCATATTAAAAACTTGAAAAACACAACTGATTTGCTGCACCAGCAAAAATTACCATAAAATGCATTGCTCAGAAGAAAACACTTGAACTGCTGCACTCGCAGAGGCAGATATACCAATATAAATATTGTGGCTGGTTTGTTAATCTACTCACATTGATGACTGGGAGAGGACACATAATAGAAGACCTCTGGAGAACATTGAAGAACTATAGCTAAGGTGGTCGGTGGCAGCTTGTGAATTAGAAAAACAACAACAATCTAATGGACAGAGTCAGGGATGGGTTGTGAGAATGACATTCCCTAACTTGGTGCACTCAAAATATTTTGGACTGCTACCATCTCTTACCATGGTAGCTGGAGCCATGATTGTCTAAAACATTTGGAAGGTACCATGTCATGGAAATCTGGGTTAGCAGTGAGAGTCTGCTACATGTTTGTTGGTTCAGGGTTGGGGATTCTGATGAATTTGAGTACAGTTGTACCTTGGTTCTTGAACACCTTGGTATTCATATGTTTTGCCTCCCGAATGCCAAAAACCCAGAAGTGATTGTTCCGGTTTTCAAATGTTCTTTGGAAGCTGAAGTCTGACGCAGCTTCTGCAGCTTCCGATTGAGTGCAGGAAGCTCCTGCAGCCAATCGGAAGCTGCGCATTGGTTTTAGAACGGTTCCAGGAGTCGAATGAACTCCCGGAATGGATTAAGTTCGACAACCGACATACCACTGTATATCAAGAGGCAGGTTCTGTTAGTTAAGGGTGTGGTGTCAACAGGAAATGAAACAGATAGCTCCCTAGCTCAAAGTTGCTGGGACAAAATACCTGACACCAACGCAAGGCAAGAATGCTGAAGATACTGAACAGTTAGCAATCCTAACTTATGTCCACAAGATTACAGGAATACGGCAGAGTCTTTTGAACCCTTAGAAAGAAATTTCTGTCCATGTTTGTTTCAGAAAATTAGGCAGCAATTTAAAAGCCGCCCACACCTTTGGGCAAAGCTTATTTGCAAAGCTGCCTCTCTATGTGAATCCTTATTAATATTCATTTCTCTTCCTGACAAAGTATGCACAGAAACCCTGCAATTTAGCAGTGTGCACTTATAACATTTCTTAGAAGAAAGAGCCCCCAGGGAAAACACGGAGTTGCCATAGCAATGTGTTTTTGTTCTGAAATGTTATCATATCGCTTTTCTTTCCCCATGTACATTTTCTGTGGGCTGAAAATGGTTACCCTCCTTAATCAAACTGTCAGCAAATCTTTCAGCTGTTACTACATGCTGCTTGTATCTTGTTCAGAGGTCCAGGCATTTAGCTTACAGGTTGGTCTCGTTATGGTTCCAAAAATGGCAACACGTCAACAACATTTTTGTGTGTGTGTCAAGGTACTACTGGCTGTCTTGCACGAACAGTATTGGTTGCTTTTTGTCTTGTGGACTCAGGGTTATTTGTGCTCATGATTATGTTGGAGAAGTTAAATGCAATCCCACTTTCAATGCTGTTTTGGGGTGGACATACTGGTTCATTTTCAATTAGTGCATGTCCCATAGATTCCTGCTAAATTCCTGTACCTTTTTACAGTACAAAACGTTCTGAGCAGGGAAGTGGGGAGATTGTTCTGTTTCTGTTGTTCTACAGTGCAAGGGATGGCAGTAATGCGGTAACATTGGTGAAATATAACAGAGTAACTAATAAGGGCAACATGGTGTGTGCAGTGGTGGAGGAAGGGGGCGGTTCGCCTCGGGTGCCATCTCTGAGGTGGGGTAACAGGAAGGCACCCCATGGGGGGCTCGTCCCACCACCCCCAGGTGCAGCGGCATGAGCCACCACCATCACGCTACCACAGCTGCTACCACCAACATCTGAATGGTTCTCAAGCGGCGCCATCGGCAAACCACCACACATGCGCCGCCGGGTGGTTTGCCCCACCCTGACACCCCGCACTGGGTGCCTGTTAGCCTTGCTTTGCCCCTGGATGTATGGAAACTCCAGTATAAATCTACTGCAAATGCTCTGTTTGTTAATGACATGTTGCAGGTACATTCAATGCGTTGTGCTCCCCAGTCCCCAATGCAGAGAAATAAGAGACCAGTAAGACTGGTTTTATATGCCTGTTGTCTTTCTCCATGGAGTTTTCTTGGCAGGGATACTGGAGTGGCTTGCCAGTTCCTTCTCCAGGTGGATCACATGTCGTCTAAACTCTCCGCTATGACCTGTCCATCTTGGGTGGCTCTGCATGGCATAGCTCATAGCTTCCCTGAGTCATTCAAGCCCCTTTGCCACGACAAGGCAGTGATCCATGAAGGAGTCCCATGGACTGCAAAAAGATCAAACTTATCCATCCTTAAAGAAATCAGCCCCAAGTGCTCACTGGAAGGACAGATCCTGAAGTTGAGGCTCCAGTACTTTGGCTACCTCATGAGAAGAGAATACTCCCTGGAAAAGACCCTGATGTTGGGAAAGATGGAGGGCACAAGGAGAAGGGGACGACAGAGGATGAGATGGTTGGACAGTGTTCTCGAAGCGACTAGCATGAGTTTGGCCAAACTGCGGGAGGCAGTGGAGGATAGGGGTGCCTGGTGTGCTCTGGTCCATGGGGCCACGAAGAGTCGGACACGACTGAATGACTGAACAACAACAAGATTGGTTTGGATGAAAACAGGCCACAACTTTATTGAATACAGATGAAAGAGATTTGGCTTGGGCATGGGGCAATTGAGATACTTCCGGCCCACCTGCCGGAAGTGACGCGTGGTCAATCCAGGCAGGGTTTCCTAAGACTTACATCAAATAGGGTGACCCCCGCAGGGACCGCCATCTGGGAGAGTGCATTCGGCCTTGGCCCCATCTGGGCATGCAGACATGACTACTCCCCCCGGATCCCTTTAACAAGATACCCCAGCGTTTGGAGGGGCAGGTGGAGACTACAACCCCCCTCTCCATCCAAGTCAAAGGATTGCCTCCATGCCCAACCCAGTTGTGACGATTGCTATGAGGTAGGCAAAACCACTGGGTCAGAACAATTTGCCAGGTGGGGAAATTCCTACCCGGCCCCATAAAGAATGGCAACCACTGTAGCCACAGCAAAGTCATTGACTATCAGCTTAAACCGAGGGGGTGGGGTGGGAAAACCGGATGAATGAACGAGCAGGCAGTGCTCCAGGTGCAGGCTGCTTAAATGACCAGGGGATGGACCCAACGGAAGCCTTCCCACTCCATCGGCTCCGCCCCCTGGCACAGCCTAAGTCCCAGTCTGCATCCCCATTCGCCAAAGCTGGATTCTGCTCCTGATAGGTGGGGGGGGGGACTTATGCCCCCGCTGCCTATCAGGAAGGGAACCAAAGTCATGGTTTCCTCATCGGGGCCCCAGTGGAGCGTCTGCTTTCCTGCAGTGCTGCCGCAACTAAAGGGGTGAGCGAACTTGCAGAACACACTCAGAAAAAAAACACCATTCTGGAGGGTCCTGAATGTTATTTAAAAGTGGGTGTGTCTCCCTCCCTCCTCTGAATGTGAGGTAAAGTGGCCATGTGGTTGTTTTGTCACTTACCCAGTCTGTCACAAATTGTCCAGGCTTGTGCTGTAGGTTCCAATTCAGCTTTGGTCTGTTTGCATAGTCAAGGTGCCTGCTTAATAATATGAGCTGCTTAAAGTAAGTTTATAAAAGGAGGCCATAAATCTAGCGACAGCTGTCATCATTTCAAAGGAGCCATTTGCAGAGTAATACGCTGTTAATTTACTGAGCTCTTAGAGACCTCCAATAAATTCAGAAAATTACAGATGAAGCAAAGCCTACCTTGTCCTTCATATTTTCTGCATCAGAAGCTTCCTTACTGTTTATTCAGCTGAGCTACACAGCTCCAGGAGACTAAGAAATTAAAGATTAGACAGTTTCAGATATAACAAGAAGTCTAGTAATGAATCAGATAACAACCACAAATAAGGAAGCCATGTATCAGTTACTGAAATTCCATGAGTGGAATCCAATGCTAGTCCTACTTTATGTAGACCCATGGAAATCAATGGACTTAAGATAATTGTTTCTGTTGATTTCAGTTGGTCTAGTCTGAATATGACTAATGTTGTCTATCACCTTGTCTGTTGCCTGACTAGAAGGACATGTGCAAATATCTTGCGTTGGGGTTGTTATTGTCTGTTATAGCTAGAGTGTTTTTTGTATGAAATTCTGCACACACCAGGGGTTATAGGTAAAGGTAAGGTAAAGGACCCCTGGATGGTTAAGTCCAGTCAAAAGCAATTATGGGGTTGCGGTGCTCATCTCGCTTTTCAGGCTGAAGGAGCTGGCGTTTGTCCACAGACAGCTTTCCAGCTCATGTGGCCAGCATGACTTAAACCGCTTCTGGCACAACAGGACACCGTGATGGAAGACAGAGCACACAGAAACACTATTTACCTTCCCACCACAGTGGTACCTATTTATCTACTTGCACTGACATGCTTTCAAACTAATTGAATTGGCAGGAACTGGGACAGAGCAACGGGAGCTCACCCCATCTTGGGGATTCGAGCCGCCGACTTTATGATCGGCAAGTCCAAGGTGCTCAGTAGTTTAGATTGGGTGCTGATGGTTGGTATTAGATATTTGGCTTTGTACCAAGGTGTTTAAGGTGGAAAACGTTTCTCCTTTAAGCTACACCAACTCACTGCTTAACTTGGTTGGTACTATATTGTGGAGCATCTTGAGAGGACTATAGCTTTGGAAGGGACCACAGCTCAGTTGCAGGGTTTTTGCATTTCGTACCAGAGGTCCCATGTTCAGTCCCTGCCATCACCAGTTAAAAAGAAAAAGAAAAAATACCAGGTAGCATGTGATGGGGGCATGCCCTTTGCCCGAGACCCTGGAGAGCAACTTCCAATTGGAAATGACAATACTGGGCTACAAGGACAAACAGATTTCTATGTGCAAAATCCCCAGTGTCACATCACATTCCATCTTCTGCCAAAGGAATGGACAATAAATGACAATAGCCTGGGTGACATGACAGCAACTTCGTGTGCTGGCTGACATAATATTTAGTGTGCTTGGTGCTAATATTATGTGTCATGGAATTTGGGGCTTGCTCACATTTTATTCAGGAAAAAATATGATAAATTTTTCCTGTGGTGATTGTGTGTGTGTGTGTGTGTGTGAGAGGTCACCTTGGTTAAAGTACTTCTGAGCCTGGAGATAATAATAATAATAATAATAATAATAATAATAATAATAATAATAATAATTTATTTATACCCCGCCCTTCCCGATTTAAAAACCGGGCTCAGGGTGGCTAACAACAAATATAAAACATTGATTAAAAACGACTTTAAAAACAGCTTTAAAAACAGCATAAAGTACAATATAAATGTAGCATCGCCATGGCTAACTGGCCAAGTTAGTCCTGCTAGGGCCAGCAAGGAGAGCAGGGAAGAGTTTAAATGCGGGTTCTCAGAAGGGTTTCTTCATAGAAAAAGGGAAGGGAAAAAGGAATGAAGGATCAGGCTAAATTGAAGGCCAGACGGAATAGCTCTGTCTTACAGGCCCTGCGGAAGGAGATCAAGTCCTGCAGGGCCCTAGTCTCGTGGGACAGAGCATTCCACCAGGTTGGAGCCATCACTGAAAAGGCCCTGGCTCTGGTGGAGGATAATCTGACTTCTTTAGGGCCCAGGACCCTTAAGCTGTTATTATTCATGGACCTTAGGGTCCTCTGTGGGACATACCAGGAGAGGCGGTCCTGTAAGTATGAGGGTCCTAGGCCACATATAATATAGCTCAGTTGGTAGAGCAATAGACTCTTATTCTCAGGTTTTGCACCTGACATGCGCAAAAGATTCCTGCATTGCAGGGGGTTGGACTAGATGACCATCGGGATCCCTTCCAACTCAACAGTTCTACGATTCTATGATTCTTACTGCAGAAAAGTCTGATTTGATAGTGGAATACCTGATGTTCTACATAAAGTAGTCTGTCCTGTGGGGAGGGGAATATCATGGGACTAAGGTTGGTGTTATATGTTCTGAGAGAAACAATAAAAGAGGGTGCATGGGTGATTTCTAGTTCTGAATTTTGTGTTTCTGCACATTGCACAAGGAAGAGCTTGCATATCTCCCTGGAATGTATATTTAGGATGTATTTAGAATCAGATGTATTTATAATTTCTCCATCTCACAATGCAGGATATAAGTTCCCTCTTTCCACCTTACACAGAAGTTCAAAAAGCAAAAGCCTGAAGTTGCCCTGACACATGGCAACCGGTGCGCTGATGCTCCATCTTTGGCCTGTCACACACTAGTGTGGTTGTCTGCAGTGTAGAAGCCTATGTGCGAATACTGGGACACCAGCACAAACAGATGTCCCACAACATGGGAGCACTTGTTCACACATGGGCTCCTACACAGAAGATGATCGTGCAGATTATGGTCTGAAGGCACAGACCCACTTTGTTGAAGCTAAGCAGGTCTACTCTGGTTGCGGCTTTACATTTATTTATTTATTTATTTAATCAATTCCTAGACCGCTACTTCTCAAAGCAACTGACAATAAGAATAATCAAAACGTTGACGAAAGACAAAAATAGCACCATCTAAAGATATCAAAATATGGACCAATGCTAGCAAATGTTCACAGTTGGGAATGCCCAAACATAAATATAGGTTTTCCAGAAACATTTAGGCCTAAGGTACTGGGGAGGAAAGCCTTGGCAAACAGGTATGTCTTTGCTTGGCATCACAATGACAAAAGTGTCCTTTTGGGCATGTTTCCAAGGGAAATCACAGCTTCTGAAATAGTAGCTAAGGAGACCCTCACAAAGGATTGAGGGCTGGTCAAAAACATGTTGTTGCCTGAGGTAAAGGAGGAAAACATCCTGTTAAGTGCTTAGATGTGGGATTTTCACTGCATCTCAGATCATGCAAACCTGAATCCAAGCCACTCTCTCCTGTTAAGTATAATGATTTAATTGACACAGAAATGGAAATTGTGTGCGTACTGCTGAAGACAACATGGGGAAATTCTATTACTAACATTGTCCCCCCAGTAGGTTTCTAAAGGACCCTGAGCTGTCACTAGCTAATGTTATTTTACCTGCAGATTGTTTCCTGTTACTCTAAACTGTTGTAACCTTAGATCAGATGACAAAGGTATGGAGTTGCAAATTCGCCATCTTGAAAGGGTGGTGGCTGTTAGATCCGGCAAAAGGAGGCGAGAGAGGGAGCCCTCTAGCCATGCCATGGTTAAATCTTATGCGGCCACACCCGATAACAGTGCTGATTGGCCAATGGGACCACACTGGTCATGGCCCATCCAGTGCTGGTGACACAGCCATGGTGATGCAAGGAAGGGGAGTCAATCTCCGCCCCTGCGCTGGATCAGTGTTGGGTCCCGGATGCCTGGCCACAATGCCATCCACTGGAAAAGGTGAGTGGTCTTCTCTGAACACCACAGGGAACAGAAGATGTAAATGAAGTTCCAGGGAAATGGATGCTGTTAGAGAGAGAGACCTCTGATTCTTGGTCTGTTTGGATTATTTCATATTTTCTAAGATGCTGTGCCTGTGCTGGACAGAAAAAGATACAGTGGTACCTCTGGTTATGAACTTAATTTGTTCCAGAGGTCCGTTCTTAACCTGAGACCATTCTTAACCTCAGGTACCACTTTAGCTAATGGGGCCTCCTGCTGCCACCGCGCTGCCGGCACGCGATTTCTGTTCTCACCCTGAGGTAAAGTTCTTAACTCGAGGTACTACTTCTGGGTTAGTGGAGTCTGTAACCAACGTTTTTGTAACCTGGGGTGTTTGTAGCCTGAGGTACCACTGTATTGTATGGATTTTTGGGGAGTATTTTTGATGCTTACATTTTGTTTTGAAGAGTTCTCCCAGTAAAAGTTTGAACAATATTTTTATGGGCCTGGACAATGTTTTCTTCCAAAAAGAGTCAGTTGTTACACTTCCAGTCACTTCAGACTGTGCAATATTAATATCTGCAACATCTCCTACATGTAAAGCTAATCTATTCAATTGTCATAATTGTTTCAATATTCTCTGAGTGAGTCTTTGTAAAAGCACCTCCTCAACAGTCATTATTGGTTGACCAAGGAGGTGTAAGAAAAATGTACTATGAAGACGGGAAGGAATGTCGTGCACCCATATGTGATGTGCTAGTGGGATGCACACTTGTAACCTACATAAAATGACACAGGAGGTAAGCCCTATGCAAGAAATAACTCATTTTGTCCAAATGGCATATCTGCAGTTGTCCGAAATCCCAGCTGATGGCTTGTGAAGCTTTCAAAAGGGTGACTGTTATTGGTTGGTGAAAGCTGGGGGAAAAAGATTAAGCAGAGATTTCCAAGGTCAACCTATTTCACATCCATTCAGATTTACTGTAGTTTTAAATGCTTTGTGCTTGGATACACAGAGGCAGGCGCTGATGGCTAAGCTTTAAATATGGTACAGGATTAGAGAAAGCAATATCCTGTTCTGCAGCAGCTGTAATCAGGTCCTTGCCTGAAGTATGTGCTGTTTTTCGAGTGAAAATTGCACGAGGAATTCATTCTTCTCCATAGAACAAGAAGGAATGAACATGATCTATTGCAAAGGAAATTCTGGCAGTTAAATGTTCATTGCAAACTTCATTGTTCTTGAAGATTAACACTGCAATGTTTATGCTTCAAATGCAGTGGCCATTTTACATAACAGAATGAAACCACGAAAAGATATCCACAAAGAAGACCAATCACTTTTACAGCATACGTATCTTAAACAACATTAATACACTTTCAGGATTTCAAATATCTGTTCATGCAACTATCTGGGCAGTTTAAATAACATGTGCATAAAGGCAAATCGTAGATCACACACCCCTGTGATCTAAAGTGATGTCAAACTGAATACCTGCTATACAGGACTTACACATTTCTGAATGTATTTTCTATGTATCTTCAACCCCCCCCCCCCCTAAAATATGTTCATTCCATTTTTGTAAAGAATTTGTGCTTTGTGGAAGGTTTTGTAAACATGCCTCCGGGAATATCAACTAGGAAGGTGCTTTCAATGCTTTCGTGTTTTGTATTTTTGTCATCACGCCCTATAGTATAGTCCATATAGTCCATATAGTCCATATAGTTAAAGCTATGGTTTTTCCAGTAGTGATGTACGGAAGTGAGAGCTGGACCATCAAGAAGGCTGATCGCCGAAGAATTGATGCTTTTGAATTATGGTGCTGGAGGAGACTCTTGAGAGCTCCACGGACTACAAGAAGATAAAACCTATCCATTCTTAAGATAAATCAGCCCTGAGTGCTCACTGGAAGGACAGATCCTGAAGCTGAGGCTCCAGTACTTTGGCCACCTCATGAGAAGAGAAGACTCCCTAGGAAAGACCCTGATGTTGGAAAAGATGGAGGGCACAAGGAGAAGGGGACAACAGAGGACGAGATAGTTGGACAGTGTTCTCGAAGCTACCAACATGAGTCTGACCAAACTGCGGGAGGCAGTGGAAGACAGGAGTGCCTGGTCCATGGGGTCACGAAGAGTTGGGCACGACTAAATGACTAAACAACAACAACAACAACAACAACATCACACCGTAAAGTGGGAATATGTCCTCTCAATAGTTGAGGTGTGGGCTTCTGAATGGTGCATGGGAGAAGCTCTCTAGTACAAATGGTAGCGAACCCTTGTCTTACGGGGGGAAAGGCAAGGTGGTTGGAACAACCCTCTCTTCCTTTCAAGAAACTAACGTTGATGCCTGTAAGTTGTACACAGTGTCCCGTCCCCCCCGCCAAGAAAAATAGATGCCGGAACTCACCATGAAGTCATTACAGGTCAGTCACTGGGTGACTTGGGGGCAGCTCTGAACAGATGCCTCTGGTTCTGGTGCAAGCCAAATAAATGTGCTCCCCATCTCCCTCATTCTCTTAGATTCAGACAAATGGCTAGGACATCTCAGAAGGACCCTTAGCATAAATGCGTGTGTGGGGGAAATGATATATAATGAATTGAAAAAGATGTTTAAAATAATGTTTGTTTTAAAAAAACACAACCAGAAGCTTTCCTTTTGGGAATTACAGGGACAGAACTACCCAAACGGTATAGAAATTTATTCATGTATGCGACTACAGCAGCATGAATGTTACTTGCCCAAAAATGGAAAGAAGAAGAAGTCCCACCAAAGGAAGAATGGATACAAAAACTTATGGAATATGCAGGAATGGCAAAACTTACTGGACAAATGAGATTATAAATGAATGGAAAAGGTTTATTAAATATTTACAGATAAATTGTAAACAGATAATAAACACTGGCAGGATTATTGTAATAACCTGCAGTTTTATAAGAGCATATCTATTAAAGTAGATGAATAAATGAGCAAATTAAGTTAATTTTGATATGTGGAAAATATTAAAAATAAATTTAAGGAGCTGCAGAAGGAGGAGGAACAAAGTAGAGTTCTGAAATGTTAAAATGATTGTAAAATTATTGAAATGCATAAAACTGAAAATCATAAATAAATAAATAAACAAACAAAAAGAACAGCAGTAGAGGCCTGGCTGGAAAGCTGAAAGCCCACTGTATGACATGGAGTGAAAAGGGAAGAAGGAAAGAGACAAGAGGTGGAAGGAAAGGAATAAGGCAGCTGTGCCAACAGCCACAAGCTCAGCACCAGCAGAAAGAGGGTGGAGCGCATATGACGAGGCAAGTGGTCAGAACAGAACCAATCTGGGCGCTCACAGATTCTTTCTGGGAAGTGAGAAAGTATGCCTCAGCAGCCTACTGTGGAACCCAGGAAATATCTGCCTAACAGAAGCGCTTAGGACCAGCTAAGGGAGAAGGGACCCACAGGGACACAGCCTGATTTCAAACCCATCAGCAGATCCATAGTACCAGACCTTTTGCCAGAGGTCAAGCGGATGTGCCAAGGGATACCCAAAGCAGTTGTCCAATCGCTCCCATTTCTTCCTCCATTGTGGCAACGTTGGCACCCTGAAAGACGGAGAGAGAGAGAGAGAGAGAGAGAGAGAGAGAGAGAGAGAGAGCGCAAAAAGTGGCTTCAGAAAGAAGGGCCATGGAAATAGAGGGAATCATAACTCCCTACAGCACTGCACTAAGAGCAAGGATCTACTCAATGACATTACGCTGGCTCGATTTCATGCCATTCCCACAGCATTCTTACAGGGTGTATTTTCCAATACCCCTCTGGATCTTCGACTCTGCCCATGCAACAATGGAAAGATAGAGGACTTTATTCACTTCTTCCTCTACTGCCCACTATATGCCTCAATAAGATCCAGGCTTCTTTCTCTAATCCCGCCGACTATCGCCAGGGACGATGACCGCATGAAATATCTACTGGTGGATGCCAACCCCTTGGTTTCACATGGAGTGGCCATCTACATATTACAGGCCCTGAAACTCAGGACCACCTTTTTGGCCAACTTCCCTTAGCCTTAGTCTTATGTATATTCCCAACATGGACACTGTCGTCATGCCTGCTAGTGCTTTTTATTTTATTTGTTTTAACCTGTACGATTTTACTTCCAATTGTTTTAACTGTATCTGTTGTATTCTCTGCATAATCGTGTCAGGCTACTGCCTGGTCTTTTACTATGTGCTATGGCCATAGGGCTAATGCAATAAATAAATTGAAATTACTCAATGACATTCTGGTTTCTAGGAACTCACAGAGCCCTCTCTCCCTTGACCTACTGGCTTTAACCACTATGCCATCTAGTGAGGTAACCAGAGAGGTAAAGGTAAAAGTAAAGGGACCCCTGACCATTAGGTCCAGTCACGGACGACTCTGGGGTTGTGGTGCTCATCTCGCTCTATAGGCCAAGGGAGCTGGCATACAGCTTCCGGGTCATGTGGGCAGCATGACTAAGCCTCTTCTGGTGAACCAGTGCAGTTCACAGAAACACCGTTTACCTTCCTGCCAGAGCAGTACCTATTGATCTACTTGCACTTTGACGTGCTTTCGAACTGCTAGGTTGGCAGGAGAATCGGAGAGCTAGATACATTCAATCTCAAATAACTGACTGGCATTTTCTTTCTGATTCCAAGCATGGATGGTTGTGATATGAACCTGCCCTTTCATGGTGAGGAAATGGCAATCTAGGATGGTTTTCAGATTTGCCAATGAAGCCTAATTTCCAATTCCATCACTATAATCTATCAAGATCAGGACCATTGGCCTATGAGTTAGTCCATATTTGTTCTTCTATGACCTGTTTCTGGAAATAGGTGAAGAATCTGTGCTTCTGTATGTGGGAACTAGTTGGAGATTGCTACTGATGTTTTTTTTCAAATTACTGTTTCGCACACTTTTTAATGGGAGCTATTTTATACCTGTGCAGTTAAAAAAAATGCAACCAATCTTATCATCTTTGTATACCAAGGCAGCTTAGAAAGATTGTAAATTAAAAAAAATACATTTTAAAAGCTAAAAACGCGCAAGATGAAAATATTGCATTTGCACTTCAGATCATTAAGGAAAATATGCTAAGTTCTGATCTGGCTCCAAAAGATTGCTTTTTATTATATGTGACATATTTCTCTCCTCCATGAAAGAGAATCCTTAATATGGAATTAGCTGATGCAGATAAAAGCTGTAAACTGATATACAGACCTTGGGGATTTGTTTTAATATTAAATCCACAGGGCATCTGGTACTCTAGCTGCACATGTCTACCTAGAAGTAAGGGCTTATTCCCTAGAAAGTGTGTTTAGGATTGTGGCCTAAGTCTTAGCTTCAGATGACATTTTCACAAGTAATAGTTATTTTTTTTGGGGGGGGGGGTTATCTGGGAGAGAAAGTAAATTTACAGTGGTGCGTTGAATCCAGTGCTTTTCTTTTCAAGAAAAGTAGGTGCCAAAACTCACCATGAAGTTGTTATAGTAAGTTGGCGGGCGAATCGGGGCATCGCTGAACAGATGCCAGTTTGACAAACAGCTGTGTTCACCACCCACGGAGGTGCTAAAAACTAATTCACTCTGTCTCCTTAGCTGGTTTCGAGGTCACCCCTGGTTCTGGTGCAAGCCAAATAAATGCACCCCACCTCCCTTGTTCTCTTAGGTTCAGGCAGATGGCTAGGGCAGCTTGGAAGGGCCCTCATGCAAAGACATGTGTGTGCAACTGTAGTGGCCTGGCTAGAAAGTTTAAAGTCTGCTGCCGCTACACAGGAGATACATTGAAGAAAAGGAAATATGAATTGGCCTTGCCCCATAGCTTGACCAATCATGGCTTGGTAAGGTAAGGTAAAGGTAAAGGACCCCTGGTCAGTGGTTCGAATCCCCACGACGGGGTGAGCTCCTGATGCTCTGTCCCAGCTCCTGCCAACCTAGCAGTTCAGAAGCACACCAGTGGGTTTGAACCCCACATTTGGCAAAATATTCCTGCATTGTAAGGGGTTGGGCTAGATGACCCTCATGGTCCCTCCCAAATTTGATGCCCTCATTCTCTAATTCCATGAAACCAATATCCCCCCTCCCATGGGTTCCATCTATTCATGAATATCTACCTTCCACACAGCACATTCATGCACATGCAAACATCATTCTGCCTCAACTACATTTGAAACCTTCCATTTACTCACACAAACATATACCAGCTGACATCCAAAAAGATGACATCCATTCACATTTGTGCCCTGGCTTCAATCCACAAATATCCACTGGCTTCTGTTGACTGCCTTCCAAAGGTGAACTTTCATCAGCCAACATCCACAAACATCAGTCTGCTTTAGCCTTGTAGCCTCCACCAACTTCCGAATCCAAATGCCACTGGCTTCCATCCACCAACATCTGCCAGCTTCTCTTAGGTCCATCATGAAACATCCACCAGCTTCCAACCATGAATACCAGCAGCCTTCAAGCAAGCAAACTTGCCTTATTGTGGCTCCCTAGCATCCCACTGGCAGAGGATTGCCTCCTTCCATTCTCCAGTTTGCCTCCTCCAAGCGGAAGAAACCTGGGCAGTGATGAATGTCACATCCATTGCCAGGTGTGTTCTGCTGGAAATAAAAATGGCTTTCCCCTTGGCCTGCCTTTATATCCACTCAGTTGCCAAGTGCTTTTGTGACATCACAAGAAACCCACAGCCAATGGCACCAGCTTCACTGTGGCAGGTGGACCTATTAGTGATTGTGTACTTGTTTATTCAGGAAGCGGGTGGTGCTGTGGTCTAAACCACTGAGCCTTTTGGGATTCCCAATAAGAAGGTTGGTGGTTCGAATCCCTGTGATGGGGTGAGCTCCTGTTGCTCTGCCCCAGCTCTTGCCAACCTAGCAGTTTGAAAGCACACCTCTGGAAGTAGATAAATAGGTATTGCTGCGGTGGGAAGGTAAACGGCATTTCCGTGTGCTCTGGTTTCCATCTGAAGCAGTTAAGTCCTGCTGGCCACATGACCCGGAAATCTGTCTTTGACTTCACTTAACCTAGCAATTTGAAAGCATGCCAGTGCAAGTAGATAAATAGGTACCGCTGCGGCAGAAAGTTAAACGGCATTTCCATGCGCTCTGATTTCCATAACGGTGTTCTGTTGTGGCAGAAGCGGTTTAGTCCTGCTGGCCATATGACCCGGAAAGCTGTCTGTGGACAAAGGCTGGCTCCCTTGGCCTAAAAGCACCACAACCCCATAGTCAATTTTGACTAAACTTAACTGACCAGGGGTCCTTTACCTTTACCTTTACATATAGCTATAGAAGCATTTTATCTGCATGAGGAAAGCAGCGTCATAAAGGCACCTTTATTGTTAGCTTGGTGGATGCCGCAGGGATTTTTTTCTAAGAGTAACAGTTTCCCAAAGGGAATAGGAGTATCTTTTAAAAATCAGTTCTGTAATCATTTCCCCTAACACACTGTAGCTGTCTTTAAACAGTGCTTGCATAGGAGTGAAATACTCCCGGTTCATCCATTTCCCTCATCCCACCTCTTTCTCCAGGGGAAACCCATTTTTTACCACTGAATCGGAGCAAACATCAAGCAGGTTTTTTCCGGATAGACGTTTGCTATGATTTCTTGCTAAAGAATAGGTTTTCCAGGGGGAAAGTGGCAGGGCAAAGGCAAAACCACTCGGATCAGTGCCTAGAAAGTGTGGAACAAGCAGAAAACTCAAGTCTGGGTGAGCCTTTAAGGTAAAGGGACCCCTGACGACTGGGGTTGCGGCGCTCATCTCACTTTACTGGCCGAGGGAGCCGGCGTACAGCTTCCGGGTCATGTGACTAGCATGACTAAGCCACTTCTGGCAAACCAGAGCAGCACACAGAAACACTATTTACTTTCCCGCTGGAGCGGTACCTATTTATCTACTTGCACTTTGACATGCTTTCGAACTGCTAGGTTGGCAGCAGCAGGGACTGAGCAATGGGAGCTCACCCCATCGTGGGGATTCAAACCACCGACCTTCTGATCGGCAAGCCCTAGGCTCTGTGGTTTAGACCACAGCGCCACCCGCGTCCCTGGGTGAGCCCTTGGACCAAGCTTATTAAGCAATTTCAGCTTCAATTGCAGCCTGGGAATAAGTCCCATTCTACTTAAATAACGCCTCTAAAATATTGCATATATTGAAGCAGCAGCATCCGTAACAGATGAGAATTACTCATCATTCCTCAGACATCCAAATGGTGGCATGACAAAAATAGCCCTTCCTCCTTTACAAGAACTGCACCACCTCCACATCTGACATTACATCCGAAAATACAAATGACACCTCCCGCTTTCAGCAACAGTACGTCTTCTCACTTTAAAAGACTGACTCGGTGTTTGTCCCTGAGTGATGTTTATTCTGAAACAGCCGTAGTATACCTTTGAAATGACAAATACAAACAGTATCCGACATAGATCACAGGAACACTTAAAAGCCTGACTGTCCTATGAGAAGGTGCCGAATCTCCCTGATCTCTTAGCTCTCCACATGGACAAAAATCTTGATATGGGGGTTCTTTCAAACAAGCACCCTAATAGTCCAATGGGGGAACATTATACATGTCTGAATCTGTAATCCACGCAAATATCTTCCATTGTTGCAACAACGAGAGCAGCTTCCATTGCCTTTTCCTACAACCTTGTTTGTAAAAATGAACTCTATTTGTAAAAAACAAACCCTCTTATTTTTCTGTACTTTCTCAGCATCTTTCTCAGAATTGCAAAAGTTCCAAGAACTTGGGAAGTGTTTTTTTTAAAATCATTTGCTTATGACTCATGTTTGCTGTCATTACATTTAAGGAAGGGGAGTGGGATAATATCTTCATGCTTGCCTGTAATGCCTCATCTCTCATTCCTCTGTTCTTCATCACTCAATCAAGTATAATTTTTAACATTTTTTTTTCTTTCCCCCCTTTTTTTTAATTAAAGATTTTCTTGGTTTACAAAGTGTGTGTAATGTCTCTCGTATTTTTCCATAAAACATTTTTTACAGATCAATTTTAGTTGTTGAGATATTAGGGAGAGGGGGGGAAGGAAGTGGGTGGGATGGGTGGGAGGGTGGGGTGGGGAGGTGATGTTTCTATTTTCCTTAATATATGTAGGATTTGGTGTCAGCGTCACTTGTGTTGGTTCTCTGTTGTTTGCTTGTGTTTCTTTGGCGGTGAGAGGTCGCGATTGGCGTAGGGTTTGATTGTTCATTTGTGGTTGGCTGTGGTGATCTTTGGTTTCCTGTGTGACTGGGGTGGGTGGGTGTTTTGGATCAGGTTAGCCATATTGATTTGTATGCTGTCGGTAGATTTTTGTCGTCTTGTTGGGCTGTGTGTGCGATGAAGGGGGACCATACGGGGGTGAAGGTGTCTTCTTCTGTTTGTCCCCGTGCTAGTTTTAGGTTGCTGGTTAATTTTTCTAGTAGGGCTGTTTCCCATACTACTTGGTACCATTGGTCCATGTTGACTCCTCACAGGTCTTTCCAGTGTCTGGTTATGATGTTTCTGGTTGCTGAGAGTAGATGGATTATGAGTTCCTTGTGTTGTAAGTGGGCATTATTGTCTTGGAAGATGTTTAGTAGAGCCAGTTCTGGGGTGGTTTCTAGCACTTGTTTGGTTATTTTGCATATTTCTCGTATGGTTGTTGTCCAGAATGTTTGGATTTTGGGGCACTCCCACCACATATGGAAGTATGTGCCTGTAGAGGTGCGTCCTCTCCAGCATCTTGGTGAGGTTCCTGGGCGTATGTGTGCTAATTTTCTTGGTGTTAGATACCACCTGTAGGTTAGTTTTAGGGTGAGTTCCCTTCTTTTTGATGATATGGATTTAAAGGGGGGTTTGGACCACATTCTGGTCCATTGGGTGGGGTTGATTTTGTATCTTATGTCGTCCTCCCATTGTCTTTTGATTGTGTCTAGGGGGTTTGTGGGGTTCTTTAGTAGTATTTTGTATATTGCGGATACTATTCCTTTGCCATGTCCCTTTGTCATTAGGATGAGGTTTTCAAAGGTTGTCAGGGGTCTAGTTGCTGTTGAAATTTTTAACATTTGTGCAAAAGGCTTATTTTTACAGCAACAGGCACATAAAGGAAGCAGTAGATTGTCCATCTTACATTAAGCTTCTTACCCTGTTCAAGATGCTCTTACTTGTCCAAAATGGGGAAAGGATGACAAAAGGTTAAAAGAAAAAGACTGGGCACTTTAATTACATTTTCAGATCTGTCAGTGTTATATCTTTGTCCCCCTGCTTTGCATTTTGTTTTCATGGTAGTATCACTTAGAACCAGCTTGCTTCTGTGCGACATTAAATAGCAGAGTTGCCAATGCAGCCCTTCAGTCCAAGCCAAGAATACCTTTTGGGAACAATGAAGATAACTGCTTTTTAAGGCAACATTCTAAACTGCATGTCACGAGGCAAAGAAAAATCTTGATAAATGCTCTTTCTTCCTCTTCTGTATGGAGATTAGATTCAGGCAAGGGAAAGTAAGGAGAGGGACAAGAGAGCAAAACAGAAAAACATTCTCCAAATTCTGAATATAATGGGAAGCCCAAAGCCCAAGGTAATTGCTTCAAACGGTATTTTTAGAGTTCTCAGACAAATGCCACCCACATGGCTCTATGGATCCTGTAATCCTGTTAAGTTAATTACAGCAATACAGTGAAATAAACGAGAAATGTAACTCTCTAGATTCTGAGATAGCTTTAAATAAGTACACTAATTAATTGTGTTTAAACAAATAAACACAAGGGGGAATGCTAATATAACTACACAAAACATGGCCTTCTAAAGCCATGACTATAGGGGAAGTGTTGTGGTTTAGGGGTAGAGCATCTGCTTTGCATACACAAGTTCCCACACTCAATTCCTGGCATCTTCATGTAAGGGAAAACCCTGCCTGAAATCCCAGAGACAGTCATGTGTAGACAGTCATGAGCTAATGGACCAGTGGTCTGACTGGGAACAAGGCCAATCCCTAAGTTCCAGCTGTTGCCGGACCATCTTCCATCAGGCCCAGCAAAAAAGTGAATTAATGTATATATATATATTAAAAATTATGGAATTAGAGTGGATCTACACACAGGGAAAAAACGCTATAAGTAAGTCAGAAATTTAATTGTTATAACAAAAGAGGGGGGGAAACCTGCTATGTAAAATCACATAGAAAAGTTTATTACTCTACAGCGCCATGTGGTGTTGCATGTTTATAACGCATTCGAAATGCTGTTTTTTGACCAATGGAGCTGAGTCCCTAGATGGACTAATGGCCTGACTCATTTTAAGGCAGTTCCTCATGTTTCAGGTTTTGCTAGATTCCATATCCCATCAGGCCCAGCCACTGCGGTCAATGGTCAGGGATGAGGCCATGACAAAGCATGAGGGGGGGACCATGGGCACGGCTGCCCCAGGCGCAAAATTCGTAGGGGTGCAAAACTTCAACACAGTCTAAATACAGCTGTATGCTCCTGTAGCTGGGCTCTGTTGAAAAAGGCTTCTTCATATGAACCAGAAAGTGACCTCTCCAGACAATGGAACAACTCTTCTTTTCTTATTTCTGCAGCTGCGCTATCCTGAGTGATGTGGACGCCGTTAGGCAATTGAATGTGCAGACGTAACCTGTCTGTTTTCCTCCCTCACACCACGCTCTGCGCAGTCCCCATTTAAGCGATGCCATAGTGAAGGTCAAAGATGTAGGTAAATGTGTGAAGGAGAGATGATGGATGGTGGTCACACACACACACACACACACACACACACACACACCACTGTCCCTGAGGTCAACCGTGAGGCCTGTTAGGCAGCGCAGACCTGCCTGTGGGGCTGCTTCTCAGGTGGTGGAGAGGCGTCTCCCTGGCTGCTCTCTTAACACCTTCTGAGGGGTAAGTGAAGCACATGGTCCACAGGTTAGGGGGAGCAATTCTTGCCTTGCCTTGGGCACTGGCAACCCATACTACACCACTGGGATGAAGGACTTGTAGTACAACAACATCTGAGGATTATAAGAATGCGGGTGGCGCTGTGGTCTAAACCACTGAGCTTCTTGGGCTTGCCAATCAGAAGGTCAGTGGTTCGAATCCCCACGATGGAGTGAGCTCCCGTTTCTCTGTCCCAGCTCCTGCCAATTCAAGCAGTTCAAAAGCACGTCAGTGCAAGCAGATAAATAGGTACCGCTGCAGAGAGAAGGTAAATAGTGTTTCCGTGTGCCTTCCGTCATGGTGTTCCGTTGCACCAGAATCAATTTTAGTCATGCTGGCCATATGACCCGGAAAGCTGTTTGTGGACAAACGGCGGCTCCCTCAGCCTGAAAGCGAGATGAACGCTGCAACCCCATAGTTGCCTTTGACTGGACTTAACTGCCCAGGGATCCTTTACCCTTACCTATAGGCTTCCAGGACCTGATGTACAGTGGTACCCCAGGTTACAAATGCTTTGGGTTACAAATGCTTTGGGTTACAAACCCTGCTAACCCAGAAGTAGTTACCTCGGGTTGTGAACTTTGCCTCAGGATGAGAACGGAAATCATGCTGCAGCAGTGGGAGGCCCCATTAGCTAAAGTGGTACCTCAGGTTAAGAATGGTTTCGGGTTAAGAACAGACCTCCGGAATGAATTAAATTCATAACCTGAGGTACCACTGTACTGAAATAAATGGAGCTGTGGTTTATCACAGTTAGGATTGATACCAGGAGCTAAACCTCCATCTTGGTCCTGACCCCAACTGCCCCTTTCTTCTTGCCCATACTCCAAGTACAATTTAGGCTCTGGAGGACAAGTCCAATATACTCTCCTTTGGGGAAACACTATTCAACTAGGCACCATGGGGCCATTGCCAAACCAGTGCTGACTCCTCTACTATCAGACAGCATGAACTGTAAGAGATAAACATGGAACAGGTTCTTCATAAAAATTATTAAAAGTAAGTATCAGAAAGGTTTTGAAACTTTTATGGATTCTCCGATGAATATGGCTGCATGTTGACTTATTTTGAGCCAACCAAATACTTTCACAAGCTGCTTTTGTTTAATTGATATGTTTCAATGTATTTTGATTGGCACTTTGGCTGCTTAGACTTTTCAGTTTCTAAATGTCAATCACTTGAAGGTGGAAGACAATCCCACGCTGGCACACAGGCAGGCAGGCTTCCCACATTCCTGTGGTTTGTTCCTTGTGGAATTACCTCCGTTGGATATATTTGCTACTCAACAGATGCGAGTTCAGCTGTGTGAGCAATAACCTCTTCTCAGGCATACAAATTTTCCTCTAGTTTCTGCATTTTAAACAATGGCCCCTGTCTAAATATAAACTGACTTAATGGCCACCCAGCTAGCAACAATTATGATTTTCTGCATTTCATTATATTCAACATTTGTCAGAGGCCCTGAGAAGTTTCTCTCTCCTATTAAATTGCAGACGATGAAATGACAGAGAACTGTTTCTGAGTTCAGCTACTCAACGTTCTGATTTCTGCACGCCTTTAAATTGCATCTCATCTTTTTCACAAGGAAAACCTGATTAGGAACACTTCTATTTTTAGGGGGAAACTCTCCCCCCACATATCATTAACAAAAATGGAGCCCAAAGTGGCAGGGAAGTGAAGTGAAAGATTACAATACCAACATTTGCTGCAGCTTTATTGAAATATCTGTCCCATCAAAGCAGAAAAGATCAGGATTAGCAAGGGGGAAGTATCTTATTTTGGGGACATTGCACAGCCAGGCGGAGTCCCCTGGACCCTGGGGAGCCCCTGAGGGAAATAACGACACGTGACAACGTTCTATGGGATTAAATTGGCCACAACTTTATTAATATTGAGATGTAGGAAGACCTTGGCTCAGGCATTGGGCGTTTATCCTTCCCAGCCCCCCAGCCGGGGTTCTGGGTAACTTCAGGGTTATCCAGCATGAGTGGGGAGTGGGCTAGTCTGGAGAACATATGTTCAAGCAGATAGCCCGCCCCCCTATGCTCGCCGCCGCTGGAAGGGGAGGGCAGTGACGACCCTGGGCGTATGGTCAATGCCTCCCCCTGAGACCCCTTTAATGGGAACCCTGTTATCGCCACCGCAATGGGGGCGGGGGTCACCGCCCCACGCCCCCCAATCTTGTAGATGACTAAAGGATTCCGCACAGGGCCTGCAACCACCAAAGTTGTGACGAATTGCTACAGGAAAGGCGAAACCTGCCAATGCAGGGAAAGTCCTTTCCGGCCCTTCAACAGTGACCTTGTCATAGCAGCTCCTGCGTGCCTGTGTGGCTGTGGAAAAAGGTGGTTGAACCTGCAAAGTAAGCGTCAATTGAGGGAGTGGAGGGTGGGGAAGATCTGAATCCAACAGCCACTTCCCAGGTATGACTCAAGTTCTATTGTGTGTACTGTATAATCCCTCCTTCTACCTGGCCAATCCCCCTGGCAACACCTCCCCAGCCAGGATTGGGCAGCTGCTAGAGTAGGTGGAGTCCACAGGTATCCCAACCTGGGGAAGGCGATGCCAAGACCAACTACCAGGAGCTGCACCTGTGATCCAATGGGTCTACTCGCGACCGCGCAAAAAGGCGCTCCCCATTTGATGTGGGGGAACGCTCATTATAGGAATTTTCTTAGGCAAAAATGGAATGTTCAAGGGAATCCAGATTCCTATGCTCCACCCCACATGGGCCAAGTTACAGAGGGATTATTTAGGGCAGCAACAGCCAATGTGATGCCCTCCAGATATTGCTGAGCTCCAACTTCCATCAGCCCCAGAAAGTATGGCTTCCTC
The DNA here is from genome assembly GCF_009819535.1 of Lacerta agilis. NCBI lineage: Eukaryota > Metazoa > Chordata > Lepidosauria > Squamata > Lacertidae > Lacerta > Lacerta agilis. The sequence goes on from NC_046322.1 coordinate 50,397,820, forward strand.
TGCCAATCTTAACACCTGAGAGGGTCTGTAGGGAAAGAGATGGTCTTTCAGACATTTGGGGCCTAAGTAATGCAGCTTGGATTCTCTAGCAGTAAGACACATGTGGGCAAGTTGTTTACCACAAAGACCTATACTGCAAATTCAGGTAATCCGTTGGAAGGTAGTAGGCAACATGCATATCAAAGTCTAGAAAAAGAAGTTTTTTTGTAGCTCAGCTGAAACAAAATGTGGCAGCCTGGGTACTGATTGGGGCCTGCTTCTTTGATCCCATTGCTCTGATATTATCTTGCATTCCCTGCTTGCTAATCTGCTGTAAAGTTGAACTTGAAGTGCTGGTTTTGACCATGAAATCCCTCGGCAATTTGAGCTGGTGCCTCTCAAAATTACCCACCCTATCTGCAAGGATTTCAACCAAGTATTCTCCAACAATCTCATGAGGGATATGTATGTGCACAGGAAGGAAAAAAACCAACCTCCCCAAATATTCTCTCCTGAAAAATTTCAGCTCAGTTAATGCTGTGTGAAATTATAGTTGGCTCATATTAATGAATGATCTAGTTAATGAAGAAAGCAATGGGCTAATAAACAATAATAGTGGAAGGCAATAAGGAACGGGGCGGGGGGGGGGAAGCAATATGATTCCGTATTAAAACTGTACTCACCTCCCATAGGCAGGTGATGGCATTTATTGAGGAAGGAGGGAGTTTCACCAGATACTCTGCAGGCGACTGTGGGTGGAATTCTGATTCTTGTTTTTACATGTGTACATCTGAATATGCAAAGGCTCCCCAATTCTCTAGGTCTTACCCAACTGATGCATTGAGAGGAAGGTAAGAGGAAAGTGGCAGAGACTAAGCCATGGACTCCCAAGTTTCTCACTTTGAGGGGTCACCAAGAACTTCTGGATAAAATCCCCGCTGGATGTCTGGCTGCTATCATGCCCCTTTCCTCTGCTGTGATGCCTGCTAGAAGCGTGTTGTATTATGTTTCTAACAAATAGCTGTTGGTACTGGGGTTCTTTTCTTTTCTCAAAGAGACTGCCTCTTTGTTGTGGTGAGTCATGGGATCAATTGGCAATAAGGTCAAGAGGGAAAGAGTTTTTGCTGGAGCAAAACAAAATCGAAAATTCTTTCTAGTAGCACCTTAGAGACCAACTGAGTTAGTTGCTGGTATGAGCTTTCGTGTGCATGCACACTTCTTCAGATACACTGAAACAGAAGTCACCAGATCCTTAAATATAGTGGGGGAGTGGGGAGGGGTATTACTCAGAAGGGTGGTGGGAATGGGTGATAGGCTGATAAGTGTGGAAAACCTGATGACGACTCTAAACGGCTGCAATTAGTCTTGCAGGGGAAGACAAGGGGTGAGATGGCTAAGGATAGCTTTGTTATGTATAATGAGATAAGAATCCAATGTCTTTGTTCAAACCAGGTTTCTCCATGGTTTTAAGTTTGGTGATTAGTTGCAATTCAGCCACTTCTCTTTCCAGTCTATTTCTGAAATTTCTTTGTATTAAGACAGCTACTTTGAGATCTTTTATAGAATGTCCTGGGAGATTGAAGTGTTCTCCTACTGGTTTCTCTGTCTTGTGATTCCTGATATCAGATTTATGTCCATTTATCCTTTGGCGTAGGGTTTGGCCTGTTTGTCCAATATAGAGAGCTGAAGGGCACTGTTGGCATTTGATTGCATACACAATGTTGGAAGATGAGCAATTAAATAGTCCTGAGATGGTGTGTTTGATGTTGTTGGGACCAGTAATGGTGTTATCCGGGTTTATGTGGCAGCAAAGTTGGCATCTGGGTTTATTGCAGGCTCTGGTACCAGTGTCCATGTTGAGTCCTGTTTTTGTATTATTGTGGGTGAGGAGCTGTTTGAGATTGGGTGGCTGTTTGTATGCGATGAAGGGTCTTCCTCCCAGAGCTTGAGAAAGAGAACTGTCATGCTGGAGCAGGTGGCAAGAACGCAATCTAAAGCAAGAAGGGGAAGCAGCAGGGGTGCTTGAAAGGTACAGGAAGGAAAATGCGTCATTCACTACCCTCAGAAACAAGGAATCAAAGGACCATCTGAGCATCACCTAATAAATTTAAAATCATGTCACTTCAGACAGTAACTGGAGTATCTGAGTCACTAAAATCGTTTTTGTTTTTATTTTTTTTTAAAAACCAAAACATATAGTCATATCCACATAGGGAGTTGCTCTGGGTGGTGACAAACTCAATTATGGTCAAGCAAACTGTGTTCTATCTAGCCTGAATATACATCATCAGAATTCTGTGTGTGCGTTTCTTGTGCACACAATAGAAACACATGAAAGCTCCAGCAGGGGACTCGCGCAAGCAGCATTTTCATTTACTTCCTTATTTGGTTTTATTTCACTGGTTAAGCCTTTTTGCTTCCCCCTCACAAAGGCTAACTGAAAACGCAATGGCCCAGCAGTTGGGCACTTGTCCTCCACCAACAGCGCTAAAATGATTTTGATTGCCTCAGACCTAGCAGCAGCGCAACTGGACTCCAGCTTGTGGGCATTTTGGGGAAGAGTGAGTCAGCACATGAAAACTAACATCTAAAGACAAACACTTGATGTTCAGTGTCAAAACGGTTTATTCCAATCTGCTTAATTAAATGGGAAGAAGCTTGCCAGTTGACCTATCGTTTCCAGACTCACGTCAGCTTTTTTAGCACAACTTGCAAACAGTTCTGTAGTACCTGGTGTGTGAACCCGCTGCCAAGAAGAAGGCTGCTCTGAACACAGCTGGAAATTTAAGAGAGAACGGGAACCCTACATCATGAATTTCTGAGACCATCCTGCCTGAGTTCGTTTATGTGTGCTTATATCTGTTACCTTGTCACAGGTATAAGGTAATATCACATATCCAAATATGTTCCAAGCTGGTTGCCATGAAGAAACAATAAGTGACACTAGAATCAATTTGAAGTGCGTTCTAGGAGTTTCACATTTTCATGTTTTTAGTAGATAGGCATTATTTTGATTCAGTAAATATAGTGCAAATGATACCAACTCTTATGTTTGAAAAGTACTTAGCTATAGCTTAATGCTACATGGATGATCCTTGGTTTCCTGTGTACCTGCTGCTCTCTTCTCTTCCTCTAATGTGTTCCTGAGGGGGGGAAATGGAAGCATTTGCTTCTGTTTTCAACTAACTGAGGTTTGTTGTGATGTCTGAAATGGGACAACCCGTTATTTGTTTTAACTATGGTTTGTCCAATCAATCCTAGCTTGTTTGGGACAAACATAGTTTTAACTACAATTTCCCCCTTTTCAAACATAATGATAAACTACAGGTAATGAAAAACAACTTTCAACCTCCTCCTCCTCACATCCATGTCAGAGGAGAAGTGGGAGAGGGGCAGACCTATGTATTTACCATTAACTATAGTTTAGCATTTCATCCAAATCAGGCCATGTTCTCTTTCTATGTATCTAAACTTGTAGGTAGTCAAAATTAGTGGCCCTATAAATGTGTGGAAAATGGGGCACGGTGATGTGTGAAGAAGAAGAAGAAAAGAGACAAAATTTCAAGAAAGAAAATATTGCCGAAGGTTCAGAGTAAAAAGCAGCCAAGCAAGTCTTTTCCAATAACAAACTAGTTTTTGAGTTCTGATGGCATTTCTTTTTCATTGTCTCCTAAGCATGAAGTAGCAGCAGGTATTTTCTGAAAAAAATATTCAACCTTTTTATTTTTAAAAAGAACCAGAGCTTTTCTTCTAGCTTGATGCTGAACCAAAATGACTACTATGTTAGGTAGGTCACCAGTTCAGTCTGGAAGTAGCGTCATTCATCTTGCAAATTGTAAATCTACTTGAAACACAAACCTCAAACCTATAATAAAACATCACAAGAGCCACTGTAAAACAGCTTTGAAATATCAATTCTTGCTTCCAGGACAATTGTGTTTCTTCCTGTAGATTTAACGGCAAAAAGCCCATAAGAGTGGCCCATCAGAGATAATGACCCCCAGTTACTCCATACTGTAGTTTTTCTACATTTAAAGTATGGTGGCATTCAGCTCAATGGAAGGGCAATTGCTTTGCATGCAGAAGGTTTCAGGTTCAGTCCTTTGTTTCTCCAGATAGGACTGGGAGTAGAGCGCAAAATATGGTCTGAAGCTCAACATCAAAAAAACTAAGATCATGGCCACTGGTCCCATCACCCCCTGGCAAATAGAAGGGGAAGAAATGGAGGCAGTGAGAGATTTCACTTTCTTGGGCTCCATGATCACTGCAGATGGTGACAGCAGTCACGAAATTAGAAGACGCCTGCTTCTTGGGAGAAAAGCAATGACAAACCTAGACAGCATCTTAAAAAGCAAAGACATCACCTTGCCGACAAAGGTCCGTATAGTTAAAGCTATGGTTTTCCCAGTAGTAATGTATGGAAGTGAGAGTTGGACCATAAAGAAGGCTGATTGCCAAAGAATTGATGCTTTTGAATTATGGTGCTGGAGGAGACTCTTGAGAGTCCCATGGACTGCAAGAAGATCAAACATATCCATTCTTAAAGAAATCAGCCCTGAGTGCTCACTAGAAAGACAGATCCTGAAGTTGAGGCTCCAGTACTTTGGCCACCTCATGAGAAGAGAAGACTCCCTAGAAAAGACCCTGATGTTGGGAAAGATGGAGGGTACAAGGAGAAGGGGACGACAGAGGATGATATGGTTGGACAGTGTTCCCGAAGCTACTAGCATGAGTTTCGCCAAACTGCGAGAGGCAGTGAAGGATAGGCATGCCTGGCATGCTCTGGTCCATGGGGTCACGAAGAGTCGGACACGACTGAATGACTGAACAACAACAAACCCCAAAGAGCCACTACAAGTCTGTGAACTAAAATTACCTACCTGCACTAGTGCATGTAGTCAACTTTTATAGTTGTCATTTGCTTAGTGTGGCCAGTTATGCGTTGTCCCAAAAATGGGGTTGCATGACACACAAAAGAGAGAACAAAAAAAAGATACCGGTTTTCATATGGTAATTTAGATGTATAGGTGCAAATTTAGAAATCATTACAAAAATTCCAGTAGAAATACAATACATCTCATGACAGTGGGAAAGACACCAGGTGACTTGTGTGTCATTTCACCAGATGCTGTTAACTGTTGATGGGCAACTCCAAGCCTCCTTCTTTCCTACTTAATAGCCCTTCTCTTTATACCAGACTTGAAATGGACAACTCTTTACAGAATCGTAGAGTTGGACAGCTCTTCATAGAACCATAGAGTTGCGTGTTTAGACCTTTAACCTTCCCCAAAATAAATTCACACATGACTCAGATATTTGGTATGGTTTTTGGCAGAATTTAGGCCACAACTTTATTGATTACAACCAAGTGAGTGGTTGCATAGGTTCTGGTTCGATTATCTCCCTGCACCCTTGCAGGCAGCCCTGCCCCAGAGCCACATTCGTGGGACAGCCAAGGATGAACACCAGGGACATCTGATGGAAGGTTCACCAAACAGCCGTTCTGATGTCCCCGGGACTCGGCCACTGGCCGGACCCCTTTCCGGGACCGAAAAACCATTGAGTCCCTAGATTCCTGTACCGGAATATCCTGCATTTCCATAGGCGTGGCCACATCACGTGCCACGCCTATCACCTGAACCAGAGCCTATCCGCAACTTACAAGTTGTGACTAGTTGCTACGCGGCAGGCGAAACCCAAATGACAACAGCCAATCAGCCAAGTGGGGAAAATTCCTACCGTGCCCCTGGCCCAACGACACACAATGGCATAGCAAGGTCAACGCAAGCCCTAAATATAGGGAGAGGTGGGTGGGTGTTCCAATGCATTAGGCCCCAAAGAGGAAGCTCAGCAGCCTCGCATGGGCTTAAATAGGTCCCGCATTGCTGCATTTTATGACACCCCATTGGCCAGATTTCATCCCAGCAACATGGGACTGACCTATCAGGGGTTGTGGCCTTGATTTCCAATTACCTCCACAACACTGGGTTGGGTTGCAGGTCGCACCACAACACATGCCCTCTTTTAATGGAGGACCCGATTTGTAGAATTAGAAGAACCCACAGAGGTCATCAGGTCCAAAACCCTGAAATGCAAGGATCACACATGACAGATGGTCACCTAACCTCTGTTCTGAAGCCTACATGGAAGGAAAGTCCACCACTTCTCCTGTTCCACTCTCAAACAGCTCTTATTGTCAGAAATTGATGTTTAGTTTTTTTGCTTGTTTCACATACTCTGTGCATTAGTATAGAGATAGATAACTGAAACCACGAGCCTTTCTTCTGCACACTGCTGCCTGTTTCCTTCAGTAGGGAAAGAGCCGCCGCCACCACACATCTCTAGAGAGCAGCAGGAATCTTTCTGTACACTGCCATCACAGTGTGTTCTGGGGTTTGCAACTGCTGTTTTTGCTCCTCTGGCTGAGAGGTAAGGTAAGGGCGTGGGAAATGCTTTGCAGCTCCAAAGACATAGCATGACTCCTGACAGTCCTGCTTTTCTGTCCAAATTGAAGATTCTAGCCATTGTATCAGGTGTAGTACAATTCTTTTCCGGCAGTGTTGCCTCCAAATTTTTCCATAAGTGAAGCTTTCAGGGCAAATGTGGAACTGCTGTTCAGGCAAAATAAATACAAAAATTACATGACATAATAAAGCAAAAGGGTTTTGATTAAATGAGCAGAGCTTCTCAACAGGATTTAGCACTTCTTTACCATATCTCATAGAGATTTGAGGGTGGCAGTGTTTTTGCTTTTTGACTTCCAGACTTAACACCAGCCTATTTTGTTGTTTTGTTTGTTTCTAAATTCACCAGTGTTCAAGATTGATCATTGTCCCTTACACATGAATACTGAAAGTTACAGTAACTTACAAGATCTTCTTCAGTAGAGTGGGACATCGTAAACTGTCAAGTAACATACATTTGAACAGCAGGCAAAGACAGAGAGCAAGGAAAATCTCACTTATTTAGGATCTACTGCATAAAAAAAACTGATTTGTGTCACTTCGTGGTAAGCTCAACCTCACCTGAACCCATTCTACACTTATGCTTTCATGGAACTGTTCAAAGTGACTTATCACAATCTTGAGCAACTGAGATCTGGCAACAATCTAACATTTTGCCGAGGAGACAAAAGGACCACAATGCATATATAAATGGAACAGGTTTTGGGGCGAGGACATAACTTGTAAACAAGCTTGTATACCTCTATCCTCTAGTTCTCTAGTTTCTAATAGCCTCATGACCACATATAGACACCATGGTTTCAACATAGTAATTCTCCTCCTTCCTTCATTGCTGTTTACCATCCCGCCTAATGAAGAGTTCTGGAGAACTTGCACATTATTTTGTGCTATTTGAGTTAGCCTGATACAGATTGTTACCTTAATATGGACAGTGGGATTTTTATTTCGGGTCAGCGAGGCTACCTTTATTTATTTATTTTTGTGAGGCTTGCATAAGTTTACTGCAGTGTCAAGAGCTGATGCATGACTCAAGACCTATTTTTAGTTAGTGCAAATGGAAAGCTGCCTCTCTCGTTCTTGCCGAGATGGAAAGCAAAAATGAGCATATTCATAATTTATATTTATTTTTCCTACCCCTCCTCCCCAAAACAACCCCTTGATAATACAATGAGGTGGATTGGGGGGGGGGGGTTCAAAAGTGTTGCTATAATATGTTGCATTGGGTTCCATGGATGTTGTTAGCCACAGATCATGGTAGCATGCAGTTTCTTCTGCATGTCTACTAGGGCTGTGGACTTTATTTCTCAAATAGCAGTCCCTTAACCCCTTTATGACGTTCTTGCTTTGGATGACGTTCCAATACGTATATTCCTTAATGTATGAGTACTCATGTACATTAGATTAAAAACAAAACATTGCACTTTTAAAAATGATTTACCCTACTCTATCTGCAGCAGAAAGGAGTGTGGTTATTTACAGTTGCTGATAACCCTTGCTTTTCGGTGTCCCCAAGAAATAACTTTCCCTAACTGACCTTGTTAAACTCTTCCTCCTTAAAAAAAAATTAATGGAGAAAGAACTGCTTCCTCGTCCTATTTATTGGTTTCTAATGACAAAGGAGAATTAAATGCTCCTCATATATTTTCCGCCAGGCAGCTTTCATACCCCTCTCCAGTTATATACTGCCTTGAACATTAATCACATCCCATCGGTTACCATGGGACACGGGTGGCGCTGTGGTTTAAACCACTGAGCCTAGGGATTGCCAATCAGAAGGTCGGCGGTTCAAATCCCCATGACGGGGTGATCTCCCATTGCTCGGTCCCTGATCCTGCCAACCTAGGAGTTCGAAAGCACGTCAAAGTGCAAGTAGATAAATAGGTACCGCTCCGGTGGGAAGGTAAACGGCGTTTCCATGCGCTGCTCTGGTTCGCTAGAAGCAGCTTAGTCATGCTGGCCACATGACCCGGAAGCTGTACGCCGGCTCCCTCAGCCAGTAAAGTGAGATGAGCACCGTAACCACAGAGTCATTCATGACTGGACCTAATGGTAAGGGGTCCCTGTACCTTTACCTATCGGTTACCACAAGATTCATGATCACTGAACAGCTGCAATATTGAGAAATATGAGTTTTCATGAGTTGTTCACTTAGTCGTGTCTGACTCTTCGTGACCCAATGGACCAGAGCATGCCAGGCACTCCTGTCTTACACTGCCTCCCGCAGTTTGGTCAGACTCGTGTTGGTAGCTTCAAAAACTCTGTCCAACCATCTTATCCTCTGTCATCCCTTTCTCCTTGTGACCTCAATCTTTCCCAGCATCAGGGTCTTTTCCAGGGAGTCTTCTCTTCTCATGAGGTGGCCAAAGTATTGGAGCCTCAGCTTCAGGATCTGTCCTTCCAGTGAGCTGATTTCCTTCAGAATGGATAGGTTTGATCTTCTTGCAGTCCATGGGACTCTCAAGAGTCTCCTGCAGCACCATAATTCAAAAGCATCAATTCTTCGGCGACCAGCTTTCTTTATGGTCCAGCTCTGACTTCCATACATCACTACTGGGAAAACCATAGCTTTAACTATACAGACAGTGCATAATTTGCAGTCTTTCTCTATTAAATAATATTTTCTCTCAAAGTACACATTTCTAAACATATTTTGATTCTTCCAGGAACTGTGTCAGAACAGTTGGAAAGTGTGAAAGCAAGATGACAATAAAATGTAAGTCTGGATATTTGTCCAGAAGGTGTGAATCAGATCAATTCATATCGGAATTCATAAATACGGAACTCCTCAACCACTTCTCAAAATGAGCATCTTGAGTTTTTATTAGCTGTTGGAGGAGTTCTCAAACTTTCTACTCCCAGGGTCCAATTGAGTGGGTTGGAAATTACTGAGGTCCACCAGTCACAAGATGGTGCAGCAGGGGTTGAACCAGTCACAAAATGATGGCAGGTGGAATCGGAGTTCGGCATCGGCAATTGCCGATGTAATTTCCTACTGATACCTGATCCCTCTTTGGCAAATGCTAAATACTTTGCCATAGCATTTTGCTTATAGCAAGGAGTTTCATAATGCAGCTTTCCTCAAACTTTAGCTCGGGAAGAATTGTGACTCTCCCCCCAAATTTTAGGACTAAATTTCTGATCCAGAGGCTCAAAGTACAGAAAGTATTTAATTTTATATTTTTCTCCCCAATGCTTCTCAAACTGTTTTTATTTACCTCCTGTAATTTCTACTTCCCTTCTCCTTTCTCCCCCAAACGACCAGTTTTTTCATCCCTCCTTTTAAATTCACTTCTTCCTGTTATAGCTTCTCTCTCTCTTATCATGTTCCTTTCTATTGTGAGTTGAGGCCCCGCTTGGGGATAAAATAATACACATGGACACAAGTATTTAGGTTAATGGGCTAAAAAAAGGCCACAACTTTATTGGTTACAGAATGTGAGTGGTATTGGCTTAGGCATTGGATCGGACAGACTATACTTGACTCCTGCCCGCTCTGCCGGGAGTCACACAAGGGTTAACAACCAGTAGGGGGAGCTTGTTGATGCAAATCAACTGGAAGCTTTCCCCTAGAGTCACCGGGGGGGGGGGTCCAGCCATGGCCCTAGCCACCAGGAACAAGAAGGGAGAGTCCGTGTGCTTGCGGTCATTCAAATACAGCTAAGCCATGCCCCCACCCAGCTGTATAGGCTGGCTAGTGGGTGTGATGCGGGCACAGGACTCAATGATGCAGGGGGCTGATTTACGCCCCCTGCGAGCGCAGGAAATGGTTCCCACTCACAACACCTCCCCTCCATGAAGAGAGAGGCCTTCCCAATTTCTATACATATATTTAAAAAGTAACTCTTTCTAATTTCGAAACAAAATAAAACAATTCCTTCCAGTAGCACCTTAGAGACCAACTAAGTTTGTTATTGGTTTGAGATTTTGTGTGCATGCACACTTCTTCAGATACAGTGAAGCAGAAGTCACCAGACCCTTATACTGTATATAGTGAGAGGTTGGGGAGGGGTATTACTCAGAAGGGTGGTGGGAATGGGTGATAGGCTGATAGGTGAGGTAAACCTGTTGACGACTGTTAACGACAGCAGTTGGTCTTACAGGAAAAAGCAAGGGGGTGAGATGGCTAAAAATAGCTGTATCATGTATAAAGAGATAAGAATCCAATGTCTCTATTCAGACCAGGTCTCTCCGTGGTTTTAAGTTTGGTAATAAGTTGCAATTCAGCAACTTCTCTTTCCAGTCTATTTCTGAAATTCTTTTGTAATAAGACAGCTACTCTTTCTAATTTCCTTCAACATCTCCTCTCGTCCTTTTGCCTCAGTGGAAGGAGTTTTTTTTTCTGAAACTTAGCCACTTTTGCTTATTATACAAGGACCTTCCAGTAGTATTATTGGCCCAATCCAAAGGCCACAGCAAGGCCAGAAAGCTAGTTCGGGTGTAGCGCTGAGGCCCATCTGAGTGGTCTGAGGTAGTTCGCAGTCCACTTTTTAAAAGAAATGCTGGCTTACTATGTTGTGAGTGTTTTACACAGCTGCCCCTGCGTCCTCAGTTTTTGGATGCAACATTTCCTCTAGCTCTGGTTATTATTGTAATTATCATCATCATTATTATTATTTTTAAAAAAATCATGCCTGAAGTTGAATTCAGTTGGCACAGAGACCTGGATTGCATCTTTTCTCCATCGCTGCATTTGAACTGTCAGTAAAGAAGATATTAGCATGGCACTACCTTCTCTCCACAAAGAGATGCCAGACTGTTTGATCCACCATCTCTGACTTCTCTCCTTTGATTTGTTCCCAGGCCTCCTTTGCTCTCTAGCATGCATCTTTAATTAAGTAAAAGCTGTTCCTGGCATGAAAGGGAACTCCTGCTGTTAGTCAGTTGCAAGGCTTTTTAAAAGGTCTGGCTGCATATGCTGAGAAATTGGGAGACAAAAATCCATCCTTAATGTTTCTGTCATGGCGGTTCTGTTCGCACGATAGAGTCGCGTGTTGGCCAACGTCGACAGCATACCTGTTAAAAGCCAAACTATTTTAACACACAAACGATCGAGACAAAATGGTTTAGATGTTGAGATAGATGTTTCTCACTCAGGATTTGAGAAGAAAATGAAGCTTGCTACAAATTCCAGCCACTATTCCAAGCCACTCCTACCACACGTCCCAGGCACCAAAATATTCCCCTACTTGCTCCACTTATGGAGGGCCTTCTTGGTAGTGGCACCCACCCTGTGGAACACCCTCCCATCAGATGTCAAAGAAATAAACAACTACCTGACTTTTAGAAGACATCTGAAGGCAACCCTGTTTAGGGAAGTTTTTAATGTCTGATGTGTGTTGGAAATGTAAATCTTCGAAAGGTACCTTTTATCATATGTGGTGGTCATGCCCAGGGGTAAATGCCTTCTGGGACAAGATTTATAACGAATTAAAGAAGGTAATGAAAATTACCTTTAGTAAGAAACCAGAGGCATTCCTTTTGAGCATGACCAATGAAGAGATACCCAGTCAAGATAGAGTATTTTTTATGTATGCCACAACAGCGGCTAGAATTTTATTGGCAAGAAACTGGAAAGGTGAAGAGATTCCGACAGTGGAAGAATGGCAGATGAAGCTAATGGACTATATGGAACTCGCCGAACTGACCGCGAGAATCCGAGACCAGAGGGAGGAGAAGGTGTCGCAGGATTGGAAGAAATTCAAGGACTATTTAGTCAAATGTGTAAAATTGAACATTTGAGCAGAGTTAGCTAGCAGAATTGGCTTTAGCATGTTTATGTCAGATATAATAGTGTAGAAGAAGTTTAGAGGTAAATGTTATGAATGTGTAAGACTATATAAAGATATTGAGTTTAAGTGAGAAACTATTTTTGTTTAATTAATTTAAAGTTTATTGAGAGATAAGATTAAGATTTGTGGAAAAAGATACAAAGCTACCCAATTTATATATTAATTTTGAATGCAGGAGGGGGAACGGGGGAAGTCTAAAAGTATGTAAAGAAGATAGAATTAAGAAGAAGATTGAGATAGATGTATGTTTAGTTATGTATTTGTGTTTTTCTTATGTTTATTGTTATTGTTATTGTTGTTGTTTATTGTTTGTTGTTTATCATGTATTTTTGTATTTTCTTTTGTTTATATATGGAAAATAATAAAATCTTTATATATATAAAAAAATAGAAATATTCTATCTGCCAGTACAGCTGATACCTCTGAACAGCTATGTTGACAACCGTAGGTCTCTCTGTATGAATCCATTCTGCTGGCTGGCAGGGAATCTGCCAGACATATGAGGATAAATTAAGGAGATCCCAACACACACACACACACACACACACACACACACACGTAGTTGTGTGAATGTGTTATCATGATGGATAATGACAGGAGGGCAGAAAGTGAAAGACAGTTTCCTTGCCTCTGAAGCTGCCATGTTTGTATGACTGGATCCTGGTTATATTATATTATATTATATTATATTATATTATATTATATTATATTATATTATATTATATTATATTATATTAAGATATATTAGCACTGATTTCATCTGCATGTAGACACATTCACCCCTCCACTGCATGGCTGGTGAAGAAAACAAGTTAACCACAGCTTCCCATTACATGTGATGCTGTCAAACAAGCCAGATTTGCAAGCCATCTTTAAACTGTTGTTTGCATATCACCGGAAACCATGGTTAATAGTGGCTTTTTGCTTTGTTTTGTTGATTGCCCCGAGGGAGGAGTGGCGCTCCAAAGCTACTTGTGGGTGCATTTCCTGGCTTATTAAACAAAGATTTGATGATGTGGACCATGACCAAGAGCATGAGATGTTAGTGTATCTGATTATGTGTGAATGTTCAGTATGTATGTACATGTGTGATTGTGGATGAGAGAACGTTGGTGCATTAATTGGATAAGAAAGAGATGATGGGATGGGGGAAATGGAGGAGAATGGGAGATCTTTGACTCTGAGCCTTTTTTCATTCTTTTTTCAATTTGTGAGCTATGTTTGTTAATAGACCCTTCTTTAAAAAGCGAACAGATAGGTGGCCTTTTCAATTGAATAAAGTTCGAATTCTATACCCATCTTGCTCGACAGAAGCCCTGTGGAGCTGAATGGGACTTCTGGGTAGACATGGGAAGGATTGCATTGTTAATAATGCTACTGTACTGAAATCATTTCCCTAATATCACTGTAGAGCACAATCAGTTTCCAGTACAGAAAGAAATTAAGCAAATGACAGTATTTACCTTTTCCGAAAGACTGGATGGGTGGAATGAGGCCATGCCATGTTTCCTCTACCCACCAATGAACATATAGTGCCACCTAGGCTTCATTGCTGGGAAACAATGTACCGGTACACTCCCAGCAATACCCAAAATTGGGGTGTGGTTTTTGTGTGTGTGTGTGTTCATTTAAATTAAAAGGCCTGAGGGCTTTCTAGTCATGTGTGAGTACTCTGCGTTGTTAGCTGTGCACTTAGCATTGTACCAGATGTGCGCAAAGCGGTGTCCTGAAATACGGTGCAATACTCTGTACAATAATTCCCAATGTATGCAAACTATCCACTCGATCATGCTGACCGTATGTAGCAGAATACTCTACTCCAGACCTGGTTGCAACATAGTGCTCATGTACCCATGTTTGCGCCTCATGTGATATATTGAGTGCATACCCGCCAACATTTCTGCGATGAAAATAGGGACGTCCTATTCCATAATTTTTTATTTTTTTTTACTATTTATACCCCACCCATCTGACTGGGTTGCCCCAGCCACCCTGGGTGACTTCTAACATATATAAAAACATAATAAAACATTATCCATTTAACAAACCCTGCCTATACAGGACTGCCTTCAGATGGCTCTGGGGTTGGATCACTCCTCACCCTCCAACATTTCTCCAATGAAGATAGGGACACCCTAAGTAAAAGCGGGACATTCCGGGATCAAATCAGAAACTGGGATGGCCTCTGTAAATCCAGGAGTCCCTGGGAAATAGGGACACTTGGTGAGTTTGTGCATTTTGGGGTTCAAATCCCATACATCTTTCCAATGATTGTATGCACAGGGTCTCATGTTCAATCATACGCAAGAGCTTTATATAACAACACAGCATCATTTACATACAGTAATATACTAATTGTTGAGCTCTCCAATGTAGAATTATGAATTTCAGATGAACTGAACATGAATGACAGGTCATACAAGTACAGATCAAACAAACTGGAAGCCCTTGGAACACACATTTTGATGCAACAATATATTTTAAGAGCAGACCTTACGGTCCACAAGTACAAATATCTGAAGACTAAGATATGTGGTATACACCTTACTAATTACTGATAGTAAACAAATTGTTATCTTAAAAACTCTGCTATTGTGGGAAAAGGCTATATTTCTCAAAGTTCTTTCTATTTATACCTCTTTTTAATCTCAATTTTCACAGAGAGGTTTTTTTACGTGATAATAGGAACATATTAAAAATTTCCCTATGGTTCTACAAATATAGACAATGCAATAGGTTGTTAATCTCCCTACATTCTTTGTTTAAAAAAAAGAGAGAAAAGCAAAATGCTATTTCTTGAAACATTAGTTCTTTGGCCAATACATCTAGAAGCAATCAGTGTTTCCATAATTGGAAATTAAGTTCTCATTCTGCTGGTTTTATTAGTTAATCATAAATTTGACTAAAAATCATTTAAGACTTGTAGATTCAACAAATTCTGCCTTATATTGCCTGTCCATTTCAGTCTTTTAAAGAACTCATCATTATTGAAAGAACTAATTTAAAGAACTCAAAACAGTCATAATCCCACTGGGTAGTGGAAATATCCATCTTTCAAAATTGACTCTTGATAGTATTGCTGGGAAGGGCACTACCAAATCACAGAATTAACCAGCTTTCAGGGTTGAATTCTGCGGTGTAGATTCTTCAGGCTCTTTTGGAGACACTTAGGTCTCCTTTTCAACTCTGGAAAAGTTTTTGACTGAGGCATGGTGCTTAAATACAGGTTGACAGTATAACTTACATCAGCCCAGGGAAGCCTTCCACCACCGCAGAGAGGCCCAACTAGGTCCTCCACTACTGCAGGAAGGCCTGGTGGGGGTCTTGGCCACGACGGGGAGGTCCAGCAGGGCCTGGTCCCTCAAGATTGGAGGGGGGGGCTGAGCCCCATCCCTTCATACTTTCTGTCTGGGGAGGTTGAGCTGTCCTCAGCTCCATAGAGTTGGTGCCTATGACTCCAATGGATGGCCTCTACCTTCTCTGATGATGTCAGGCCACTTCATGAGTCCTGTTCATCCAGGCCTATCAATGGGGTGGAGATGAGTTCACAAATGACATGAAGCATCTACATTATCCAGGTGGCAAAATAATTTGACAGACCAAGATTATTTTCTACTGGAACTGAAAGTGTTTTCCCACTCCTAGCTGGTGCTATTGTGGGAGATACCAATTCAATATTGAAAACTAAAATACAGAAGCCATTGTAATAAGAATGATAATTAGGAAGAGTAGCTATGCCTTAATTACCACTTTTTAAGGGCAGACATTTAGGGCGTAGAGTGCAGACTGCCCCAGGTTCCATAATGGAGGGGGTGACAAATTATCAAGGAACAATTACTGCCTACTAGGAACCTGTAGTAGGGCGGTTCATAAAAAAACTTTTTTTAAAAATGCCTGCTTCAAAGGTCTTATCTTACTATACTAGGGATTATATAGCTATATATGAAATTTCATGCATATCGGTTAATATCTTGACCCTCCTCCACCAAAATAGCTGTTCATTTGGCTGTTTTCCTATGTCGTGGAGGCTGAAATTTCAGTTCAGTGTAGCACTTACTGTTCCCAACCCTAACCCTGTGGAAAGCCATCTAATTAGACTTTAATTTGATTTTGAGAAGTTTTTAGGAGGTAATTTAATTATTGTTTGTTTTTATACCAATGTTATGTATCTGATGTTAGCCACCCTGAGCCTGACTTTGGCCGGGGAGGGCAGGATATAAATAAAAGTTTTTTTATTATTACTTGTTATTATTCCTTTGTAAAAAGAAAATATGAAATAACATAAAACCATTTTTGCGGGGGAGGGAATCAATGGGGGGTAACAATAAATTTTCCGCACCGGGTACCACCTGACCTTCCTACACCTCTGCCCATGAGTATCTTACTCATCCGTTGAAACGAAGCAGAGTAGGCTATGGCAGCTGCAAAGCAGACTTTGTCTATTGTCAATATTATGCAAATAAGCTAAAGTAACACATAATTATCCACAATGGGGTGGATTTTTAAACATGTTTTCTTACACTGCATTATAGTTTTCAGATTACTTTTGTGATTCTAGAGGAGGTTCTCCAAAAGATCACCGATTTCCATGATGCAGTTTTAGAATTCACTCATGCATATTATGTGACATGATTTTTGACCTCCCATATAGGGACAAAGCTAAATATAAAACTCTGCTGCAAACAAGCTCAGTTCTTTATATGCAGGCATGGTCTAACAGTATAAGCCTTTGGATGTTTACTCTGAAGACTTAAGCCTTGCAATATTCGATGACACTTACTCCCAAGTAATTAAGCACAGGATTGCAGATTTAAGAATTTTTAAATTCTATGTTTAAGCAATATAATATAAATAATATAAATACATAAAGCTTTGTAGACAAGCATTTCAGATGTTTATGTACATACATACACCGCATTTATTCCAAACTGCCACTCCCTCTCTGCAGGCTTATTAAAGTCTGTGGTTACATTTTCACCTTAGCCATATATCACGGATGGCATTCAACCAAGTCAGGTGCATTGATTTCAATAGGTCTGCTCTTGAGTAAAAATTAGTTGAATACCGCCACATCTCTCTTATCTCAGTCAGATCCAACCATTCATGAATCCTTCTCCTGCAGCTACGTAGTGTGGCGTTCAAGTTTGGTTCAAGTTATTATTAAAGCTGAAGGCTTACATAAAAGTGTGGATTGGATGTGACATTAGCTGAGAGGGACAGTCTCTCTCTCTCTCTCTCTCTCTCTCTCTCTCTCTCTCTCTCCCTTATAATATCCAAAAAGTCTGCCTGAGGCAAGCACTCCACTCTAAGCCTATAGGTAGTTGAGGCACTTCCTGCTTGGTGTCCCTTCCATTTCTGCTTGCCTCCTAGATTTCAGGACCTGCATCCAGAACAAGGAAGTTGCCCACACTCTTCCATTTCCAGCTCTCATCTCCCTGCTTCCCTAGATATAACCAGCATTTGTCAGTAGCTCAGTAGTGCTCTCAAGTGTCCTCCACTGCCCAGACTTCCACTTAGCCTGGTACGCCGGCTCAGATCATCACATGCTAAGGTTATCAGATTTTTTTTAATGAATCCAGGGACACTTTCCAACTTCAATGGATTTTTGTCAGGGGACTGATTTGTAAATCCGGGGAACTGTCCCCGGGAAACGGGGACATCTGGTAATCTTATCATATCCTTCCTATCATAGGACACCAGAGAGCTCCTGTGCCGTTGGACTGCTTTATTCATCTTTTCTGGTCTAGCTGCTCGGTAAGAACTGCAACATTATCTGCTCCCTGTTTGCTGTCCAAATAAACAAGGGTTTCACATATTAAATAATTCCCCAATCAAAAACATGGTAAGAAACTCAGGAACAAGGGGTGCAAGGCAGATCACATCATGAATACAATGACAGAAGCAAGAAGGAAGGAAATATTCATCCCCAGCTCAGTCATTAGTTGGGCATTAGCCACAATTACACGCTGAGGTTTAATTCCTAGAACCATCAGGGTCCAGCGAGGTAGCAGGTGGGTGGGAAGGACTAGGAAGAGGCCGCTGATGATCAGAAGTGAGCAAGGGGGAGAGAGTCTCCCATTTTGGTAGCAGATTTGTCAGCAACTGGAATTGTACAGTCAATGCTGTGCAGGTTTGCAGCTACTGACTGGCCACACCAGGAACACATAAGATACACCAGCAGCCCTGCACCTTTCATGGTGTTGACTGTAGTTGCCTTCTGCCACCCTTGTTCCCACCAGTAAGGGTGTGGAGACTTCCCTATCCACTGGCTGCACTTGGCAACAGCAGCATCTTCCCATTGTATTGGCACACCAGCTGCTGCTGCCAAAACATCCCCATTTTTCTTTTTCAGACATGTTCTGACCAGGTAGGGTTGGGCAAACCTGTCAATTTTGGTTGCTCATGTCGCCTGTCTTCAATTTTCCACATTTCCACATCAGCTTCTGAATTCTCCTTAATAATAATAATAATAATAATAATAATAATAATAATAATAATGGTCATCCTGAAAATTCATCAGCATTTCTAATATGTACACATTTTTGTATGCAATTTTGCCTTACACATTTTTGCAAAGTATATTTTATCTCATCGTAGTATTCTCCCTCATCTAATGCATTTCCTCCCTATTATTTTCACTAATATGTTCATTTTCACACACACACTTTACTTCAGTATATGCATTTTTGTGCATATTGCTAGGCTGGAGAACTGAATTGCAAAATTTAGAGAAGTGCGAATTTCAAAGGGTGGTGGTGTTTCAGTCCACATATTATCTTATCAAGTGTAGAATGGGTAAATTCATGTTTAAGTGAAATCTGATTTGAATTCTCCCCTTTTCTACAACAAGGGAACTCCTGTGTCTGTCGAGGTGTTGCTGGTAAAATCCTCTTTATCAGTTGTTGCACCTAAAACGTTTGCTGTTCTTAGCAACCATCTTGTGCCCTGTACTGGTGAATCCTGCCCTTCTTATCTGTACAGTTTAACACAGAGAGATAATG
Organism: Lacerta agilis; assembly: GCF_009819535.1. Taxonomy (NCBI): domain Eukaryota; kingdom Metazoa; phylum Chordata; class Lepidosauria; order Squamata; family Lacertidae; genus Lacerta; species Lacerta agilis. The sequence continues at coordinate 50,417,053 of NC_046322.1, forward strand.
CTACTGTTGCAGCATTCTCATTCTTTTTTACTTTCTGTTTTTGTAATAATAGTCTCTGTTTATAAAAACACACATTCATTGCAGCAACAGAAATATTGCTGGAAGCATTAGTCATAGTTTCTATTGTGAAGAGTTGACAGTGAAGTGCAGGAGGACATCAATTCAGATGTTCACTCTGTTTTTCTTCCAAGGTCCTTGAATGAATATTCTATGTGCTTCAACATTCTGCTTCATAAACAGAATAAAACTGCTCTTCCCTGAATAACAAATATAATAGTCTACCATATATAAATATAATAGTCTACGCGGGTGGCGCTGTGGGTTAAACCACAGAGCCTAGGGCTTGCCGATCAGAAGGTTGATGGTTCGAATCCCCCCAACGGGGTGAGCTCCCGTTGCTCGGTCCCTGCTCCTGCAGAGCAAGCCCCAATGCTATTCTGGCTCACGCAAGCCAGAGAGTCACGGAGGGGAGCTTATTAAGTTGCTCATCTGAGGTGTGGTAGGCTTCCTTCATCTCAGCTAAGCAGCCTCAACAAGCCTCTGGCAGGCAAGGAAACTCCTCCTCCAGTCTTTCGTGAGCCAGAGTAGCATTGGGGCTTACTCTGCTGAGGCTCGGCTTTCCTGCCCATCGGCTGTTAGCTGGGAGGCTGAAGAGCATGGGTATGCAGCGTAAAGCCCAGGGGCCAGATCCGGCCCAATCGTCTTCTAAATCCGGCCTGCGGACGGTCTGGGAATCAGTGTGTTTTTACATGAGTAGAATGTGTCCTTTTATTTAAAATGCATCTCTGGGTTATTTGTGAGGCATGGGAATTCGTTCATTCTTTCCCCAAAATATAGTCCGGCCCCCCACAAGGTCTGAGGGACAGTAGACCGGCCCCCTGTTGAAAAAGTTTGCTGACCCCTGCCATAGAGGATGTCCTCTTCAGGTTCCTGGGAGGGTCTCCTCATGGTTGGGTCTCTCCCTCCTAACTAGGGCCCAGCTGAGAGGTAAAGGTAAAGCGACTCCTGACCATTAGGTCCAGTCGTGTCCGACTCTGGGGTTGCGGCCCTCATCTCGTGTTACTGGACAAGGGAGCCAGCATACAGCTTCCGGGTCTGGTGGCCAGCATGACTAAGCCGCTTCTGGCGAACCAGAGCAGTGCACAGAAACGCTGTTTACCTTCCCGCCGGAGCGGTACCTATTTATCTACTTGCACTTTGATGTGCTAGGTGGGCAGGAGCTGGGACCGAGCAATGGGAGCTCACCCTGTCACAGGGATTCGAACCGCCAACCTTCTGTGGTTTAACCCACAGCATCACCCGTGTCCCTAGCTGAGAGGTACTGGAGTGCCATTACAGCACGTTCCAGCATAGGGTGAAAGCCTTGACTAGTGCTATTCTCTGCCAGTGTATCTGCTTGCAAGGCAGGACATGCAAGAGGCTGGAGTTGAATCCCTTTATTGCTAGTAACTCTACTCTGCGAGAAGGATGACTGCAGCTTGCTGTGAAAAAGAACAAGGAGCTGCCCTTCTCATTTTATTGAGTAGCAGTAGATCAAAGATAGCACCAAGAATAACAGGAGGGAGGAGGAAATGCTTGCCCAGAAAGCCCCAAACTCTGCTTCCCCATATCTGCTGAAATATGAACGCAGCTGCTCGGGGATAATTGATTTTTAATTGCTGACAATCTACATGTCATCAACACAATGTGAAATAATTCTCACCCCTTGCATCTTCAAATTCTGCAGACATCTGGGTATCTGTGCTCCATTACCAACCCTTTTGGGCTCCATCCATCTTTTCAATCTGAAGGAACCCTTGGCTGCTGGATCACAAAGTTTTACCAATGGCAACGATGGCAAAGGAAAATATATGAGTTGTGCATGTGCAGTAGGTTTTGTAGTGCATGTTTGTTATGGTGAACTTTTTCAGTTGCATTTGGAATTGGGCTCAGCAAATGAACTGTTCCCCTTCTCCTCAAAAAAGCCTCCTGATCCACCTCCTGATCCCATAATTTAGAAACCTGTTATGTACCTGATAACATCAGCAGGATCAAAACCTCCCCAAGAATTTCCAAACTCCTCCATGACTCTCTGAAGCTTATTCTTCCCCCAACAAACCTAAATATTATCCTACTGCTCCCTTTCATTCCCCAGAATCCAGACCCTCCAAGTGTCCCTGTCTTCCAAGGACAGTCCCAGATTTACAGAAGCTGTCCCAGTTTCTGATTTAGTGCCAGAATGTTCTGCTTTTCCTTAGAACGACTCTATTATCATTGGAAAATGTTGGGTGGTATGGAGTTATGCGACCCCCGAGCCAAGGAGATAAGTAACAATGCAACCATTAGAAGAAGACATCTGAAGGCAGCCTGTATAGGGAAGTTTTTTTCATGTTTAATGTTCTATTATGTTTTTAGATATGTTGGAAGCTGTCCAGAGTGGCTGGGGCAACCCAGGCAGATGGGCAGGGTAATAATAATAATAATAATAATTATTATTATTATTATTATTATTATTATTATTGTGGTGGTGGTGGTGGTTTAGGATGTCCCTATTTTCATCAGAGAAATGTTGGAAATTTAACCTAGCAGTGGTGCAAAATCTTTAGAGTGGCCAGTTATGCAATACCAAAAAAGAGACATGGATTTGCATATAATCTGCATGTATTAATGAATGCACATATACAGTTGGAAATAATTACTATATTTTAAATAGATACAAGAAATCTCACCTTAGCAGGGAAGGCTGCAATTGGGGGCTCTCTATGCCTCTGTATGCTGTCTGGGTGCCAACTTTTGGACAACTTCAAGGTCCATTCCCTTCTTATGGTTCTTTATCTTTGAATTGAGCTTGGTTTGCACAGGCCTTTGAACAGAGGATTCCTTCAGATCATCTGCAAAGTAGAACATATGGACAATCGAGGAATTGCATATCTCAGAAATTCCAGAGTCCTGTTTGAGTAAGCCAACCAGTAATGGAATACCTGTTTTAGCTTTATTGTTTTGGGGTTTTCCATATAATACAGGAGAAGGACCCAGACTTCTAAGTTGTGGGTAAGACTAAGACTGCAGTCCTTTCACATTTCCATTGAAGTAGTAATTAGAGGTGATAAGGTAAATAGGTAAAAGGTAAAGGACCCCTGGATGGTTAAGTCCAGTCAAAGGGTTGTGGCGCTCATATCCACTCCCAGGCCAAGAAAGCCACTGTTTGTCCACAGATAACTTTCCAGTTCATGTGGCCAGCAGCACTAAACTGCTTCTGGCACAACGGGACACTGTGACGGAAACCAGAGCGCATGGAAACATTGTTTACCTTCCCACAATAGTGGTACCTATTTATCCACTTGCACTGGCATGCTTTCGAACTGCTAGGTTGGCAGGAGCTGGGACAGAGCAACGGGAGCTCACCCCGTTGCAAGGATTTGAACCGCCAATCTTCTTACTGGGAAGCCCAAAAAGCTCAGTGGTTTAGACCACAGCACCACCCACATCCCAAATAAACAAGCACACAATCACTGTTAGGTCCACCCGCCATTGTGAGGCTCAAAGCAATGAAGATGATGCCTCCCCAGCTGTTGCCATTGGCTGTGGGTTTCTTGTGATGTCACAAAAGCGCTTGGCAACTGAGTGAATATAAAGGCAGGCCAAGGGGAAAGCACTTTTATAATTTCCAGTAGGACACACCTGGCAATGGAAGTGACATTCAGCACTGCCCAGGTTTCTTCCACTTGGAGGAGGAAACTGGTGAATGGAAGGAGGCAATCCTCTGGCAGTGGGATGCTATGGAGCAAGTTTGCTTGCTTGGACGCTGCTGGTATCTGTGGTTGGAAGCTGGCGGACATCTGATGGTGGACCTAAGAGAAGCTGGCAGATGTTGGTGGATGGAAACCAGTGGCTTTTGGATTCGGAAGTCAGTGCAGGCTACAAGGCTAAAGCAGACTGATGTTTGAGGATGTCGGCTGATGGAAGTTCACTTTTGGAAGACAGTCAACAGAAGCCAGTGGATATTTGTGGATTGAAGCCAGGGCACAAATGTGAATGGATGTCATCTTTTTGGATGTCAGCTGGTATATGTTTGTGTGAGTAAATGGGAGGTTTCAAATGTGGTTGAGGCGGAATGATGTTTGCATGTTCACGAATGTAATGTGTGAAAGAATAGATGAAACCCATGGGAGGATGGATATAGGTTTCAGAAAATCAGAGAATTGAGTTTGGGAGGGACCATGAGGGTCATCTAGCCCAACCCCTTACAATGCAGGAATCTTTTGCCGTGTGTGGGGCTCAAACCCACGACACTGAAATTAAGAGTCTCATATATTTTGTGTTTTCATGTTGTAATGTTGTGAACTGCCCTGTGATCTTTGGGCAGTATTCAAATTTTAATAGCAGTAATAGTAGTAATAGTAGTAAACTTGCATTGGAGCTGGGACAGAGCAACAGGAGCTCAACCCGTCGCGGGGATTTGAACTGCCCATCTTCTGATCGGCAAGCCCAAGAGGCTCAGTGGGTGGGGGACTTCCCTGTGGTAGAGGCCCCAATCTATATCAAAGGCAAGTGGTAAGCCTCTGTGGGTGTTCAACCCATCAGTGGTTTAATGTGAGAAGCGTTTTGGTGGGGGCAGGCTGGACCTCTCAGGAGCCCTAGATATGCCACCTGGAGCTGGCATAGCAAGGGGTGGAATAGGATACTACCTGCACCTTCATCCCGGCAAAAGTGGTTCCCTCATTCTGATCCCCTCAGACCCCAGGTTGCGCATCAAGGCCACAGCCCCCCCCCCCCCGGGTAATAAAGACGCAATGACACATGAATTAAGTTTAAATGTTAATGGGCAAATTTTGGCCACAACTTTATTGAATACAGAATGTGAGTGGTATTGGTTTAGGCATTGGAATCCAAAACTATAACTGACTCCTTCCTGCCTTGCAGGGAGACTGGTAAGTTTCTTTTTCTTTTTAGTATTATTATTTTATTTTTCTTCTTTTCTTCTTTTTTCCTTTCTCTTCTTTTTTCTTCTTTCTCCTTTTCTTTTCTCCTTCTTTTTCTTTTCTCCTTCCCCCCCTTTTTTCTTTTCTCCCCTTTCCCCATTAAAAAAGGATGTGGTAAAAGGCAATGGGTCCAGAAGGACGAAAATATGACACAAACAACCAATAAGTATTGTATTTAATTCTATTAAAACGTTGTATTGGTTCGAGCTGGTTCGATAAACCATTGGATAAGATATTTGCTTACATTTGATATGCATTTGCTATATTGCGAGCTGGAAATTTATGCGGGAACAAAGTTATGCTTCTGTTGTTCGTTAATTTGAATTTTTTTTTTTTTTGTAAAATAAAACTATGCAATAAAAATTAAAAAAAGGGTAACCAGCCAAAGCGGGAGCTCGGTCGGTGGCAATCAACTCATGCTCTACCCCGGGGCTCCCAGTGGGTCATGGCATGGCCCTCACCCCTCCGTGGGCTTTGGACGAAATCCAACCCCCCGGATTCCTTTAACGGAATATCCTTGATCGTGGAGGGGCAGGTGAGTAATCAATAGACAAAAACACTGCAACTTTGAAACACATAGTTTTGCTGCGAAGGTTCAGGGAAAGGGGTTTGTGCATGTGTGTGTGTTTAATGGCAGAAGTTTTGCAAAATTAATAACGAATTACCCATTTATGTAAAAGAAAATCCAATATATTTCCATATAGCTACATATAAAAGATTAAAACATATAGCTTATAAATAGAGGTGGATTCACATGGGTTGTACAGCGAAGTGGTCATCTGATGGCTCCACGCTGCGACCAGATCAATTTTCAGTCTGGAGAGTGTTAACTTTTTCCATGCACCTCCCTGTGTGCTGAAAATGTAGCCTGGTTGCTGTACAATGGAATGAAGAAACAACCACTTCTCTGTGCAGCCTGCTGTAAAATGCACATTATAAGCAAAGGCAACATTTTCATCATGAAAATTGGGTCATATTTCATTTACCAATAAGCTTGATGGAGAATGTATCCACACAGCAAAATTGTGTGTTGTTGTTTTTATAAAGACCCATATGAGCAATATGTTAATGAAATAAATAATGCTTATTGAAACTTTAAAAAGCAATTTCAACTGACAAACATTATTTTGCTTGCCCTAACAAAATTTTCAAATCTACTTTCCAAACTCTATTCCAAGTGGTTCCCCCCCCCCAACCTACCCACGGCCTGTGGCTGAAGTCTTTTGGCATTTCTTAACACTAGCTATGGGTGTCAACAAGATCCCCTTGGGCAAGGGGAAAAAATGCAAAAAAACTATTACTATTCTTGTCAACAAGAACTTTGCTTCTCTGAATTATTCATGCTGCATAATGATCTTCCAGGTTCCTGTCAGGAAAACGAATCACCATATTATTACGCTGCCAGAAAGTGTAATTAAAAATTGATCACCATCGCAGCGGAATTCTTTCCAAACCCGTGGCAAAGGAGTCCGAATCGAGTTCCTGTAACGTTCCTGCCATTGTGTGTTTAACCTGCGTGAATACAAAACGAACACAACATTGTTAAATGGGCTTGTCCTTTGGATATTCATGTGGGTTGCATTTATCGTTTGGTTGGTTTCCTAACCCGGCGAATGAATTAAATGTTGTGCTGCACTCCATTTCAAAAGGCAGCAACTGTGCCTAGCCATCGCCCGAGGCAAGTGGGAAGCTATGAAATCTCCGCTGTTGCAATTACACAGCCCCTTCTGGGCTTAGGGAAATATTGTTCGGGCATTTGATTAACTGTCAAGCGCATTAATCAGTTTCTCACCAGTTGCGTTTCTCGGAAGCCACAGCATTCAATTTGGTTTCTCTTTCTTCACAAGTTATTAGTGGGGAATGAAAAAGGGGCTGGAGAAAACAGAAAGCCACAGGTGTTTGTTGCTCAGAGGGCCACAGAACAGCAGAACGACACAGGCTGTCCTCCGCAGAAGACGCCTTAAGGCTTTGTGGGACCAGTGATTTGGCACTGCCCCCTTGTTCTGCCCTGCCCAACCTCATGCCCATGCAACCCTGTAATAATCTCTTAGGAGCAACTGAGGACACCATGGGCAATGAGCCTGGTTTGCTCAATGTCGCTGCTGCAATTGCTGTACCTGGGAAGCCAGATACATGAATGATTGATTTGATAGTATGCCACTTTAAACTAAAAAGAATAATTAAAAAAAAAATCTCAAAGGGGTGTACACACTTGTTCAGGCAGCACATCAACATCATCATTATATTACCCTTCATCAAGAGTTCTTAGGGCAGTTTGTTGTTGTTGTTCAGTCGTGTCCGACTCTTCGTGACCCCATGGACCAGAGCACGCCAGGCACCCCTATCCTCCACTGCCTCCTGCAGTTTGGCCAAACTCATGCCAGTCGCTTCAAGAACACTGTCCAACCATCTTGTCCTCTGTCGTCCCCTTCTCCTTGTGCCCTCCATCTTCCCCAACATCAGGGTCTTTTCCAGGGAGTCTTCTCTTCTCACGAGGCGGCCAAAGTATTGGAGCCTCAACTTCAGGATCTGCCCTTCCAGTGAGCACTCAGGGCTGATTTCCTTCAGAATGGATAGGTTTGATCTTCTTGCAGTCCATGGGACTCTCAAGAGTCTCCTCCAGCACCATAATTCAAAAGCATCAATTCTTCGGCCATCAGCCTTCTTTATGGTCCAGCTCTCACTTCCATACATCACTACTGGGGAAACCATAGCTTTAACTATACGGACCTTTGTCGGCATGGTGATGTCTCTGCTTTTTAAGATGCTGTCTAGGTTTGTCATTGCTTTCCTCCCAAGAAGCAGGCGTCTTTTAATTTCGTGACTGCTGTCACCATCTGCAGTGATATATAGAAATTATGATCAATTTTTTGTCAGGCTCTAGTGGTATATGGACTCAAAACAGGGTCCCTCTGCAGCATAGATGAATTAGTGGCCGTACTGAACCACTGTGCATTTGAAGTTTTCATTTATTTGACCATTGATTTCATACTTTTTCAGGATTGTGGGCATGCTAAGATTGTAATCATTTGATATCACACTCTCCAACCTAGTTTTGCAGTTTTTACTGTTGAGTTTAATTGCCTTTTGGAGTTTTTTGTTTGCAAAGATTAAGTGTTCTACTTCATTGCAGCACCATAGTGTTTTATAAAAGCACTTCTTCTAAAATCACATCAAACCCCAAGTTTGAACATGTTGAGTAAAGTAAAATCTCATGACCAATGGGTTATCTAGAAAGCAAATTCAATACTGCAATGTTATTTTTGTTGGCTGTGGAAATGTATATTTATAATCTACCTCTCCAAGCCTGCAATTCCTCTTCACGCTGGCCATTACGTTTTTTTTGTACTTTGCATGATTAGAGTTAAGATATATGTATAGATTCTGCAACAGGAAAGAACCTGTAGATTCTGTAACACTAACATCTACCGTGCCGTTGGACTGCAAATGTTAATACATTTGGAGACTGAGCTTTTGGAATGAACTTTGTAGGTAATAGCCTACTTCGTCATATGCATGAAATAGAAAACCTGTTTGGAATAAGCACATTGTGCATTACCCTGTCGGCTGACATATACAGCTGCCTACAGTACCTCATTAAGCAACCTGATTGATGGGACTTGAGATGCTGAATTGCAATTGAAAAGGCAAGCAAAATAGGGTGTGAAAGAAGGCTTGGCATGTCTGGTGAGTGCTGCTCTGTATACAATAGAAACATATAATCCATTTTTTTCCTAGCCTGACTCAGGAGGTGAATGATAGGTGTGAATGGAGAATGTGCTCCCATTGAAAACAAAACAAAACAGAAGCAAAGCCATATAGATACAGGAAAACTAGCAAAAGAAATTTCCTGTGTCCAAGAAACTGGTCGGTTGAAGTTACACTTCCCCTGAAGGCACAGGTTCTGTTAAGTATAATTGATTTAATTGACACAGAAATGGAAAACGTACGTGTATTAACGACGACGGTTTAAAATGAAAAGTGGTGAAATGTGTATTGCCAACCGCAACTAAAACGTAGAAGAACCTGTGAGGCCCCGTCTCTGTTTCCTTGGTCATTTTGTCTCTGACTTTAAAAGTTGCTATATTTGAACAACAGAAATCCAAAATAAAATAGCTCAATAGATTTCATGGGCATACGTGACACATTCTTTAGGCTTGAATAATCCATATAAGTGGTTCTCTCAATAAAATGAAATTACCTTCCATTGGATTTACAGCTCACCAACTATCCTAAGTGTTAATAGAATTCCTGTTCTTGAATTCTCACTTTGTTAACTTCATCCACACTCTACCATACTGCTATGAGTTTGCGGAGGGCGGGTAGGCTGTATGCCCAAGCCACCTTCCAATTCCTGGATCCAGCATGGATTCAATTCCTGGAATAGCCAGGCTAGCTTCCTGGTGAGGTAATGGCCCCATAAGTATGGGTCATTAAGGTAACAAAGGAAGTAGCTCCTGTGTTAGACAACAAATGGGTGGGGCCAGTGGCGGAGCTTCATGCTCCAGCACCGGGGGATGGAGAGCAGGCAAGGGCGGGGCTGGCACGCATCCCGGGGCGTGGCGTGCTGCCCGCAGGGATGTGGCATGTGTCCTGGGGGCATGGCACGCCGCCTGCAGGGGCATGGTGCCCAGGGCAGGCGGGGGGCAGCCATGATGGCACCCCACCGGGATCACGCTACCAGGGGCAGTGTACTCCCCCACACTTCTCTTCCTCCGCCAATGGGTGGGCCCTCATCCCTCTACTGGCCGGTAGTTAGAAGGACAAAGGCCAGAACTGAGAGTTGAGTTACGTGAGCTAGAAGCTAGAAGCTGGCAGGCTGCAGGCTGGGCAGCCAGGAGCCAGAATTATGCCTAATTTCTGTTGAAATCCAAGGCTGTGGCTATGGGAGTAAGCAGGACCCTCTTGGGGTGTTAATGCTGTGAACTCCTCTATTGTAGGCTCAGGTTGTATATATGTGTAAATAAACCATACATCATAAAGACACTACAGTCTCTGCTGCTCCTCATTCCAAAGGAAACTGAACCCTGGGTAAGTACCTGGAACCCCAGGAATTTCACGTTGCTCAGAGATTGGGGTGGTGTTCAACAATACTTGGTCATGTGTATATCTATGTACTCAACATCTTCTTAGATCTATGACCCTGGAGAGCACAGACCTCTCAGTACAAACATTGGCTCCCAGTACGTTTCTGAGCACAATTCAAAGTGTTGTGCTGACCATTAAAGTCCTAAACAGCCTTGGCCCAGTATACCTGAAGGAGCGTCTCCATCCCCATCGTTCACTGAGGTCCAGCTCGGAGGGCCTTCTGGCAAGAAGTGAAGCTACAGGGAGACAGGCAGAGGGCCTTCTCTGTGGTGGCACCCGCCCTGTGGAACGCCCTCAGATGTCAAGGAAATAAACAGCTATCTGAATTTTAGAAGACATCTGAAGGCAGCCTTGTCTAGGGAAGTTTTTAATGTTTTGTGTTTTATTGTGCTTTTAATATTCTTTTGGGAGCCGCCGAGAGTGGCTGAGGAAACCCAGTCAGATGGGCGGGGTATACAGGTAAATAATAAATTGTTGTTGTTGTTGTTAACAAATCTGAACTAGAAAGACTAATAGTCTGACTCAGTTTAGGATAGCTTCCCAGTTAGCTTTCAGTAGTTGCCTACCAATGAACACCATCACTTTTGCTTGGATAACTGAATGGCTGCAATTAGTCTTGCAGGGAAAGGCAAGGGGTGAGACCAGGTTCAGACCAGGTTTCTCCATGGTTTTAAGTTTGGTGATTAGTTGCAATTCAGCCACTTCTCTTTCCAGTCTATTTCTGAAATTTCTTTGTATTAAGACAGCTACTTTAAACCTGTTCTGAACAAAGACATTGGATTCTTATCTCATTATACATGACAAAGCTATCTTTAGCCATCTCACCCCTTGCCTTTCCATGCAAGACTAATTGCAGCCATTAAGAGTCGTCAACAGGTTTTCCACACCTATCAGCTGATCACCCATCCCCACCACCCTTCTGAGTAATACCCCTCCCCACTCCCTCACTATATTTAAGGATCTGGTGACTTCTGTTTCAGTGTATCTGAAGAAGTGTGCATGCACATGAAAGCTCATACCAAGAACAAACTCAGTTGGTCTCTCAGGTGCTACTGGAAATAATTTTCTATTTTGTTTTGACTATGGCAGACCAACACGGCTACCCACCTGTAACTAATAAACCTGTTGCAAGTAAAACTGAGGAGTTTTATACTGTTGTTACTCTATTCATTGTTGTAATTATTCCCATGCTTGTTATTTTCTGTTTGTGTTTCCATCGTTTTGTCCCCAAAGAGTAAATGAAATTATAGGTTATGAATGTTGATTTGGAATGTTTGGAGAGAGGCTAAAATGAAGTCTATTTTTATTTAGGATTTATGACCATAGTGATGTAGAACAATGGGTTGAACAACAGGTAAAAGCCATTCTCGAAACTAAGATAAAAACAGATTTTAAAAATATTATTCCTGGTTGGCATCAGTGCCTGTTAAACATTGCCAAGTGCTTTATTATGGCATGACAGCACTTCTGAAATCTCTTTGAGAAACAATCTGAATGAGGCTCCTGGAAGACAATATCCATTTGCAATGCAAAATTCACCATGAAGAGGAGCCATTACCTTCTAATTTATTTTTAGTGAGGTCAACACACTCATGGACCTTGCTGTCAAGGGTGATTCTAAAATTCATTACTCAATGAGGTTCCACATGGTTTATCTTGGGGTCTGCAATTGAGTGATGCTGATATTGTACTTGTCTGACATTTTAAATATGGCATTCTGCGTGAAGTTAGCAAGAACGGCCATTTGTTTGAACTAATGAACTAATTTCTCTCCCATCTTTTATCACTGGCTGTGATATTAGTTAGCCAATTAATCTAAATTCACAGGCATGTTTCAGCACTTCTTCTAGAGTGGATGCCTTTCAACTTAGGTGGTGGTGAAAGAATAAATGAATTATATTGTATTACAATAACATCCCCTCCCTCAACCCCCCCCCCAAAAAAAAATACCCCAGCAGAAACTCACTTCTAATTTTTCCAGTAGACAAATGAATCCATAAAAATTAGCAACACATTTGGATCTGCACGTGTTTATTTACCCGTATTTTTTTGCTCCATAAGATGCACTTTTTTCCTCCTAAAAAGTAAGGGGAAGTGTCTGTGCATCTTATGGAGACAATGCATGGTCCCTGGAGCCAAATTGCCCAGGGGGGGAAAGGCAGATCCTGTTTTTTCTGTTTTAGAAAGAGCTAAAGGCTAACAAGAGGGAAAGAGAGTGTTGAAAGGAACCCGCTCAACAGCTGATTGCAGGAGATCGGGGAGGGAGATAAGGAAGCTAGCTCCCTTCCTGCCCCGCCCAGACCCCTTGCACAGTAGTTCCTTTGCGAGGGCTGAGGATCCTGGGAAATTGAGTTTTTCAGCCATTTGGGGCTTTCTGTTACTTTTCCGTAAGTTAGTAAGTTTGCGTAAATTAGTAAGTTTGCGTAAGTTAGTAAGTTTGAATATGTTAGTAAGTTTGCGTAAGTTAGTAAGTTTGCGTAAGTTAGTAACTTTGAGTAAGTTAGTAAGTTTTAGTAAGTCAGTAAGCTTACTGGTTTGTACTGGTTCACTTTCCTCTTGCTTCCTATTACTTGCTGGTGCGTACTGGTTTATACTGGTGCTTACTGGTTTCTACTGGTTTGCTTTCCTCTTGGTTCCTATTACCTGCTGGTACTTACTGGTCTGTACTGGTTTGTACTGGTGCGTACTGGTTTGTACTGGTGCTTACTGGTTTGTACTGGTTGGCTTTCCTCTTGCTTCCTATGACTTGCTGGTGTGTACTGGTTTGTACTATGGAGCGAAAAATACGGTAAGTTTGCGTAAGTTAGTAAGTTTGCGTAAGTTTGCGTAAGTTAGTATGTTTGCGTAAGTTAGTAAGTTGCGTAAGTTTGCGTAAGTTAGTAAGTTTGCGTAAGTTAGTAAGTTTGCGTAAGTTTGAGTAAGTTAGTAAGTTTGCGTAAGTTAGTATGTTTGCATAAGTTAGTAAGTTTGCGTAAGTTAGTAAGTTTGCGTATGTTAGTAAGTTTGCGTAAGTTAGTATGTTTGCGTAAGTTAGTATGTTTGCGTAAGTAAGTTTCCGTAAGTTAGTAAGTTTGAGTAAGTTAGTATGTTTGCGTAAGTTAGTAAGTTTTAGTAAGTTTGCGTAAGTTAGTAAGTTTGCGTAAGTTAGTAAGTTTGCGTAAGTTAGTAAGTTTGCATAAGTTTGCGTAAGTTAGTATGTTTGCATAAGTTAGTAAGTTTGCATAAGTTAGTAAGTTTGAGTATGTTAGTAAGTTTGCGTAAGTTAGTAAGTTTGCGTAAGTTAGTATGTTTGCGTAAGTTAGTAAGTTTGCGTAAGTTAGTAAGTTTGCGTAAGTTAGTAAGTTTGCGTATGTTAGTAAGTTTGCGTAAGTTAGTATGTTTGCGTAAGTTAGTAAGTTTGAGTAAGTTTGAGTAAGTTAGTAAGCTTACTGGTTTGTACTGGTTCGCTTTCCTCTTGCTTCCTATTACTTGCTGTTGCGTACTGGTTTCTACTAGTGCTTACTGGTCTGTACTGGTTTCTTTTTTTTAAAATAAGAATTTATTAAATTTTCAAAATTAAAATACACAAAATACACACATTACACAGACTACACAAAAACACACAAACAAAACAAAACAATTAATTAATGATCCTTCTCTTCTATTAAAATCCTAGGTTTGGGACTTCCTCACGTTATCTCTTATGCGTTCATTTCTGATCTTCTTTAGTAACTTTGTAACATTATAAAATCTAGTTTCTTACTTCTACTCTTAATTATACAGTTATAATCATCATTTCTTAAATCATATAACTTATACTTAACATTAAAATATCTAGTTCCAAATCTTAACTTCTTATATCCTCTTTTCCGTCAACTAAGTAATGCTGTTGCCAATATTCCTGCTGATTCTGACTTCAAAAATATAAAAACCAACTCATTTAAACAGATACCTAAATATTTCTTCCATTCTCATAGCCCATTTTCCCCTCTGATGTCGGAGCGCCGTGGTCAGCCTTTATAGTATCCTCTTAATTCTCCTATTACCCCACCCCCCTCCTTACCATCCTCCCCCTTCCCTTTCCCATCGCCCACCACCTTTCCCCCCAGCATTCTCCCAGTCCAGGTTCTTCTTCTTCCAAAATGTTGCAATTTCTTCCTTCTTCCAGAATGTTACATTTTCCTTGGTACATCATTACAGTAACATTGTCACAAAGTGTCATTTCTCCACTCTCCACTTCATGTTGCATTTTCCAGATTTGTTGTTCTATGGCTTCTGGGCTGCCACCCCAGAAGCTCCCTATACTGTCCCATTTGCCGGCTCCCGACCTCTCACGTCTTGAAAAAAGCCACTCTTGTTTTGGTACTTGTGCATCTTCTTCTTCCGATGGTATCTCTGGATTAGCATTCTCTCCAACTTTACCTTTGAGTGGGTAAATAACACTGTTCTTCCAAGTATCTCGAATCTGAGTAAACTTGTCAATAACATTCTGTTGCAAAAGTTGTAAATTGTTATTTATTGAGAGTAATTCCTGCAAGATTCTTTCCTGGCTTGGGATCATTGTTGAGTCTAACCAGGGAGACCGTGGGAACTGAGAAGGCAGGAATAGGCAGGAGTAGGCAGGAAGTGATAAAGTTTCAGTATTTTTCCATCTTCACAGACCATACCCTGGCCGCCATTTCCTCCTTAATCAGAGGGTTAATTATCTGTCTCTTTTCTTACAGTCCATAAGAAGAAATAAAACAAGTTCACAATTTTACCCCCAAACAGGGTTTTCTAAGGCACACCAAATCTGCAGTCAACTTTCAAGCAAATTTTAAGTGGCTGCAGCTGCATTGATGTTACTTTCATCTTGCCGCTGTCAGAGAGAGACAGACTTCCTCATTTTAAATCTCTCTCCATAAGCCTAATTGCAATACTTTAGATCCAAATTAAGCTCCGTACTTACAGAGTCCTTCTTTTAAATCCAGATTGAGAAAAAGCAGAGCGCTCAAAATCCGGTATCTGGCCGCCGCTTTGTTTCCTCGGTTGGAGACAGCTTCTTCAGCCCCGTACCGGAGCCCGCTCGCTCAAGCCTCCCTTTTACAAGGGAAGCCTGAGAACAAGTCGGCACCTTGGAGCCTGCTAGAAACCCTGGACCACGGGACGCTCTTCCTGTAGTTTACCGGAGCCCACAGCGCGGTTACGGTCGCTCCTACCCCCGAGGAAACCGGAGCTGCCTCGGAGCCGAGACAGTTCCCAACCGCACAGAATGGCGCTCACACCGGAAGTCCCTGTACTGGTTTGTACTTGTGCTTACTGGTTTGTACTGGTTTGCTTTCCTCTTGCTTCCTATTACCTGCTGATGCTTACTGGTCTGTACTGGTTTGTACTGGTGCTTATTGGTTTGCAAAAGCTGCACAAATCTGAACTGATCCTCAAAAAAGCAGGGCTTTTCCCTTTGCAAAAAAGCTGCAAAACTGTGAGCTGATTCTAAAAAAACAAAAACAAAAAACCATGGGTTTTAGTGGAGGAAAACCAGAAAAAAATTTTTTTTCTTGTTCCCTCCTCTAAAAATGAGGTGCGCCCTATGGTCCGGAGCGTCCTATGGAGCGAAAAATACGGTATTTTCCCTCCAGTGTTATTTTGTATTATTATCAGTAAATGGGATCCTCCTTAACGAGGGTCCTGGTTGCGCTCGGGCTCCCGGGACATCCCCGCAGGGTGGGTTGTAGCTAGGTGTGGCCCAAGCCTTAACTGTTAGACCCTGGGAGCATGCCAGGCTGTTTTGGCCAATCAGGGCGAGTGGCATGATTCCCGGGGCCTATAAAAGCGGCAGCACGGTGTGATTGGGGGCACTTGCTTCGCGCTGCTGAACACCTGCCCTCCCTCCTTAATTTTAGGTCATGCTGCTTTAGCCTTGCTTTGGCTTGGGTCACCTGCTTTGGAGCAGGGGCTGGGTAGGAATCTTTTTTCCATCTGGCCGATTGGCTGTAGCCACTTGGTTTTCGCCTATCCCCTTAGCAATCGCCACAATTTTGTAAGGTTTGGCGGTTAGGCATTGGCTTATTGAAGTGTGTGGGAGGGGAGGTGCGGCCATCACCCGCCCCTCCAGAAATAGGGTATTCCGGTAAAGGAATCTGGGGGTCCTGGATCTCATCCAAAGTCCGCTTGAGGGGCTAGCGCCATGCCAGGACCACAGGAACCCTGGGGTGAGCTTCAGTTGATCTTCATCGATCTTGCTTCCTCGTTTGGTGTTTACCCTTTCAGACTACCAGCCAGAGAGGCAGGAGTCAGTTATAGCCATTTGCCAATGCTTAAGCCAATACCGCTCACTTTGCCGTAATTAATAAAGTTGTGGCCTAAAATTTTTCCCTATAAGAAGAAGAGTTTGGATTTGATATCCCGCTTTATCACTACCCGAAGGAGTCTCAGGGCGGCTAACATTCTCCTTTCCCTTCCTCCCCCACAACAAACACTCTGTGAGGTGAGTGGGGCTGAGAGACTTCAAAGAAGTATGACTAGCCCAAGGTCACCCAGCAGCTGCATGTGGAGGAGCGGAGACGCGAACCCGGTTCACCAGATTACGAGTCTACCGCTCTTAACCACTACACCACACTGGCTCTCATATAAGTTTATAACTTAAACTAAAATTTATGTGTCAGTGTGAAGTTATTTACGGGGGGAGGGCTTGGGGGGGCCTCGAAGTGCAACCTTGAATATCTGTATGGAAAGACAATGAATCACATGCAACAGAACATTCCTCTGCCTGGATCCACGATATTGTCAGTGCCCCTCTGCTGCCCTAAGGGTTTTCTTTCTTTCTTTCTCTTTAAAATATTGCCTTTTAATTTTTATTGAAACAGAACATAACAAAAATATTTAGCTTAACAAACGCTAAAAAGGTAAATATGAAGGACTAAGCACAACAAGACAAATTTGCATATCAAAATCAAATATAACAGAGTAGTGTCACAGTGTTCCAAGCGCAGTGGTACCTTGGTTCTCAAACTTAATCCATTCTGGAAGTTTGTTCCAAAACCAAAGCGTTCCAAAACCAAGGCGTGCTTTCCCATAGAAAGTAATGCAAAACGGATTAATCCGTTCCAGACTTTTAAAAACAACCCCTAAAACAGGATTTTAACATGAATTTTACTATCCAACGAGACCATTCATCCATAAAATGAAAGCAATAATCAATGTGCTGTGCTATAAAATAAATAAGACAGTATTGTAGATGACAAAAAATATCACCCACAAAGTCACAAAAACAAATTAACCGAAAATGCCTCAAAAACGAAAACACAAAATAAATAGCAAAAATAAAAGTGCCAAACTTAATCCGTTCCGGAAGTCCATTTGACTTCCAAAATGTTCGAAAACCAAGGTGCAACTTTTGATTGGTGCAGGCACCCTGGAAACAATAGCCGACATCCGCATCGGACATTCGGCTTCCGAAAAACATTCGAAAACCAGAGCACTTTGGGTTTTTGTCACCAAGGCGTTTGAGAACCAAGGTACCACTGTAATACAAATGAGTTTACATTATCAAGAAATTTATTTTATCCACCAAGCAGCTAGAGTGTCAAGAGCTCAGCTCAGTTGTCTACCACTGTAACGGCTGAAAGAATATTAGCTGCCATCATTCAGAAGGTTGTGGGGGTTTTAAAGCCCCAGTAAATATCCACCCAGATATGTATTTGTACTCATTGGGCTTTTCTTAAATCAGGAGGAATAGTGGGATATAAATTTAATAAATAAATATTTATGTCATTACCTTGAACTACATTTGCATACTCAGACAATGGTTTCATTGGAATCCTTCTCATGTTCAATGATGTCCGTTTCCTGAAGCACAAGTGCTTGGTTTACTGAAGGCTTTAGGAATAGGAATAGGAATAGGAATAGGAATAGGAATAGGAATAGGAATAATTTATTATTGGCCAAGTACATTTTCCAACATACTTGGAATTTGTTTCGGCTACATTGCAATGTAAACATACAGACACTGTTCCTCTCACAATACAAAGAAGCAAAGAAACCCCACCCATATTTTACCTCCCCTTAAGCTATACAACTACGAATTTAACAATTTAATGGCACAAGGGGAAAAAACTATTCTTGTGCCTGGCCGATTTTGTATATGAAGTCCTGTAGCGACGTCCAGATGGAAGTAAATCAAGCAGATGATGACCGGGATGTAAAGGATCTGCTACAATTCTCTCTGCTCTCTTCCTAACTCGGGTAGCATAAATTGTCTGCAAACTAACACCAATTACCCTTTCTGCAATTCTTACAGCTCGTTGGAGCCTTTTCTTGTCTCTCTTGGAGGCTGTACCGTACCAAGCTGTTATAGAATTACAGAGAACAGTTTCAATGATGATCAACACTTCCTGGGACAATTTAAATTTCCTTAGTTGACGCAGGAAATACAGCCTCTGGTGGACCTTTTTAATAATACTATTGATGTTGCTTGACCAATTTAAGTTATAAGAAATTATAGAGCCCAGGAACTTAAAGGACTCTACTACTACAACCATGTTACCAAGAATGGAAAGTGGTGGCAGAACGGAAGAGTGCCTTCTGAAATCAATTTAAATCTTCTAGCAACAGTTTTTTCTCCTCCTTGAAGAAGTATTGAGAGACAAAATGAATGATACCCAGTTTTCCAATCTGTTCCTAGAATTGCAAGCAGATAATTCTTAAGAGGCACGGAATGCCAAGTTTAGTTCATAAATCACATTGAGATGCTCGTGGATGAGCAAGAATCTCTGAATATAAATGTGCAGCCTTTCAACCATCTGCTACGAGGATATATTTTTAGGTCTCATGAAACGTAATTAATCCGATTAAAGAGAGAAACAGAGATCTCATAACGGCACCAATCTTTTACATTATCTACTAAGAAGGGACTCCCATTAAGTTAATCAAGGCTTGCTCCCAGTTACATGGATATGGAATTCAGTGGGGCTATACCACTTACTTGATCTTCCTCTTGCTGAGTTGCTGGTGGATACCAGGATGCAATTGGAAGAAGGGGTAGTGGAATGGTCAGCGTGGTGCAAATGTGCTGGCAGAGCCAATCTGGTGCTCCTTCTGGTGCAGTTGCACTGCACTGACCTCACCGCTGTCACACCACACTGCTCTCCATCCCATCAACATCCCAGTAGCAGCATTGACTCAGCTGCAGGGAGGTCACGTAACTGCCCAGTCCCACTGCGTTGCCTGCCACTGCAGCCTAAATCACAGATAGGTAAAGGTAAAGGGACCCTTGACTATTAGGTCCAGTCGTGTCCGACTCTGGGGTTGCGGCGCTCATCTTGCGTTACTGGCCGAGGGAGCCGGCGTACAGCTTCCGGGTCATGTGGCCAGCATGACAAAGCCGCTTCTGGCGAACCAGAGCAGCGCACGGAAACACCGTTTACCTTCCGGCCGGAGCGGTACCTATTTATCTACTTGCACTTTGAAGTGCTTTCAAACTGCTAGGTGGGCAGGAGCTGGGACCGAGCAACGGGAGCTCACCGTTGTGGGGATTCGAACCGCTGACCTTCTGATCAGCAAGCCCTAGGCTCTGTGGTTAAACCCACAGTGCCACCTGCGTCACAGCACCACTCCTATAAAATTCCCAGCTCCTTGAGCCCACTCAGTTTAATGGTAGATCCAAAACAATTATTCCTTATGATAGGGTTGCCATATGTCCAGGTTTCCCCAGACATGTCCTCTTTTTGGGGGGGGGGGCAGTATGCCTGCCCAGTTGGATTTTCGCATTTTACATGAAATGTCCAGGTTTTGGGGGTTTATTATTATTGTTTGTTTGTTTTTGTTTTTGGGAAGAATTAGCAAATACAGTACGACAACATCAGTGAAGCAAAGTGAAGCCTTTATCTTAACTGCCCCCATTCAACAATTAGCTTCCTTCTCAGCCTAAATGACAGATACACTCCTATAAAATCCCCAGCTCCTTGAGCCCATTCAGCGTGATATATAATTGGCCACAACTTTATTAAGTTTCAGGTGTAGGGAGACCGTGGCTCAGGCATTGGGCATTTATCCTTCCCAGTCCCCAGCCGGGGATCTGGGAGAATTCAGGGTTATCCAGAATGTGTGGGGATTGGGTTGGCTCTGGAGAACATATGTTCAAGCAGAGAGCCCCCCCCCCCGTTTGCCGCCGCTGGAGGGGCAGAGCAATGACAACCTCTCGGCATATAGTCAATGCCTCCCCTCAAGACCCCTTTAATAGGGAACCCTGGTATCACTGCCACAAGGGGGGCGTGGGTCACTGCTTCAGCCCCCCCCCCCATTTAGGAAGATAGACTAAAGGATTCCACCCAAGGCCTGAAACCACCAAAGTTGTGACGTTTTGCTACAGGAAAGGCAAAACCTGCCAATGCAGGAAAATTCCTTTCCGGCCCTTCAACAGCGACCATGGCGTAGCAGCACCTGCGTATCTGTGGAGAAGAGGTTAACCTGCAAAAGAAGACTTTAACTGAGGGAGGGGAGGGTGGGAGAAGCTCTGGAGCCGACTGCCGCTTCACAGGTAAGATTCACCTTTTGTTGTGTGGGCAGGGCGGTCCCTCCACTTACCTGGCCAATCCCCTGGCAACGCCTCCCCAGGCGAGATTGGGTGATTGGCTGAGGTAGGCGGAGACCTCCAGGTATCCAGTCTCGGAAGGATGAAGCCAGCCTGAACTACCAGGAGCCACACTGGGATCCGGGGGGCTGCGCATGACCACACAAAAGGCGCCCCCCATTTGATATGAGGAGTAGTCATTATTAAAGACTGTGGTGTTGGAATGAAACATGGTACACATTCTTAAGTTTGAGTACTAGATCACTGCCAAGGTAGCTAGTTTTGTGCAGCAGCAATAGTTTGTCAGCACAGGATCATGTATTAAGTTTATAATTTTTAACACCTTACCTTGTCTTTTTACCATTTTAATAAATATTTTATATCTCTTACCTTTTTCTAAAATATTTTACGTTGTTTTTAATTTCCACATGTAATAGATATACTCAATGTATTTTATTGTGTTTTATGTGTTTTGTTTTCTTCTTTTCTCTACTGGTCATTCACACACACACACACACACACAGAGAGAGAGAGAGAGAGAGAGAGAGAGAGAGAGAGAGAGTCAGAGACCAGGCAGAGGAGGAATGGTGGAGACCGCCTCCCCATCCTGACCCTTCCAGGGAGGAGGAAGAGGAAGACAGAATAGATTTACAACATAAGTTTGAGGGAGGTCGTAGTTCAGAGGAAGATGAGGGGGGGGGGGAAACTGGGAAATCATGGGAGAGCCAGAACAACACCCGGCTGACATGTTGTCATTGGAAAGCATCCCAGACCCTCCATCTCCTAGAACCTGGCAAGCCTTAAAAGTAGGAGAGCAAAGAGCTCAAAGACAGAGGGCACGTAGCACATAGCTGTCAACCCTCCCTGCTGTTCCCCACTGCTATAATAAGGGAATTTCCCACAAAAAAGGGAAAGGTTGACAGCTATGACGTAGCAGCACCTGTAGAAATGACAAATGAGGAAGTGGAAGAGACGGGGTTAGAGATTCACTTGGGACAATGCCATTACCCAAGAGGTTGGGTTGTATAGCCTCTCTCTCTAAAGATTGAAATTAAAAAGGACGGTAAGAATTTTTTTCTTGCTTTTATACTTTCCTTGGCAACCAGCCAGGTTGCCTCTGACAGCATCCTGATACCCCCCCCCCATAATAAAACATTAAACATTTTTTAAATTCCCTTTACAGGGCTGCCTTCAGATGTCTATTATTATTATTATTATTATTATTATTATTATTATTATTATTATTTGTACCCCAACCATCTGGCTAGGTCCCCCAAGCCACTCTGGGCAGCTTCCAACAAATATTAAAATACATTAAAATGTCGCAGATTAAAAACTTCCCTAAACAGGGCTGCCTTCAGGTATTTTCTGAAGGCCAAGTAGTTGCTTATCTCTTTGACCTCTGATGGGAGGGCATTCCACAGGGCGGGCGCCACTACTGAGAAGGCCCTCTGCCTGGTTCCCTGTAGCTTTGCTTCTTGCAGTGAAGGAACCGCCAGAAGGCCCTCGGCGTTGGATCTCAGTGTCCAGGCTGAATGATGGGGGTGGAGACGCTCCTTCAGGTTGTATAGTTATCTCCTTGACTTGGGGATCGCGTAATTCCATCACCTCTGATGAAAATAAAGATGACCTAAAGAAAAGCAGGACATTCTTGGATCAAATTGGATTCTGTAAATCTGGGAATGTCCCTGGAAAATAGGGACACCTGGAGGGTCTGCACTGTCACACAGTCAATCTCCCTGAGTCTTACTCCTCCTCTGATAATCGTTTGCCAGTCACCCACTGTACTGGGAGAGGAATAGTGTCCCACCCACATCATCTCACTGGTGGCTACTGGAGGGAAAATAGGAAAAGAAAGAATATGTGCAATGACAGCTAAAGCATGTTTCGCTTTCTGTTGGGACAGTAAGGCCCATTTACTGAGTGGTTTGGGGAAAACCCACATTGTTTGCATAACCACAAGTAGGGTTACTGTTTAAAGAGAGTTACAGAAGCAGCAGGTGGGTGTTGGTTGCATTTTGTTAAACAGGATATGCTTGGGCAAAAAGAATGTTCACTTCTGCTACACATTACTTTGAGAAATGTTGTCTCTGAAAGGAGTTTAGCCTATAAATTTTGCATTGGCCTTGGAAGTGAAATTCTTCTTTCTCCTGGCTGTTCAAGAAATTGCAGAAAAACAATAGCTTTTCCTAATGCTTTTATAAACACTTCTCATTAAACAGGAAATGTGCGGCAACAGTTAAACAATGGATAATTTTCCATCAGAAATTGGTTCAGAGTTTTCGCTTTACCTTTGTGAGCGATGGAACTAGGAAATGAACAGGCAGCCATCCAAATGTACTAATAAGAGGTAGTAAAACTGTTCTTTGCTGCAGCTTGTTGGGAGCTGTCACAACACAGACACATTATTTAACATTAAACATTTAAGATATTATAATCTATTTGCATAAAATGACTCTAGCCAGGAACATAATGAGATATCAGCAAAAGATGGGGTCCAAAGTATGCCAGTATGCTGTAATTGTTGTAGCATTCATAATCCCTTAACCAAATATGCAGAAAACATCGGATGCCTCAGAAGAGCAGGATTCAAATGGGATAGCTGTAGGAACATGCAGCCATGGCACTTGTTCTCAGCCTAATCAACTGTTATTTATTAAGATGACATTGCTGCACGTGGGTGGCGCTGTGGTCTAAACCACTGAGCTTCTTGGGCTTGCCGATCAGCAGGTCGGCAGTTTGAATTCCCGCAATGGGCTGAGCTCCCGTTGCTCTGTCCCAGCTCCTGCCAACCTAGCAGTTCGAAAGCATGACAGTGCAAGCAGATAAATAGGTACCATTGTGGTAGGAAGGTAAACAGCATTTCTGTGTGCTCTGGTTTCCATCACGGTGTCCTGTTGTGCCAGAAGCTATGGTGAGGTCCATCAATGAGACGTCTGCCAGCTTCCAGTCACAGATACCAGCAGCCTTCAAGCAAGCAAACTTGCCTTATCATCACTCCCTAGTATCCGACTGCCAGAGGATTGCCTCCTTCCATTCACCACTTTGCCTCCTCCAAGTGGAAGAAACCTGGGCAGTGCTGAATGTCACCTCCATTGCCAGGTGTGTCCTGCTGGAAACAGAAAAGGGCTTTCCCCTTGGCCTGCCTTTATATCCACTCAGTTGCCAAGTGCTTTTGTGACATCACAAGAAACCCACAGCCAATGGCAACAGCCGGGAGGCATCATCTTCATTGCTTTGAGCCTCACAATGGCAGGTGCACCTATCAGTGATTGTGCTCTTGTTTATTTGGGACATGGGTGGTGCTGCCTCTTGGGCTTCTCAATCAGAAGGTTGGCAGTTCGGATCCCCATGACGGAGTGAGCTCCTGTTGCTCTGTCTCAGCTTCTGCCAACTTAGCAGTTCAAAAGCACACCTGGGCAACTAGATAAATAGGTACAGCTGTGGTGGGAAGGTAAAAGGCATTTCCATGCGCTCTGGCTTCTGTCACAGTGTCCCGTTGTGCAAGAAGCGGTTTAGTCCTGCTGGCCACATGTCCCAGAAAGCTGTCCGTGGACAAAGTCCGGCTCCCTCAGCCTGAAAGCGAGATGAGCACCGCAATCCCATAGTCGCCTTTGACTGGACTTAACCGTCTAGGGGTCCTTTACCTTTTACTTTACCTGTTGCACCTGAACTGACTACGGTTTCCACCTGTCTCTAGAAAACCGTGATTATCCTTTTTTTTTCTGGAGAAAAGTGTCTCCTGTCCTGTTTGGACTTCAAACAGGACACCTCTTTTCACATATTCAAGCACATTTCCTCAAAACTGCTCGTGTTACAACAGGGAGAGAGCTACACAATGTGTACCCTCTTTTTTGCACACAGGATTATGTGTGTTAACATGAGGGAGGTTTCAAAAACACACCCACCTGCAGCCTGACATGGCACAGTCCGGCATTCTACCATCTCACTGGGCATCAGGTGTAAATCAGCTCTTGTGCTCATCCTGACATGCAGCAAACCGAGACGGAGAATCATGACATGAAATAGTAGACAGTACCACTTCAGGATGTGTGTGTGTGGGGGGGTGTTGTCCTTTTTTATTTTGGAAACCCACTACGTTTTCTCCAACTTACAAGTCTTTTTTCTTTGCGAGCATTTTTAAAAACAACAACAGCAGCAGCAGCAGCTAATATGATTCCCACAGTTACAAACTGAGGGAACCCCACCATAAGCTTCCTACCACATTCTGCTAGACCTTAGATCCAGCTGCTTTTTATTCATCACATGAAAAGCAGCTGGAACCGAATTATTTGGTATTCTGGAGGCTCCCTCTAGGATGCTGGCTGGACTTGCCTTGACATCAGTTGGCTTTCGTCTTCTGTCCTTATCCGTGGTTATCTCATTCGGCTAATCATCGCTAACAGTAGGAGGTAGAGCAGGAGAGGCTGGGGTTTCCTCGTCCCTGCTGTTTCCTTTACATAACTATTTTCTTGATTGGCTTGATATTACGTGGCACTTTTGGAAGGCACAAAATGCCTATAGGGTAAAACTTGAAAACTCAGAAATTGGTGAAGACTATATACCAAATGCATATTGCTGATTGCATGCATCTTTGCAGCATCAATTACTGTAGGCCACTCCTGCAACTTTAAATTTGCTTTATTTCTTCTTACATAAAATGTCAAGGAGAGCCACAAGTATCGCCAGAAGCCAAAGAATCCAGACAGAATTGCTTAATAAACACCATGGGCTGCTGTGCTTGAGAGCTGGCTGCATTTCATCACAAAACGACTGGACAAGTTTAAAATTCCCCAATATATGTTGTTATAAGAATTTTAAGGTCTTATATACATAAAATAGATGTTCATAAACGTACCAAATACACATTTATTTTTATCTATTTTATTTTTTAATATCATTTGGGATGACTGTGGTATGCGATGTACCAACGTTGCATAGGTTTGTTACCTATGTGTTTTATTTGTATGGGCCTATGGCTGTAAATAAACATCTATCTATCTAAATGTACCAAGCAAGCACACACAAATATGTAAACCACATGTCTGAAACCCACAGAAAAGTCCTAAAACCATTTTCTCTCTCCCAAAACGACCTCAAATATTTCTCTGCAAGGTCAAAGGAAATGGGAAATCTCCCCATTGTCTCATTCACAAATCCTGTCTTAAGGGCACATTAAGATATGAATAGGGTGTGAGCCTGTGACCTGGATTCAAGAATTGAGTAATTATTATGACAAAAGAGTGGCCAGGATGCCCAGGTAATCCAATCAGGTAACCTGGCAAACAGGAAGAAACAACATATGCAGATTTCTGCCCCTTCTCTGATGTATTAAGGGGGTGGTCTTGGGCCACACCCCTTCTGTGATGTATGTATGATGTTTCTGGGGGTGGTCTTGGACTCCAGGGCGGGCAATTAGAAATGTCTATATAAGTGCTATATGGTGCTGGATGAGACTCTTGAGAGTCCCATGGACTGCAAGAAGATCAGACCTATCCATTCTGAAGGAAATCAGCCCTGAGTGCTCACTGGAAGGACAGATCCTGAAGCTGAGGCTCCAATACTTTGGCCACCTCATGAGAAGAGAAGACTTCCTGGAAAAGACCCTGGGAAAGATTGAGGGCACAAGGAGAAGGGGATGACAGAGGACAAGATGGTTGGACATGAGTCTGACCAAACTGCGGGAGGCAGTGGAAGACAGGAGTGCCTGGCGTGCTCTGGTCCATGGGGTCACGAAGAGTCAGACACGACTAAACAACAACAACAATATAAGGGCTTGCGCGCATGGCTCGGGGGTCCCCCCCCCCCGTGTGTGGGAGCACCCTGTTGCAACAGCTTTAATAAAGATCAGGCTTACTAGCTGCTTTGCTTCTCAATATTCTCTGGTTGGCCTCTGTTATTTTCTCCTACCGATAGAGAACCTACAAAAGGACTCTATATGGGCTCTTGGGTACCCCATAAGGGAAAAGGAACAATTTTTTTCCTTGTGTGTGTGTGTGTGTGTTTACACAAACAGCAAGATGCTTTTTTCCTTCTTCCCATTCCCAAAACAGAGCCCTTGTGTGTAAAATGAAAAATAATAATAATCAGGAGTTCAGATTCAGCAACGGTTGCAAAAGAACCCAAATGCCCCTGGAAGATTTCAGCTTCTCTCAGAAAGATTAAAATCATGTTCGGTTCTCCGGATAAGAACGGCCTTATCGAACTGAGGGGAAATGTGTCAGTTTCTGCAGGCCCACTGTGTTACGCAGCATTAGATAACAGATTTTGAAAATTAGGTTTGTAGAGGCATCTATTGTGTCACAGCATGATCTAGTGGTGAGGTCTAAGAAATCTGGAATATAGGCTCTTTTCGTCTCTGCAGCCAGTGAAGAGTTTCAGACAAACTACAGCCCTCTGTGTAGCCTGATCCTAAGCATTTTTCCTCAGCAGTAAACTCACTGCTGACTTATTTCCAATGCAGTAGGATTGCAGGCCTGATTCTCAAGTTTACTGCCAAGCAAGTGAGTCCTGAGGACACTTATTAGGGAGTCTTACTGGACACAATGAGACATTTTCCTAAGTAAATGCATAGGACTCCATGGTTAATCATACTTTTTGACAAATTTTCTGTCAATTTATACCTATAGATAGTCCTCAAGTGTTGAAATTTTCAGTCTACAGCTTGAGTATATTTTGCCTCCTCCAGTTTCACTATCTGTGAATTCTGACTGTGAATTGCAACTGTGGATCCTATTTAAATATTATTCTATATTATTTTAATACTGAGGAAAGCAAAGGACTTGGCCCACCCTCCTTGCAGCTCTTAACCCATGTCTTCCTTCATCCATATGTGAAAACCATTATAATGATTTTATTACATTATATGCTCAATTGCCGAAGTGGTATCTAAGTGGTTTACATGTATCCCCAACTTTGCCATCTACAAATAGTATGAGGAACGTTGAAAGCCTGTTTTCACTCAATCCTGGGTGGAATCTACACACATATAAAAAAATCTGTGAAAATGCTTTTTTTTAAAAAAAAGAAAAAAGAAAAAACCGTTTTGAAAACTATATTAAATTTGCCATAGCTCACCATTGCCATCTAGTGTCACATTTGTATATTGCACCTTACAGCACACTTAAAGCATTTTATTTGCAGTTGTATAGCTGAGTCTCTAGAATTAAGTATGATTCATATTGTGCGGCTGTAGATCCAGGCTAGCACATACATTTCAAACAGAGTTATAAGGCATAAGGTAGCATGTTAAGGGTGCACCTTCTCCAGGGATGTTGGACAATTAACAGCACTGCAAAAGCATGAAATTCATTTTCACATAGGCTCACCAAAAAGAATGAAGTCCTGCACCATGAAGTTAAGCAGAAGAGTCCACTCGTATTGTACTTTTGTAAGGTTCCATGTACTGGCTATATAATTCAAGAGGATATTTTGCTCTGTAAATGTAAGGTTGTTCCATAAAATTCTGTTGATGGTTTCAGTTACCTTCTGGCAAAACTCTTTCAATATAGGACAATGAAAAAATATATGTTTTAGAGAAGTAGTGTCCCTATTGCATCTCCAACAGTTAGATACCTTTAGATAGCCCTTTTTTCAACAAACGTAATGGGGTCCAGTATTTTTAAATTATTGTTGTTGTTGTTGTTGTTGTCGTCAATTTAAGGTCCAGAGACACCCTTGTTATAGCAATTAAAACAGTTTCCCCCTGTGTGGTCGGAATTGAGATGCCCAATTCTTTATTCCAATCCTCCCTCAGTACCTGTGTATCAAATTGGTTTCCTAGTAGCAAAGATTTATATATGCTGATGGCCGGGTTTTTGTTGTTGTGTAAGAATGAATCAATTGCTTCAATATCTCTGGGGTCTCTGAGGCTGTAAAAGCTGCTGGCCCGTAGATGGTGGTTAGCAAGTGTTTTATCTGGAGATATTGCCCTTGAGTATTTGTAGGTAATCTGTATTTGTCTGTTAAGATGGAATATGCAACTAGTTCTTTGGCGAGTAAGATGGTCTTCCATAAACACGGTTTTAAAAGTGAGTCTGTAAGTGACTGTGGAGGCCAATTCTGGATCCACACATCCTTCCACAGTGGAGACATAGGTTTCTGGACAGGAGTTGATCATGGTGAGGGTTTGCCAAGCGTGCCTTCCTCTTGGCACGTTTCTCCCTTTCATCCTGAGTTCAAGCGTCTTCAAAACCCATGACACTTTTGGTAAAGGCTGTTAAATGTATAGGAGCCCCATAGAACCATGCTGCCTTGTTCTCATTAACACCTACATGAAGCCACCGTTATTTTTATTTTTTTTAGCAAATGTTTGCTGACAGTTTGGATGGCTTGTTTTCAATGCAAGACAATGACCTGCTAACACCCTAGAGTTCATGGAGGGTGCTGAAATTCAATTGCCTTGTTTTTGTGTGGCAAGGTCCCAGACCCGCCCAGGAAGGGGAATAAAGACACATGAAACAGTATTTTAGGTTAATGGGTGAAAAAAGGCCACAACTTTGTTGGTTACAGAATGTGAGTGGTATTTGCTTAGGCACTGGAAACCACACGGCCAGTCTGCAGGAGTCTTGGAAGGGTTAACCACCAGTAGGGGGAGCCCTGCTGATGCACATCAACTAGGAACTTCCCCAGGGTCACTGCTAGGGGTCGCGCCATGGCCCTAGCCCCCCGTCTGGGGCTTCGGACAGGACCACGCCCCCCAGATTCCTTTAACGAAATACCCTTGAATTAGGAGGGGTAGGTGATGGCCGCTACCTCCCCTCAGCTTCAACCTAATACTCCAATGCCTAACCACTAAGCCTTACGAAGTTGTGACGATTTGCTATGAGGAAGGCAAACAACCAAATGGCTGGTGCCAATTTGCCAAGTGGGGAAAAAATCCTACCAGGCCCCTTGGACAACCAAGGTGACCAACCGAGGTCCATAGCAAGGTCAAAAGATAAACAGCCTAACCTAAGGGAGGGGGAACTAACTGAGCAGGGAGAAAAAGGGGCGAGACCTCGGCCGCGGGCAGTTTAAATAGCCCACGCCACGCCCCTGCACCGTCCGGATTGGACGGCCTAAGTATGACATGGCTGAGGACCATCCAATGGCGCAGGGAGTGTCCCACCCCGTGCGCGTGGGGAGGGCTTGCTCCCAGCCCGCAGCGTCATCTCCCCGGGAACAGGAAATGGCTTTCAAAGAAGTCTACCTAGATTTAAACTACTGCGTAGTGACTACAATGACTGACAGGCACAACTAAGAGGCAGAACTGTTGAGAGAGATCCACCAGAAAAACTCGAGACATTGGAGTCACCTAGAAGCAACCATAGGTTTTATCGGAAAAGCAGCCACAGAGATTAATACCAGGATTTATTTGGTACCAGTTATAGAATTTGAACTTGCTATACAAAATTAAAGTCTTTGTGCTGCTCCTCCTTGCAGTCAGTCAGATGACTTTAATTAATGGTAGCGTCATTCATCAAAGGAGGAATCTGTTCCCCATGTTGCTGTTTTAATAAGAGTGTGTACTTTGTAAAGCTCAGCCATTGTAGGAGTGCAGGTATATTTTAAAAAACGAACAGTGTCTTTTAGACTCTGTCACTTACAAAGACCTCTTGGGGGATTTACAGTATGTGCAATGAGATCAAAATCTGGAAGCGGTGAAAAATATTATTTTGAGTTGAGCTGCAAACCTCTCCGGAGGCTTTATCTGTGTGGAGCGACCAGGTCAGGGCTCTCCTGCTACAAACGGAAGAGGAGTTCCTGCAATGATTTTTCTTGCCATTGCAAGGCAGTTTTGTGCAATCATCTGGTGAGAATCATGCAGTCTTACTTGCTCACTACTGATGCGATGGTTAGTCATGTTGCCCTGTTAAGAAAAGTGGCAGCTCTTAAGTTTGAATGGCTTAGACCACCGACAGTCACTCGGTCACATTGATCTAAAACCACATTGTACTGTATCTCTGGTAAAACCCAGCTGGAGGGTGATTGCTGGAAGTTGTGCATTGTGTCTGAAAGCATATGCCTGACAGCATCAATCAACTGTCTGGAATCTGGATCTGAATTTGGTGAGACTAAGACTGATGTAGCCGGACAACTGATATAGCCTGTGCAGTTGATTTTGTGTTCCATGACTCCTGTTCAACTTGTAATTTATTTATTTTTTTAAAAAGATAATGAACAGATAATTACAAAGATAGTGCAAATCTCCAGCATTCTCTAAAGATTGTCCTGAAAATCTCACTGCTTGGGAAATAGGATTGTGAAGGCACTAGTTGTGTTCAGAAAGTGTCATGTGCTCTACAGAAAAAGCTAGGGAACACACTCTATCCATACTATAGCACTTGGATATACAATCTGCTGTAGATATTTAGGGTTGCCATACATCCAATTTCCCCAGACATACCTGGAATACTGAAGTTGGCAGCAGTGCCTGGGTGGAAATTGAGGGGGGGGGGGAGAATGTCTGGGAAAATCCGGATGTATGGGAGCCCATGCCAGCAGTGCCATTTTCCCATAAAAATAACTCAAAAGCTGTCTCTCTCTCACACACACAATTTTGCCCCAAATTTTCACTGTTTGAAATATGGCAACCCTGAGACATTGTGCTTCTGATGCACTGAAGGAGCGAATTTCACCACCGTAGCTTTCCAATGATTTTAGTAGAGGGGGCAGCTCCATATGTACATTCCCACAAATCGGGTTCTCAAATGAGAGCACGTGTTGCGGTGGGGGCTAGAAGACACCTCCTTGTTGCTGGGCGGACTGGCTAGCTGGCCACAGCTTCTATAGGCCCCTGTGAGTTGCCAAGCAGAATTTAATGTATCAATGTGTTGATGGACAGCCCAGCGTCCTATATATTGTCCTGCAAGCAGGAGGATCCTCCTCTTGGCTGTTTGCTTCGGATCACCCACCCTCCCTCCCTTTATTCAGGCCTCTGCACTTGACCTTGCAACTGCCTGTCATGGGGTCGTCTGCTTTTAGGGCAGGGGCCCAGTAGGAATTTTTTCCATTTGGCTGATTGGCTGTTGCCATCTGGTTTTTGCCTACTGCAGTAGCAACTAGTCACAACTTGTAAGGTTGGCGGTTAGGCATTGGTTCCTGTGTTGGTACTGGAAGGGTGGGCCCCCCCTTCCAGAATGATGATGTGCAGGGAATTCCATTACAGGAATCCAGGGGCTCAAGATGCTTTTGTCCGAACCCCCGGTCAGGGGACAGGGCCACGCAAGAGCCCCTGGGACCCCTGGGGAGAGGGGGGCACTGCTTCACCCGGCCTCCTTAACTCTCCCCAGGTTGCATTCTCCCGACGCTGACAGAATGTCAGCTCTGTCCTGGCGGACAGCTAGTCTGAACCAATGCCTACGCAACCACTCACATAATTTGTATTTTAATAATTTGTATTTTGGCCTAAATTATTGCCAAAAAACCCAAACAAATATGATGTGTCAGGTGTGAGTTATTGGGGGGTGTCTTGGGGACCTCAACACGCAATACAGACTGCCTTCCTCATATAGTGGGTACAGTATATACCAGCGGCTGCATCAAGGTGTCACCCCAAAAAACCAAGCCTAGCCTTTGCCAGGGATCCTGTGCTCTCTCCAATCTTGCTCTGGTGCTGCCCTGAAGAGGAGTTTGGAAGTGTTAAGTTCCGATTTCAAATAACCATAGTTTAGAATTCCATTTGAACCCTAAACTGTGGGTAGCCTTAAGTATGATATGCTGAAACAAACCAGTTTCATAAACCACAGTTTGGAGTGGATTTGCTTTAAGCAAACCATAGTTAAGATGATAGTTTGCCAGGTCTGGATGACAAACTGAAGGAGGCTTCTGAACTCCTCCTTGTAGCAGTGGCAGCAGTGAGGGAAGCAAGTGAGCATGAGGAAGGTTAATGCAGCTAATTTATACTGCATCCTTTCCCAATCTGGTGATCTTCGGATGTTACCAGACCTTTGCTCCTGGCCATTGGTTGTGCTAGCTGGGACTGATGAGTGTTGCAGTCAACAACTTCTGGAGGGCACCAGGTTGGGGAAGGCGATGTGTAAGAGATGTCTTTAGTATACAAATGTGGTGTAAAAGATTTGTCTCGTATATAAGGCAAATACAACCCTGATTGCAACCATTCTAATATGAATAGAAAGACCTAAACCTAATTTGGGTTATTTAAGTGGTATTTTCTCTTAAAGTATATGAAAAGGAAGTTAAGTTCCTTTCAAAATCAATTTAACATTCTCTAAACTGGAAAAGAGGATACACATAAATCAACAGCTACGAGACTGATTTTTGTTTAATGTTCCCTGCTGTGGCAGTGTACGCTCAAGAAATAAATCAGTTGATAGAGAAATTCACAAATGATACTTGGAAAGCACAGAAACATACATCAATCCTATTGTCAATAAAACAGCTTAAAATCAAGAGGAACAAATTCATCTAATGAAGTGGGAACTTCAAAATAAAACTAAAATCGGGATATAATGGTGAAACAAGAAACAGTGATGGTTTTTGGATCCAATTACATATAGCAAAGGCACATTGTACAGTCTTCCCCAGGATTGCATTTGGAGTGCAAATGGGGAGTATTAATGTGCCCACATGCTAAAATCCCTCTGGAAGTCAGGGCTGACCACTTCAAGTGCAGACTGTGTGCTCAGAAGCATTTTTCTGTATTTCGTAACCCAAGAATTCATACCTGTGTTCTTCTTGCTGCTGCATGGAATAATGCATGAATCTGACTTTTGGAGTTTGTAAGTAACGCAGGTAAAATAAATCAAGGCCAAACCGAGGTCTGACTGTGTAATGATCAGGGATGAGAATTTGAAATCAAAGCAAACACTTAAGGTTTAAGCAATTTTATAGAAAAATAAATACCTTCCCTTCAACACAGGATCATAGTTGGTTGCTCCTGAGCATGAGAGTGGAAGCCGTGCCACACGGGGGTCCGCCAGAAGCAGGGGCTTCTCAGTAGTTGCACCAAACTCACGGAACGCCTGCCTCGGGCACTGAATGCCTTCAGGATCAGCTAGTCTTTAAAATATTCACCACTTTTTTGTTGCTGTGACTGGGGCCAGTCTCCTTTTTATGGATTAGTGCTGTAGCTCATTCTGATAGGAACCTTTTATTTCTTTGATAATAATTTTGCTATTGTCAGCTTGATGGTTTAGTGATTTGATGGGAAATGCTTTGCACTCACTGAAGATAAAGTGGAACAGAAATCTTCAAAATAAATCACATCCCCTCCCTTGGAGCTGCCAGCGCTCCACTTTTGAGTAAGCCCACACTATGTATTCTCTCCTTCTACCTTGAAATCTAATCAGCCTACTTTGTCTTTCCTGCATTAATTTTCCTGTGCGCTGCAATTTCTTAAGTTAAAGAACATCACTGTTAATTAAGCTTTGCTTCCATCGCAAGTCAAATGGGAGGAAGAATTCCAAAACAAGAGATGAACTTTGCAACTTCAAATGTTGGGACGTCCACGTTCCTTACCTTCCTCTAGTAAGATTTTAAATAAGCATTGCCTACAAAGATGTGGATTCTAGGAGAAATGTTACAGACTTTTCATAAGGAATTCTTTTTGGGAAAAAATGCAAAAGATGTGGAAAGGTAGATAATTGGAAATTGGAAAAAAAATGAGAAACAGAAACAGTGATTGACAGATTCAACCAATGCTACTTGTCTGCATGGGAAGTGGCATAGCGTGGGGGACTGTGACCCTGGGCACAAAATTTGTATGGGGAACAACCAGATGCCCCCATGCAGGTACAGGCTTTCATGGGGATCCCTGCCCTGGCAAAGGCAGCAGAGCAGCTTGGGTCCATGGTGAGCAGGCATGGATGGAGGGAGGTGGGCAAGGGGTGACCCCAGCATGGCCAAGCCCCTCTCCATGGGCGTTGGGGGGATTCGTCTGCCAAGGGCCATAGGTTGGCCAGGCTCCCCCCCCCTGCACAGGCAGGCAAATGGTACAGTGCAGCCCCACTTGGCTCGTGGGGGGTGCTCTGGTGGCATTGGTGGCTTGCCCACCCCGGGTGCTGGCAACCCACACTACACCACTGCCCCTAAGGATAAGCAATCAGCCTCATCCCCTGAAGATTCTGGCTTTCTTACAAGGCTTCCGAAAGGGGGAAACTGTCCTATTGTGACCTGTGCCTCTGCAAACAGGATTCAGATATTGCTCCCAGTTACACCCACGGCATGCCTGGATGCAACGTTGGGGCTAAATATAGAGAATAGCTTGCCATGTGCTCAAGGAGCATCACTGATTTTGAAACGTACCGTAACAAAACTGGATCTAGAGCTCAATATTTCTAGCCAGCAGTAATGAGCAAATTCTTTTGAGCCAGGTGCTTCTTGTCCTAATTTTCTTTTCTTTTATCTCTCTTTCTGCTGCCATATGTTCTAAATAACACCAGGTGGCTTCAAATACAGACAAATTCTGCCAACGATGCAGACTCCCAAAGGCAATTACAGGAGAAGCGGGTCTCAGCATTCCTTTAATGCATGTCCAAAAGGTTTCCAACTTGTGTACTCAGCAAGGGTAAAATATTGATGTTGTGGACATCTAATGTTATAATTATAAAACCCTACAGGCTCACAGTACATTTTGCTCTGCTTACTATGAAATGAGGCCTATAACCAAAGTCCCTTCTTGTCTACTGAAAAGCAGAGGCAGATATTACACTTGGGGTTACTGATCCCACACATCTTGTGATGAGGTTTATTGTAGGATTTCGAATCTTTCTGGGTGGATGAGGGCAGAGAAGGAGAAATCATTGTCCATCAAGTAAGATGGTGGCAAAGCTACTTGCCACCAGAGGCAGAATTTGGGGAGCATGACAGCTCCGATTGCACTGGGCACAGAACTTCGGGGGTGAGGCCAGAGACACTGCAAATATTATTTAGAATGAAGTAGTTACAGTACACCTTGAATCATGAGTTAGGGTTATGTGGTGGAAACACATCACCAAAAGTGAGTATATGCATTGTGAATAACATCTCATTTTCGGAATGGTAAAGGACCCCTTGACAGTCAAAGGTGACTATGGGGTTGCGGCACTCATCTCGCTTTCAGGCCGCAGGAGCCGGCATTTGTCTACAGACAGCTTTCCGGGTCATGTGGCCAGCATGACTAAACCACTTCTGCCACAACAGAACACCGTTATGGAAATCAGAGCGCATGGAAATGCCGTTTAACTTTCTGCCACAGCGGTACCTATTTATCTACCTGCACTGGTGTGCTTTCGAACTGCTAGGTTGGCAGGAGCTGGGACAGAGCAACGGGAGCTCACCACGTCATAGTACATATATACAACTCGTTCTTCAGATGCCCTCTATATGAAGAAGCTCGAAGGGAGATCATGGACCCCATACTGGTGAGGTTTGCAAGCCTCCCAGAAAAGCAGTTATACAACCTGCTCTTGTTAGGTAAAGACCCGATGATTACCAGGGCGGTTGCCAGATTTTGTGTCCAAATTTGCAGATATAGACCTTCTTCTCAGTCCATCTAAGTTTCTCCTCAATGGAATCTCGAGCGAGCCGGGCTCAGCCTTCTGCAGCCACTATTTTAAATCTTTAACATTGTAATGCAATTAATAATTTTCTTTTAAATCTTGTTCAAAGAGTTTTATATATGTAACATCCCCGGAAAATGTTTCGTCAAAGGGATCAGCTGTATTTATTTTTATTTTTACTTTACCTCCTTCTTAAGAGCTGGTCTTTGACCGTAATAAAGAACAATCTGATTTGACTAAACCACTTCTGGCGCAACGGGACACAGTGACGGAAGCCAGAGTGCACGGAAATGCCGTTTACCTTCCCGCAACAGCAGTACCTATTTATCTACTTGCACTGGTGTGCTTTCAAACTGCTAGGTTGGCAGGAGCTGGGACAGAGCAACGGGAGCTCACCACGTCATAGTACATATATACAACTTAAAATCTTTGGTAATTTTATGACCTTCAGTGAGGTGATGCGAGTCTCTGGGTAATAAGTTTTGCATCTTGAACCAATCCACCAAGTATTCTGGCATACCACTTCAGATGGCTGAATACATACCCTCTAACATTTTGTGTTGGAAATTCAGGGCACCCACCACCATCCCCGTCATTGCCACTGATATCTTCCTCGCCTGCCTGCAGCCACAACCCATTCTCTCATCTCTCCTTCCCTCCCCTTTGCTGTCTTCTGCCTCCTGCTCCTGCCCTGTGCAACCTCACGAGACACAGCGCAGCCTAGAGCAGCCCCCAGAGGGTTGCCCCAACTTGTGCCACGTCCACAGATGCCCGCAGCCTAGAGAGGCCCCCAGAGAGGCGCTCCAGCCCTTGTTGCCTCCGGAGTTACCCTGCAACCTTGTGACCCCACCCACAGCCAAGGAGATAAGTAGCTATACAATATATAGAAGACATCTGAAGGCAGCCCTGTACAGTGGTATCTCTGGTTACGAACTTATTTTGTTCCGGAGGTCCGTTCTTAAGCTGAAACCGTTCTTATCCTGGGGCGCACTTTTGCTAATGGGGCCTCCCGCTGTGCGCGTGCCTCCAGTGCGTGATTTCCATTCATATCCCAGGGCAAAGTTTGCAAGCAGGAGCACCTACTTTCAGGTTAGCAGAGTTAACTTGTGTGGGATATAAATAATATAATTGTTGTTGCTATATAAAGGTAAAGGGGACCCCTGACCATCAGGTCCAGTCGTGTCCGACTCTGGGGTTGCGGCGCTCATCTCGCTCTATAGGCCAAGGGAGCCGGCGTTTGTCCGCAGACAGCTTCCAGGTCATGTGGCCAGCATGACAAAGCCGCTTCTGGCGAAACAGAGCAGCGCACGGAAACGCCATTTACCTTCCCGCCGGAGCGGTCCCTATTTATCTACTTGCACTTTGACGTGCTTTCGAACTGCTAGGTGGGCAGGAGCTGGGACCGAGCAACGGGAACTCACCCCATCGCAGGGATTCGAACCGCCGACCTTCTGATCAGCTAGCCCTAGGTTCTGTGGTTTAACCCACAGCGCCACCTGGGTCCCTCATTGTTGCTATATAGGATGCCGCTATTTTCATCTGAGAAATGTTGGAGGGCATGAAACAGGCTAAATCCTCCACACTCCTAGAGGATGCAATGATTGCAAGAACATGTCACTTGAAATATTTAATGAACTGAACTTGGAAATTAACTTGTGTTTATTTGCTTTGCTGCCCAACCTGGGTAGCTTTTGTGTTTGTGGATATCTTCTTGGAAATGGCTGAGCGGAGCTTGCCGGTGGCTCTTTGTGCTTTATATCCCAATGTTCTTCGGTTAATTTTAGACAGGGATGCGGACCCATGTTCCTGTTACCTTTACTTTTGGTTAAATTCATTTCACACATTGCTTTGTATGATGCAAACCTTCTCACTCAATGGTGACATCCTTTTGCCAGGCAATTGAAAAGGCATATCTCCGGGATTAAGTTGCATCCTCTTAGACAATCTATGCGGCAAATCATTTACCTATGAGATTTTTGATTTGTTCCAGATTGTCAGTTCTGCTTATGATGATCTCAGCCATGTCACTGCCTGAGTTCACAACGTCGTTCCCATATCGCAGATCCAGTAACCTAGGAAACTCCTAGGAAACTGGCTCCCGTAAATACTCCTAAAGGTCTCTAAAGGAAGCTACATTGCATCACTCTGATTCAGGAAATAAATACAACATAAGGGCTTATAACGTGAGAAAGACAAAATGGATAATACAGATACTTTTATTCTGTGCTTTTTTTCTAAAAAAAATGTTTAGGGGTACTCTCATTTTGACTCAAGAAAATCACCATTTTATAGTACAGTAAATGGACAAAGTACAAAGATTCACAAAATGTTTAGGGGTATGCGTACCCCTGTCCCCCCAGAAAAAAGCACTGCTTTTATTGCAGTATTTTCTGGTAGTAAGAATATGCAAGCTTTGTGACAAAGGTGCTTTGTCCTGTCAGTGTCTTCATTGTATTTTTTTTATAATATCTGACAGGCAGTCCAGAAGTAGCACCACGGGAACACAAAAACAAAAACAAGCAATATATAAGTTCCTGCATGTGCTTATTTCCAGGTGTGACAAAATATGCCATTTATTTTATTTGTCTTCCACATCTCGGGGCAACCTGTAATATGATTGCAGGTTAATGAAATGCGGTAGGGTCAGAGCTGCAGTGCGAACGAGAATTAACATTATAGCCCCTCCCAAAATTTCATGTAGGCAGAATAAAGCAGTCGTTGAACTCCTCAGAGAAGCCTGTATCAGAGATGATTAAGAAATTCAATATTTCTGATTTCTGAGATGAACCAACCTGAATCTCACCGCCTGGACTAATTGCGCTAGTTGGAATGTAATGATTTCTCAAATGTTCTGGCGCCACTTGGCTCAGTTTGTTTTTTGGAGACGCATACTTTTAGAGAAAATAAATGTAAAAATATGAATTTATAAGAAACTCACTCAGAGCCCGGTTTAGTCTCATAATATATACCTTGGGTAGGAAAACTAAGGCCTAAGGGCCGGATCTGGCCCAATCGCCTTCTAAATCTGGCCCGCAGACGGTCCTGGAATCAGCGTGTTTTTACATGAGTAGAATGTGTCCTTTTGTTTAAAATGCATCTCTGGGTTATTTGTGGGGCCTGCCTGGTGTTTTTATATGAGTAGAATGTGTGCTTTTATTTAAAAGGCATCTCTGGGTTATTTGTGGGGCATAGGCATTTGTTCATACTGTTTTTTCCCACAAGGTCTGAGGGACAGTGGACCCCTGATATATCAATAGTGAACTTATTTGTTGAGTGCCAAATCTGCCCTGTCCCTGCTTCCAATCACGCACCCCTAAAAAACCAACCAGATAATTAAAAAAAACCACGTAGATAAACAAGTAGATAAATAAATAAGTACAGTTTTGACCGACAATTGAGGGTGGCGGCAGCAGGTATAGGGGGTGCAATAGGCTTTAGCCCTCTCAGTATTTTGAAGCACCCCACCTGTGGCATGCCTCAGAGAGAATAGTGCACCTTTTTGACCATCACTAGAGTGCCTGAATTATGCAGTATTAAATTTAGGGAAATGACTGGGTCATTTTAACAGTTGCAGATCAGATCTCATGGAACCGTAGAAATGTTCTGTTGGAAGATGAACACTATGTCCCTGTGTCTAATCGCAGTTGTTGTAAAATGCTTGTGAAATAGCATGATTTTACCAAGCTATGCAGTAATGTACCTTAATCAGAGCTTTGCAGAGCAAACTGGATTAACAAGGTAGGTTTCATTTTGTGGACGTTCTATTAAGCACAATAATTGTTACTGTTGTAATTCATTCTCTGCTCCAACCGCAGATTATATG
The DNA here is from genome assembly GCF_009819535.1 of Lacerta agilis. Classification (NCBI taxonomy): domain Eukaryota; kingdom Metazoa; phylum Chordata; class Lepidosauria; order Squamata; family Lacertidae; genus Lacerta; species Lacerta agilis. The sequence continues at coordinate 50,456,935 of NC_046322.1, forward strand.
TTTTTGCTTTGTATGGTACACATTATAGCAAGGGAACATAATGTTTCCTAGTCTTCTTTAGATTGTTCTAACGACAGGCTTGTAATTGCCTTCTACTCAATAAAGTAACCACAAAAAAGCCTTTGAGCAGCTATTGCAGTATTGATTGTGATTTTCAATTTCAAGAAGGATATTAAAAATGTCAAGGCATGGTGTGGTGTGGAGACGGAGCTACAAATCACCCAAGTCCTTGGTTCAAATCTCACCTTGGCATGAATACACTAGGTGCTCCTGGGTAAGTTGTAGCTTCCTATATGAGATAAGGGTGTTTTCAATACTGTCCTTGTTAGGATTATAGCACACCCTGTAAGTGAAGTGCTCTGAAGCCCCAAGAGCTCTGGTTAAAATGCTAACTATTACTAAATGATGTACTAACTCATAAATACTTTGGAATGTCAAAGGACCTAGACAGCAATCTCCCTCAGGAAGTTATGGGCTCTCCTTCCATGGAGGTTTTGAACCAGAGGTTGGATGGCCATCTGTCATGGATGCTTTAGCTGTGATTCCTGCTTTGCAGGGGGTTAGACTAGATGGCCCTCAGGGTCCCTTCCAACTCTATGATTCTATTATTTTAAAGGCCCAGGGAGCTGCTTCACCCTACCACATAGATGGGCAGACTTGATGGCTACCCTTTGACAGCATCACTCGGGCCCCTTCATTGGCTTCTGCCTGGTGACTTCCCCTGATAACTTCAGCCTGCCATCATCATCATCATCATTATTATTATTATTAAAATTTGAATTCTGCCCTCCATTCAAAGATCACAGGGCAGTTCACAACATGAAAACACAACATGAAAACACAAAAAACATGAGACTCTTAATCTCAGAGTTGTGGGTTTGAGCCCCACATTGGGCAAAAGATTCCTGCATTGTATGTAAGGCGTTGGGCTAGATGATGCTCATGGTCCCTTCCAAACTCGATTGTTTGATTCTATGAAACCAATATCCCCCCCTCCCATGGGTTCTATCTATTCATGAATATTAACCTTCCACACAGCACATTCGTGCACATGCATACACAATTTCAGCTTGACCACATTTGAAACCTCCCATTTACTCACACAAACATATACCAGCCGACATCCAAAAAGATGACATCCATTCACGTTTGTGCCCTGGCTTCAGTCCATAAATATCCACTGGCTTCTGTTGACTGTCTTCCAAAGGTGAACTTCCATCAGCCGACATCCACAAACATCAGTCTGCTTTAGCCTTGTAGCCTCCACCAACTTCCAAATCCAAATGCCACTGGCTTCCATCCACCAACATCTGCCAATTTCTGTTAGGTCCATCATGAGACACCAGCCAGCTTCCAATCATGGATACCAGCAGCCTTCAAGCAAGCACACTTGCCTTATTATCGCTTCCTAGCATCCCACTGCCAGAGGATTGCCTCCTTCCATTCACCAGTTTGCCTCCTCCAAGTGGAAGAAATCTAGCTGTGCTGAATGTCACATCCATTGCCAGGTGTGTCCTGTTGGAAACAGAAAAGGGCCTCCCCCCTGGCCTGCCTTTTTATCCACTCAGTTGCCAAGTGCTTTTGTGACATCACAAGAAACCCACAGCCAATGGCAACAGCTGGGGAAGCATCATCTTCATTGCTTTGAGCCTCACAATGGTGGGTGGACCTATCAGTGATTGTGTGCTTGTTTATTCGGGATGCGGGCGACACTGTGGTCTAAATTACTGAGTCTCTTGGGCTTGCCGATTGGAAGGTTAGCAATCTGAATCTCCACTTTGGGGTGAGCTTCCGTTGCTCTGTCCCAGCTCCTGCCAACGTAGCAGTTCGAAAGCACACCAGTGCAAGTAGATAAATAGGTACCACTCCGGCAGGAAGGTAAACGTTTCCTTGCAGTCTGACACTTGTCACAGTGTCCCGTTGTGCCAGAAGCCGTTTAGTCGTAATGGCCACATGACCTGGAAAGCTGTCTGTGGACAAATGTTGGCTCCCTCAGCCTGAAAGCGAGATGAGCTGCTTTGACTGGACTTAACCAGCCAGGGGTCCTTTACCTTTACCTTTTACCTGCTTGTTTAATATTATTTATTATGAAAATGTTTTATTATAAATATAGATATTGCCTACTCTTCATTTGTATTGATAATGGGCATGGCATAAAATTGGTGTAGAGCAGGGGTCAGCAACCTTTTTCAGCCGTGGGCTGGTCTACCCTCCCTCAGACCATGTAGTGGGCTGGACTATATTTTTTGGGGGAAATGAACGAATCCCTATGCCCCACAAATAACCCAGAGATGCATTTTAAATAAAAGCACACATTCTACTCCTGTCAAAACACCAGACAGTCCCCACAAATAACCTAGAGATGCACATTCCAGAGAAATTTTTCCATCCAGGGAAAAGTACCTGAGGAGATTGCAGAGTGAGGATGAGGGGCATAGCACAAGGGTGCGTTCTGAGGACCAGATTGAGTAGTTTGGAGGGCTGCATTTGGCCCAAACGCTACATATTCCCTATCCCATCAAAAAACGATAACTGAAGCTTGTTCAGGGTGCTGAGAGCTGTTGGGAGGCCCCCTTCCCCCAAACAGAGCTACTTTTCCCAGAGTTCTCCAGGAAGAGGGATTGATTTTTTTGTTTTCTCTAAAGAATCCAAGTCCATTAAAAAAAAATTAAACTTTTACATATTTATGTATAAACTCCAGATTCCAAATTTGTTACACATTTCTCTTCAAACTTTGACTTCATGATTCCTGGGGGGAAGCCATGGTTGTACAAAGTTGTAATATGCTGCTTTAAATGCATGGTGAATATGTGACCATCCTTGCCCATTGCTGGAGACTCATAGCAATGAAGTCCTTTCTCTGCTGACACCTAGCGGCCTTGCACGAACCTGAATTTCGCTAGAAATAATGGGACACAAAGCAAGACTCACCCAGCCCGGCTTCCCAAGGCAGCCTGTGAATCATATCCACCAGAATATTAGATTTCCCAGGTGTCTCGTTTGCTCCTCATTAAGAGCTAGTGTGATTCGTATAAAGATCATACCAAGCCAAACAGCTTGTTTTCTTAGGTCATCTCTCTTCACAGAAGGCAAAGAGAAGGACTGATTTGCAGTGCCCTTTAGAAAAAAACATGCTCTTGCTTATTTTGTGACTTACAATGCTAACTCTGAGCAAACGAAACTGTATAATCGACACCTTATAAAGTCACTTGCACAACTAAACTATACAGCATATCTATGAATACTGGAACCCATTCCTGATTAGTTCTTGGTTTAAAATGTGCACAGAGATACATCTCATGTGTGATCCACAGACTTGATAAATGAGGGGTAGAGGAGAAATTCAATTGAGACAAACTTAACCAAACTCACTTCCGGAAGCAATATGTGAATCAAAACACAGCCGTCTGTTGAAATTTGCATTTCTCCGAATTTTGCTACACATTTCTCCAGCCAAGTAATGGTTACCAAAATGGGTATGTTAGGGTCAAGAGTGCAAATGCATTTATTACTAAAACCAACACAGAGAAATGCATTCCATTAGGGGAAATTGCTTACAAAAATGTGTATATTTGGAGAAAATCACACTGATTACTTTTTAAGCTAACTACAGTCATACCTCTTCTTGCAAACGCTTCATGTTGCATTTTTTTCGGGTTAAGAACGTGGCAAACCCGGAAGTGTTTACTTCCAGGTTTCGCCACGAGCGCACGCGCAGAAGCGTTCTGCGCGCTTCGTCACTCTCTTGGGGAAGCATTCAAGTTCCCTCACATGTTAAACCAGAATCACCAACAGAGGAATTGTGAGTGAGTTGCAGTTTCGCCCTTACCACTTCATTTTAACACAGGATGCTAACACCCGTCTTCCCTCCCTATTATTATCAGTAATACTACTACTAATGAATGGAATGCCTTATATGGCCCTTTGAGAATATTAGTGGCCAGACTTGCTGAGCTTCCATGAGATCACAAGCAATAAAAAGGGTGAAATAGTCTGCAAATTAAAAGTGATCTATGAATTATTCACAGCAGCAATAGTAGCTCTGTTGGAATTTCAATTATCTGATGTAGAGACAATCTTCTACAATGGTAAAAAGCCTGTTGGCTGGTTGCACATTTTTGTATCCTGGGCAAAAAATTCACACACTTTACAAAAAAATAAAAAAATTATATGTAGATAATTGCTTGTATCCAATTGATTGATGCCTCTCTGCTGATGGAAGACTCTTGGATTCAGTACAGTCGTACCTTGGTTGTCAAACGCCCTGAAACTCGGACGTTTTGGCTCCCAAACGCCGCAATCCCAGAAGCGATTGTTCTGGTTTGCGAATTTTCTTTTGGAACCCAAACATCTGACAGGGCTTCCACAGCTTCTGATTGGCTGCAAGAGCTTCCTGCAGCCAATCACAAGCCGCAATTTGGTTTTCAAACTTTTTGGAAGTTGAACGGACATCCAGAACAGATTCTGTTCGACTTCCAAGGCATGACCATAGTGGCTTCTGTCGTCACAAATAGGAAGCAATTTGATTTTCAACCGTTCTTCCTTCCTGCTTTTATGAATAAAATTTCCCTTCTCCTTTGGCAGCTTCTGAGTGCTGCTGGCAAGTGGCTCAAAGCACTTTATTTTGTAGCACTTTATTTCATGTGTTTCCTTTTGGTTGGGCAGAAGGCCCTATTTTGGGATGCTCTTTTGGTGCCATAAACCACCTTAATGTGACCCAGTCAGATGGGTGGGTACAAATAATAATAATAATAATAATAATAATAATAATAATAATAATAATATCTGACAGGCTGAGCTTGTTTTTCTGCTAGGCAGATGGGCAGAGGAAGATGATGTCGCTGCCATTATGCCATCACAAAAACCACGTGCAAGATAATAGACCCTACCAGTACCTGAGGGGGAGATGCCAGGGAATGAACATGGGCATCCAAAGAAGGTGAGGCATGAAAGGAAACAGGTGAGGGGCATGGCAGGAGTTATAAAGTCAGATTCCCCATGCTTCTGGCAGCTTCCCATCCCCTTCCTAAGGGCCCCGGGTGTGCTGGGAGGGCAAATTGGCTGGCTGGTGTCTGAAGAAGTCAATGGGGCATCCCCCAGATCCCTGGGTGCCAGATTCCCCCCTCTAGATTCTTGGGAGCTGGGGTTTAACCAGAGCTTTGATAGCTAAGGTGAGCTGACAGGCTGAGCTTGTTTTTCTGCCAGACAGAGGGGCAGAGGGAGATGGTGGCCCTGCCACTAACCCATCGCAAAATTGGCAAGACATCATAATTGAGGGGAAGGTTGCTAGGACAGCATGGTCATGATGTCACACGGGGGGGGGGAGATATCCTTTTCCATGGAGGTTTTTTGACAAGGTGTTCTGGGAACCAGAAGGAGGAAGTAGGGAGAACTCCAAGCGGCACTGACTGGAGGAGGCTGTGCCGGTAAACCGGCAGCCATGACTTGCTGCTTGCTTTGGGTCCAAGCTTGCTGAAGCTATGAGGGGAGCAATGACAGACACTCTTGGAGCGAAATGTTCTGCACCCACTCTCTTGAAGGCTTATTATGGTGTAAATATGCGTAAAATAAACCATATTTCTTAAAGATATTTCCGCGGTGCCTTGATTTCCCAATGGAAACACAAGGGAAAGGGAAAGGACCCCTGGGCAGTTAAGTCCAATCAAAGGTGACTATGGGGTTGCAGCGCATATCTCGCTTTCAGGCCAAGGGAGTCGGCGTTTGTCCACAGACTGCTTTCCGGGTCATGTGGCCAGCAGGACTAAACCACTTCTGGCACAATGGGACACACTGTGACAGAAACCAGAATGCACAGAAATGCCGTTTACCTTCCTGCCACAGTGGTACCTATTTATCTACTTGCCCTTTGCATGCTTTTGTACTGCTAGGTTGGCAGGAGCTGGGACAGAGCAATGGGAGCTCACTCCATCACGGGGATTCGAACCGCTGACCTTCCAACCAGCAAGCCCTAGGCTCAGTGGTTTAGACCACAGCGCTAACCTCTGGAAACTCCCCCCCCCCAAAAAAAATTGCTACCACTTGGCAAAGATTGAGGGTGGCAGTTTTTTGGTCATAGGAGCCAACTCCTAGGGGCTGAGGTCCCTTCAGCCCCCCAATAAAATATTTGATGGGGTTACCCCCACCCAAGTTAATGGGCATTGCCATTCAAATGGTGTGTGTGTGTCATGTCTTGTGATGGATTATGCGGGGCAGGGCTCCCATGCTCCCCCCTCCCACACACAAATATTTTATTCAAGTTGGCATCGCTGTCTATGAAATTAGGGGAAGAAAAGAAAGAGGGAAAGGATCTCTTGAGAAGAATTATAGGCACAATAGTGTTAAGAGGGAGTACAAAAGCAGTCTGAAGCAAATGGCATTGCTGGAAGAGATGCTGAGAAACAGTTCGAGGAAAAAACAGATCTCCCTCCTCCTGTTCCCCCACAAACTCTCTTCTCTGTCAGGCTTGGGACTGCTTTGCAATGTAATTGCTGCTGGGAACATGCGGCTGTGCTGGGAATCTGAGTCACTCTCCCTTCAACAAGCAGCGGTACTTCAGAGAGTGTGATGAGAAGGGGAAGAGCTGTGCCGGGCGCTTCCGAGTGGCCAAAATCCAGTCATCCAGCACGGAACCAATGAAAGGGGATACGGGCCACTTGCTAGAAACCACCTGAGGCACAGCAAATTTGCACACTGCCAATCATGTCCTCGGACAATGTGTGCCGCGTAAGAAAAAAAAAAAAAAGGTTTCGTCATCATCAACAGGCTGACTAATCATGCTGTGCAGCATTTTAAAGATGCTGTAATTCAGCTGGCGCTGTGGGTTAAACCACAGAGCCTAGGGCTTGCCGATCAGAAGGTCGGCGGTTCGAATCCCTGCCACGGGGTGAGCTCCCGTTGTTCGGTCCCTGCTCCTGCCCACCTAGCAGTTCGAAAGCACGTCAAAGTGCAAGTAGATAAATAGGTACCGCTCCGGCGGGAAGGTAAACGGCGTTTCCGTGCGCTGCTCTGGTTCGCCAGAAGCGGCTTTGTCATGCTGGCCACATGACCCGGAAGCTGTCTGCGGACAAACGCCGGCTCCCTCGGCCTATAGAGCGAGATGAGCGCCGCAACCCCAGAGTCGGACACGACTGGACCTAATGGTCAGGGGTACCTTTACCTTTACCTTTAATTCAGCTGCAGAGCTGGAAGGAAGGAAAGAAAAAGATGCTCTCAGAGGCTTGTGATGGGATCCGCAGACAGGCTTCGCTGCAGTGTCACCAGCTCAATTTTGCTTCCCGGGTGGCACAGAGAGGTCAAGATTCAAAACGATGCACATTGATCCCATTTTTATTTATTTACACTCATTACATGCCACTCAATAACAGAGGTGGGGTTTAAGATTTTGTAGAGTAGGGGCTAGCACGGGGTTAACCAACCTGGCGCCCTTCGGATATTATAGACTCCTGACTCCCATCATTCCCCACCCCCCCCCCAGACCTACAATTTCCAGAGTTCCCTGGGAATAGTGTTTAGTCGTTAAACCGCTCTAGGAATTGTAGCTCTGGGAGTTCCTAAGAACTCTCAATGCCCTCAACAAACTACAGTTCCCATGATTCTTTGGGAGAAGCCACAACTGTTTAAAGTGGTACGATACTATTTTAGTGTAGGGTGGATGGTGCCTTTAGTCTGAGTGCCGCCAGAGATTCCGAGCCCAGCTGTAAATGAAAGTTGCGACTTGTCAATAAAAGGCAACTGGGAATTCCATCATCTCTAAGTCCATCACAGCAGGAGCATGAAAGAGAGCCTACCTGAAACCCTAACAAAACAGCATCAAGTCATTGGTGTTTTCTAAACAGAGATGGCATCGGTCTAATAATGTAACAGGAGCTTGTTTTATAGGGTTGGTGTCACCACACATCAACCTCTGAGGGAAGCGGGATCTGCAGGCAGACCAGGGGTGTCGCTGGGGAGGGGCGGTAGGGGCGGTACGCCCCCAGTGACAGGGTGAGCAGCGGCGGGTGGGGGTGACAAGCGGCGGCCCCTCCCGCCACTCCCACGCGCTGCCGCTGCCTCCGTCACCCCGGGAGCAGCAGCGCTGCATGGACGGGGTGCTCGCTCGGCTGAGCGAGCACCCCCTCCGTGCAGCGCTGCTCCTCCCCGGGTGACCGGTGGTGCGTGGGGAGTGGTGGGAGGGGCCGCCGCATGTCACCCCCACGCACCGCCGCTTGCTCCGTCGCCGAATCGGGAGTCTTTGCAGCCCAGCACCCCTTCTTGCAGCGGCTGCTCACGCAGGCACGAGCAGCCGCGGCAAGAAGGGGTGCTGCTGCCGGGCGGCGGCTTCTTCAAGAGTCCTTGCAGCCCACAAAGACTCCCGAATCCGCCGCCCAGCACCCCTTCTTGCAGCGGCTGCTCACGCAGGCACGAGCAGCCGCGGCAAGAAGGGGTGCTGCTGCCGGGCGGCGGCTTCTTCAAGAGTCCTTGCAGCCCACAAAGACTCCCGAATCCGCCGCCCAGCACCCCTTCTTGCAGCGGCTGCTCACGCAGGCACGAGCAGCCGCGGCAAGAAGGGGTGCTGCTGCCGGGCGGCGGCTTCTTCAAGAGTCCTTGCAGCCCACAAAGACTCCCGAATCCGCCGCCCAGCACCCCTTCTTGCAGCGGCTGCTCACGCAGGCACGAGCAGCCGCAGCAAGAAGGGGTGCTGCTGCCGGGCGGCGGCTTCTTCGGGAGTCTTTGCAGGCTGCAAAGACTCCCGAATCTGCCGCCCGGCACCCCCGGGGGCGGGGCATCGCGTGCGCCATGACGTCATGACGCACACACGCACTGCGATGCCCCGCCCCCAGGGGTGCCTCTTGGCTTCCCGCCCCCGGCAGCCAAGGGGCTAAGAACGCCCCTGAGGCAGACGTCTCCTGCAGAGCGCAGCAATCAGGGGTGATACTGTAGCATCATAGCAGTTTTTAATATTTTGTTTGGAGCCGCTCAGAGTGGCTGGAGAAACCCAGCCAGATGGGCAGGGTTTAAATAAATCACCATCATCATTATCATCATTCCATGGGAACGTCAGGGAATGACCGTTCCCCACATTAAACAGGGTGCGCATTTTGCATGGTCGCGCACAGCCCCCTTTGATGCCAGGGCAGCACAGGGTAGTTCGGGCTGGCCCCGCCTTCCCAGGTCTGATACCTGTGGTCTCCGCCTACCCAGCCAGCCGTCCAATCCGGCCTGGGGAGGTGTTGCCAGGGGGATTGGCCAGGTAGGAGGAGGGACCACGCAGTGCACACAATAGAAGGTGAGACATACCTGAGACATACCTGGGAAGCGGCAGTTGGCTCCAGAGTTTCCCCACCCTCCAATCCCTCAATTAATGCTTACTTTGCAGAATAACATTTATTCCACATGCACGCAGGCGCTGCTATGTCAAGGCTGCTGTTGAAGGGCCGGAAAGGAATTTCCCTGCATTGGCAGGTTTTGCCTTTCCCGTAGCAATTCGTCACAACTTTGGCGGTTGCAGGCCTTGGGCGGAATCCTTTAGTCATCTACCTAAATGGGGGGCATGGGGCAGTGACCCCCCGCCCCCATTGTGGTGGCAATACCAGGGTTCCCATTAGAGGGGTCTTAGGGGGAGTCAATGGCCATACGCTCAGAGGTTGTCATAGCCCTCCTCTTCCAGCGGTGGCAAACAGGGGGGCAGGCTCCCTGCTTGAACATATGTTCTCCAGAGCTAGCCCAATCCCCACACATGCTGGATAACCCTGAATTTACCCAGTTCCCCGGCCGGGGGACTGGGAAGGATAAACGCCCAATGCCTGAGCCAAGGTCTTCCTACATCTTAATAAAGTTGTGGCCAATTTTAATCCCATAGAACGTTGTCTTGTGTCATTATTCCGTTCAGGGGCTGCCTGGGGGTTTGGGGGACTCTGCCTGACCACGCAATGGTAGCTGCCGGCTCAGGAGAACTGACAGCACAAAATGGGAGATGGGTAAAATTGTTTAAAAACTCCAGTAAAACATATAAGCCTAAATCACCATTTATCCCGGTGACTTCTGGCCCACTGCATTTGGTTCCCACAACTTTCTGTATCTCGTTGTCTTTCAACTCCCACCTTGCATCCGAGAAAATGGGATTGAGCCCCCAAAAGCTTAAGCTTGCGTTTCATTTCACTTTTAATTTGTACACCACCTTTCTATATTACTATACACAAGGTGTTTTAGAGCGTCCAAATATACAGCAAAGAACGCCATATCATAATCTGATCCAATGCAAAAAAGTCATAACTTTAAAATGGAACAACTTATATCAAATAAGGTAATATTCAATAATCAGTTAGAATATAATAGGGCAAAATAAAACTAACACTCAAAACCTCAGCAAATAGTTAAACAGACATTCGCTGCATTTTTGTTAGACTTTGAGGTGCTGCGAAAATCTTTGTTGTATTTTGTCATGTTTGCATGAGGCGGCATTCCTTCCTTCCTTTGGGTACATGAATTAGAGCATGGGTAGGCAACCTAAGGCCCGGGGGCCGGATCCTGCCCAATTGCCTTCTAAATTCGGCCAGCGGATGGTCCAGGCATCAGCGTGTTTTTACATGAGTAGAATGCGTGCTTTTATTTAAAATGCATCTCTGGGTTATTTGTGGGGCATAGGAATTCGCCCCCCAAAAGATATAGTCCAGCCCCCCCACAAGGGACAGTGGACCAGCCCCCTGCTAGAAAAGTTTCTGACCCCAGAATTAGAGAGTAATTCAGCACACGCAGGAAACAACTGATTCAGCAGACTGTTATAAAAGGTAATCTTTAATAATAATAAAAATTCAAAAAAGTAAAAGGTAATTTGAAACTGATGCCACCAGCTCTGTTTCTTTTACTTCGGGTATTATTTACCAGACTGCCAGGTCTGTTAATATATCAATCAATAAAATTTATTTGACTGTCAGTCAGTACAAGTCTGTTATATATGGGACTGAACACTGGGTGGCAGGAGAATCCCACTGACCGCATTTTCAGGCTGATAGCTTACCCAGAGGACAGCTATTACAAAGTTTCACTTCTGAAATTGTGGTCTGGAGCACTACTGTTGCCTTCTGTGTGCATGGTTCGACATCTATAAAGACTGCATTCAAACTCGCATCTCACTGTTCCATTCCAGCCCCTATTGCCAGCTTTCCCCACGGCCCACATGGCATCACTTCAGGAAAGGATGGGTGCATGCAAAATGGCATCTCCACCCGAAGTCAGTTTATGAACTTGCAGTGTAGGCCAGAAGCCCAAAAATGTCCCCACATGTGCCATATGGGAAGCTCTAGCAATCCTAAACGGAGGCTTAAGCAGATGGCTTAAGGGTCAGCATGCCTATGACTTTGAACATGCAACCATTACAATCTTACAATATTCAGTTTAAATCTGACATGAAGTCACTAAGCCACAGAATTTCCCTACCCCCAGCAAGTGGGGTTGAGGAGGGAAGCCTATGCACAATGATGTTTGAGACATGTGCCCACTTTAAGTAAATATCATCAGGAACACATGGCGGGTGGGGGTGGGGAGAGAAAAACAGGCCACCTATGGCCATGTTTTGGGTAATGTGAATTTTTGCTCTTTACAGATACAGTGGTACCTTGGTTCTCAAACGCCTTGGTACTCAAACAACTTGGAATCCAAACATAGCAAACCTGGAAGTAAGTTTTCCGGTTGCGAACTTTTTTGGAAGCCGAATGTGCTCCGTTTTGAGTGTTATGCTTCCATTTTGAGCGGCACACTTCCACTTTGAGTGTTACGCTGAGGTTTGTCTGTTTTTTACTATTTATTTTGCATTTTTGTTTTTGCAGCTCTTTTTGTTTTGCTTTTGTGACTGTGTGGAACCCAGTTCAGCTACTGATCAATTGATTGTGTGACTGCAGTACATCATTTATTGCTTTCATTTTATGGATCAATGGTCTCGTTAGATAGTAAAATTCATCTTACATTCCTGGTTTGGGGGTTGTTGGAATGGATTAATCCATTTTGCATTACTTTTTATGGGAAAGCGCGCCTTGGTTTGGGAACACTTTGGTTTTGGAACGGACTTTCAGAATGAATTAAATTTGAGAACTGTATGTGCTCTGCAGGCCTAGCCAACCCATATGATGACTTACCAAGTACAGTGCGGGCTCTATCTCAGGGGTGCAGAAGATCTGGTCCTCCAGTTGTTGCTGAGCTACAACTCAGCCACAGCAAGTGTGGCCAATCGCCTAGGATGATGGGAGTTGTGGTTCAGCAACACCAGAGAGACTAAAGGTTCCTTGAAAAGGGTAAAGGGACCCCTGACCATTAGGTCCAGTCGCGGATGACTCTGGGGTTGCGGCGCTCATCTCGCTTTATTGGCCAAGGGAGCCGGCATACAGCTTCCAGGTCATGTGGCCAGCATGACTAAGCCACTTCTGGCAAGCCAGAGCAGTGCATGGAAATGTCGTTTACCTTCCCACTGGAGTGGTACCTATTTATCTACTTGCACTTGGACGTGCTTTCGAACTGCTAGGTTGGCAGGAGCAGCGACCCAGCAACGGGAGCTCACCCCGTCGTGGGGATTCGAACCACCGACCTTCTGATCGGCAAGCCCTAGGCTCTGTGGTTTAACCCACAGCGCCCTATTTCAACATACAGGAGGGCAGAGGTACAGACTTGCACTCAAGATTGAGGAGGCTCGTTGTGCACACTGGGCCATAGATATGGGACATAATAAACAGGTAGATTTTAATCTCTGGGAAAAACTCTGGAAGAGTGATCTGAAGTTTACAGTATGTTATTCCCCGAAGGAGAACTACTTGAAAATGATTTACAAATGGTATTTACCTTTGAGTAGGCTTGCTAAGATGTATAAGATTGAATCAGATAAGTGCTGGAGGTGCAATGAGGTCGAGGGTACATTCTTTCATATGTGGCGGACCTGTGAAAGGGTAAAAGAGTACTGGGGAAACTTCCCCCCAAAAACGAGAGTCCTTTTTGTTGAGGATAATTCAGATGGAAATTCCCAGGTGTCAGAAAAGGTTATTTATATATGCCACTACTGCGGCCATTGTTTTGTTAGCCCAAATATGGAAAACGAGCAAAGTCCCAACCAAAGACGAATGGCAACGTAAACTGATGTAATATGCGTACAAGAAGAACGTATATTTAAAGAAGATTGGAAAACGTTTATTGAATATATGGGGGGGGGGGTTGTGTACATTTGAAAATGTTGGCAGAATTAAGATAATTTCAACGGTGTAAATAAGTTTTGATGGATGTAATAATGGAATACTGAATGGTTTGGTTTATATAAAATATGCAGGGATTTATGTTATGCAAAATGAACATGGGCCACAGTAGTGGCATACATAAATAACCTTTATGACACCTGGGAATTTCAGCCTGAATTATCTCCAACAGAAAAGGTTCTGGGTTTTTGGGGGGAAGTGCTTTTAAACATTTTTTTCCCCAACTCATTATGGGTCATTTTCAAGCAGTTCTTCAAAGAATAACATGCTGTGACCTTCAAGTCACTTTCCCAGAGTTTTCCCTAGATGTTAAAATCTATATTTCAAGTCTACCATTTCCAAGTTAACTGTAGTATGTCCCACTTGCTAACTGACTGCTGCTTGATGCAAATATATATTTTTTCAGTGCCTCTGGAAAGCCGGTAGATGGGGCCAGGGAGTCGATTTGTTAACGGAGAGCAGCTGCTGTGGCCTCTTGGTGTCAGGCTGCCTATGCATGTGAAGGAGAGAGAGGAGAGTTGTGGTTGCCAGCACAGCAAGCTGTGTGGATGTGTGTGCATGTGCACTGAGCCTAAGAACATAAGAGCGCAAGAAATAGCCCTGCTGAATCAGACCAAAGTTGTGTCTAGCCCAGCACCCTGTTGTCTATACAAATGCCATTGGGAAGGACGTGAGTGCAATAGTCTTCCCTCGATGTGTCCCCTTTGCCTCTGGAACGCCAGTGGAACATTGGCAGTGGCAGAAGACATAGGAAGGTGACTTGTACCATTTCAGACCACTGGTCCATCTAAGTTCCATATTGTCTGCAGTAGCTCACCAACATTTCAGAAAAAGGAACATCTCCAGCCCTGATAGGAGATATCAGGGATTCCAATCCATCTGCCACCGCTTCTGGTGATCGATCTCTCTCTTTCTTTCGGCCCTTGGAGAGTGAGATCCACAGGAGATCCTTCCTAGGAATTTACAATTTACAATTTCTGGTTATTCTGATTATTTTATTATTATGCTCTGTATTACATTTTTTTAAAATTATGCTGCATAAAGTATGTTCTTAATGTTGTACTCCCACCCTGCAGAGAGGGTGGTATATATATTGAAATAATAATAATAATAATAATAATAATAATAATAATACTTCCTAAATCCCCAGTCTTTTGCAATTTCCATCTGACTAGATTGTTCACAGTCAGTTGTGTACACTTCAGACTGCTGTGTGACAACAAATAAATAAATATCAGGTAGTACTGCAGGTTTTCCTTTCTGGTTGGCAAATATCTAATGAATGAATGCATTTTGAATTCTAATTAGGGATGCAGTTTGAAATGTGCATCACTTCATCATACAATTCCAAAACAGTTGTGCCTATGTCAAAAGCAAATCGTATGAAAATCCGTCAGTGGGGAGCCTATTAAATGAGTTTATTGATACAGTCCAAACATGAGCTGTGATGTTCTGTAATTCTTTGAATGCATTCCTTGCACATTTCATTTACAAGAAATAATACGAGCTAGCAGAGTCCACGTAAACCCTTTTGTTAACACAGAACTCTAACTGCATGGGACATTAAATTTTGGCAAGGACCAACTTTTAAAATGCCACTGGGAGAAGGTTGCTTTCTCATGGGTGACCGGGTCCTCAAAGGTTGTATAGCTGCTTCTAAGGACCATTAAAATACATTGCTGAAATTCTCCGGTGAACACCTCCTCTCAACCTGTTTGTGTACATAGAGTATCTATGCACAATGTCAATGTGCCACGATAGAACAACCTTGTTATTTTGTTCCATTCCAGTACCTTGGGTAACACTTTGTAACACTGACACACTACTGGTCAAGCTGCTACAATGATTGCTGTTTGCATCTTCATCCTATAAACTGATCTCCTCAGAGAATGGGCCAATGAGTAAAATGAGCCACAGTATTCCCAAAAGATAGCCTCAATTATTAAATTCTTTGTAAAACGAGCATTTCTCACTTTCCAGTTGACCAGCTGCAATTCCAAAATCACATCTTTGCAATAGGGTAACGAGGCACAAGATAATGAACACAATTCAGCAATGATATATCACTTTTAAACACCCTTCATTGCCACATAAGAATTAAAAGAGACGCTGAAATATCCTCAATAGTTTTGTTAATATTGTTTAGCTTTGGCTTAGCAGCGCTCATTGGTTCCATAAAAGGGGGGGGGGTTGAGAAATTTGTAAATGTTCATCATATCCTGAGCGAGAATGATTTGAAAAATAAATAGGCTAATGTTCAAGGAGAATTACAACTGTCTTTCTAGAAAGGCCTTTTATTTATCTTTTGGAATTGGCTCCTTCAGCACTTGAGTGATATGATTCATATCAAGTGAAATGCAGGTTACCAAAACAACAGCAAGGAGCAATCTTCCAAGTGAACTCCTATATTTGTTGTTGTTCAGTCGTGTCCGACTCTTCGTGACCCCATGGACCAGGGCACGCCAGGCACGCCTATCCTTCACTGCCTCTCGCAGTTTGGCCAAACTCATGTTAGTAGCTTCGAGAACACTGTCCAACCATCTCATCCTCTGTCGTCCCCTTCTCTTTGTGCCCTCCATCTTTCCCAACATCAGGGTCTTTTCTAGGGAGTCTTCTCTTCTCATGAGGTGGCCAAAGTACTGGAGCCTCAACTTCAGGATCTGTCCTTCTAGTGAGTACTCAGGGCTGATTTCCTTAAGAATGGATAGGTTTGATCTTCTTGCAGTCCATAGGACTCTCAAGAGTCTCCTCCAGCACCATAATTCAAAAGCATCAATTCTTCGGCCATCAGCCTTCTTGATGGTCCATCTCTCACTTCCGTACATTACTACTGGGAAAACCATAGCTTTAACTATACGGACCTTTGTCGGCAAGGTGATGTCTTTGCTTTTTAAGATGCTGTCTAGGTTTGTCATTGCTTTTCTCCCAAGAAGCAGGCGTCTTCTAATTTCGTGACTGCTGTCACCATCTGCAGTGATCATGGAACCCAAGAAAGTGAAATCTCTCACTGCCTCCATTTCTTCCCCTTCTATTTGCCAGGAGGTGATGGGACCAGTGGACATGATCTTAGG
Source organism: Lacerta agilis (assembly GCF_009819535.1). Taxonomy (NCBI): domain Eukaryota; kingdom Metazoa; phylum Chordata; class Lepidosauria; order Squamata; family Lacertidae; genus Lacerta; species Lacerta agilis. Next base: position 50,473,217 of record NC_046322.1, read on the forward strand.
TTTTTTGATGTTGAGCTTCAGACCATATTTTGCGCTTTCCTCTTTCACCCTCATTAAAAGGTTCTTCAATTCCTCCTATATTAAAAAGACCCAAACCCATTTAACTATATAGGAGGAACAACAAACAAACAAACAAACAAACAAACAGCAGCAACAACAACAACAACAAGCCACCCATCTGATTGGGTTGCCCCAGGCACTCTGGGTGGCTTCCAACAAATTTTTAAACCACAGTAAAACATAATCATTGAAACCATCCCTATGCAGGGCTGCCTTCAGATGTCTTCTAGAAGTCTGGTAGTTGTTGATCTCTTTGACATCTGATGGGAGGATGTTCCACAGGGGGAGTGCCACTACCGAGAAGGCCCTCTGCCTGGTTCCCTGTAACCTCACTTCTTGCATTCACCTGTGAAATTCATGCTTTCTGAAACAAAGTGAGACAAGACACAACCACATGCTGCAATGCCGTTCTCCCAACAAATGATGGCTGCTAGGACGCATTTATTAGAGAAGAGCGTGCATCGAAATAAATAGACTCGTGAAAATAACATGCAAAGTGCATTCTATATGGGGAAATGGGTTGAAAAAATGGTCGCATTAGTCAAAGCTGCATACAGAAAAAATTAGGGAAATTTTGCAATAAAATGCTGGTGATTTTTCGTGAGGATTAAAAAAAACACACCCCACAAATGTGGAGAATTAGAATCCAAGAGAACTGAAATTCACAGATATTTCCATCCATACATGGACGGTGTGTGTGATTGTGTGTGTGTGTGTGTGTGTGTGTGTGTGTGGAGCGCTTGCTTGAATAGTTTGTGTATATATTGAGGCATTAAACAAGTGGGCTGGGGGTGGACTGAAAGGATTCTTGGAATGTCATGTTATCAGTTGCGCTTTTTATTTTGTAAAGAATTGCACCTATTATTAGAAACAGGGAAATTGCAGGGCAGCTTCGTGATTAAAGAGAAAGCAGTTGCCTGCTGTCAGCGGCAACCTCCAAACAAGGCTCCCGTCTCCGGGGCTTATTGATTAGAAAGACCAACATATAATAGATGCTACAGGCCATTATGCGCTGATACAGCAGGTATTTTCAAACCCACTTTAAAGGTCACATTTAAATAAGGACATGTAAAATAATGGTTATCTAATAGGTCACACAAAGGAGGAAAGAGGTTAAATCATGATAGCGGTGAAAACAGGCTGGGGTGGTTATGTGCTAGATTATAGTTTTTTCCATCCACACAGGGGCTCCATGGCAGCACACATGATTTACATGAATAATCCGAACCAGGACTATTCAGAAGTAAGTCCCAATGAATTCAGTGGAGCTTACTCCCAGGTAAGTGAGATTAGGACTGAAAGAGGCATTTCTTTTCTCTTTGGCTTTCTCACCTCTTCAACCTCATTTGGCATATTTCAAAAATGTTGCGTTAAGCCCACTTACCTGCGAGTAAGCCCCATTGATCTCACCAGGACTTACTTCTGAGTAGACATGGTTTTAGGATCACATTGCTGCTGCACAGAGGGACTCAAGGCGTCAGGAGTCTAAGAATGCCGACAGCCATCACCTATCAATGGTCTGACTCTGCAACAAACAGCAGTTCCATATGTTCCCCTGACATCGGGTGGATTTGATGGTTTTATGTATTTTATTAATACAGCGGTTTGCAACGTGATATGTGGTTCAGTCATATCTCTTTTGCTTTCCTGCACAGTAAATCCAAGGAAGGATTTTTTTTTTTTTTACATTTTACAAGCAGAAAACTGAGGCATAAAGGCCACCCGAATCGGCACAGGGCTACACGGGAATTTGAATTTCCGATATTTTATCCTCTGGATCTCACTTTCTCTCTTTCTAATGGATTTATCATTAAACAATGCACGATCATGGAGGCAACAGGGCTTTTTTTCTTTCTTTCTTTCACTGCCTCCCCTTGAGACAGTCTGATGTGCAAACTTCTCCAGAGGTGATTATTGTAAGCCAGTGAAGCAGTCTTGATGTATCACTCGGAGCGCCAGCTGTCATTGCACAAGAGCATTGATTCCATTGAACAATCAACTCAACCTCCCCTGAGTAGGAGCAGCAGTGAGTTCTCCGGCTTGTGACGGTTTGTGTACCATTGTGTACCACACTCAGCTCTATTTTCATTCAGGAATTCAAGGATTAGAATACAGGCCCACATAACTAACTGACAGAAGTTCCCAAACTGTTTGATGTGGGTTTGTCATTCAGAACTTCCTACTGGTTGGATTCCATGGTCATGTTTTTAACCCCCATCTACAACTTTTCACGGAGAAAGGGGAAACACCCGATCTCTAAAAGCAAAATGTGAGCAAAATGCAACTCTTATTTTGCCCTGATGTCCAGCCCTGACTTTGCCAATGCGAAGTCAGAAGGCTTTTATAATTATTTCAGTTTATCCTTTACAGGATTGCCTTCAGGATTGCCAGCTCGGGGGGTCGGATAACTCCACGCCCTCCAACATTTCTCCAATGAAGATAGGGACATCCTAAGGAAAAGTGGGACATTCTGGGATCAAATCAGAAACCCGGGAATGGCTTCTCTAAATCTGGGATGTCCCTGGAAAATAGGGGCGCTTGGAGGGTCTACATAAATTCATCGATCAGATCGTAGAAACAGCTGGAGTTGGTGCTGGTGTGAAACAAATCACATTAACTTACTCCCCTCTTCTATATAATAGAAATCTATATAATACAAATCACATTAACTCACTCCCCTCTTCTATATAATAATAGACCATTAGAATTAAGTAGGGTTATTTCTATATGTGAAAATTCAGTCACACTTGGAAGAGCCAGCAGTGGAAATTATGAGCATGTGAAAATCATTCTTCATGGAGTGCTGTGTTCGTAAGAAGAACCTGTAATAGCTGTGATACTTTGAATATGCATCCTTCAGTGCTTGATCTAATTTAGATTCCCAAGCACATGGGAATACATGAGAGAGTACAGATGATTAGGGCCAATCGCATTAGCCTTTCATTCATGTCAGCCCCTAAAACATTGCAGAATATCAGGATCACCACTGTTTCCCTGCACCACAAAAAAATAATAATCTTCGCGTCACAAATAGACAATTGTTTTATCAACATGGGAGGTGTGATGCCACCGAGGCGATATCAGCAAAGGCCCTTCCCCCACTTCGCCTGCGTAAGGAGATGAGGTTTAGTCCTCTTCCCACCCAGGCGACTTTGCTCTCAGTGGGAGTCGAAGGAATCTTTGCTGCAGCTGACGCATACAACCCCTAGCTTAATTTTAATGCATTATTTCCCACTGTGCCTTCAATTAAACATTAGTCATTAGACAATCGGAGAAATGAACAGTGGAGAATCCGGCTGTGCAGCCGCACTAGGAAATAAATCCCGCCGAAATTAGGCAGACTTCCTTGGGCAGTCAGCGACAAATCCTTTCTGTCAGTCCTGGAAGGCTGATCGCAAGACAACACGGGGTCAAGCTGAAGGACTGAGAAGGCCCCAAAAGCAAGAGGGGTAGAGTGCCTGCGGGTCACCCATCACATGCTAGCCAATGCTCTTCGAAATAAAAATGAAACACTGATGATTCAAAAGATCAACACCACCCCACTTCCCGCCACAGAAAATCCAGCAGCAAGCTACCCCTTAACTCAACCACCGACATATGCCTGAATAAACAAGGGTGTCTTAATCCAAGACACAAAAGCAGCTAAGCATAGAGGACAACCATATCTTCCCGAGGAAGGAATTCCACTTCTGGGGTACCACAACAGAGAACCCCTTACTCTGCTGTCACGCTGCGGACTGCTACTACAGGTGGAACCATGAGCAGGGCCTCTCCTGCCGAATTCTACATTTCAATTAACAACAGCTGTCCTTTGTCAACAACAAAATGTCGCTGTTTTTTTGTGTTGAATATATGCTATATGGTAATTTATGGACCTAATAGGTATCTAAAGCCATTTGCACATGCAGAATGTAGGCACCCTATATACAGAAATGACCAAACCAGTGATATTTTAGGGTGCAGGCTAGCAGGTGGGGCCCATTACTTACATCATAGGAGCCCACACAACACAAAACACTGTTGCTGCATGTAGGTTTTATTTTATTTGTTTTTTTAATCTTATATTTTAGAAATGTACATCCAGGTTTTTTTTCTTTTAAAAAAAATTTGGGTCCCCAAGAGAGTAGGGCCCTAAGCTATAGCTTGTTTAGCTTATACGTAAATCCGGCACAGTTCTTCTGTAACCAGCTGTGGCGCGTCTGTTTTATTGCTGCTGGTCTAAGTGGTCTCTGCTGGTTACCTAGGACTATATAGTCTGGGCCAAGGCTTCCAGGTTCTGGTTTTTGTCCCAACTCGTATAATGGCTAGATATGATGGCTGTGCTCTACATCCACAGTTGGAGACAGTGTGTCTATGAATACCATTTGCCGGGAATCGCAGGTGGGCGGGGTGCCGTTCTGCTCATCCCCAACTTGCAGGCTTCCCACAGGCATGTGGTTGGCCATTGTCAGGAAAGGATGCTGGAATAAATGGACCATTGGCCTGATCCAGCAGGTCTCTCCTTATGTTTTTATGTAACAGAATATTTCCCCCTCTAACAAAAGCAGGTCCAGTGTTGTAGGTATAAATACCCAAAGTTTTCTTTTTCAAATCCAAAATGAGCCAGGACAAAAAGTACCTCACAAAATCCAGGCATTTTGCCACTGGTGTGTGTGTGTGTGTGTGTGTGTGTGTGTGTGTGTGATCCCAGCCAATGTGAATGTAAGTGGTACCTCTGGTTACGAACTTAATTCCTTCCCGAGGTCCGTTCTTAACCTGAAACTGTTCTTAACCTGAGGTACCACTTTAGCTAATGGGGCCTCCTGCTGCCACCGCACAATTTCTGTTCTCATCCTGAGGTAAATTTCTTAACCCGAGGTACTATTTCTGGGTTAGCGGAGTCTGTAACCCAAGGTGTTTGTAGCCCAAGGTACCACTGTATTGGCATAAAAAAAATGTCCTGTGGTTTTTCTTTCCAAAAATGAGTACATCAAACCAAACTTATTTTGACACTGCATCCTTGGCTTGGTTTGGGGACATTTTACTTGTCCAGGATATGCAGGGATCAGCAAATTTTTTCAGCAGGGGGCCGGTCCACTGTCTCTCATACCTTGTGGGGGGCCGGACTATATTGGGGGGGGGGGAATGAACGAATTCCTATGGCCCACAAATAACCCAGAGATGCATTTTAAATAAAAGCACACATTCTACTCATGTAGAAACACGCTGATTCCCGGACCGTCCATAGGCCAGATTTAGAAGGTGATTGGCTAGGATCTGGCCCCCGGGCCTTAGTTTGCCTACCCATGATATAGAGTTTGGGGCATTAAAAAAGGTATTTGGGTTAGGTCTAGGTTGGCTTTTGGGTGCCAGGTGAGTTCTGTTCCTCGGGATTTGTAGATAATTTTACTTACATGTTATGCCATCTTTATGCCATACATAAAACTACGGTAGCTTTGTGACAAGTGCCTTGTGCGAGCTTCTGACTGAAAAGTCTGCCTGGAAATAAATAAATAACCTGTTCTCCCCTTTCAGCTGTTTGAATCACTCCAGGCTCGTTCCTTTCAATGTTTTTTGGGTTGTGCTGCCTGTTGTTGCTTTGATTACATAGTTGCGTTTTCACTTTCAAAAAACTGATAGCAGCCTGGAACATAACGTTTGCAAAAGGGAAATATAACAAATCTTAAAATCGTGAGAAATCAACCTGGTTCAAGGAAAAACAGAGAAATGAAATGGCCAGCTGAAATGCCTCTAAATCCAGACAGTACTTCACCAGTTGCTGGTGCTTACGCACTCTGAAGAGCATGCAGAAGCAGTGATGGGTGGATTAACTGTTTCTTGTAGCTAGACAAGAACCACATATCCTCCGAAGACACGCTGCCTGGAAATGCTCCTTCCAAACTAATCCAAGCTACATAACTGGCTCTTCCGACAAAGCGTGTAGGGCTGTAAACAAATATAACAGAATTCAGCCCGGAGAGCACACTGTTATTAAGTGGCCTATCATTATATTAATGATCGCTCTTTGAAATGGCAAGAGCAGTTTGAGCTTCCCTTCCAAGCCACAGTGTCTTCCTTAAGTCACTTTGTTTTTGGTTGTTATTGTTGATGTCGGCAAGGTATCTTCTGCAAGGACACCATGTCCCAGCAATTGGGTGAGGAAGTTCAGTAGGTAGTTCTGGGATTAGTTGTCTGTCACATTTTTAAGGACATCATGTTCCGGGCAGCCACATGGCCCAAATTGTGCTGTTTCACAAGATTAGGTGTTTGAGAGACATAAACAGGAAGGAATATTAAATGTTAGGTATTGCTGCTGCCTATCCAGAGATCCAGCCGCCATTTTGTTTTGGTTTGTTGGGGACACCATTTTCCATCTAAGATATCCATCAGAATGGCACATTGGAGGCCTGGGAAAGAGTGGTCACCTGCTCAATTGAGTTTTGAAAGCGACGTGGTATCATGGAGAAAGTGCCCTCCAAAATTTGTCTAGTGAAAATAGGGATGTCAATAATAATAATAATAATAATTTTATTATTCATACCCTGTCCATCTGACTGGATTGTTCCAGCCACTCTGGGTGGCTCCCAACATATATAAAAAATAATAAAACATTAAACATTTAAAGAAACTTCTTCCAGATGTCTTCTAAAGGTTGCGTAGTTACTTATCTCCTTGACTCGTGGGTTCCATAACGCCATACCCTCCAACATTGATCTGATGAAAATAGGGACGTCCTAAGGAAAAGCGGGACATTCCAGGATCAAATCAGAAACAGGGTTGGCTTCTGTAAATCTGGGACTGTCCCTGGAAAATAGACAGTCTGGGAGAGCAATCCCATGCCACAAAGTATTTATTCATTTTTGTTTATTTAGGAGTATTTGTACCTCACCTACTAACCAAATTTCATGAGACGGCATACAATATATTTAAAATGCAATAAAATAGACAAAAATACAATAATCACTACAGCAGGGCAAAGGTGCATATAAGGTGGGGGGGGGGGTTGTTCATGGGGTACTCAACGGCACGCAGTACCAGCACATCTTTTTTTGTTGTTAAAAAGTGTGACACTTACTGTAACTCTGTCAGAAGTGTAGGTAAATTAGCTGCCCTGTAGTTCTTGCATTTTTCCAACAGAGTGACACTTACTGTAACAGCTTCATGGTGAGTACCAGTACCTATTTTTCTAAGGGGGGGGGGAAGCACTGCAGAGTCACACTCAAATGTGACCAAGAAATTTAACCCAGTGCAGGGCTACAGACATGAAGGTTTGAGACTATGTACATGAATTTGTTCCCAATGGCTGCTATCAAGTTCTAGAGGCGAAAGTCAATGGCCTATAATTTAGGGCACAGTTGGTGAGGTGACAAAAACATTCATCCAGGTTCAGACACCGTCAGAATCAGAGACAAGGGGTAGTTTTAGCTTCAGTTCCAGTGGTGCCAATCGAAATGAACACAGCCCTTTTACTTTCTCCTGCATCAGTGTAGGACGGCCATTCCTACCAAGGTGCTTGAAGTCCATGATGCAATGGGAACAGAACCTGTCTATCTCGTCAGATGCTGGACAGCCTGGTCTGCATTAACAGGTGACAAGCAATTATAGTGGAACAATAGCAAGGTTGGATTAGCCATGGTGTCAAGATGCAGAATAGGGCTATATTCCTTCGTCTAGCTCAGAATACTCTATACTGCTTAGCAGGATTTCAGATAGGAATTCACCCAGCTCTACCTAGGAGGGCCTGTGGTAGCATGGACACATTTTTCAACTGGTGGCACCAGTGTTGTGGAGTGTCCTCCCTCCTGAAAACAGGAAGCATATTTCTGGATTGAACTTGTGATTTTATTGTTTCAACTGCTTTTTCTATTCATTTAATTGCTGGGCTTTTTAATTATTTGTTTTGTGTTATATTTTAAAGATGGATGTTCTAAGGTTATTGTGCATTTTTCTTATGGTTTGATTTTGCAGTTTTAAACAGTTTAGAAGCCACTTTGACATATTAACAGTATGTTAAACAACAACAACAACACATTTTTCATACAATACATGTGCTCTGCCATTGAGGCAATATCCCAAGCAGCAATATCATAGTGAGAACTTGCTTATCACAAACCAGGATGACAGTTTTTGAAGTTGTTTTTGAAGTTGACTTGTCATGCATTGGACTTTTCTGTATTTATTACTGCTGCCAGTTGCTTCAAGACTTTTTTTGTGGGAAGCAACACACAAATCAAACAAGCAGTCAAACAATGCTTCTAGCTAGGGAATAATCACAAGCCAATCTACACATTCAGAAAATGCATGTAGCAGGGTCCTCAAAATAACAATGGTGGTAAGTCTTTATATGTACAGGATTAAATACCTCCTCAGCCACTGAAAACTAGAACGCGACCAAGAAAAAATCTGGTTTGGGTTTCTCCTAGATATGCTTATTTTTGTGTTTGTTCAGACAGTTTTAATATGTCTGGGGAAAGCATTCCAACTTGCAACTTCCCATCTGTCTTCTGAAGTAGTTCAGTCAGAAGAGTCTTGTTCCACATGGCAGAGACCAGCTGTCATTTGAGTTCACCCTCTCCTAGAATAGTCTCCACCAGCCACCATTCCACCTGGCTCCATCTGATGGAGAAGCGACACCGAGAGGCCCACACTTCTGACCTGGCTGGGGCCAACCACCAACTACCATTTGGATTCCCCCTCTAAGAAATCTCACCATTCCATTCAGTCATTATAACAATTGTGTTATATCATGTAAGAACTGATACCTGAATTTGCTTCTTTTCTTCTTCCTTCCTCGTTCATTATTTCTTTTGTAATGAATAATTGAGGTTGAATCCTAACAAGACAGAAGTACTGTTTTTTTGGTGGGGATAGGTGGTGGACAGGTGTGGAGGACTCCCTGGACCTGAATGGGGTAACTGTGCCCCTAAAGGACCAGGTGAGCAGCCTGGGAGTCATTTTGCACTCACAGCTGTCCATGGAGGCGCAGGTCAATTCTGTATCCGGGCACCTGTCTACCAGCTCAATCTGGTATGCAGGCTGAGACCCTACCTGCCTGCACACTGTCTTGTCAGAGTGGTCTAGTTATCTCCCGCTTGGAATACCTTTGAAGGTGACCCAGAAACTACAACAAATCCAGAATGTGGAGCTAGACTGGTGACTGGGAGTGGCCACTGAGACCATATAACACCTGAAATATCTTCATTGGCTCCCAGTATGTTTCCAAGCACAATTCAAAGTGCTGGTGCTGACCTTTAAAGCCCTAAACGGCCTCGGTCCGGTATACCTGAAGGAGCGTCTCCACCCCCATCGTTCAGCCCGGACACTGAGGTCCAGCTCCGAGAGCCTTCTGGTGGTTCCCTCACTGTGAGGTTACAGGGAACCAGGCAGAGGGCCTTCTAGGTAGTGGTGCCTGCCCTGTGGAACGCCCTCCCATTAAATGTCAAGGAAATAAACTACCTGGCTTTTAGAAAACACTTGAAGGCAGCCCTGTTTAGGGAAGTTTTTTGATGTTTTATCGTGTTTTTAATATTCTTTTGGGAGCCGCCCAGAGTGGCTGGGGAGGCCTTGGCAGATGGGCGGGGTATAAGTAACAAATTATTATTATTGTTATTATTATTATTATTATTATTATTGAAGGTGAGCATTTGAATTCTTACAGAGGAGCAGTCTTTTACAAGTGAGACCTGCGAGGAAGTGTTGCAGCATAGAACACTGCTGATCAGGTTCCAACCAGACAATTATGCCCTCTCCCTGATACTCCATTCCATCACCCACCACATATAGTCAATGTTCTGTGGTCACAGATCATCCTCCTTTTAGGGTGGTGACACTTCCTACTTTACAGAGGTCAGTCCTCTATTTGGAAGGTTTGTTTCAAGATAAGAACCCTAAGAAAAGAAAGTAGTTACCTAGAAGTTGCCTGGCACCATTGGTTAGCTCCTGGACTTCAGTCTTCCCTAATTATGGCAAGATGGACTGCATTTCTACTTAAAAAGGTAAAGGGACCCCTGACCAGTCATGTCTGACTCTGGCGTTGCAGCGCTCATCTTGCGTTACTGACCGAGGGAGCCGACGTACAGCTTCTGGGTCATGTGGCCAGCACGACTAAGCCACTTCTGGCGAACCAGAGCAGTGCACGGAAACGCTGTTTACCTTCCCACCGGAGTGGTGCCTATTTATCTACTTGCACTTTGACATGCTTTCCAACTGCTAGGTGGGCAGGAGCAGGGACCGAGCAACGGGAGCTCACCCCGTTGCGAGGATTCGAACTGCCGACCTTCTGATCAGCAAGCCCTAGGCTCTGTGGTTTAACCCACAGCGCCACCCGTCTCTCTCGCATTTCTACTTAATTGATGGTTATTATTTCTATATTTGCATCTACACATATGGGCATTTGTTGCAAACCTGTGTCCACTTTTTTGGAGTAGTGTAAGTGATCACATTAGATTCATCCTTGTTGGGTTGTCATCCCCCCTCTTATTTCTATTTCTCTCAAATTTGCAGATACCTCCCTCTTATGTGTGGATGGCTCAATTTTTGCTGCATCAGGTTTGGCACTCAGAGACTGAGTTCATTATTAGCGTACAGGATTTAGCTAGTTGACTACCTGATGTCCATGTGACTGTAGTTTGAGCCCGTAGATGCCTTTGCTTGGTTTCCCTGCCAATTTTTCTGCACCTTGCACTGTCATATACATGCCTGCCCCAAAATGACAATGGAGCATCACATGCAAAACGGCATAATTAATACACTGTAAAATTAATTATGCTTATGCTCGCTGGAGGGATTTGTTCCCGGTAACATGATTCTGAATAATTGCCCATCTTGGGCATTCAGATTCAGTGCAGTTTGCAGTCAAAGGCAGCTTTTAGACACTCTCCCGTCACTAACGTGTCATCTTTTCACGGCCGCACCTTATGGACAATAATAACTTAAATGGATTCTAGCAGATGTCAAGCACACACTGCATGGCTTGCAGTGCATGGCTAGGCCTAGGCTGTTTGGATAATGCCTTAATTGAGATGTTTTGCCTCCTTGAAACCGTAGATGCTGGGCATGGACACAAAGGAGGCGACAGCAGTTGACATCACAGGGGTTGGTTGTTTAGGGCTGATCATTGATTTGCTGAGACTGGAGAAGTATGTTGAAAAATCACCGCTTTCCGTTGAAAGCAAGACTTTCCTTGACAGTCCATTTGAAAAGCATCCATAGTCTCCCCAGCCCTACATAACTGCATGATCTTCCTTCTCATTCAAATTTATTACATAGTGAGATTCCTATGATATATTGTCAGTCAATGCTACATAGCATCAAGTAGACCAGGCTTCCCCAAACTAAGGCCCGCAGGCCGTATATGCACCCCCCGCTGCAGCTGCCCACTCTTACCGGTGCGGTGCGGCACAGCTGCCCACTTTTGGGTCTGCGGAGCACTGGAAATAGCTTTGCACACGCGTCATTTCCGGCGCACTTCCGGGTCAGTGGAGCGCCGGAAATAGCTTGTGCGCGTGCGCATGGCGTCCGCAGACCCGAAAGTGCACTGGAAATGAAGCTTGCGCGCATGCACAAAGCTATTTCCGGCGCTCCACAACCTGAAAGTGCGCTGAAAATAGTGCGTGCGCTCCCCTGCCCTCCGGCCCACCGTGCAATCGGCGCTGGAGGAACTGGCCCGAGGCTGGGTAAGTTTGGCAACCCCTGAAGCAGACCCTGGACAGCACTGCAGCACTTTCGGCTCTAGAATAATTCCACTTTAAATATTATAGCTCTATGAACACATAGAGTGCTCCTATCCAGAGTATTCAGGGCCAAGAATCTGCAGCCAAAGAATTGGCCCCTTTCTGTTTTTTTTTTTTAAAGTTTTTATTTATACTTTTCAATTTTATGCATTTCATTAGTTTTACAATCAATTTAACATTTCAAAGTTTGACTTTCTCCCCCCCCCTTTCTGCAGTCCCTTAATTTTTTTAAATATCTTCTGCATATCCAAATTCATTTAATTTGCTCATTTAACTATCTAGTTTAAATATATACCCTTATGAAACTGCAGGTTATTACAATAATCCTGCTAATGTTTTTATCTCTTAGAAATTTTTCTGTAAATATTCAATAAACCATTTCCGTTCTTTTACAAAAAGTTTGTTATCTTGATTTCTTATTCTTCCGGTAAGTTCTGCCATTTCTGCATATTCCATAAGTTTTTGTATCCATTCTTCCTTTGCTGGGACTTCTGCTTCTTTCCACTTTTGGGCAAGTAGCATTTTTGCTGCTACATAAATAAATTTCTATACAATTTAGGTAGTTCTGTCCCTATAATTAACCAAAGAAAAGCTTCTGGTTTTGTTTTGTTTTTTTACAAAAGTTATTTTGAACATCCTTTTCAATTCATTGTATATCATTTCCCAGTAAGCTTTAACCTTACTACAAGACCACCACGTATGATAAAAGGAACCTTCTTTCTCTTTACATTCCCAGCACTTGTTTGATTTAGATTTATACATTTCTGCCAGTTTACTCAGTGTTAGATACCAACGATATATCATTTTCTCTTAAACCATAACATGCTGTAAATTTTATATCCATATTCCACAATCGTTCCCACGCTTCCATGGCCCCTTTGTCTTGAGCCAATCGGTAAAACCATTTGTTTTTCTTCCCATTACCTAGTTTGTCCCACTTTTTAAAGTCAACTTTCCTAGAACTTTTCTTCCCCTTCCCATTCAGCTTACAAACCTTGCTGATGTCAGGCACTGTGAACTTTTATTCTAAACCCTCTCTTTCTGGTGTGCCAACTTGGGGAGAGGGGTCGAGGGTACCTTGGCCTCCTCAATATTTCTTTTAAGGCAGGTGGGGCCTCTCTACCTTGAGTCAGTCCTGCGCATGTTTGTGTGTGTCACAGGTTGAGTGGCCGGTTCCTCCAGAGTGCCTATGTGTAAAGGTGGTGTCTCCCCTCCGCATTAGCGGAGCCAGTGTGGTGTAGTGATTAAGAGCGGTAGACTCGTAATCTGGGGGACCGGGTTCGCGTCTCCGCTCCTCCACATGCAGCTGCTGGGTGACCTTGGGCTAGTCACACTTCTCTGAAGTCTCTCAGCCCCACTCACCTCACAGAGTGTTTGTTGTGGGGGAGGAAGGGAAAGGAGAATGTTAGCCGCTTTGAGACTCCTTCGGGTAGTGAAAAGCGGGATATCAAATCCAAACTCTTCTTCTTCATTAACACGCCGACACAGCCAGCTTGATATTTACAGTCTTTATTACAGATGTACATGAAACAGCTACAGTTCAGGGTTATGCATCCGAACCCGTTGAGTCAGATTCAGGGAGTGGCTTCCTTTGATTTTCCCGCCAACAAAGTATGCGGGGGATCCTTACGTTTCATTTCCCTCCTTGTCTGTGCTGATTTGAAAGGCCCCTCCCTTACCAAGTCTGAGCTCCCTTCCCGGGCCTCTGGGCGGTGTAAGGGCTCTGCAACATCTCTGAGCCCTTCCTCCTCGTGGCTAATCTCCATCCGCTCTTCCGCTTCCTCTGTCCCTGGGCGGTGTAAGGGCTCTCCAGTCCCTGCTCCACCTCTTCTGTCACTCCGAATTCTCCCTGACACTATGCCTCCTCTGTCGCACGCACATGATGCACACCAGGACCCCACAATCTTGGGGGCAACATAGCGCCTCTGCTCCCTATCTTTAGACCCTGTCACCTTAGTTCTGTATGTCCTGTCCCCTTATCTTAAAATGCTCCATCTCCATCACCGATCCAGATTGTTCTCCCTCAATCCATTGTCCATTCTCTAACTCCAGCCACCTTTCCTCTGGGCTCCATCCGCCTCCCCCTGCTCCATGAACATTCCTTGCCATCACAGCAGCTCAGCCAATTAGATTTAGGGGTTTTACAACTGTGATTCAACACTGACCTTAAAAGACAAACTATCTTAGGGGCAGCTGGACACAACCCAGAAAAAGTAAAGCTAATACCTACCCACAATCTTTCCTTCTTACAAACTGTTGGGAAGCCAAGGCAATCAGTGCCTATTCTTTTGTCAACAGCTTTATCCTGCTACAAATTTTAAGGAAATTGGTTTCTTACTCACTTAATCTAATATCCCATCAGCAGTTGAGACATATTTTTTTCACTGCCTACTTGAACTCAGATGCACAACTGAAATAATTTTACAGGCATGATGGGGGTATATTGTAAGTTGATACACAAATGCTTATTTCCTCGCGAAGCACACAGTGCAATAATTTAGATTCAAATGCAATAAACTCTTAATCACAGAAACTGGAGTTCAGATGGTATAAACTGCTCAAGGGAAAATTTGGAAGAAATAATATTTCATAGCAACATTTCATAGCAACAGCAATCTGTGGAGGCAGACAAAGTCCCAATCTACAGCAAGAATGATAGCATTTCACTTCTGCATATGAAGTATTTAGGCGAAGATGGCAGTCTATCAGTTTAATAACCTGCCAGGGGGATAACAATAAAAAAATGTTATTGTTCACCAGTATCTGTTGTGGGCCCTGTCATTGCTACCAACCCCAGGTGTCTCCCTCCACCCCCTCAAAGGGAAGGCATTTGGAGGGCATGAAGAAGAAGAAGAAGAAGAAGAAGAAGAAGAAGAAGAAGAAGAAGAAGAAGAAGAAGAAGAAGAAGAAGAAGAAGAAGAAGGAGGAGGATGGGTGCTTTAAGTATGCTTTAAATGTATGGGTGTGTTTGCAGCCAATGTTTATCTGTCAATTCTTGCAGTACGTTCCCATGTAATTTGACCAGCATGATTAGAATATTCATCTCCAAGATTTAACATTATTTTCCTTCAGGCTCTTACTGCTCTCTGATTCCAAATGGCATCCTCTGAACTGAAAATCCTTACCACCGTTACATATTATACTGTCTGTTGTATTTTCCTCACAAGAAACATATTTATATCTCCATTTCTCAGTAGGACATGATCTGATTTTGACAAGAGATGTTATTCAATACTAGGGCACGATAAATACATATTATATGAAACAGCACAAAACATTGGATATGGTTTTATGCAATGTGTTCTTTGGTGGTTGATCTGGTACCTATCGGATATCTGCTATGAGGATGGTAATAATAAAACCAAACATGTGTCTTTCTTAACAGGTACTGTATATGAGACCATATCTTTCAACTTGTCGCATTTAATATTAATGTATAAATTAATATTTCTCTCCCTCCCTCTCTCTTAGATAAAGGTACTTGAAACATCAGATATATATCCCCAAACAGCATAAATGAAGAACTAATCTTCAACTTCAGAACATTAACCACTTAGGTAAGCTTGCAATCTGACCTAATGTAAGAGTCTGAAGAGTATTTAATCTCCAGAAAAGGTTTGGACTCATAATGTACTTCAAAACTCTTCAAGCCAACTGCTTAACATTCCAAAAGGCTTGAGTTAGGAGAGCACCAATTGGAGGTAGGGGTGATGATATTTTAGGATCAGCTGTTTGGATGTTGTCCTCCTTGGACTGTACCACTGGGAATGTGATGGGGACGTCATGCTCTGGATTCTTCGACATGTAAAAGCCGGCACACAAAAAATGCATCCCTGCACAAAAAAGCAAGGAGACTGGACTAGTCCCTTTCTCCCTGGGTTGCTTGCCTTCTGCAGGCAGGGAGGATTTGACAAAGACTTTCTGTGTATCTTGTTGAGCCCTTTCAACAAAGTGGTGTGTTCTTATGGGCTCTCCCCACCCCACGCGCATTTTAAAGAGAATTTCGGCTGTGCTTCTGTTCTTTGGCAAGCTATCTTGGTTTCTCATTTCGCGCATGACTTTGGCAAGCAACCTGGATTTCTTAAAAAAGACAATGCTGAGATGTGTCAAGTTATTTTTAATAGCGTGCACGACGCAGCAAAATTTTCATCAACTGCGATTTCTAGTAGGACGGTGCAATATTAATAGCCCATGACAGGGCCTGTTGTCTGGATAGCATAACTGCATGATACATCTGCTGGGTGTTGAAGAAATGAAGGCATTCTTTCATAGTACGCTTTCAAGCAGTGACCTTTTTTCACTGGCCGTAAGCTTTTCTTTCGGAACCAGCTATATATCTTTAATGAGTTCACTTTGGAGAGCTGACGACATCTGGACAAGGGTTGAAACAATTTTTTTCCACGATAAATCCTCCTTGGAATCACCCCCCTGCAGATAATGGGATGACTGTTTGTTTAAATTCAGTGTCCAGCATTCAACGTCACTTTGACGTCTGCTAACGAGTAATGTGTCACCATACATTTAGCAGTATTTAATATCGGGTGTACATTTGATGTTAGACAGCAGGAGTGGGACCTGCAACAAAATGGGGAGTTTGGCGTGTTCCTTATTCAGGGTCCCCAGTAAGGCAGCCATGCCCTTTCCTAAGATACGCCATTACTTTCCCCATGCTTGGTTTTCCCTTCCAACAGCCAGTCACTATTCCAAGCCCACAGAGCATCTTCCATCCTCATCAAAATATTATTTTTTTTTTTGGGGGGGGGGGGGGTTGGCTCCTTAGGGTTTTCCCTAAAAGTTTTTTGTACTTCTGCTAACCTTGGCATCTCTCCGAGTGCATTGAGTTTACTAATGCATTGAGTTTGCTATTGCAGGATTTCCTCCTTCTAATGGAATTTAAAACTTTTATTTGACTCAGTAAATCAGAAGGACTCTTTTGGAATGCATTATTTCCTCTTTGCATATACATTTAACATCAGGGTTTGGTTTGCTATCATTGAGATGACTGCTTTTGATTTGATGAGCTATAGCAGGCATGTCCAACAGGTAGATCGTGATCTACCGGTAGATCACTGGACGTCTGCGGTAGATCAGTGGTAGATCATCGGCTCTCCCCAAAGTGGTAGATCATCGGCTCTCCCCTAAAAAAAGCTCAACATTTTACCTCCTCCCTGAAAAAACTCAACAACTTTGACCTGAACCCCAAAACAGAGGGTAGATCACTGCCAGTTTTTAACTCTGTGAGTAGATCGCAGTCTCTTGGGAGTTGGCCACCCCTGAGCTATAGGATTCAAATCAATTCTTTCTAAGATTTGGAGGAAACATACTTTTAGCCATGCTTGAGTGAAATTTGTGGCTGCAGTATGTGCACGTTACTTTTTAAATTCGCTGTTATCATGAGCTCTGCATTTCTAGGGGTTGGGGAGTACTTTCTGACAATCAGCTATGATTTCCAAAACAGTGCAAGTTTGATGGGGGGGGGGGGAATCAGAGAAATAAAGAAAACCAGAAAAAAACCTGCTCTGCCAATAGAAACTGCAGATCCAAATAATAGACAAAATAATAATTCCACTATTCAGAAAGTTCATATGGTCATCATAGCTAATTCGTAATCAAGACACCTCAAAACAGTAAAGTATTCAAAACCAGGACAGGCTCTCGCCTTGTACAATCACATTGTACACTAGCAGATCAAGCCAGCAAAACTTGCAGCCCACTGTGAGTGTGGCCAGGATTTATGATGGGGGTGGGCAAAGACACCCACTTGTCATCATCCCCTGTCTGGCTCTGTCTAGCAGATTCAGAATGAAATGTCCCAACGGCACTTGCTTTAAAATACTTCCATTTGACCCCAAGTGCTCTGAAAAATCTGTCAAAATCTCCAAGTCCTTTGAAAACCAGGAAGTTATATATAAAACTAATAATATCAGGGAGTAAGTACCTTTCATGGGTGTACAGTGTATTTTGCAAAATTACAAAGAACATGCCTTTTTATTTTATTTTTCTAAATTGAAGCAAGGGTGTAGGGTTTTTTTTGGATTTACTGAAAACCTTTCTCAGCACCTCCTTCTCAACCCCCTCCTTTTCCTAATGCAGTTTTTTTCTGTACACACTCAGTAAGCATGGCCCACTGTTAAGTATTTTGATTTATTTCCTTGATTTGGGGAGGGACAGCTGCCCCCTGCCCCCCCCCCCCCCGGCTAGGCCCATGCAGCCTACCCAGCCAGATGAAGCCTATCAGTTCTGCCAGGGGCCTGTACTATTCCTATTTCTGCAGTTACAGGCAGGCTGCAAATCCAGGAACACTGATCAAGTCTCCCTCCCCCAGTTATTTCTCAACTTCTTAAGAGACATCTTGCTCTGAGGGGAGGAAAGGGAAAGCAGAATAGCCGGCCAGCCATTCGGCTCCAGGTTGTTTTAGCTAAGATAGTCTCTCCGTGTCCCACCAGCACTGACCTATTTAAGTACCATCATGCCTTGAGGGGGAGAAGTTAGAAGACAGAGCCATCCATTTGTCACTGCGGCCTGAGGGATCACAATATCAGACGAGATAACAGCACCAAGTCCCTAGACAAAGCAATAAATGGGGTAAATAGCTCAGGGAAAAAAATCATTGATAACCAATAATCACTGACTTAGAATAGGGGTGGGAGAGAAAATTGATTCAGTTCACAGTTAAAGGCAATTCACACATTCTGCGTAGAGCGTGAAGATTCACACATGAATTTTGCATTTTTGCAGTGCCCTTCTCCAGCAATGTAACATGCATAGAAATGAATCTATTGGAGTGCATAGAAATGCGTACATTATTGGAAAGTATTATACAAAAGTGAACTATATTTGGTGAAATTGTTTTTGCAAAAAAAATGTGTCCAGTATAGAAAATTGCACATGAAACCAATTAGGAGAAATTATTGCAAAAATGCTGGTGAATTTCAATGATGGTTATTTTGTTTTGTTTTGTTTTGTTTTGTTTTGTTTTAAGCAAATCTGATGGGTAAAATGTGGAGAACTGAACCTAAGATTGAAAAAAATGAGAAAATGAATTTGACTGGTTCATCGTCCCTAGTTTAGAAATATCTCAGCACTCTGGTAGGGTCTTGTTTTCCTGCATTTCACTGAAAGCGAAATCATAAGGGATGTCTTTACTTGGTAAACCACTGAGAACGACATACCCAAAAGCCAGACAGGCGCACCCACATGTCAAACACGTACCTTCATTTCAGGGAGCATTGAAAGCTTTGATGCGTTTGTGACACTCGCTTAGAACATTTCGGGCTTCTGAAACTAGGGTGGGAAGGGATATCTTATATGTAAGCTGCTTTCTTATCTTTCCTTTCCGTCCCGTGTCTAGTCAGACCAGAAAAACTGCAAAGGTGTAATGATTCACAGTAAGACAAGTCTGTCGACTTTTCATTATTTTCACTCTGCCCTTTCCAGGCCCCCGACACTCACCTGCTAGGAAAGTTGCCCAGTGGATTTGGGACTTCAGCATCGTATGTCCAGTTTGCAGTGGAGAAGGCTTGAAATCAATGAACTCTGCAGGCTAGGAGACTCTCCAAACAGCAGCACCAGCATGTACCTTACGAGCTGTAGAGCCAACCAGCACCCACCTCCTGAAATGACTGTATTGTTGCATGTTATTTTTGTATGCACCAATAGAAAATACCATGCTCATTTGGTGATTTGCTTGTCTTTGTGAAGCCCAGAATAATAGTACTTAGAGAGCACTCCAATGGTCTTCTTGGGAATGATCTTAAACAACAGCTGTTTGCACAGTGGTGTGGAACCAGTATGTTTCTGAGCACAATTCAAAGTGTTGGTGCTGACCTTTAAAGCCCTAAATGGCCTCGGCCCAGCATACCTGAAGGAGCGTCTCCACCCCCATCATTCAGCCAGGACACTGAGGTCCAGCTCCGAGGGCCTTCTGGCAGTTCCCTCACTGCGAGAAGTGAGGTTACAGGGAACCAGGCAGAGGGCCTTTTCAGTAGTGGCGCCCACCCTGTGGAACGCCCTCCCGTCAGATGTCAAGGAGATAAACAACTGTCTGACTTTTAGAAGACACCTGAAGGCCTGTTTAGGGAAATTTTTAATGTTTGATGTTTTATTGTGTTTTCAATATTCTGTTGGGAGCTGCCCAGAGTGGCTGAGGAAACCCAGCCAGATGGGCAGGGTATAAATCATCATTATCATCATCTATCGAACTGCAGCATAATCATATGTTAGGGGGCTGGAGTATGTTCCCCTTGGCATTTGGGTATTACATCTACGCAGTATCTCCTATCTTACTTCTCATCCCTTACCACTGCAAAACATCGTTTTGCATTTATTAAGGCAAGGTTTAATGCCTTTCCTTCCGGGGTCATGTCACACAGATTCTCTAGGGGCCGTGTATCAGATTTATGCTCGTTCAGTTGTCGAGGGAATCCCTCCTGCATATTGTTTTTATCTGCCCTTTATACAGTGATGTCAGGAGAAATTTGTTGAGTCCACTGGTCCAAAAATTCTCTGGACTTCCAGTTGAGATCCAGCTTACCCTCTTACTCCAGGATTCTAACCCAACAGTAACCTTGCAAGTGGCAAGGTATCTGACTTCAGTTCTGAACCATAAGAGGCGAAATGGCCTATTACAGGAATCCTAATGGTTCTTTTCCACCCCTTTTGGGCCTATAACTCCTGATAGTATCATAGGTTGAATTTATATTTATTTCTCCTGATTGTAAATATTTTGTGTTGTTATTGTAAGGCACGTATGATTTGCGTGTCTATTTATGTATGAGCTTATAGCTGCAATAAAGTTTTATTATATTATTATTATTATCATCGTCGTCACCACCACCACCACCACCACCACCATCACCACCACCACCACCACAAGACCCAATGCCAAATCCTGCCCTCAAGCCCCTCTACCTGATCCTTGGGGCTCTCTCCATGTCACCCCACCTCCCCAAGCTGAACCTCTAACTGGCCCTGCTTTCCCTTCTTCCCGAGGGATTTTTGCTCTGCTGAAACGTGTCCTTCTGGTGGTGCCTTTTGCTTGTGTGTGTGGAGGAGAATGTGTAGGTGTGTGTGGAAACTATCCTATTGCGCAGAGCTAACATGTAAACCCATCCTTATCACAGTCATTCATTCAATGAAACATCCGCTCTGCGTTGAGGCCCGAAGTAAACACACAGGCAACAACACCTGACAGATTATTCTGCATAAACACTTTCACACAGTGATGTGAGATGCTCTCTTAGATGAGTAACATTATTTATACTGATAGTATGAGTGACTAGCCTACTTTCAGGAACAGAGGAAGCAGTGATAACTGGATGTTGACGAACTATTGGGGGAGGGAAAATAGATAGTCTTTCACACTGTTAATAAGGCAGATGTTTCAGTACCTACGATTGAGGAGTGGCAGGTGAAAATGATGGAATATGCTGAACTTGCCAAACTGACCGGCAGGGTCAGAAACCAGGACGGATCAAAATTCCAAAGACAGCGGAGTAAATTTATGGATTATTTAAGATCTAATCGTGGAAGTTTGAAGACACTTAGCAGGATTAGAATGACCCTAGGACAGTGTTGATGGGACTAATAGAAGTACTGCGTGATAAGAACGGAGTAGAAAACCTGCTGATGCGAGGGAAGGAAGTTGTTGCCCGACAGAGCGAGGATGTGTGTGTATTTGTATGTTGATGATTTGTTGAATTTGTTCAATTGGAAATGTAATAAAAATTATTTTTTTAAAAAAAATATAAGGCAGATGTTTCAAGTTGTTCTTCACTAAGCTCATGCTCTATTATCTCACCTGCACTTTGTTGGAGCGGCGTTTTCTGGTGGTAGAGAACAGAAGGCAAACCCACGAAGCAGCAAGACTGGACTTAAACAAGGTTTTATTACAACAAACTTAGAACAAGCAGATGCTGTCGCTTAGTGAATTCAAACTACAACTGCTCCTTCAGCACAAACGGTTACTGCGGTAACTGCGCAACACGGAACTTAACAGAAACAGTCCTTAAAGCTACGCACATCTTTTCTGTTTTTTTGCAGAATGATTCCTAACACACTTCATATAATCCATGTACAGTGAAACGGAAGTGCTCTTACAGACCTGAGCTCTTATCCAATCGCAGCCAATACTAAAAGGAGCACGTAGGTAATTTACGTGGTGACAGCTTGCCTTACAGATGCCATAAACCTTGATGCCTTTTCAACAGTTTGTGTATAAATCACACTGGCATATAAGGTACAGGAATCGGTTTAAATGCTCAGGCTCTTTCCCTGTTTGTTCTTAATAAGACAATTCCCTAATGAATCCATTGGAAATGCAACAAATGGGAAAGTGTGGACCCTATTGCAGAAACGCAAGTTTGGACCAAGCCTTCACTGGAGCCAACACTTAATTCAGGGGTCAGCAAACTTTTTCAGCAGGGGGCCAGTCCACTGTTCCCCAGACCTTGTGGGGGGCCGGACTATATTTTTTTTTGGGGGGGGGGGTGTGAACAAATTCCTATGCCCCACAAATAACCCAGAGATGCATTTTAAATAAAAGCACACATTCTACTCATGTAAAAACACCAGGCAGGCCCCACAAATAACCCAGAGATACATTTTAAATAAAAGGAACCATTCTACTCATGTAAAAACACGCTGATTCCCGGACCGTCCGCGGGCCGGATTTAGAAGGCGATTGGGCTTAGTTTGCCTACCCACGACTTAATACATACTCTCAGACCATCTGTAACCCTGTAGTAAATGTGAGCTAAATTGTGAATGGTGACATTCAATTCCTCCTCTTCTCCCCCCCCCCACAAAATTTATATAGAAATACCTTAAACAATCCAAGGATTTAACTGAATCTGATCAAAGGCTCAGTTGGTTTTACCAGCCTGTCCAGAAAGCATTGAACTTCATGTCTAATATATGCACAGATGCCCAAAGATGTAGCATCGCTGTGCCCTAAACCTATTAAGTTCCATTGTTCCTGAGAACACTGTGTTCAGTCCCTTATTGCAAACAGATCGGTACAAAGCCCTCTTCTTTTCTTCTTTTTCTTTATGGGTTGTCGTTGTATTATTGGTTTTTAATGCAGTTCAGAAATTCCTGTCTCTGTGTTCAGTATAATTATCTGTACAGCCCCCAGAATACAGTACTGTCTCTGAATGAATCACTCGCCTCTCCTGCCTTCCTGTGAAGCCCTAAAGGAATGATTATGACAGCAGCGTGAATTCAATTTGCCATTCATACATGAGCCAGAATGCTCAATCATGACAAACTTAGTCACTACTGTGTAAGGCTGGCAAAGTACATTACACTTTCTGGCAATCATTTCTCCTGCCTTCCATCTCTCATTGTAATTGAATAAATGCTAGGCTTCAATTTAACCCATGTTGTTAAAACTTATTGTCATTATTGCTTCCATTCTCCACTACTTCCTCTTCCTTACAACCTGGGAAGAATGAAGATGTTGCAAGCCTTGATGCAGAACTTGTTGTTCAGTCGTTCAGTCGTGTCCGACTCTTCGTGACCCCATGGACCAGAGCACATAGTGGAGAGTTTGGACCAAACGTGATCCACCTGGAGGAGGAACTGGCAAGCCACTCCAGTATCCCTGCCAAGAAAACTCCATGGACAAAGACAACAGGCATATAAAAGTTATGACGCTGGAAGATGAGCCCCTCAGGTCGGAAGGCGTCCAACATGCTACTGGGGAAGAGCAGAGGACAAGGACAAGTAGATTCAGAGCTGATGAAGCGGCTGGGCCAAAGCCGAAAGGATGCTCAGTTGTGGATATGCCTGGAAGTGAAAGGAAAGTCCAATGCTGTAGAGAAAAGTATTGCATAGGAACCTGGAAACCCCTTCATGGATCACTGCCTTGTCGTGACGAAGGGGCTCGAATTACTCAGGGAAGCTATGGACAGGTCAAGATGCAGAACTACACACACACACACACACACACACACACATATGGAGAACTTTTATAGTGACGCCTTCCTTCCTGATTACTAGGTTATACTACCGGTATATTTTGGATTTTTGATAAATGCACTAGAAATTAGCATGAACTTGCAGGATCAAGTTGTACTGTGCACAAAGGAAGCAGATAAACAGATATAGATATTCAGAACCAAGGAAACACTACAATTCTGGGGGTTGAATCAGGTTAAATCACATTGGCTTATATGAACAGTATAAATGCATCCTGATCTACTGCTCTCTGTGTGCTCCAATGCACACATGAAAATGCAGCGGCGTCGCTCATTTAGATAGAAGGAGCAGATCTAAACATGCAAAGAATGTGCACATCAATATGCTGCTTCTGTTGCCATGAATAGGTCAGCCCTTGAGAACGGAGAACTCATAAAAAATAGAAAAAGAGAATCCAGTCCATAAGGGAAATGAACCAAACCACACCACTACGAGCTACAAACTGACGAAAGAAGGAAGCTGGCAATGATGGCCATGGATACACTGGGGGGGGGGGCTTTCATAATTCAGGGACTACCCCTGGAAAATAGGGACACATGGAGGGTATGCTTTAGACCAGGCATGTCCAAATTCCGTTCCAGGGGCATAATCCTGCCCGCTGGTCGGTTTAATCCAGCCCCTGCGGCAGTTTATTTTGTGGCATAAAATCCCCCCAAAAAGCTCAACAACTTCAACCCTAAAAAAAAAACACAACTCAACAATTTCAATCCTAAAAAAAGGTCAACCTTTAGTCGGCCCCCATGGCCCTTCACTTCATCAAATCTGGCCCTCTTTGAAAAAAGTTTGGACACCACTGCTTTAGACCACAACGCGGGTGGTGCTGTGGTCTAAACCACCGAGAATCTTGGGCGTGCCGATCAGAAGGTTGCCACCCTCAATGTTTGCCAAGTGGTAGCAATATTTGGGGGGGGGGGGGGTTCCAGAGGTTAGTGCTGTGGTCTAAACCACTGAGCCTAGGGCTTGCCAGTCGGCAGGTCAGCGGTTCGAATCCCCGTGATGGAGTGAGCTCCCGTTGCTCTGTCCCAGCTCCTGCCAACCTAGCAGTTCAAAAGCATGCAAAGTGCAAGTAGATAAATAGGTACTGCTGTGGCGGGAAGGTAAACGGCGTTTCCATGCGTTCTGGTTTCTGTCACCGTGTCCCATTGCACCAGAAGCAGTTTAGTCATGCTGGCCACATGACCTGGTAAGCTGTCTGTGGACAAACACATAGTTAGTTGCCTTTGACTGGACTTAACTGTCCAGGGGTCCTTTACCTTTCTTTAACCTTATGCTTTTGGTGGCATACATTGTGCCAGTTTCTGTCTTACATACTCCTCCCAGTTGCTGGTACCATACATGAGAATCCATGCAACCAAAGCTTAATTCAGTTGGTGTTTGTTAGCTTTGCAACGGCAGCCTGACTCAGCTACTCCTCTGGAATGCATGCAAGTTGTAAAACTGGTAGACACAGCCATGAAACCTAAAGCTTTCTTTTGTAAATAATGAAAACCAGACTCTCAGGAACCTAGACTCCAGCATGAATGAGACATACACCGAGAATACAGACATACCGTCAAGAACTGAGAACTATGCTAAAGAGTGAGAGTACTGTACCAAGAATAAGTAGCTAAAACAAAAAAAGAAAGATTTCCATTCGTCATTACCTTTCTTTCCGTAAAGTCTACACCCAACCAAACATGCAATGCAATGTATGAATATCACAAAATGCAAGGTTATCTTTTGTTCCTCCAAAGGGCCTGAAGTTTCTGCAATGTAATGTGGATGTTCATATTCCAGAGTACAAAATACTGATTATGATTCTAGAATATTCCGTCTGAACCTGGCAGTTCTGCTGTTATGTTGGCAATTGCAACTTAACTGTGTAGATGCTTCTGTGCAGTGACCTTGGGAAGACACAGAACACCCTGTAATGAAGAAGAAGGAGAAGGGGGAAAAAAACCTTCTGAGGAGAAGCTGTTATTGCTATAAGCAAATCAATATGACAACACTGCCTCTTGTTCCTAATCAAATTGTAAAGTTACAGCTGGAAAAAGAGAACTATCAGTTCTGACAGCAACAGTAATACCCAAAGATTAACAGCAAAAAGTTTTTAACCAAAAGCAAGTCATTACCCTTGAACAATTGGTACTTAAGCTGCAGTCTTAAGCACACAAACCTGGAAGTTTGATGCACTGAAATAAATGGGAGTTACTTCAAAATAAACGTGCTAAGAACAGGATGATGTCTGCTTTGCTCAGATTGATTAATTAAGCGGACAGTCTTTATATGACTTCCGGCGGCGACGCCATTGCGGGTGGTCGTGGGCTGCTTCGGCTGCGAAGCGCCCAGTCCATCCCGGGGGTTAGGAGCCCTGCCACCGCAAAGCGGGGCTCCGGTTGGGGTGCGGGAAGAGCGTCCCGCACCCTGGGCTCCCCGGCTGTGCCCGTTGTGGCTCCGAACCCTTCCCCCGCTCCCCCTGTAAAGGGGGAGTGGGGGTGAAGGGACGACGGAGCCGGGCTATAGGGGACATGCCCCAACCGGGATGTAAATGCGGCGACAAAGCCTGTGATGAGCGTCTAAGTTCTACCTGTCTTTAACGAGCTGATAAGAACCCAGTGGCTGTGAGTACTTGACTGACTTTTTAAATCTTGGAACGATCTGGGGGAAAGAGGAAAGGCAGCCCGCCTCCCTTCCCTTTGGGAGATGAAAGAAACTAACCAGTTTAAGTGACTGCTGCTACAATAACTGATAGAAAGTATCTGGAATTTGAAAACTGAGACTGCTGAGATTTCCCTTTGGGGATCAATTGGGGAAAAAATATCTCCATTTGAAGTTTTGGTCTTTACACTCCGGCTTCGGAAAAATGGCGACGATTTGGATTGTCGTGGGAAAAAATTGAAACAAAGGAAGGAAGAGACAGGAGCTGAAATTTGATACCCACCCTCCCTTTCAAAATGCTGGACTTTGTGCTCGCACTTGTATTGAACTCTGGTTTAAAAGATGAGGAAATGCTCACTGTCTTGAAGCTGGAACTGCTTGATCGGAAATTACAAGTCTTGTGTGGGATTTTAAAGAAAATGGATTTAACTTCCACAGAGGAGGCTTTTCAAAAGTTTTATACAATGGAATCGAACCTTGGCAAAGAGCTGGGAGGGGTGCTTGAAGGATGGTTTGAAATGGCTGGGCAACTCCGGGAAAAGGAACCGATTTCTGGGGGTGGCAGCCCCGGAACGGGAAAATTTATAATATCCAGACCCCGAGGTG
Organism: Lacerta agilis; assembly: GCF_009819535.1. NCBI lineage: Eukaryota > Metazoa > Chordata > Lepidosauria > Squamata > Lacertidae > Lacerta > Lacerta agilis. Next base: position 50,500,210 of record NC_046322.1, read on the forward strand.
GGAGCTCGGGGGCAAGGGACATGGAATTAAGATTTCTACAAGAAGAAGAAGTATTGTACAAAGAAACGGAGGAGCCCAAAAAAGAAGTGATGGACACCCTGAAGCCTGATGCAAGGTCTGTTGTGAATGCTGCCTGGATCTGTGGACATTTAGAAGAAGAGAATTGGAGATCCGGTTCTGGTGAAAGACAGAGAAAGACAATGGACAGAGGGGGAGTGGGTTGAAGTACTAAATGTATATTCCAAATGGTCTGTCATGGTATCTGAAATCGGAGAGTGAAGTCTGTTAACTATAAGTTTATTTTAAACAAGTAGGGAGATATTGAATTTTAAGTTAAAAGCAGCATGATAAAGGACAGAAGAAATAAGTTTAGTCTTTATAAGAATATTTGGTCAAGATTTTTGTTATAATAGAAAGATCAAGATAATTGTGTTATCTTTAATTAAAGTTAAAGTTTTTTTATAGAAAAAAGATGTTAAGAAAGTAGTATATCGATTTAAAACCGAAGGTGAAAAGGCGGGGGAAGTCAAAAGTCAAGATTCAGAACTAGAAATTTTTTTTTTGTAAGGTATACAAACAAGAAGAAAAATCCTGGCATTATGTGTATTTGTATTTGTTTTTGTATTTGTAGGTGTGGGTTTGGGTTTGGGTTATATTATGAAAACGCTAATAAACTCTGTTAAAATAAATAAATAAGCGGACAGTCTTTATAATTAACTGTGGATTTATTCCACTTTAACTGTCTGCTGCAACACAGCCAAGTCTTTTCCCTGGATTGCTTGCTAGAACTGGCTGCAATCAGGTTCATCTGCCTTCTAGATGTTGTTAGACATCAGTTCCCATCATCCCTGACCATTGGCCAATGGGAATTGGAGTACAACAACATCTGGAAAGTCAGGGTTCTCCGTTCCTCAATCCCCACCTGTGCTATGCATTTAAAACAGTATTATACCCCTTTAAACAGTCATGGCTTCCCCCAAAGAGTCCTGGAAACTGTAGTTTGTTAAGGGGGCTGAGAGATCCCACCACAAAGCTTCCATTTCCAGTGTGGCTTAACCATCCCTCCCTCTTCCCAGGAACTCTGAGAACCGTAGCTCTTTAAGGGAAGAGGATGCCTCTTTTTGGTTCCTGACTTGTTCATGGCTGGTTCAGCAGGTTCCACCTACCAAAACATTTTTACACAATACTGAGTGAGAGGAAGGAGGAAGAAAATTTGTTATCTGGCAGCATTAAAGCATGTATGTCAAAGATTGTGAATATTTGCTGCACATTCGTTGAGGAGGCACCTGAGATTGGGGACATTTGGGGCTAAAAGACAATGTTTTGTTTTTCAAGGGGAAAGGGGGGGGGAGAACAGATTGTCATGATTATCCAAATTATGATGAGGCATTTCATGTGAATAATATCACTTCTTGTGTCTGTTAAATAAGAGGCAAGGGAGTTCAAAGACCCAAAAGCAACTCTAGTGGGCGGAAAGTCTGAGAAAGTCTACATTAATTTGACTGGAGAGCAGAGGAGGCTGCTTTTGAGTTCAATCCTGCAACAATTGTCATATGTGCTAGCTTTTACTTGAACAACCCCAAGGAGACTACATTCAGGCTTTTAAATTAGCTCAAATGTCAGACAGGAAGGGACTGTGTCCACTTCCTGTCAGGAGGCTTCCAGTGACTCTACCAAGTGACTGGCCTGACCAGATATTGACAAAGTTACATTGGAGGTGATGTTGTGCTGTTGGTGCCTTGATTCAGGTCACTGGACACAGCTTCCCCAACAAGTTTGAACTACAACTCCCATCACCCCTTGCAAATGACTATGGGCTGATGGGAAATGTAGTCCAAAACATCTGGAAGGCACCACATTGGAGAAAGCTGGTCTACTGTGCTGGCTGCTGGCTTGTGGATATGTGCATGTACATATATTTGGCTAAAATATGAGTTGTATTTTATTGTCCCCTTGTTTGTTTCTTTTTGTTTGTTTATAAATGATCTACAAACTTACTTACTTACTCACTCAGACTGAGACGGTTGTTCTCACCAGGCAACAATCAGGCTGCCCGATGGCCGGTTCCTTGCCTTATGACAGTCCTGTGAAGTATAACCAATAAATCTGTAGTTATTTTTTATTCCCCCCTCAGCCTACAACTAATCATTTGCTCCTGCAAATTGTTTGTTTTTGCATGCCACACTCCTACAACAGACCCTCCAAGTGTCCCCCATTTTCCAGGGACAGTCCCCAGATTTACAGAAGCCATCCCTGTTTCTGTCTGGATCCCAGAATGTCCCATTTTTCCTCAGGACGTACCTAATTTCATCAGGGAAATGTTGGAGGGTATGGAGTTATGTGACACACAGACCCCAGCCAAGGAGATAAGTAACAGTACAACCTTTAGAAGGGACACGGGTGATGCTGTGGTCTAATCCACTGAGCCTCTTCGGCTTGCTGATCAGAAGGTCAGCGGTTCGAATCCCTGTGACAGGGTGAGCTCCCGCTGCCCTGTCCCAGCTCCTGCCAACCTAGCAGTTCGAAAGCACACCAAAAAGTGCAAGTAGATAAATAGGTACCACTGTGGCAGGAAGGTAAACACCGTTACCGTGCACTCTGGTTTTTGTCACGGTGTTCTGTTGCACCAGGAACGCTTAAGTCATGTTGGCCACATAACCTGGAAAGTTGTCTGCAGACAAACGCCGGCTCCCTCTGCCTGAAAAGTGAGATGAACACCACAACCCCATTGTCACCTTTGACTGGATTTAACCATCCAGGGGTCCTTTTCCTTTCTACCTTACAACCTTTAGAAGACATTGGAAGGCAGCCGTGCTTAGGGAAGTTTTTTTTTAATGTTTAATGTTTTATTCTGTTTTTATATATGGGGGGACAGAAAAATTGCGAGATTTCCCCACAATTTTTCCTGTTTTCCTCTCCAGGACTTTGCATCTCTAAGTGGGATAGGAAAATATTACAGTGATCCAGATCTATAGGAATAGAATCAAACTTCTTGATAAGTTCTAATTCAGTAGTTTCATCTTGGAGTCTCCTCTGAAGTTCCTTTCCCAGAGACTTTTCAGCATTCACTGCCGAATCAGAAGAACCATTATTCCAAACAGAAGCAGGGGAAGGGGAGTGAATGAGAAGGTGAAGCTGCTTCCTTCACTTACGTTCTCCCGTGATGTAAAGAATCTTGCTTTTTAAACAGCTCTGCATCAAGAAGGCGTTCGGCTGTCACAATCCTTGTGCCGTGTTCAGTGAGGAAAATGCAGGTTTATCATAACTGTTGCTATGGTTTGTTTTACATCTCCACAGGAAAAAGAACAATGACCTGGCAGTTTAGTCATAGTTTGCTATTTGGGAAATTCAGAATGGTCTTAAAGCTCTTACTTCTGCTGGATTATCCACAGGTTGTGTTAAGTTGTGGGTGGACACAGCAGACGACACAGTGATTTCCAAGCAGCTCTTGTTTATTCTTAGGCTGGAACAGAAGTGAGGTGAAGGCCTCAGCAGCCTGCTTATATAGAACTCAGCTACAAAGCAACAGTAACAACTTTCTGCAGTTACCCAATCCCTGAACGTCACTTTTCAATTCCTCATTTGCATATACGGACCTGAGTGAAAACTGCAGCAGAATGAACTATATACACACACCCCTAGTGGCCTAGGGTGAGAACTTCAATACATAATAGGTTGGAAATAACTTTTGGTGAAGTTACAGCATTAATTCGGTCATCCTTCTCCACCTCTCAAGTGAAGACTGTGTGGCCTGCCTTCCCAAGGATTCCTTGCAGTTCCTGGGGCTAACATTTCAAGAATTCATGCTCATGGAGGGAAAATGTATGTACAACAATAATTCACATCCCACCAAATTCAGTTTAAAAAAAAAATCTGAAAAAATGCTACACTAAACGTACAATCTCTTCTGTTCAGGCCATGTTCTACATGCACTTCTGGGCCCTAATGAAATGGATGCATATTTTCATATTGATAGGAACATCTATCTTTTGGGAGATTCCATTCCAGCTTTTGTTGCAGACATGGGGATGTTGCGTGCCACATGTCTGTTTACATTCCAGCGCAGACTGCTGGGTCCCGTGAGCGGAACTTCCGCTCTGTGTATTGCTTTTGTTTTTAGTCTCTCTTCAAGAAGACGGCAAAGAGAGATGACATGTTTCTTTGTTCTGATTTATGTAAAACAAATCAGTAGTTTTAGTATGTATCTACAGCCTCAAGCCTCTTCTGTTGTGCAGTTTACTCTGCTAAGTAAAGTGTGCTCAAGTCAGCTAGCTTGAGTCGCTGATTTACGTCGGAGTCAGAGATCGATGAATCTCCGCAGCGCAAAGGCTGAGAGGGAGACAATCCAGCTGGGGCCGATCCAGCTGGCCTATTGACCCTCAGATGCCGACAGTCATCAGCATCTAAGACCACTAGCTGCTACATTTGTCTAGAGGCCCCTTGAGCTGAATTGTGATTGGAACGAAAATTTGTGCTTCAAATATGTCCTGAGCACTTGGGATTGCACTGATTTTCTGCCACATGGCTGCCGCTGTGTGCAGCTCAGCTCATCCAAAGTTATGCAGACCTCACCTGCTTTTGTCTGAGTCACTTCTGTGCATTCAGTTGAGCGACAGAATGAAGAGCAGCAGCATGGAACCTGAGCAGTTCGCATGTCAGCCGATGGAACGACAGATCTATGATTCTTCTATTGTCATGCTCTTTTCACCATCTACTGGGGTACATGTATCCTGTACAGCAAGGATTGGCAAGATTTTCTGGCCATGGGCCGGATCATTCCCATGGAAATCGTCCGTGGGCTGGACATGCGCAGCACGATGCCAGAAATCACATCTGCGCATGTCCGCGGTGCCGGAAATCGTTTCTGCGTATGCCCAGACGCCGAAAATCGCACCTGAGCAGAAGCGATTTTTGGCATCTGGGCATGCGCAGATGCAGTTTCTGGTATCTGCGCATGTGCAGATGCCATTTCTGGCACCATTCGGCAAGTCCTGCACCGCACTGCGCCGGTTTAGCACAGCGCGCGGGGGACTTGCCGAGCAGGCGGCTCCTGGGCCAGTAAAACGGTCTTCGTGGGCCACATCCGGCCCACACACCGGAGGTTGCCGACCCCTGCTGTACAGCAACAGTGACCATGTGGTCTGAGTGTGCATTCTGAGTGTACACAAGGAAAGTATCGCCAGGAAGTGGGCACGGCTGGCTGGCTGGCACCCTAAACAGGAGCAATCCACACTGCAGCATGTTTGTTCAAGGGCTCACCTGTAATCAACCTACAACCCACTAGAGATGTGTGAAGAATCCAGGTAGTACAACAACTATTGGCTATATAAAGTTCCATGCAGCTATATAAAGTTCTATCCAGCACTATTGTAATATACACATAGGCTGTCCTTATAATAATGGAAACAACTGTATATTTTACTCAATCATGTAAATATCTTAGGTTTGCCGTATCTTGGCTGGCCAAATCAGACCTGCTTCTGCTTTCTCTATTTCCTGATTATTTCTGGAGCCTTGTGTGTATTTTTAGACGCCTCTCTGCTGCTTGAGCCATTTTCCCTATGCAAACAGAAGAAGCTGTATCGCAGCAGAATTCACGCTTTGATGAATTTTACTGCTTAACTGCAAAGCAAATCAAGGTTGCATCCATAATACTACTTTATATCAATCAATATGCATTGACGTATAAGCATTTGGGTTCTAATCTTTCGGCAAGATGCATTAGATAGCATATGGCCTGTGCATGTACGGTCTTCCTGAAATGCAATGAACCACTAGTTGTTACCTTCTGCAGATTCAATCCCCAGAGAGATCGAAAGCAGAAAGAGTGTGTGATATCATTATTTTCCCTTGGATATGATTTCTGGCATAGGCACCCAGAACTCCCAGAAGTGTGGTTGATCTTCTTTTTCCAGGACTGATCCACCAGCATTCTCTCTCCCGTGGTCTTTTGGACTATCATCTCGTCTGTTTCATGCATGTACCAGCTGAGCATGACAATAGGAATACAACACGCATGAAGAAAAGTGGTGAGATTATGATGTCCCACTTTCTTTCGTTTTATATATAATTTTTATTAAATTTTCTGTTTTACAATTTAGAATACTCATTTGAACACCCTTAAAATATCAACGACTTCCCTTCTTCTCTTCCATGGTTCATTTTGCACATCATAAATCCCTGCACATTTTACATAAATCATACCATTCAGTATTCCATGATTACTTCTGTCAGAACTTATTTACACTGTTGAATTTATCTTAATGTTGCCAACGTTTTCAGCTGTACACAATTATAGTCAATAAACATTTTCCAATCTTCTCTAAACGTATATTCTTCTTGTTCTCTTATTCTATATGTTAAGTCCACAAACTGTGCGTATTCCATCAGCTTAAGTTGCCATTCTTCTTTAGTTGCCATTCCTCTCTCGTTTTCCATTTTTGGGCTAACAAAACATGGGCCACAGTAGCAGCATACATAAATAAACTTTTTTGACACCTGGGAATTTCCATCTGAATTATCCGCAACAAAAGGTGAGATTAAGTGGTGAGATTAAGATGTCCCAATTTCAGCACGGGAGAAGGAAGTCCATAGGAAATGTTATGTTGAACCTGAGAATAAGAAGCAAGCGTTCATCTGTCAGAGTCATGCAGTGCTGTCAAGTATCCCGTTTTTATTTCCCTTAAATTTCCCGTTTTTAATGGAAGCAGCTGCTCTCCTGCTGGCCAGGGACTGGGTGGGAAGACCTTGCCTACTTGGAGAGAAAAGCCTCAGCCCTTAAAGCAAGTGGGAGCCGTTTCCCGTGCTTACAGGGGGGTGTATTCCTCCCCCGCATCAGCCCCTATCCGTTGCCGCCGAGCCCCTCAGCCGGCCAATAGGGTTAGCTGGTGGGCGGAGCCTGGCTACCTTTGAGCAGCTGCTGCTTCCTGTCCTGTTTTGATGGGATCAGACAAGAAGACGATGGGGCTCCATTGCGCGGAGCACATGGCTGCCCTCCTCTTTGCTCCGCTCCGAGCCCCCTTGGAGTTTACATTGCTGCTCCGCCCACTTTTGCTTCTGGCTCCGCCCACCACTGACATGTGACTGTCCCCGGGATAGGTGAGACTGCTGATCCCTTATTTTCAAATCCGAAACTTGACAGCTGTGGAGTCATGTGATCTATTGGCTGGTGATGTGGACACAGAAAACCCTCCATTTGAGACGGCCATTATGGCACACGCTCATTAAGCTGCCTTGGGCAGGCGGCCATCTTTCAGTACAGTTCAGTTTCTTTAAGATGGAAATGGCCTGTCCCACGTTGCTTTTGTCAGGATGAATGGGAACGGGATTCTTACAAACAAAAGAGCTCTTTCGGATCATGCCAAAATTGCATTGAGAATATTATCGCTGCTTCCAGCATTAGCGAACCAAAATCTGACAAGCAAGGCTGGAAGACCTCATCAGCCTCGGTCTGTTCTTTATCTCGAGTGTGTAGCAGAGAGCAATAGTGTCTCTGAAAATGGAATTTCCATTTAGCTGTCATAGATAATAGGTCTTGCTGCTGTGAGTGAGGTGGAGGGGGATAAAGAGGTTTGCTGGTCCCCACTATTAGAAGCATGAGGACTGGGGGAGGCGGGGTTTGTGAGGTACAAAAGGAGAGGGATGGTTTATTGGCAAGGTTCAAAGGGAGGCAGAGAGCTTGGCAAGGTGTAAAAATTCACAGAATTGTAGAGTTGGAAGGGACCCCAAGGATCATTTAGTCCAACCCCCCTGCAATGCAGGAATATGCAGCTGTCCCATACGGGGATCGAACCTGCAACCTTGGCATCATCAGCACCACACTCAAACCAACTGAACTATCAAAGGTATAGAAAGGAGTTTTAGGGTGGGAAGGGGGGTGTAGGAACTATGAAGGGGTGAGGAGCATAAGCTAGACAGGGTTGCTGAGCGGTGCAAGCAGGGATACAGCCCCTAGACGACAAATAATAACATTATGTGCTTATTGGGTTGACCGAATGACAGACGTTGCCTGAGGCAGGAATCCCAATGTAAGGTCAGTTGAGAACTCATGACGCATCTGTCAGGAAAACACTTTCCTTTGGCCTTTGTTACCGCTCCATCAAATGAAAATGACCACTAGTTCACAGGAGGTGAAGGTAAAGAGCCTACAGCAATTCGTTCATGGTAAATTCAGGATACAAAATTCAAAATGTATACATGGTTATACCTAAAGCTCAGCAGAGGAGACTTCACCTCAGCTAACCTGTGCCCCTCCATATTTTGTTGCACTGTGACTCCCATCAGCCCCAACAACATGGCCAGTGGTCAGGAGAGTAGGAATCAGAAAACATTTGGAAATCCATACACTTCCCGTCAATGTTCTAGAGGAATGCTATAGTAAATAATACAGAAGCTACTTGTGGCAGAACCAGGATATGAATGAATTTCAAAGTCTGTTGCTCTTTGAACAGGTCACAATAGAGCTACCTTCTTCCAAGTGCAGTTTAAGAGGGCACATCAGGTTATGTTCAGCGTCACTGAAGTTAAACAATGTGTCCTGAATAACCCAACAAGGTAGAAACATAACATAAATGCCTGGTGAATGCAGCAGTACCACATAAACATAATCTTCCTCATTGCAGCAGTTGATATTTATACAGTCTTAACCTTCTGTAACCTGTAATGAACCCTTGACTGCACATTAAGATAAGAAAGATTTTCTTCTGGGTGAAAAAGGGCATTCTCTGTTTAAATGCTGCACAGCCTACATGCTACAATCTCCTTTGTTTTCTTCCACAATCTTCCATCATAGTCCTCATTAGGTCTGTAAGGAGAGACGGAAAACAGGGACAGGAGAGCTAATGGAAGTTTATCAAAGGAAGCTGGGGTTATGAGAATTACCATCTCATGCCTAAGCATATGTGCTTGCAACCTCTTTCCAAAAGAGTACAAAACTTTAGTCTTCGTAAATGACTTGAGTCTGGTAATAATAGCCAAATCACCACCACCAGGTAGTCAGAGCAACCCTGAAGAATGGTCCTAAGCGGCCAATGTTTTCCAGCCTTGTTGTTGCTCAGTCGTGTCCGACTCTTCATGACCCCATGGACCAGAGCACACCAGGCACGCCTATCCTTCACTGCCTCCCGCAGTTTGGCCAAACTCATGTTAGTAGCTTCGAGAACACTGTCCAACCATCTCATCCTCTGTCATCCCCTTCTCCTTGTGCCCTTCATCTTTCCCAACATCAGGGTCTTTTCCAGGGAGTCTTCTCTTCTCATGAGGTGGCCAAAGTACTGGAGCCTCAACTTCAGGATTTGTCCTTCTAGTGAGCACTCAGGGCTGATTTCTTTAAGAATGGATAGGTTTGATAATCTTGCAGTCCATGGGACTCTCAAGAGTCTCCGCCAGCACCATAATTCAAAAGCATCAATTCTTCTTTGTGGTCCAGCTCTCACTTCCGTACATTACTACTGCCTAACAGTCCAGCCTAATAGTCATTTAAGCATGTCATTGTGGGTGTTTTATTTGGCTGGTTGTCAATTACCTGCCTTGCTGTGACTGTAGCTGTAGCCCATTCTGAAATCGCTGTGCACAAAGTGGGGAATTTTTTATTACTATTATTAAAATAAAACAGGAGTGGGGAACCTCAGGCAGAGGAGTCAAATAAGGTCCTCTAAGCCTCTGTATCCACCGCTAGTGACTCTCCCTAGAGTACTCCTCTGCTCCTCCTCTGCCTGATTGGAATGTGTCCTTGAAATGTGATAGTGCCTCTTTCTTACCTGGGTGTGGACAGGTGTGTTTGTGTGTAGCTTGCTTGACTTAATCATCATCTTCTTCTTCTTCTTTGGTGATCACTCGTAGCTGAGTAAGATTGTCTTCTAGGAATACGGTCTTAACAGTGAGTCAGTAAGTGACTGTGGAGGCCAATTCTGGATCCACATGACCTTCCACAGTGGGGACATAGGTTTCCTGGTGGGAGTTGATCACAGTGAGTGTATGCCAAGCGTGCCTTCCTCTTAGCATGTTTCTCCCTTTCATCCTGAGTTTGAACGTCTTCAAAGCCCATGACCCCTTTGGTAAAGGCTGTTCTCCAATTGCAGCGCTCGCAGGCCAGTGTTTCCCATTTGTCGGTGCTTATACTACATTTTTTTAGGTTTGCCTTGAGAGAGTCTTTGAACCTCTTTTGTTGACCACCAGCATTACGCTTTCCATTTTTAAGTTCGGAATAGAGTAGTTGCTTTGGAAGACGATAATCAGGCAGCTGAACAATATGACCAGTCCAATTAAAATCTTACTTCACAAAGTTAAGAGTGTCATTGGTTCCCCCACTCACTTTTGTCTCTGTCCCCACCCACTGCTGCTGTGAGGACACTGGAAGGTACCCCATGAGGGAATGTGGTTCTCCAGCTGGAAAAAGTTGCCTAAAGGCCAGAGTCCCACGTTGAGATGGAAGCCCTCACCTCAGGCAGTGGAAGCACCTCAGGTGTTGGGGGCCGGGGGCCAGAGGTGGCAATTCCCATTTTGCCTCAGGTAGCAAAACAGGATGGGCCACCTCTACTAAAGGCTAAAGAATGGGAAGAGCTTCAGATGATCACTGATGTCAGAGACATGAATACTAAAAGGATGCTACACCCATTTTTAGTGAAAGCCTAAGGCAGCTATAGTTTCACCAAGCTGAATATTCCTACCATTCGGGTCCAGTGAGCTGCCCGAAGAATATACATTTCTGAAGCTAAGGCAACAGTGGTGGCTGGTGAAATGGTATAGTATGTGAATCTGTCACCAGTTACAGTATGGTAATGAAGGGAGGGGAATTTGTGCCTCACCTTTCATCTCTATGTGGCAGCAATGGAACTGCTGCAGTTAGCACCACGCAAGTATGTCGTTGCTGAGAGGATAGTGGCTGTGTGTGGGCACCTGGTGTACTCTGGATCAACTTTTTACACAGCAAGGATATACAGTTGTACCTTGGGTCTCGAACGCCTTGTGACTCAAACGTTTTGGCTCCCAAACGCCGCAAACCCGGAAGTAACTGTTCCAGTTTGTGAACTTTTTTGGGGGGGGGAGCTGAACGTCCGACGTGGCTTCCAATTGAGTGCAGGAAGCTTCTGTAGCCAATCGGAAGCCACTCCTTGGTTTTCGAATGTTTTCGGAAGTCGAACAGATTCCGTTTGAGAACCAAGGTACGACTGTACTTGCATAATAGAAGACTCTGGCTGCAGCACCCCTGACCTCCTACTTTGACAAAGCAAGGGTGGGATTCTCTGTCACGATCCTGTGGCCATCTACAGTTTTACCTGACTAGTGAGGTAGGACAGCTGGAAATAATGCCAAATCTAGAAAAAGAAGAAGCTTTGAGCCAAAATCTACACTTCCGACATGGGTTGCCAAACGTCCAGACATTTCAGTGACTTCCGTCCTGATGCTGTTTACGAGGACCGCATCCAGGCTATGTCTGAGAAATTTCAAATGCATGGCAGCCCTGCGAGTCTAAACAGCCCAGGGCACAAATATTCATGGCCCTCTAGTGGCTATGGTGGCTTATTTACCAGAAGTAATGTATTTAGTGTTAACTCTGGAAGTGTATACACAAATCTGACCAAACCAAGCATCCTTATGTACAGGTATGTTTTGCTGACAGTCTGGAGACACTGTCAAAAGCTAGAGCATTGACTGTAGCTTCATTCCCTCCCCTTGAACCTAAACTGCTTGCTATTTCCTCATTGTTTTCATTTCTCCTTATTTCATCAGTAAAATAGCCTTAATCGGTTGAGTAATCTAAACTGTGGTGAGGTGACAAGCTCAGGTCTGCTCCTCCACTCTACAACTGTTATGAGAATAGGGAAAACTGGGCTGGGGGGGACCTCGTGTCTCAGGAGACTGAGGGTCAGTGGCCCTGCCTTGAGAACACCCCCTCCTCAGCAATCCTTGCAACTCTCTTTCTTGGAGAAATAGGCATTTCTCATAGAGAACAATGGAGGAAAACTCTGAGGAATCATCTACTCCCCGGTGTAACGTGGGCATGGGGAAGCCCCTCTTTGTGAGCAGATTCCACGACACTTCTCATAATAGCCATTTCTTATTTTAGTCTATTGTCACTCATGGCCTCTGAGCTAACAAGCTAATAAATACGTGTTATAAATTTCACTCCAAAAGAGAATGCTTGGAGTCTTTCATAGCTCTGCTATTACAAGAAAATAATTTCTCACCTTTCTCCGTATTGTTGCATCTGTCTCCTGAGTGGGAAGTTAATCCTATGGCATTTTATACCCCTCCTTTTGCAGTATAATTTAGCTTGTCTGAATATGCTTGAGGTTTAAATATGGACAGCTCATTAAACCTCACAGCAATAATCCTTTTTTGCTGCCTGAAATAGTTTCATAACCTTACGCTGAAAAAGCACTCATTAGCACTCTGCTCAGGTTACTGACCACTGTTTTTACTGCAAGCTTATCTTAATCTTTAATGGAGAAAACAGTAGCCTTAAATCTGGTTTCATCTTTTTTTAACAGCAGACAAACTGAAATAACTTTTGGAAACTGACAGCCTTAAACCTTAAATGTACACAGAATAATTGTCTGGTTACAGTATGATATATAACTCTTTGCTGCCTTTCACCTTCGTCCCCAAATCCCCAATTTGATATATACCTTTGTATTACACCAGTAATCATCATTAAGACATGTCTACGCCACCAACTCTCATTTGCAACCCAATACATTCACCAGTGTTTTTTATGTGATCATCCATTCTTCTCCCTGCTATCTTTCCTAATGTCCATTGGGGGCATTAAATGGCCCACATATATTTGGTTCTGTGAGCTGGCCCTTGAGGAGCACACAGTTTGCATGTCTATCATAACCTTCAAAGATGGATTTATTTCAATCTTCAAAGTAGTCCAGCATCCCATTCTTACAGTGGCCAAGCAGATGCCAGTGGGAAGCCTGCAAAGGACATCTGTGGAACAGCATTTTCCTCACTTGGGATTCCCTACAGCTGACATCCAGGGGCATGCTGCCTCTGACATTGGAGAGTTTGTACTCTGGTAGGGGACATGGGTGGCGCTGTTGTCTAAACCACTGAGTCTCTTGGGCTTGCCAACCAGAAGGTCGGCAGTTCGACTCCCCGCAATGGGGTGATCTCCAGTTGCTCTGTCCCAGCTCCTGACAACGTAGCTGCTTGAAAGCATGCTAGCACAAGGTACCAAGATAAACAAGTACCAAGATAAACAGGTACCACTGCTGTGTTTCCATGTGCTCTGGTTTCCATCACAGTATTCTGTTGTTCCAGAAGCGGTTTAGTCATGCTGGCCACATGACCCAGAAAGCTGTCTTGGACAAAGACTTGGCCTGAACACGAGATGAGTGCTGCAACCCCATAGTCGCCTTTGACTGGACTTCATCGTCCTGGGGTCCTTTACCTTACATTTACTCTGGTAGGCACAGAGAGCCTCATTCTTCATGAATATGTCTAAACTCATTTTAAATCCATTCAAGTTAGTGGCCGTCACAACATCTTGTAGGAGCAAATTGCATAGTTTAAGGATGCACTTAGCAGACAAGGGGTGCATTCACACATTGATATTATTGCAGGTAGGTAGCCATATTGGTCTGCCATAGTCGAAACAAAATTTTAAAAAAATTCCTTCCAGTAGCACCTTAGAGACCAACTAAGTTTGTTATTGGTATGAGCTTTCGCGTGCATGCACACTTCTTCAGATACACTGAAACAGAAGTCACCAGACCCTTATATATAGTGAGAGGGTGGGGAGGGGTATTACTCAGAAGGGTGGTGGGAATGGGTGATTGGCTGATAGGTGTGGTAAACCTGTTGACGACTGTTAATGACTGCAATTGGTCTTACAGGATATAGCCATCTCACCCCTTGCTTTCTCCTGTAAGATAAGACCAATTGCAGTCGTTAACAGTCAATAATAATAATAATAATAATAATAATAATAATAATAATAATTTATACCACAGCCATTTGACTGGGTTGCCCCAGCCACTCTGGGCAACTTCCAACATGCATAAAAACATAATTAAACGTTTAAAAACTTCCCTATACAGGGCTACCTTCAGATGTCTTCTATAGGTTGTGTCTTATCTCCTTGGCTTGGGGGGTCACACAACTCCATATCCTCCAACATTTCTCTGATTAAAATAGGGACATCCTAAGGAAAAGCAGAACATTCTGGGATCAAATCAGAAACCAGGATGGCTTCTGTAAATCCAAGCCAGTTCCTGGAAAATAGGGACACTTGGAGGGCCTGGACTTGTTAACACAACCCTTTTTCCCTCACAGAACTACCATTTCCAGAGTTCCACGGGAAAAAGGATTGATTTGTAAACCACTCTGGGAACCGAAGCTTTGGGAGAACAATAGCAACTTTCTGCACCCTTAACAAACCACAGTTTCCAGGATTCCTTGCTTGAAGCCATGACTGTTTGATGTGATATAATACTACTTTAAATGTATAGTGCAGATGGGACCTATGTGTACGATTCCCTCGGCTCCGTCACGATTTCAAGCGGTTGTCGATGTGTATCATGATGTATCGCTCAACACCTAAAATAAATGCTACATGTTTCCTGTCCAGACTCAAATGTTGGAAGCAAGCCCAACAGAATCACAAATTGGCACTTGATCTTTGGGAATTGTTAATGTAGACAGAGAAAGGTTTGGCTTCCAGAATTGTTTGCTCAGCATCGCAAGCATCTCAGCCAATACATTAGACATCATGTAATCTGGCTCTGGCATTGCAACGCTGTAGATATACGGTAGATAGCTTTCTGGTGCCTCAGCTAAGCAACCTGGCGCCATTCTTCACAGTATTTGTTTATTTTTAATACCAAAGTACTGAGAAATGGCAAGATTCAGCCTGTTGCAAAACAGGTACATGTTCCTTTCTCTCTCTCTCTCTCTCTTCAGGGTTTGATTCCCAACACCAGTGTAATTATCCAGAGAACTATGCCAAAAATATTCCATAATTCTGTGATTTGTTGGCCAGCACCTAGACCCATAAGCACCGGATTCTCCTTATATGAACACATACTGAAATGAATGCTTTCTGAACTGAAGCTGTATCTTTAAACATAGCAAGACTTTCTTTGCAAGTTGTTAGAATTCCACTTAGGCTTTTTGCTTACCGGAGACCCAGGTATTCCGGAAAGGGGCAAAATATACATTTCACCATTGGACATCCTTCCTAGTCCTGGTGCTTTATCGTCTCTGTGTTATGATGCCATTTTTAGACATGGAGTGACTCCCAGAAGCATGCCTGGTACTTGAACATAAATGCTGTGTATCACCAGACAGGACTTGTCTCACGGAACTGCAGTGGCTTGTCGTTCAGTTATCACATGTGTGGCTCATTTACATGTGGGAATTGGCCCTATATGGACATATACATATAACTACGGTAAGGCTGTATAATTAGAAGGAGGGTTCTTTGGTTGTAAAAATCTCAAAAGCCTTTCGGTAAACAATGAATAACAGTATGTGTTATGCAATTACAGCAGCATTCCAGAGTACTTATTATTATTATTATTATTATTATTATTATTATTATTATTATTATTAACATACCACCCTATACCCGGTGGTCTCAGGGCGGTTCACAGAATAAAATCAAGATATAAAACCACAAGATACCCAATGACAATAAAACAACAAACCAATACCCCCTCCAACCCCCCCCCCATTTTATCTTTTTTATTATTTTAAAATAGCTTTATTTAATTTCAAACTTATAAAATACAACCATATCAAATCAACCAATAGAAACAAATAAACAAAAAACAAAAAGCATATAATCTAGACATAGTAATCCACAAAAAATAATATATGAAAAAACAAAACACACGGAAAAAGGAAAGAATTATAAATAACGATTAAAAATTGGCTTCCAATTATCTGTATATCGCTTCCCTTAATAATAAAAGAAAACTTGCTATACCTTATACAATAATTGAAAAGTAAATAACTTATTATTTCAATTAACCCCCCCCCCCATTTTAAAAGGGCATAGGATGTAAATCGGATCAGCCAAAGGTCTGGTTGAAAAGGAATGTTTTTGCCTGGCGCCTAAAAGTGTATAATGAAGGTGCCAGGTGAACTTCCCTGAGGAGAACATTCCACAGACGGGGAGCCACTGCAGAGAAGGCCCCATTCTTGTGTTGCCACCCTCCGGACCTCTCGAGGAGGAGGCACATGAAGGAGGGCCTCAGAAGATGATCTCAGGGTCCAGGTAGGTTCATATGGAAAGAGGTGGTCCTTGAGGTATTGCGATCCTGAGCCGTTTAAGGATTTATATGACAAAACCAGCACTTTGAATTGGGCCTGGAAACTAATTAGTAGCCAGTGCAGTCAGACCAGGATCCTCCTTTGCTCAGTCCATGGATTCTTAAAGTTTATTCAATTCTATTTTATGCATTTATTTACTCATCATTGCGTTGTTGTTGTTTTTGCTCCAAGGAGCTCGAGGTGGTATACATAGATTTCCCCATCTCCATATTGTCCTTAAAACAACCCGGTGAGGTAGATTAAGTGAAGGGTCTAGCCCAAGGTCATCCAGTAATAATAATAATAATAATAATAATAATAATAATAATAATAATAATAATAATACACCGCCCATCAGGCTGGATTGCTCCAGCCACTCTGAATGGCCTCCAACACATATAAAACCACAGACTGAAAATACTAATACAAGTTAAAACAGCTAATTCCCAGTGAGCTTCACAGCTTTGCGGGGAACGAAATTCTTGAGTCCCAGGTTGTCCCAGGTCACAATCCAAGAACTGGAAGTTTGTGGAGGGTGATGCCAGCAGAAATGTGGCTTTGCTTTGAATTGCTGGTTATCTGCATTGCTAGCTGCTGCAATGAGTTCATAGTGAAAATTTCATATTATTGGGGAGGGGAAGTTGGATTTTCAGACTGTTCCTGTAATTAGTGCTTCTTGAGAAATGCAGTGGTACCTCAGGATCTTGCACTCTGCGGAAGCTTCGCAGCATGTTCGACCTCCAAGGTGTGTTCGAAAACCAAAGCATTTACTTCTGGGTTTACGGCGTTCGTAAACCGAAATGTTCGTCAACGGAGGCGTTCAGAAACCGAGGTACCACAGTATATGGCAATTTCTGCTTTCTATCTGTAGAAGTATCCTAACGATTTGGATATTCTCTTAATACAGTAAGAGAGCTTCAAGTGTGGGTGGACTTTTTAATATAAGATATGTTACGCATATATTCTTTAATGAGTACAGAAATGCTAAAATACTCAACCGGCACAATCCTTAAGTATGTGTGTTTGTAGATAGATAGACAGACAGAGAGGGGGGGATAGAATGTGCATTGAAAGGTCAGAGACTAGAATATCTCAGCTAACTACATGGTGCTGTTATACATAAATATGAAATGCCACACATTTATACTCACCTGTGGGCACTAGGGCATAGCTGGCAAAGACTCTCGCATTTCTGTGAACGCTATTTGTGCACTCTGCAGCAGGGTGAAACCATCCCAGAGTTCTTAGGATGTTTTAGAGATGAGCATAAATTAGCTGAGCCCTTAGTTTACATTTTTTTTTTTTAAGGATTCACCAATGAAATTGTGAGTACACAAATATATGGACCTGCAAAATAAAAAGAGAGGGCAATTTTGAGGAACAATGCTAGGGAGTGTGACATGCTTCAGTAGTGATTATTCCCACTGCGAAGTTCGGGGTAGTCCAATTCAAACATGGCAGTCTGCAGGCTAGACTGTCCCCTTGCCATGAAACCAGCTCCACATTGCAACCGTTTCACATGAAATGACCCCCCCCCCTTTTAATGATGCCATCACAATTTAAAAACCCAAAATGAGAGCTTGCGGGTGCATAAGTGAAGCCGCCCAGACAATGCAGGGAGATGAGACAATAATGGATTCCACCCACTCAGTAGATTCCAAGATGGTGGGAGAAAGATTAGTTAAAACAGAATCTAAAAATGGCAGCAAAAGATGATGATTATTTCTTGGGGAGAGGTGCTTCCCCACTGAGGAGGGGTAGTATTGGTGAAGATGAAAGCATGCATTGCCCCGAATGAAAGCACAATCCTTACTGATTTGGGACAAGGGAGGGGCCCCAAAATGCGTAGGACATGTTGTCTCAATACTCTCTGTCCACTCTTCATGGTGATCAACCCATATCCCTACCAATGTTGTTTGGCTACAGGTAAGGTAACGATAAAGGATCCCTGGGTGGTTAAGTCCAGTCAAAGTAAACTATGGGATGCAGCGCTCATTTCCCTTTCAGGCCAAGGGAGCCGGCATTTGTCCACAGACAGCTTTTCAGGTTATGTGGCCAGCAAGACGAAACCGCTTCAGATGGAAACCAGAGCACACGGAAACGTCGTTTACCTTCCCGCCACAGCAGTATTAATTTATTGACATTATTTGCACTGGTGTGCTTTCGAACTGCTAGGTTGGCAAGAGCTGGGACAGAGCAATGGGAGTTCACCCCACCACGGGGATTCGTACCACCAACCTTCTTATTGGGAAGCCCAAGAGGCTCGCTGGTTTAGACCACAGCGCCACTCACTTCCTGAATAAACAAGCACACAATCACTGATAGGTCCACTTGCCATTGTGAGGCTCAAAGCAATGAAGATGATGCCTCCCCAGCTGTTGCCATTGGCTGTGGGTTTCTTGTGATGTCACAAAAGCACTTGGCAACTGAGTGGATATAAAGGCAGGCCAAGGGGAAAGCCCTTTTCTATTTCTAGCAGGACACACCTGGCAATGGATGTGACATTCAGCACTGCCCAGGTTTCTTCCACTTGGAGGAGGCAAACTGGTGAATGGGAGGAGGCAAACTGGTGAATGGGAGGAGGCAAACTGGTGAATGGGAGGAGGCAATCCTCTAGCAGTGGGATGCTTGGGAGCGATAATAAGGCAAGTTTGCTTGCTTGAAGGCTGCTGTTATTCATGGTTGGAAGCTGGTGGACATCTCAATGATGGACCTAAGAGAAGCTGGCAGATGTTGGTGAATGGAAGCCAATGGCTTTTGGATTCGGAAGTTGGTGGAGGCTACAAGGCTAAAGCAGACTGATGTTTGTGGATGTCGGCTGATAGAAGTTCACCTTTGGAGGACAGTCAACTAAAGCCAGTGGATATTTATGGATTGAAGCCAGGGCACGAACGTGAATGGATGTCATGTTTCTGGATGTCGACTAGAATATGTTTGTGTGAGTACATGGGAGGTTTCAAATGTGGTTGAGGCAGAATGGTGTTTGCATGTGCACGAATGTGATGTGTGAAAGGTAGATAGATATTCATGAACAGATGGAATCCATGGGAAGGGGGATATTGGTTTCATTGAATCAGAGAATAGGGGTTCAAGTTTGGGAGGGACCATGAGGGTCATCTAGCCCAACCCCTTACAATGCAGGAATCTTTTGCCCAATGTGGGGCTCAAACCCACTGGTGTGCTTCCAAAGTGCTAGGTTGGCAGGAGCTGGGACAGAGCAACGGGGGCTTATCCCGTCGCGGGGAATCGAACCGCCGACCTTCTGACTGGCAAGCCCGTGGCGATCAGTGGTTTAGACCTCAGCGCCACCCACATGCCCCTTGTTTACCTTAGAAATATAGTGAACAGTGGCAGTCAGAATAGATGGGGAAACACACTGTTGCTTGTTTGAAAAGCTTATCATGCTGTAAATGAAGACTAATTTAGATGAACACGCTGTAGATTAAGACTAAGACTGGAGGCACTTTTCATGAAATTACATTTCCAATGGTGGTGGGTGGGTGTCAGCATTTATTTATTTGTTTATTCTACTTACAATGTAATCCTATGTACGTTTACTTGGAATGAGTCCATCAGATAGCAGCTTAGGCAGTGCAAGCCTATGCAGGTTTACTCAGAGGTAGGCACCACTGTTTGCATGGGAATGCACAGAAGTGTTCTCCTACACACACTTACCTCAGAGTAAGCCTCATTACACACAGTGTTTTGAACCCAATGCTGGTCCCAGACCCATTGAAATGACTATACATAAGTTAGTCATGTGCATTAATTTAAATGGGTCTACTCTAAGTACCATACCGACAACCCGGAGGGACTGAAGAAACCTGCATCAGATTTTGCTGCTAATTTCTTAAACTATTTACTCCCCTGCCCCTTTAAAGCATTTGAAACTCCTCTGCTACACTAATACACTTGAATATCTGCCGTGGCTGGTTTGCTGTTCCCTGCCAGAGCAGGAAAGGAATTTGAAGAAGGCTTTTTGGCTTGTGTTCATGTCGAAAGTATGCCGCGGTATCTCAATTCCCATCATGATTAATAAACCACATTTAGCATATGTCTCTCATGCTTGGTTATCTCCAAAGGAACAAATGCAATATTTTTATGCACTTAGTAGCATGGGCATGGAATTCTATGGAAAAGACAACCAACTATGGTAGACATTAGAATGGAGGTGGAGTGAGAAATGGAGGAGAAGAATAGAAGGCTCAGTTATTCTAAGGAGCATGCAATCATCTCATATGGTTTGTGTGGTTTCCCTGGGCTTGCCTTGAAAGGTACAATTCCCATATAACTTACTGTATTTTTCACTCCATAGGATACACCTCGTTTTTAGAGGAGGAAACAAGAAAAAATATATATTTTTCTGGTTTTCCTCCTCTAAAAGCCCTGTTTTTTTGAGGATCAGCTAAAGGTTTTGCAGCTTTTTTTGCAAAGGGAAAAGCCCTGGGGTTTTTTGAGGATCAGCTAAAAGTTTTGCAACTTTTTTGCAAAGGGGGAAAAGCAAAGAGGAAAAGCCCCGTTTTTATGGGGTTCAACTCACATTTCTGCAGCTTCTAAAGGAAAGGAAGCCTTTTCTACAGTTTCCAGACAGATAATCTAATCAGCCAGTCACAAACAACCTCCCTCTGCAGCACATTCAACAATGGAGGGCGGAGCTGAAAGGGAGCCGGGACTCTTATCTCTCTCCCGATCTCTTGCTGATCAGCTGCTGAGCGGGGTCCTTTCAACACCCCCTTTTCTCTTGGTAAAATAAAAAGCATGATCCTCTTTTGGCCCCTGGGCAATTCAGCTCCAGGGACCACCATTCGCTCCATAAGACACACAGATATTTCCCCTTACTTTTTAGGAGGAAAAAAGTGCATCTTATGGAGCGAAAAATATGATATTACAATGTGCAGGGTTAGCCAATCACCATCAGCGACTGAATTTGGGGGGGCATCCCTGACTGGCTCCTTGAAGTGTCTTTTGGGGGCCTACTCTGTGCTGTTCTGATCAGGCCTGCGTGGTTAATTTGGCTTCATTGGCTGCAACTTTGTCACACCTTGGCATTTGGGGCCGGCTGCAACGAAATCAGACTTCACAGCTGAGGTGTCTTTTGGGAAGGCTGGATGACCAGCCGCCTTGTTTTGTGAGGTGTTTGCTTGGTTTGGTGGACTTGGGACCTGTAGGCTAATCCTGCTGAATGCTGGACAATGGGGGGGGGGGCTTGTCCCCGCTCAATTCGGCTCTGCGCTTGAGTGCCAAGGAGAACTTCCACCTGCTCTCAAGGTAGGGTCCGGGTTCAAGCCAGGTTGGCGTTGCCCAAACATTGAGAGCAAGGCTTTTGACATTCTCTTGCTCCCTACCCAAATTTAGCCCGCAGGTGCTTAGTCCCCTGTTGCAGATCCCTTTGTTATTTTAATAAAGTCGTGGCCAATTTATCTTGTCTTCCTTCTGGGGTGAAGGTGCATTGCACACCACACCCAAGAGACGCTGAAACGAACAGCTTCACTTGTTAAGAGCGCTACTCTAGACATATGTAAAGGTAAAGGGACCCCTGACCATCAGATCCAGTCGTGTCCGACTCTGGGGCTGCGGCGCTCATCTCGCTCTATAGGCCGAGGGAGCCGGCGTTTGTCTGCAGACAGCTTCCGGGTCATGTGGCCAGCATGACAAAGCCACTTCTGGCAAACCAGAGCAGCGCACGGAAACGCCGTTTACCTTCCCGCCGGAGTGGTCCCTATTTATCTACTTGCACTTTGACGTGCTTTCGAACTGCTAGGTGGGCAGGAGCTGGGACCGAACAACGGGAGCGGCGGCAGGGATTTGAACCGCCGACCTTCTGATCAGCAAGCCCTAGATTCTGTGGTTTAACCCACAGCGCCACCTGGGTCCCTTTAGACATATGTGCTCAGGCGCAAATATGAAGAGAAAAGGCAGGGTAACATTTGTCGATTCGGAACTGTGGTCATGTTCTCTCTCTCCCCCCCCCCCCCCACCTCCCCTTTTGAATGTTATTTGCAGGGTATTAAATAGAATCAAGCATGTGTGAACCTTAAATTTAGATCATCAGCTATCACAACAGCTGAGCTGTTCCACTGGGAGGCAGGTGCTGTTGATCTTGTACACATGTCTCTGCCCAAAGCTATGTTCACGGGCTGAGCAATACTGTACATTCCAGCCTTCTGATGACACAGCTGTACTCCAGAGCAGCACATTTCTGCATTCTGCACTGCGGATGTCATTTCTCTTCCCACATTCCTGAAGTTTGAGAGGAAAGGGGGGGGGATATACAACAATGACATCTTCAGCATGCCCAGTTCATTTTAGCAGGACACGGTGCTATTAAGGAGAAGATGCTGGGGCATGTTTTCAAATGTTTCACTCATTTCATATATATATATATATATAGACCCCACTTTTTTTTTTTTTTGCTTGAGACAAAATAGCACACTAATAGGAGTATGGTGTTGATTAATTGCTTGCAAATGCCTAATGTCTGGCTGCATGAACGGTAGCAACTTCATGAACTTACGCCTGCCAAGGTCTTTAATTGGGCCTTTAACAGCTGCACACCAGGCACAAATTCAACAGGTGAAGCTTTCCTTTCCCTTGTGTGCTGGTATACGTATTACTGACTTAAGCCCTGCTTGTCACACAGCTCTTAAAGACATGGAAGAACCTTGTTGTTGGCTTCTGTCTCGAGAGACAATGGTGTCCGCCTCTGGCGGTCAAGTCAAACAATGGAGAATCGCAGCGCCCGGTGTGGCTGCAGAGACTGGTAACTCATAACTGCTGCATCCCATGTTGCTTTTGCTGCCTAAGCAGCACCGAAGTGACCTCTCTGACGTGCAAGTCTGGGCAGTGTGTACGGAGGTCCTGGGCTGCCCAGATGACAAGACACACACACCCCTCTCGGCCTCACTGATGTGGTCCAAAGGAAAGCAGAGCAATGCGTTTGGCACCAGCTTGGCTGCAGGACTTGCTGGAAGGAGAAGTATAAGATGCTAATCCAACCATCTTAGGGATTCCACTCCAGATTTGTTTAGGGTTTACCCCTTAGCCTTTCCCCTAAACTTATCTGTGAAGTACTGTGAAAAGTAAGTTCTGTCAAAAATGAATACTGTTAATATTAGTAACTGAGGCTGCAATCCTAACCCCTCTCACATGAAAGTAAGACCAAATGAATTCAATAGTAAGAGGCATTCAATTATCTTAGCCTATATGTATAAAGGTAAAGGTAAAGGGACCCCTATTAGGTCCAGTCACGGACAACTCTGGGGTTGTGGAGCTCATCTCGCTTTATTGGCCGAGGGAGCCTGCGTACAACTTCTGGGTCATGTGGCCAGCATGACTAAGCGGCTTCTGGAGAACCAGAGCGGCGCATGGAAACGCCATTTACCTTCCCGCTGGAGTGGTACCTATTTATCTACTTGCACTTTGACATGCTTTCTAACTGCTAGGTTGGAAGGAAGCCTATATGTATTGCGTGTTGGAATTTGAAAGCTGAAAGGGGGCACAGAAATATTGAATAAATAATAAATGTTGTGGACTTAGCCTTGTGTGGATTTAAAAGACCCTTACTGAATTGCAAAGAACATCCCAATTTGCAGGCGTGTTACCTAGAACAAGGGTCTTCAGAGCATTCTCTGGGTCTTCTGAGGCCATCCTCTCCCACCACAGGCTCTGTTCTCCCACTCAGAAAAACAACAAGCCAACTTCCATGATATCTAATACAGCAGAAGGGGCTGTCGCTAGAAAGGCAAATCCTCTTGGGTACACGGATGCCATAAAGGCAGCTGCAGCTGAGGGCTAGATGCTTTTAATAAAATATACTCTACATGTGTCTCACTGGAAAGAAGATACAGTTGAGAACTCAAGTACATTAACATACACAATCAGTGGAAACAGAAGCGTCACCATGCCAATATTTAAAATCAGTTCTGTCGGTCGGTATCAGCTGAGAAAAGAGTTCTCAAATCAGAATGTCTTCGCCTCAGAGGACAGAGTGGTCCTCTAGAGGACCAAACTGTCCGAGGGAGTGGCTTGGCTGGATGGATCAGGTGGAAGATAAGCTTTGGCTGTACATCAGGTGCAAAGTGTGGTAAAATGCACCACAGAATGTTCAGTGAAATTGTTACCGGTAGTTCCCATGGAGCTTAACACACCGGCTATTGAGAAGCTTACATAAAAGAGCAGCATTTTCTCATTCTAATGGTGCTCTTTCTAGTTGGGCCTAGCAACCCTCATTTATAGGCTGCAGAGGTCCACAACCTTCATAGTTTTGGTGAATGTGGCTTCGATTTGGCAAGACATTTGGCCTTTAGCCTACTTTTTTGCGGCGTTAGGAGTGTAGCTAGACACTAGCTGAGGGCAGATTCCCTGTCGGCAGAATGACTCACAAGCATGGCAGAGCAATGATATTATTTATGGATCTTTCCCGTTGCTGGAATGGCATAGCTGGCCAGCTTCCAAGTCAATGTTACCTGGGAAGTGCTTGCTCTCCACAAAAGGCATGGGACAGAGACCTGCCTATCTTCACGGAGCCACAGCAGCAAATGGGCTGGGGATTTGATGAATTAGATGTCCCTTTATTGGTGGAATGTAGCAGTATACAGAAAGCATGCCACTTTCCGTTTTGCTACAGAGCAATAAAAAAGTACACCTTTAACTGTGTTAAGTACCAAGTCCACATAATCTGTCTAACTTTATACAGCATCATGGATTCATTGTGGAAATGATTTCTCTCAAATCACCCCAAAGTGACACACACACACCATGTACCTGAAGAAGTGTGCATGCACACGAAAGCTCATACCAATAACAAACTTAGTTGGTCTGTGTACCTGAAGAAGTGTGCATGCACACAAAAGCTCATACCAATAACAAACTTAGTTGGTCTTTAAGGTACTACTGGAAAGAATTTTTTTATTTTTTACGGCAGACCAACACGGCTACCTACCTGTAACACCCCATGTAGACCTCTAATTTACACTCCCCAACTGACTTTTAGGTGAAACAATATAAATTCCATGGGGAATCCACCAGTGAGCCGGCTGTCTGTTAGACCAGTGTTTTTCAACCTTTTTTGGGCAAAGGCACACTTGTTTCATGAAAAAAAATCACGAGGCACACCACCATTAGAAAATGTTTAAAAAATTAGCTCTGTGCCTATATTGACTATATATAAAGTAATTTTTCAATTTTCCCCACGGCACACCAGGCAACATCTCGCGGCACACTAGTGTGCCGCTGAACAGTGGTTGAAAAACACTGTGTTAGACAGCTTTTTCTCAGCTTTACTTACACAGTTAAAGGTGTTCATTATTCTTCACTTTGCTCTTTTGAGGTCTTGAGTTCAAACTGATTTGTTCCAATTAGCACCAACATTCCCACAGTCACTTAAGATGGGACATAGGGTTCAGGAATCGTCTCAGCCAACCGCAGTGTGTCATGGAGTGCACAGAAGGAAAGAGACCCTTCCTCATTACGAAACAGCATAATTTCCAAAACGTTTTGCTTCCACTTATACCAATACAGCTTAGAGGGTTCAGGTCTGTGTGCGCATCATGGAATCCTAGAGGCACATTTAAAAGCATTTTCATAATAGCATCTTCATGACAGTTCTTCTAAATTGCTGCAGTGAAAATAAGCAACCATTTGGAAATCTAGTGCTACTTTCTCTTAAAAGCTGTTTAAAATTCATATAACTCTACAGGATGGGTTGTGTAATGCGATATTGAATTGGTTTTTCATAAGTCTCTCGAACCAGACAGTCAAATTTAATTCTTCCTAGCTGACTAAACAGATGTATTTTTGGAGCAAACTTGATGGCACAGCAAGACCAAAGGAAGTGCAGAGACAGTTATATCCTGCAAAGTGACTCCACCAGACTTTGCCTAAAACTGACTGGAGGAGAAAGAACAGCTGATAGACAAGAAGAAGAAGAAGAGTTTGGATTTGATATCCCGCTTTTCACTACCCGAAGGAGTCTCAAAGCGGCTAACATTCTCCTTTCCCTTCCTCCCCCACAACAAACACTCTGTGAGGTGAGTGGGGCTGAGAGACTTCAGAGAAGTGTGACTAGCCCAAGGTCACCCAGCAGCTGCATGTGGAGGAGCGGGGAATCGAACCCGGTTCACCAGATTACGAGTCCACTGCTCTTAACCACTACACCACACTGGCTCTGGTGTTTTTGTTTGGGGCACAGAACCCTGGTACATAATTTGGGATCACACACCCTCTGGCTGGGGGATGCCGGCCCTACAGGCTCCTTGGATGGCAATGCTTTGGGGTGTGCCCTGTGTCTCCTTCCACTTCTGTTTTGGCGTTCACCAGATACACCCCCCCACACACAATGCCCAAAAGGTACCAGTGGGCATGAATGGCATCACTTTCATTCCACATGCACTGAATGGACCCCATTCAATTTTATTTTTCATTCATTCAAAAATCTCCATCTTGTCTTACATTTCCTGGTTTTTTTTCTTTTCTTACAGCTTCCTGTATTCCTTTTTCTTTCCCCCTTTTCTTTGTTTCTCTGATTCTGTAGACATTGCAAGCTGGGACTGGCCAAGTTCCCAATGGATGCTCAGATTCTATTTTTTGCCATGCTAGATCATTGAATACACTGGAGTGAATTATCAAGTGCCCAATGGCTATTTTTTGCCCTCTCTGAGTTGGTAGTCTTAAGCAAGACTTAGTACCTTGCATAACTGTCAGTTTAATATGGGAAAGTTTGACAAAAAAACAGAACTAATGTCTTACATTTGACCACAGTTAATAATAATTAAAGTATTGCATGTTCTCTGACTTTCATTTCATTAAAAAGGGGGAAATACAATGCATAAGGTTTGGTGTTTGCAGCTGGATTAATGTACCTCCATTTCTTAGGGTCAATTCTTCTGGAGCCAAGGCTGTTAATTCTTAAGGCAAAAGTTACTGAAAAATAAAACACCTCTTGCCAGAACAAAATTGCCGTTTAACCCCGTGTGGTATATACACCAATAAACTCTTCCTTTTTAAAAGCGCTTTAGGTGTTTAGATGGACATCATTATTCTAAAGTATGGGGTTTTTTCACTCAACATCTGGGATCTTCAAAATTGCCTCGTCTCTATGCTATACCTGCAGCAAATAAATATTTTTATATTGATTTTGAAATATAAATCAATATTGGCACAATCCCAGCTGCACTTCTTTATCAGTATAAACAGAACATATCTTCAGCATTTATATACTCTGTCGAGAGATGAATCCCAATCACATTAAAACCGTATTCAAATGGCACTTGTATGTTTTTGGATTCCCCCACCGGTCTACCAGGAATTGGCTTCAGCCAGAGCTCACTGCTACAGGCCACCCATGGGGGTACTTTTATTTTTATTTTTGCACAGCACTACAGGCCATCCACGGGGACGTGGTTGGCACTGTGGGTTAAACCACAGAGCCTAGGGCTTGCCAAACATAAGGTCAGTGGTTCAAATCCCCCCAACGGGGTGAGCTCCCGTTGCTTGGTCCCTGCTCCTGCCAACCTAGCAGTTTGAAAGCACGTCAAAGTGCAAGTAGATAAATAGGTACCGCTCCAGCAGCAAGGTAAATGGAGTTTCCGTGCGCTGCTCTGGTTTGCCAGAAGCAGTTTAGTCATGCTGGCCACATGATCCGGAAGCTGTACGCCAGCTCCCTCGGCCAATAAAGCGAGATGAGCGCTGGAACCCCAGAGTCTTCTGCGACTGGACCTAAAGGTCAGGTGTTCCTTTACCTTTACCTTTGCAGGTCATCCACAAGCTGTAGAGAGGCAAAACAGCTAAAATTGGAACCACAATATTTGATTACCAAATAGCGGAGACACAAAGTTCAGGGACCACAGTCGTCCATCACAATTTGTGTGCGTGTTTTCCAGGGCCACCTTCTTGGCCACTGTTTGAATGGACCTTTTGTATGAACCAGAAGGTCATGTTCTTACGATTCTGCAGCTGTTCTCCCAACTGACATCAACTACTGTAGGGAAATCCAGAACGACCAGATTTATTCTCCTTTCTCTGTCCCACGTTCCCCTGGCAAGCCGGTGCATGCACATGCTAAAAAAGGAAAGCACTCTCTGATTTCTTAGCAGCCCCCAGGAAGCTAAGGTTTGCCCAGCTTTAGAGCTGACCTCCAGTGCCGTTCTGTTACTATGAGACAGGAAAGTTAAGTGAGCGTTTTCTGTACCATTTGCCTCAAGGTCAGTGATATACACGCAGTGCAAACAAACAGAGGCCTGGCTGACGTGCCTTGCTCCCTCTTCCACATTGTTTTGCAAAATCTGTTCCAGGATGTCTTATTATTGTAGGCCAAGCCTGACCAACCATGGTGTAACTTGAGGTCAAGCTCGATGTGCCAAGCCAGCTTTTGTTTTTAATGCTCATATTAATTGCCCTTTCAATATTGACAGAGGGAGTAGCAGTTCAGGAAAGGGGATTTCAGCTGTACCAAGACAATGAGATCAACGCTGTGATAGATGCTAAACCGTCCAAGGACTTTATCCACAAACCCAAGTGATTCTGTGAGACGAATATCTGGAGGTTATCTTTTCAAGCAGTTCATTGACTGACAGCCGCCCCAAATCACTAGGATCCACGAAATGAAACGGGAAGCTATATGAAAGTTCTCTTTGTTAATGTCTGTATCGTTCTTTAGAAATCAGTCTTGACTTGTGGGGGGGGGAGGTCAAGGGTTATCTATTCAAAAGTACAGCATCCATTCTGAGTTTGAAATGTGTGAAAAACACTGCATGATGTGGCGATTGCCCTTGACCAATCCCTTCTAATCCCGTTTAAGTCACGAAATTAGAAGATGCCTGCTTCTTGGGGGGGAAAGCAATGACAAACCTAGACAGCATCTTAAAAAGCAAAGACATCACCTTGCCGACAAAGGTCCGTATAGTTAAAGCTATGGTTTTCCCAGTAGTAATGTACGGAAGTGAGAGCTGGACCATAAAGAAGGCTGATCGCCGAAGAATTGATGCTTTTGAATTATGGTGCTGGAGGAGACTCTTGAGAGTCCCATGGACTGCAAGAAGATCAAACCTATCCATTCTTAAAGAAATCAGCCCTGAGTGCTCACTAGAAGGACAGATCCTGAAGTTGAGGCTCCAGTACTTTGGCCACCTCATGAGAAGAGAAGACTCCCTGGAAAAGACCCTGATGTTGGGAAAGATGGAGGGCACAAGGAGAAGGGGACGGCAGAGGATGAGATGGTTGGACAGTGTTCTCGAAGCTACTAACATGAGTTTGGCCAAACTGTGAGAGACAGTGAAGGATAGGCGTGCCTGGCGTGATCTGGTCCATGGGGTCACGAAGAGTCGGACACGACTGAACAACAAAAATTTTATCCGAAAGAGGAATCACAGTAGACACATAACTGACATATCCACATTATGCCCCTTTGGGAACTCCCCCAATAAAATATTTGAGGCCAGCCCCCCTCCCCCCAAGTTGATGGGTGTTGCCAGTGCTGTAGCTATGGGTGGCTTAGCCAGGTTTTTTGCCCTGGGTGAAGCCTCGGGAGGGGGCGGGTTACCATTGAGGCTCCCAACCTGTGTGTGTGCAACTATGGGTGGGGGGTGGCCTTTGACCCAGGTGAAAGAGAGCCTAGTTTTGAGCCATTATGCAAGATGGGGCTTAGCTGAAGGAGCGTCTGGACCCCCACCGTTCAGCCCGGACACTGAGGTCCAGCTTCGAGGGTCTTCTGGCAGTTCCCTCACTGAGAGAAGTGAAGTTACAGGGAACCAGGCAGAGGGCCTTCTCGGTGGTGGCACCTGCTCTCCCATCAGATGTTAAAGAAACGGAAACTGTCTGAAAACATCTGAAAGCAGCCCTGTATCGGGAGGTTTGTGACGTTTGACGTTTCACTTACAGGTGGGTAGCCGTGCTGGTCTGCCATAGTCGAAACAAAATAGAAAATTCTTTCCAGTAGCACCTTAGAGACTAACTGAGTTTGTTCTTGGTATGAGCTTTCGTGTGCATGCACACTTCTTCAGATACCAACATGACGTTTCACTGTTATATATGTACTGTAAGCCACCCAGAGTGGCTGGGGAAACACAGCTAGATGGCTGGGGTATTACAGTATTGCTATTATTATTATCGGATCCAATGGGCGTAGTAAAGCAAATCAATAAAAAATACTTAATTGAAAACGTTGGCAGCATTAAGATAAATTAAACCGGGTAAGTAAGTTTTGATGGAAGTAATAATGGATTACTGAATGGTTTAGTTCATGTAAAATAAGCAAGGGTTTATGTGATGCGAAACGAACCACGGAAACAGAAGAAGGGAAGTCTTTGATATTTTAAGGCTGTTTAAATGAATATTCAAAATTGTAAAACAGAAAAATTAATAAAAATTATATAAAAAATACTTAATTAACTGAGGTTCTGTTGCGCCCCAAAACCATGCCTGACCCCCCCCCAGTTAGCACCTTTGATGGGAATAAAAACCTCGAGGGTGGGCACCCCCCCCCCAAGTTATGTTATCTGTGCAAGTTGCCCCACCACCCGCTTTCATGACGCCTCCTCCCGTCCAGGCTCCCCTGCTGCGTGGTCCTTGGAGGGCGCCGTCGAAACGCTCGGATCCTGACTCCTGGCCCCCTATCCGCCCTAGACGGATTCCCTCGCTTTCGCAAGACAGCAGCGGCTTCGTTTCCCCGAGGTCACGAGCAGCGCTGACGTGAGCGGAGCGAGGAGCAGCAAGAGTCCGCTTACGGGAAGCATCGCGCGGGGCCGCGGTGTGGTGGAGAGACGCGCGCTTCCTTGCTCGCTGCTGCTGCTGCAGGCTTCCTGGAAAGCCTCTTAGCGGCGGGGGAAACACGACGGGGCGGAGCCGGAGGACAGGAATCCGGCGGCTGGCTTCTCCGCAGAGCCCAGGCTTCCCCTCCTCCTCACCCTCTCTTTCTTTCCACGAAGCACCTCGAAGCAGCAGAGCTCGAAATGACGGAGGCGAAGCTTTCCGAGCGTGCGTTGCAGGACGCGCGCCGTCGGGTCTCTGGAAAGCAAAGAAACCCCCCCCCCCGAGCTCGCGGGGTGGAAATGTGTCGTCTATCAATATAAGGCAGGAAGTGGCAGGAATAAACGGCATCATCAGCAAGAAAAAGGCTGGCTAGCTAGCTGACCTGGCAGAGAGGGCTGACTCGTTTGTTTGGTCCAGGGAGCCAGGAAATAATATATCAGCCAGATGTCAGACGGAGCTTGGGAAAGGGTCGGGTGTGGGAAGAAAAGGAAGCCCAGGTTTTTAGCCAGTGGTTGCACGCTGGGGGGCACAGAAGGGGCAGAGTATATTTTTTAGGGAGGTGAGTTGTACCCCACATGTTAAGTTCTCTGAAAGAAAAAAAAAATGGCACATGTTAATTACTGGAGTCTAGCAATGTTGGGGGCAAGTAGGGGGTGAGGCTCCTTGCGTTTGTGGGGGGGAAGGGGGTTGATCCCTGTTATGTACTGAGTTGAATATGATCCAAAATGCAGCAGTCTGATTGGTCCCTAGAACATAGGATTTTGATTGCAGCAGTCTGATTGGTCCCAGAACAATAGGATTGAGATTGCAGCTGTCTGATTGGTCCCAGAACAATAGGATTGAGATCTGCAGCAGTCTGATTGGTCCGCAGGAGCCACCCAAGTCCAGCTCCAGGTGGAAGTGAATCTGCAACCCGATTAGGCATACAGGAGTATCCCGGAATTAGCCATTACGTGGGCCCATTGTGTAAATAGTGTATATAAAGCAAACGTTTTGGGGGAACTGCATTCCTCACTACTATGAGCTGAATAAAGAGCATGAAATTCACACTTGACTCCGAGTATATTCAATCCCTTTGGCATTGCCCAGGTTCCCTAGTTCCTTTGCATGGGAAGCTAACAGACAAAGGCTTCACCTGCATGATTTGAGGAAGCTGCCCAGGGGAAAAGTCTCTAGGGATCAGTGCTTCTGCAAATGAAATGGGCACACTGCCCGGAAGAGCATTCATCACACGTGCTTCAGGGTGCTCCTCCAGACTGTCGTGATTTTGCGGAATTAAAGTGTTCCACTGCCTAGCACTGAAATTCACTTTTTTAAAAAGCAGTTAGACCTTTTGCAAGTTAGGAAAGAGCTGGGGGAACGCACTGGCCAGTGTGGGACGTCTGAATGGTTAACAGTAGGATGGATAAACATGCCACACGGAAATCAGGATGAATGCTATTGTTGTTAACAAATCCGAATGCATTCTCAGAAAGTACAGGCATGGGCTCTGTGTACGCAGCAGTTCAGTGCATCCCATGTTTGCATGTTTTTTACATTGTCACCATGACATAAATGTAAAAGGTAAAGGACCCCTGGACGGTTAAGTCCAGTCAAAGGCAACAATGGGGTTGCAGCAGTCATCTTGCTTTCAGGCTGAGGGAGCTGGCTTTGTCCACAGACAGCTTTCCGGGTCATGTGGCCAGCAGGACTAAACCGCTCCTGGTGCAACGGGACACTGTGACAGAAGCCAGAGCGCACGGAAACGACATTTACCTTCCTGGCACAGCAGTACCTATTTATCTACTTGCACTGGCGTGCTTTCGAACTGCTAGGTTGGCAGGAGCTGGGACAGAGCAACAGGAGCTCGCCCTGTCGCGGGGATTCGAACTGCCGACCTTCTGATCAGCAAGCCCAAGAGGCTCTGGTTTAGACCACAGCGCCACCCACGTCACTCACATGACGTTATCCTCATCCAAGTGGCAGCAAATACTCCCTCCAACACCCCCCCCATTTAATTTGAGTATTCCTGATCTGCAAATAAAGCTATGAGGAGGTGTAGGGGGGAATCCAGCATAAAATCTCACGTTACGTATCTGCAACTGCATTGTTTGGGCACTTCTACCCCACGTTTGTGTGTGCCATCTGGCAGCACATCCCTTGCTTCCATCGGCGAGGTGCTCCTGGGTGGGCTGGTGGTAGGGCTGAGTGTGACTTACAGTAAAAAACAAACAACTTCAAACAGCTTGGCTCCCAAACCCTGCAAACCCGGAAGTGAGTGTTCCGGTTTGCGAACGTTTTTCAGAAGCCGAACATCCAACACGGCTTCTGCTTGAGTGCAGGAAGCTCCTGCAGCCAATTGGAGGCTGCGCCTTGGTTTTTGAATGGTTTCGGGAGTCAAACGGACTCCCGGAACAGATTAAGTTCGAGAACTGTATTGGAAAACCTGCCTCTCAGGAAGGAAGGAAGGAGCCAGGACTCAGTGAGGTGGGCCAGTGGTGGGCAATATTGCATATTTAAACTGACAACATTACATCTTTAAATTAGTATTTTATCACAAAATATGCATTTCTAATAAAAAAAAAAATCTTTCCAGGTTTGCATGTATAAATGCATTGTATTCCAAATCACATATTTTATACACATTTTGATACCTTTTTGAGCTGAGTACTGAGCAAAACCTGGAGAAGTGGGAAAGCCAAACAATGAGTGCAATCCAATCTGCACATTAGATAAGGGAAAAAACAAAATAAAATAAAAAAATCTTTTCAGTAGCACCTTAGAGACCAACTACGGTAAGTTTGTTCTTGGTATGAGCTTTCGTGTGCATGCACACTTCTTCAGATACCATGCACACGAAAGCTCATACCAAGAACAAACTTAGTTGGTCTCTAAGGTGCTACTGGAAAGAATTTTTTATTTTATTTTGTTTTGACAATGGCAGACCAACACGGCTATCCACCTGTAATTAGTTAAGGGGTTTGTGTCAGAATTTGCAAAGAACGAACCCCAGAAGCATCCCTAGTAGGGGTGCAGGTGGGTGTTTAAGTGTGAATGTGAACCTGTCATCATGAGAAAAGAAGGCAGTTTGTCACGGCCTGCAGTTCCATGGGAAGCCCGTTTCTTTGGCTCCATTTCCCCTTCCGTTCAAATGTAAGCTCTGTTTGAGTTTACATGGGCCTCGGGGAAAGTGATGCTGCAAGGTGGTAAAGGAAGCAAATGTTATACGACTATTAGCTTTGGCAAAGCCTCTGAGTGAGGCGGACAGGTTTGTTAAAGGTCATGTTGCACGACAATGGTAAAGAAACAGAGGGTGTGTTGTGTGCTTTAATACACCCCTAGGACTTGTGCTCAAACATTTGGAACGGGAATCGCTGCTCCTTTTCTGCTTAATTCCAAAGCATTCCCTTCTCTCTTCACCTGGCTCTGCACCTGTTTGACTGTAACATGTTCAAAGCTGCTAGGCATGTCACCATCGTGCTTCGCAACAAGACGCGAGGCCGTCTTAATGGGCAAAGCCATAGATTTTCAGCACTCCCAAATATATCCCTAATGAGTTTTTCTTGCTGAAATAATGAAATAATTGCATTTGTTACAGTGTCTTAGCTTCACAGATGTTGGCATGTATACAGACACCATCTGTATCATGCTTTTTGGAAATGTATCGATACACATACATGCATGCCTCTGCAAAACAACAACAACAACAACAACAACAAAACAGAAAGGCACCAAGTGTAGCCAGATTGTTGTCTCCAATTTCTCTTTGCAGCTTTTCAGCATAGCTGGGAGAAACATAATGCAGGCCATTACCACTGAGCCAAAATGCTACCCTCCATTTTTGCCGCTTCATTCATATTTGGTGGAAATGGCTGGGTGACTGTCAGCTCTGAGAGTCTGCAAAAAACAAAAAACCCTCCCTCCAGTTTTGGACCCCCTCTTCCCAACACAGTGGTGATGGCAGGGTTCTCTCCTTCCTTCCTTCATTCCTTCCTTCCTTCCTTCCTTCCCGACCATCATGCAGCTCAGAGGTTCCTGGACACAATCTTGCTCACCAGCAACAACCAAAACATTGTGCCACATTCTAAACTGGCTTCTGGAGAGCGATGGTGGCTTCTAGTTGGGTGGCTTATGGGCTGCCAACTTCTCTTTGCTCCAGAAGCCACTTGGAATGATGCTACATCATGCCTTACCATTGTTGCTGGACCATTCTGAGGGATGGAAGATGCCACTGGGAAGGTCTCTATTATGGCAGTGGTGAGGGTGAGTGTCTTGCCAAATGCAAGGCGGTTCTTTGAAAATGAGATTCAGAAGTAATGCAAAACACAAGTGAGTGAGAAGATTAGAGATTTTATTCTAAACAGCAAGTGATATATACATACCAAGCAAGCACTTCAATCTGCCACTTGGAAGCCCTCAAGAAGCGGCGAAGTGACTTCCCCAGGTAGCCTCAGTTTGCACGGCCCCACAACCAATCAGTCCGTGCACGAGCTTCTCCAAAAAAAACCTCTGCTCCAAACCATCCGATTATAGTTAGCTGGCTTGTGTGGCTTGCCCAACTGGCTACGTGCAGATCATTCATTACTGGCTTCGTGCAGAATAGCCACCCCTTCCCAATGGTACCCAGCGCTATCACTTCCTCCCAACTGATTAGGAGATTATATGCTGTTCTTCATGCCATCAAAGAAATTAAGAGACAAGGAGAGGGGAAGGAACAGAGAGCAGGAAGAGGGCAACCATGTCAGATCACTAACTCCCGAAATACAATTTATCTTCTGGATAGATTGCCCATACAATGAGCTTAAAAAATAAAACAAATTGCTTCCATGAGTAAGAGAGCATCTGAAAGTTTGAGGGACTTTTGCACCATATTTTTCTCACATTTTCGCTCTATCCTTTAAGGCAAAAATCTTCTGAATGGAGCTTTCAGCTCAATCCCAGGGCCTAACCCTGCCATTAGGTAAATTGAGGTAATTGCCTCAGGCAGCAGGGAGTAGAAAAATTTGTGCCCTCTTGGGTACCATTTTCTAGCCTGGCTATGCATCTGTCGCTTGCCCATCTTGTACAAATGCACCTGTCCCATTCTGAAACTTATTTTATTAACTAAATTTAAATAATTTCTAGCAGTTGGGGAAAAGTGATGGCAGTGCAGGCATTATCCTGGGCCACCTCATCCTTTGCTCTGAGGAAAGACGCCCTTTCTCAGACGACAGAAGGGAAGATGGGGAAGCAGGAAGCGCCAGTCCTACCACTGTTGGACCTCGGACAGTGTCGTGTCTTGCCAGAGACCCTGTTTAGGGATGCATCTATGCATACTTACCTGTCATGTCAGTCCCACTAGGGAGCATTGCAGCTAAATCATGCTAATGTGCCTCCAGCAAAGATGTACAAAATGTACATGCCAAATAGACGGGAGCGACATTAATTAGCCGAGATTAATGCTTTGCAGGAATATAGTAATTTTGAGGGTGAATCATAAGATGAATCACTCTGAGGGTGATTACATAGCGGGATTCAACAGACCATTGTTATTTGTTTGTTGTGTTTCTGTCCCTTTCCCACCTTTCCTCCAAGGAACTCAAAGTAGTGCTCTAGATTACAGGAATAGCAATTTCACGATGGGGGAAATTTCTGATTATCTTATCTATATCCTACAGGTCTATGCACCACAGAAATATTACAGTAAGGACATTCTTAAGTTCAATCTTCTGTTCGTTCTCCACATTTCCACATCAGTTTGTGGTTTGGTTTGGTTTGGTTTGGTTTATTTTAATCCTCACCAGCCTTCAAGCAGAAATTTCTCTTAATATGTGCGTTTCTATCCAAACTTGCCTAATATAATGCATTTCTGTAAGTTATTTCCATGAATTAACACATTATTTCCCAAGATACATGCACTTTGTATCATTTCCACACACATATGCATTTTTTAGGCACACTTTAACCAAGTGTGTGCATTTTGGGGAACCACACTGCAAAATCTGGAGAAATTCACATTTCAGAGGATGGTTGTGCTTTAGTTCTCATATTGCTTTGCTGAGTGCTGATTAGGTAGGCTTGCCTTTCAATGCAAGTGGAATCAAATTTCTCCCCATCCCTACCAGACGCTATGAAACTTAAAAAGCAGCTTGAATCTGCGGCAGCCAGAGCTGTTGCAGCGAGGAGGAAAGCAAGCAACGTTCTGGCCATTTCCTTTCTGTGGAGCCTAGCCACTGGATTTTAATTTGTGCTGTGCTAGGAATTTCTTCCACATTTTCCCCCTGACCATTCCTCATCAAGTAACGAGAAAAGAAATGACTTTTGAATGTTATAAAGGGAGAAAGAATATTTTAGTGAAATGTAATGGGGTGTTTTTGTTGCACTTATCTAACTTTCAAGGTAGTGATGGATAGAGCCCTTAAGGTCCATTCTGCAATGGTAAGGTAGGTAAAGGACCCCTGGACGGTTAAGTCCAATCAAAGGTGGTTGTGGCGCTAATCTCACTTTCAGGCTGAGGGAGCCGGCATTTGTCAACAGACAGCTTTCCGGGTCATGTGGCCAGCAGGGCTAAACTGCTTCTGGCGCAACAGGACACCATGATGGAAACCAGAGTGCACGAAATGCCGTTACTTTTCCAGCACAACAGCACCTATTTATCTCCTTGCCCTGGTGTGCTTTCAAACTGCTAGGTTGGCAGGAGCGGGACAGAGCAACAGGAGCTCAGTGAGTCTATCCTGGCCTCTTTCTGTGGGGATTCTAAAAAGGGAAATCCTTTTAAATCCACATGATTTTTTTAAAATTGTTCTTTTTTGTTGCTTTTTAAACTCCTTTAAAAACTCTGTACCCAAAGCCTTGAGCTGCTAACACAGATGATTTTTTCGTTTCCGCACATTTTTTCACAAAACAAAGCAAATCCACATTGGAACTATGGGACTCAAGATGTCTGGTGCCTCAGATGGAATTGTATGGGGTGGGGGGGAAGCAGAGTTGGCCAAAAATTTTACATGGGGGAGCCATCTGTGTAAACAGGCATAGGATTATGCTGCACAAAACTAGTTCAATTTGCCCCAATCTCATTTCCATGGACAGGAGAAGTCCCCCCAACCTCAGGCGACCCCCCGAGTAGAATAATGACTCAAGACAACTTGCTATGGGATTAAAATTGGCCACAACTTTATTAAGAGAGCCAGTGTGGTGTAGTGGTTAAGAGCGGTAGACTCGTTATGTGGGGAACCGGGTTCGCGTCTCCACTCCTCCACAGCAGCTGCTGGGTGACCTTGGGCTAGTCACACTCTCTGAAGTCTCTCAGCCCCACTCACCTCACAGAGTGTTTGTTGTGGGGGAGGAAGGGAAAGGAGAATGTGAGCCGCTTTGAGACTCCTTCGGGTAGTGAAAAGCAGGATATCAAATCCAAACTCTTCTTCTTCTTCTTCTTCTTCTTCTTCTTCTTCTTCTTCTTCTTCTTCTTCTAAGTTTCAGATGTAGGGAGGCCTGGGCTCAGGCATTGGGTGCTTATCCTTCCCAGCCCCAGCCGGGGATCTAGGAGACATCAGGGTTATTCAAAATGTGTGGGGATTGGGCTGGCTCTGGAGAACATATGTTCAGGCAGAGAGCCCGACCCTCGTTTCCCTGCCATCACAGGGGAGAGCAATGACAACCTCTTGGCATATGGCCAATGCCTCCCCGCAAGACCCCTTTAATGGGGAACCCTGGTATCACCGCCACAAAGGGGGTGTGGGTCACCGCTTCACCCCCCCCCCCCATTTAGGAAGATAGACTAAAGGATTCCGCCCAAGGCCTGAAACCGCCAAAGTTGTGGTGTTTTGCTACAGGAAAGGCAAAACCTGCCAATGCAGGAAAATTCCTTTCCGGCCCTTCAACAGCGGCCTTGATGTAGCAGCGCCTACATACCTGTGGAGAAGAGGTTAACCTGCGAAAGAAGACTTAATTGAGGGAGTGGAGGGTGAGAGAAGCTCTGGAGCCGACTGCCGCTTCGCAGGTAAGATTCACCTTCTGTTGTGGGGGCAGGGCGGTCCCTCCCCTTACCTGGCCAATCCCCTGGCGAACGCCTGCCCAGGCGGGATTGGGTGATTGGCTAAGGTAGGTGGAGACACCAGGTATCCAGCCTGGGGAGGATGAAGCCAGCCTGAACTACCAGGAGCCGCACTGGGATCCAGGGGGCTGCATGCGACCACACAAAAGTTGCCCCCCATTTGATGTGGGGATCGGTCATTGTTCTGTATAAAATAACGCTGTGAAATATCACTTGAAATAGCAAAGTTGCCCAGCTGCACCATTTGGAATGTGTTGGGTGTGTTGGGTGTGCATGATTTAAAAAACAAAACAAAACAAAACAGTTCAATCTATCGGTGGCCGCTGCAAGGTTTCCCCCGAGTGTATCTGTGTCAGCGTAACAAAAACTAAGTGATAAGGCAGAGGTGGTATTTGCAGAGGCCCGTAAGAGGTGTGCATTTCAAGGACTTTGAACGGAAATTCCTTTGTAAGTTCTATAACAAATTGTTCCCAACTGCCCAAATGTTAGGTTTTCACCCACTTGTTTGAGGCGTGGGAACCAATATGCATAGCAGCCGATTGGACAACGAACAGTTACGATGCCTTCTTGTGCCTAGTGCTATCATGTGCCTTTATGGCATCGAAAGGGGGAAGAGTTGCATTCCAATGCTGGAACTATTCAGAATAGATCCACACAAAATTATAGCATGACTAACTTAGGTCCATTAATTTCAGTGGGTCTACTTTGAGTAAAAATTAGTTGGCTATTATGTAGTATTATTATTATCATTTATGAATTTGTATACTACCCTATAAACACAGATCTCAGGGCGGTTACAACATAAAATCACAATAGAAAAACAAAAAAATACTGAATGGCCCAATTGCCCCCTTCCCCACCATGTGCCTTTCTTACTCTTTTTCTAGCCAGCCAGCTGCCACCAACTGGCCCAATTTTAGGAAGCAGCTACTTTATTTGTAAGATGATACCTCTTCTAAGTGTCCCTATTTTCCAGGGACATCCCTGATTTTGAGAAGCCGTCCTGGTTTCTGATTTGATCCCAGGATGTCCCTTTTTTCATTGGAGAAATGTTGGAGGATATGGTGGTGTTGTTCAGTCGTTCAGTCGTGTCCGACTCTTCTTGACCCCATGGACCAGAGCACGCCAGGCACCCCTATCCTCCACTGCCTCCCGCATACTCATGCTAGCGCTTCGAGAACACTGTCCAACCATCCTCATCCTCTGTCGTCCCCTTCTCCTTGTGCCCTCCATCTTTCCCAACATCAGAGTCCTTTTCCAGGGGTCTTCTCTTCTCATGAGGTGGCCAAAGTACTGGAGCCTCAACTTCAGGATCTGCCCTTCCAGTGAGCACTCAGGGCTGATTTCTTTAAGGATGGATAAGTTTGATCTTTTTGCAGTCCATGGGACTCTCAAGAGTCTCCTCCAGCACCATAATTCAAAAGCATCATGACATCACCACGACAAGGCAGTGATCCATGAAGGATGGTGGGTATGGTAGGATGTCCTTATTTTCACTGGAAAAATGTTGGAGGGTATGGCGCTATTTGATCCCCAAGCTGTCTGAAGGCGATCCTGTATAAGGAAGTTTTTTTAAAAAAATAATTAATGTTTTATTTTGGGTTTTATATATATATGTTGGAAGCTGCCCAGAGTGGCTGGGGCAACCCAGTAAGATATGTGGGGTATAGTAAAATAGTAAAATTATCATTATGGAATGGGACGTCCCTATTTTCATTGGAGAAATGTTGGAGGGTACAAGATGTTAGTGTTTTTCATTGATTTTTGCTGCCACCTGTAGTGATGAAAATATTTTAGAGGCACATTTAGTTCAGCTCTGTCCACTGATGAATCCCCATCACACATATAGCAGTAAGATATGACAATTTAGTATAGATACGTAGATAGCTATAGCACTTTCCCTTGACAGGGTTGTGTTTGGGTTTCCCCCTCTTTTTTGATTTCATTAT
The DNA here is from genome assembly GCF_009819535.1 of Lacerta agilis. Lineage (NCBI taxonomy): Eukaryota > Metazoa > Chordata > Lepidosauria > Squamata > Lacertidae > Lacerta > Lacerta agilis. The sequence continues at coordinate 50,541,178 of NC_046322.1, forward strand.
TTCTCATGAAGCACACAATATCTGAAACATCTGCAGCCGTAAGACATTATTTACAATAAGCTAGCACACAATATTCCTTCGGTTGCACTAATGTGCCAGTACTTTTGATAAGAAATTCCAGCGTGGGACTTTGGAATAGATGAACCCTGTTAAGGCACTGCCCTCCCATAGAATAAAGCAAAAACTGCACAGCATGCACCTGCGAATAGGGAGGATTTGTAGTAGAAAAAGTATGTTGTGAAATTATATTAAAATGGTTGGAAGTCCCAGTGAGGAATCTGCTTATGTGCAAGTCCATCAGCGTTGATGGATCCTTTGAAGAGTGTGAATACATTGAGCAGAAGCCTTTTTTATATAAAAAGATTATGATGGTGGTGGTGATGATGATGAAGAAGAAGAAGAAGAAAAAGAGGAGGAGGAGGAGGAGGAGGAGGAAGAAGAAGAAGAAGAAGAAGAAGAAGAAGAAGAAGAAGAGGAAGAGGAAGAAGAAGAAGAAGAAGAAGAAGAAGAAGAAGAAGAAGAAGAAGAAGAAGAACAACAACAACAACAACAACAACAACAACAACAACAACTCTGTTTTTCTGGTGTATTTTAGGGTGGGAAGAAATAATAGGAGGGGAACACTTCTTTTCTTCTAGAATGAAAGCCAAAGTGATTCTTCACTGGACTAATTCTAAAACCTCAGCCGGACAAGTTTACGGACTAAACATCTTTGAAAGTGAGATTGCGATTAGCATATCTCATGGGATTTGAACAGTCTGTGCAGGCACTGTTGTATTATCTGGGCTGAAGTCCATCGTGATATGTGGAGGAAAACCACTTGCGTGTCGAGGTCCCCAAACCACCCCTCAAGTAAAACACACTTCACACCAGATATAAGTTTAAGGTTTTTGGCATTAATTTGGCCATAACTTTATTGAATACAAAATAAGTGAGTGGTTGCTTAGGCATTGGTTAAGACTATCTGTCCCACTGGGGACAGAACTGACATCCACCCGCCTGTGGAGTCAGTATAGGGGGAAACACTTTGGGGAGAGAATGTGCGCCCGTTCTCCCCTAATGCTCCCAGGGGCTCTTGCGTGGGCCCTGGCCCCCGACCGGGGGAAACGGACAAGCATGGTGAGCCCCTGGATTCCTTTAACGGAATTCCCCTTGCAGCAGCAGCATTGAAGGGGCAACCACAGCCAACCTGCCCCTTTGCAGCATAGGAGGGGCAACCACAGCCAACTCTGCCCCTCCTCAACCAATTTATAACCAATGCCTAACCGCCAACCTTACAAGTTGTGACTAATTGCTACTCAGTAGGCGAAAACTAAATGGCACCAGGCAATCAGCCAAATGGGAAAAATTCCTACCAGGCCCCTGCTCCAAAGCAGACGACCCCATGACAGGCATAGCAAGGTCAACGCAGGGGCCTAATAACAGGGAGGGAGGGCGGGTGATCCGATGCACGAAGCCAGGAGAGCTCCCACGCTGTGGGCAAGGTAATTTATAGGCTCTGGACTGTCCATCAACAAGTTGCAACATATGAATCTCACCAACGACAGCCAGAGCCCAATCACAGTAGTGCCCATCCCAGCAGCAGAGGGGTGACTTGCTAGCCCCCACCGCAACACGTGCTCTCCATGAAGGAGAACACGCTTTGCCAAAGTTACAGAGCAGACTGTGTTGACCTGGTGCCCTCCATGTACTCCACAGGCACCATCTTGTTTTTTTTTTTCATGTAACACTCTTTATTCTTTTTTTTATTCATAATTTTTATTAGTTTCTTACATAAACATATCTTATACATTACCATTACATTACATTTTATACTTTGAATTCACCTTTGAATTTACAACTTCAACTTCAACTTTATATGCCACAAACCTTCTTACAATACATTACAATACAGATCCACCAACAATCAATCCCTCCATCCCACCCCTCCCACCTCCCACCTCATCCCCCCCCTGCTTCCCCCCCTGCTTCCTCTGTCACAGGCACCATCTTGGGGGGAGGGGGGCTGGGTGCCAAGGCACCCACAGAATGTTCAGCGTGGGTGCCCAGCCAGGCAGCCCAATGTGGCACACACATGATGTCACATGGCACGCCGAGACCAGGCGGGGCCCCTCGCACCCTCCAAAAGGCCTGTCGCGCTGTGTGATGTCATGCGTGCACCGCAGCGCACCGTATGATATGCATGTGACACAGCATGACGCAGCGTGCCATGTGATGTCATGCACACGTGACAGCACCCACAATGTGGGGCACAACCTGGCACACCTGGCTAAGGCCAATGGAAGTTGTAGTCCAAAATATCTGGAGTGCCCCAGGTTGGCAAAGGCTACAACTGGGAGCAAAGAATTCTTGCACTACCCTGCATTGTAGTATGAGTCAAGAAGACCCAGCAATTTAGATGAATCAATCTTCAGCACAGGGTATAATTCAGAGAAGCTCAAATGACTTGGTATAACACTCTGGACTGGCAGGTATGTGATTTAATAGCTTTTTGACAGTCATTCCAAAGTTGGGCCGATACATTGACCCTTGAACTCAAACTCTGTCATCCACCTTAAGAGTATATTGCAGATGGGGGAGAAAACTGAGATGTTCATTTATTAGGTGGTAGCTTCCTGTTTGCGAGCCAATTAACCCAGGATATGCAGCGCTGGCAATGATGCTAATTCGGAAGCACCTCAAATAATTAACGGCATTACACTTTAATCCCCTTAACTATCACACTCCTCTAATCCCAGGTCAATTCCTGCTGTTCATTTTGCTTTTGAGGGCTCGCTTTATATAAAATAAAAGGGATCACGTCACCTCAAGGACAATGCTTCTCAAATGCGAATCATCAAATTGGTAAGAAATGTTACTGCACTCTCTCAGTCAAACCCAAAAATGTGTCGCTGGGGAACCGAAGGGTGTTAACGAAAGGAATATCTGAATTCTTCCTCGGAAGGTTGGTCGCTTTCACTCTTGTGAAAATCCCCTCTTTACTGGTAGCGCTTAAATTGGAAGGCTGCTATGACACACATCATCGCTGATGTCATCGGCATTACTCAAGAGGTGACCATGATACCCATCCCTTAACACTGCAGATAAAACCACATATCAGCGATCCTCCTAGATGGGGACCATTGTGGTTGATCCTGTGGACTCAGCGCTGGAAAAATTTGACACCCACGAAATGAAAGACTTCTTCGACAGAACATGCCTAATCTGCACCAGAAATGAGCAGCCTCTGCGTACTGGTTGCACTACAAGTACAACATCTGGGCTTCATCTTGTATTTCTGAGGTTTCTTTTGTTATAAAAATTAGGTTCAACCCCAGAAGGGAGTCCACGAACCCTTAGTAGGGCTCCCCTCCTCTCAGGAGCACTTATGAATAAATAGAGACGATACAGAATCTCCCAAAGCAAGGCGATGGCCCTTTATTAGAAACTGCTGCAGCAGGGTGTCTTGCAAGCAAAAGACCTCGAACAAAGGCGCGCAAGCTCCTATATAGACTTTTGAAATTGCCCCCCTCCAGCTCAAGACCACCCCTCCATACATCAGAATTACATCACAAATTGGGAGGGTCTGGTAGCAATGATCTGAGCATCTTGGACCCTGCCCCCATGTCTCCTCTTGCCCTCCACCAAAAACCCATCAAGTGAAACAAAAGATATTTACATTTCCCTATTTCCCAGCCAAGTTAATCATACCCTTTTGTCTGGCACTCAGGTATCAGTATGCCAGAGATTATCACTCCGTCAGAGGGCTGCTGAGTAGCTGGAGGGGCAACCCCCCCCTTTTGTTCCTGAGACAAAGAAATACTTGGTCTTCCTGTGCTGTTTTTCAGACATGTGGCCTTATTTGTTTTGGTACATTAATAACAATTATTATATATAAATAAAATACCTTTAAATTCTTTTTTTAATAATTTTTTATTATTTTTATACTAAATACCTTAAAATTCTTACAACACTTTCAAAGTGTCCTTAACCAAGCTGCCCAGTTTCTCTTTCCCACTGAGCAAACAGCTATCATAGACCTCCTGCCCGATAGTTTAAACAGGTATTCTTTCAGTAACTGCCAGAGTTCTGCGGCTTGCTTAAGTTTGAGGGTTATCATTGCATGGTTTCCATTTTGTCTCTCTTACCATAATTGATTTGCAACCTATTTCCTTGGCCTGACAGTTATGAGAAGTAAAACTGTTTACCTGATGTGCCTCGCAACACAACCATATGCGTCTTTAATCAGAAGTAAACAGCATAGTCATTCCATTTGCACCAGGGTTTCTGCTCCCCTCTGTACCCCCAAAATCTGTATAGGGGTTTTCCCCCAAACCACTTCAACAGTCTTGTGGTAGCTGCAGAGGTACTCAGGGAGAGGGCAGAGACAGGAAATTTCACTGTGCACGCAGAAATCCTTCCATGAACAGAATGGCCTCCCTGGATACAATCTTCGCATTCAGAGAAATTTACATTGTGTGGCAAGGTGGAATAAAGACACATGAAACAGTATTTTCGGTTAATGGGTGAAAAAGGCCACAACTTTATTGGTTACAGAATGTGAGCGGTATTGGCTTAGGCATTGGAAAGCATACGACTATATCTGACTCCTGCCCATCCACAGGGAGTCTTGGAAGGGTTAATCACCAGTAGGGGGAGCCCTGCTGATGCACATCAACTAGGAATAAATAATAATAATAATAATAATAATAATAATAATAATAATAATAATAATAATAATAATAATTTATTTATACCCTGCCCATCTGGCTGGGTTTCCCCAGCCACTCTGGGCAGCTTCCAACATATTATTAAAATACAATAGTCTATTAAACATTAAAAGCTTCCCTAAACAGGGCTGCCTTCAGATGTCTTCCAAAAGTCTGGTAGTTGTTTTTCTCTTTGACATCTGGTGGGAGAGCGTTCCACAGGGCGGGTGCCACTACCGAGAAGGCCCTCTGCCTGGTTCCCTGTAACTTGGCTTCTCGCAGTGAGGGAACCACCAGAAGACCCTCGGCACTGGACCTCAGTGTCCGGGCAGAACGATGGGGGTGGAGACGCTCTTTCACGTATACTGGACCGAGGCAGTTTAGGGCTTTAAAGGTCAGCACCAGCACTTTGAATTGTGCTTGGAAACGTACTGGGAACCAATGTAGGTCTTTCAAGACCGGTGTTATGTGGCATTGTCGGCCGCTGCCAGTCACCAGTCTAGCTGTCGCATTCTGGATTAGTTGTAGTTTCTGGGTCACCTTCAAAGGTAGCCCCACATAGAGTGCATTGCAGTAGTCCAAGCAAGAGATAACTCCCCTATGGTCACTGCTAGGGGTCGTGCCATGGCCCTAGCCCCCCGTCTGGAGCTTTGGACAGAGACCACGCCCCTCAGATTCCTTTAACGGAATACCATTGAATTAGGAGGGGTAGGTGATGGCCACTACCCCCCCCCCCACCTCCAACTGAATACTCCAATGGCTAACCACCAAACGTTACAAAGTTGTGACGATTTGCTACGAGGTAGGCGAAAAAACCAAATGGCCAGTGCCAATTTGCCAAGTGGAAAAACTCCTACCAGGCCCCTCCAACAGGCGACCAACTGAGGTCCATGGCAAGGTCAAAGATAAACCTAAGGGAGGGGGAACTAACTGAGCAGGGAGAAGTTTAAATAGCCCGCGCCACGCTCCCGGACTGTCTGGATTGGACGGCTTAGGGATGACGTGGCCGAGGACCCTTCAATGGCACTGGGGCTATCCTGCCCCATGCACATGGGGAGGGCTTGCTCCCAGCCTGCAACGTCATATCCCCAGGAACCGGAAATGGCTTTCAATAAATTTTGAATAAAGTTGCAGTATCAGTCACAAGATGCATGCTTTAATCCAATTGTTTGTCTGAGAGACAACTTGAGATAGTTACATTTCAGCTCCTTTTTAACCCCAGAAGTCATATACAGTAAGTGTACAAATTTAAATCGATTTCAAATGGGCAAGTTTGAAGTTGACGTCATAGTGCTTTTCAAAGAACCGCAGGGACTGTTGTTCTATGTGGGTATTGAGGACACTTCCATCAAAGATAGTGGGTTATATCCAACTGCTGCCCCTTTGTTGGTTGAAAGATATTTGATGCAACAAAGGCTGGCCATTCCCAGCTGCTCCACCTCTAGCCACCAAACCATCTCTGGTTCCCCAGTTCTCCAGAGCAGATTTTGAGGAGTTCAGGAGGCTGCAGTTGCAGGGGGAACAGCTGGAAATCACCTCTTCCATGTTCCACTGATAAAGGCCTTTGCTGAATTAAAGAATATTCCATCAGCAGAGGGACACCCATTTTGTATAACCCTCTATTCCAAGTGTGAGGAACCTTTGCTAAACTACAACTTCCATTATTCCTGGCTATTAGCCATGCTCTCTGGAGCTGGTAGGAGTTGTAGTTTAACAACGTCTGGGAGGTCAAAATTCCCTACACCTGCCTTATTTTATTCACGGAAAGAACATCGTGAAACTGCATTCTTGATTTCTAAGCCAGTAGATATTATTCCAAAGGTTTATTTTAGGTTTTGTCTCATTGGCAAGACAACACATTTTGCAATCACGGCATCAGAAAATTGCAGCGAGCAAAACCGTGTTTAAATTAAAAAGCTCTTCACTCCTGTCATTTTAAATGTTGGTATGTAACACAAAAGCAAGGGGTTGGTGCAGTGTCAGAACATAAATGCCAAAGGAAAGAGAGGGTCAGAGTCACTTTTGTTACTCTGATCTGACCATCTGACTTGAATGTCATCATGACATCCTTGAACAGCTGTGACTCAAGTAATGTTTAATTACAGCTAATTAGGTATTTGCATGGATGAAACGGTGAAGTAACTCCAAACAAGCCTACCACTTTAAAGAACCCAAAACCAAAACAATCCCGAGGGCCGCAAAAATAAAATAAAAAAAATGCAGAACCTCAAACGGCAGATTGTCTGACTTTATCTCTATTTTCCTTTTAATCGTATTTTGACAACTAAAAATAACAAAGCTGTACTATTTCTCCGTACTTTCAGATACAAACACACATCATTTGCTAATATGCTGACACAGTTCAGCCTAACTTGGGAAACAGGTTGGCAAATGATTCATGACTCATCGAAGGCCTGGATCAGGACAGAGATCATATGTAGCAGGCATAGATTGGTTCTCGTTCTGTGAGACTTTCGGGAAGTATAACCCAGAGGTAGAACATTATGTGCATTGCATTTAAAAGGTCTATGACAGTCTTCCTCAACCTTGGCCCTCCGGATGTTTTGAGACTACAATTCCCATCATCCCAGACCACTGGTCCTGCTAGCTATGGATCATGGGAGTTGTAGGCCAGAAACATCTGGAAGGCCGAAGCTGAGGAAGCCCGGTCTATGATTCATCCCCCAGTGTCTCCAATTATAAAAGAATCCCAGTAGCACTGCAGGACTGGGAAAGACTTGCAACCAGGATCAACCCTACCATTTGGCAGAGTGGACCAACTGCCTCAGGTGGCAGTGGCTGGGGTGGCAATGGGAGAGCTCCCACCCCACCCCCCTTAGTTATTGTAACTGAGCCCTCCCCGGCTGTTCCCTGCTCCTCAGTTGGCACCCTTGCCTCTGCAATGCTTGCTTGCTTGGTAACTTGTTACTTCAATGCTCTTTAGCATTTGGGAAGGGTCATATGGGAGCAGATGGTTCCTTCAGATATCCTGGTTTAGGGATTTAAAGGTCAAAACGGTATTTTGAATTGGGCCCAGTAGAAGTAAAGTTCTGCAAGCACTGGCGAGATGTGCCCCTTTCTAGTCATTAGCCTTGTGATTGCATTCAGAGCAGCTGAAGTTTCCAAGCAGTCTTTATAAGCAGCCTAGATAATATAACATGCTTCTTAGCAGAGCACAGATAACTGTGACCACATCAGGTTTTTTCTAGGAAGTGTTGACACTGATGATCCTGCCTTAGCTAATTAATGATGCTTCTTTTCATCGACCTACAGAGACAGATCAAATAGTATCTTCAAGCTGCAGACCTGATTATCAGCCTACTGCAGAAGAAACCACATTCCCATTTACGCTCTCCCCCATCCGTTCTCTTTTATCCGGCTTAAGCTCGGGTTTATGGGTCCTCATTCAGCCCATTACTGACTTCACAGACACCTGTTCGGATAATCAACCACATTACTGGAATTCAATGAAAAGGAGAAAAAGAGCTGGCAGTAACCACCAGCCAGTGTGGTGTAGTGGTTAAGAGTGGTAGACTCGTAATCTGGGGAACCGGGTTCGCGTCTCCACTCCTCCACATGCAGCTGCTGGGTGACCTTGGGCTAGTCACACTTCTCTGAAGTCTCTCAGCCCCACTCACCTCACAGAGTGTTTGTTGTGGGGGAGGAAGGGAAAGGAGAATGTTAGCCGCTTTGAGACTCCTTCGGGTAGTGAAAAGCGGGATATCAAATCCAAACTCTTCTTCTTCTCTTCTTCTTCCCCTCCAACAGATAAATAAAAATCACACCCAAGCTTGGCCATAATCCTACTGCACATGCAAACATATGTGTAACTCCCCAGTAGGAAAGGCAAGCAAACATGTATAGATTTAGGTGTGCTGTTTTAAAGAAATGTTCTTGCATGTCCCCGCAGAACAGGTAATGCATTTGTCCTGCACGTAGAAGCAGGAAATTTCATTAGATGTCGGTATTCTCTTTTAGCAGATACTGCATTGTGCACATGTTTCAGTGAGAACACCTAAAGCTACAGCCTTGTTCTGTTGCACAATATGGACAGGGTTACAGCGGGTCAGCCAGAGACCTTCTTGCTAGGCAGACTTTCAGATGGGTTACAACCGTGAAACTTGCAGATGAAATGGTAATTGGAGTTCTTGTGCATTTGTCAAAAGAAATGTGGGTGTTACCTTGGTTGCTCTGGATTCATTCCAACTTCAGTGAGCAGGTTTCTGGGCGCTTCAGTTAACTCTATAATACTTGGTAGTAATTATGGAATGTTGAGCCTGATTCTACCATAAACTTATAAGTGGACCACTTATAAACGCCATCCCCAACTCCTCGAAAGATTCCATCAACGGTGTCTCCGAATTTTTTTTTACACATCACTTGGGAAGACAGGCAAACTAATCCCAGTGTACTGGAAGAAGCAAAGATCACCAGTGTCAAAGCAATGATTCTTCAATATCAGTTTCGTTGGACTAGTCATGTTGTGCAGATGCCTGATTTTCCGTCTTCCAGAGCAACTACTCTATTCCAAACTTAAAAATGGAAAGCATGATGCTGGTGGTCAACAAGACAGGTTTAAAAATCAAGAAATCTTTAATAAAAATACTTCAGAAATAATAATAGTTGCAGTCTGTAAGAATGCAGCAAGCTAGAGGGAGACTGAGCCATGGCCGGTGATGTTTTTGATCCAAGGCTGCTGTGGCGATGGGAGAAGCAAGAATCAATGCTGTAAGCCAGTGGTTTTCAACCAGTGTGCCATGGCTCTGTTCCGGGTGCTGCAGGCAACAATGGCCTCTGTTCCTCTTTCCTTCCCTCCCTCCTGATGCCCTCTCATGTCTCTGCCTCCCAAAGGCTTGCACAGCTCTTCGTTGCAGCAGCCCTGGCTATAAGCTCCACAGGCAAAGGGTACCTCTGGGAGGCACCTCTTTTTGGGGTGGGCATGGAGGTGGGCAGCTCAGAGAACTGGGAAGGTGGCAGCAACTGCCCAGAGGACTCCCAAGGAGAGGGGAGAGGAGAGGAAGCTGAGGGAACACTCCACAAGGGAGGGTGTTCCAAAAAGGGTGAGGGGCTGCTGGCTCTGTAGGTGACATAACTGGGCTCCTGAGCTCCATAGGGGTGCCACAGAAAGAATGTAGTAGGTTAAGGGAGCTGTGGACCCAAGAAGGTTGAAAACCTCTGCTGTAAGCACTTTCATCACAGACTCAGATTGTATATATGTGTAAACAAGACAGGTTTAAAGACTCTCAAGGCAAATCTTTAAAAATGTAGTATAAGCACCAACAATTGGGAAACACTTGCCTGCGAGTGCTCCAACTGGAGAACAGCCTTGACCAAAGGTGTCATGAACTTTGCAGATGCTCAAACTCAGGACAAAAGGGATGCACGCTTGGCAAACCCTCACCGTGATCAACTCCCACCCGGAAACCTATGCCCCCACTGTGGAAGGATGTGTGGATCCAGAATTGGCCTCCACAGTTACTTAAAGACTCAGTGTTAAAACCATGTTCATGGAAGACAATCGTACTGGAGCGCTCACAGGCCCGTGTTTCCCAGTTGTTGGTGTTTATACTGCTTTTTTTGGTATTGACTCATGGGTAGGTGAGTTATGTACTGCCTAAGTGTGTTTCAGCCAAGACTGGCATGGAGAGGGCATTTATCCATGTCGCTCAACTTCAGAATTACTGTATCTAGTTAAGTGTATAACTGTCCAGCACGGATATATTTTGAACAGATGGCTATTTCTCCAAAAGATTCAGCAGACCAGGTGCTCCAAGACAGCTGTTTTGTAGCCATATGTGCAAAGGTTCTTTCATGTTAACCCTTAATGAAACTCTCCCTAATTGTAGCAAAACTATGTGAACCAGAAAGCCAGCTGCATTGTAAACTCAAAGAGCAGAAGTGGGGCTTGTCTAGTTTAATGTTAGCTGCATGCTCTAGATGAAAACCATGCTGATAGCAGTGAATGGCATTACCAGACCACCCAAATGAAGCCTTTTATCTGGCAAATATCTTCTCTGCTTCAGTCAATCCATCTTCTCGATTGTTCCTTATAGTTTTAAATATCTGTTTGTCCCCTCCCCCCCCAAAAAACACATTATTTATTTCTTGTTCCTAAGTGAGTATGATTGAAGTAGGCAGAAAGTAGATTGTGGGACCAATCACTAGCCAACTTTGGGCTTGTTGGCAGAGTACCTAAATTACAGCTAGGAAGCCAAATCATGTGTAATACTGATTTTTTCCCCTTGAAATTAAAGCAATGTCCAAACATTTGTTAAAATGTTGAAAAGCTTTTAATTGCAGAGCATATAGCTAAAGAAGAATGTATGCAAAGTATACATCACTTACGCATCACTTGGGAAGACAGGTAAACTGGAAGTGTACTAGAAGAAGCAAAGATCACCAGTGTCGAAGCAACCATTCTTCAACATCAACTTCGTTGGACTGGTCATGTTGTGTGGATGCCTGATTATAGTCTTCCAAAGCAACTACTCTATTCTGAACTTAAAAATGGAAAGCGTAATGCTGGTGGTCAACAAAAGAAGTTTAAAGACTTTCGAGGCAAATCTTAAAAAATGTAGTATAAACACCAACAACTGGGAAACTGGCCTGCAAGTGCTCCAATTGGAGAACAGCCTTTACCAAAGGTGTCATGGGCTTTGAAGACACTCAAACTCAGGACGAAAGGGAGAAACGTGCTAAGCGGAAGACACACTTGGCAAACCCTCACCATGATCAACTCCCACCCAGAAACCTATGTCCCCACTGTGGAAGGGCATAGAAGGACATGTGGATCTAGAAATGGCCTCCACAGTCACTTACATACTCACTGTTAAGAATTGATGCTTTTGAATTATGGTGCTGGAGGAGACTCTTGAGAGTCCCATGGACTGAAAGAAGATCAAACCTATCCATTCTGAAGGAAATCAGGCCTGAGTGCTCACTGGAAGGACAGATCCTGAAGCTGAGGCTCCAATTCTTTGTCCACCTCATGAGAAGAGAAGACTCCCTGGAAAAGACCCTGATGCTGGGAAAGATGGAGGGCACAAGGAGAAGGGGACGACAGAGGATGAGATGGTTGGACAGTGTTCTCGAAGCTACCAGCATGAGTCTGACCAAACTGCAGGAGGCAGTGGAGGACAGAAGTACCTGGCATGCTCTGGTCCATGGAGTCACGAAGAGTCAGACACGACTAAATGACTAAACAAGCATGCATCTCTTCATGCGGCCAGGCCACTGGTCTGAGACTTGCATCTCAATTGTCCAGGGCTGTTTGCTATTACTAATACAAAACCAGGAATATTTGCAAAAGGGAATTGCCAAAGAAAAACCTGGCATGTTGCTGAATTATTGGCACCACCTTTCTTTGTTCAGTAACTTGCAAGGACCCATCCCACCCGTTCTGTTCCAGGAAACAGGCTTATTCCTTTTTGGTCTCGGCTGTTCTTCTTGTAAGGCAGCCCAAGCCAGGGTGTAGCTGCTGCTCTCTTAATTAACTGGGGGCAGACGTTGCAGCTGCCACGGTCAGTGCCAGCCGTTTGCGTGGCACACGAGCAAAGCATTAAAGGCAGGCCTGTAACATGATGCGGCCTCATTCACAAAGTATTTTGCAAAAAAGAGAGAGAGGAGAAAACAGGCAGCTCAGAACAGAACTTCCCTTTCAAAAAGAGGGAGAAGAAGCGAACAACAAGAAGGAGAGACAACTAGCTGTGCAGAGTCTGCATCTCAGTTATTAAGAAAAAATCCTCGCAGGCGTCTTTTTGATGCTGTAAAAATCCTTTGCCAAGAAACACGTCCTTTTTTAAAGTTTGGAGTTAACTGTGCTCATTGCAGAGTACAGGAAGCCTTTATTTTGGCTACTGCAGGATAAACGGCAATTTGCACCACAGAAGCTAAAGTAGCATATTCTATTTGAAAAGCGCAGCACAGAGATGCTTCTCTGCCCTGGCCCTCCTTACCATAAACGCACTTTAACCAAATTTTATTTATTAATCTATTGAATTTACATGCAACCTTTCATCACAAGATCTCAGGGCGGTTCACAGAATAAAATACAAGATAAAAGCACAAGTAAATAATTGAAGCGAAAACAACCAAGCAATAACCCCCTTCCCACAGACACATTTATAAGGCTGCAGAATATGGCGCTGTGGTCTAAACCACAGAGTTTTTCAACCTTTTTCAGCCATGCTTACATTCTACTCATGTAAAAACATGCTGATTCCCGGACCATCCGTGGGCCGGATTGAGAAGGCAATTGGGCCACATCCGGCCCACGGGCGTTAGGTTGCCTACCCCTGCTGTAAGTAGATCACAGTCTCTTGGGAGTTGGCCACCCCTGGTTTAGGGGGACAGAACCTCAGTTTGTTATGTATTTTATGATTTTAATCACTGATTCTAAAATACTGATTTAAAACCCATGATTTTCATCAAAAACCAGTGATTAAATCAGTGATTTAAATCGCAACCGGACCTAACAGTCAGGGGTCCCTTTCCCTTTCCCTTTAGAGTACAGTGGTGCCTCACAAGACGAAAATAATTTGTTCTGCGAGTGTCTCTGTATAGCGATTTTTTCGTCTTGCAAAGCACCAATGCAAAATAGCGGTTTTCGGGGGGGGGGAATCGTCTTGTGAGGCAAGCCCATTGATTTTTTCGTCTTGTGGGGCAGCCTTCTGCTAGCGAATGCCTTTCGTCTAGCGAGGCATTCACCTAGCGGGGCACCACTGTATTAATCAGCCAAAGGTTGAAGAGGAGGAGGAGGAGGAGTTTGGATTTGATATCCCGCTTTATCACTACCTGAAGGAGTCTCAAAGCGGCTAACGTTCTCCTTTCCCTTCCTGCCCCACAACAAACACTCTGTGAGTTGAGTGGGGCTGAGAGACTTCAGAGAAGTGTGACTAGCCCAAGGTCACCCAGCAGCTGCATGTGGAGGAGCGGAGACGCGAACCCGGTTCACCAGATTATGAGTCTACTGCTCTTAACCACTACACCACACTGGCTCTCAACGTTTTCGCCTTGCAGTTAAATAGATATTATATATATATATATATATATATATATATATATATATATATATATATATATCAAATGAAGGCACCAGGTGAACCTCTGTCTTGCCAAATGCAAGGAGGTTCTTTTAAAATGAGATTCAGAAGTAATACAAAACCCGTGTGAGAAGATTAGAGATTTTATTCTAAACTGCTAGCAATATATACATACCAAGCAAGCACTTCAATCTGCCACTTGGAAGCCCTCAAGAAGTGGCCAAATGACTTCCCCGGGTAGCCTCAGTTGGCAAGGCCATGCGGCCGATCAATCTGTGCACGAGTTTCTCCAAAACTCTGCCCAAAACCATCCAATTTATAGCTAGCTAGCCTGTATGGCTTGCCTGACTGGCTACATGCAGATCATTCATTAGCCACCCCTTCCCAATGCCTCACTTTCTCAAAACAATGTCCAACATCAAAGAATGTACCCAGCGCTATCACTTCCTTCCAACTGATTAGGGCATTGAAGGCCGTTCTTCATGCCATCAAAGAACTTAAGGAACAGAGGTAGGAAGGATAACCATGTCAGATCACCAACTCCTCGAAATACAATTTATCTTCCAGATTCCCATACAACCCCCCTGGGGAGAGCATTCCACAAACGGGGAGCCATTGCAGAGAAGGCTTCTTCTCATGTTGCCACTCTCTGGACCTCACATGGAGGAGGTACACAAAGAAGAGCCTCAGATAATGAACACAGATTCCGGGATGGTTTCTAGGCTTTGTTCTCAGCTCTGTGGAAAACAAAAATCAACACACAAAAACCTGTTCTTACCAGTGGAACTCTTGACACAGGAGCGACTATGTTTGGGCTCAGGGCTGCCTTCACTCTGTAGTCACCAAGCCCCTGGGGCCACATCCTAGCACTGGTGTGTCTGAAAAAGAAGAAGAAGAAGAAGAAGAAGAAGAAGAAGAAGAAGAAGAAGAAGAAGAAGAAGAAGAAGAAGAATTTATTACTTATACCCCGCCCATCCGGTTGGGTTTCCCCAGCCACTCTGGGCGGCTTCCAAACAAAATATTAAAAATACACTAAAACACCAGTCGTTAAAAACTTCCCTAAACAGGGCTGCCTTCAGATGCCTTCTAGAAGTCAGATAGTTGTTTCTTTCCTTGACATCTGGTGGGAGGGCATTCCACAGGGTGGGTGCCACTACCGAGAAGGCCCTTTGCCTGGTTCCCTGTAACCTCACTTCTCACAGTGAGGGAACTGCCAGAAGGCCCTCAGCACTGGACCTCAGTGTCCGGGCTGAACGATGGGGGTGGAGATGCTCCTTCAGGTATACTGGGTGGGCTGAGGCCATTTAGGGCTTTAAAGGTCAGCACCGACACTTTGAATTGTGCTCGGAAACGTACTCAGAAAGTGGGTACAGACAACTCACAGTCTCACATGTGTTGTTGTGTTGTTCAGTCATTCAGTCGTGTCCGACTCTTCGTGACCCCATGAACCAGAGCACGCCAGGCACGCCTATCTTTCACTGCCTCCCGCAGTTTGGCCAAACTCATGCCAGTCGCTTCAAGAACACTGTCCAACCATCTTGTCCTCGCAAACACGGACACACAATTCTCCCATCCCTCAAGGGTGGGAGATGAGTGCCCCTTTCCTGTTCATCAAACGATGATTGGGAGAGGGGCAATTTGCATCATTATCAGGGTGAGGGGCTGAGGGGAGAGTTTAAAACCTCTCTTATGCCAGTCAGTGCTGTGTGTACCAACCCACACATTTTCTCCTTTCCTAAAACAGTGAGGCTTGGGTCAGGAGAAGAAAATTTTGCTTGCAGCAAAGGCAAGCAGGGTCAGACTTGAACAATTACAACCCATTTTTAAAAACAGCTCAAAGAGAAGCCTGAGAGGAAAGTATCACAAACGCTGGAGCTCTTTGTATAATTCTGATGGGAGCAATTGTTTCATCAAGCCACAGAACCACATATTTTATATTTTAGGGCACATAATCCATGCTTTGTCTTTGCGCTTGTGTAATAAATCGTTTTCCTAACATGGGGAAACTTGGCACTCCCATAATAATCCGGAAACTTTTCTGCACATAATTTCCAACCAAGGTTGTCTTTTGTATGCAATTCTTTTCTCCTCTCTCCCATACATGCAAGCCCTGACCCTGTACACAATGCCGTTTTCAGGCTCGAAAGGTTATGTGATAAATTTCCATTAGATCACAATTTATTTTTCCAGTAGATTGGTGTTTAATTTCCTATGGTTACGGTGCTAAAATTAGTTGTTAGGTAGACAAAGCATATCTTTCAGTGCCCTACTTTGTTCTCTACCAGCAATGAAACCTTGTCTCCCTTCACCTCAGTGTGAGCCTCTCATTCCGTCTGCCATAGTAAAGAATCAAATTGGTTTTTATTCTTATTTTTTAAAAGAAGATTACAATGGTGAAAAATAGCTATGTTGCAATCAATGGTGAGTAAAATTTCACAGAGCTCGTTATTTCTTTCCTTCATTTGCACTAACCAGCCAGTTCTTTAATTTGGTATCTGCCTTCTGTAAATAAATTTCTCTCTGCCTTATCATTTGCTCAAATTTATTTGTTTAAAGATAAAAAAGCTCAGTTAAGCCAGCCCTTTGGACAACTGAAATGGCTTAATGACTACATTGATTATACAATGAAACCAAATGAAAACAATTTAAAACAATTGAACCGAATACTAGAAAGCACAAATGTACAGCAATGCTGCCTATTGTCAACTAAATCTCCCCTCCAAAATCTCAGGGGCTGTCTTAAATAGGATCATGTTGACCAACCTTTAAACCGCAACCTGATAAAGTTCCCAAAAGAGAGAACCCCCAAAATAGGGAGCCACAACAGAGAAGGCCCAACAAACAGCTCTTTCCCCACCTGTGATTCTCAGCAAATGATACTCAGAAGCATACAGCTTCTGACTATGGAGGCAGAACATAGCCAACATGGCTGGTAGCCATTAGTATCTTTTACCTCCATCAATTTGATCAATCCTCTTTTAAAACCATCCAAGTTGTTGACCATCCCTGCATCTTAACACCTTCCAACTTGTTCTGATTCAAAACCAGGATGTGCATCTTCCAGTTCGTGCTCCCGGGAGAGTCATGTGACCCCACCCCAAAAAAGCACTTTTGGGGGGGTCCGAGAGCATGTGAGATCGCAACAGCCAAAATGGCTGCCGAGATCTCGTGAGAAAAAACGGGAAGTCCCTTTTTCCTGGGGCTCTTCAAAGGTATGCATCTAGTGGTAGCAAACTCCATTCTTTAGCTAAGTGCTATGTGAACAAATATAGATATAGATATAGATATAGATATAGATATAGATATAGATATTCTGTTTTACAATTCAAGATACTCATTTTATATCCTTAAGATATCAATGACTTCCCTTCTTCTCTTTCCATGGTTCATTTTACATATCATAAATCCCTGCATATTTTACAAAAACTATACTGTCAGGGTCTCGTTGCGGGGATTCGGTGCTGGAGCTTCCCGTGTGTAAGTTTAGGCTGCTTACACATGGGATTCCAGTTGCCGGGAAAATGCGGCCAGCGTTCCACATGCGTATTGGCACGGGTGCCGGCCAAGCCTCATAATCTGAAGTTGCGTGAGTAAGTCGGAAATGATGATGCCTCGAAAATGAATGGATGCCTCGAAAATGAATGGATGCCTCGAAACTAGACTTGAAACCACTTGTGACCTCCTGTACTGTTGCTAAAGCAAAGGCAACTAAACTAAGGGCAAAGTTAAAGCATCAAGTGAAACCCCTGACATTTTTAAAATTAAATCTTTTTACCTTTTCCCCAATAAAGACAGACACCGATATTTCTTTTATGGCTTTGGCTGACCCGCATAGGCTCTTACTCTTTACTGTTCCTAGCCCTATGCTAAGCTTTCCCTAAACTAACAGTCCCTGCACCGCCAAATCTTCCGCAATGCTAAGGCTAAATAAAACTACACCGCCAAATCTTCTGCAATCCAAACCTATGCTAGGTCTAAAGGCTATCTAACCTTTACCGCCAAATCTTCCGCGAGCTAGACCCTAACTACCACCTGCACGCGCTTCCAACCCGTCCAGCCCGTCCAACCCTCAGCCCCCAAAACCCCTCAACTAAACTAAACTCCAAAATAACATAACCGAACTGAGATGCCTAAGCGGGGAGCCTCAGCCTTTTATTGATCACCAAGTATGACATCACGATCAATATATTACCAATAGAAATGCTGTTGCTGCCCTCCAAAAAGGCAGGAAGCAGAATAAACGTCCATTGACAACTTCAAAAACCTCTGGAACTACAATTTTAGGCGGAGTAATCCCAGTGGCAAAGTGCCCACTGAGTCTTACTTTTACTTTCACTTTTAAACGGAAGGATACGAAAAGTAGTTCATAATAAACATTAATATAAACAAATAACCGCGGATCTTAACGGATCCACGAAGTGTATTCCCACATATCCACTTTCTTTTTTATATTTTAAGTTTTTTGTTTTGTTTTTCACTTAATACAAAAAGGAAGAAGGTTAGGAGTATCAAAATAATTACTCTGATATAAACATTATCAATATTGCTTATACAAGTATTCGTCTAGCGATTTTTTCGTCTAGCGAAGCACCAATGCAAACAGCCCCATTGACAAATTCGTCTTGCGGGGCAGCCTTCCGCTAGACGAATGCGTTCGTCTAGCGAGTTTTTCGTCTAGCAAGGCATTCGTCTAGCGGGGCACCACTGTACCTGCATTAACAATAACTATTTATTGTGCCTTAGCTATTTACAGCAAGAGCTCTGCAAAACATGTCTGCTCAATCGGTATCAGTATCCGGAACTGGGAGGCGTCTGTTCGCCCACCAACACCACAGCCTTGGCATTCTTAGATGACGTCTGCGTCGTCTTCTTCCCCCTCTCTGCTGGTCCTCCTCCGGAACTGGCATCTCACCCTCCGCCTGTCTGTGGCTGATGGTGCTGGGTCTCTGTCCTTCCCTCTCAAGCCCTGGCACCTCCCTTTCCTCAGGAGATATCTCATGACGGGGGCTGGGTGAGGATGAAGTGTCCGCGGAGATTATTGGCTGTGGTTCCCTATAACACAGTGAACCCTCTTCCCTTGATGAGTCACATTCTCTCCCCCCATCTCTGGGCTGTTGCCCTCTCTCCCCCTCCTCCTCACGAGGAGGCACTCTTTCCCCGACATATACCATTCGGTTTTCCATTACTGCATCCATCAAAACTTATTTAGACTGTTGAATTTATCTTAATGCTGCTGGCGTTTTCAGCTGAACACAATTATTTTCCATATATTCAATAAACGTTTTCCAATCTTCTTTAAGCGTATGTTCTTCTTGTTCTCTTATTCTGTAAATTAAGCCTGCAAACTGCATATTCTGCCAGCTTAAGTTGCCATTCTTCTTGGGCTAACGAAACACGGGCCACAATAGTAGCATACATAAATAACCTTTTTTGACACCTGGGGATTTCAGTCGGAATTATCCCCAACAGAAAGGACTCTGGTGTGTGTGTGTGTGTGTGTGTGTGTGTGTGTTTGGGGGAGCACTTTTAAACATTTTTTTCAATTCATTTTAGATCATTTCCCAAAAGCTCCCATCATTCCTAACCATCTGGCCACACCAGCTGAGGATCATGGGAACTGGAGTCCAACAGCATCTGGTCACAGGTGCCTCACCTGTTCTTTCCAAAAGCATTGCAATTCTGTTACTACCGCATTTTTCGCTCCATAGGACGCTCCGGACCATAGGGCGCACCTCATTTTTAGAGGAGGAAACAAGAAAAAAAATATTTTTGTTTTGTTTTGTTTTTTTGTTTTGTTTTTGAGGATCAGCTAAAAGTTTTGCAGCTTTTTTGCAAAGGGAAAAGCCCTGGGGTTTGGGGTTGTTTTTTTTTGGAGGATCAGCTAAAGGTTTTGCTGCTGTTTTTGAAAAGGCAAAAGGCCTTTTTTGAGAATCAGCTAAAAGTTTTGCAGCTTTTTTTGCAAAGGGAAAAGCCCTGGGGTTTGGGGTTTTTTTTTTTGGAGGATCAGCTAAAGGTTTTGCTGCTGTTTTTGCAAAGGCAAAAGGCCTTTTTTGAGGATCAGCTAAAGGTTTTGCAGCTTTTTTTGCAAAGGGGGAAAAGCAAAGCTCCTTTTGCAAAGGGGGAAAAGCAAAGAGGAAAAGCCCCATTTTTATGGGGTTTAACTCACATTTCTGAAAAATCTTGAGGAAAGGGAGCCATTTCTACTGTTTCCAGACAGATAATCTAATCAGCCAGTCACATGTCCTGGGGAAACAAACAACCTCCCTCTGCAGCACATTCAACAAAGGAGGGCGGGGCTGAAAGGGAGCCGGGGACTCTTATCTCTCTCCCGATCTCTTGCTGATCAGCTGCTGAGCAGGTCCTTTCAACACTCCCTTTTCTCTTTGTAAAATAAAAAGCACAATCTGCTTTTGGCCCCTGGGCAATTCAGCTCCAGGGACCACCATTCGCTCCATAAGACGCACAGGTATTTCCCCTTACTTTTTAGGAGGAAAAAAGTGCGTCTTATGGAGCAAAAAATACGGTAATTCAGGACCCACTCAGAGCCTCTTGTTTCAGCAGAAAGGTACAACAGAAATGCTAGAATGGGCCCATACTCCTTGGTGTAATGTTGCCATGTTACTACTTAAGGCAATTGCTATAGAAATAACACAGCCGCCCGTCTCTTTCCTTTCTACCACCGTAATAAACAGTTCATTCCACAGTGTGAAATAATAAAATAAGTGGTTTGGAAGAGAGAGAGAAGAGAGGGAGAGTCTCCTGAGAGAAAAGGCAGATTTTCTCATTTGTTCGCTCTAAAATTACCTAATTTCCTCTGGAAAAATGTAGTAAACACTGAAAATCAATCTTATTAATCTTTGCTTTGAAAACTATTTTATCAGAGGAAAGCAGTACAAATTTTTCCTACTTCGAAAGGGTGCCTGGCTTACAGAGCAGCAGTAGAACACAATAGCATCATTCATTTCTCTATGGCAGGGCTAGTCAATGTCTTGCATGCCTGGCCTTATTAAATTACCTACTGCCTTCTGGTATTTTGCTTAGCTCTGCTGTATTAGAGAAGCAATGCAGCTGTTTGCAGTGCTGGAAATTCATCCCCCTTCTGAAATATGCTGAGAGGAAACAGAATAAGGAAGTTTAAAAAGAGAGCTCGAGAAAGGTTCAGAATTTCCTCTAGCTGCTGTTGCACTGCCCAATTTCCTTT
Source organism: Lacerta agilis (assembly GCF_009819535.1). NCBI lineage: Eukaryota > Metazoa > Chordata > Lepidosauria > Squamata > Lacertidae > Lacerta > Lacerta agilis. Next base: position 50,562,108 of record NC_046322.1, read on the forward strand.
TAATTTTTCTGTGCTTTAGTGCTAGTAGCTTGGTGTGTAGATAGACCAGGGGTCAGCAACCTTTTTCAGCCGTGGGCCGGTCCACTGTCCCTCAGACCATGTGGTGGGCCAGACTATATTTTGGAAAATATATATATATATAAATGAATGAATTCCTATGCCCCACAAATAACCCAGAGATGCATTTTAAATAAAAGGACACATTCTACTCATGTACAAACACGCTGATTCCCGGACTGTCCACGGCCCGGATTTAGAAGGTGATTGGGTCGGATCTGGCCCCGTGCCTTAGTTTGCCTACCCATGAGATAGACCCAGTAAGTTCTTGTAGATGTACTGGAATAAAAATATATCTGCCTGGTTTGGGAGATCCCTCTAGGACAGTGGTGGCAAACCTATGGCACGGGTGCCAGAGTGGGCACGCAGAGCCCTCTCTGTTGGCACGCGCCATCACGCCAGCAGTGCCGTTGTTTGGGGTTTTCAAATTGGGCAGCAGCTTCCCCCCACGCCTCCTTGTGAGTAAACTGCTCCCACCCGGCCGGCAGCAGCTTAGAGGCAGTTTATCTCCCCAAAGCAGCTATATTCCTGCCTTCCCGCCCCCCGCCATTGGTGGGATTTTTTTACAGCCAGCAGGCTGTAGTTCATGTATTGGTGGCTTTGTCAAGGGTTTTCATTGATTGGTTGCTGCCTGCGATCTTTGAGACTATGTGTTGTTTCTGCTCCTTGTGCCATAGGAAGCGTTTATAATTCGTGTGAGTGTTTTTTCTCCCCCCCCCAAAAAAACAACTGTGATCCAAGCCCCCCCAAAAGCTCTGTTAGTCTTGGCAACCCCTTCCCCCAAAAAAACTCTGGGCAATGCCCCCCCAAGCTCTATGTGTTGTTTCTGCTCCGCGTTTATAATGCGTGTGAGTGTTTTTCTCCCCACCAAAAAAACTACTGTGATCCAAGCCCCTCAAAAAAGCTCTGGAAGTCTTGGCAACCCCCCCCCAAAAAAACTCTGGAAATGTCCCCCAAAACTCTATGTGTTGTTTCTGCTCCGCGTGCAATAGGAAGCGTTTATAAGGCATGTGAGTGTTTTTCTCCCCCCCCCCAAAAAAAACAAATGTGTTCCAAGCCCTCCCTCAACAACTCAGGGCAGCCCTCCACTCATTTTATTACAGTATATTAATTATTATCCCATATTAAATTGCCGTGTTGGCACTTTGCGATAAATAGATTTTGGGTTGCAGTTTGGGCACTCGGTCTCCAAAAAGTTCGCCACCACTGCTCTAGGACAACATAGAACTCAGCGAGGTGGAATGATTTGCCCATGTTGATTCTTTCAGTTTCTCATTTTTTCCAAACTTACGTTCAGTTCTCCACATTAATGTAGCCATTTGACATTTTTTTTTCTTTTTAAAACTCTCTTGAAAATTCTTCAGCATTTTAGTGCAAATATCTCTTAATAAACACATTTTTGTATGCAGCTTCGACTACTATAATGCACATCTGTATATTACTTTCACTAATGTATTCATTTTCACACACACTTTTACTTAACATCATTATTATTATTATTGGTTGTTCAGAGAACTGAAAAAATGGCAGTTCAGTGGGAATTTTGAAGGGTGGCTGGGTCTTGGTTCTCATATTGTTTTGGAAGGTGCAAAATAGATAAATTTGGATTCAAATGCAAAATGAGTCAAATCTCTCCCCCATCCCTACTCAGCTGCCACACAATTTGTCTCAAATGCTACTTTTGCTGCTAGACAAGCAAGGACTGGAATTCAATTCCTGGTATGGCTTACCATGAAATGCAATCTGGGTGCCTTTACAATACAAAAGAATTGCATGAAAACTGATGTGCAATGTTGAGACTAAGGAGCCTGTATCTTACATCAGCTCAATGTTCTGCAAATCCCTTTCTGCAGGGACAGACCCTGTAACAGCATGTGTAATTCTATCCTCTGTAGAGGCTAGATATTGGTTACCCACACTAAGTTACCCAACATCTGCCCAAGCAACTTCATTTATAGCTTGAAGAGATTGGATACTCTGGCAAACCCAAGCAAACTATCCTTTCCTTTCTCTTTATCTGCACTGAGCCTCCTTTGCAGAGCTGTTAACATCATTGGCTTCCTGGTGCTTTGATCCACAACAATAGCTTGTGTGCATTTTTGAGACTGCGGACTCTTAATTGTTGTTGTTGTTCAGTCGTTCAGTCGTGTCTGACTCTTCATGACCCCATGGACCAGAGCACGCCAGGCACGCCTATCCTCCACAGCCTCTCGCAGTTTGGCCAAACCCATGTTAGTAGCCTCGAGAACACTGTCCAACCATCTCATCCTCTGTCGTCCCCTTCTCCTTGTGCCCTCCATCTTTCCCAACATCAGGGTCTTTTCTAGGGAGTCTTCTCTTCTCATGAGGTGGCCAAAGTACTGAAGCCTCAATTTCAGGATCTGTCCTTCTAGTGAGCACTCAGGGCTGATTTCTTTAAGAATGGATAGGTTTGATCTTCTTGCAGTCCATGGGACTCTCAAGAGTCTCCTCCAGCACCATAATTCAAAAGCATCAATTCTTCGGCGATCAGCCTTCTTTATGGTCCAGCTCTCACTTCCGTACATTACTACTGGGAAAACCATAGCTTTTACTATACGGACCTTTGCGGACTCTTAATAGCATCATCTTAAAACTGCCCCAAGACCTTGTTGTTTTCTGCAGTTGCAAAGGCAATCAAGCCTTGAGCTTTGCCTCTGCCACTGAGGTTTCTGTCTGGCTGTCAACTGCCATGGCCTTCTCCAAGGCGAGATAAGGTTCGAGCAAGACGTGTTCCCTGATGCGAAGTATCACTCTACCAACTGATCCCCAAACATTTCCTCTGCTGCATCACCATTTACCAGTAACAACCAATTCTCTTAAAGCATCATTATATTTCTCCTTGCTTCTTTCCCCACTGGTGAAATGTTTAGCGCTCTACCACAGTATTCACTCTAGGTGCAAAAATGTTCCTTAAAGCCTTTGATTCTCTGAGCTTCTGCTCCCAAAATGAGCCATTTTGAGGGGAACTACCAATTCGAGTTCCCGCTGCCCTACCAGGGAAGAAGGGGTGAGTGAAAATCTATATCAGGGACAAGAGGAGGTATTGAATCAACCTTACCCAAATCAAGTTGAAGTGTGAATCGAAGGCTGTTGCAGGGGGGAAAGGGCCCCACTCTGATTCAGGCCGGGAGGATACAGAGCCCAGGAGACCCCAGAAGACAACCCCTATCATATCCTTCCTATGGGTGGTAGGATACAAGAAGTACCTCTTATTTGCGGAGGCTGCAGTAGAGGGAGTATGAGGGGCCCCTACCAAACAGGCAGTGGATCTAGCTCCAAGGAGTGCCGCAGCCATCATTCCACTGCAGCAGCAACAGCAGCAGGGAGTGCATTCCTTGGAGGGCAGAGGTGATCACCTCACCTCACTTTGTGTCGGGGCTGGCCCTTGCATGAGCAATGCACATAAAGGTAAAAGGTAAAGGAGCCTGGTTAAGTCCAGTAAAAGGCAACTGTGGGGCTGCAGCACTCATCTCGCTTTGAGGCTGAGGGAGCCGGCGTTTGTCCATAGACAGATTCCGGGTTATGTGGCCAGCATGATTAAACAGCTTCAGATGTGAACGGAAAAACACTGTTTATCTTCCTGTCACAGCAGTATCTATTTACCTACTTGCACTGGTTTGCTTTCAAACTGCTAGGTTGGCGAGAGCTGGGACAGAGCAACGGGAGCTCAGCCTTTCGCGGGGATTCAAACCACCAACCTTCTTATTGGGAAGCCCAAAAGGTTCGGTGGTTTAGACCACAGCTTCCTGAATAAACAAGCACACAATCCCTGATAGGTCCACCCCCCATTGTGAGGCTCAAAGCAATGAAGTTGGTGCCAGCTGTTGCCATTGGCTGTGGGTTTCTTGTGATGTCACAAAAGCACTTGGCAACTGAGTGGATATAAAGGCAGGCCAAGGGGAAAGCCCTTTTCTGTTTCCAGCAGGACACACCTGGCAATGGATGTGACATTCAGCACTGCCCAGGTTTCTTCCACTTGGAGGAGGCAAACTGGTGAATGGAAGGAGGCAACTCTCTGGCAGTGGGATGCTAGGGAGTGATAATAAGGCAAGTTTGCTTGCTCGAAGGCTGCTGGGATCCATGGTTGGAAGCTGGTGGATGTCTCATGATGGACCTAAGAGAAGCTGGTAGGTGTTGGTGGATGGAAACCTGTGGCGTTTGTCTGTAGACAGCTTTCTGGGTCATGTGGCCAGCAGGACTAAACCGCTTCGGGCGCAACGGGACACTATGACCGAAACCGGAGTGCATGGAAACACCATTTACCTTCCTGCTGCGGCGGTACCTATTTATCTACTTGCACTGGCATGCTTTCGAACTGCTAGGTTGGCAGGAGCTGGGACAGAGCAACGGGAACTCACCCCGTTGCGGGGATTTGAACCACCAACCTTCTGATCGGCCTGCCCAAGAGGCTCAGTGGTTTAGACCACAGCGCCACCTGCATCCCAATGTTCATATCTTTACCTATAGACATTCCTTCTCATGACTACCCAGTACATAGAGATCTAACATTCTAATCCATGAAGGAAATGGAATGATAGGCTCTTCCAGGTAGGTTTCTTTAAACCAGTTTTTATATGGCTTAATGCCTAAATTGGTTACTAACAGGCTTACAAAATATGTAAGCCACTTACACAACACAAAACATGCAATATTTAAAAGTCAGACTAAAATCTCATTTAAACGACACAATGGTGAAAACAAGAGACTCGGGTCGAGAGAGGTGTCTTCCAAGCAGACAGAATGCCAATACAGATGGGGGGCCTCTCGTATTTCATCTGGGAGTGTTTTGGAGGAAAGTTGGTGGTGACGTTAGCGTCAATGTCAAAAGAGCCCCCCTCCCCATCTTTGTTGCCAAATTGTTTTATAGTAAGGATTCCCAAATGCCAGAGACAAAGGCTTAAAGCTTCATTATACCAGCAACGTACTCATTCACAGATCAGCGTGATTACTTATCGTCATCCTACACACAAAACTGAATGCAAGCCCATGGAATGGTTGAGAACAACAGCCTCTGTATGGGCTGCTCTCCTTAGAACACATGTGGATGTGGAAGTTCCGATTCCGTGGGGATTGCATTGTTTCTTATGTATTCTGTTACTCTGACCTGTGATCCTGTATGAGCTTCACTTATCCCAGTGACTCACAGCTCAGATTCACTGACTGCAATTTCAAAGAGAGTAGTATCACTCCTGTTGCTGACAAATTAGTCTATATGGTGCTGACTCAATAGGCCGGCTGACTAACAGAACATTCTAAGCGATTAGCCTGTTGTCAATCAGTGCAGATGCTCTTCTTTAATTGGTGTTTTCCTTGAATCGCTAACCTCCAGCTATGGAAAGCTGCCTGTTGTCTCCCATGTTTTTAAATGCTCCCTCTTCTTTCTTCCTCTCGGAAGGAAATTCGATGGAGTGGGATGTGGCAGCAAATGAAGAACACGGTGTGAAATAGAAACTCGTTGCATTTTCCCGGAAAATAATTATGCGCAGAACAAGTTCAGAGGGACTACGGCACATGCCGTGCAATATAAAGACCTGGGACTTTAATTCAGCTTTGTGGCAAGTCAGTCTTTGCTGGGAGGTCAGAATAACATGACTTCGCTGGAGAGTTTTTGCACAATAAACTGAGTGCTCCCCCCATGGCACCAAAAGGCCAGGCACAGCTTTGCTCTTGAATCAAGGTCATAGGACCCAAACCCAGGGGCCCATGGGTGCTTGGGCACCCACAGAAATATAATTGTGGGGGCTGAGCACCCACAAACTCTTTTAAAAAAAATTGTAGTCTTTTATTTATGAATCCTCTTTTACAAGCATCTCAAGGGGCACCCACAAACTCAATGAGCTCAGCCGACAGGCAGCAATGGCACGGGCTCTGAGAGAGAAGCAATTCAGCTCTGTCCTCCACAGCCAGGAAGCAAGGCACCCTTTCTGGGGGTGCGGGCCTCGGACATGGAGTCTCTCTGCCTCCAAGTCTGAGACCCTCCCCATGGAAAATAGTGCCCCACTGGCTGAGGAGAGGAGGAGGAAGAGGAGACACCACTTCCACCGGCCACAGCAACACAGACGTGCAATGTCACATGTACACGCCTGCACATTATGCTTGTGATGTCACATTCTATATGTGTATGCATGTGCGTGTGACAGCGCACATCTGCATTATGGTGGCAGGCACCCACGACCTTGAGGGGGAAATGGCACCCCTGGTCAAGGTTCACTGGAGCCAGTGTGGTGTAGTGGTTAAGAGTGGTAGACTCGTAATCTGGGGAACCGGGTTCGTGTCTCCGCTCCTCCACATGCAGCTGCTGGGTGACCTTGGGCTAGTCACACTTCTTGAAGTCTCTCAGCCCCACTCACCTCACAGAGTGTCTGTTGTGGGGGAGGAAGGGAAAGGAGAATGTTAGCTGCTTTGAGACTCCTTCGGGTAGTGATAAAGCGGGATATCAAATCCAAACTCCTCCTCCTCCTCTTCTTCTTCTTCTTCTTCTTCTTCTTCTTCTTCTTCTTCTTCTTCTTCAAAGCACGAACCTCTACAGCACTAATGGTTGAAAAGATTCGTCTTCTGCCACACTGGGCAATATCAGTGTGGTATATGTAGGGATTGGGAAGAAATTAAATGTCAGTCAGCATTTAAAAATGCAACCTTCCAAATTCACTTCTAAAACAATTCAAGAACTGAAACACAGCCAAGCTTCGAAATTCACACTGCTCTGAATTTTTGAAGTGCAATTTTCCAGCCACATAATTCATGCAAAAATGCATGCACCTAGGGTAACGTGTGACTAAAAATCAGGGTGGTCTGTTCTGTTTTGCTGCTAGAGGCAACATGGGAAACTACTCCCCCCGGAGTCATGTGGCTGCAGAAGCAGCAGCTTCCAGCTTCCGGCAAGATCTCATGGAAAGGTTCGAAATTTCTTGGGGAGATTACTGTGTGTATTAGGCAAAACTGCAGACAAACGTGTGTATCTGGGTAAATGCACACTAAATGCTGGTGAGTCTTCATAAGGACTTTTAAAAATCGCGAACTGGTGGAAATGTGGAGAACTGGACTTAAAATCAGGGAAAAAATGTGATAAAAAAACTCACAATTGCTAGATCCACCCATCCCTATGTATATGTAGGCCTGTGCACTGACTTGCTGCTTACTCTGGATAACAAGGAGTATTGGTGGGCAGACTTTCAAATTGTTGAGTTGGGTTGTGCCATTAACATGACATGGCAGTATGCAGAACCCCAAGCTTTCCAAGTATCTCTGCTGCCTTGGTTTTTCCAAAAAGCTAAACAGTACGCAGACCTTTTGTTTTCAGCTTTTCTGAGAATGAAACGAAGCTGATTAAGGTAGAGAGAGTACACGAGCAGAGAGCTGCAAAGGACAGGAGATGGGTGGAGAAGGGAGGAAATCTAGCATGATGGCCCATGGGTAGGCAAACTAAGGCCCGGGGGCTGGATCCGGCCCAATCGCCCGGGGACAGTCCAGGAATCAGCATGTTTTTACATGAGTAGGATGTGCCCTTCTATTTAAAATGCATCTCTGGGTTATTTGTGGGGGCTGCCTGGTGTTTTTACATGACTAGAAGGTGTGCTTTTATTTAAAATGGATCTCTGGGTTATTTGTGGGGCATAGGAATTCGTTCATTTATTTATTTATTTATTCAAAATATAGTCCGTCCACCCCCACAAGGTCTGAGGGAGAGTGGACAGGCCCCCTGCTGAAAAGGTTTGCTGACCCCTTCCCCCGGACCTATTTGTTTGAATTTAGCAGGTTTCTTACCCAGGGGCACCCCCACCATATGTCCAGTTTTCAAACATAGTGTCCTCCCCTCCAAAAAAGGGGAGGAAATGCACTTTTTATTTTCCCATACTTGCATGAAAGCCACTTTCTGAAATGTGGCGTGCTTCTTCCTCTCAGATAGGGCGACTGTACCTGCAATTTCTATCCAAATCTGACAGAGCTTTTTAAAAGTTGGAGACTTTATCATTAAAAAAAAAAAAAAACAACCAGAATTTTAAAGGTTCCCCATATGAAAACCCTTGGGTGGAGCTGCCTGAAAGCTTAACCCGCTCATAAGGAGCTCCTGTGCCTACAAATTTCATCCACTTATAGGAAAAAGGCGGGGAAGGGTATAGCTATATTTAGATCCCCTACTATAGTCAAGAGGGGGCAAAGCAGAGATTCAGGTTTAGAGCTATACAAGGAATAGATCTAGAATGTTGCAGAGTGACTCTAAAACAGTTCTAACTGCTTCCAGATACTGCAGGCACAAATGCAAGTTGTAAGTTGCTGTGCATCCAGAGTGACGGGTTCCAGCATCAATGTTTGGCGTGACAACCCATTTCTCTATTCTAATAGTGCAAACCAGACCTGCCTCCAGTAGTTCTTGATTTTGGAGTGGGGTATCACAGTCACATCAAAGGTTTAGGCTATTATTGTTGTTATGATGGATGGATGGATGGATGGATGGATGGATTTGACTGACTGATTGATTGATTGATTGAATTAATATACCACCCTATATCCGGGGGTCTCAGGGCGGTTCACAGAATAAAATCAAGATATAAAAAAAATACCTAATAAAAATAAAAACAACAACCCAATAGCCCCCCCCCCCCAAAAAAAACCACATTTTAAGAGGGCATGGGATGTAAATCGGAGCAACCAAAGGCCTGGTTAAAAAGGAAGATTTTTGCCTGGTGCCTAAAGGTGTATAATGAAGGCGCCAGGCGAACTTCCCTGGGGAGAGCACCCCACAGATGGGGAGCCACTGCAGAGAAGACCCTGTTATCCTGTTGCCACAATCTGGACCTCTCGAGGAGGAGGCACATGAAGGAGGGCCTCAGAAGGTGATCTCAGAGTCTGGGTAGGTTCATATGGAAAGAGGCGGTCCTTGAGGTATTGCTGTCCTGAGCTGTTTAAAGTTTAAGTTGTGCAACACTGGCTTCAATGGAAATAAAACTAATATGTTAACTGTTTTCAGAGACTGGGGGACCTTAGTTAAATGCTTCTCGTGTACCATTTCCTTCTGATATAAGCACTTCATAAGATTAGAGGAATCTGCACTGATTTATACAACCCTTATAGTGAGTCACCAACTGGCATATTGCCTTGCAGTTGGGAGTTATGGTGAAACACTTCAGATGACAATTCCCCCCCCCCCCAAAAAAAAGATTTATATGCTACGTAAATATAATAAAACCTCAAAGCAATGAGGGTTTAGCATGCAGTCTATGATTATCTGCCTTCTTGTTTCTCCATTCCCAGGGAGCTGCCAAAACTCCAAAGAACTGCAAAGATCAAATGCATCTCCTTCTGACCGCACAAGAGCAAATCATCTGAATTATTTTTGGTACCTCACAGTAAAGGGTGCTGCGTGAAACTAGGGGTCATTTTACGAGGGCTGGTCCCTGTTGTTTACATAGCTATTTTTCATTAGCCCTGATGTCCATCGTGTCAAGGGTAAATTAATTGGTTTAGTTTTTCATCATCTAGGTCAACATGCAGGTCAAGGGAAAACCTTGACAGGGTCATCCTTTTTCAATAATTACAAGCCAAAATACTGTAATTAATATTCTTTTAAGAAAAACCCAGAATTATTTCTATTAGGAATGCTAGATGACGAGATCCAAGTGAGAGACAGATGTCTATCGATGTACGTGGCGGCAGCAGCCAGACTCCTCATAGCGAGAAATTGGGAAAGGGATAGAACACCTAGTAAAGAAGATTGGCAAATCATATTGCAATTTGGCCACAAAAATAGGGGAAATTAAAGGAATAAGTGAATACAAAATAGAGAAAGGTTGGAAATTATTTAAGGATTATATAACAGGTTTTGTAGAAAAAGCTGATCTCTTGGCAGATTTGTGAAGGCTCAAACAAATAAATATTGGAAAAGGAAGAAATACAGATAGAGGTATACATAAGAACAAAGAACCAAAAAGTGCAATATAGGAAAGGCTGGAAGTCATCACGGGGTGGTGGGTGGTGGTGGTGTGGAAAGTAATTTTCTTTTCTCTTATATAGTCTTTTAATTTCGATGTAATCTTTTTTTTTCTCATTGTTCCTCCGGTTTCTCTTTTTGTAATTTGCAAATATATCAATAAAAATAGAATTAAAAAATACTGCAGAGGTAAAACACAATAGAATTTAAGTGGGTGACTGCTATTCAGAAAACACCATGCATTTACAGTTCACAGTACAGCAAGTACAGCTGGAGGAGACTCTTGAGAGTCCCATGGACTGCAAGAAGACCAAACCTATCCATTCTTAAGGAAATCAGCCCTGAGTGCTCACTGGAAGGACAGATCCTGAAGCTGAGGCTCCAATACTTTGGCCACATCATGAGAAGAGAAGACCCCCTGGAAAAGACCCTGATGTTGGGAAAGACTGAGGGCACAAGGAGAAGGGGAGGACAGAGGACAAGATGGTTGGACAGTGTTCTCGAAGCTACCAACATGAGTCTGACCAAACTGCGGGAGGCAGTGGAAGACAGGAGTGCCTGGCGTGCTCTGGTGGTCCATGGGGTCACGAATAGTCGGACACGACTAAGCGACTAAACAACAACGACAGTACAGCAAGTGTTACCCAGGCTGAAAAGTGCAGCTCATTGTACTGGACTGTTTGAAACAGGGATGCTATGCATCATTTAAAGATTGGATATTAAATATACTGTGGTGGGAAAACGGAAGTGACTTTCTAGTATCTGCTACCATGTCAACAGTCCTGAACTTGTACCTGGAGTTTGATAACTGTACAAACTTGACAGAGATGAGGATGAGAAAAGTCTTGTTATGGGGGGAGAACAACCCATTCCCACTGTTTTATTAATTGAAGTTGCTCCTCTTGCTCCCCTCCAAATCAATGGGCTGGTGAAATTGACTAAATCAGACTTCTGATCTGATTTCTCCCCAAAGTGAAAGGGTTAACTGACCCCATATATGGATGCACACACCCTTGCACATATTAAAACCAGTGCTTTTTTCTAGGGGTATGCAGGGGTACACATACCCCTAAACATTTTGTGAATCTTTGTACTTTTATCTATTTACTGTATTTATTTTGAAGGGGGGTGGGTGGGTGGGAGGGAGGGAAAGGGACTGAGTACACATGCGCATTCAACTGCCTGGCATCTGTGTTACCCAGGAGATCGCAGCCACAGAGATAAAAGAAGAGTCGTTCCATTTTCTGGAGAGGTCACTTCCTGGTTCGTTTGGAGAAGTCGTTTTCAACAGAGCCCGCACGCAGCTGTACTGAGGCAGCACCGGGTGCTGAAATTTTGCGCTCCTAACAATTTTGCACCTGGGGAAGTCACCCCTGTGCCTCCCCAATGCTTCGCCACTGCAATCTGGGTTACTAAAGGCTTGGCCCCACTTCCGTTTGCCTCACCATTCCCCCCCTGAGAAAACCCATGGTTTACCACTGAATCAGACCAAACAGCAGCTGGCTTTTCCACAGACTGCTGTTTGTTCCTATTCAGCAGTAAAGAGCATGTTTTCCTGTGGAAAGCTGCAGGGCAAATGAAATACTGCTTGGACTTAACAAATGGAAAAGCTCTCAGCCCCATGCTTCCTAGGCATGGGACAAGTGTGGACGAGTGATCCTGGAACATTAAAAAAAAAAAAAAAACTGTGTTTTTACTTTGCCCCTGAAACACTTGAATGGTGTTTGTCTAGCCTCCAGGACTAGGCAATTTGTGAGGGTGATCAGTTGTGCTCCAGCTTTCCAGGTAGAATAATTCTCCCTAAAGGTTACCACTAATTGCCTGGAGACGTCAGCTTTAAAATATTGTGCTATGCTGCCTGCGGTCCTTTCCCATCAAATTTCTTTTCCCCTTTAGTGGTAAATGCTGTCTGAGAGAGAGAGAGAGAGAGAGAGAGAGAGAGAGAGAGAGAGAGAGAAATAAGTCCTTCTTGGAACTGCTCTTTTCTTCTTTTGACTGCCTTTCAGTAATCATAATTTGTATCCAGCCTCATAAAAGAGAACCTTGTGATTCTCAAAAGCTGTTGAGAACGGCAGCATTTAAGAGTCTCGACCAGCGAGTACAGGAAATTGCAGCTGAGCCGAGCCAGGACAGTTCCTTGCCTTCTCTGACTGATGCAGCCGTTGCTAAGATGGGGAAAGCATGTTCTGCTGGACAGTCACTAAAATCCATCCTGGTTTGTTGATTGCTCTGGCTTAAATTCAGAGGACTGCCTAAGTCATGACTGGTTTTGTTCCCGGCAGCACGAGAGAGAACTGGGTTCAAATCCAAAACTAGGTGATCTCAGCCAAAACTACCCCAAAGGCTTGCTTAAAGCAAATGGCAGGCTGCATACATTCCCTTGGGCAGCTTTGAGAAAGGCCAGTTTAAAAAATGTAATAAGAAGAAACTGTACCATATCCATAAGCAACAATTTTAAATTTAGAGGCATATAGACTCATAGAATTGTAGAGTTGGAAGGGATCCTGGGGATCATCTAGTCCAACCCCCTGCAATGCAGGAATCTTGCCCAGCGTGGGGATCGAACCCATGACCCTGAGATTAAGTCTCCTGCTTTACTGACTGAGCTATCCCTGCTTAATATTTACATTGATGGCCTGTAATGTGTCTTTAATGTTGTACACCACACGGGGATCCTTTGATAAAGGACGGTATAAAATTGTATTATTATTATTATTATTATTATTATTATTATTATTATTATTATTATTACAGGCTACCTCCCAACCTATGTTTAAAGGGTTTGCTGTAACATTTCAGCATTTATTATTAATAAAATTAAGCAGAGTATAGAAACTGAAATACTGAGCAGTGTGATCAGAAAATTTATACCACAAGATGACAATTTGCTGACTGCAGTATGGCCCGAAAGCCTTCCTCTGAAGATAGCAGGGATCAGGTAGGCCTGTACAGAGGTTCACCAAGTTCCCAGACCTCAAGTTACGTTACTCAGGGCTTTATGACAAAAACTTGAACATGATTCGGTAGGAAACAGGCAACTTGTCTTCTTCTTTGGCGATCCCTCGTAGCCAAGGATGGTTGTCTTCCATGAACATGGTCTTAACAGTGAGTCCCGTAGGTGACTGTGGAGGCCAGTTCTGGAACCACACGTCCTTCCACAGTGGGGACATAGGTTTCCAGGCAGGAGTTGATCACGTTGTGGATTTGCCAAGCATGCCTTCCTCTTAGCACTTTTCTCCCTTTTGTCCTGAGTTCAAACGTCTTCAAAGCCTACGGCACCTTTGGTCAAGGCTGTATACAATCGCTATACAATCGCTCTCTATACAATCGCTATTAGTTCATAACAAGCTGCTTCCAACGAGTTAGAAATACAGCCATTTTAAAAATAAAGCCAGAAAGGTCACTAAATTGTATGAGCATATGGCAAGAGGTGCGTCCCTCGTCATTAGCGACGTCACCAGAGATGTCACGAGATGCCAGTGATACTTGAGAAACCACATTCTGCACAGCAATAATAGCAGCACTAAATCGGGGGGGAGAAGCATGTTTTTCCTTTTTACTAGATGCGGCGGTTTGACTGTTCAGAAAATGTGTTATCCCTGCAATGAAAACGCACCCTTGAGGGGAAGACACGTGGGGCGATTCCTCTGAATCTCGAAACAGCTTTTCGGCGAGGCTTGTGCATGTTTACTGAGAAAAGCCACTGTACTATTAGCAGCATTGCATTTTTACTAATTCATTTCGTTTCAATATGCAATCCGGTGCTTTCAGCAAAACAGTTTGCATCTGGGCGTTCCCAATGCTTGTTAAATTGCCGCGATTTGTTCAGTGTGCAATGGTGACTGATCTCCCTGTTGGGCCTGAGAAAGGAATAAAAATGCTGGTGTACATTTTTATAGGGAGCTATCTCTAAGCAACCGAGTGAAGGCTGCTGCCTCCTTTGCCAGCTCTCTCCTTCAGATCGTGAGTAAGCACCTGGGTGCTCAGAGAACATGGTTTACTCATAATGCCAGTCGGGTTGCCTTTCGCCCCATGAGACGGCTGGCTCTCACAATCACCCACCTCACCCCCCCCTTTTGTTCCCAAGCCACAAACCACTGCCTACCCTTTATTCCCGCCCGCCCGCTCCCCCCGGCATGTCTAATACCAAACTGACGGACAGACTGCTCATCAGCCTTCCCACAACCAGCCCACTAATAAGCACTGGGAGATCTTGTTGAATTAATCATGGTCTGCTTGTGGGTCAGAAATGCATTTTTGCAGTGCAGTGGGGGGAATCCTGACCACCACACAAGGTCAGTTTAGCAGGTTTGCTGATGATTACTGGAACAGAATGATTTGAATGTATTCATGATAGAAGGAATACTCCCCCCCCCCCACCACCAATGAAGGATGCTTTAAAAACAATTATGTTAGCAGGCAGCTTGATTTCATTGGAGCTCATTCTTCCTTGAGGGAGAACTACCTGAAAGTGATTTGCAGATGCTATCTAACTCCGAGTAGACTTGCTAAGATGTATAAGACTGAATCAGATAAGTGCTGGAGATGCCATGAGACTGAGGGTACTGGACGTTCTATCATATGTGGTGGACCTGTAAAAGGGTAAAAGAGTATTGGGAAATATTCCATAATGATTTGAGGGGGCGGGGGTTTAAAAGTACTTTTCCAAAAAAAAAAGCTGTGGGAATATGTTTCAAGGTGCTCCTGTACCTGTTTGCTTTATGCTTACTTTAAGGTAACCTTCCGCGTTAGGAAGGAAGGGCAAAGGATCCAGCAGAGAGTTTCCTGCATGGATCCCTCCGCGTTTGGCAAAGCGCACCAATTTAGCCAATGTAACGGCCAGTAGATAGTTTCCCGCCCAGAAACTAGCATAGAGACAAGGTTGTGATTGGTTCATGTAAATGTTATGACGATGTTTGATTCCTTAATAAATAGCCTCCGCTCTCTGTAGCGTGTGTGGAGAACGCGCGAGACAAGCCAGAGAAAACATCAGTGCGTGACAAGCCAGAGAGAAACCGAAAGTAAAACCAGCCGCACAGAGCAGTTGAGAGCTTCTTCACCATTGACTGCAGTCTCTTAGTTTTGGCCGCTACCTAGCTTAGCCTATCTTTCACTCCGGAGACCTCCGGAATCTCCGGAACCTTCAGATACCTGCAGAAAACCTTCGGAAACCTTCAGCAACCTTCAGCACTCACGACAACTACCTTCAGATCATAGCCAGCGGACCCTTTCACGACGCAGTGGGAGCAGGAACTCCGGGATTACTGGTCGTCCGATCTGCTGGCTATCCCCGGTGTTATGTATTGAAGTTCTCACCCTAGGCCACTAGGGGTGTGTGTATATAGTTCATTCTGCTGCAGTCTTCACTCAGGTCCGCATATGCAAATGAAGGATTGTAAACTGACGTTCAGGGATTGGTTAACTGCGGAAAGTTGTTACTGTTGCTTTGTAGCTGAGTTCTATATAAGCAGGCTGCTGAGGCCTTCAGCTCAGTTCTGTTCCAGCCTGAGAATAAACAAGAGCTGTTTGGAAATCACTGTGTCGTCTGCTGTGTCCACCCACGGCTTAACACCCACAAAAAGCCAGAGTCCTTTTTGATGGGGATAACTCGGATGGTCAAAAAAAGGTTATTTATGTATGCCACTACTTACTGCAGCCTGTGTTTCGTTAGGCCAAAAATGGAAATTGAGCAAAGTTCCAACCAAAAAAGAATGGCAACTTAAACTGATGAAATATCCAGGAAGATTCTCGAGCACGCTTGGAAGTTTAATCATCTGTTGTCATGTGACTTTGGTGACTGACAGGTTAGTGGTCCTGCCTAACCCCCAAAGTGGGGAGTTTTGAATCCTACCCCTGGTTTACTTGAAAAAATGGCAAACGCCTGTCATTCCAGCAATATTTCCTTAAGTTACAGATTCCAGTAATGAAAAACGGGGTCCCATTTCTGCACAACGTCGATCAGACCACACATAAAAGTTATACTGTGTTGCCTAAACATTTGCAGTTCTCCGTAGTTCAACATTTGGCAACATCCTCACTCAGTAATTGAAATGTCTACACATTTGTTGAAATAACTGTCTTGCCATTCTTTTTCGTGCTTGAATGTTTAAAAACAAAAAACCCTGCAATTCCAAGAATGTACAATGTGTGTGTTTTTTATATATAAAAAAGCAGTATGACTCAGCACTGGTTCTGCACAAAGGCTTCTCTTCGTCACAATATCCACATATTCCTTATAAGTTCATTCTACTGCAAACTCATGTGCTGTTCAGTGGGAACCCCAGGAATTGGCAGGCAGCACACAAGGAAACTCCATGCTCCAAGATGGTCTGATTCTTGGGCCCTTTATCCCCTAGAACTCGTATGACATGCACATGTGGGTTATGCCACTAGTTGCTTTTCCACTTGCGCAGAATTATAGCTTATTAATTGTTGCTGGTGTGAGTTTGGGCTCAGGGTGTATATTGCAAGCAGTGCCTTGCTGTGTGGGTTGGGGGGGCACAGAAGGCGAACCCCCATTTCTGTTCCCTGAATTGGTCTTGCAGTTTTTTTGGGGGGGGGGTTTATTTTTATTTTTTACAAAGCGTGTTCTCCTTCATGGAGAGCATGTGTTGCGGTGGGGGCTAACAAGTCACCCCTCTGCTGCTGGGCGGGTTAGTCTGGATGGCCTCAACTATGATTGGGCTCTGGCTGTCGTTGGGGAGATTCATATGTTGCAATTTGTTGATGGACGGCCCAGAGCCTATAAATTACCTTGCCCACAGCGTGGGAGCTCTCCTGGCTTCGTGCATCGGATCACCCGCCCTCCCTCCCTGTTATTAGGCCTCTTCATTGACCTTGCTATGCCTGTCATGGGGTCGTCTGCGTTGGAGCAGGGGCCTGGTAGGAATTTTTCCCATTTGGCTGATTGGCTGGTGCCATTTGGTTTTCGCCTACTGCGTAGCAATTAGTCACAACTTGTA
Organism: Lacerta agilis; assembly: GCF_009819535.1. Lineage (NCBI taxonomy): Eukaryota > Metazoa > Chordata > Lepidosauria > Squamata > Lacertidae > Lacerta > Lacerta agilis. Next base: position 50,579,076 of record NC_046322.1, read on the forward strand.
AGGTTGGCGGTTAGGCATTGGTTATAAATTGGTTGAGGAGGGGCAGAGTTGGCTGTGGTTGCCCCTCCTATGCTGCGAAGGGGCAGGTTGGCTGTGGTAGCCCCTTCAAGGCTGCTGCTGCAAGGGGAATTCCGTTAAAGGAATCCAGGGGCTCACTATGCTTGTCCGTTTCCCCCCGGTCGGGGGCCAGGGCCCACGCAACAGCCCCTGGGAGCATTTGGGGAGAAGGGCACACATTCTCTCCCCAAAGTGTTTTCCCCTTTACTGACTCCACAGGCGGGTGGATGTCAGTTCTGTCCCCAGCGGGACAGATAGTCTTAACCAATGCCTAAGCAACCACTCACTTAATTTGTATTTTAATAAAGTTGTGACCAAAATAATGCCAAAAACCTTAAACTTATATCTGGTGTGAAGTGTGTTTTATTTGAGGGGTGGTTTGGGGACCTCGACACACAATAATAATTATTATTAGTTTTCAGTTAACAATAATCCAATGGCTGCCTCATTATAACAATGCCAAATTATAATACAATTACGAACCCCAATCATTCAGATGCCAAAATTTATAATTTAGGTGGCCTCCTGTGTGCTAGAATGGATGGTTTGGTGATTTACTTTGTTTCTGCGTTCCAAAATCTTATTCATCTCAATTACATTCCATTCAAACGAACAATGTCTTATACAAGAACTGCAATATTAACGATATCCAATGATCTTGACACATTAAATGCTTGATAAATCTATAGGTGAAGCATTCAAACTATATCCTTATTCCTCCTGTGTGCGGCGATTATTCTGTCTATTGGTCTTGCAGTTAATTAGACTGTGGTGGTATCATGAAGGTAAGAACACCAAAAGAACCCTGCTAGATCAGATCAAGGCTCTTTCTGTTGTTGTTGTTGTTCAGTCATTCAGTCGTGTCCGACTCTTCGTGACCCCATGGACCAGAGCACGCCAAGCACGCCTATCCTTCACTGCCTCTCGCAGTTTGGCCAAACTCATGTTAGTAGCTTCGAGAACACTGTCCAACCATCTCATCCTCTGTCGTCCCCTTCTCCTTGTGCCCTCCATCTTTCCCAACATCAGGGTCTTTTCTAGGGAGTCTTCTCTTCTCATGAGGTGGCCAAAGTACTGGAGCCTCAACTTCAGGATCTGTCTTTCTAGTGAGCACTCAGGGCTGATTTCTTTAAGAATGGATAGGTTTGATCTTCTTGCAGTCCATGGGACTCTCAAGAGTCTCCTCCAGCACCATAATTCAAAAGCATCAATTCTTCGGCGATCAGCCTTCTTTATGGTCCAGCTCTCACTTCCGTACATTACTACTGGGAAAACCATAGCTCTTTCTACTGTACTTCAATATCTTGTTTCACCTGGTGGCTGGTCTATTGGAAGCCCATGAGCTTATGCCTGTGGGAAGCCCACTAGCAAGCCATTGGTTTAGTTTCCTTCAAACACTTTTAGAAGGCTTTTTAGGCAAAATGGCTTCTCACATAGAAATCCACGAAACCCAAGAGAAACCCCACCCAAAACAATCAAACTATTCAAATCCTTCAAAGGAATAGACAAGCCAGCACACCAACAGGATAACCCATCTCGCTCTAACGGACAGCATCTGATGAGCTAGATTAGGCTATGATTGGGGAGAATCATAGAATCTTAGAGTTGGGAGGGACCCAAGGGTCATCTAGTCCAACCCCCTGCAATGCAGATTCTCGGCTAAAGCATCCATGACAGATGGCCACCCAACCTCTGCTTAAAAACCTCCAAGGAAGGAGAGTCCACCACCTCTCATGGGAATCCGTTCCACTGCTAAACGGCTCTTACTTTCAGAAAGTGTCCATGCCTAAGGCATTACCTCAGGCGTGGGCCCAACATGAATGGGACTCATGCGTTTAGAACAAGGAGCAATGGAAATGAAGCACTCAGCACAGAGCGATTGGCACAAATAACAAATGACCTTGAATTTCAAGATAAACTTTTGGAAATTGGAAGGTTTTGACTCAGCCAAAAACAAGAGGCTGTATTGTGTTGGTGTTCTGAAACCATACTGCATTGTTCTAGGGCAATGCATTTAGTTAGCTTTATTTTGCAAAATCCTCAAACTGTGATTTGCATTTCTGGTGTCATCTGGCCAGTTTGGAGCGGCTAAATATTTGCCACAATAAAACATTTACAGTAGAAAGAGACGCAGAGACGATATTCTCCCATTTGCTTTCCACTTCCTCTTTGGCATTGTTGCCTTTGTGCGTGGAAGAAAGCACAACTGCAAAATAGGACAAAACCCTGTAGGGGAGGTCTATTTCTAAGACACTAGTTAAGAGGCTACCATTTTCAAAATGTCTCTCTCCTTTCACATTATTCTAAGCATGTCTTTATGTCATTTTATGACATGCTTACAATTTCAGCTGGCTACTAACCCCTCTCACTAATGCTTATATAATTTAGCCTCCACCCCTACCGTCCCTACCTTAAGCCAAAAAAAAGGGAAGAAAGGAAAATGTTTACGGAAATGCCAATCAAAGTCATGGCAGACCAATCCATAACTGCACACTCTTACATAAACATTTACTACGAAGTAAGTCCAATTAAATTTAGCACATTGGGTCCAGATCAAGTTAGTGGCACAGTTTTTCCACTGAAATCAACAAGACTTAAGCTCTTGTGATTAACTTTTTCAGACAGATCTAAAAACCTCAACTTCAGGCGTGGATCCAAACCTATGACATTTATTCCATAGTCCTTCTCTGTAGGATCAAGCCTCTGAGAGAAGTCATCGGGAAATTTGGATTGAAGCATCCCTATTACACTGATGTCACCCAGTTCTATTTCATCTCATCTAAGCCAGGTGAAGCTGTGCAGGTACGTGGGTGGCGCTGTGGTCTAAACCACTGAGCCTCTTGGGCTTGCTGATCAGAAGGTCGGCGGTTCGAATCCCCATGACGAAGTGAGCTCCCATTGCTCTGTCCCAGCTCTTGCCAACCTAGCAGTTCGAAAGCACGCCAGTGCAAGTAGATAAATAGGTACCCCTGTGGCGGGAAGGTAAACAGTGTTTCTTCTTGTGCTCTGGTTTCCGTCACGGTGTTCCATTGTGCCAGAAGTGGTTTAGTCATGCTGGCCACATGACCCGGAAAACTGTCTGTGGACAAATGCCGGCTCCCAAGGCCTGAAAGCAAGATGAGCACCGCAACCCCATAGTTGCCTTTGACTGGACTTATCATGGGGTCCTTTACTTTTACTTTTTACAGTCGTACCTTGGTTCTCGAATGCTTTAGTTGCCGAACAAATGAGCTCCTGAACACCGCAAACCCAGAAGTAAGTAAGCCAAACGTCTGACGCGGCTTCTGCTTGAGTGCAGGAAGCTCCTGCAGCCAATCGGAAGCCGCGCTTTGCTTTTTGAACAGTTTTGGGAGAACGGACTCCCGGAACAGATTAAGTTTGAGAACCAAGGTACCACTGTACTTGAAGTTAGTAATAATGGGTTGGAGAAGCTCCAGTAAACGAACACTGAATCCTGACAAGATGAGTACATTGACAGTTCTTGCATCTGGGAATTGGCCAGGCAGCCTCTTCTGCATAGTCTTCACATCCCTAGTCTGGAGTTGGAAACATTGTCACTAGAAGCCCAAGCGATTCCAGAAGTGCGGAGCACCTATTTCTAAATGCAGCTGATTCACCAGTTGGGGCAGTTCCTGGATAGGGATGGCCTGGTCACAGTGGCTTATACTCCTGCTGGCTCCTACCATGCCCTAAAATGGTTTTGGACCTTGTAACCTGCAGGAATCTCCATATCATCCAACTCATGACCTGGGATCTGCTGGGGAGGCCCAGCTGGTAGTTCCAGTCTTAAGTGAAATCTGGGGATCAGTCAATCTTGGAGAACCTTCTTTGCAATAGCAGTTGTGAAACACCAGGTTAGACGGGGATCAACATTGTACAGCTGAGACATGGCTTTTTGTACAGGCTGTTAAAGGCCTGTGTAGTGACATACCAATAGTCTGCTACTACGATGTGATCCTTTATTATAGTATTTTATGTATATATTTGAATTGGTTGTAGCTCACCCTGGCGTGTTCTCAGGCCCGTCTTAGAGGGATCTACCGCCCTGGCGCAGCGATCCCTCGGCGCCCCCAGCCTGCCGCCTCTCCGCCCGCCTCCCTCCCGCGCTGGCCGCCCCTCGGGAGGGGGGGTGGGCGAGCGGGGATGAGAGGCGTGGCGTTGGAGCGGGCGCCCGCGCTCCAGCGGGCGGAGGATGAGGGGCGGGCGGGCGGGCGCTCGCGCACCGGCGGGAGGGCGGGCGGGCTGCAAGCCGGCCGCCCTCGCCTCCCAGAGCCCCAGCTGGAGTGCTGGAAGGTCGCGCAAAGCCCCGCGCCGCTCCAGCTGGGGCTCCGGGAGGCGAGGGCGGGCGGCTTACAGCTCGCCCGCCCGCTGGCGCGCGAGTGCCCGCCTGCCCGTGGGGGCGGGGGCGGGTTGGGGAGGGGGAGCCCGGTATGCCGGTGGGCTCGCGGGGGCGCCCCTGGGGTGCCCTGCGCCCTGGCGCGCCGCGCCACCGGCCTCTATGGATGAGACGGCTCTGCGTGTTCTGATGAAAGGTGGGGTATAAGTTTCTAAAATATTTGCAGACATTCACTGCCTATTTTCCAGTTTGCAGGGAACTCACATTTTACACCAGATTGCAGATTCCCCACTGGGTAGAAAATATAATGATGCACAGAGCTCTGGCATACTGGCTTGTTGTTGTTGTTGTTGTTTAGTGATTTAGTCGTGTCCGACTCTTCGTGACCCCATGGACCAGAGCACGCCAGGCACTCCTGTCTTCCACTGCCTCCCGCAGTTTGGTCAGACTCATGTTGGTAGCTTCAAGAACACTGTCCAACCATCTCGTCCTCTGTCGTCCCCTTCTCCTTGTGCCCTCAATCTTTCCCAACATCAGGGTCTTTTCCAGGGAGTCTTCTCTTATCATGAAGTGGCCAAAGTATTGGAGCCTCAGCTTCAGGATCTGTCCTTCCAGTGAGCACTCAGGGCTGATTTCCTTAAGAATGAAAAGGTTTGATCTTCTTGCAGTCCATGGGCATACTGGCTATTACTTGCATTTTCATCTCCCTTTTTCTCCAAGGTACTTTTTCTTCTGCCTTTTCCTATAATATCTTCGCAGAACCCTGTGGGATAGGTCAAGCTAGGAGCAGTGGCATAGCATTGGTTGCTGGTGCCCAGACTGGGCACACACACGCCAGGGGAGGGGCGCATGTATACTGGGCAGGGGGCGGGCACCAGCCCAGCCTTTGCCACCAATGCCTCTGGAGCAAACCCACCTAAGCAAAGTGGGACCACGCTGAGCCACCTGCCTGTCCACACAGGGAGCCCGGCCGGCCAACCGACACAGCTCTTGGTGGGGAGAGAGGAACACCCGACTGGGCCTCAATGGGGAACTTGGTTCATGGCCCCTCAAGAGTTGTGCAGCTGTGGCCACGGCCCCCTTGACACCCCACACACTACGCCCCTGGCTGGGAGACAGTGACCAGCCCACAGTCACTCAGTGAGCTTCATGGCTGAGTGGGGATTTGAACCCTGATGTCCCGAGTTCTAATCCAGAACTCTAATACTACATTAATTTAATGTGAAAGCCTCAATGGCCAATAACCAGTTCAAGTATTGTTTTGGGTTTATTTCAAGTGGCTGGATGGTGTGAGGGGTTGGGGATTTTTTTGTTTGTTTTTGTTTTTGAGAGAGAGCACTTTCATTATGTATCCACACAGCTATATTTTATTGATTTTTTTTATTTAAAAAATCTTTTATATTGGTGAGGAAGCCTGTGGCTTTTGTTGGAGAAAAACATTGTTCAATGGAAGCTTCAGTGAAAATACTTTTTAAGCAGATAGAGAAGAAAATCAGGGCAAAATATGGACTAGTGACCTTGAAACGTCTCCTTCATATTATTAAGTCACAAAGACCATCTACTCTAGCAATATGGGTTCTGATCTCTCTCTCTCTCTCTCTTATTAATGACTCACTTGAAAAGGAAAAACAAATCAAACCCTTAGCAACTCACATCCTCTGCCTTTTACTGGATAAATTACTCAGTAACTGAGCAAGAGAAAAGCTGCCTCAGCCTTTGCTGCCTCACAACAGCCCTCAAGCGTTTTCAAAATTACTGGGTCACTGTCTTGAAAGTGGAACATTGTGCCAATCCCAGCTTTTGTTTGAGGCAGGAATTAAAAAGGAGGGAAGGGGGGGGTGGAAATCTCACAATGTGATTAACCCACAGGAACCCTCCCTGATCTCCCAGACAGGCGAGGGGAGACAAAACACCCCCCCTCGCTTCTTAGCGCCATAAAACAAAAGGATAAAAAGGCAATATGGACATGAAACAACAGAGCCTCTTAGAAGCCAGGAGCAAGAGACACTCGGTTACTTTGAGGAGGTTTATATGCCTTTGTTGTCGTTGAGGGGGGGCTGCTTATTGGAGAGCTTTCTGCCTTCAGATCGCCTTGGGAGACGCACACATCTTACAACAGGGGCATACAAGGATGAGTGCCTGGTCCTAGCACAAAGTGGGTATAGAAGCACAAATATTGGGAGGAGGGATAGAAGTCAATGGGAAGACAGTTGCAGTGTGTTCTGATTCATTCATTCGAGGGCCATCGTCTACTTTCATCCTTTGTTTTCTTTGCCTACTGTATGAATCAAAGAAGAATGGCTATGATGATGCAGGGCATTTGCCCAAACAGGTGCATGTAAGGACTCATAATCAAAGCTGTAATCATTGCAGATGACAGGGAATCTTCACAGTAGGGGCGAATCAGAAAACAATAGCTACTATCCGTGCTCCTGATTCCAGTAAGTAGCACCTGAACTGTTTCTCATTGCCATGTAAATGTGTTCATAATCAGGTTATAACCCTGAAGTCTACTGATGATTGCTTCTGCTAAAGGGAAAGGGAAAAGAGGACCCCTGAACATTAGGTCCAGTTGCGGACGACTCTGGGGTTGCGGCGCTCATCTATGCACATGCAATTAAAATGGCCCGCATTTGCAAGGGAGCCCTTATTATAGGATACAGTGGTACCTAGCAAGACGATTGCCTCGCTAGACAAAAAACTCGCTAGACGAAAGGCATTTGTTAATGAAAGGGTGACTCGCAAGACGAAGTTTCCTATGGCCGCGATTCGCAAAATGAAAACGTTTTGCGGTTTTGTTTTGTTTTTCATAAAACCGCGCTTCCTCCGACCGTGCTTCGCAAGACGAAATTTTCGCTATACGACAGCACTCACGGAACAAATTAATTTCGTCTTGCGAGGCACCACTGTACTGCAAAGCTGAGCTCACTTGTAGAGCTCATTCTGGACTTAATTTCATATATAAGCTTACAATAATTTATAATAATTCTAAACCTTAACACTAAGCATACTATGTACACAACACAACACCAGAAGGAAAAGAGATAGAAAGAGAAAGTGAAACCCAGGCTCCTTCTGGCCTCTTATAGTCAGCATGACCTTGACAGAAGAGATAAGAGAACCAGTTCAGACCAGCTATACTCAGCTTCTCTGAAGGAATAACCCAAACATCATGAACCTTCTGCTTGTTTCTTCCACACAGAGAAGCTTCCAGGACCCTCTTGAATTGTTTAGAATAGGAAAGATCTCTACACATCAGATCAATACTTTCTGCACCGAGAAATGCAAACTGACAAGGCCATGGGTCTGTGTGGCGCTGTGGGGAGCAGGGGTGACAAGCAAACAGTCCCACTTGGCCCTTTCTAGTGGGGCTCCTCTGCCTCTTGCAGTGCTAAATTCACCATCAGGCCAGTTCTGCAGCTGGATCAATGCATTGCGGGGGGGTTGGACTAGTTGATCCCTTCCAGCCCTGCAGTTCTATGATCTATGGTAACTGCTATGCGCAGGATCTAGCGCCGTGGACCCCAGAAATAGTGGCATGGGTGCATGCGCATGACTGACCCACATATCATTCTGCCTATGCCGTCAGTAGTCCCATGAGTAACTTTGATCATACAATGAACTCACTAGGCCAGAGTTCATCATGTGATTTGGCTCTGAAAATGTGGCCGAATCATGGAGCAATCAGTTAGAACGTGTTGGATCACGCCAATGCCAGCAATCCAAGTTGCCCTGGAAAGTCTAAGGGAGGAACCATTAAAGCAATTGTAAAATGACTCACAAGGTGCCAGTAGGGCACCCACAAAAACTATGCCCAGGCATTACATTTTAAATGATTAAAACGTGACGTCTCATTTGATAAGGAAAGTGCTGTCTAACATTCACAACAGTGTTAGTGTGCTACTCAGGTGGACTGTATCCATGCACAACTGCGTTGACTAGTCCTGAAATCTCACTTGCAGCTTTTCCAGAGAAGACTTCTGTGCGATCTGGAAGCCTGTGCAATTGCGATTTCAGTCGCATGGAGGTCTTAAGGTGTACATGTGTATGCATGAAGTTTTCCTTTCTGCAGTTCTTCAGTTGGCCGCAGGCATTGGGGCCAAGCCAGAGTGTAAAATGTCAAGGCAGAATTAGTCAGCGAGACCCCTGCTCCCCTCTCACACCCAGAGGCGGAGCTAGCTGCTGCGGCACCCGGAGTGGCGCCCATGCTGTGCACCTGGGGGTGTGGCTAGCCGGCCACAGGGGCGGGGCTAACTGCCCACGGTGAGCATCCTAGGGGGCGGGGTGGCGATGTCACACCCCCCCTCAGGGATGACACCCGGGGCAGGCCACACCTACCACACACCCCTTCCTCCGCCAGTGCTCACACCTCAATTCAATTCATGGGTGTTTCCTATTTATTTACTTTTATTTACTACATTTATATTCCACCGAGCTCAAGGTGACATATGACTCTTATGGTTACGTAACAAAGCTTGACAATTACGGCTTCATTGGGCGGCATAGTCTTGCGAAAGGCAGCTGTGGAGTGTGTGGCGCAGTCATGTAGACCTCTGGAGTGTACATTTGTGTGTCACTAACATCATGCTTGTCCTCCGGGAAAGCTGACGTGGGTGCCACATACTGTAGAAGCAATGAGTGATGTTCTAACCAGGCTCTCTACTGTACGGAGACATTAGATAACAAGGCAAGTCACAGGTGTGATGACTTCACTGAGAGAGTCATGCTGAAGACTGATGCAGGTGTTCTCATCTTCCTTTCGCCATCCTCTGCCACTCGCTGAAAGTGAATCAGAGCTAGGGGGCCCTCATTTCATCCTGTTCTGTGGTGCAGGGCAATGTGTTAAGATTTGAGGGTCCTGAAATCTCACCCAAACAGGAAGTTCCTTGCGGGGGCTTCCTGTGTGCGTTACAGTCGGCCAACGAGATGCATAGCTTCCTTCAATCCATAAAACTGACCGCCTCAACTGGCAAACCCTCGGTGAGCATCCTCCTGAGCCCTCCAGGCATCCCCTTTTGCTGGAAGATATGCGACTTGTGTGCTGCGTTCTTGGGAGAATTAGCTGGCTACCCTCCAGTACAGCGGAGGGCACGATCCCATGGCCAGTATTGAAGTAAAACTCAGCCGGTCACCCAGTCAGCTTCTGTATGGGGAATGGGTGAGGGGGGTGGGAAATTTTGTCAGCCTCTGGCCACAAAATATCTTGGGGTAGCCCGGATTGTACCATGCAGAATGAGATGGAGATACATGCTGAAATCCGTCCCTATATTAAGTTCACAAATGGGTCTTGCTGTGTGTGGGGTTTTTTTTACACTGATTTCCCTTACAGCCTCAATTTTCTTCCTGAAATTAAACATGCATGCGCAGAGCTGCTCACTAAACTGAGGCATGGTGGGGGGGGGGGTGTGTTATCCTGCTCAAGAACTGGGAACCCGGAATAAACAAGTGATGTTCAAAACAACTCAGAATCTTAGTAAGAAATAGCAAATTTCTGTTACTCGCATCATTCTGCCCCTGACCAGTTCTCCACTTAGCACCCCCATAACTTGTCTTTTTTCCTTTTTTTTAATGGTGTTTGTGAATAATGCTCTCAAGTATCCAGCATCCCTTCTGAAATAGCTACCGATGCTTTTCAGGCAGCAGAACCCTGTTAAGTTGCTTGGTGCACACATGGGCCTGTGATGATGCCTGCAGCTTGTTCTGCTGTTTTTTATTGGCCCTACTCCTGTTCTGAACTGTTTCTCCTGCTACAGCCTGGCCAATTGGCCTGTTCTGTTTCTCTCTGTTCCTCGTTTTCCCCGGCTTAAGTCCAGTTTGCCACATTTCCACATAAATTTGAGATTTATTTTTTATTTTTTTATAAAAGGGCCTCATGGAAATTTGTCAGCATTTTACTACTCCTTTCTTCTGATGCTCAACACATTTTTGTATGCAATTTTATCTAATGCGCATATTTTTGCAGGCAACGTCCCCCTCGTATAATGCACCTGTGACCGTGACTTCCACTAACATGTGCAAACTCTCCTCAATGTATGTATTTCTGTACCCTTTTTTTTGAGTGGAGGAAGCTTCATTGTGTTTGAGAAGGTTTTCCTTGTCACCTGACAGAGCGGCTCAGGTAGGAGACCAGAAAGGTGTCTAAAAGGTAAAGGGACCCCTGACCATCAGGTCCAGTCGTGTCCAACTCTGGGGTTGCAGCGCTCATCTTGCTCTGTAGGCCAAGGGAGCCGACGTTTGTCTGCAGACAGCTTCCGGGTCATGTGGCCAGCATGACAAAGCCGCTTCTGGAGAACCAGAGCAGCACACGGAAACGCCGTTTACCTTCCTGCTGGAGCGGTCCCTATTTATCTACTTGCACTTTGACATGTTTTCGAACTGCTAGGTGGGCAGGAGCTGGGACCGAGCAACGGGAGCTCACCCCGTCGGAGGGATTCGAACCGCCGACCTTCTGATCAGCAAGCCCTAGACTCTGTGGTTTAACCCACAGCGCCACCTGGGTCCCCTCAGAAAGGTGTCTAGGATGGCCCAATCTGAAGTGGCTTCAGTGGGACGTTCATGATATGTGCACTTGTTTGAGGAACATTCCTCAGGCAAGGTTTCATTGTTCTGAGAGGTGCAGATCAGGAAAGATCAGTCACGCACAGCCACGGATGAAATAAGCAGATTACCGACGTGCTGGTAATTTCTGAATGGTGAGCGTGCGTCTAAGTGGCAGGTAAAGGGTAAAAAAGCATGCAGGAGTAACTTCAAAGTGTTTCTTATTACATCTTGCAGGTGAAGAAAGTACGTGGAAGCCAAGGAGGTGCAATTACTCAAGAGCAGACAGAAAGTTAATTTTTCAGTTTCAGCCCTGCGACATGTACAACATGTGCCCCGGGGAACAAACAAATCTTGTACCGTGTGTCATAATAAAAACACTGGGGTAGATGCAAGCCAAAACTAAGGTGGGGTCTTGGCTGCTCCACCCACCAGAACTTTGCGGAAAAGTACCCCCCCCTTCTCTCTCTCTTTCTCTCTCTCTCTCTCTCTCTCTCTCTCTCTCTCTCTCGCCTGTGAAGTACTCCTTTGAAGCCGTTTCAAAGCTATATGCAGCAACTCCAGACAGTATGTTTGGAACAAAAGACAAATCACCTAGAGACACAGCGAGTGGGAAATTTTGGTGCCCAAAGTTCTCACCAGCCACACCTTTCAGGGAAGAAACTCGCAGTTTGGAAAAGGCTGTAAGAGTCCCAAGCGGGGTCGGAGCTAATTTTATACAAACAGGGTGAAGTGAGATCAAGTCTGCTAACTGAGGGGGCCCTGCTGTGCCTTGCACAACAGCCAGAGGTGCAGAAATCATTTGAAGAAGCTTTTGCCAGCAGGAGAATGTATATCCTGCCTTTCCTCCAAAGGGCTCAATTTTCTTTGCCAATTTTACCCTCGCAACATCCTTCTGAAGAGATACTTACTGGACCAAGAGGACCCAGTGAGTGTCATGCCTAAGTAGGGATTTGACTCTAGGTCTCCCAAATCCCAGTCTGACACTCTAACTGCTGCACCACACTGCCTCTCAAATAAATATTGCCACCTGCTGGCATCTGCATGTTAAGCTACCATTAAAAGCACAGCTGCAGGTGCCCCTTGAAGAGTTAGTAACCCTGAGTGAGATGCAGGCTTCTGAAAAGGGAATTGCTGTGGAGGTTCCTAATAAACTTTGAAAACCCACACAGGAATCTAATCTGCTATCATTTTCAATTGTTAGTCTATGAGGGCTGTGTGCAGCCTCCAATGCTGACCTGAGCTGTGGTCTAAACCACTGTGCCTCTTGGTCTTGCCAATTGGAAGGTTGGCGGTTCGAATCCCCGTGACGGGGTGAGCTCCTGTTGCTCAGTCCCAGCTCCTGCCAACCTAGCAGTTTGAAAGCACACCAGCACAAGTAGATAAATAGGTACCGCTCCAGCGGGAAGGTACATGGCGTTTCCGTGCGCTCTGGCTTCCATCACGGTGTCCCATTGCACCAGAAGCAGTTTGAGTGCCGCAACCCACAGGCACCTTTGACTGGACTTAACCATCCAGGGATCCTTCACCTTTACCTTTTATCCAAGTCCCTTCATAGGGCCAATGCATGGACCACCATTCCCACCACAAAAGGAGCAGTCTGCACTCTGTATCCAAAGGTGTCTACCTGACCCCCCATCTTCTTCCAGCATGACCCAGGCAGTCTAGGAAGTCCCGTCTACTCTCCTAGACCTTTTCACCACTACTGCTGCTTCCTGCCCAAAGGATCCTGCACTCTTAAAAATGAAAGCACCTTTAAGAAGATTTTGCAAAATATAAAAGTTTCCGGAGTGTCATACTGCCAACTTACCTGATGAATGCTTCTGACACTGGAAATAACTACTAAACCAGAGGCCAAAATTGTAAGGCTTTAAGATGCACAACTAGCTTTATATTTTTGGGGTGGGTCCTGTCAAGATCTCTGACATATTCAGTGAATATTTGACCCTGGTTTGCTTTTCTATCTGCAGATTTTCTGTGTTAATTTATTTCCGTTCTGTTAATATCCACATGTGTGCTTTGTTAACCTTATTGGGGGAGGGGAGTGTTTTTGAAAGATTTATAAAAATTACACATGGACAGTTTAAAAAATATGATTCACAATACAATGCTATGTATATCTACGCAGAAGGAATTTCCATTGAATTCAATGGATGCTACTTGCATGTAAATAGTTACAGGATTCCAGTCTTTTTGCCCAATAGCCCAATTATGTAATCCTCTGTACATTTGCTCAGGAGTAAGACCTGCTGAACTCAGTGCGACTTACTTCTGAGTCAGCATTCTCAGGCCTGTGCTTTAATCATGTGAAATAGGCAAATTAGCTACAGCAAGATTTTAAAAGCCTGGTAATTTTACGTCAATAGTTGTGATTTTGCATAGATCTTATTAACGTCAAGGAGGGCCGGGAATGTGATGTGTGAACTTGTTCCATTTGCTTTGGGCAGGTATGAGTCTACAGTATCATTATGGCCATTTAAAATGTAAAACTGCTAAATTATTGCCAGGTTCCGTCAGGGGAACTTGTCCATCCAGACATTTGGTTCACTTGGAGAAACAGTTCCAAGCAAGATGTCTTGAGGAAACACTTCCTCCCGAAGAGAGGTGGAGAACTTGTGTTCCTCCGTGTGTTGTTGGACTCCAGCTCCCATCACCCCCTGCCAGAACAGCCTGTGGTCAGTGAGTGACCACACATGGTGAGTCCAACAACATCTGGAGAGCTTCCATAGTGAGTCCAACAACATCCGCTTCCCCATCTCTGCCACAGAAGGTCAGGACACTGGGAGACTTTGTTGTGATTCCAAAGAATTTCCCTCTCACACCCAAGTCATGGCCAGAGGGTCGTGGCAAACACGAAGCCCACAGTTTGGAACATTGCAGTGAGAAATTGCTTTAAATCCTCAGAACAATGAATTAACAGGTACAGCCAAGGTGACCTCAGAATATGTACAGAACGTTTTCCCAGTTATTTATTATTATGCATTTAGATTTCTTTCCTGCTTTATCCCACGGCTTCAGAGTCTCAGTTGTCACATATTTCACATTTTATCCTCGTAACAACCCTGCTATGACTGACAGGTAAGGCTTGCCTAAGGACATCCAATGAGTATCGTGGGTGGATATGGAGGAACTTAGAAAGCTGCCTCATCAGCTATTTATCTGTTTGGCCCTAGATTGCTTATTCTGCTGGCAGAGGCTCTCCTGGATTTCCAGCTGAAGGTTTTTATTTTTCAAACACTGGACACCTGGTCCTTTTCGAAACAAGCAAGCAAGCAGAGGGTAGCTGTTGGACCTGAGACCTTCAACACACAAAGTGAGATTGAGCACAGAGCTGAGTTTGTGCCTTCAGGGATATTCAGACCTAGTCCTACGTATCCAAACTTGTTGAAAACTGGGTACTGGGTATTTTGCAACTTGCAGCCATTAACAAGTGTAGCATTTATTTTGGAGTATGTACAAATCACATGACTTAGCTATAATGTGCCAGTGGGTTATCTAATCGCTTTATCTAACATATATATAAAGCAGGATGTATAAAACAAGGTAACCCTAGGTAACCATCAGCAGAAGCAAATTGGTTCTGCTGAATGTTGCAAGCAAGGTGTTGCAATTTGCAAATTGTGAAGCCAGAGCCTTGGCCAAAATTCTGCAGTAAGTGTATAGCAACAAAATCTAAACTTGTGCTCTTACAAGGGCCGCTGAGGATATGCAGATTCCTCAGGCAAGGCAGAAGAAGCTTTTTATATGCCTTGCACCTGCTGATGCATCAAGTGGGAAATGGAAGGTGGTGGGCAGTGGGACTTCCTTGGGTCATTGCACTCACAATACCTCAAGGACTGCCTCTTTCCATATGAACCTACTCGGACCCTGAGATCATCTTCTGAGACCCTTCTTCGTGTGCCTCCTCCTCGAAAGGGTGGCAACACGAGAAGGTGCCTTCTCTGCAGTGGCCCCCCCCATATGTGGAATGCTCTCCCCAGGGAAGTCCGCTTGGCGCCTTCATTATACACCTTTAGGCGCCAGGCAAAAACTTTCCTTTTTAACCAGGAGGCCTTTGGTTTACCTGATTGACATCCTGTACCCTTTTAAAAATGTGTTTGTGGGGGCTATTGGGTTGTTGTTTTTATTTTTATTATGCATTTGGTGGTTTTATATCTTGATTTTATTCTGTGAACCACCCTGAGGACCCCCCCCCCAGGTATAGGGCAGTATAATCATCATCATCATCATCCATGGATGTGATTACTTAGAAGCAGTTGCGATGGATACCAGAGGCCCATCCTAGTCACAAGGTGGAATGAGACCATTGTCTCAGTTCCTGCATACTGAAAAACTGTCCTGTTTTAAGCGGAACACCCCAGATTTCCAGAAGCCATCTTGGATCCCCATCCAAGATATCACATTTCGGCTCCTGCGTTCTGGAGCATGGGACCAAAAGACAAACGTATTCAGCCAGAATTTCCCTCATTGCATGCTTAAGATGAATGTCATGGCTGTTACTACGTTCTACAAGCTGAACTGTTCGGTATATGATGTCATCATCATCATCTCAAATTAACGTCATAGCTGTGACTTAGCTGACCCTTTTTTCCTGTTTAGTCACATCGTTAAGGTGCATCTGCTTGAGTGGCGGTTAAATACAGCACATCTTGTACTGCATCAAACCTTAATTAACACACATAGCAATGACATTCGACTCAGTCTAATACCTTTATACCTCAAACTGCTCTTTTCCATTTATAGCATAAGACTTAAGACCCCCATGGGGGAGGGTGGGATGACCCACCTCATGCGTTACCCAGCAGGTGTTGCAGAATCACACCAGACCTGCCAGGTAACATGCTTTTCTCCCAGGTGAAGAGTCCTTACATGTACACCAGGACTCCCCTATGCAAAGGGGGGTCTTCATTGGTCCTAAACACATGGGTCAGTATGTGGCTGGTGTGAGGTATAGCCAGTATGTCAGGGACTGGGCAGAGGAGGAGTGGTGGAGACCGCCTCCCCATCTTGACCCTTCCAGGGAGGAGGAAGAGGAAGACAGTATAGATTTGCAACAGTGGTTTGCAGGAGGTCACAGCTACGAGGCGGATGAGGAGAAAAGTTGGGGAATAATGGGAGAAGAGGAGGCAGAACTGGAGCAGCAGCTGGCTGACACAATGTCTTTAGGAAACCTCCCTGACCCTCCATCTCTTGGAACCCGGCGAGCCTTAAAAGTAGGAGAGCAAAGAGCTCAAAGACAGATGGCACATAGCAGCACCCGTAGAAGTGATGAATGAGGAAGTGGGAGACAAGGGGGGGTTGGAGATTCACTCTGGAGAACGTCATTATCCAAGAGGCTGGGTTCTATAGCCTCTCTCTGAAAATATTGAAATAAAAAAGGACGGTAAGAAACTTTTGCGTGGCCAGGCAGAGTCCCCCAAACCCCGGGCAACCCCTGAGGGAAATAAAAACATGTGACAATGTTCCATGGGATTAAATTGGCCACAACTTTATTAATATTCAGATGTAGGGAGACCTTGGCTCAGGCATTGGGCGTTTATCCTTCCCAGCCCCCCAGCCGAGGTTCTGGGTAATTTTAGGGTTATCCAGCCTGAGTGGGGAGTGGGCTAGCTCTGGAGAAAATATGTTCAAGCAGATAGCCTGCCCCCCCGTTCACCGCCGCTGGAGGGGCAGGGCAGTGACAACCTCTAGGCCTATGGTCAATGCCTCCCCTGAGACCCATTTAACGGGAACCCTGTTATCAAAGCCGCAATGGGGGCGGGGGTCACCGCCCCTCGCCCCCCCCCCAATTTTGTAGATGACTAGAGGATTCCGCCCAAGGCCTGCAACCACCAAAGTTGTGACGAATTGCTACGGGAAAGGCGAAACCTGCCAATGCAGGGAAAGTCCTTTCCAGCCCTTCAACAGCGACCTTGACATAGCAGCGCCTGCGTGCCTGTGTGGCTGGGGGGGGGGGGGCGGGTGGTTAACCTGCAAAGTAAACGCCAATTGAGGGAGTGGAGGGTGGGGAAGCTCTGAATCCGACGGCCGCTTCCCAGGTATGACTCAAGTTCTATTGTGTGTACTATATAATCCCTCATTCTACCTGGCCAATCCCCCCGGCTACACCTCCCCAGCCAGGATTGGGCGGCTGCTGGAGTAGGTGGAGTCCACAGGTATCCAACCTGGGAAGGTGGTGCCAGGCCCAGCTGCCAGGAGCTGCTCCGTGATCCAAGGAGGCTACTCGCAACCACGCAAAATGCGCACCCCATTTGATGTGGGGAACGTCCATTCCTTGTCTTTATACTTTCCTGGGCAACCAGCCGGGGGCTGCTGATGGCATTCTGACACAGTGCATGCATCATCTTTGGGACAAAGGCTAGAGAGTGTGAACCTTTATTTTATGCAAGGTCTATTCTATGCAAAGCCTCCTTCCGCCCGAAGATTGCCCTTGCTGAACCAGCATGGCTGTTTTAAAGGCCATATCCGAAACAATTATATTATGCATGAATAAGAGAGTTGTGTGTGCACCACTGTATTCTACTGCTAAAGAGGCAAGCTGCAGGAACTTGCCCTTTTCAGAGTGGGGGCTCCTGCAGCTTGCCTCTTCAGCAGTGGACTATGGTAGTGTAGGGGAACCTTCAGTCACCTTAACTTCCACATCAACTGCTTTTGGGGGGCTGTTGCCAAAATGTTTTTGCTCCTGTCTTTTGATTTGACAAGACTCTGCAATGAACAGAGGTCAGTGCGTAAATGTTCAAGGAGCACTCCTTGTCATGCCTGAGAGAGAAGAGGAGTAGGCTGTAGCCCATCAAAATCCATCTCCTTGCTGTCATTCCAAGTGACGCTCAAAAGCACTTTCTTTCACGGAACAAGCACAACCAGATCATGTCCTCATTTATCCCATGATTGTTCCACTGACTCCACTCAGTGAAGAATTTGTTCCATGCCTTAGTAAACCAGAGTGCTCTGGGCTGTTCCTACATACGAGAGAACATTGTGAAGTCCAAGAATGTGGGATTCTGGTTATGTCATATTTCCTGCTCATGTGCTCTTGACGGCCAATGTGACTCATGATTACATTGAACCATTCAGCTGGAATGTTGATAGTGCTAGGTGGCTCACCTTGGATCTTCAGTTCTGAAATACAAGGATCTGGATTTGGGCAGGCATTTAAAAACTGAGGAGGAAATGTAGAGCCTTGGTTATAGGACAAACCTTTCATGACATGGGTAGCAGGGATCAAATTGCAATGTGCAAACCAAATGCTTGGCACAAAAGCTGATCCAATTTTGGATTGATGGTTTCAAAATCCAAACATCAACATGTATAGAGCTCCAGTTTTTATTCATTGCTCAAATGGATGAAATTTCATTTGAGATTTATTATCAACTGTGTCAAAGTCCACCAAGCCATATGTTTGCTGTGCCCTGTATGTATACTGATACATTAAAAATCACTCTGTTGTCCTAAACAACATTAGATTTTAAGACGTCCAGTGATCTTTAATACATGGCCTATCACAATATATTCTCTCTGTGTAGCAATTCAGTCACCAGGTAATTTAAGGGTCATTTTTTAAATAAGTTGTCCTGAACTTGGCAAGCCAAGAGAACATAATGCACAGCCCTCACTTGGCAGATCTATAAGTTGTATTGGGCGAGTTTTCATTTCAGAACATTCCTATTCTGTACCAGACGCTACAGTTCTGCAGTGTCCCTTGTCTCTGGCAGTCTTGCAAGCAAAATACTTTACATTCTTGTTCTGTAATGCTGCTGCAAATTACAGCAAGCTCTTTTGCAACACATAGGAAACTGGTCTTTAGAGGGGTGTTTTCTTTTTCAAATGAAAACATAAGGCTACAACCTTTCAGTTCGCAACTGTGAAAGAAAACCCTATCTGCATGATGCATGATAATACTAGATTTTCCAGGCATCATGTTTAGTTCATTACTATGTTCAATTACTAATTAAGTCATACAGTGGTACCTCAGGTTACAAACACTTCAGGTTACAGCTAACCTGGAAGTAGTACCTCGGGTTAAGAACTTTACCTCAGGATGAGAATAGAAATCGCGTGGCAGTGGCACGGCAGCAGTGGGAGGCCCCATTAGCTAAAGTGGTACCTCAGGTTAAGAACGGTTTCAAGTTAAGAATGGACCTCCAGAATGAATTAAGTTCGTCACCAGAGGTACCACTGTAGTCTAGGTCACTGATTTTATGTCACGCTGGAGACTGGGGATCATCCAGCAAGCAGGTCAGCTGGAAGGGCACGATCCAGCTGGTGGTTAGCCAGCTGGCCTCCCAACTCACTCTGGATGCCAACAAGGAAGACACCCACATCCAACGACCATGTCATATCAGCAGTAGTGACTGCAACATGCTTTCTTTTTACTTTATGCGAGAAGTGGACAATCTTTGGGCCACAGACCTAATTAGTCCACCAGCTTCCCCATTTGACCCACAAGGTGATTTTGCCAAAGCCAAACCCACTCGCCCTCCACCGGACATTATAAAGACACAGCTGAGCAAAAGGGTATTTTTGCAAGTGAAAACAAAGAGCTGGGCTTGCATAGCTCCAAGCACAGTGCTTTGCAAGTCCAAAAGATCAGCTGACTCTCTGTGCAGGCAAACAAAAAAACTACCAGGTGATTGACAGGTGGGCAGCCTGAATTCTGACCTCCGCCACCCCACATGGGCCACTTTGACAGGTGGCGTGGCTGCCCACCTGCCAATTATCCAATGTTGCCATGACATCAGGTGACCTAAACTCAAGGAAAGAATTGGGAGCACACTCTAAGTGCACACCCAATTCTTCCCTTTCTTCCTTTGCAGGCATGGTTTCAAACATCCCCTGAAAGAGACTTTCCGCTTTGCAGTCCAGCTTCAACTCATGCCAGGCCACAAAGGCAGGTCTCTTCTGAAAGCACCATGGTCAGCATGAGTGCCCATTGAGGAACCTCTGAGAGATCGGGTTCTCCCTTTGGAAGAGCACGCGTTGCGGTGGGGGCTAGCAAGCCACCTCCCTGGCAGCTGGGTGGGGTTAGCTAGCTGGCCACAGCTTCACTAGGGCCCTGGGGGTGTTGCTGGGGAGAATTAAATGTTGCAATGTTGTGATGGACAGCCCAGCGTCCTTTATATTGCTCTGCACGCAGGGTGATCCTTCTCTTGGCTGCGTGCTTCGGATCACCCACCCTCCCTCCCTTTATTTAGGCCTCTGTATTGACCTTGCAACTGCCTGTCATGGGGTCATCTGCTTTTGGGGCAAGGGCCCAGTAGGAATTTTGTCCATTTGGCTGATTGGCTGTTGCCATTTGGTTTTCACCTACGGCAGTAGCAACTAGTCACAACTTGTAAGGTTGGCGGTTAGGCATTGGTTATTGTGTTGGTTACTGGAAGGGTGGTGCCCACCTCCAGAATGATGGTGGTGTGCAGGGAATTCCATTAAAGGAATCCAGGGGCTCGACATGCTTTTGTCCAAACCCCCGGTAGGGGGACAGGGCCACACAAGAGCCCCTGGGGGACCTCTGGGGAGAGGGAGGGCTCTGCCCCCAGCCTCCTTAACTCTCCCCAGATGGCATTCTCCCATCGCTGACCGAAAGTCAGCTCTGTCCCGGTGGACAGCTAGTCTGAACCAGTGCCTACGCAACCACTCACATGATTTGTATTTTAATAAAGTTGTGGCCTTAATTATTGCCAAAAACCCAAACAAAAATTATGTCTGAAGTGTGAATTTTTTGGGGGGTGTCTTGGGGACCTCAACACGCAATCACTGGTTCTAGTGCACTGATCTGCACCAAGGTGATTGCAAGCCCCACTTGCAGCAGGAATCAGCTCACTCCAGAGCCAATCCCAGCAGGGTTTGCAGCCAGTGCCAATCAGCTGATCAGAATTGACAGCAAGCCCTGCTTTGGGGTAAGATCCCGGCGGGGCTTCTACTTGGCACCAACTTTAAAAGATGCTGAAGAAGAAGAGTTTGGATTTGATATCCCGCTTTATCACTACCCAAAGGAGTCTCAAAGCGGCTAACATTCTCCTTTCCCTTCCTCCCCCACAACAAACCCTCTGTGAGGTGAGTGGGGCTGAGAGACTTCAGACTAGTGTGACTAGCCCAAGGTCACCCAGCAGCTGCATGTGGAGGAGCGGAGACGCGAACCCGGTTCCCCAGATTACGAGTCTATCGCTCTTAACCACTACACCACACTGGCTCAGCTTGCCAAGAAACAATTGAAGACTCTCAATTGTCCCTTTGCAGCTGAATCTTTACCTTCCCGACTCTTTGTATTATATGACATCAGGTGTGGGGCAGGTGGTTGTGTCTTGAGGGAAATGACCTCATGGGCCAAATTAGGATCTCTGCGGGAAGTTTCCAATGCCTTTTCTAGAACCTCCTCACTCTGGAGCACACCCAATGGGAAAAAGAAAAAAGAAAGATTTTGTGGGAATGCATTGGGACCCCCCCCACACACACACACGCAGCTGAAATTTACTTTTAAAAAGTCATTCATGCCGAACAAGCTTTCTGCTCCACATTTCTGGGGTGAGTGGTCACTTCCAGGTTTGCGTGGAGAAGCCATTTTCAATGGACCCCAGCAACAGGAGGGCACAGCATTGGGTGTTGAGATTTTGCTGCCCTAATGATTTTGCACCTGGGGCAACCGCCCCTGTGGCCCCTCCCACGCTGCGCTACTGATAGTGGTATGAGAAGCAAAATACACCATGCAGGGGCCCAATTTTAAAACGGGAAATTTTGAGCTGCGCCCCTCGTCGTCGGCAAGAATTGGGGCGATGGGAGGAATTGAGCTTGACCAAATCAAAAGAGAACCGAATACGATGCAGTTAAAACTCCCCAAGGAAGTATATTGTGTAGTTGGTCTTTACTAAAACAAAATTAAACATTGGGGAGGTAGAAATCAGAATATCCAATACCCTTTTAGAATGTGGCTCTTTGGGTTTTTTAAAAAAATTGGGTTAAAATTGATTTTATATATTATGATTTTGTTTGTGAACCGCCCTGAGACCTCTGGGTATAGGGCAGTGTATAAATCCTAATAATAATAATAATAATAATAATAATAATAATAATAATGTCATCAAAATTCACAATCTCCACCCAGTTGGCTCAGCTAGCAATGAAGAGCACACATCGCCAGTGTCCAGAATGCCCAGGAAATGTGCCGTTGTTTGATATGTGTTTTTCAGAAATCAGTTTTGTCCCCACTCGCTGCTCCAAGTGCTTCTTTGGCCTCTTAAATGATCGCACCTCCTAGCCTCATCAAGCTCATTCACGAGAAGCTTTGCTGCCTTTGCTGTTTAAAAAAAAAAAAAAAGGTGCTGAGTAGTTTGAATCAGTTCCATGACAATCAGTGACAACCTTGTCAGCGGATTCAATGGGAAGCTCACTGCACCTCCAGAGAGGCAATTTGTAGTAATGAGGAAGGAAGAGGGATGCATGTTGCAAGCTGTGTGTTTGCTGTGCGGCTTCCCTGCTAATCTTATCTCATTTGACCTGGAAATTCAGAGCACCTGTTACACCATGAGGAAGGCAGATCTCAGCACATGGGAAAGCTTGTGGGCTCTTCATTTCATATGTTGTTCAGATCAGGAGCACTTAAGGAAAGCAGCACCCTTCTGCTGAGAATTTAAGCTGCGAGCAGGAGCCGTGTGTAAGTTACCTGTGGATAGATCCTGGCTTAAATCCACATAATAGCCAAGTGAATTCAGGGCCTGTGTATTGGCACAGTCAGGTTTTCCACTGACTGATCTTACAGGTTTACCACTGACTAGAAAAGACCCTGATGTTGGGAAAGATGGAGGGCACAAGGAGAAGGGGACGACAGAGGATGAGATGGTTGGACAGTGTTCTTGAAGCAACTAGCATGAGTTTGGCCAAACTGCGGGAGGCAGTGAAAGATAGGCATGCCTGGCGTGCTCTGGTCCATGGGGTCACGAAGAGTCGGACACGACTGAACGACAAAGTCTTACATGGTAATTATTCCAAAATTTGCAAGGAGGCAACTGTAGAGTTACAAACACCACCTTCTCTTTGCTGTCAGAAATTGCTATTAAAAAAAAAAATCACTGAAAAAATCTCCTGCTGCTAATTTATTTAAATTGTTAAGCATGGGAACAGCAAGAAATTCAAGGGGTTTGTTGAATTTGAGCACTAGGTTGGAGAGCAAGGCTTGGGAACTTATGGCCTTCCATGTCTTGTTGGACTCCAACTCCCATCTGGCATGACCAATGGGCAGGGAAGATGAGGATTGTATTCCAAAATGTCTGTAGGGACAGAGCTTCCACTTCTCCTGCTGCAGAGTTTCGGAGAGAAAGAAGAAGCTAGCAGCTTTGTTGGCAACATCCGTAAGAGGACGAACCCCAAATGCACGCCATTTACAACACATACTGTGGTCAGAACACCCACACTGATATTCTGTTGCTGAAACTCATTACATTAAAAAACAAACAAACCAAAAAAAACATGTCATTAATTGAAAGCATCACAGACACTTTTCAGGGGACAATGAGCTTGAGCTTAACTGAACCAATAATCTACCCCTTCAAAAAGATGCGTAAATGCAACATGGAGGTCCACGCAAAGACATTGGGACATGTAGGTAGCTGTGTTGGTCTGCCGTAGTCGAAACAAAATAAAAAAATTCCTTCCAGTAGCACCTTAGAGACCAACTAAGTTTGTTCTTGGTATGAGCTTTTGTGTGCATGCATCTTACTAGTTGGTCTCTAAGGTGATACTGGGAGGATTTTTTAAATTTTGTTTCGACATTGGGACATGTTGACTTCTGGCATCATTTTGTTTCTAGGCAAGCATAAGAAAGGGAACTACCAGCCTTGTTCAATTCATTAGAATTACTTTTAAAAAAAGATAAAATAAAATCAACAGGACACATTGAGCTCCTGCCTATCAGAAACACTTTGTGGATGGCTGGAGACGACATCAAAAAGAGCTGAGAATTGGGTTCGAAAGAGACAAGCAAATCCAAAATGCCAGACTTATCCCAAAACTGATTAGCCTTTCCGTTCTGGTTTAAAACTGTTTCTACTTTCTAACCTGAATGGAAATATCCAAGGATTACTAAAGCTTCCAAACGGGCAATGTCTTCCACTGGCTTCCTTTGCTGATGACCACAGCGCCTGGAGACAGGCAGTAAGGTTGTGCATCCATAGCAGTGACCAGAGGAGCAATGACTGCTGGGATGAACACAGAGAGAAGAAACCTCCTTCTCCAACCCCAGGGTGGTTGCCCCGGGCACAGAATTCACAGGGGAGCAAAGTTTCAACACCTGGTGCTGCCTCAAAACAGCTTGGCACTTCTGTTGCTGGGCTCCATTAAAAATGGCTTCTCCATGTGAACCAGGAAATGACCTCTCCAGACAAAGGAACAACTCTTCTTATCTCTGCAGCTGCAGTCTCCTGGGTGACATGGACGCCATTAGGCAGTTGAATGTGCATGCGTACTCCTTCCATTTCCCTCCCTCCTACCCACCCACCTCTGTGCAACCCCGGGCACTGGCAACCCATGCTATGCCACTGACACAATATGATCAAAAATATGGTTGAACCCTTTGTCAGAGAGGTGAAAATTAGGTCAGTTCATTTATTGGCTCCAATAGGGCTGGCACCAAGGTTCAACATCTTCAAGCACTTGCAAGGGCCCATACTCAAGCTGATGGCTGAGGGTCAACCTCTGGACCTCTCTAGCTCTATGGCTTTTTCTCCTTGCGCTGCTGCCTGTTTACCTGCAATCTCTGAGCAAGTGAAAAGCAGCAGAAGCAAAGCCCAGGAGCAGCAGCAGCAGCAGTCTCTGCTTATCCTGCCTTCCTCCTCTGTGCCAGGGCAATGGTCAGTTGCACGTGTGATGCCCTCTGGATGTTGCTGGGCTACAATGCCCATTGGCCAAGAAGCTGTCAAGGAGACAGGTCAACCATGGGGCAGCAGGCACACACACACACACACACACACACACACACACACACACGGGAGCCACGGAATGCAATTAGCTCTTTATTAACAGAAAATAACAACGCAACAGAGACTTCTGGTTCGTATTAATCCAGCTGCTAAGACGTTGCTGAAACTGACCACTAGCTCCACCCTTCCCCCCCCCCTCTAGCCTTTCACTCTGGATCCCTCCCAAGCAGACAAAGACTGTGTCAAGGAAGCGAACTCCTCCTCTGCGCCTGTCTGGGCCGTTGCTCAGGAGCGTGCAGAACTTTCCTCAACTAAGATGTCAGAGGGGAGGCGATCCAATGGTACTGGGACTGTCCTGCTGCTCTGTGGCAGGGCCAATCCCTGCTGCCACACTGTGACTCTCAGGCTCTAACCCTGTCCTGGAATACCCTCCTTTTCCTGACGCCTCCTGATCGCTCAATCCCCCTGCTTCTAGCACCTCCCAGCTAATCCCTTCTGCAGACTGCTCTTCAGTGTCCCACCACCAGGATCCGACATTTAAGTGGTCATTTTCTGTACCCTCCCTGGGAGGGGAGGGCTCTTGGGCAGGCAGCTCCCACCACTCTCCTCACCCAGCCAGTCCCTAACATTGGGGCTGATGGGAGTTGGAGTCCAACACAATCTGGAGGGCACCATGTTAGTTATGCCTGCAGTACACAGCATGGAGTCATTTGGGTCCAGAGAGAGAGGACTAGTAATGGACAGGGCTGAGTAGTAAAAAGCAGGTGGGTCCATTCAGGGAACATTGTGGCCATTTTGCCCAATGGTCTCCCAAAACCTGGGCCTGGTATTGATTCTGCCTATCTGTTCCATGTACACTTGCATACAAAAAGGTAAAGGTAAAGGACCCCTGGGCGGTTAAGTTCAGTCAAAGGCGACTATGGGGTTGTGGCACTCATTTCACTTTCAGGCCGAGGGAGCCGGTGTTTGTCCACAGACAGCTTTCCGGGTCATGTGGCTGGCAGGACTAAACCGCTTCTGGTGCAACGGGACACTGTGATGGAAGCCAGAGCGCATGGAAACGCCATTTACCTTCCCGCCGCAGCAGTACCTATTTATCTACTTGCACTGACGTGCTTTCGAACTGTTAGGTTGGCAGGAGCTGAGAAAGAGCAACGAGAGCTCACCCCGTCGTGGGGATTCGAACCGCTGACCTTTTGATCAGCAAACCCAAGAGGCTCAGTGGTTTAGACCACAGCGCCACCTGCGTTCACATACACCATGTGTTGAAACTGTAGGGTTCTCTATTTTGCATACAAGCCATTGTATGCAGTCCCTCTGGCACACACTGAGCACAACCAGCTCGACAATTGTGCGTCGCAGTCTCCCTGCGACCAAAAGACATCTGTTCCCTCCATTGGTGGCGAATGGGTGCACATGCATTTCCAATCTGCCTCAAACGTTTGAAGCTTCTTGTAATGTGCAAGATGGATCTGTACATGAACCTCTGGCATGACATCTGAAAGAAACCATACTGTAGGGGACGGGATATGAATTACCCTGACAATGTTGGAGGGTTGCGTGAGGACACCCATCAGCCAGCTGCGATGAATAACTTCTGGAAATCAATGAGAACCCTCTTAGGCAGCCCTCGTTACGTGCTTTGAGAATATTTTACTTTGCACTCCGTTTAAGAATCATATCTGTGTAATGAAGGCCTTCCAAATTCAGGCAAGCACCAGAGTGCTGCCTTGGCTCCGTTTCAAGCAGAGATCTGCTGTTTATCAAGAGGACTTTGTTGTGGCAACAGCTTGAAGCTACAGCCCCACACCCCTGCTAAATATACTGCAGAGGGCGTTGCTTCTCTCTTTTCATCAAGGTATATGATTTCGTCTCAAAACTCTCCCAAAAAAATTAGACGTAATGTTATGTGGCTTTATCCAATATAGCAATACAGTGGTACCTCGGGTTAAGAACTTAATTCGTTCTGAAGGTCCGTTCTTAACCTGAAACGGTTTTTAGCCTGAGGTACCACTTTAGCTAATGGGGCCTCCTGCTGTCACTGCACAATTTCTGTTCTCATCCTGAGGTAAATTTCTTAACCCGAGGTACTATTTCTGGGTTAGCGGAGTCTGTAACCTGAAGTGTCTGTAACCTGAAGTGTCTGTAACCCGAGGTTGGAGTTGTCCCGGTGAAGAGATAGATGAGTCAAATTTGGCTTTGTCAACTCAGAAACGGTATCTAAGTTCCTTGCACACCTGTTGGGGTTTTACTAATTTTTGTGTGGCGTTTTCAAGTGAGGTTTGTATCAATTATTATTTTTTTCAATAAAGCACCACGTCATTTCTCACATTATTATGCCGCCACTGCAGGGTGGCCTAGCAGTTTTCTCCCTCTAAGTTTTTACTCAGAGTAGACCTAATGAAAATAATGCACCTAAGTTAGTCATATTCATTAATTTCACCGAGTCTATTCTGAGCAGGACCAGCACTGGCTACAAGTTGCAGTCATTTTGAAAGGAGTCTGCTTGCACCTTTGTCACTTCTGATTGCCGAAATGTCCGGGGAAATACAGGCGCCTGTGTCATTAGAGTCGTTTTTGCCTATTTCCCTCAGAAATAGGTCCAAAACTTCCAATTTCTTTGCGATTTTGCCAAAAAAAAACCTCAACAACTTTTGGGCAAAACTTTCCTGTCCAGATTTTCACTTTTTGAAATATAGCAACCCTAATAAAAGCCCTCCTGGATCAAGCCAAAAACCTGTTGAGTCCAAAATTGTTTTTATTAAAGGATTTTCATAGTTAACAAGGGTACATACAACACAATGTTTTCAATTCATGGAGTCCCTTCTACAGGTCAGTTACATTCAGCATGAGACACTGTTGTCATAGACATTGTGAGGTTGAGGGGAGAGAGGGGGAGAGAAAGAAGGTGTTAGTGACCTTTCACCCCCTGTTCTCACGATAGCCAAGCAGGACCTACGTGTGCAGAGAACTTAGACAATTGCTGGAGCTTCGTGGTGCATTTGTGATGCCATTAAATGCCATAGGTAAATAGTGTCGAAATAGAAATTTGGTTTGGTCTGCATCCTAGCACAAACCTGCCCAATTTGCACTTCCTGAACAACATGGTTGTGAACAACACTATTCTGAACACTGTTCTGATCAGCGGTGATAGTAGAAGATGTGCAGCAGGACAAAGAAACAAGCGAGGAACATGAAGAAATGAGAGGGCCACGACCATTGGTTACGGTAGGAGACGCTCCTAGGCGATCCGCCATAATCCAAAAGTCCAAGAACTGGCTCAGCGAGAGAGAGGGTGAAAGGTCCCACAGGCCAGGGATTTATCCTTTTCCTGGGCATGAAGCTAAGCATCGCTATTGGTCGGTTGTTCCCACGACCAGGGCAACGGCCCCAAATTCCTGCTGCCATTGGCCGATTGGGCGGCAGAAGGACGATTCAGACTGCAACACGTCGGTTCACACTGGAGGCCCAGGGCCCGCCCGCCAAGGCGTGAACGGGCGAACAGACTTCCTGAACAACACTGTTCTAAATGATGCAACTGCCCTTTAAAATTCACATTTCCTTCAATTTTGTATTGCGGTTCGCCAACCCAAAACTGCACACCAGAAACGCTGTTAGGGGAAAGTGTGCATACAAAAATGCGAAGACTATCCACAGCCCGAGATGGATGCAAAATAAGGCTGCTGCTTCAGGCAGCGAAAGGTGACACTTTCCTTTTTCAAAATAAAATAAAATATTTATACTTTTCATGTATAAATTCCCACCTTTGGAAGAACTATACAGTTCCCGCTGCCTTAAAAAAGTAAACAATATTTTACAGGATCCATCTCAGTCTTTTTGCACCACTGCCTTCGGGCAAGAGATATAGAACAATTAAAGCAAAAACAAATAGATTAAAGAATGGTTTCTTACCCCAGAGCTATAACCATCTTAAATGTTGTAATATGACCTTGGAGAGTTGTGATGGGTGTGTATGTATGTGCATGTATGGCTGAAAATGTGTTTTTTTGTTTTTGTTTTTTTGTCTTGTTTTTATGGGATGGCATTCAATTTCATTGCACTTCTACAATATTGTACTTGTACTTGTATAATGACAATAAAGAAATCTTATCTCATCTTATACCTTTCACTAATTTTACACTCATTTTGACATTTGAAAACTCGACTTCCTTCCCCCTCTTTCTGCAGTTCCTTAAATTTATTTTTTAGTACCTTCTGCATTCCCGAATTAACTTAATCTTCTTTAAATACATACTCTTATGAAACTGCAGGTTATTGCAATAATCCTGCCAATGTTTTTGTCTGTTTGCAACTTATCTGTAAATATTCAATAAACCATTTCCATTCTTTTATTTAAAAAAATAATGTTATTTTGATCTCTTATACTTCCAGTTAAGTTCTGCCATTTCTGCATATTCTGTAAGTTTTTGTATCCATTCTTCATTTGCTGGGACTTCTGCTTCAAAAGGTGTCACTTTCCTATTATTATTATTATTATTATTATTATTATTATTATTATTACAGTATTATTATTATTTGCATGGAGCTGCACTGGGATTTTCTGCCTCAGGCAGTTTACTCCCACGTAAACACAAAGTGGAAATGGATCCCCCAAAATGAGAAGAGTTAAATATATCCAGATTATTCCCCATGTCAGGGTAACCTGAAGTAGCTGAAAGGTGTCAAAGGGTGGAAACACAGGTGTTAGCAGCCAGGTGTCATTCCAAGCTAGTGTCTGCCCACATGTCAAAGAGATTAGACCTTCCTTGTCATTGGGTGGCAAACAGAAGAGATTCTCATTACTCAGTTTCAAATCGTTTGTTGCACTTTACTCTTTCGTGCTGCCTTGGAAAAGGTATGTGATCTTTGGACAGGAGCACGCAGGAACAAATGCATCGCTGTGCCTCTTGACACAAGGCACATGACTGACCATGAAGTCATCTGTCCCAAGGTTTAAAACTGATATCCTGTAGGAGAAAATTATGCCCAGGTGATTATTTTTTTCCTTCATTTTAAAATTGGACTCCATACAAATCATGCTGAAGTAGCTACTCCATACAAAATTCAACTCCATACAAATCAAATGGAAATAATTCATTCTGGGCAAGGTAACAAGCTACGATTCCTTTGCCGTAATACAGTGTAAACCATGGGTAGGCAAACTAAGGCCCGGGGGCCGGATCCGGCCCAATCACCTTCTAAATCCGGCCCACAGACGGTCCAGGAATCAGCATGTTTTTACATGAGTACCGGTATGTAGAATGTGTCCTTTTATTTAAAATGCATCTCTGGGTTATTTGTGGGGCCTGCCTGGTGTTTTTACATGAGTAGAATGTGTCCTTTTATTTAAAATGCATCTCTAGGTTATTTGTGGGGCATAGGAATTCGTTCATTTTTTTCTTCAAAATATAGTCTGGCCCCCCACAAGGTCTGAGGGACAGTGGACCGGCCCCCTGCTGAAAAAGTTTGCTTACCCCTGGTGTAAACCTTCCAGCATTTAACTCGGGGGAACTAGGAATGGGAGCAAACATGATGTTTTTCCATTTGGATGGATTTCTCAGTAGCCGCCAAAACAGTACCCTAAAAGCTGGAACAAAAGAAATGTATTTACACCCCCCCCCCCCCCGCCTACTAACCAAAGTTCTCCAGGCGGCAGCTTTCAATATATTTATATATTGGTTGCGGTTGTGTATATTCGGCGGGTGGGAGGGCTGAACTGCATGTTGCACGGGATATCTATGGTTGAATAGATTAAATTTAATGAAATAGTCAGAGCAGCTTGCAGGAGAGGATCTTTTTAAAATGCTTTCTCCCATGTCATGTTTCACGATCAAAATGGCAAGCTACTATTTGTTCAGCCGGGGGCTGCAGCGAAGTCAAATACCTGTGGGGCAAACAGGAGCCAGGGACAGTGGCGTTGCAACGGGGGGATGGGGGCGGTGAGCTCCTGGTGGCACGACTCAAGGGGTGACAGGGAGCCGCCCCGCCATGGCGGCGCGAGCAGCCATCGCACCGCCGCAGCCGCATGCAGAGGATCCTCCATTCACGGCTGCAGCCGCGAGCGGAGGATCCCACCCCTCCCAGCCTCCCTCCCTCCCCAGCTCACTGTAAGTGGGTCCTGCTTTGCCGCTTTACAGCGAGCCAGGGAGGGAGGGGGACCGACGGGAGCCGTGGCTCCCAAGAGGACGCAGCTTTGCAGGCCCTTGGCAAAACGGTGGGGGGGTGGTGACAAAAAACATTCCACACCGGGTATCACCTGGGCTTGCTTCGCCTCTGGCCTAGGGGACAATTCTGGTGAGCAAAACGGTGTTGGGCAACTTCCATCTT
This sequence comes from Lacerta agilis, assembly GCF_009819535.1. Taxonomy (NCBI): domain Eukaryota; kingdom Metazoa; phylum Chordata; class Lepidosauria; order Squamata; family Lacertidae; genus Lacerta; species Lacerta agilis. Next base: position 50,610,237 of record NC_046322.1, read on the forward strand.
CAGTGCTGCTGTTCTGACTAAACTACTCACCTGCACAGGTATTCTTATTTGAGGGGGAAAGGGTGGAGAGATGGTGGAGAGAGTCCATCCATTACATGGAATCCCCATGAATAGAAGGGACAAGTTATCCTAATGAAATGACTTGATTCCAGAAGAACACTGTGGTCAGCAAACCCTTGGGGCTTGCTTTGTTTTTCTTGTAATGCAGACAGGTTCAACCGGTTGACCGCGATCTACAGGTAGATTGCCGTGGTGATCCTGGTTCATTAAAGAAAGTGGGCAAGGAGTGTTGCATGTGTCCCCCCTGCCCCCCGCGCTATGTCCCTCCTCCACTGCCACTGCAGCTGGGAAACTTGGGTCATGCATCAAGCGCAAGGAATGTCGTCTGGCTCTGCCTTCCGGCAGCGTCAAGTGGACGGTCATTTGGGCATACGTTGTTTTGGGCATAAAAAGGGACACGGGTGGCACTGTGGTCTAAACCACTGAGCCTAGGGCTTGCCAATCAGAAGGTCGACAGTTCAAATCCCCGTGATGGGGTGAGCTCCCATTGCTCGGTCCCAGCTCCTGCCAACCTAGCAGTTTGAAAGCACACCAAGAAGTGCAAGTAGATAAATGAGTACTGCTGTGGCAGGAAAGTAAACGGCGTTTCCATGTGCTGCTCTGGTTTGCCAGAAGTGGCTTAGTCATGCTAGCCACATGACCCGGAAGCTGGCTCCCTCGGCCTATAGAGCGAGATGAGCGCCGCAACCCCAGAGTCATTCGCGACTGCACCTAATGGTCAGGAGTACCTTTACCTTTACCTTTACCTATTTGGGGCATACGTTTGGGCATACATGCTGCTGGCAATTGGGCATACATTATATACATTATTTTGATGAGTGATTTTCCCCCCCCAATCCTCCCCCCAAAAAGCTCAACAGCTCTGACAATGGGTAGATCACTGCCAGTTTTTTAAAATACTGGGAGTAGATTGCAGTCTCTTGGGAGTTGGACGTAATGGATCCCAAGTCTAAGGTCACTAGCTGCAGAACGAATGCCCTGTCTTCTGCAATAAGCTGATGTAGCTGAAACAATTCACTATTGCTTCCCTGTTTACCCTTGGCTCTCTCCTCTTCCTCTGTTGTTTCCCTTGTGTCTACTTTTCATTTGTTAGTTTCTGGAAGCAGAGACCCGTCTTCTTGTGTTATGTACACATGTGTACATAGAATCATAGAGCTGGAAGGGATGCAAAGGGTCATCTATTCCCACCCCCTGCAGTGCCGGAATCTCAACTGAAGCATCAGATAGACAGATAGAGGTAAAAACAGAATTTTATTTATTATTTGTCTGCATCCTATTGGCTCACTAACTCTTCCCTTAGCCCTGGGGTCCCCAACATGGTTTCCCGTACATCTCCCAATTTAAAATGAATTGGGGGGGGGGCTTTTGATTTTGTAGGTTTGCCAGTTTTTGTGGGGTGTGGTCTGATTTCCCCCCTCTGTTTTGAATGGATTTTGGGGGGCTGCCTCTTTTGAAGTTTGGGTTTCTGAGCATCACCAGTTTTTCTTCTGTGAAGTTGCTTATGGTGTCCACAACAGTTTTCTCCAAATGTGTAGATTTTACAGACAAGATAAGTAGGGCAAACCCACCATACAGTTCAACAATTATAATTCTATTTTATTTGGGGTGCAATTCTGCCTAATCTATCTATCTATCTATCTATCTACCTACCTATCTATCATCTATCTATCTATCTATCTATCTATCTAAACTTGCATGCTGTAGAACATGCTACCTGACAGAATATCTGAGTCAGCAGGTATGTTTTGGCAGCCATACTCAGTCAGTAGAGTTCTTAATGCATTATGCAGGAATGGTTAATCTGCTTATTTCATATTTTATGCTGTCCTGGAAATGGTGGCGATTCCCATAGAAAGGAGGCTAAATATATAGTTTGAACTTTGGCTAGCCTTGAGAAAAGCCTGTGTGATTCACGATTGGCAATAGTAACCGCAATAATATTTTAAGATCTCCATAGGCACAGTATTAGGGTTGTAAGTTAAGAGAGGCATGGAGAGAATATTTGGCACAAAGTCAAAGCCAAATAGTATAACATGAGTGAGGAGAGGGGTCTTCATCTTCTACCTCCCACTGCCTCCTTTAGCATAGCTGCCAACTTTCCCCTTTTTTAAAGGGAAATTCCCTTATTCCGAATAGGATTCCTCGCAAGAAAAGGAAAAAGTTGACAGCTATGTCCTTTAGCCAGGCATGCTTCCTCCCTACTTTGACCCTGCACACTCTTTATAGAGACAAGCAACTGAATGCTGGAATAATTCACTGCATTATTATCATCAAAGCCTTGCCCAAACCACAGAATAAATGATGCATGTTGCTAAGTAGAAAGCCCTCCAACATTTCTCTGATGAAAATAGGGATGTCCTATTTGATGGTGATGGTGACTATATTTATATCCTGCCCATCTGACTGGGTTGCCCCAGCCACTCTGGGAGGCCTCCAACATATATAAAATCATAATTAAACATTTATTTTAATAAAAAATAACAACTTCCCCATTGTCTAAAGGTTGTATAGTTACTTAGCTCCTTGGCTCAGGGGTCACATAACTCCAACATTTCTCCAATGAAAATAGGGACATCCTAAGAAAAAGCAGGACATTCCGGGGTCAAATCGGAAACAGGGATGGCTTCTGTAAATCCGGGAATGTCCCTGGAACATAGGGACACTTGGAGAGTCTGAAATAGCCAACTAACAGACATGGCAGAAATGGTGTCCTGCACTGGGCTTGATTTACGCCTTGAAATATTTTTGTATCCAAGATGCCCAATAATATAGAAAGGTGAACACTGTTCAGTACGTACAAGTGATACTGGTGGACATGCGGGATCAAAACAGCTAGTGAGCCAGTGTGGTGTAGTGGTTAAGAGCGATAGACTTGTAATCTGGTGAACCGGGTTCGCATCTCCGCTCCTCCACATGCAGCTGCTGGGTGACCTTGGGCTAGTCACACTTCTTTGAAGTCTCTCAGCCCCACTCACCTCACAGAGTGTTTGTTGTGGGAGAGGAAGGGAAAGGAGAATGTTAGCCGCTTTGAGACTCCTTCGGGTAGTGATAAAGCGGGATATCAAATCCAAACTCCTCTTCTTCTTCTTCTTCTTCTTCTAGTGCTAGTTGTCTGTGGCCAAAGTTCACATAACTCTGTAGGGTTTTTTAAAGTTCAGTTTTATAGCCTCCTGATCACCAGTCCCATGATTAGACTGATAGCCCAGCAGCAACGTTGCAGCACCGTTAGTGTGACGTCCTTCTGGGAATCCTTCAGTCGCTCACTTTCTCTGCACCAGTTTCAGCTGGCTGAGCTAAAACTCAGCTATTGCCGTATCTGCATATTTTACTTTTTCTAGCAGCAGATCTTGGGGGGGACGGATGGACGGGGGACGGGATTCCTTTGTTTTCTGACAGGCATGTGCTTCCTTTCATCCACATTTCTGGAGCACTCCTTATTACATCAGCCTCCGTAAGCTGTATTGCTTGCTTGTGTAGTCATTCTGGTTATGTCAGTCTGAATGAATTACTTTGCTTTACATGATGTTGCATAAGGCAACAGCTCTGATGCAACTGAATACTGCATTTCAGAAACTCTCAAGAGTGGGGGAGGCACAGGATTTCCCCTTCCTTGTGGATTGAAATGTATAAGCCTTTGGAATGTTGTTTTTGTTTTCCTTTTCAAATACGGCCCTTGAAATTATTATACACATTTTGGACAACCTCATTGCTGCTATTTTTATATTTCCTTTCCACGTGGAGGAACAAGCCCAATGCTTCCAAAAAGGAATCATGGAAATGGGTAGGGACCTCAGACCATCTGTTCCAACTGATGCATGAAATGACGTGCATATCAAGCAGGGATGCAGGTGGCACTGTGGGTTAAACCACAGAGCCTAGGGCTTGCTGATCAGAAGGTCGGCGGTTCGAATCCCTGCAACGGGGTGAGCTCCCGTTGCTCAGTCCCTGCTCCTGCCAACCTAGCAGTTCGAAAGCACGTCAAAAGTGCAAGTAGATAAATAGGTACCGCTCCGGCGGGAAGGTAAACGGCGTTTCCGTGCGCTGCTCTGGTTCTCCAGAAGCGGCTTTGTCATGCTGGCCACATGAACCGGAAGCTGTACACCGGCTCCCTTGGCCAGTAACGCGAGATGAGCACTGCAACCCCAGAGTTGTCCATGACTGGACCTAATGGTCAGGGGTCCCTTTACCTTTACCTTTTTAAGAGACATGTATTGTAGAAATGCATATATTACTGAATTATATTCAGATAATTTGCTCACAAAAAATGTTATAGCAGGTAGCATTGCATACAAAAATGGATAGCTGCAGAGAAATAGGCACTAATGTGTTTTAAACTGATGCAGAAATGTGGGAACCTGAACTTAAGATTGGAGGGAAATGAAAAATGGAGAGAAACCAAAATTGGCATATCTGTCCATCTCCGAACTATAACTATAATTGAAATCGAGAGATTCTACTTGTCCCTTTCATCGATCTGCAGACAATGCTGGAGATATTGTCTCTGTGGCTTCTCCTCCTATGAAAGGACACTCCCAGGACAGTAGAAGATTTTTCTGTATAGAGAAGGGATCATAACTTAACAGCAGAGTACAGTACATGGTTTGCATTCAGAAGTTCCAGGGTTCAGTCCCCAGTGCCTCCATTTTCATAGGTCTCAAGCACAAGGGCTGTCTGAGCCCTTGAAGAACTTCTCCTAGTCAATGGAGACAGTCTTGGTCCAGAAGACTCCATATCAAGTAGCCTAAGGAATGTAAGCTGGCAGTGACTTCTTTCCCACTCTAGGTTCACCCCAATCAGCAGTGTTTCCATTCCTCTGCAGTTCAGCTTCTGCTAAAACCTACGTGATTCATCTTGTGATCCACCATGGCCAAAACATATGTGATTAATCAGACAAATATTTCAGTGTATTTCATGGAAAGGTAAATGTAAAGGGGGGGGGGGCTGGAGAAAAATTCTGTGATTTTACATCCAACATTTGTTGACTAAAAAAATAATAATGGGGGGGGGGGAACCAATTGTAGCAAACGCTGCTTATCTCTGCTTGCATGGATTTCCATTCCTGACCTTAGACAAATATGCCAATCATGGGATTTTTCCCCCCCAATGGAATTTTCTGACTTCCCAAATCCAAATTATGCCAACATAAATAATACTAGGGGGGTGGGATGTATTGCTTTTGTTTGTTACTATGTTGTACATTTTTGTATTTTTCTATTGTAAACTGTAAACTGCTTGGAAAGAAATGTAATAAAATTGAGATTCCTGCATTGCAGGGGGTTGGACTAGATGACCCTCGAGATCCCTTCCAACTCTACCATTCTTTGATTCTAGGAATAAACAAACATACAGTGGTACCTTGGTTCTCAAACTTAATCCGTTCCGGAAGTCCATTCCAAAACCAAAGTGTTCCAAAAACCAAAGCGCGCTTTCCCATAGAAAGTAATGCAAAATGGATTGAACCATTCCAGACTTTTAAAAGCAAACCCTAAAACTGCAATTAAACATGAATTTTACTATCTAATGAGACCATTGATCCATCAAATGAAAGCAATAAACAATGTACTGCAGTCACACAATCAATCAATCAATCAATCAGTAGCTGAACTGGGTTCCACACAGTCACAAAAACAAAACAAAAAGAACCACAAAAATGCAAAATAAATAGCAAAAACAGTGTAACACTCAAAACAGAAGTGTGGCACTCAAAACGGAGCATGTTCGGCTTCCGAAAAAAGTTCACAAACCGGAACACTTACTTCTGGGTTTGCAGTGTTTGGGTTCCAAGTTGTTTGAGTACCAAGGCGTTTGAGAACCAAGGTACCACTCTATAGCATTAACATGTCATTAATATGTCAGGATTGTTATTAATATTAATATGTCAGGAAGCAGAGGAATCAGTAATAATGAAAATCCCTGCATTGCAAGTGCTTGGACTAGGTGATCCTTGGGGTCTCTTCCAACTCTATAATTCTATGAGTCTAGGAAAATACTTATATCTCTCCTGTCTTACACAGTGAAACTTTAGGCAGCATATGTCTGGTTCTCAGAGAGTCTCTTATCCCACCGCTTATCAGAAGCAAAGTGAACAGCTTCAGCATGACTCTTTCACTGCATGCGCTCGTGGCATGCCCTCGTGGTCTTACGTCCTTGCAGGCCAGTCTGAGCTTCCAACATTATGGTTCTATCCTGAGAACGGAGACACATCTGTCAGCCTTCAAAGAATTAAACTCAACAGGCTCTAAAGCAAACACAAACATTCCCAGCATCACAAGAGCAATAAAAGCATGGCATTTTGCCTTCTCGGGTCATGCTCACATTCTGTTTCTGCACAAATGTAGTACAAAGTTCATTTGTAAGCTGGTGGATTGCTGGCGGATTGCACTACGCAGTGATGTTCTTTATGAAACTACAGAATTACTTAATTTGCAAACTCTGTTGGCAAGCCTGCACACTCTCGCAAGACCTCAGTAATAACACAAAGCCAGCAGAGGCTTGTTTCCAAAAACTAGCCGTTCAGAACAGAGAAACATGGCATTAAGTGCAAGCTGCCGACTCTGCCAAGTCAAAGACCGACACAAATCGGGTTCTCAAATGAGAGCACGTGTTGCGGTGGGGGCTAGAAGACACCTCCTTGTTGCTGGGCGGATTGGCTAGCTGGCCATAGCTTCACTAGGACCCTGGGGTGTTGCTGGGGAGAATTAAATGTATCAATTTGATGATGGACAGCCCAGCGTCCTATATATTGTCCTGCAAGAAGGATTCTTCTTCTCTTGGCTGTTTGCTTCGGATCACCCACCCTCCCTCCCTTTATTTAGGCCTCTGCTCTTGACCTTGCAACTGCCTGTCATGGGGTCGTCTGCTTTTGGGTCAGGGGCCCAGTAGGAATTTTGTCCATTTGGCTGATTGGCTGTTGCCATCTGGTTTTGGCCTACTGCAGTAGCAACTAGTCACAACTTGTAAGGTTGGCGGTTAGGCATTGGTTCCTGTGTTGGTACTGGAAGGGTGGGCCACCCCTTCCAGAATGATGATGTGCAGGGAATTCCGTTAAAGGAATCCAGGGGCTCAAGATGCTTTTGTCCGAACCCCCGGTCGGGGGACAGGGCCACGCAAGAGCCCCTGGGACCCCTGGGGAGAGGGGGGCACTGCTTCACCCGGCCTCCTTAACTCTCCCCAGGTGGCATTCTCCCACGCTGACAGAATGTCAGCTCTGTCCCGGCAGACAGCTAGTCTGAACCAATGCCTACGCAACCACTCACATAATTTGTATTTTAATAAAGTTGTGGCCTAAAACAAATATGATGTGTCAGGTGTGAGTTATTGGGGGGGGGTGTCTTGGGGACCTCAACATGCAATGACTTTTGTGAGAAAATGATGAAATGCAGATTAAACAATTGGCTATAGGGGAATACAGACACTTGCCGCCAAATACGATTTGGGTCATAAACTGAAACCCTCAGTTGCTTTGAAGTATCATTTTGACCACATCACAGATCACATGACTTCGCCCAAAGAATCCTGAAACCCGTCGTTTGTTGAGGGTGTTTGGAACTAGTGCTCTGCGAAGGGAAATATCAGTTTCCAGGATTGTTTGGGATGTGATTTGTGAGAGGGCTTAGAAACCGTTTGCTTTTCGCGTGGTTCTGTTCCTTTGCCTCTAAATGGCAATGAAGATCTCCATGCATGCCCCAAAATTCATTTAAAGCTCAAGAAGTACATTTTGACTGAAGGTGTATCAAGGGAAGAACGGCGTCTCTTAGATAAAGTAGACTTCAGAAAACATGCTCCCTTTTCCGCCAGTGCTTTGCAGACTAACTGGAGAGTTTTAAGGAAGATCTTCGGGAAATAGTGCAGTTCTAGTTGGTGTCAATTAGCGTAAGCAAAGTGTGAGAACTTCCTTTACTTTTTAAAATTGAAACCACTTGCAGAACACTACAGGCGTGATATAGACAGAACGGAGACTGACAGGAACAAAAGCAATTAAACACTATGAAGAACAGTAATCCAAGGCTGTCAGTGTGGTGCAGCTGCCTGAAAATAAAAAGATATGTGTGAGTTTTCCTATATGGTGTGCTGCATGCCAAAGAACATTTTCTTGCTCTTGTCGGGTTAAAGATGACATAAAGGGGCCCAGCTGTCGTGGCTATTGTCAAAGTTCTCAAAGTTTCTTGATCCAAAGAGAATTGTAGGCAGATTTGTTAGGTCTCCCAACAGCAGCCATATCCAGCTTTATTGAGAAGGTAATATATATTTTACTTTATTTACTACATTTGTATCTCACCTGTCTTCCAGCCTGGAACTCAAGGAAGCATACCTGAGCTTCCCAGGTGGTCTCCCAAATAAGGTACTGACCTCACCCAGGCCAGCTTAGTTTCAGCATCATCTACCTTACTAACAGCATTCTCCTGAATTTGATAAAGTATCCATAAACAGCGGAATTCTTGCTCCCGTAATAATAGTTTTCACCACCACTTGGCTCTCCCGGTCTACTTTTTTCTAAAGCCACCCTTGCATCAGGTTTCTACTGCTTTCCCCCCAGAATTACTTCCTTTTGTGCATATACTTTTGGAGCATCTGAATAATTTATTCTTATTTGGTTTTTGCCAGACATGTACATACCAAAAAACTATTCCTACATCACCCAGTTGTTGGTTTTTAAAGTATTAGACAGGGTTTATACAGAATGCAGACTACAAAGTAAAGCCTTTTCTTAACCTTTGAAGCATTACACAAGGAATGCGGGTGGCGCTGTTGTCTAAACCACTGAGCCTCTTGGGCTTGCCAATCGGAAGGTCGGGAGTTTGAATCCCTGCGACGGGGTGAGCTCCCGTTGCTCTGTCCCAGCTCCTGCCAACCTAGCAGTTCAAAAGCATGCCAGTGGGTTTGAGCCCCACATTGGGCAAAAGATTCCTGCATTGTAAGGGGTTGGGCTAGATGATCCTCATGGTCCCTCCCAAATTTGATTCCCTGATTCCATTAAACCAATATCCCCCCTCCCATGAGTTCCATCTATTCATGAATATCTACCTTTCACACATCACATTCGTGCACATGCAAACACCATTCTGCCTCAACCACATTTGAAACCGCCCATGTACTCAAACAAACATATACGAATCTGAAGAAGTGTGCATGTACACGAAAGCTCATACCAAGAGCAAACTTAGTTGGTCTCTAAGGTGCTACTGGAAGGAATTTTTAATTTTATTTTGTTTTGACTATGGCAGACCAATACAGCTACCTACCTGTAACATATACCAGCCAACACCCAAAAAAATGACATCCATTTACATTCATGCCCTGACTTCAATCCACAAATATCCACTGGCTTCTGTTGACTGTCTTCCAAAGGTGAACTTCCATCAGCCAACATCCACAAATATCAGTCTGCTTTAGCCTTGTAGCCTCCACCAACTTCCGAATCCAAATGCCACTGGCTTCCATCCACCAACATCTGCCAATTTCTGTTAGGTCCATTATGAGAGGTCCACCAGCTTCCAATCATGGATACCAGCAGCCTTCAAGCAAGCAAACTTGCCTTATTATCGCTCCCAAGCATCCCACTGCCAGAGGATTCTCTCCTTCCATTCACCAGTTTGCTTCTTCCAAGTGGAAGAAACCTGGGCAGTGCTGAAGGTCACATCCATTGCCAGGTGTGTCCTGTTGGAAACAGAAAAGGGCTGTCCCCTTTGGCCTGCCTTTATATCCACTCAGTTGCCAAGTGCTTTTGTGACATCACAAGAAACCCACAGCCAATGGCAACAGCTGGGGAGGCATCATCTTCATTGCTTTGAGCCTCACAATGGCGGGTGGACCTATCAGTGATTGTGTGCTTGTTTATTTAGACACGGGTGGCACTGTGATCTAAACCACCAAGGGTTTTGGGCTTCCCAATAAGAAAGTTGGTGGTTCAAATCCTCACGACGGAGTGAGCTCCCGTTGCTCTGTCCCAGCTCCTGCCAGCCTGCAGTTCAGAAGCACACCAGTGCAAGTAGATAAATAGGTACCACTGCGGTGGAAAAGTCAACAGTGTTTCCATGTGCTCTGGCACCCGTCACAGTCCTCCGTGCACCAAAAGCGGTTTAGTCCTGCTGGGCACATGACCTGGAAAGCTGTCTGTGGACAAACACCAGCTCCCTCAGCCTGAAAGAGAGATGAGCACCGCAACCCCATAGTTGCCTTTTTTTTTTTTTTTGTTCAAATTTAGGCTTTATTAATTAAAAAAGAAAAACACACATTACATCTCATACATTTCCATAGTAACATACAATATCATTGTTCTCATACCTTTCCCGTTAATCCCATCTCCCCCCACCCCCCCCCACATCCCTCTGACTTCCCTCCAGCGCTCTTTCGACTTCCTTAAAGCTATTTACATCTTATTTGTACATTCATAATTACTTATTTATGCCTTATTTGTACATTCATAATTACTAAATTGTACTATACTCCTCTTATTAATTCTTTAAATTAATTTACTAATCCTAAAATTCCTTCATACCTATTTATTCCAAGCATATCAGCACTTCTTTCTTTGAGCAATGTTTCTCCATATACTCTTCATAGCATTTCCATTGTTCTTTCAACTTTTGGTGTGTTTGGTTTCTTATTGCTGCTGTTAATTTTGCCATTAACAAATACTCACTTAACTTGCTTAACCACTCGTTCTTTGTTGGTACCTGTTCTGTCTTCCATTTTGCTGCTATCACCATTCTGGCGGCAGTGCTAGCATACAGGAAAACACTTTCCTTTCCTCTTGGTATTTGGTCGTCTAATAAACCTAGCAGATACACCTCTGGTTTCTTTACCATTGTTTTTTGCATCATTTTTGTCATTTCAGTATGTACCATCACCCAAAAGGTTTTTATATTCTCGCATAGCCACCACATATGTAGTAGCGTCCCCTCCTCTTTCCCACATCTCCAGCACAGGTTAGACTTCAATTTGTAAATGCTTGCAAGTTTCACGGGGGTCAAGTACCATCTGTAGTGCATCTTAAAAAAATTTTCTTTAATATTGTATGAAGCCGTAAATCTAATATCCTTTCCCCACAATTTCTCCCATTGCTCCAAATTTATTGCATATCCAAGATCTTTGGACCATCTTAGCATTGCCTCTTTAACCTCTTCTCCCATTAAATCCCACTCCAATAACAAATTATATGCGCCCGAAAGTACTTTTTTGTTGTTTTGGATCACCACTCTTTCAAATTTGGAAGTTTCCTTTGAAAAACCTTTCTTTATGTCTACAGTAAACATACTGTTCAATTGTATATACTGCCATCTATCGATTCCATGCTCTCTTAATTCCTCATATGATTTTAATTTGTATTTACCTTCCTGATTTTCTATTAACTGTCTATATGTCGGCCAGATTTTATTTATATTTAATCTTTTCCTAGCAATGGCTTCTATCGGTGATATCCACCATGGTGTTTGCATTTCCGCATATCTTTCATATTTTTTCCATACCTTATACAATGCTCCTCTCAGAATATGATTAGTAAATTCCTTATTTATCTTGGCTTTGTCATAATTAAGATACGCATGCCAGCCAAAGCTGCAATTGAATCCTTCCAAATCCAATATTCTGTTCCTTTCCAATCTAATCCATTCACCGACCCATATTAGACATTCTGCTTCATAGTATAATTGTAGATTCGGGAGCGCCATACCTCCTTTTTCTTTCCGTTCTGTTAACAGCTTGTATTTTACCCGGGGTTTCTTCCCCTGCCAAACAAATTTTGTGATGTCCCTCCTCCATTCGTCAAAGCAATTTTCCTTAATAATAATTGGGATAGTTTGGAATAGATAAAGCATTTTCGGCAGTACATTCATTTTTACAATTGATACTCTCCCCCATAAAGATAGATTTAATCTATTCCATCTTTCAAATTCTTTCTTTATCTCTTTCCATATTTTATCATAATTGTTTTTAAACAAATTTATGTTTTTCATGGTTATATCTATTCCTAGGTATTTAGCTTTTTTAACAATTTGTAAGCCTAATTGCTTTTCTAACGCGTTTTGCTCATTTAATTGCATATTTTTTGTCAGGAGTTTTGTTTTCCCTCTATTTAATTTAAATCCAGATACTCCCCCAAAATCCTCAATTAATTCAATCACTTTAGCAATGCTTATCTCCGGGTCTTCCGTTGTGACTAGGATATCATCTGCGAAGGCCCTGACTTTAAATTTTTCTTTACCTAATGTTATTCCTGTTACTTCTTCTTCCTCTCTAATATTTGTTAGTAATATTTCCAATGGCAGAATAAACAGCAGTGGTGAGAGGGGACACCCTTGCCTGGTGCCCCATAGTTGCCTTTGATTGGACTAAACCGTCCAGGGGTCCTTTACCTTTACCTTACATGAGTACTATTCATTCGCTTATTTACATATAACTTTAGGGTGCCGCCAAAACGCTATGCGCGAATGGGTCAGCATACGAGATAAGTGTGTTTAAATCTAACAGGGCACATACAGAACCCTTATTTTGCATATACGTTGGCTTGTATTCAAAGTAGCACTACATGAACATTCCATAAATGGAAGGATTTCTGCTTTCACAAGAGAATGTCCTTGCCTCTCCTACTTCCCTTCCTCTCCTAAATCTGCTCTAGAGGTGGACATGGGGAGATCACATGGGATGAGGGGGAGAAAGTCCCAAGATGCAAGTGGAATTCCTTGTGCTGATGGGTTTGTGTTAGTTGAATAGCACCCAGTGTATAGATCAGGCCTCACTCTCTGTTTGCAATTGGGTATTTTTTTTCACTCCGCCAATTGATATAAGCTTCAGGCATCTCAATTTCCACCCACATCTTTAAAACCCTACTGACACTTAATATCACAACAGTTCCATTTGTGCCGTCCGAGATGCTAATGTCATAATAAATGAAATAACTTCTCTGTATCTGGTAAAGGTGTATCTGAATTCTCAGTTGCTACATGGACTCAAGACTTCTACTGCTCTCTCAATCTTATTTATTTATTTATTTATTGCGTTTTTTAAAATTAGAGAAAGAATAAATTAAAATTAAATTAAAAATTACACCTGAATACACAAAAAGAAAGAAAAAATACAATAATAAAGAGGGGGGAATTAATGAGATACACAAAGTTGTTCAAAGGATACAAACCATAATTCGAATATTCTATACAAAAGGCTCCCAGAAAGAAATTACATTTATATTTCTTCTTTTCTTTCTTCCCTTACAATCACTTGCTCTCTGTTCCAGTAAACTTGCTTGAATCCCTGTTATGTTAGTTGACTTCCCTCTATCTCTTTGCGGCTTCAACACTTCTCATTGGTTACCAATAATCTGCATTCCTTCATCCAAATCAATTTCCCCCATTATATCTGTGAAATTAATCCAAGCGCAACCAAGTATTATTTTTGGAAGCATATTTAGTCAGGTAGTTTTTGAAGCAAACCCATTCCTTTTTTACCTTGTCTCCTGAGTGATTTCTTATTAGTTCTGTCATTTTGGCTAGTTTGAGGTACTCGCACAACTTCAATTGCCACTCGTCTTTCGTTGGTATTACTTTTCCAGCATTTTGCTATTAGTATTCTAGCCATGCTCTCTCAATCTTTGTCTTCCTACTATAGAATCATAGAATTCTAGAGTTGGAAGAGATCCCAAGAGTCATCTAGTGCAATCCCCCTTCAATGCGGGAATCTCAACTAAAGAACCCAAGACGATGGCCATCCAACCTCTGCTTAAAAACCTCCAAGCAAGAAGAGTCCACAACCTCCTGAGGGAGTCCATTCCACTGTCAAACAGTGGAATATAGACAGCTGCATCATCTGTCTGAGCCAAATATGAGTGTGTGTGTGTGTGTGTGTGTGTGTGTGTGTGTGTAGACAGTTTTGCAGGTCCCCATGCTGCCTTTTTGGGAGACCAGATGGCAACTGTTTTTCCTCGGCTTTAATTTCTGAAGGGTTGGCCTCTGGGACATGACCGCGTTGAATTTGCAATTTGAGCAAACATGCCTGGCTGATAAATAACTTCAAGGGCCCTTCATACCTCAGTTTACAGATGGCTCTTATTTATGCTGTTGGGCATCCCTTTTCTCAATCTTTTCATTACATAATCCTTTCATTACATCATTTATATCACACACCTTGCAATGCACATAGTTTTGTTGTTTCCAGAGTAACTAACAGACAATAGCACCATTCTAAGTAAGTCTATTCCAACCATGGCCTGAGGCACGTAGGGTTTTAACGGTTAAGACCAACACTGTGAATGGAGCTTGGAAACTTACTTGGAAGTGTGTGGGATCGTTTCAGTACGTGCAAGGTAGGATTTCCTCACCCAGTTCCCGTTAGCAACCTAACCTGGCCCCATTGTTCTCAACTAACTTCAGCTTCCAAACTGTCTTCAAACAAAGGCAGTCTCATGCAAAGTGTGCCGCAACACCAGTTCAAAATTATGACAGGAACACTTAATTCCTCTCTCATCTTTGTAGTCGGCTCCATTAGCAAAGCAGTACAAGCACACTCAGGTCCTTGTTTCCACTTCACCCAGTTCCCCACATCATTTCCCTCAGACACCAAGCTTCCTGGAGGCTTTAGCTGGCCCATTGTTTATTTATTGCTTCCCTGTTTTATTTTTAGATTCTCTCCAGCCACCATGCAACGTTTGTTGCGGCTACAAAGTTTGTGAGGTGACGCCACTAGGATCTGAAGTGCAGAGCAAACAAAGTCTACATTATGCTGCGCAGCTCGTGCCCCTGGTTTCAATGTTTCCCGGGTGCTCCCCAGAAGAACTGCTTCCCTCTATGTATTCACAGGTGGATAAAGATGTTCATTCTGCCCCTGTGAATCCTGCCGCCTGAGGCGCTCACCTAACCTTGCCTCATGGATGGGCCGGGACTTTGGCTCCTACCATAACTGCAACAGCATACTGCCACTAGGCAGCAGGGTTTTTATCGCGGAATGAGTCTACTTCCCACAATCTCACAATCCTTGGAGCATCTGTGGTACACGCAGAACGGTGCATGCAAATATTGTAGATTTTTTTTAAAAAAATTAAAAAATAAGGCTGTTCTACCATTCATGGCACCTTCATTATATACCTTTAGGCGCCAGGCAAAAACGTTCCCTTTTAACCAGGCCTTTGGTTGACTTGATTGACATCCTTTTAAAATGTGGCTCTTTGGGGGGGGGGGGGTTATTGGGTTGTTGTTTTTATTTTGATTATATATATTGTGGCTTTATATTTTGATTTTGTTCTGTGAACTGCCCTGAGACCTCTGGATATAGGGCAGTATATACATTCAAATAATAATGCTGTAATAATATTAATAATAGCAATAATACCACTCACTGTCGCGGTCACTCTCTCAGACCTGAGCAGCACCCCCGGACATTTAACGGTCTATTGGTAACTGCCCCAACGACATATGGTATATCCGCTGCCACCAGCCAGTATTCACTCTGGCAATGAATAACTCACTTCAGATTCGGATTGTGGTAAAAATAAAACATAAGTTTCTTTATTGTTTGTACAAAGCGCAATGGTTTCAAATGACTTGGTAAAACGTTTAATATAACTGTTGTTGTTGTTCAGTCGTTCAGTCGTGTCCGACTCTTCGTGACCCCATGGACCAGAGCACGCCAGGCACGCCTATCCTTCACTGCCTCTCGCAGTTTGGCCAAACTCATGTTAGTAGCTTCGAGAACACTGTCCAACCATCTCATCCTCTGTCGTCCCCTTCTCCTTGTGCCCTCCATCTTTCCCAACATCAGGGTCTTTTCCAGGGAGTCTTCTCTTCTCATGAGGTGGCCAAAGTACTGGAGCCTCAACTTCAGGATCTGTCCTTCTAGTGAGCACTCAGGGCTGATTTCTTTGAGAATGGATAGGCTTGATCTTCTTGCAGTCCATGGGACTCTCAAGAGTCTCCTCCAATATAACTGTATGGTTATTCAGATAAGTATATTTCAACTCTCTACCTAGTATTCCAATAACTATCCCTAATGCCTCCTGTTAATTATTCAACCTGCTCTAGCTCTGCTCTTTAGCTCTATCTCCCTCTCTCTATCCCTCTCTAACTCAACTGCCTCACTTCCAACCTCTAATTGCCTTTTCTATCCTCTCTAACTGCCATCCTTCCACACACTAATTGCCTGGAGAGCTCCCATTGGTCAATCTCCTCCCTGCCAAGTTAACCCTTGGAGAACCTTAGGGTGAAACGCCACACTTACGGGTCGTGTCCCCATGTCCCTCTGGTCTAATAGTCCCTCTCCCTCTGGAAATCTGGTTTATAGCAGGAAGGGGGAATCTTTTTTGCACCCCTGAGGAGAGAATGGGACAGTCGTTCCCCCTGTAATTAACCATACTCTCCAGATTCCCAGCATTCTTAAAAGGAGAATAAGAAGAAGAGTACTTTTCTAGCACTTGTAGATATGTAACAAAATGTCCAGGTACTATTAGTCTCTGTTTTTGTGAGAAATGAGATTGCTCATCTCCTCTCAGTGTTTTTCTTTGTTCCCCTTCTCTCTCAAAAATTCCTGTGGATGCCCATGGCTACATTGCCCTGGGGATAATGTGTCAGAGAGTGATGGTTGTGGGTGGGTTTGAGCTAGTGATGGACAGGACTTAGCTTAAGATAGTGGCAGGTGTGGCAAATTTAAGTTCCTCTCAATTTCTTATTTTTCCATCTTAAATTCCGTTCTCCACATCTTCCAAATCAGTTTGCAATTTTTCAAAAAAAAAGTTCTCATGAAAATTCAGCAGCATTTTACAGCGATCTTCCCTCTAATATACACATTTTATATGTAATTTCCCCCTAATATACAGATTTTTGCAAAACAGTTTCCCCTGATATTGAATTTTTGCATGTTGCTTTCAGTAAGATCTGCATTATTGGGCAGGGGGCAGGGCTGCTGGGTTGTTTTATTTTTATTAGGTATTTTGCAGTTTTATATCTTGATTTTATTCTGTGAACCGCCCTGAGACGGGTATAGGGTGGTATATAAATTCAATAAAATTATTATTATTATTATTATGCACACTTTACGTTAGCATTTGCTTGGCTGGATAAGTGCATTGAAAAATTCAGAAAAGTGCAAATGATGACTGTGTTCTACTTCTCATATTGCTTTGGAAACTGCAAATTATGGAGGCTCACCTTTAAATGTGAACTAGATAGAATTGCTCTTGCCAGAAGTTTGAGCTGATCATTGCAGAAGGCTTGTCTCCATCGTCCTTCCATTGATCCATATATTTTTCGATCGCTGCCCCAGCCCTGTTCCACAGCTTCCAGGTCCTCACCTGCATAAAATTAAGCTGAAGTTTGCTCACGCATCCCAGGAGCCTCAGCTTCCACACGCCCCTGATTCATAGGTAGTTATTGGTAGCCCCAGAATCAGTACAGAGGGCGATTTCAGGCATTTCTCCAGATGGAGATCTTTGTGGGAGATTTTGCTAAGTGGATTAATTTTGCCCCTCCACATAGGCTTCCCACATGATTTCTGCTTCTAGTGACAACCAGGCGACATGCATGAAGATTAAAAAAATAATCCTTAGTCACTGTGAAACTGTGTATCTGAAGAAGTGTGCGTGCACACGAAAGCTCATACCAAGAACAAACTTACCGGTAGTTGGTCTCTAAGGTGCTAGTGGAAGGAATTTTTTATTTTATTTTGTTTTGACTATGGCAGACCAACACGGCTACCTACCTGTAACTGGAACTATGGAAGGCACCACATTGAGCCGCATGAAATGGAAGTCCATCAACGTCACCAGGTATCTGAAGAAGTGTGCATGCACATGAAAGCTCATACTAAGAACAAACTTACTTGGTCTCTAAGGTGCTAGTGGAAGGAATTTTTTATTTTATTTGTTTTGACTATGGCAGACCAACACGGCTACCTACCTGTCACTGTGAAACTGCAAGCCATTCTTAAAGTGTATTGATCCTTTCCCTGATTGCTATTAGTTCCCACCAGAAAAAAGCCAGGGACTATTATCAGTCCTATTCTAGCCAGCTGCTTCTTCCTTGAACTATATTTTATTTTTCATGGAACTCTCACTGTTTAGTTTAATTTTTTAGTTGTTTGGTTAATAGTGTTCTATAGAAGGTAGCTGTTTTATTTATGATTTGTAATTGTGGCGGGTGGCTCTATGGGTTAAACCACAGAGCCTAGGGCTTCCCGATCAGAAGGTCGGCAGTTCGAATCCCCGTGACGGGGTGAGCTCCCGTTGCTCGGTCCCTGTTGCTGCCAACCTAGCAGTTCGAAAGCACCTCAAAATGCAAGTAGATAAATAGGTACCGCTCCAGCGGGAAGGTAAACGGTGTTTCCGTGCGCTTCTCTGGTTCGCCAGAAGCGGCTTAGTCATGCTGGCCACATGACCCAGAAACTGTACGCCGGTAAAGTGAGATGAGCGCCGCAACCCCAGAGTTGTCCACGACTGGACCTAACGGTCAGGGGTCCCTTTACCTTTACCTTTAATTGTTTTGCTGATGATATGTTAAGAACTCTATATGGTTTATGTTGCCATTGTGGTGTTCTATTATGTTATTTATTGTTTGTGAGCTGCTTGGGGACTCATGTGAGTGAAAAGCAGCATAGAAAAATAACAAATGAAATGAAGGAAGGAAGTTGCTACCCAGGCACACTTGGCCCTACTTAGCATATTATAGTGAAATTTCATGGGGAAATGCTGCATGGTTGATTTAGAATGGGGATGGCATTTATGATCAACCCTGGCTAATGGGTTTTCTCTGAATATTGTAAATTTGCACATAATTTCCACTTCAGTCACTCACTCATTGCTGTGGCTGCAAGGAATTTCTCTCTCTGTCTCTCTCAGACACAGAGAGAGGGGGGGGAGAGAGAGAGAGCTGTAAATATGCCAAATATTTGACAAATTTAAAGCACATCTACACCCTCTGCAAGAATCCTGGGAATTGTAGTTTACAACTCACAGAACTACAGTTCCCAGCACCCTTAGCAAATTACCTTTCGAAGAATTTTGGTGTGTGTAATTTAAATGCATCTGCAGCCTCATACACAAACACTCTTCTGGGTGTCTGAGATGAATGTTGCAAAACAAGGCACCAGGGACCCTGGTAAATAATTATAATTTTCCCATGGTGCCTGACATCCTTAGTATAGGCATCTGGCAACTAAGAGGAACTGCATACTTCAGGGCTGGTATTAATCTAAATGTTATGCTGTGTTAATTACTACTTTTACCCCTATGAACATGTCTGAGCCTTAAGACTGATTGGAAGGTCTACCCTTTTTACTGGATATTGAATTGATGGGGTGCAAGGCAGAAAAGGTCTTCCAGGTGGTGGCCCCACAAGTAAGGAACTCTTGCTCGGGAGGGGGGATATGAGAGCAGACAGATGCTGAAATCTTTTTATTCTAGCAGGCATTTTTGAGTTCTTTGTTTTGCTAAAATAAACCATTGGTTGGGATAGCTTTAAGGCCGTGGTTTTGTTGTTGTTGTTGTTGTTTTGTCATATTTTGGTTTGATTTTATTTTGAAATATATTTTATTTCGTATATAAACAGATATTGCAGACATACACAAAAATAAGTTCACCTCAGTTATAGTGGCAAAAAGCACGACTGGAGTTCATTTTTCAATAAAATAAATAACCAGTTAGTTATGGGTTGGAGCCAGAGTAAACTACTTCTGCTTATATTCCATTGCAATCAGTGTGAAACATTAGTTGTGAGAAAGAGAAGTTCCATTCATTTCAATGGGAATTAAATTTAATAACCCCGGTCTGGATCCAAACTGGGGATGCTGGAGAAATTTGCTTCTGTTTCAATGTACAGGTGAACCTATTTAATTCACGTTTTCCGAAGCAACACACAAAGCAAAACAAATCACGGCCATTCTTCAAAATTTGGCCCTCCCCTCTCAAAATTTTGCAGTGCAATTCTTCAGCCAAGTAACATGTACAAAAATGAAGTTACTATATCAATGCATAAATTAGTGAAAACAAAATACAAAAATGCATTATATTTGGGAAGGCTGCCTTGCCAAAAAAAGGGTAAATTAGGGGAAATTCCATACAAAAATGTGTATATTAGGAGAAGGCAGATCAAGATGTACCGATAGATCTCTGTATGCTTCAAGTAGATTGGCAAGGACTTCTGAATCCTAGTTATTAACAATGGCAGCAATAAAATGTGCACCTCTTACATCATATGGTCAAAATGATTTTATTTATTTATTTTGCGGGGGGAGGGATAAGCAGGAGTGGATTTGTGTGTGTGGAAGGAAAACTGAGTTCAGTTCTAGTACTTCAACAAATTCCCAGGCTCAGAATTATTTAATTGTACGTGTGTCTTTTGTATCAGCTCCTAACTGCGTTGTGTCTCCAGCTGCTTTTGGACCACATTGTCCATAGCAAACAGGACCAGTGGTCAGGAATGATGGGAATTGTAGTTCAAAAAGAGCTGGAGACCCAAGTTTGGGAAACACTGATTCAGAGGTTCAAGTAAAACAAAACAAAGAGAAAAGAAATGCAGATCTGTCAATTCAGAATGTAACTTTATTTCAAATAAGTCCTTTTGCATTCCAGGATTCCAGAGCCACACAGAACTAGAGATAGTTAATTAGTTTCACTGTCATGATAGAATCAATTCTGATGATAAGGAAAGAATTCAAGTCAGGGAAATACCTCCCCCATACAAGAAGAAGGAGAAGGAGAAGGAGAAGGAGAAGGAGGAGGAGGAGGAGAAGGAGGAGGAGAAGGAGAAGGAGAAGGAGGAGGAGAAGGAGAAGGAGAAGGAGAAGGAGAAGGAGAAGGAGAAGGAGAAGGAGGAGGAGGAGGAGGAGGAGAAGAAGAAGAAGAAGAAGAAGAAGAAGAAGAAGAAGGAGGAGGAGGAGGATAATAATAATAATAATAATTTATTAATTTATAATAATTTATTATTTATACCCCGCCCACTCTGGGCGGCTTCCAACAAAGATTAAAATACATTAATTGAATTAAATTAAATTAATCAAATGTGTATTGTTTTACACATTGCAATATTTTCTGGTAAGGATGTTTCTGTAACCCACAGGGAAAGTCCTTCAAAATATCAACCTGCATGACTAACAGATCTTCAGTGCATAGTGACTGATAATGCTATAAATATGTGAAATTTGATTCAGTGCATTCTCAGCTATTGAAAGGTGGCAAAACTTCAGGAGATGAAAGCAAAGATTTGGTTCACAAAGCAGAAGCCCTGTAACAGAACCTGCTACCATTGACGGGAAAGGTTGGTTGTAACTGCACTAAGCGCTGTGGTTTTAGCACGGCTTTCCGCTTTGTGTTTCATTTTCATAAGTGATGTAGAAAACCACAGTCAGATCCTTCAGTCGCCGTTAAATATGAATGGCAAGAGGATGCACAAACAGGCTGGGAACCTAATGTCTCAGCAACCAAAACTGATTTGTAAAAATGTTACGTGGAAAAAATACGAGAGAGACATTTCACACACTTTTGTAAATCAAGAAAATCTTTAATAATAATAATAATTTTAAAAAACAGGCTGGGAAGAGCTTCATGGATGTCAAAACATTTTGGTGCTAAGATATATCAATGTGGTGTTTGGTTTCATGATATGGAAACGTGCCAAGTTTGCAAACATCTTTATGGTTCCATATTAATTTAGATCACCAGGACTGCTCACATGTTTAAAACCAAGCAAGTATTTGTAGTAGTTAAGGTGGTGAATTATTTCCGGCATAAATTTTATAGTGTTCAGACATCTCCATGAAAAGTCTTATTTGAAGCAAATGGCCTTCGTTATGTAACCCTGTGCAATGCAGGGTTTTTTGTTGTTGTTTTTTTTAAAAAATAGGCTTCACTGTAAATAAACATGGTTTTTGCAGAGCTTCTCTGGAGAAACGTATCCAAAGGTCCTTTGAAATCACAAGGTTATCATCTGTCAGGGACATGCTCTCCTTCTTACGCACTTGCAGTCAGCATAGTCCACAACAAAGAAAAGGAAAGTATTTCCACTTGTTTATGGTTGCTGGGTAACTAGTCCCAAAGCAAAGGGAGGCCGAACAAACAAAAGGAAGTGCCTGTCATTTTGCCACCAGGTGAACAATGGAAGGGCCCAAATGTTGCCTGAAAACTGGGTACCTGGAAGACTATAAATGTTACAGGTGAAGTAAAGTAATTCTAAGTAATTCTCAGCAAAAGAAATTAGGAGATTCTGCAAGAAGAACATGTCAAGACACCCTCCTTCTCTATATGTGTTAGCACAACTCTAACACAACCACCCATCCATTAGCCCCAAGCAGACGTTTCCCCCCCAAATCCAGTACCTGCCAGGGTTAGAAGCAAAAGTGGGTGGAATGATGCATGTGACTCTTACATCTGCACAACAGACTATGTTCCAGCCACACAAAAGTCAGATATCTTTGTGCAAAAACACGTCTCCATCTAGGCACGCAAGAGGCATCATCAGAATTCAATGACACACTCCCATACCCCTCAACTACCCCAATTAAACTGGGACATCCTGGTCTGGGGTGCCATGCTCTTGCACAAGATCACGGAGCTAAAAAATGCACAGCATCATGCATTTCTGGACTCCGTGTTCTCACGCAGGTCACATGAGGAGCATGTCCGGAAAGAAGAAGAAGAAGAAGAAGAAGAGTTTGGATTTGATATCCCGCTTTTCACTACCCGAAGGAGTCTCAAAGCGGCTAACATTCTCCTTTCCCTTCCTCCCCCACAACAAACACTCTGTGAGGTGAGTGGGGCTGAGAGACTTCAGAGAAGTGTGACTAGCCCAAGGTCACCCAGCAGCTGCATGTGGAGGAGTGGAGACACGAACCCGGTTCCCCAGATTACAAGTCTACCACTCTTAACCACTACACCACACTGGTTTTTGGACTCAACATGATGGAGGATTTGCTCTCTAGCTAAGCAAAAGCACTCAAGGAATACACAGAGAAGGACTGGGAAGATGCAAATCCTGCAGAGTGTCCTGAGAGTTGGATAGACAAGCCTGGAGGTCCACATTCAACCCCTAGGTCCTTGCTATATACAGCTGAGCTCAATTAAGACCAATGAAATTAATGTTTGGGGTCCAGGTTTCTACCCCTAGATGTGGTTCAATGGGTGGGACTGTCAGGATGCTGTGAGCTGCTCCCGTCTGGTTGCCCAGGAAATTATAAAGACAAGGAAAAGTTTCTTACTGTCTGTTTTTATTTCAGTATTACAGAGAGAGGCTATAGAACCCAGCCTCTTGGATAATGGTGTTGTCCAGAGTGAATCTCCATCCCCCCATCTCTCCCACTTCCTCATGCCCTCTGTCTTCAAGCTCTTTGCTCTCCTACTTTTAAGGCTCGCCAGGTTCTGGAATGCTTTGTAAAGACAGTGTCAGCCAGCTGCCACTCGGGTTCTGCCTCCTCCTCTCCCATTATTTCCCAACTTTTCTCCTCATCTGCCTCTGAGTTGTGACCTCCCACAAACCACTGTTGTAAATCTATATTGTCTTCCTCTTCCTCCTCCCTGGAAGGGTCAGGATGGGGAGGCAGTTTCCATCATTCCTCCTCTGCCCAGTCCCTGACAGGGACAGAACCACCAAACCACCTCCTGGGCTGGTGGGTTGTTGTTGCTTACTGAGTGGGAGAGGACAGAATGTGGTCTCCAGATTACTAACAGAGCAAACTGCAAGGAGAATAACATGTCATTTTTACAACTGTTTTTCTACCCTGGTCTCCAGCTGGTTTCTAGCCTCCATTGAGAAAAGTGTGGTTTGGTTTGTTCAAAATGGTTTGTTTTACTTTTTAAGTTCTAATTGATCAGAGGGCCATATACATACCACATTAGGTAAAGGTAAAGGGACTCCTGACCGATAGGTCCAGTCTCAGACGACTCTGGGGTGGTGACGCTCATCTTGCTTTACTGGCCGAAGGAGCCGGTGTACAGCTTCCAGGTCATGTGGCCAGCATGACTAAGCTGCTTCTGGTGAACCAGAGCACCACACAGAAATGCTGTTTACCTTCCCGCCGGAGTGGTACCTATTTATCTACTTGCACTGCATGCTTTCGAACTGCTAGGTGGTCAGGAAATGGGACCGAGCAACGGGAGCTCACCCCATCGCGGGGATTTGAACCCCCGGCCTTCTGATCGGCAAGCCCTAGGCTCTGCGTCTTAACCCACAGTGCCACCCGCATCCCACACATACCACATTAGGTTCCTCTAAATATACTCCCTTGTACATTCAGAGCATCCTCAGAGCCCCTGATCCATCACATCCAAACTAATTGAGGTATGGTGGGTCGTTTCTCAGGACTCTTTCAGCCGTAGAACCCTGAATCTTATTAAGCAAAGGAGGATACAAGGAATGTGATTTTCAGCAGTTCAAGTAACAATGCACAGAACTGTATTTAATTATGCAACAAGGGCTATAATCTTCTGACTCAATGATATGATATATTGAAAGAGAAATAGTTTCATCTTGAATCATAGACAGAGAATAAGCTCCTATAATTTCATTGCACCTTCTGCCTATTTCCCTTATATATCTTGTAATTGTATTTACTGTAGATTTACTGATAAGGAAACTGAAATCAAACGACCCTCCCACCTCTTAAGAGGTTTTTGGTTTTTTTACTTACCTGTCAGTAAATCTTCAGTGACCAGAAACGCAAGAAGTATTAGAGAGATGGGCAAAAGGTGAAAAGAAATTGTGGAAACTTCTCTGATTCAAGATGAAACTATTTCTCTTTCAATGAACCAAAATATCATCTCTAATGGTAAACTGAACACCCCTTACACCATCTGATTCAAATCTTGCCTCTTCCTTGCCCTCATCATACCAGGTGGATTTGCAACAGCTGCTGTCTACCTCCTTCAACCCTTGTCTAAGACTCTACAATTCTATGATTTCTAAATGCACCGGAGAGAGCGTCAGAGTGGCTCTACCGGTGTGGTTGCACCAAATTATTATTTTTTTATAAGAATTAACCTTCTCACTGCCTTGCCCCTTCCGCTCCCAGTACGCAACAGCAACCCATCTGCTGGGAAGCTGGCATAGCAGGTCTGCTCCATCCAGCAAGCCCCTTCGCCTGACTCTGCTTAGCTTGGAGTAACCCCCATTGAATTAAATGAGTCTTACTTTTGAGTAGACAGGGCTAGGCTGGCACTTTAAATCAGCTGAGCTTACAGTGTTCTCGTATGCATGGCTGCTCAGAAGTCGGGCCCATTGAGTTCGGTGCAACTTATTTCCAGTTAAATGTGTGTATAGAACTCCAGTCTTAGATCCCATTGAAATTAATGGGGAAAGCCATGACTAGCTTGTACCGTTTATTTCAACGGGACCTATGTTCAATTAACTTAGTCAGAATTCAGTCCAAAAGTGCTTAAATTAACACTCTTATCATACATCTTGCAGCCACTTTCTTGTGCCCCAAGATGTCATTAGCACATAAAGTCAGTGGCTATCCTTTTTCAGACCAAATAAAATGTATATAATCCCTCTTACTACATTAAGCCCAATTACTGGAAATTACAAGGATTGTAATAAGCCTTAAGAGACTGGTGTGGCAGTAACAACCTATTATTCTGATGGGCTACAGGCCATCTAAGTCACCTTTGCATAGGTTTATCTGAGGCTTCCCAGAACCACTGTGCTGCAACAGAAGCTTTAAAACACTTTAAAATCCCACTTGTTTTGCAGTTTGTATGAGCAACCTAATTTCTCTCCAGGTTTTTATTTTATTGAGGTTGTAGCTTAGCTTTTATCTGAGTCATTTTGTGGTCACAGTTTCCTTAAACAGTTTCCTATTTTTAACATCTCAGAAGGGTTCATGCACCATGCATTCTTAAGAACAACCTAGGTACCTGATTTAGTTTCTTTCTTAATTTTGGCTCAAGGAATGGTTTTTGTTGGAGAATTATGATCTTTTGGATTTGGAGGGTTTCGATAATGTATTTGGATGGCATGCTTATTTATCGTATGACAAGATTTATTTATTTTTTTGCCAAATCATTTTATTAAATTTCCAGTTATAATTATCACATCAAATATTCTAATTTTACATATAAATATGATCCAAATAATCGACAACCACATAGTCACCTTTGACTGGACTTAACTGTCCAGGGATCCTTTACCTTTTACCTATGACAGCCATTTGAAACCTCAATGTATCAATTCCAAAACCATGTAGGGTGGTTGCTGTCTTAAGCCTCCAACCCAACACTGGGTTACACCCAGTGTTACTGTCTTGCAGCTTCTCCTGATTTCTCCAAGTCCGAAAGAGACTGACAACACCCATTTTTGATAGCCGCTAGATTTAGATAAAGGCCACAAGGATGTCCCCACATAGGTGCTATTGCGGACATCAATGCTGAAGCGACTGGATGCATGAAAACTGACTCACATTTTGAAAGTTGCAAGAGAATAAAATGGCAGTTTTACAACTGTTTTCCTGCATTGGCCTCTAGTTGTTTTCTGGCTCTAATTAGAAACAGTGTGTTTTGTTCTCTTTTCCTTTTCCCTTTCCAATGTACAAACCATGTCAGATCCCTCTATATACGCTTCTCGGTACATTCAGATCCTCCTCAGAGACCTTGATCCATCTTCCCCAAGCACCTGAGGGTACGATGGGTTGCTTTTCAGAACAGGACCATTTTAGCAGTGGGGCCTTGATTCTTATAAAGCAGGAGAGCATATAAAGTAGCTTACAGTGTGTTTTTCAACAGTCAAGTACCAATGCACAGAAATGTATTTAATTATGTAAAAAAAAGAACTGCAGCCTTCTGATTCAGTTTACGACTAGATATGTTCTTTGGTTCATTAAAAGAGAAATAGCTTCATCTTGAATCACGGGTAAACAAGCAGCTTCTATATAATTTATTTGCATCTTCTGCGTATTTCTCCAGCATTTATTTGTGGTCGCTGTGCATTTACAGACAAGGAAGTGGAAATCAAATGACTCTTAACAGGTCGTGAACACCTCTTGCACAGATGGTTTCAAATTGTGACTTTTCCATTCCCTACTCATACCAGGGGACCTTACAGGGGTCACCGTCTCCCTCTGCCCCACCATAATCTTAGAATAAATCCAGCTATCATAGCTTATTTCCAGTGTTAGTCATACCTGGAGTAGATCCATTGAAATTAATGAACATGAGTAACTAAGAGGCATAATAGGTTTACTCTGGATACATAACCAGAAATGGCTTGCTATATTGAGCCAAGCTGCTACACTAATTGCCCGACAGGTGGGTCACTTTTGCCTATCAGGAGGAGTAAGATGGTATGGCGGCTGTTGTGGTGCAAACACACCAGAAGGACCACAATGTAGGCTTTGCCAATGCATCTCCATTGTGCTAACCTCACTCCTGGTACAGTAAGTAATAGTGACACACCTGCCAGGAAGCTAGCAAAGCATGTCCCCACTGCACCACAGTGAGCTTTTTCTGGAAGAAGAAGAAGAAGAAGAAGAAGAAGAAGAAGAAGAAGAAGAAGAAGAAGAGTAGTTTGGATTTGATATCCCGCTTTTCACTACCCGAAGGAGTCTCAAAGCGGCTAACATTCTCCTTTCCCTTCCTCCCCCACAACACACACTCTGTGAGGTGAGTGGGGCTGAGAGACTTCAAAGAAGTGTGACTAGTCCAAGGTCACCCAGCAGCTGCATGTGGAGGAGCGGAGACGCGAACCCGGTTCCCCAGATTACAAGTCTACCACTCTTAACCACTACACCACACTGGCTCTCAGTAGCAACGCTAACCTACCTTAGGAGGTTGTTGTAAGGATTAATGAGTTGGTGTGTGCTTCGAGACACTCTGTAAATGCTGTATGGTTAGTCGTATAAAGAGTGGAGAAAAGA
Source organism: Lacerta agilis (assembly GCF_009819535.1). Taxonomy (NCBI): domain Eukaryota; kingdom Metazoa; phylum Chordata; class Lepidosauria; order Squamata; family Lacertidae; genus Lacerta; species Lacerta agilis. The sequence goes on from NC_046322.1 coordinate 50,638,110, forward strand.
AATACACATTCAGAAACTCAAAAAAGATCTGAGAAACAATGTGCCAAGACCAGAATCTAAATTTTTATCCATGGTTCTCAGATGCCTTAGACTGTCTGTCTTATGAAACTGTTCTCTTGTGCTTAACTTCCAAATTTCAGAGGAAAGGTCCCACCATTATATAGGCGACACAGCAGCACTGGTTCTCAAAAGGGTGTGTAACACACACTTAGAAGAATCCTGAGAATTGCAGAAGTGGGGGTATTTAGGTGGAAAACCTGAGAGAAAACCATAAAGGCAACAGCATAGAAGATTAACTGAGAGAGGGGGAAAGGACAAGGAGAAGGAAAAGAGAATGGAATTGAGTGGCTAGAAAGGGAGGAGAAGTGGAGACACATAGAAATATTAAGAGTAGAGAGAGTGAACCATCATATTGTCTGGATAGGTCATTTTCTGCTCGTTTGATTACAATTTCAATCCAGTACAATGTTTCAAAGAGGGAGAGGAGTTAGAAGTTGTAACCTGCCAAAGCAGTAGCTGTAACTTAATTTTTGCACGGGTCACTTGAAGCCAATTTAAAATAATAATAATAATAATAATAATAATAATAATAATAATAATAATAATCTGTAAATAATTTCCTCCACAAACTGTGATATAACATGAATTCTGAGTAAAAAATAAAGCAATTGCCAAAACAGAGGCTGCTCTTTGGAAGGAATTTTATTGATGAAGGAAACAGGAATAAAGAAGTGTACTTAATTGCCTCTTCATTCATTTCCTTTTGACTTAACAACACAACATTAGCCTACAGTTACAATTGCCAACTTGCTGACATTCAGCCATCTGGGAAGAAATAATGTTGTTGCATTGCAGAAGGACAGAAGTGGGATGCTCCTCAAACATAAAGGCTCATAATTTTATTTAATTAAATTAATAATATTTTAATTAATACTTTTAAATTATTCCAGCATTGCTGTTACAAAACCGGGCTGTTAAGTGAACCTTGCTTGATGTGCTTGAGCAGCATTTTCCAAACTGGTGAGGAAAACATCTTCACAGAAGGAATACCAACTAGACAAAGGAGTTGTTCACGTTATTGCTGTCACTGTGCTGGGAGTTTCATGTGAACTAGGGATTGTTATGGGTTGGGGAGGTCAGTCTTGGATGGTGTCCATAGATCCCTTTCAAACCTATGGTCCTGAATCTGTGAGGGTAGGAAGGGATAATAGGAAACCTGCTGAACCAGCCAAACCAGTTTCCTTTGTTAAGGTAATGGCCTTGGCTGGCCAGTTAAGTACCGCCATTTACATGTCCTAAATGGTTGTCATAGAGACAAATGGATGTGCCTCTTCTGAGCTCACCTGGCTGGATGCCACATCATCCAAGGATGGGGGGAAATAGGCCGAGGCAGGGGCTGGGTGTCTGCGAGTTTTGGCTGATGCTGGACTTGACTGCTCTGTGCTGGACCCAAAGCTGGGACTTGGGATTTCTATGGAAACCTAATGGGGAAGCAAGATTTGTTGGAGTGTTGAGCTCCTCCATTTTATGCTCAGGTTGTATGTATGTGTAAATAAAACCATACATATTAAAGACACCACAGGCTCCGTTGACCTTCAATCTGAGGAAGCTGAACTCTGGGAAAGTGTAGGCACTCCTGGAGTCTCTTGCCACTTGGAGATTGAGGTACCTGCAACAATACAATGGGTTCTACAGGCCAGGCAAAAAATGTTATGTGCTGAAAAGTAATGGCATTAGTGTCTAGCGCATGTATTCTGAGAATACACTTTCACAGAATCCTTAACTATATGATAGTGTTACAAAAGTTGGGTGCCACCCCCACTTTCTGTAAGATCCCAGGGGGCTCCAAGCATTCACCCAAGGTCTGTGTTCCTTTGGAGAACTGAAACACAGTGCAGATTGTCGTAGCTTTAAGAAACATGGTTTATTCACCTATTTACACCTTCAGTCCGCATGGTGGGAGTCCAGATCTAACAGCATTTCAAGGGGGGCTTGTCCCACACAGCAGTGCAGTCTTGGAACCCAAGGCATCTCTTGCAGTCAGCCTGCCCAAGATGGGTCCCAGTCTTTCTTCTTCTTCCCAGAACATCATACTGAAACACTCTCTGTTCCTGTGACCTCAACCCCCCCCCAAAAAAAAACACCATTGGGAACAACTGCTTCCCCAGGCCAAAGGACTGCTCTCAGATGACCCACCAACCCCTTTTGTCATGTTAACAGATTTGCCCTTCACTAGGCCAGCCAGGCTGGTTTGCATAAGCCAGCCCAGGGATTCCTTGCATGGCAAAGCTCTGCAGTTATTCCAATTAATCAAAATCCTACCATTTATTAATTTCTAGGGTTTAAGGGGGTCTTCCCAAAATCTATAACAATAGTTAAAGAGTAAGATCAGATGAATGACCACTAGCAGTCGGAACATGCAGGATGCTGGAGAAGAATCATAAAATCCAAGATCTCTAAACTCGATTGAAGTCTGGCTTCTCTCTCACAGAACTTTCAAAATTCTCTTTACTCTTAAATTACTGTATTTTCCAGCATATAAGATGACTGGGCGTCTAAGACGACCCCCAACTTTTCCACTTAAAATATAGAGTTTGAGATATACTCGACCGCAGATTCTCCACCCGGCGTATAAGACGACCCCCGACTTTTGAGAAAATTTTCCTGGATTAAAAAGTAGTCTTATATGCCAGAATATACAGTATATATATATTTTAAAGCATTCAGTGGAACAATCAACTCTTTCTCCCTTCTACAGTGGTGCCTCTAGTTACGAACTTAATTCGTTCTGGAGGTCTATTCTTAACCTGAAACTGTTCTTAACTAGAGGCGCTCTTTCGCTAATGGGGCCTCTTGCTGCTGCTGCACCGCCGGCACACAATTTCCATTCTCATCCTGAGGTAAAGTTCTCAACTCGAGGTAACTCTTCCAGGTTAGCGAAGTTTGTAACCTGAAGCATTTGTAACCTGAGGCGTTTGTAACTCGAGGTACCACTGTATTAACTTCCCTCTCTTTCCATTATGTGTTTGCATTTAAAAAAAAATTAATGTCTAACTTAAAATAAATACAGAATAGTTAAAAGAGGTGGACGTATTTACAAAGCCGTAATCTTCTAGTCATGCCCCAATCAGTTATAAAATATGTCCGAGACTGGATGAAGAATGAGAGCATGAATTACACTTGTGTCTCACGTGAACAGTTACAAAACTAACATATCCTGCATTAAACCTCCACCTGAAGGTCAAACATTTCTCCTTCCCCAGAACCAACCGAGCCTAGAGATAGTCGAGTGTAAGAAACACAGATAGGATAATGGACCCAACTGTAGCTTTGGCAATGTTTGTTTTTGTTTTTAACTTATCTGGAAAAGAGAAAGGAGTATTTTTCATGCTTAGCCCATTCTTTTCAAATTACTGTCAGCCACAAAAGATGGGGAGGGTAGAGTGCTTGGGACCAACAGAGATGCTGTGCGCTGTCGTGGTCCTGTGTTGCCTTAAGCAGCAATAATGTAGCATTGACTTCAGTTCCCAGCAACCCAAGTGTTACTGTCCAAGTCCTACCGTAAAACAAAAGCTTATGGTTTTCTTCATCAAATGCCAGGCTTCAGGGAAACCGATCCCTGCCCCAGTGGGCAGCCAAGAAGCAGATACAGTGGTACCTTGGTTGTCGAACTTAATCCATTCCGGGAGTCCATTCTGCTCCCAGAAGGGTTCGAAAAACAAGGCGCCACTTCTGGTTGGCTGCAAGAGCTTCCTGCACTCAATCGGAAGCCGCGTCAACTGCGTCGAATGTTCGGCTTCTGAAAAACATTCGCAAACCGGAACACTCACTTTCGGGTTTGCAGAGTTCGGGAGCCAATTTGTTCGACAACCAAGGCGTTTGACTACCTGTAATTCAACAGGTAATAATTCAAGTTACTACCAAGTCCTTTATTCACTATTCACAGCAAGAGGCTTGAAAAGTGCCTCTCCATTCCAGTAATGGCATAGCTCCGAGTAAAGTCCCACCCCCACCATGTCTCCTATTGCATGTCATCTCTGCACCAGCTGATCTCTGCTTTCTGCTCTGAGCTTTCTGTACTACTACTACTACTAATAATAATAATAATGATGATAATAATAATAATTTATTATTTCTACCCTGCCCACCTGGCTGGGTCTCCCCAGCCACTCTGGGCGGCTTTCAACAGAACATTAAAAACAGAATAAAACTTCAAACATTAAAAACTTCCCTAAACAGGGCTGCCTTCAGGTGTCTTCTAAAAGTCTGATAGTTGTTTATTTCCTTGACATCTGATGGGAGGGCGATCCACAGGGCGGGCGCCACCACCGAGAAGGCCCTCTGCCTGGTTTCCTGTAACCTCACTTCTCACAGTGAGGGAACCACCAGAAGGCCCTCAGAGCTGGACCTCAGTGTCCGGGCAGAACGATGGGGGTGGAGACGCTCCTTCAGGTGAACTGGGCCAATGCCATTTAGGGCTTTAAAGGTCAGCACCAACACTTTGAATTGTGCTCAGAAACATACTGGGAGCCAATGTAGGTCTTTCAAGACTGGTCTCGGTGGCCACTCCCTGTCACCAGTCTAGCTGCTGCATTCTGGATTAGTTGTAGTTTCCGAGTCACCCTCAAGGGGATCCTCATGTAGAGTGCAGTGCAGTAGTCATGCGGGAGATAACTAGAGCATGCACCACTCTGGGGAGACAGTCTGCAGCAAAGTAGGGTCTCAGCCTGCATACCAGATGGAGCTGGAAGACAGCTGCCCTGGACACAGAATTGACCTGTGCCTCCATAGACAACTTTGAGTCCAAAATGACTCCCAGGCTGTGCATCTGCTCCTTCATGGTCACAGTTGCCCCATTCAGGACCAGGGAGTCCCCCACACCCACCCACCCCCTGTCCCCCCAAAACAGTACTTCTGTCTTGTCAGGATTCAACCTCAATCCATTAGCTGCCATCCATCCTCCAACTGCCTCCAGACACTCACACAGGACCTTCACCGTCTTCACTAGTTCTGATTTAAAAGAGAGGTAGAGCTGGGTATCATCCGCATATTGATGAACCCCCAGCCCAAACCCCCTGATGATCTGTCCCAGCAGCTTCATATAGATATTAAAAAAGAGGAGGGAGATTACGGAATCCTGAGGAACCCCACAAGTGAGAGCCCAGGGGTCTGAACACTCATCCCCCACCACCACTTTCTGGACACAGCCCAGGAGAAAGGACCACTGTATAACAGTGCCCCCAGCTCCCAGCTCTGCTAGACGGTCCAGAATGATGTTATGGTTGATGGTATCAAAAGCCGCTGAGAGATCCAGCAGAACTAGGATACAGCTTTCACCCTTGTCCCTAGCCTGCCGGAGATCATCGACCAGCATGACCAAGGCAGTTTCAGTCCCATGATGAGGCCTGAATCCCGATTGGAAGGGATCCAAATGGTCCGCATCCTCCAGGCGGGTCCTAGGAGAAGGGGGTGTTCAGGAACGCTTTCTAATGATAATGTTTCAGCCGGGTGCTCCGGCTCTACTGCTCTCCCCTTCCCTTCCATTATCTCCCAGCTTTTCCCCTCTTCTGTCCCAGAGTCATGACCTTCTTTAAAGCCCCAAATGGCCTCGGTCCAGTATATGTGAAGGAGCGTCTCCACCCCCATCTGAGGTCCATCACCGAGGGCCTTCTGGCGGTTCCCTCACTCCGAGAAGCCAAGCTACAGGGAACCAGGCAGAGGGCCTTCTCGGTAGTGGCACCCTCCCTGTGGAACGTCCTCCCACCAGATGTCAAAGAGAACAACAACTACCAGACTTTTAGAAGACATCTGAAGGCAGCCCTGTTTAGGGAAGCTTTTAATGTTTGTTTGATTGATTATTGTATTTTAATGTTTTGTTGGAAGCCACCCAGAGTGGCTGGGTAAGCCCAGCCAGATGAGCAGGGTATAAATTATTATTATTATTATTATTATTATTATTATTATTATTATTATTCAAACCACCATTGTAAATCTATACTACCCTCCTCTTTTTGGAAATGTTCGGGGAGGGGGGGGGGCTATCTCCACCATTCCTCCTCCGATGTCCAGCCCCTGACACCAAAATATGCTAAATCTCAAGGCAATACAACTTCACTCATCCATGTTTTAATCATATTTCTACCTCATTTTTGCTTCCGGTATTTATATAACGAGCTTGAGACCTACTGAGTCTTTTATAGTCATGCTCCCGAGCTTGGAAGAAAGTCACAGAGCCTTGGACAGCTTCAAAGCTGAGAATTGTAAAGCGGCCAGAAAACTCCAGCAACTCCAGCAACAGCAGCTATCCTGGGTGAGAAATCTCAGAAAGTGTAAAGCCAAATTCTGGGAATGAGGCTCATCTGGAGCATATTAAAAATTGTGCATCCTCATACTTGAACTTATTCCGCTTCCAGACTTTTTCACAACCTACTGACTTCGTTGTTGATGAGTGTACCCTCTGCACCAGATATTCAGTCTTCAAAGCCTTTTCACATTTGTGCTGATGCGTGACAAACTTCATTGCCTATCCATTTTCAGAATAAAATGGTTACTCCAGCCCATCAAAGAGTGAATCCTCCGACTTGGCTCCGTATCCATGTTTCTTTTTCAATATGTTCCTTTTAAAAACCTCTCCAACATCTCTATCCTGCAATTATGCTTAGCTTTAAAGCTGAAGGGAATAGTTTTCACCAGAGTCACATTCTTTGCTGGGGCACTAATGCAAGTTCATTCTGCTACACTGTCTGTGAACTGGAGTTTCATAACAGACAACACACACCACCTCTGCCACTGAAGACATGTCAGCCTGTATGTGTACACACAGAGAGAGACACACACACACAGGCAACCCCCCATTTACACACATTCAATATGTGTGCGACTGTGCATATGCACATCACACTGAACGCAGAAGTGACCCAAAAACATTGGCCTTTTGCAGCCTTTTTAATGGTGTTTCAAATATACGTGATTTCATTTAAACACGCAGTAACCTGGAACGTAACCTTCACATTAATTGGGAGTTGCTTGCATATGTACAGGTGAAACTCGAAAAATTAGAATATCGTGGAAAAGTCCATTTATGTAAGCAATTGTTTTCATTAGCTACTGGAGTTTAATATATGAGAAAGACTCATGACATGCAAAGTGAGATATGTCAAGCCTTTGCTTGTTATAATTGTGACGATTATAGCGTGCAGCTGATGAAAACCCCAAAGTTGAAATTGTTAATTTGGGGTTCTCATCAGCTGTACGCCATAATCATCACAATTATAACAAATAATGCTTGACATATCTCGCTTTGCATGTCATGAGTCTATCTCATATATTAGTTTCACCTTTTAAGTTGAATTACTGAAAGAAATGAACCTCTCCACAATATTCTAATTTTTCGAGTTTCACCTGTATGTTATCAACACACACACACACACACACACACACACACATATGATAGGGCTGCCATATTTCAAAAAGTGAAAATCTGGCTTTTTTTAGTTGTTCCTAAAGTTGTTGAGCTCAGTTTTCTGATCTACTTTCTGGATCAAAAGGAGAAAGATTGTGTTGCTAGTGGTAGCTGGATAGCACACAACAGGGGCACATTAATGAATTAATCACAGTAAATCAATTAACACATCAAGTTACGCATATTTAAGGCAGAATGATTAAATACAAGAAACTGAAGCACGTGCCTCTGCTTCCCATCAAAAGAAACTAGAAACTAAAAGTCAGAGATGTTTCAAAGCAATGCTGAAATTCAATCTCCATATTTTCACACCGTTTCTGACATCTATTTCAGGGCTAATTCAAGTGATGTTGAACCTGGGAGAATGTGCTCGTAAATGTAAAGAGGAGTGCCTGAAGTCTTTTTACCTGAAGATAAATCCTGCTAAAAGGAAGCGCAAAGACAGAATCGGGTCAGATGTGCAGCTATGAAAGCAAACCAATCTACAAGGTGAGATCAGCAGGCATTTTAAAACAAATGACATTTCTAAAGGCACTTAAAATAGTTATTAAACTCTTGTCTGACATCACATCTTTATTTAGGGCCTGCACTTGTTCTGAATTGGAGCAGGAAAGGGCCCGAAACAATCCTGCTAGGACATTTTTGAAGAAAAATTATAAATCATATTAATAGAAAGATTCTACACGCCCACCATAAAAAAGCTCTGAACAGCTTGGGTTATTTTAGCTTTGAAAGCATCGGAAAAACATGAAGTACCTTTTAAAACAAATCTGGATCCCACTTGACAAAGTATATTTAAAAATTTTAAAAAAACAAAACACCCTGTCACTGCAGCATCCTCCCTCTCTCTATTTTGCACAAAGCAGACGTCACATATTCAGCCTACAATATGCATATTTTTATACAAAATCTCACAATGCAACGTATTACTCTAGAACCAGTTATCCATTTATGTCATTTATTGGAGAACCTTGGTAGCTTAACAGCTATAATAAAACAGCTTGGGTCCTTCTAAAATTAGTAGGCAAGGCAAGTGCCAATAAGTTTTTTGTTTTGTTTTGTTTTGTTTGTTTGTTTTTGATTTGATATCCCGCTCTATCACTATCCGAAGGAGTCTCAAAGCGGCTAACATGCTCCTTTCCCTTCCTCCTCCACAACAAACACTCTGTGAGGTGAGTGGGGCTGAGAGACTTCAGAGAAGTGTGACTAGCCCAAGGTCACCCAGCAGCTGCATGTGGAAGAGCAGGGACGCGAACCCGGTTCCCCAGATTACAAGTCTACCGCTCTTAACCACTACACCACAGATATGTAATTTGTACACATATTTGTTCCCATATGATGTATTTATTATCCTTCCCATCGTAACTACTTCCAACCCATTCATCCAGCTTGCATCCTAAAAGGTAAAGGGACCCCTGACAGTTAGGTCCAGTCGCGGACAACTCTGGGGTTGCAGTGCTCATCTCGCTTTACTGGCCGAGGGAGCCAGCGTACAGCTTCCAGATCATGTGGCCAGCATGACTAAGCTGCTTCTGGCAAAACCAGAGCAGTGCACGGAAACGCTGTTTACCTTCCTGCTGGAGCGGTACCTCTGTATCTGCTTGCACTTTGACTTGCTTTTGAACTGCTAGGTTGGCAGGAGCAGGGACCAAGCAACAGGAGCTCACTCCACCGTGGGGATTCGAACCGCCAACCTTCTGATCGGCAAGCCCTGGGCTCTGTGGTTTAACCCACAGCGCCACCTGCGTCCCTGCTTGCATCCTACTAGGCTACATAATCCCATATCTAATATTATTTCCCATCAAGGCAAATTCTTCATAATCTGAATTAACCATATATAGAGGATTCTACTTTACATATGTTACTTAACCGTAGCACTGTAAGAATTAACCAGATATTTTCCAAAAGGGCTTTGGGGGGGGATCAGCTAGAGCACTGGGTAATTCCAAAACAGAAGAAATTTGAGCTAAATTCATCTCCCCCCACCCCCTCGATCTCTCTCCTTGTATTATCGTGGCTGGAGGGCATTTGTGGGCTTTCCGAGTCACTTGCAAACTGGCAACTCTATCCACGGTCCATATGCCAGACATCAGTTGACAGCAGCTGGTTGGAAAATAGTTTAATCTCTTTCAAAGGCCTTAAAACCCAAAGCTTATGACTATAGGAAGGTACGGACTCAAAAGATGTCATAAAACACTATAAAGGATGTTGGGGGCAAGTGGGATATCAATGCCTTGGAGAACAGATCAGGTTTCTAAGACACACTCCAAGGAAATTCCTCGTTGTTTGATATCCTTCAGAAAACATAGACTCTTGGCACCAAAGATCATAGTTGAAATATGAACTATTTTCAATGCTTCTCCTTCAAGTCATAGTGAAACAGCCCTCCTCCCAGAGGATGATATTAGTGTAATTAATCATGTCTTTTGTTTAAAAATGAATCAATTTTTTTCGGGGGGGAGGGGGGATATACAGCCCTTGAGCAAACAGCCAAAGGACTTACACACTCTCCTGGGCTGGGTTATCATGTTACTCCACCTGTTTCAGTTTTACTGTGGCTCTGGCAAGTAGGGAGAATGAGCCTTACAACCTTTTCTTGAGTAAAGATGAGTTCCAAAGTCCAAACCTGTATATGAATCATACAATCGCAGCACGGCAGAGTTGGAGGCAAACCCAATGGGTCAGCTCCTTGCAATGCAGGAATCGCAGCTAAAGAATTCCTGACAGGTGGCCACTCAAACTCTGTTTTAAAATCTCCAAGGAAGGAGAGTCCACCATCTTCCGTATTCCATTTTGTCCATCTCCTTCTTAAAATGTGGTGGCCAGAACCGCTGTCAAGCCAGGTGTTCTTCAACCTATATTTGTGCATCTGCTTATTACTGCCTTAGTGCAGAACCTTAGATTTGTCCCTATTGAGATTCATTTTATTAGTTTTGGTCCAGTTCTCCAGTCTGTTAAATCCATCTTGAATCCCGAGTCTGACTTCCGAGGCATTAGCTACCCTGTCCAGTTTTGTGTCATCTGTAACTCTCAATCCTGACCCAGAAAATTTCACTGGGGCCACAAAGAAGGTTCCACTGCTAACAATTTTCTAATACCTATCAACCCTGTGGAATCTAGCAGTTTCCTCTCTACCTCGCAGGAAATAGGTTGCGATCCTATTCTCAAGCTTCCTGTTGATTGTGGAAAGTACATTCCCCATTGCTGAAGATTGTTAGTTTTAGGATGGCTGTAAGCAAGAGGTCATAAACCATCAATGAGCTTCAGGTAGTTGGAAGAAAACCCTTTCAAACACTGCAGAAAACCAACATTTTTCTGATCTTTTGCCAAAGGCAAACCACCTTTTAAGCATAGTGAAATTGCCCTCCTGTTTTCCCCCTTGAAGTCTCACCACAGCATTTGTAATTCATAATTTGAGTTACCACTTTTATTTCATAATTTGCTGTAAGGCATGAGCTCCTGGTGTGCCTTTCTTTTTGAAGGCTGTTGAAGAAGCTGCTTATAGCTCCGTTTGATGTCTGTTCAGCAACGTCTCAAGCAAGCCAAATCCAGTTGGGCTTCCAGTTGAAAACACAGTTTGCAGTGGCTGCTTTTGTATGCAAAGCTCAAGGCTAAACTATCGTGCAGCTACACAAGACGATGGCATCTGTGACTGCAGGACTGTTATCAGGGCCGTCTTAAGCATATCCGCCACTGTGGTGCAAAGATCCCTCCAGCGCCCTGCCCCCACCCTCACCCCCCGTTTCCCAGAGTGGCCAACCTTTTTTAGGGAGGACGGCGCTGCCGGTGATGCGCCCAGCTTTGCGGGGCTGGAGGAGGCAGGCAGCGGCTGGAGGGCAGCTCCTCCAGTGGGTAAGAGGTGGAGGCTGAACGCAGTGCCTCCCAGCTCAGCTGGCCACTTCATGCCACGGTGGCCACAGCAGGACGAGGCTCCGGGCGTGGCGTGGCACTGCTTCGGCGCGGCATGGCAGAGGCAGGTGAGGGCGGCGAACTGATGCCGGGAGGTGCCGCATCCAGCTTCTGCCTCTTCCCTGGCGCCCTCCAGAACTTGGCAACCTGGCACCCTCCGCCACTAGCCTCTATGGGTAAGGCGCCCCTGACTGTTATTGAGGGTCACAAGAACGAGCATGTGAAAGTCTCAGACATGCACAGTCCCCCACCTCCCCTGTCTCTTTCCACAATGTGGCCCCAAGGAAATTAGAAGCTTCCAGTTCTGCTTTAGATTACCGGCAGTTTAGTGTTGTGTATTAAGCAATAACACAGTCAAGATGTTTAATATAGAGTATTGTGTTGTATTACAGACCTTATTTGAATGTACAAGTTACAGCGGGAATGGCAATCATTTGCTGATTCAGGGAGCAGGATTTGGATCTTCTGCCGGATTGGTTTCCACGGGAGGGAACCCGTGCCATTGGTTCCCGCCAAAATGTATCTCGCTGGCTCTTCCCTGTTTCCGAAATAAAGAGATGTTGTACCTGATTCTCGCCTCCAGTTATTAATGACACAAGATTTAGCATATTGTCCAAACCATGAACTGCGGCTAATCTTAACTATAGTTATAGTTGTTTAAACAAGTCACCTTCATATGGTTTGAATCTGACTTGTTACAACAACAGTATGTCCAGGTTTAGACTACATGGGGTGCTGTGGTTAATCTAAATTAGAACCAAAAGTTTCTGAACACCTGACAGCTGCATTATATAGCCCTGCATAGAGAAGTTTTTAATGTTTGGTGTTTTATTGTGTTTTTATATTTTGCTGGAAGCTGCCCAGAGTTGCTGGGGCAACGCAGTCAGGCGGGTGGCATATAAATCATACTGTTATTGTTGTTGTTTTTTAATATGTTTTTTTATTAAAGATTTCTTATTGGGGGAGGGAAACACTTGCGTTGTCTCTTTTTTCAAATTGTGATTTCTACAATGTAATTTCATTTGTTGTGAGACATTAGTATTACAGTAGTACCCGGGTTACTCACCCCCTGTGTTGCGGACGTTCGAGTTGCGAACGCCCGCAACCCGGAAGTGTTTCTGGAGCGAGCGCGACCCCTGGATGCGCAGAATCATTCTGCGTACTTCGCGCATGCGCAGAAGCGCTCGAATCGCGCTACTTCTGGGTTTTTTGTCCCCCCCCCCCCGTGCGTTCGTGATATGCACGCCTGCGTTACATACCGCGACCCGGAACGGATCACGTGCATAACCCGGGGTAACACTGTGCATACAATATTAGGTAAGGGGGCAAGGGGGGGAGAGGGGTTGTGGTGAGTGGGGTGGGGTTGAGTGGTTATGGCTCTATTCTTCTACTTAGTGTATGTGCGGGGTTATGTGTCAGTGTTACTTGTATGAGTTCTCTTATTATACGCTCGTTGTGTTTCCTTGGTGGTGAGACAAGATGGGGGTGCCCTAGACAACAACAATTTTACAACAAATCTCACTGTAAAATTGTCGTTGTTATAGGTAGCAGAGCACAAACCTCGGATTTGCTCTGGCTCATTTTCATAACACTAAACTATGGCTTAGCATGAAGTCTTGCCAGGCCTGTCTGCAAATCAGCTATACTCTGACCGTTAGTCAGAGAACAACAGCATCAAGGCCCCTATCCACATTAGAATGAAAGCAAATATATGTTAGGGTTGCCATATTTCGAGAGGTAAAAATCTGGACACAAAAAGTTGCCGAGCTTTCTTAGGGCAATCTCCCCAAAGCCTGAGCTGTCCGTGCCACACAGTCAGAGCCTGAACCAGTGCCATCCGTGCACCAAAAACATGAAAAATAAAACCCAGAATCCAGAACGTTTACTTTAAAATGTATAATTCCCCCCGGATGTGCATGTAGGACCCCAAAAAGAGGACGTGTCTGGGGATTCCCGGACATATGGCAGCCCTAATATATGTCTCCCATCTCTAGCTTTTACAGTGCCGAAATATTTATACTGGTGCCAATTAGTTTGCATTTTTGTTAATATGCAGCAGTAGTGTAGCTCAGCCCAGAATCTGAGGTTGGCTGGCATCAATGCACAGGGCAAGTTGGCTCTGCTAAAGTAGGCTTTGAGAATTCTACAATCAAAATTTCAGTTGGACGCTCACCCTTCTTCCTCTCTCTTCATCGCACTTGACATTTTGGTTTCAAGAGGCCAGGGTAAACAATCCGTTCCCTGAAAAGGCAACAGGAACAATGGAGAGAAGCAGGTGATACTAGATGAACAAAGCCAGGATACATTACTACAGCAACAGGTACCCGAGGCAACATGCGAAGTCTGCCACGCCTTGTTGCAGAGTAACTCCAATCGCTAACACAATGATGGGAAAACACCAGGCTGAAAAGCAGATGCAGCCCATGTTGCCTCCCTCTGTTGAACCAATGGAAGACTGTTTTCAAAGCTAAATGCTGCATCGAGGGGTCATTTGGCAGGGCGAGGGATAATATTACCCCTCCCTCCCCCAAAATATTTATATTCAGCAATTAGTACTGTAGTATTGGCTACAATTCCTGCCAACCTAGCAGTTCAAAACCACGCCACTGCAAGTAGATAAATAGGTACCACGCAGGCGGGAAGGTAAACGGCATTTCCGTGCGCTGCTCTGGTTCACCAGAAGCGGCTTAATCATGCTGGCCACATGACCCGGAAGCTATCTGCGGACAAACGCCAGCTCCCTCGGCCAGTAAAGCAAAATGAGCGCCGCAACCCCAGAGTCGTCCACGACTGGACCCAACGTTCAGGGGTCCCTTTACCTTTACTGGCTACAATAGGAAGCTGTTTTCAAGTCTAATTATGATGTGGGAAGGATATGAAGGGGCACTGAGATTTGGGAAGTGGGGAGTCACTAGTTTCAGGGTTCCCAAGGAAAACCCCATGCATTTCAAGTCAAAGATGGACCTTCCTCAGGAGAAATCTGTATTTTTCAAAGGTACAACCCTGGAAGAAGAGGCTCAGAATCACATAGATATAGATAGATTAGATAGATAGATAGATAGATAGATAGATAGATAGATAGATAGATAGATACTTTATTGTCATTGTACGTAGTACAACAAAATTGAATGCCATTCCACATTTACAGCCACATATACACATTTATTCATTTACAACCACACATACACATACATACCATCCATCACGACTCCCCAAAGATCATATCATTTGGTTACAGCATTTAAAATAGTTATAGCTCTTGGATAAAAACTGTTTTTAAGACTATTCATTCTTGATTTAATTGTTCTGTATCTCTTGCCTGAAGGCAACCATGCAAACAGATTATATCCAGGATGAGATGAATCCCGTAAAATGCTGTTTGCTTTTTTTCAGACAACGGGAGCTATATAGTTCGTCCAAAGATGGGAGAGGATGACCGATAATCTTTTGAGCTGCGGTTATGACCTTCTGGAACATTTTCCTGTCAGTGACTGTGCAACTGGCAAACCAAGCACAGATACAGTATGTAAGAATGCTCTCTATGCTGCCTCGATAGAAGGACACCAGCAGTCTCTCACTCAGATTGTTCTTCTTTAAAAGTCTGAGGAGGTAAAGTCTCTGTTGGGCCTTCTTTACCAGAGCAACGGTATTAGCGCTCCAGGTCATACCCTGCTCAATAGTAACACCCAGAAACTTGAATACAGCCACCCTCTCCATCCGGTTCCCACCAATATACAAGGGCTGAATGTCCACTTTTTCCCCTGTAGTCCACTACCAGTTCCTTGGTCTTAGCGATATTAAGGACCAGATTATTTTCTCCGCACCAACCACAGAGCCGCTCCCCTCGGAAATGAGCCCCACCACAGTGGTGTCATCAGCAAACTTGATGATTTTGTTGCTCAGATGGGTAGCTGTACAATCATACGTATAGAGGGTATAAGAGCAGGGGACTCAACACACAACCCTGTGGGGAGCCGATGTTAAGGCTAAGGACTGTGGACATATATGATGCTACTCTAGCCCTCTGAGAGCAGTCTGGTGAAAAGTTCAAAACCCAGAGGCAAATGGAGTTAGAAAGTCCAAGCGCCTCTAGTTTGGACATCAATCTATGGGGGAGGATAGTGTTAAAAGCAGAGCTGAAATCCACAAACAGCATCCTCACATAGCTCCCCGGTTGTGGGAATATGTTTTGTAAATGCCTTAATTAACCAGGTGCATTTATGGTTATTTATGGTTATCTATGTTTGTTTATGTTTACTTAACGATATCCTTCCACTTTGGAAGGAAGGGTGAAAAGGGGATCCGACAGGCAACTTGCTGCCTGAATCCCTCCGCGGGGGAAAAGGCTCCAACTTTGAATAAGGTAACGATCGTTAGTCTTCTTCCCGCCTAAACTTAGCCCGGTAACAAGTCTGTAATTGGTTGTTATGCTTGTTGTGACGTTGGTTGTTCTTCTAATAAATAGTGGCCGCTCCCTGTTTGTGGTGTGAAGAAAGCGTGGAGAAAGCGCGAGGCAAGCCCAGCTAGAACATCGTTGCGTGACAAGCCTAGGTAGAAAGAGAAACTGAAACCAACCACGCAGGGTAGCTAAAGCCTTCTTCGTCAGACTGCATTCTCCGTTGTTTTTATTTCATTTTCGTTTTTACTTTAAAACCTTTTATTTGGCCGTTAGTTTTTGGCCACCTTTTAGTTTAGTTCTTTTATTTTGCGGATCATCTTAGAACTGACAGACGCTCGCAGAAGAATCACGAGGCATCCATCATCCGAACTCACAAGCTCAACCTTCAGGTTCCAGCCAGCGGACCCTTTTTTCACGGCGCGGTGGGAGCAGGGCTCCAGAATTATCGGCCGTCCCATCCGCAGGCTGGCCCCATAGCTGGTGCCCAAAAGGCATCGGCTATCCCCACACCCGGTTGCTCCAAATGGGACAGGGCAGCATGGAGAGTAGTAGTGATAGCATCTTCCGTGGATCTATTTGCTCTATATGCAAACGCTTGGATCTCCAAAGGCTTTTATTACTGAATAACCACATTTCTCTTGACCTTTGCCCTGTACAGAGCAGGTAGAGCCCAGTGATGGTTGCTCTCCCAACTTGCAACATCAGTTGGATGTTCAGTTGAGTTCAGCCGAGTTCTTGGAGAAGGTCATGGTTTGATAGATTCGCAGATGATCTCTCTAGCGCTAATTATTATTTTTTTCTTTCAAGCAGCTGTGGATTTAATTACACGATCTGCAGAGGAATTAGTACTTCCAGTCCGCCGTGCAGCTAATAAGCTTCAGATACTGGAACCGGGGAAGGCTAGACTACAAGTGGGCTGCTTTAGTCAAACTGCAAGCAAACGTGAGTCAGCAAAAAAGAAATTCAATAAAACACCTGTAGTTGTACAGTGTCGCATGTCATTAGATCTATACACAGTAACCAGTAGTGTCTAAATGCCGCACATCATTCATTGCTGTACAGTGATAACCATTTTAAGATAGCAAGTCTCAATGTTTCTCCATACATTCTCAGGTGACCAAAATTTGTTTGCTTTACTCATGTGATGAGCACGAGTGAAATCTAAATATGCACAACCTCGATTAAAAAGAAACAAATATGGGGGTGGTCTTCAAATAACAGTATGAAATATATTGATGGCCACATATCCTCTTAAAGCAAACATTTGCATTGCTGGTAAAGTCAAACATTCGTCTCCATGAAATCTTATGACTGCCGTTCACCAAAGTTACGGCTGAGAATGACATTCATTTGCTCTTCGCAATTACTTTGTCTGTCTCTATTGCTAGGTGTCAGGTGCTCCCAGGAATCTAGATAGCCGTATGATGTCATTTATGATGTAACCAGAATTGTATCAGTATCAGCACGAGACAGAGCATCTGAGTGTTCTCTTAACCTCAGAGAGAGAGAGAGAGAGAGAGAGAGAGAGAGAAGAGCTTGTGGAAGTTTAGGATTTATGTCGATGAGTACAAGCATTATTAGACTTCTGGGGGCTATTATGTCAGTAGACATGTTCCTTATCCTGCCACGAGCATTGCCTTAGAGCAAGCATGTCCAACTCCCAAGAGGCTATGATCTACTCCCGGTATAAAATATCTGGCAGGGATCTACCCATTGTCATTGGGTTTTTAGGGGGGGAGGGTTGGCCAGAGTTGTTGAGCTTTTTGAGGGGAGGAACCACTCACCATTAAGTGCAGCAAAAACGATCGCATGCAGCGCTACACCAAATACTACTTCCGCTTTCCACATGACACAACGATCACTGCAGCGCCAAAGGACGGACCTAGCGCCGGCAGTAATGTCCCCACGGCTGACCAGGTTCCCAAGCAATCTACCAGGATCACACAGGCGATCTACCTGTAGATCGCGATCGACCAGTTGGAGGTCGCTGCCTTAGAGCACGAGACACTTGGCAATTTTGTGACAGCCTTTGCTCCTTAGCAGGGGTGCCAACTTGAATACAATATTCGGGTTGGGCAGTTAAGCTCTGCTCTGCAAAATCGATCACATGACGTGGTGACAATGTTCAACAATATTTGAGGCCCTGTCCCCTCAAATATTTTATTTGGGAGGCCGAAGTTGGCTCCTATGCCCCTTAAATCATGCCGGCGTGACCTGCCATTTGTCTGTCTCACTCATTAATTGTTTTCAGGGATCATGCGCACCAACTCTGAAGTCATTCCGTGACGATTAATCTATGTCCTGTTCTGCTTAGATTGTTTTTCAGTCCTCTGGGTTTATGAATCAGAAATAAAACTTACTGTGTGTGTGTGTGTGTGTGTCCAACCCACCTTTCATGTCAAGCTTTTTGGGCCAGATGGGAAGCCAAAATGGGGCTGAGAAGCCAGCTGTTGAGGCCTATACCTGCGCATGTTGCAGGTGTCATATTGCCTGCTGGTTCCAGCCTCTCCTCCTCCCAGTTTGCTTTCTTCCTTCCACCACAAAGGGGGCCATTTTACGTTTGACAAGTCCCATCTGACAGAGCAGGTAAATCTCCCTCAGGCTGTCCTTTTGATAGGTTTCACTTCTCTGGCTTTGTTCTCTGGTTCTAAATCCTATTGACTGCTTCCTGGCTTACTACCTCCAACTTTTTCTAAATAAACTGTTTCACTTTCTGGCTTACGCCACCGAAAGCCAATCTGAGCAAAAACAGTGTCACGCACTGCTTAACTACTAGCTTTGCCGAAACAACGACGGGAGCTCCTGTTCCGGTTGAGAACAGTACAATTAAAAGATTACTAATTGTAAAATTAATAATAATTTTAAAATGGTAAAATGATGTATGCCACTACTGCGGCCCATGTTCTGCAAGCCCAAAAATGGAAAACGAGCGAGGTCTCAACCATAGAAGAATAGCAACTTAAACTGATGGAATACACGCAGCTTTCAGATTTAACATAAGGAATAAGAGAACAAGAAGAACATATGCTTAAAGAAGACTGGAAAATGTTTACTGAATATATGGGTGAAAAATGTGCACATTTAAAAATGCTGGTAGCATTAAGATCACACTTATTTACACTATTGAATTAAATGGTGTAAATAAGTGTTGATGGATGTAACAATGGAATACTGAATGGTTTAGTTCACGTAAAATATGCAGGGATATATAGTATGTAAGGGATGCGGGTGGCGCTGTGGTATAAACCACTAAGCCTTGGACTTGCCGATCAGAAGGTCGGCGGTTTGAATCCCTGCAACGGGGTGAGCTCCCATTGCTCAGTCCCAGCTCCTGCCTACCTAGCAGTTCAAAAGCACGTCAAAGTGCAAGTAGATAAATAGGTTCTGCTCCGGCGGGAAGGTAAACGCCGTTTCCGTGCACTGCTCTGGTTCACCAGAAGCGGCTTTGTCATGCTGGCCACATGACCCGGAAGCTGTATGCTGGCTCCCTTGGCCAGTAACGCGAGATGAGCGCCGCAACCCCAATCGGACACAACTGGACCTAATGGTCAGGGGTCCCTTTACCTTTGCCTTTACACGTCGACTTTAAGACTCTATTAGCTGAAGAGGAATCACCGAAACAGGGCCTTGTCCTGGCACATTAATTTCACCTGGTATATAAACTTCAAGAAATAAATCTATTCATGAGACTTGAAAAACTTGAATCAATTGAATCATCATTGTGGCCTGGGTTCTTGTTTTTCTACTATTTTCTGCAGCGCTGACACCAGGCCTGGCAGCAGCAGCAGTTTATCTCGGAGTCATTTGTCTCATGTCAAACATGTGTTTGTGTCTGCTAAGCTGAAGGCAGGCGCTGCTGGCGGGTGGCGAGAGGCTTAATTGCGAGAGATCTTCTCCAGCAGCCTTTGCCGTTACAGAAAGACTTGTGCCCTTTTGCCAGCCCCCGCACGATAGGAAGGGTGTTTGTGTGTAGTGGGGTGTGTGTGTAGGCAGGCGAGGAAGAACTCCCTCTAACAACAGGACCGCTGGCTGCTTTCTGCACACTTTGCTGTGCCCTCCAGCCAGCACCTCCAGCTGCTGTGCACTTTACAGAGACACATGGCCCTTCCGCAAGGGCTGAGGTTGGTATGGCAACAAAATTCTGCATCACTGCCTGATGCCAGTTCAAACAGGATGAAAACTTTTGCTTACCCATTCATTTTTTTGTTGTTGTTGCTTAAATCTTCAGCTCCATTCTTTTTTAATGCCATCTCCTTTTACACATATGCAGAGCAGGATACCGGCTGTTAATAGGGATATATGTGTACACCATAGTTTTCTGTGTATAAGATGCCTCCATGTATAAGACGCCCCCTGTTTTTTTTAGAGCCCAAAATTAAGAAATAAATAATTGCAACATTCCATGCATAAGACGACTCCCAATTTTAAACTTAAAAAAATGGGGGGAAATATAGTCTTATACACGGAAAAATACAGTATTCCCCCAAAAAAGATGCATAGCATAGTTTCTTGGATGCTTTTCTAATTCACATTTCGAAACATTCATTTAGACAACCTTAAATCAATGACTTCCCTTCTTCTTTGCATACTATATAAAAGGTAAAGGACCCCTGACAGTTAAGTCCAGTCGCAAATGACTCTGGGGTTGCGGCGCTCATCTCTCTTTACTTGCCGAGGAAGCCGACGTTTGTCCGCAGACAGTTTTTCCGGGTCATGTGGCCAGCATGACTAAGCCACTTTTGGCAAAACCATAGCGAAACGCAGTTTACTTTCATTTGTTGCACTCTTTCCGTCACACCCACCCACAATGATTTGTCCAAACCTATTTTGATACTTGAAAATTATATTAGCGATGCCCTTACCGGACAAAAGGTAAAGGTTGAGGATTCAGAAGGAGGTGTTTTCTTAGTTTAATGGGCTTAATGAACGAAATGGAATCAGCTGCAATAAGAAGAGGAGGTTGAACTAACAGCTCTGTGACAGTCAGCTGATCAGACTAAGGGAAGCTGCCAGGTATTTATTAAACATGACCGAAGCTCTCTCAAGTCATTGCCTCATCAGGAGGTAATCAGGTAAAGGTTAGTGGAATATTACACAGTGTAAAATGTGACTAAGGTGTAGAGCTGGAGGAAGACGTTTGATTGCTTTCATTGGTGGGATAAGGGACACACTGCCCTTCCTAGACTTCAGCTGTGATAGTGATAACAGATACAGACCATGAGCCAGGACAAATATTTTTCACTTATATGATGAACGATGCTGTCAGGGCCTGGGCAGAGGAGGAATGCTGGAGTCCACCTCCCCAGCCTGACCTATAGTGATCTCTGGCAGGCAAGCTGCCTAATAAGCAGCAAGGACTCTCCATCAATTTCATGTAAATTTATTTACAAGAAAAACACATCCAGAGCCTCATTAAGCTTAGTTGCTCAGTCTGACTCATCCTCCCCCTACAGAAAGGACGCCAAAATCCCACCTTTCTTCTACTTCCCTTCCGTTGCTCTCTGAGCTTCTCTAACCTCCTTGTCCTGGGACTTCACGGCTGGCCTGTCTCTTCCCCAGAAGACACATCCTCCAATTCTGGATTATCTGCTGGTTGCCTGGCAACGCTTTGGCAGACTTCCAACTCTTCCTCTCCTTGGGAGCTAACAGTGTCTTGCCTGGGAAGGAGGGAGGCCGGGCTGTCTTTTCCAAACTCAGACAGACAGTTCTCAGCTGCAGAGTTGGCTCCTTGCTTGCTTAGCTCAATTTCAGAGGCCGGCTCTTCCGCTGCGCTCTGCGGGGGGCACGTTCCTGACGTCACCCTTCTAGAGAAGAGGAAGACAGTTCAGAATTACAACAGTGGTTTGCGGGAAGTCACAGCTCAGAGGCAGATGAGGGGGAAAGCTGGGAAATAATGGGAGAGGAGGAGTAGGAGGAGGAGGAAGAAGAAGCACCAGGGGAGCAACAGCTGATGGACTCGGTGTCTTTAGAGAGCATTCCAGACCTCCCCTCCCAGAACATGGTAGGCCTTGAAAGTAGGAGAGCAGAGAGCAGAGAGCTCAGAGACAGAACCCGTAGTGATGATGCATGAAGGGAGAGAAGGAGGGGGTGGAGACTCACTCGGAGTAACACCATTACTCCAAGCGACTGCATTTCTAAGTCTCTCTCTGTGAATATTGAATAAAAAGCATTAGTAAGAACTTTCCTTGTCTTATCTGTTCCTGGCAACCTACGGGGGGGGGTGGATCCTATGATGCCTGACAGATGCTGGATGTGATTCTGGGTGAGATCTTTACTCCCAAAAAATGGAAAGTAGTGGACAATGGCTACCAGCTACAATGGCTACGCTCTACCTTCACTGTTGGAGGCAATATGCTTCTGAATACCAGTTGCTGGAAACCATAAGAGGGGAGAGTGCTCTTGGGGTCAGATCCTGCTTGCAGGTTTCCCACAGGTATCTGGCTGGCCTCCATGAGACTACCTGGGCAACCGGCCTGATGCAGCAGACTCTTCTTGTACTCTTAGGTTCTTAGGTGGTAGACTTGAAGAATTTTTGGGGGTGTTATCACAGTTTATGTCAAGCTTACCCAGGACTGGTTTTCATAGTTTTTTCCTTTTATGGGATGGAATGTTGTTGTTGTTGTTGCTGCTGCTGCTGCTGCTGCTGCTGCTGTTGTGCCACCCTGTATGCATACATACATGCATACATACATACATGCATACGTACATACATATATATATTTTTGTATGCCACCTTTCCAAAGTCCAAACCATGATCTAGGCAGCTTACAATACACACACACACACACACACACACACACAAGCAGTCATAAACAATAAATAAACCATCAAAAAGTACACAACCAAATTAGAACATTTCCAAATCATAATAAGATCTAAAATAAAGATACAAAAAGTAACATCAAAAACAACAACCCTGTCCACAACATAACCCCAAATTAGAACATTTCCAAATCATAATAAGATCTAAAATAAAGATACAAAAAGTAACATCAAAAACAACAACCCTGTCCACAACATAACCCCATAAGCAATACCCCAACCCCAGAGTCTGTTCAGTAGCCTCAGTTTTGTAGCTGGAGTCAGTCAGGGCCCCACCCTTCCAGGCCAGGTGGGAAAAGCCCTGTAAATCAGGGAGCAGGTCTTCCAGGACTGGCAAATCTACTGCATCTTCCTCTTCAGATTCCATTTTGCAACATTTATCCGGGATGGGTTTCATGGCTTTCTTCTCCACTGCCTCCAGATGATCTTGACACCCAAATCCCATCAGCCCCAGGCTGCTTGGCCAACTGTCAGGGACACAGGTGGCACTGTGGTCTAAACCACGGAGCCCCTAGGGATTGCCGATCAGAAGCTGGGTGGTTTGAATTCCTGTGAGTGAGCTCCCGTTGCTCTGTCCCAGCTCCTGCCAACCTAGCAGTTTGAAAGCACACCAGTGCAAGTAGATAAAAAGGTACCATTGTGGCAGGAAGGTAAATGGCATTTCCGTGCGCTCTGGTTTCCGTCACAGTGTCCCGTTGCGCCAGAAGTGGTTCAGTCATGCTAGCCACGTGACCCAGAAAGCTGTCTGATGACAAACACCGGCTCCCTTGGCCTGTAAGCGAGATGAGCGCCACAACCCCATTGTCGCCTTTGACTGGACTTAGCCAGGGGTCCTTTACCTTTACCTAGGGGTGATGGATACTACAACAGCTACTAGGTGGCACCTCCTGCACTTCACTGAACCTAACCAGTAAGCCACTTGGATAAACAAAGCTCTACAAGATCACAAATATTTAGCCATTGCTATTCTACCTGTTGAACATTTGCCCTTCCTGTCAAACATATCTCTGTAGTTAATATGTATGTTTGAATGTTCGGCATGTTTGTCGGGAAGACTGATATTCAAGGCAGCTAATTTAACTTTAGGGAACATAACGTTCTGTTGTGTTTTAATCTTGCTGAATGCTTTTGTTTTGTAGGTTTTAAGTTGGGTCGGATTTAGTTGAAAGTGTTTTTGTATTTTTTATTAGTTTATGGCTTCTGAGCCACCGTGGACACCTTATTAAGGCAGGAGGGCGAAGTGTAACTATCTTAAACAAGCCATTATTTTAAAAGATAAATAATAAGATGTGTCATGTCCAATTCATATCATTTTACTCTATCCTGTTCTGCATTTCCACTTTTTTTTTTTTTTACTGCAGCTCAACCCTATGTAGGTTTGCTCAGAATTAAGTCCTATTATGTTCAATGGATCTTACTCCCTTGTGCAGCCTTTGCCAACCTGGTGCCCTCCAGAGGTATTGGACTACAACTCCCATCAGTACCAGGCAGTGTGGGTGTGCTTGCTGGGGCTGATGGGAGTTGTAGTTTAAGGCATCCAGAGGGTACTGGCAAGGATTGCAGCTTTAGTTCAGTTGTTTCTCAAGCATTGTACCCAGGGCCGGATTTAGGTTTGATGAGGCTCTAAGCTGCTGAAGGTAATGGGGCCCTTTATATATATGTCCAGCTAGGGACGCGGGTGGTGCTGTGGGTTAAACCACACAGCCTAGGCCTTGCTGATCAGAAGGTTGGCGGTTCAAATCCCCGCGATGGAGTGAGATCCCATTGCTCGGTCCTAGCTCCTGCCCACCTAGCACGTCAAAGTGCAAGTAGATAAATAGGGACCGCTCCGGCAGGAAGGTAAACGGCGTTTCCGTGCGCTACTCTGGTTCGCCAGAAGCGGCTTAGTCATGTTGGCCACATGACCCGGAAGCTACCCGGCTCCCTTGGCCAGTAAAGCGAGATGAGCGCCACAAACTCAGAGTCGGACACGACTGAACCTAATGGTCAGGGGTCCCTTTACCTTTACCTATATGTCCAGCTATCCTTTGTCAACAACAAATTGTTGCTTTTTTGTGTGTTTAATATATGCTAAATGGTCATTTATGGACCTAATAGGTATCTAAAGCCATTTGCACATGCAGAATGTAGGCACCCTACATATAGAAATGAGCAAACCAGTGATATTTTAGGGAGCAGGCTAGCAGTTGGGGGTCATTACTTACATCATAAGAGCCTACACAACACAAACCACTGTTTCTGTATGTAGGTTTTATTTTATTTGTTTTTTATCTTATATTTTAGAAATGTACATCCAGTTTTTTCCCCATCAAATTTTTTGGGGGCCCCCAAGAGAGTGGGGCTCTAAGCTATAGCTTGTTTAGCTTATGCGTAAATCCGGCACTGATTGTCCCAATATCTTCTCTTCAGGGAGTACTTCTGTTGTAGAGAACTTGACATATTTTGCCACTGCCTTTTTAAACTGCATTATTAATTGTTAGTATTGCTGTCGCTTTACTTCTCCGAAAACTGAGCACACAAGGGCACAAACTCTCATGTGACCCTCTAAACACCAGCAAGTTTATCTGTTCCCTTGGTGTATTTATCCCTTAACATCTTGAGTCCCTTCATATAGCTTTCATATTGAGTTCTTGTAGGCTAAGCATGCTGCATCTTTGGGGCTGAAGCACGTGTGTGTGTGTGTGTGTGTGTGTGTGTGTGTGTGTGTAAATACCCCCTCACATCCTTTTACAGGAGAACAAAATACTGCCCTGCTAGCATTGACTACAGCAATTACAGAACTTGAGAAGCCCTAAAAAGACCTCCTGTACCAGCCAGGCTGATGTTTTGCATTCACTTCCAACAAATTGAGTACCTGGAAACAAGCACTAATTAGGCACTGTGTCTTATCCAATTTTAATTGCATCTCATCTTCAGTCATTTCACATTTACCTTCTTCGCACACTGAGTTTCACAGAACTCCGAGTGGGTTCTATTACTGTAGATGCGATACAGAGAATTTATTTTCAGACATTTCTCTGAACTGGCAAGTCCAGAGGAGTTTCTAGGAGGTTAGAAAGACATTAGGACATATGCACTGGGTGACCAGATTCAAAAGAGAACAGGGCATTTCAGCAGGCGTGGTTTGCATGACAAGCAACATCGGCTGGAAATTCCTCCTCTACACAATGATAAAGGATGCAGGAGCCCTTTCTTCTGTTGCGTTTAGCTATCCTCGCAGCCCTCACATGTAGCCAGGGCCGGATATAGGTTTGATGAGGTGTTTCCGTGCGCTGCTCTGGTTCACCAGAAGCGGTTTAGTCATGCTGGCCACATGACCCGGAAGCTGTACGCCGGCTACCTCGGCCAGTAAAGCGAGATGAGCGCCGCAACCCCAGAGTCGTCCACAACTAGACCTAACGGTCAGGGGTCCCTTTACCTTTTAAGCTACTGAAGGTAATGGGGCCCTTTATATGTCCAGCTGTCCTTTGTCAACAACAAATTGTCACTCTTTTTGTGTTGAATATATCTCTATGTGGGACAAGAAGCTACAGTTAGAACTGGATATGGAATAACTGATTGGTTCAAAATTGGGAAAGGAGTACGACAAGGTTGTATATTGTCTCCCTGCTTATTTAACTTATATGCAGAATTCATCATGCGAAAGGCTGGACTGGATGAATCCCAAGGCGGAATTAAGATTGCCGGAAGAAATATCAACAACCTCAGATATGCTGACGACACAACCTGTATGGCAGAAAGTGAGGAGGAATTGAAGAACCTTTTAATGAGGGTGAAAGAGGAGAGTGCAAAATATGGTCTGAAGCTCAACATCAAAAAAACTAAGATCATGGCCAGTGGTCCCATCACTTCCTGGCAAATAGAAGGGGAAGAAATGGAGGCAGTGAGAGATTTTACTTTCTTGGGCTCCATGATCACTGCACCATGGTGACAGCAGTCACGAAATTAAAAGACGCCTGCTTCTTGGGAGAAAAGCAATGACAAACCTAGACAGCATCTTTAAAAGCAGAGACATCACCTTGCCAACAAAGGTCCATATAGTTAAAGCTATAGTTTTCCCAGCAGTAATGTATGGAAGTGAGAGCTGGACCATAAAGAAGGCTGATCATAGAAGAATTGATGCTTTTGAATTATGGTACTGGGGGAGACTCTTGAGAGTCCCATGGACTGCAAGAAGATCAAACCTATCCATTCTTAAGGAAATCAGCCCTGAGTGCTCACTGGAAGGACAGATCCTGAAGCTGAGGCTCCAATATTTTGGCCACCTCATGAGAAGAGAAGACTCCCTGGAAAAGACCCTGTTGCTGGGAAAGATTGAGGGCACTAGGAGAAGGGAACAACAGAGATGGTTGGACAGTGTTCATGAGCCTGACCAAACTGCGGGAGGCAGTGGAAGACAGGAGTGCCTGGCGTGCTCTGGTCCATAGGGTCACGAAGAGTCGGACATGACTAAACAACTAAACAACAACAACGACAAATATGCTATATGGTAATTTATGGAACTAATAGGTATCTAAAGCCATTTGCACATAACAAAATATGTATTTTATCAAAGTACATCCAGGTTT
Organism: Lacerta agilis; assembly: GCF_009819535.1. NCBI lineage: Eukaryota > Metazoa > Chordata > Lepidosauria > Squamata > Lacertidae > Lacerta > Lacerta agilis. Next base: position 50,665,270 of record NC_046322.1, read on the forward strand.
GTTTTTTCTTTAAAGTTTTTTGAGTCTAGGGCTTGCTGATCAGAAGGTCAGCGGTTCGAATCCCTGCCATGGGGAGAGCTCCCATTGCTCAGTCCCAGCTCCTGCCCACCTAGCAGTTCGAAAGCACTTCAAAGTGCAAGTAGATAAATAGGGACCGCTCCAGCGGGAAGGTAAATGGCGTTTCCGTGCGCTGCTCTGATTCACCAGAAGCGACTTTGTCATGCTGGCCACATGACCTGGAAGCCGTACGCCCTCCCTCAGCCACTCATCTCACTTTCAGGCCGAGGGAGCTGGCTTTTGTCCATAGACAGCTTCCGGGTCATGTGGCCAGCAGGACTAAACCGCTTCTGGCACAACAGAACACTGTGACGGAAACCAGAGCGCGTGGAAATGCCATTTACCTTCCCACCGCAGTGGTACCTATTTTTCTACTTGCACTGGCATGTTTTGAATTGCTAGGATGGCAGGGACAGAGCAACAGTAGCTCATTCCATCATGAGGATTTGAACCGCTGACCTTCCAATTTGCAAGCCCAAGAGTGGTTTAGACCACAGTGCCACCAGTGTCCTGAATAGACAAGCACACAATCACTGATAGGTCCACCCACCATTGTGAGGCTCAAAGCAATGAAGTTGATGCCAGCTGTTGCCATTGGCTGTGGGTTTCTTGTGATGTCACAAAAGCACTTGGCAACTGAGTGGATATAAAGGCAGGCCAAGGGGAAAGCCCTTTTCTGTTTCCAGCAGGACACACCTGGCAATGGATGTGACAAAGAATAATAATAATAATAATAATAATAATACAGTGGTACCTTGGTTTACGAACTTAATCCGTTCTGGAAGTCCGTTCTTAAACCAAAGCGTTCTTAAACCAAGGCGTGCTTCCCCATAGCAGCGGGGGACTCGCACACTTTTGTCAATGGAGGCTAGAAACCAGCTAGAGACCAGGGTAGGAAAAAAAGTTGTAAAAATGACATGTTATTCTCCTTGCAGTTTGCTCTGTTAGTAATCTGGAGACCACATTCTGTCCTCTCTCACTCAGTAAGCAACAACAGCCCACCAGCCCAGGAGGTGGTTTGGTGGTTCTGTCCCTGTCAGGGACTGGGCAGAGGAGGAATGATGGAAACTGCCTCCCCATCCTGACCCTTCCAGGGAGGAGGAAGAGGAAGACAATATAGATTTACAACAGTGGTTAGTGGGAGGTCACAACTCAGAGGCAGATGAGAAAAGTTGGGAAATAATGGGAGAGGAGGAGGCAGAACCCGGGTGCCAGCTGGCTGACACAGTGTCTTTAGAAAGCATTCCAGAACTGTCCTGCTCCGCTCTGTGGAACGCCCTCCCATCATATTTCAAGAAAATAAACAACTATCTGACTTTTAGAAGACATCTTTTTTTTTAAAGTATATTTATTGAATTTTATAAAACGAAAAACAATTACAACAAAGACAAACCAAATCAAACAACAAACAAATACCACTTAATTAAACATTACATTCCTAAATTTAACAACACTAAAAAAATAAACAAAAATATTAAAACAAAGAACTCATTTCTTAACATAATTATCCTCACATTGCAAATAGACTTCCTCCTGTTTCCTCTTCCCGCATTCCTTGTCTATCATCTTTAGTAATTTCTAAACATCTTGCAAAATCTTATTTACTATAAAAAAATTCTAACTATTTAAATTTAACAAATTTTCTTAACTCAAATTCATCTATCTTAAACGCTTAACCTTACTCTAAATCTACAGCTTAGCTTTCCTTCCTAATTATATCTAATTATCAATCATACAATATTTTTTTAAGTACAATTTAAATTTCTTCCGACTTTTAGAAGACATCTGAAGGCAACCCTGTATTGGGAAATTTTTAATGTCTAGTGTTTTGCCATTTTGTTATGTCTTCTAAGCCGCCGAGAGTGGCTGGGGAAACAGCTTAGTTTATGAACAACTTGCATTAAGAACGCTGCAAACCCGGAAGTAGGTGTTTTGGTTTGTGAACTTTGCCTTGGAAGCAGAACGTGTTTCGCTTCCTGTTGAGTGTGTTCCATTTGTAAATTGAGTCCCCCGCTGCTACGGGAAAGCATGCCTTGATTTAAGAACGCTTCGGTTTAAGAATGGACTTCCAGAATGGATTAAGTTCGTAAACCAAGGTACCACTGTATTTATTATTATTATTATTATTATTATTATTATTATTATTATTCTGCCCTCATGGGTCGCATCATGCACCTGCTTGGGCAAAGAAAAATGGTGGGCAATGTGGGTGCAAGAAGGCCCCTGGCTGTCCACCATTTCCCTGCAGGAAATCACCTCAAACCTTCACTTTATAACTGCTTGGTGGTGGTGCAATCCAAGAGCATGAATCATGCACCCTAAAGAAGCAAGAGAGAGAGAGAGTTTTGATAAGGGAAGCAATAAGATCCCAAGCAATTGTTACCTCCTTAAGCTGCCACCCAACTTAGCCTCCAGCGAAACATTATGACAAATTTTGGGGGTTCCTGCTGTGGTGAAATCCCCAGTTTCAACTAGACTAGCGGTACAGTATTTCTTTAAAAGAGGGGAAGCGACGCGTCTCAGCACGGCAGCTAGAAACAGAGCATTCTGCACAATGAATTCATTACAGAACATCCCAATAAGTTATGTGCTGCTGGCCAGGTTGCTAATTAGCTAACAGAACAGAGGAAGCTTCTGATAAGCCTTTGCGATAACAAGGCAAGATCATTCTGTCCAACACAGCACAGCAGGAATAGACTCGGATATTGTGTAACACTTTAAATCCTGTCACATGCCCAGTAGGTATGTCATAGACTGGCTGCCTCTTTATACACTTTAATACACACACACACACACACACACACACACACACACACACACAGTACGATGGCTTTAAAACAAATAAAACTAACAGCCTGGTATCCAGCAATCAAAAGTGAAGAGCTAACATAAGGATGCTGGGTGCCCAGGAGCACTTGCCGATCAGAAAGTTGGAGATTCAAATCAGTATGATGGGGTGGGCACCTGTTGCTCTGTCCCAGTTTCTGCCAACCTAGCAGTTCAAAATCAGACCAATGGAAGTACCGTAAATTGGTACTGCTGTGGCGGGAAGGTAAATGGCATTTCCGTGCGCTCTGGCTTACGTCATGTTGCACCAAAAGCGGTTTAGTCCTGCTGGCCACACGACCCGGAAAGCTGTCTGTGGACAAACGCCGGCTCCCTCGGCCTGAAAACGAGATGAGCGCCGCAACCCCATAGTCGCCTTTGACTGGACTTAACTGTCCACAGGTCCTTCACCTTTACCTTTACCCTTCATCTGCTTGCTGCAGTCTGAGATGAGCTCTCCAGATAATGTTTTCACCAACAGCCGCCAGCTTCTCTCAGATCCATCATGAGACGTCCACCAGCTTCTAACCATGGATACCATCAGCCTTCAAGCAAGCAAACTTGCCATATTATCACTCCCTAGCATCCCACTCCCAGAGGATTGCCTCTTTCCATTCTCCAGTTTGCCTCCTCCAAGTGGAAGAAACCTGGGCAGTGCTGAATGTCACATCCATTGCCAGGTGTGTCCTGCTGGAAACAGAAAAGGGCTTTCCCCTTGGCCTGCCTTTATATCAACTCAGTTGCCAGGTGCTTTTGTGATGTCACAAGTAACCCACAGCCAATGGCAAGAGCTGGCATCATCTTCATTGCTTTGAGCCTCACAATGGCGGGTGGACCTATCAGTGATTGTGTGCTTGTTTATTCAGGACACGGGTGGCACTGTGGTCTAAACCACTGAGCCTCTTGGGCTTGCAAATTGGAAGGTCAGCGGTTCAAATCCTCATGATGGAATGAGCTCCTGTTGCTCTGTCCCAGCTCCTGCCAACCTAGCAGTTTGAAAGCACACCAGTGCAAGTAGATAAATAGGTACCGCTGCAGCGAGAAGGTAAACGGTGTTTCCATGCGCTCTGGTTTACATCAGTGTCCCAGAAGTGGTTTAGTCCGGCTGGCCACATGACCTTGGAAAGCTGTCTGTAGACAAACGCCGGCTCCCTCGGCCTGAAAGCAAGATGAGCACCTTTGACTGGACTTAACCATCCAGATGTCCTTTACCTTTACCTTTGCTGGTTGCTTAGACCACTCGCCTCTCATGTCAGCAGAATCGTAGCAGAATGCGCCCCTGACAGAACCGCCCAGATTGCGCCCCTAGCCACGGACAAATGAGCTCTTCTTTCCGCCTCTCCTCCAACCCCCTCCCTCCACCTACATTCAGTCTCATCCTCCAATGTTGGGTTCGCTTTTAGTATTTTTACACTGCCCCCCTTTAATTCTTTTTCCTACTTCCTCTCCTTGATTCTTTTTATCCTGGCAGATTTGAGACTTGGCCAACTAATCTTGTATTTGCTTCTCGTTCTAAATGAAGCAGTCGTAAAGCCTAGGATGAGCATTAATACTTATTAGAAAAGTACCGTACTTGGTTCCTTTTGAACGAAGAAAATATCACCCTTCTTCTACACAGTATCTGAACCAGAAATGAAATAGCTTTTTATGAATATTGGCAGATATTCTTTGTTGGAATGCCATAGCCAAATCTCCTCTTTTTTACTTAAACCCTGAGCTTTTCTGCCAGAAAATCTAGCAGATAGCCCATTATCCTACTTAATTCTGCCAGAGAGGCAAAAGTACCTAAGAAGCATCATAATAATGGTATTAAAAGAAGTGGGTGGTTTTTTTTTGTGCGAATCAATTTTTAAGAGATTTGTGTCTCGCGTGGTTCTGCCTCTCTTTCCAGTATAATTACGTACAGTACTGGCAGAGTTGCAAAAATATAGTGTGAGCTTCTGGATTTTATAAATTGCCGTTCGTGCTTTTTAAAATCCTGATACATGTTCAAAATAAAATGTCTCACTGTTTTTGTCATTATCTGGTCCTGCCTCGCTAATCAAAATTAAGAGTGCAAGAGGAAACAAAGGATGTACCTTCGCGGTGCTAAGATGTCCCCGACCCCTTTCACCCATTCTGATGTCACAGGGATAGTTTCTATGGTCACAAGAGCCTAGTCTTTAGGAGAAAGAACATCTTAATTGACCAGTGGACTAAATTTCTAACTGCTACTTTTGTACACCAACCTTTTCAGGTCCAATGATGTTGTCACCGGAGAAAGAAAAGCACTCTCAATATTAAAAAGTTTCAGCTTATGAGGCTATCAGCTTGGCCAGATCTATGCTAACAAAATAGATTTTGTGCGGCTCAAGGTTATTCTATGTTGACCAAAGGGGGAGGGGGCATCCCTATCCTATGCATGTTTACTTGGAAGTAAATTTGAGTACATTCTGGGCCGGATTTAGGTTTGATGAGGCCCTAAGCTACTGAAGGTAATGGGGCCCTTTATATGCCCAGCTGTCCTTTGTCAACAACAAATTGTCGCTGTTTTCTGTGTTGAATATATGCTATATGGAAATTTATGGACCTAACAGGTATCTAAAGCCATTTGCACATAACAAAATATGTATTTTATCAAAGTAATTGTTGAACTGAAATACAATTTGTGGGATGTAAACACAGAGCAGTCAAAACACAACATTGCTAGAGTGGACATGAAGGTGTCTCAGTCCTCCAGCCTTAACTTCCTGTTTACCTGGACTGAGACAACTTCCTCCATCTAACTGGAGATGGGTGTGGCTTCACCTAGGCAGGTTTACACAAAACCACAGGAAGCAGACCCCATCTTTCTCTTTTTGCATCGTCTTGTGAACAAGCAACATCTTAGGAGAAGATGCTTTCTTGGCTCCCAGCCAAGAGAGCACAAAGAGGCTTTCCTCCCTTATGGAGTTAGCCTCTACATGTAAATACATTTACCTAAGCCTGTCTTATAAATAGTACTGTGTTGTGTCTTTACTTTTAAGAGGGAACAAGGGGAATATACCAGGAATATATATTTCTTATAGAGGCTTTAGCAAGCCTGTGCAAGCGCGTCTGCTATGTGTGTTTTAAAAGGGAATGTAACTCTGCTAAGTTTGGAGCTTGTTAATTCAAGCTGGGATGAGATATATCTGATAATATATCATCATCCACACTCCTAAACATTCCCACACAATTAAGAAGTATATTAGTGAATTTGGGGGGAGCAAGAGAGTGGAGCCCTAAGTGATAGCTTGTTTAGCTTATACGTAAATCCGGCAGTGAGTATTATAATAATAATAATAATTATTATTTATTTATTTATTTATTTATTTATTTATTTATTTATACCCCGCACATTTGGCTGGGTCTCCCCGGCCACTCTGGGCGGCTTCCAACAAATATTAAAATACAATACAAAGTCACAGGTTAAAAACTTCCCTAAACAGGGCTGCCTTCAGGTATTTTCTAAATGTCAGGTAGTTGTTTATCTCTCTGACCCCTGATGGGAGGGCGTTCCACAGGGCGGGCACCACTACCGAGAAGGCCCTCTGCCTGGTTCCCTGTAGCTTTGCTTCTCGCAGTGAGGGAACCGCCAGAAGGCCCTCGGCGCTGGATCTCAGTGTCCGGGCTTGAACGGTGGGGGTGGAGACGCTCCTTCAGGTATACAAGACCGAGGCCGTTTAGGGCTTTAAAGGTCAGAACCAACACTTTGAATTGTGCTCGGAAACGTACTGGGAGCCAATGTAGATCTCAATAGTGCTTTAATAGATAATGGTGCATAGGACTGGAGGCTAAGGCAGCAGTCAGAAGCAGAGAAGTTATAGGTGATCATTTGGTGAATGTAGTAACAATATGGATGTGCACAGCTCCAATTTTCCAGTGAATACTGCAGCAGAAAAGAAGCAGCCACAGAGTAAGTAGTGAAGGAAAGTGCCAATTAATTCATGCCATTTGCTATTTTACCAAATAAATTAGCTGACAACCCATGGCTGAGAATCGTGAAATCTCCTGCACTAAATTTATTTCACAGCGTTTACTGCCAATTAGCCTGTTGTGTTGTTTGTCAAGAGTGTCAATTAAATGGGTTTTTAGAATTCTATTCCACACTGAATGGATTGATGGTTAAAGCTGCGTTTGAGAATTACACTCGGACCGAATGGATTCGTCATCGTGAATGAGAAAAGGGCAACACAGAGGAAATAATAACCGAAATGCAATCCACTGGGACGTTCTCTCATACAGCTCCCGTACACTTTAATGCACAGCAGAACTTCCCAGTGGATGGAAAGGCAATCTGAGACAATCTGGGGGACACTTGCCAATTGTGCTCTCCCAGCCTGGTCATGCAATGTGATTCCATAGTGCGCTGAAAACATTGATGTGCTGCATGTACAGATTGTATGAATGGTTCATTGTCGTGACCCAAATGCCTGCATATTTATTTACTGCTTGCGTGTCGAGGTCCCAAGACACTCCCCAAATAAATTCACACTTCACACCGAAATTTAAGTTTAAGGTTTTGGGCATAATTTTGGCCACAACTTTATTTAAATACAACCAATGTGAGTGGTTGCTTAGGCATTGGTTCTGACTATCTGTCCTTGCCCTGGGACAGAACTGACACCCGCTAGCCAGCGAAGTCAGTAAGAGTAAACACTTTAGGAGAGAGAATGGACCTGGGTGTCAGGCCCTCGCCTCTCCCCAAATGATCCCAGGAGCTCTTGCGTGGCCCTAGCCCCTTGCTGGGGGTACGGACAAAAGCATGGCGAGCCCCTGGATTCCTTTAATGGAATACCCTTGCAGCAGCAGCAGCATTTTGGAGGGGCAGGCACAGCCGATTCCTTACCCCTCCACCAAACAATTTTAACCAATGCCTAACCGCAACCTTACAAGTTGTGACAATTTGCTACGCAGTAGGCAAAAACCAAATGGCACCAGCCAATCAGCCAAATGGACAAAATTCCTACCAGGCCCCTGCCCCAAAGCAGGCGACCCCCATGACAGGCATAGCAAGGTCAAGCGCAAAAAGCTTGAGAGGGAGGGCAGGTGGGAGATCCGATGCGCGCAGCGAAAAGAGGAAGCTCAACGCTGCACGCAGAGAATTTAAATCCTATGGCTGTCCATCAACAATTTGCAACATCAACATCCCGCCAACAACAAGAGGAGCCCAATCATATCCGTGGCCATCCAAACTAACCCGCCCAGCAACAGGGGGCTGTCTTGTCAACCTTTCTGCAACAGGTGCTCTCCATTGAAGGAGAACCCGCTTTGCGGAACCAAACTGGGGTGGCTAAGACTTAAGGGAAGCAGGGTGCTTAACCAGATTTCACATGGACAACCCAAGCTTTTTTATTTATGAACCAGGCAGGAAGGAAAGCCTTGGGGCTCCTAAAGAGTCCACTCACATAATTCCATGCACACCATCTTTAATTACCCCCCACTCTTCATACCCACCTATGTTTGTACAAAAGAAACTCAATAAGATTTGAGGCTGCAGGAGGCTTGGACAGGTGGCAGAGCTTCTAAATAGTAAACTAGGTCAAAACATAGTTAAACAGGTGTAAGTAAAATGAGTAGACTTAAAACGCAAAAGCAAACGAGGGGTAGGGAACCTCAGGCCTGGGAGCTGAATGTAGACCCAGGGCCGTCTTAAGCATATCCGGCGCCGTGGGGCAAAGATCCCTCCGGCGGCGCAGCCCCCCCCCCCGTTTCCCAGAATTGTCGACCTTTTCCCAAGCCTCTGCGGGGATCGCTCTCCTCCTGCGGGAGCTTGGGAAGGAAGCTTCATGCACGCAAGCCATATGGTTGACAGGGCGCAGCTGGCAGGCGTGCAGGAGGGAAACGGGAAGCCGTCGGCAAAGCCGCACAGCTTCCCCAATGGCTGGGGGGCCCCTGAGAGGCCAGCGCCCTGGCGCAACACACCAGTAAGCCCAATAGGAAAGATGGCTCTGTGTAGACCCCAGGCCTCTCCACCTGACCCTAAGAACTTGCCCAGGCCACTCCCCTCACCAACGACTCCTCTCCTTGGGTGCTGTGGCCAGCAGGAATGTGTCATCACCAAACCCATTCAGAATGCGACATTTCCTCTTCCTTGCCTGAAAGGAGAGGCGCATGTGAGCCTCCGACTTTTGCATGGCTGTAAGGCAGCCTACTGCACAAAAGCATACCCTTCCAACATTTCTCCAATGAAAATAGGGACGTCCCATTCCATCATGATAATTTTACTATTTATACCCCACACATCATACTGGGTTGCCCCAGCCACTCTGTGCAGCTACCAACATATATATATATATATATATATATATATATATATATATATATATATTCCCTATACATGTTTGCCTTCGGGCAGCTCGGTGGTCAAATATCTCCATACCTTCCAACATTTCTCCAATGAAAACGGGGACATCCTAAGGAAAAGCAGGATATTCTGGGATCAAATCAGAAACCAGGGCAGCTTCTCTAAATCAGGGACACCCCTGGAAGATAGGGACACTTGGAGGGTCTGCAAAAGCAAGACTCACATCCATTGCTTGAGCTCAATTCCACCCATTGCTAGCATGCGGCCCTTGGCAAGTTGCCTATGAGCAAATCTGGCCCACAGGCTTATAAAGGTTCCCCAACACGCACAGAAGATCACATATTCTCATGCTCAATGCATCTGTTTCACTGCCTGTGCATGTACAAGAAAGCTGTAGCCAAGAATACAGATCAGTTTAGAACCAGGTATCATCTCATGCTGGAACCAGTCACATCGTTGTCTTTCCAAGTAGTAGCTTGGGCTCATTTCAAACTTGCAATGTCTTTGAGAGTGTCATTCAGAGCAACAGCCAAACCGGAATGAGTTAGCCAAACAGTGAATGCTTATTCTTGTATTTATTCCAGCAGCAGACGAGAAGGAATAGGTGGAGTTTCTTAATAAAAGTCATTATAAGAAAATGACTTATTGGGGTCTCTATTGAAATGTTGTTCCTTGTTTAAGAACCCTCTGCTCCTTCGTGTATTTAATCAATGATTCCTGCTTTTACTCATCAAGAAGAATTAGTGAGAGCCACCTTTGTGGGCTGAATAAAGGCTTGATAGTCATTAACATTTGCCGACATGGATCTATGATCAATGTGGACTGTAATTCTCCTGTCCTCTGCTTTTGAGTCAGAGCGCAGGAGTAGCAAATGGATTAATTAACCACCAGCCTTTTTCTGAGCACTTTCATTGATTAAACTGTGTTAACAGTGCTGTGCCATGACACACATGTTCTTTTTACTGATAATCTGTGGAAGGATACAGAGTTGTCACTTGAAACATTACACTGCTCGGACAAACGTGGACATCAAGTACGTTTCTTGCCAGTTGTGTCTGGCATACAACCAATCTGGTGTTTTCTGGTCCATTCTGTGATTTGGTTACTGTTTATAGCTCAGTAGTGGTGATTGGGGCTGAGCCAAATCGTGTGTGTGTGTGTGTTTGAGACATTATTCGTTTAAAAAAATCATGCTCTGTGGGATGTACAATTGATGATTTTTCACAGGGAGATTTAGAATACAGACAGAAAGCACTTCCTTCGCTCTGATTTGATTCTGTGATATTAGCACATAGCCAGATCAAATTGGCTTCATGCCATCTTCAGGAAGCCTTTCCATAAATCCTGTTCGGAATAAGAGCAATGCTTCTTAACCTCCGATTTTGCTCTGCGATGTCCGCATCCTACTGATGACACTTTGCAATCCTAATGACATTTCGACTCATGATGTAACGACCTCCTGCTTTGTTAATCTGGAAACTATGATTTTATAATTGAAGAAACACATCTATCACACTTGCTAGCTGTCACACATAATAGCTGCTTTGGAATGATTATTGTCTCAGAGACAAAAGTCCTGCTTATAGAGGCCATTTTCATAGCAGTTTCAGAATCCCAGTATCACTGATCACAGGAGTGATGGATTGAAAGACTAAAGATATGATACCAGTTAATCAATAGGTTGACAATATGACAACACTCTCAGCTTATGAACAGACTGCTTACAGGCACAGACTTTGTTTGGATAAATATGATAACATTTGGAATGAGTTAATACAGAATGCAGTAGGCTGTTAACATTAGGATAATAACACTATGTCAATTTATGTAAGAATGTATGGGAGTATCTTACATTGTGTGTGGGGGGGGGGGTTTCTTATACACATCTTTGTTTTCACTCCCCCTCACTTTTCCTTCTTTTTTCTGTATCTGTTTATTTTTTTATAATTGAAATTATTTCAATAAAATACACATATTTTAGGTAAAGGGACCCCTGACCATTAGGTCCAGTCGTGTCCGACTCTGGGGTTGCGGCGCTCATCTCGCGTTACTGGCCGAGGGAGCCGGCGTACAGCTTCCGGGTCATGTGGCCAGCATGACTAAGCCGCTTCTGGCGAACCAGAGCAGCACACGGAAACGCCGTTTACCTTCCCGCCGGAGCGGTACCTATTTATCTACTTGCACTTTGACGTGCTTTCGAACTGCTAGGTGGGCAGGAGCTGGGACCGAGCAACGGGAGCAACACATATTCTAAAAGGCTGCAAATTTATTATTAAAATTTAGTACAGAACCATGTACACTGATGGTGTTAAATTCACAAATGTTAATAATAAGAGAAGAGGCCTTTTCTGTGGTGGCTCCCCGATTGCTACATGCTCTCCCCAGAAAGGCTTGCCTGGTGCCATCACTACATATCTTTAGGTGCCGGGCAAAAGCATTCCTCTTTACCCAGGCTTATGGCTATTAAGTAATCTATGGCTTGTGAAAGCATGGGGGAGAGGACTGTGATTATGATGAATACTTTATTATTAGGCTGTCTGTCTTTATGCTTTTTATTAAGTTTTTTTGTCGTCAGTGCTGTGTAATGTGTTTTTAATTTTGTACGCCACCCTGGGATCTTTTGTTAAAGGGTGGTATATAAACTGAATAATAATAATAATAATAATAATAATAATAATAATAATAATACTTGGAAGCACTACCAGTGTAGGGAGAGGGAGTGCATTCAGAGTGCCCCTAACTCTCATTTGTTAAAGTTGCGGATGTAATATCTGCCTGAGTCAGACGCTGTTCCCACTTATGCTGAGTCAGTAGAGCTTCACTAGTGTCACAGCAGCTGTTTACAAAGGATACTGCAGCTAAAGGATGAGCAGCAAGATCCCCTTGAAGAGCAACAGGCATGCAGCTGAGGTACCCTTCAACAACTTAACACTGGCATCGCCCACAGGGTTTTTCACCAAGGACACCGGCAATGCCTCATTATGATGCAATCTGGGCAAGTCAGGCATTTAAATCAAAGGGGTTTCTCCCCAGCCCCAGCTACTGTACTTCAAGTCAAGTGTGATTCACTGTGAGTAAGGGTGATCGAAGCGCGGTCCCTTTCTCGGTAAGGACAATGCACGTTCGGTGGTCCTTCATGCCTCTTCGTCGCCTTGGCTTAAGAGATAATGACAACGTCGTCAGCTCTGTTTTATGGAGTCAAGCCACATGGATTTATTTATTTTTAACAAGCATACAGATATGGTATCAGGGGCAGGTAGCGTTTACGTAGATCATTAGAAATGAGTTCATGGCTACATCTGCAGACACGCATCGCTCTCCGGCAGCTGCGTCTCAACTGTACTTCCTTTCATTTCCCTGTGCAAAGAAACTTTTCTCTCTCTCTTTTTCATTACAGACTGAACCCTTCCACCCCACTTATCCTTGAACACAGAATCCAGGTGGCCAAGTTGAACGGCCATGGCCCTGCATAGTTGCCAGAACGCCATTTAAGGCTGCCAGATGAAGCAGCAAAGGGCGTCTGGCAGAGGCTGCCGAAAATGCCCTTTCTGCAAATTAGCTGGAAAAGAGCAAGTAGCTTAGACCTCACCGACATTCTTCTAATATTTGAAGAGTCTCCAGCAGCATCTCCTGGCTCTTCCAGCTGCTTTCCACTTTAGGCATCATTTGCAGATCTCCTGGCAACTTCCTGGATCAGTCCAACTGACAACCACCCCACCTGCCAGGGATATCTTTCTACTAACAGCAGCAGGATTCGTAATCTGTTGTTCAGTGGCTGCTCTCAGAGACAGCTTCCAGGGCAGCACTTGGGGGATGAAAAGGTGGCACAAACTAAAAAAAATTAAAATTAAAATGGGGGGGTGGGGTGGAGATATGACTAAATAAAGAACCAGTGCTAAAAAGTGAGTGCCTAATGCATAGTTGATCCAAAAATAAAAATAAAAACCAGGAGGTAATGATGCATGCTCCATGTTGAAGGACCAGGTACAGTAATAACATTCCAAAAATCCAGTCATAGGAGACTGGGAGTTGCCTGGCTGTAATGACCACGACTCCAACTATAGGATATAACAGCTTGTCGTAAATGATGGCTGCAATCCTATACCATTTACCAAAAAGTAAGCCAAAGGGACTTCAGTGTGACTTAGGTAAAAGGTAAAGGGACCCCTGACCATTAGGTCCAGTGGCAGACGACTCTGGGGTTGCGGCGCTCATCTCGTGTTACTGGCCGAGGGAGCCGGCGTACAGCTTCTGGGTCATGTGGCTAGCGTGACTAAGCCGCTTCTGGCGAACCAGAGCAGTGCACGGAAACACCATTTACCTTCCCGCCGGAGCGGTACCCATTTATCTACTTGCACTTTGATGTGCTTTCGAACTGCTAAGTTGGCAGGAACAGGGACTGAGCAACGGGAGCTCACCCAGTCATGGGGATTTGAACTGCCCACCTTCTGATCGGCAAGCCCTAGACCAGAGTTCAGCAACCTGCAGCCCATGGGCCAGATGCGGCCCACAAAGGCCATTTTACCGGCCCACGAGCTGCCCGCTAACCGAGCCACCCGCTCGGCAAGCCTCCAGCGCACGGCGCAGGGACTTGCAGAGTGGCACCAGAAATTGCGTCTGCGCATGTCCAGACACCGAAAATCACTTCTGCGCAGGCACGATTTTCAGCGTCTGGGCATGCACAGAAGTGATTTCCGGCGCCACGGACATGCGCAGACGCGATTTCCGGCATCGCGCTGTGCATGTCCGGCCAACGGATGCTCTCTGTGTGCTTGATCCAGCCCATTGCCGGAAAACCTTGCCGGCGCCTGCCCTAGGCTCTGTGGTTTAGACCACAGCGCCACCCACGTCCCTTCAGTGTGACTTACTTTGGAGTAAATATGTATAGCACAGCATTGCACAGCACGTTCTCTTTCCTTCAAATACTGTGTTCTTTGGACCTCCATTTCCTTGCCTATGGCACAATATGATCTGTTCATTAGCTATTCCTTGTCCTTTATTTAGCACGCAAGTCATTCTTGTAAGTCAGTAACATCGGGTTTCTTCCCCCACTGTCCTGAACTTAGCAGGTGCTGTTTGCCCTTTTCGTAGTGTTGCTTTTACGTAAGACTTAAAGCAAGAGACTTATCCACTTGGTGTTCATTCAGAAAGCACATCCTGCAAGGTTACATTTCAAGGACAGGACTGGGGAACACTGATTTCTCCTGGCCTATACCTGTGGCCAGTTGCCAAGCAATGCCTCAGTGCCAGGTAACTGACAGGCGGTGCTGGAAGCTGTGAGATAGCTCAGTCAGTAGAGCATGAGGCTCTTAATCTCAGGGTCTTGGGTTCAAGCACCACATTGGGCAAAAGATTCCTGCATTGCAGGGGGTTGAACTAGATGATCCTAGCAGTCACTTCCAACTCTATGATTCTATATTTCTCATATGAACTTATTGTTTGCCCCAATGCCTAGGAAGCTTTATAGAAATTACTGGACCACAAACCATTGGCTTAATTCCCCTGGGATCAACCCTAAACTCTAAGAAGCAGTAATGGTGCATACCTCTACTGCAGTGTTTTCCAAACTTGGGTCCCCAGCTGTTTTTGGACTACAGCATCCATCATCCCTGACCTGGAACCCTTGAAATCTTGCACTGCTTGGAGACTGGGGTTGCATGAAAGAATATATTTAAGAACACCAGGGCAAGTTAGCTGATTGGTAGGAAGAATCCTAGGAAGGTCAGAGGCCACTGGTTTTTAGTATTTGCAAATCCACCCCCATCGTTCAGCCCAGACACTGAGGTCCAGCTCCGAGGGCCTTCTGGCAGTTCCCTCCCTGCAAGAAGTGAGGTTACAGGGGTTACAGTTCCCTCCCTGCAAGAAGTGAGGTTACAGAAGGCAGAGGGCCTTCTCGGTAGTGGCACCCGCCCTCTGGAACGCCCTCTCATCTGATGTCAAGGAAATAAACAACCACCTGACTTTTAGAAGGCATCTGAAGGTGACCCTGTTTAGGGAAGTTTTTAATATCTGATGTTTTATCAAGTTTTTAATATTCTGTTGGAAGCCACCCAGAGTGGGCAGGGTATAAATAATAATAATAATAATAATAATAATAATAATAATAATAATAATAATAATAATTACTACTACTACTACTCTAGCCTGGCCTGACATTATGTGAATGAACATGCTATCTAAATATATGAAAATGGCATGCAACTAAAATATGCAACTATAACATAGAGCCCGGACAGCCCCGTGGTTTTCCCCAGATCTGAGGGCAATGAAACAATCGCTGAGACAGCTGGAGCGCCATTCTGAATCTGACTGGACACGGATTAGAGCTCAATGTCAAGCCTACCAAGTGGCGGCAGTGGTGGTGAAGAAGACTTTGCATCTCCTGCTCTAAAGCAGGAGACTTTTTCAGGTGGTTCGCAATTTAGCAGAACCACCTGCTTCATCAGGGCCCAGTATGGGCCACATGATCTCCTGCAATGATTTTTTGCAGATAACGTTGCTCATTCAGGAACAGATAGACTCCACCGTGGAAGCAGGGCTGGGGCGGGAGAGTGCTAGAGTCCTGTCTAGTCCAGTTGCGTGGGATCAATTCGATATCTGTTACCTCCGAGGATGTGGACAGGCTGCTTGGAAAAGTGAAACCAACCACCTGTCTCCTTGATCCTTGCCCATCCTGGTTTATAAAAGCTAGCCGGGAAGGGCTGGGTGATGGGCATCGCGGGGTGGTGAATGCTTCTCTGTGTGAGTAAGCCTTCCCAGACCTGCTGAAAGAGCAGTTATTAAATGGCTTCTTAAAAAACCATCTTTAAATGTGGCCAATATGGCCAACTATCGCCCAGTCTCAAATCTTCCATTCTTGGGCAAGCTGATTGAGCGAGTGGCTGCTGAACAACTCCAGGCACGCCTGGAAGAAGCGGACCATTTGGATCCCTTCCGGTCGGGATTCAGGCCTCATCATGGGACTGAAACTGCAGGCTAGGGACAAAGGTGAAAGCTATTTCCTAGTTCTGCTGGATCTCTCAGCGGCTTTTGACACCATCAACCATAACATACTTCTGGACTGTCTAGAGGGGTTGGGAGCAGGGGGCACTGTTATACAGTGGTTCCACTGCTTCCTCTTGGGCCGTGTTCAGAAAGTGGTGGGGAGGGATGAGTGTTCAACCCCTGGGCTCTCACTTGTGGGGTACCTCAGGGTTCTGTCCTCTCCCCCATGCTTTTCAGCATCTACATGCAGCCACTGGGAGAGATCATCAGGGGGTTTGGGCTTGGTGTTCATCAGTATGCAAATGATACCCAGCTCTACCTCTCTTTTAAATCAGAATCAGTGAAGGCAGTGAAGGTCCTGTGTGAGTGTCTGGAGGCGGTTGGAGGATGGATGGTGGCTAAAAGATTGAGGTTGAATCCTGACAAGACAGAAGTACTGTTTTTAGGGGACAGGAGGCGGGCAAGTGTGGGGGACTCCCTGGTCCTGAATGGGGTAACTGTGCCCCTGAAGGACCAGGTGCACAGCATGGGAGTCATTTTGAACTCACAGCTGTCCATGGAGGTGCAGGTTAATTCTGTGTCCAGGGTAGCTGTCTACCAGCTCCATCTGGTACGCAGGCTGAGATCCTACCTGCCTGCGGACTGTCTCGCCAGAGTGGTGCATGCTCTAGTTATCTCTCGCTTGGATTACTGCAATGCGCTCTATGTGGGGCTACCTTTGAAGGTGACCCGGAAACTACAACTAATCCAGAATGCAGCAGCTAGACTGGTGACTGGGAGCGGCCACCAAGACCACATAACACCGGTCTTGAAAGACCTACATTGGCTCCCAGTATGTTTCTGAGCACAATTCAAAGTGTTGGTGCTGACCTTTAAAGCCCTAAACGGCCTCTGTCCAGTATACTTGAAGGTGCGTCTCCACCCCCATCATTCTGCCTGGACACTGAGGTCCAGTGCCGAGGGCCTTCTGGCGGTTCCCTCGCTGCGAGAAGCCAAGTTACAGGGAACCAGGCAGAGGGCCTTCTCGGTAGTGGCACCCTCCCTGTGGAACATCCTCCCACCAGATGTTAAAGAGAAAAACAACTACCAGACTTTTAGGAGACATCTGGACGCTTTTAATGTTTAATAGATTATTGTATTTTAACATTCTGTTGGAAGCCACCCAGAGTGGCTGGGGAAACCCAGCCAGATGGGCGGGGTATAAATAATAATAATAATAATAATTATTATTATTATTATTATTATTATTATTATTATTATTATTATTATTATTACAGCCCTACAAATTCGGTTATGTTTACAGAAAGTAGTCCTTGGTGTGGAACAGGTTCCCTGACCCTGTCTTGCTGGGAGTAGGAAATGGGACTAAATACTGTACAAATCTTTAATATGCCCTAGGTCTTGCTAGCTGGGAATGATGGGAGTTGTAGTCCAAAAAAACA
The DNA here is from genome assembly GCF_009819535.1 of Lacerta agilis. Taxonomy (NCBI): domain Eukaryota; kingdom Metazoa; phylum Chordata; class Lepidosauria; order Squamata; family Lacertidae; genus Lacerta; species Lacerta agilis. Next base: position 50,682,886 of record NC_046322.1, read on the forward strand.
GCTGAGGACCCAAGTTTGGGAAACACTGCTTTACCAGAAGGAGAAGTGAAAATCAACCAACAGAAAGGTAAGGGTTTAATCCTGGGACCTGAAGTTGCCCCTAACCTCTGGAGCACTATTAAATTTTGCCTGTAAACATTATCAAGTGAAAGGTTGCATTCAGCCATTAACAGTATTTGGAATTTCCAAACAGAAGGCAATCTGCCAAATACAGTATGTACCCAGGACGGTCTTTGATTATGTTTTTTCAGGCAAATTTTTTTTTAAAAAAAAAAATCAAGCTTTTCTTTTCTTTTCTTTTCTTTTCTTTTTAAACTGCTGTTTAGAAAAGATTCTAGGTTCCCTTTCTTCATAGATGAGTGATGGAGGGGGGAGTTAAAAGGAAATGCTACATTTTTAAAAAAAAAAACCACCTGTGAGCTCATGAAAAAGCCTGAGACTTGAAAGGAAAAACACACGGAGGTGCTTAACCAAAACAGACAGAATATCCCTTGAATCACCACGAAAAAATAATTTCCCTTCTAATGTGGGGAGATTACTCACAAGAACTGGCAGCTATGCAAATAACCTTCACAGCGTTTGGGAATTTTTTTTTTCCCCTTCCACAACAGATTTCAAAGAAGGAGCTTGCTTTCAGGAAGAAAGAGAGAAAAGAGTCCAACTTGACTCAAAAGCAGAAAATTGCAGGATGTTGCTTATTTACAAAGCTTACTTCAGGTTTTCTATATTCAATGCTACATTTTGCATGCCAAGACCTAGGGCATATTAAAGATTTGTATTTAGTCTCATTTCCTACTCCCAGCAGGACAGGGTGAGGGAACCTATTCCACACCAAGGACTGTTGTATAGTCGTTCAGTCGTGTCCGACTCTTCATGACCCCATGGACCAGAGCACGCCAGGCACGCCTATCCTTCACTGCCTCTCGCAGTTTGGCCAAACTCATGTTAGTAGCTTCGAGAACACTGTCCAACCATCTCATCCTCTGTCGTCCCCTTCTCCTAGTGCCCTCCATCTTTCCCAACATCAGGGTCTTTTCTAGGGAGTCTTCTCTTCTCATGAGGTGGCCAAAGTACTGGAGCCTCAACTTCAGGATCTGCCCTTCCAGTGAGCACTCAGGTCCGATTTCCTTGAGAATGGATAGGTTTGATCTTCTTGCAGTCCATGGGACTCTCAAGAGTCTCCTCCAGCACCATAATTCAAAAGCATCAATTCTTCGGCGATCAGCCTTCTTGATGGTCCAGCTCTCACTTCCGTCCAGCTCTTACTTCCCCTTCATGGATCACTGCCTTGTCGTGGCGAAGGGGCTTGAATTACTCAGGAAAGCTATGGACAGGTCAAGATGGACAGGTCATAGTGGAGAGTTTGGACCAAACGTGATCCACCTGGAGGAGGAACTGGCAACCCACTCCAGTATCCCTGCCAAGAAAACTCCATGGACAAAGACAACACCAAGGACTACCTTCTGTAAATATATCAGAATTTGAAGAGCTGCCATTATAGTTGCATATTTTAGTTGCATGCCATTTTCATATATTTAGATATCACATTCATTTACATAATGTCAGGCCAGGCTAGAGTAATAATAATAATAATAATAATAATAATAATAATAATAATAATAATTTGTTTGTTTATACCCCACCCATCAGGCTGGGTTTCCCCAGCCACTCTGGGCGGCTTCCAACAGAATATTAAAAACACAATAAAACATCAAACATTAAAAACTTCCCTAAACAGGGTTGCCTTCAGATGCCTTCTAAAAGTCAGGTGGTTGTTTATTTCCTTGACATCAGATGAGAGGGCCTTCCACAGGGCAGGCGCCACTACCAAGAAGGCCCTCTGCCTGGTTCCCTGTAATCTCACTTGTCGCAGGGAGGGAACTGCCAGAAGGCCCTCAGAGCAGGACCTCAATGTCTGGGCGGAACGATAGGGGTGGAGACGCTTCTTCAGGATTTGCAAATACTAAAAACCAGTGGCCTCTGACCTTCCTAGGATTCTTCCTACCCATCAGCTAAATTGCCACAGTGTTCTTAAACATGCTCTTGCATGCAACCCCAGTCTCCAAGCAGTGCAAGATATCAAGGGTTCCAGGCACTAACCCAGGGTCTGTGTTTCCTTTTGGAAATGAGGCAAAGCAGAGACTGTGGTGTCCTTATGATATATGGTTTATTCACACATATCTACAACCTGAGCCTACGACGAAGGGGTTCATGGCATCAACACCCCAAAAGGGTCTTGCTTCTCCCATAGCCACAGCCTTGGATTCAAACAGAAATCAAGCATCAGGCTCTCCCTACTGCTTTGCTTCTCGGTCCCATTACACCTAACTTTAAGGTTCTAGCTCACATTGCTCCTAACTCTCTCTCCTCTAAGCTCTGGGTTTATCTGTTATGGGCTATTTGCCATCTCATGCCAAGTCTCTCTGATCCCATGTTCTCTTAATAACCCATCACCCAGGCAATCACCTCAACACAAGAGCTTAGCCTGGTTTAATTAGCTTTTAACACTTGTTAGATCCATGGACTATAAATGTCCAACACACAGCTCAGCACCTCAAGCATTAATTAAATTCTAACACTTGCTGGATCCTGGAATGAAAGTGGTCTGGCACTCAGAAACTCTACTAACTTCCAGGGGTAAAAACATTAGCAGTATGAAAACTGACAAATCATATCGCAAATTCAAAAATATTCAACCATCTGGAAGGATACTTTGATATAAATATGATATTGTAGAATAATTATTTGAGCCTTTTTAAAAAAGTTTGCCTCGTTTTTGTAATATATCTCTGCAAACATAAGGACTAGCAGCTTACTTTTAAAAAAATGTTAACAACTAGTGGATAAAAAGCACGGAAAGGTCTTGGCAGACACATGCAGCCCGGAGCTTGTGCATTAACCATCCTTGAGGTAGGACACTGAGATTGATACAAGCTTGCAAAGCAAAGTTTTAAGCTACATGTACTGGTACGACTTTCTTCTTCTGCAGTGCTGTGATCAGTGCTGTCAAGTATCCCGTTCCCCCCGGGATTCTCCCTTATTTCAAGCAGTTTCCTGCTGCTCTCCCTTATTTTTTATTTCCCTTAAATTTCACGTTTTTAATGAAAGCAGCTCCTCCCCTGCTGGCCAGGGACTGGGTGGGAAGACCTCGCCTACTTGGAGAGAAAAGCCTCAGCTCTCAAAGCAAGTGGGAGCCGTTTCCCGTGCTTACAGGGGGGTGTATTCCTCCCCCTGCATCAGCCCCTATCCGTTGCCGCCGAGCCCCTCAGCCGGCCAATAGGGTTAGCTGGTGGGCGGAGCCTGGCTGCCTTTGAGCAGCTGCTGCTTCCTGTCCTGTTTTGATAGGATCAGACAAGAAGACGATGGGGCTCCATTGCGCGGAGCACATGGCTGCCCTCCTCTTTGCTGGCTGCCCTCCTATTTGCTCCACTCCGAGCCCGAGCCCACTTGGAGTTTACATTGCTGCTCCGCCCAGTTTTGCTTCTGGCTCCGCCCACCACTGACATGTGACTGTCCCCGGGATAGGTGAGACTGCTGATCCCTTATTTTCAAATCCGAAACTTGACAGCTATGGCTGTGATGGATGATCATCTTTCCTGAAAACCCCATGACAGTATCAACTGAGCTTTCTAGTAAAATTGCGATGAGGGGAAGGCAGCTTGCTGTTTTCTAGCAGTTGCTCTTTTAAGTGAAGCCTTTTTGCTTTTGAAAAACGAGAGAGGAAACACTTAAAAAAAAAAAAGATAAGAGGAGTTACTTCCCTTAAAAAACAAAATCAGTGGCTCCACCAATCTCAAGTGTTTTTTAGCCAGCCTCCCTGGCTTCCCACATTTCAAGTAAAGCTCAGGGCAAGACAACAGGCAGTAACTTCTCCCATGCGGCTTTTCAGATCAGGCAGCACAGACAGCTGGGGAGGTTGCAAAGTGCTGGAAAAATGTTGAATGGAAAGAAAAACACCCACATACCTGTTACAACATAATAGGTTTCGTAGCCATGGAAGAGTTAGCATGCAGAATTGCTGCAAGTCTTTTTGAGATACTTTTCTGAGAGCCATTTGGATAATGCTTTGTACTTGGGCCAGAGAGATGTTGAATTACAGTCTCTGCTCAGCGACAAAGTTCACTGGGTATCTTTGAACTAATCACTTGGAAAGGGATCACCTAATCAGTGGTAGGGCACACATTAAATGTTCAGTTCTTCGTTGTTGTTAAATTAGTCTCACCAGCTAGAGGATTGATGAGAAATCCTCCTAGTAATGATCTCAGTGATCAAGCTGGGATTTCAGGTGATCCCCGAGGTAACCTGGAACTAAGTGGTTCAGGGTTTTGTAAATCTGTTCTAAGGATCAAATGGGGGCCGGGGCGTAGCAAGGGGGAGGGGTGACAAATTATCAAGGAACATTTTTTTTTGCAAAAAAAAAAGTGGGGGGCAAATTTTGGGGAAAAAATTTTTTTTTTAAATGCCTGCTCCGAAGGTCTTACCTTACTATACTAGGGATTATATAGCTATATATGAAATTTCATGCATATCGGTTAATATCTTGACCCTCCTCCACCAAAATAGCTGTTCACTTGGCTGTTTTCCTATGTCATGAAGACTGAAATTTCAGTTCAGTGGAGCACTTACTGTTCCCAACCATAACCCTGTGGAAAGCCATCTAATTAGACATTAATTTGATTTTTAGGAGGTAATTTAATTATTGTTTGATTTTATACCAATGTTATGTATCTTATGTTAGCCACCCTGAGTCCGACTTCAGCCGGGGAGGGCAGGATATAAATAAAAGTTTTTTTTTTAATTACTTGTTATTATTCCTTTGTAAGAAAATATGAAATAATGTAAAAGCATTTTTGCAGGGGGGGTGTCAATGGGGGGGTTGACAAGAAATTTTCTGCACTGGGTACCACCTGACCTTCCCATGTCTGGAGGCGGGTTGACAAAAAAAAAAATTGCCCTTGGGTACCAATTTACCTTGCTACGCCCCTGAATGGGGGGAATCCTTAAAGAAGGGTCAGGATACTACTAGGAGAAATAAAAAGAAGAAAGGTCCTGATCTGAGATTTTATATTTATATCTACACAAAAAGCATGCTATGTATCTAAGTTAAAAGGTAAAGGACCCCTGGACGGTAAAGTCCAGTCAAAGGAGAATATGGGGTTGCGGCGCTCATCTCGCTTTCAGGCCGAGGGAGCCAGTGTTTGTCTGCAGACAGCTTTCTGGGTCATGTGGCCAGCACAACTAAACCACTTCTGGCGCAATGGGACACCGTGACGGAAACCAGAGCGCACAGAAATGCCATTTACCTTCCCGCCACAGCGGTACCTATTTATCTCCTTGCACTTTCAAACTGCTAGGTTGGCAGGAGCTGGGACAGAGCAATGGGAGCTCACCCCGTCACGGGGATTCGAACTGCCAACCTTCCGATCGGCAAGCCCAAGAGGCTCAGTGGTGTAGACCAGAGCACCACCCATGTCCCGAATAAAGAAGCACATAATCACTGATAGCTCCACCCGCCATTGTGAGCCTCAAAGCAATGAAGATGATGCCTCCCCAGCTGTTGCCATTGGCTGTGGGTTTCTTGTGATGTCACAAAAGCACTTGGCAACTGAGTGGCTATAAAGGCAGGCCAAGGGGAAAGCCCTTTTCTGTTTCCAGAGGGACACACCTGGCAATGGATGTGACATTCAGCACTGCCCAGGTTTCTTCCACTTGAAGAAGGCAAAGTGGTGAATGGAAGGAGGCAATCCTCTGACAGTGGGATGCTAGGGAGCGATAATAAGGCAAGTTTGCTTGCTTCAAGGCTGCTGGTATCTGTGATTAGAACCTGGCGGACGTCTCATGATGGATCTAACAGTAGCTTCTGGCACAATGGGATACCGGGACAGAAACCAGAGCGCATGGAAACACAGTTTCCCTTCCCGCTGCAGTGGTACCTATTTATCTACTTGCACTGGCGTGCTTTTGAACTGCTAGGTTAGCAGGAGCTGGGACAGAGCAGCGGGAGCTCACCCCGTCGTGGGGATTCGAACCGCTGACCTTCTGATCAGCAAGCCCAAGAGGCTCAGTGGTTTAGACCACAGCACCACCTATGTCCCTATGTATCTATATCTATCTATCTACCTAAATGTAAGAATCAATGGATGGATGGATGGATGGATGGATGGATGGATGGATGTAGATATATTTATGTGTTCTCTTTGTTTTCTACAGATTTAGGCTGAAAACCAGTATGCGCACTAAAAGTTAACAGCTGAGCAAGCTTTTTAAAAAATGATGAATTACTCCACATTTACCGATAGCGAGGTCATCGGAAGTCACTTCCTCCTTAACTGCCAAATGACACATTGCCGTTCTGAATGCTCGTGTAACCCATGTGACCCACTTGGCCTCGCCAAAATGAAGGAGAGCAGCTGGAGAGAGAGACGAAGGAAGGGAGGATGTGGTTACTACTCGGAGGAAGAGAAAACAAACATTAAAAAATAAAGAATGCTTTCTTCAAAGTCTTTTCCAGTCTATAAAATCTCTTCTTTAAGTGGGCTTGTGTACACAGAAGCTTGCCGTTACAGGAAGTTAGTACCCTTTTCAACATCTCTTTCTACTTTTTCACCCACCCGTGCTACTATTTCCTTTCGTTTCCTTTGCCTGCGTTCAGACATTCTGGTTTGGGGGATCCCTTTTCCTTTTCCTTCCTTAAAAGTACCCCGGATCAAAAGCTCGCTGAAACTAGCACAGAAGAAAGGAGCGGGGCATGATCCTGGCAGCGTAAGCAAGGAAAGGTGCGTGTCAGCAACTGCCTGATAGGCCGCCCCTCTCACCAGGTGGCTCAGGACAGACGATGCTGTTTTGAGTAGCTGGTGATGCGGAAACGGACAAAGAGGTTTAGAAACGCTAAGTAAAAACACGATGCGGAAACTCGGAGGCTCAGAAACTACCCCTGGATATATCATAATAAAGCAATCCCCCCCCCCTTTTCAAAAGCTTTAAAAGTCATTAGAAAAGAGATGGATTTCCACCCACCCCCTCCTAATTGAAGGGTTTGGGGGGGTTGCCTTTTGCTTGCTTGTTTTCAGGACATCCTGGGATTCCTCACCAATTAATTGGGGGGGGGAGGAAATCACTGGTCTTTTTTTTAATGCGTTTGCTGCAGAATCCTCTTTATTGCAGGCAATATTATTATAGCTGAATTCCAGGAATGAGCATACAGGTAATTGTACCTTTTAGCTAAATCAGGTTGACCTTATAAACCTATAGTATGGCAAGTGAATCGCATTCCCTTTTTCGTTGTTAATGTTTGTGCTTGTAGTTGAGTGCACAGTTCTGTCTGAAGGTCAGGTTTTTTTTATGTCAACCGGGTGGCACTTTGTGTTGTTGTTGTTTTGTTATTACTGTACGACCCAATGCTTTTTTCTGGGGGGACGCAAGGGTACACACGCACCCTAAACATTTTGTGAATCTTTGTACTTTTGTCCATTTACTGTATTTATTTTTAGAACTGTAAAAAGGTGATTTTCTTGAGTCAAAATTAGAGTCGCCAGAAGCGGCTTTGTCATGCTGCCCACATGACCTGGAAGCTGTCTGAGGACAAACGCTGGCTCCCTCGGCCTTTAGAGCGAGATGAGCGCCGCAACCCCAGAGTCGGACACAGCTGGACCTAATGGTCAGGGGCCCCTTTACCTTTACCTTTTAAACATTGTTTAAGAAAAAAAAGCACTGTTACTACCCCTGGTACAGCATGGTTTGTTTGTTTTTCCATTGGTTTTGAATACAGTATGCTGTGATGGAGTGTTATGGCTTTTTAATTGCAGTTTGGCACTGTGGGGTGCCTATGAGCGAAGAATGCAGTGAAGATGTTTGCTAAATATTACAAATGATACCCTTGTGTGTGGTACATATCTAATGAAATGTATTTAGTAGGAGAAGGGGAGAGATCTGATTGACTAGCGAGCAGCAAAGGCAGAGCCTGAGCGAGCAAAACCTCATGTGCATTACAGCATAATTTTGTTTAAGTATCACATTTGTCATAGCATCATTATATAGACCCTTTACAGACGGGCCAGTTTATTCTCCCATTGCATATGGAAGTTCAAGAGAAAACCTGGTGATTATGAGAAGGAGCATAAATGTATTTAAACTCTGCATTTCCCCCTGATGGGACTGAAGGAGCCAGTGTGGTGTAGTGGTTAAGAACGGTAGACTCGTAATCTGGGGAACCGGGTTTGCGTCTCTGCTCCTCCACATGCAGCTGCTGGGTGACCTTGGGCTAGTCACACTTCTCTGAAGTCTCTCAGCCCCACTCACCTTACAGAGTGTTTGTTGTGGGGGAGGAAGGGAAAGGAGAATGTTAGCCACTTTGAGACTCCTTCGGGTAGTGAAAAGCGGGATATCAAATCCAAACTCTTCTCTTCTTCTTCTTCAGGTTCACAGACCTATCCCTGAAGGCAGGCTTAGGTTACTGAAAGATACTCGGAGTCCAGTGTGATTTTCATGCTCTTTATTCAGCTCATAGTAGTGAGGAATGCAGTTCCCCCAAAATGTTTGCTTTATATACACTATTTACACAATGGGCCCCACGTGATTGGCTAATTCCGGGATACTCCTGTATGCCAATCGGAATGCGGATTCACTTCCACCTGGAGCTGGATTGGGTGGCTCCTGCAGACCAATCAGACTGCTGCAATCTCAATCCTATTGTTCTGGGACCAGTCAGACTGCTGCAATCTCAATCCTATTGTTCTGGGACCAGTCAGACTGCTGCAATCTCAATCCTATTGTTCTAGGACCAATCAGCCTGCTGCAGTTTGGATCCTATTCAACTCAGTACATAACAGTTACATAACAACTAGATCTATTCCAGAAAGAAGTTAGTCCCAAGTGACTGCAACTAAGCACACAGCAATATGCGTACAAAATGGAGAAGACACACTGAGCTGAACATGGAGGCCGTGTGCTCCTCCATGCTAGTACAACAGACCAGACCCTCTTCAAGTCACATGTAGTGGAAGTCTGTCCCAGCTCAGGAGGAAACAGGAAGTCTTCTGAGTGGTACAAAACATCGCCTAACATGTCCACTAGGAATGTTGTACTTGACTGCAGTTTTACATCCCACACTGACTCTCCATCATCCCACCCCCAATCTCCTGGCTCCGAGCCTTTTTCCCTTGGGGGTTCCCCCATCTGGTGCCTCCCACCATTCTTCTGTGTCCAGCCAGTCCATGACTGGGAATGATGAACGTGAGGCCCTCAAGATGTTGTTGGATTCCAGGCTCCCATAATTCCTAACCGTTGGCCACACTGATTGCAACTGATGGGAGTCCCGACGACGTTCGGAAGGCTGCAGGTTCCTAACCCTTGCATTGAAATATGCATCGGAACAATTGCATTAACAATAATACGTGAAGCAGCAGCAATGAGCCTGACACAAATTAGAATGCCTGGGGTAACTGAAACACCTTAAACTGGATTGTGTGTTTTTTATTGTTATTTTAGCTGTGCAGTTATTCAGTGTAACCCCTTGTTGAGCAAGTCTGGGAAAGTGGCCTAGAAATGTTTTAAGTAAAAAAAATTTAAAAATGCACCTTTCCCCTCTGCCCGGGAGAAACTCACAATACTGAAAAATCCCTCGGTTGGAACATTCCATTCTGGGCAGCAGCTTTCCAGCATGCCAGTCCATGTAGGGGCTGCATGCCTGGGTGGCCTATCAGCAAAACGTTTCCTCTCCATATCTCAGTTTCCTGTGCAACGTCATCCGCCTTCTGTCAGATAGTAGGTTACTGTGACAATGAGTGGATATGTAATATGCAAGTGAGCAATGACAGAGCAGAAAAAACCCTGCGCTGTTTTACTCAGAACTGCTAATTGCTGGCCCGCAGTTTGTTTCCAAATGCACTAGGAAATTCAATTTCCCTAATGACTAGTTAATGGGTGTGCGTCTGTGTGTGTGTGTGTGTGTGTGTGTGTGAGAGAGAGAGAGAGAGAGAGAGAGAGAGAGAGAATGCCTGCACAAAATAAAAACAAGACTGCTTTTAATCAACAGGGGCATGGACAGATGCTGGCTGTGTATCTCTTCCTCCTGAACCCTGTAATTTCTGCATTTCCCGTCCTTCCCACTCCTTCCATGTGCCTTTTTCATCCAGCTCCCATGAGCCATATCCCTGGCATTGCCCCATTTAGTTATACACTTGGCCACGGCTGGCTGAAGGAGACAAAAAATATATATATCCCATTTTATGGATGCCGTAGGCTGATTCTAAGCAAAATCACTCACTCTGCCAAGATAAGGGATATCGATTTTGATTACTAGAAGGGCGTTAGGATAGTCATATTGTGCTGTCCAAGTGACTAAAAGTTAAAGGCTGGACTTAGGAGGGAAATTTGGAGGAAAGTTACATCCTGCAAGGGGGGGGGGAATTATTCTGGAGTGCATATGTTAAACTTTGAATAATTGTTACTACAGATAATTGTCAGATAGGGTGTTCTTTTTATCTATTTTCCTATTCCTTTCTGTTATTTACTTTCTCTTTTTATACAGTCGTGTTTTGTAAGGATCATGACCATTCTTTTCTTTTGCTTTATTTTTCTCCTTTTTTGATATATTACATTTTATTATAAGGGATGGAAGGATCTGTCCGTTTTGCTTCTCTCAGCTTCTTCAATTCAGCTCTCCACATTGCCGCTGAGATTTGCAGGTTTTTCCTTTACTTTTTAAAAGAACCCTCATGAAAAATATTCAGCCATTTAGTGCGAATTACTCTTGATGTACAACACAGCAACCCTTGCCCCAACATGGCCTAATGGCACAAAACATGCCAGGACACCATTCAAATCTCAGTAATGACACAACCCGGTGGAATAACTTTGAATAAGCTTCTGTCTCTCAGCCTTCGGATCTCTTGTGTAACAGAGGCACAACCTGTCTAACAGGTTCGTAGTTAAGAATCAGTGATAACACGTGAAACCATCTATTTACAGCTTTCACTAAATATAGAAGGGGGAGATTTTTTTAAAAGAAAACAACCACATATGTGCATTAAAATCCTATGATGCCCCCCATAACATGCATGATAGGTAAAGGGACCCCTGACCATTAGGTCCAGTCGCGAACGACTCTGGGGTTGTGGCGCTCATCTTGCTTTACTGGCCGACGGAGCTGGCGTACAGCTTCCGAGTCATGTGGCCAACATGACTAAGCCGCTTCTGACGAACCAGAGCAGCGCACGGAAACGCCGTTTATCTTCTTGCCGGAGTGGTCCCTATTTATCTACTTGCACTTTGACGTGCTTTCGAACTGCTAGGTTGGCAGGAGCAGGGACCGAACAACGGGAGCTCACCTCATCGTGGGGATTCGAACCACCGGCCTTCTGATCGGCAAGCCCGAGGCTCTGTGGTTTAACCCACAGCTCCACCCGCATCCATGCATGATACCTGAGCACTTAACCAGTTGTATTAAAGGAATCAGCAGTGTCAGTCACACATTTTGCTTAAACTGATCTTGCATCTATTGCATCTATAATAATGATATCGATGGGATGCAGGTGGCGCTGTGGTCTAAACCACAGAGCCTAGGGCTTGCCGATCAGAAGGTCGGCGGTTCGAATCCCCGTGACGGGGTGAGCTCCCGTTGCTCGGTCCCAACTCCTGCCCACCTAGCAGTTTGAAAGCACATCAAGTGCAAGCAGATAAATAGGTACTGCTCTGGCGGGAAGGTAAACAGCATTTCCGTGCGCTGCTCTGGCTTCACCAGAAGCAGCTGAGTCATGCTGGCCACATGACCTGGAAGCTGTCTGCGGACAAACGCCAGCTCCCTCGGCCAGTAAAGCGAGATGAGCGCCGCAACCCCAGAGTCGTCCGTGACTGGACCTAATGGTCAGGGGTCCCTTTACCTTTACCTAATAATGATGGCACCTTAGTTGGACACTTCATAAAGATGTACTTTTATTCAAATTAACACTTCAGGAATGGAGAACCGAGTCTAGGTGTTGTTGGTCTCCCATTATCCCTGACCATTGAGCATGCTGGCTCGACCTGATGGTAGTTTGAGTCCAATAAGACTTTTAGAGGGCCACAGGTTCCCTGTTCCTGTGATAGATCCCTTTGCAATTCATGGGTCAATTGAAATTTTCAGAAGGCTTTCCACTTAAGGACACTTAAGTGTGCAGTCAAGCGGTACACCCAGTTGACAAGGCACCTGGAATACTTTGTTCAGTTCTGGGTGCCACAATTTAAGAAGGATATTGACAAGCTGGAACGTGTGCTGAGGAGGGCAACCAAGATGATCAAGGGTCTGGAAATCAAGCCTTATGAGGAATGATTGAAGGAGCTGGGTATGTTTAGCCTGGAAAAGAGGAGACTGAGAGGAGATACGAGTCGTCTTCAAATAGCTCAAGGGGTGTCACATGGAAGAGGGAACATGCTTGTTTTCTCCTGCTTTGGAGGGTAGAACTCGAACCAATGGCTTCGAGTTACAAGAAAGGAGATGCTGACTAAACTTCAGGAAGAAGTTTCTGACAGTAAGAGCTGTTTGACAGTTGAACCAGACTCCTTCAGAAGGTTGTGGACTCTCCTTTCTTGGAGGCTTTTAAGCAGAGATTGAATGCATTGGACAACTAAAATTCTATGATTATATGAAGGCTCAGGGCTCTCTACTACTATTCTGGAGTTAACCCAAGTTCCCTTCTATTTGCTAAAATGTACGTTCATGTACATCTACACATTCACAGCCCCTTGATTGCAGGGTTTCTTCTCTCCATATTGACCTTGATCCTAGCAAAGTCCAGCTTCCACTCCACTCTCCACTGCCTTAAAGCTCCAGCATTAGAAGTTGACCAATATGTGGAAAATAAGTCACTGCCAATGCTAGTTATAACCTAAAGAAAACTCAGCACGAGCACTCGGACATGCAGTGATGGCAATGTGACAAAGTGTGATTCATTGTTTCTGATATGCATGGAAGGAGGTTTGGCGTCCTGTCTAACTCTGCTTGATCTGTTGCTTTTTTTGGACAAACCATTCACTTGTGCTAAAGACAAAATGTTTAGCACTAGAACCCGTTTTCATCACAATAGATGTAGGGCAAAGCTGATTAATTGCCTCAGCTATTCCCATCTGTCTTTCTAATATGCACCACAATGATTAACTGATTAGCAAGGTGTTCTGGGAGGAAGGAGAAGGAAGAGGAGAGACTGGGATTCATCTTGGGCAGGCTGGCTGGGAGAGATTCCTTGGATTCCAGGGCTGCATTTCTGTGGGGGACAGGGCCGGTGCTAGGGTTTTTTGCGCCCTAGGCGAGATCACCTTCTGGCGCCCCCCGCCAATCCCTAGCACTGGCCCTGCGGAGAAGCCCGATTTCGTGCTGCTCCCCCCTCCCCCGCCACTCTGCCACTGGCGGATTGGCACCGGGCGGCGGCAGGGGGCAGGGGGCAGGCTGGCCAGCGCCCCCTCCATTTTGGCGCCCTAGGCAACTGCCTAGTTCGCCTAAATGGATGCGCCGGCCCTGGTGGGGGACAAGCCACACTTGAAAGGATCGTGCTGTAAGATCTGGACTCCCTTCAGGCAGACTGAAGGCGTGAATAGGTAAATAAACCGTATTTCTGAAAGCTATGACAACTATGTCTCAATTCTCCAAAGGAACACAAACGTTTGGTGAGTGCCTGGAACCCAATGGGCTTTTGTTGCCTATTGGCAGAGAGAGGGAAAGGCACCCAACTTTTGTAACAATATATTTCTAGCAGGGTGCTGACCTGACATGAACTGCTATGAATTTCCTTCTGTGGTTGTGGCATCCAAATTTAAGGCCACCCACGGTGAAATGATCATTTGGTGCTCTTTCCATTTCATTACTAGAAATGTACAGTACAGCTCTTTCACAGCCGGGCAGCCAGTTCAACTATTATTTCAAAGTTCTGGGTGTTCTCCAATACTGCCATATAGATAGGATTGTGAAATTTTTATTTGTGTCTTTCTCAGCCATTTGGGAAGAAGCTTCTCCCCACTCCCCATTAATTGATTCTGTTCATTCAGACTGTAGAGCTAGGAAACACGATGATTTGTATGCAAGCTGCTTTTACATCTCTCAGGGCACTTATGCATGCAAAATTGTGCCAGTTTGGGGGCGGGTTGACACATATTTTTTTTAATTTAATAGACGTACTACTTTTCTCTTTCTGCAAGCAAACAAAACGATAATTCACACTTGAACTTTGCATGTGTGAGCTGAAGAACAATGTCCACTAGCTTTGATTCATTTTGCCCATTAACATTCCAATTCAACGTGGTACAATTTTCATTTTGACTGATATTTCCTAATGTTGCCTTGACCAGATCTCAGATGCAAGACCCATTGCTCTTGTAGTTTACCTGTCACATAAAATCTTAAAACAAATGCAGAGTCCAGAATCCTTTGGGGGGGTGGACTTTATTTATTTTTTAATAATTTTTATTATTTTATACTACACTACAACAAGAGAATCAAACATACCTTCACATACATTTTCCAGTTTTGGCTAACATAGCCGTGACTTCCCTCAGACCTTCCACATGGCTTTCAAAATTATATCTTAGTATTATACTTCTTTAATCAACCATTGCTTACATTATCATAAATCTCATGCATACTCTATCTACCATACTTACAATAATATTTCTACACATTAACTACAAAACTTCTTGAAGTCCTATTAGCGTATTCAATTGCAAATTGTCTTTCAAATAGTTCGTAAACTTTAACCAGTCTTTGATGAATTTCTGGTCCCACTGTTCCCGGATTCTTCCCGTCATTTTATCCATTTCTGCATATTCCATCAATTTCACTGTCCATTCTTCTTTCGTCGGTAATTCTTCTTGTTTCCACCTTTGTGCTAGCAAAATCCTAGCACAAAATCCTAGTCACTGCGTATTGGAAAAGCTTAATGTCCTTTTTTAATGTCTGTACCTACAATACCTAGTAAAAAGGCTTCAGGTTTCTTAACAAAATTATATTTCAACATTTTTCTTAACTCCTGATATATCATATCCCAATATACTCTCAGGGGGAAATGGACTTTAAATGTCCTTCAAAGATATAGTGTGTATTCAGCCAAAGCAAAAAAAAAAAAATCACAGAGGATGTGGGGACTCCATATGCACTTCCACTGAGGCCACTAAGGGGTTTTGTGTTTGTGTGTTTGAATACTCTTTTTAAAAAAGCCATAGAAAATCTGCTGAAAAGTCAGGTTGCCATTTTCACAGCGCTAATTATAATACCAGTGAGAGTTAATTATATAATAGCCATCTGGGGAAATCTATCAATTGAGTCAACAATCTGGAAAGGACTTTAAGCCGTGATGTGATTAGATGGTTACATAATGTTATCCCAGGTATCCTTAGATGGATAGAAGCTAACTTGAAAATACAACATGGTTTGGCTTGATTAAAACAGCCAGGCAAAGGCTGGGATCCAAATGAATGAGCAACATGCACATGGAGGAAAGAGAGAGAGAGATGCGTGCAGATAGAACATTGCTTTCATTTTTGCTGTAGCAGTTCCCACTTTCAAACAGGCTATAGCTCTGCAGTAGGAGAATCTGCGCCAGCTGCCAGATCAGGTGAAAGGCTCATCTAGTCCAATATCCTGTTCCCTATGCCCTAGTCCAATATCCAGTGGCCAACCAGATGTCATTCACAAACAGGACCTGAGAGCAAGAGCACTCTCGCCCCCATGCAGTTCCCGGCTTCTTAACCATAAAACTGTCTCTGAATCCACCTACACAGTGGACAGGCTGCACAGATGTTATTGGCCCAGAGATTGGTTGAATTGGTTACACTTCCCTCCCCCTCCCCCCCCCCCAAAAATGACATCATGCTGAAACTGGAAGAATGGCACCCTTTTTTCCCAAGGCACAAATTAATTCTACTGGAGCCAGCGCTTATTCAGAAAAGGAGAATAGTGTGTGCGTGGTGCTTTCTCTGGTTCTGTCTTTTCTGGGACGGAAGGGATGATCTGGGTGTGCTGCCCACATTGGTGACGGTACCCATGGCATTTGATTTAAAAAAATCCAAATGTCCCCACAGTCCTAAAAAGGCGGGTGAGCCCTCCTAGTGACTAAACTACATAATGACACCATCCCCACAATCCTGACTATATCATGAACTGGAGGGGAGAAGGTGAAGGAAAGACGGCCATACGCAAAACAATTGTGCGCCCCTGAAACATAGTGTGCCTTTCTGTTGTATTTTTAACCATTGCAAGTCATTTTAAGAAGATAAGAGCCTGCTGGATCAGGCCAATGGCCCTTGTAGTCCTGTTCTCACAGGGGCCAGCCAGATACCTGCAACAAGCAAGACCCCTGTTGTGGTTTCCATCAACTGATATTCAGAAGCATTGACACCTCCAGCTGTGGCAACAAAGCATAGCCGTTGAATTATCTCCCTGATGGTGGTGGTGATTTGAATTGATCTACCACCTTATACCCAGGGATCTCAGGCCAGTTCACAGAATAAAATCAAGATATTAAACTAATAAAAATGAAAACAGCAACCCAATACCCCCCCCCCCAAAGAAACACATTTTAAAAGGGCATAGGATGTCAGTCAAGTCAACCAAAGGCCTGGTTAAAGAGGAATGTTTTTCCCTGGCGCATAAAGGCGAATAATGAAGGCGCCAGGAGAACTTCCCTGGGGAGAGCATTCCACAGACTGGGAGCCACTGCAGAGAAGGCCCTGTTCTCTTGTTGCCACCCTCCGGACCTCTCGAGGAGGAGGCACAGGAAGGAGGGCCTCAGAAGATGATCTCAGGGTCCGGGTAGGTTCATATGGAAGGAGGAGGTCCTTGAGGTATTGCAGTCCTGAGCCACTTAAGGGTTTATATGTCAAAACCTATAAACTGGGCCCGGAAACTACCGTAATTGGTAGCCAGTGCAGTTGGGCCAAGATCGGTGTAATATAGGGCTCTATATTCTGCCACATATATCAACATATATAAACTCAAAAATGGTGGCAACCATCATGGCTGCATGGTAGAGATCTCTTCCATGACAAACGTCCCATCTACCCAATACTCATAGCATACCAACTGAAGATAATGAACATGGCTAACTTAGTTTTGTTAATTTCAATGGCTCTACCCTGAGCAGGATTCAGTTGATCACAACCCAATAGCTACTGTGGTTCTCAAAGGCCACAGTCGTTACAGACTTTTTAATTAAAATGTTCATTGGTTCTTCCTGCTTTTGATTCAGAAATGGCCCATTTAATAGTAAAGAAAAAAATTTATTAGCCTCCTTAAGGCACCACCCTTGGGCTGGATTAGATTAAGATTTTTATTGGCTTTCCCTTCACAATGACAGTTAAACCTCCCTCAGGAAAAAAAAATGCCTTGACGCAAGCAGGACTCTCCAGCAAAACTGCTCTTAAATAATTTTCAGCACGTCTTGACAAACCTTTGGGGTTGGAGACATTTATTACTGAGGACAACAGGCCATTGTTGCCTAACATGGCTAATAGCACCTCGTCTCGCCCATACTTTCCCCGTATTAAGATAATTGCTGAAAGTCATGAAAATCAGTGGTTTTAGATTGAAAACATTTCAGTTCTCCAAAGTGGATTAGCTTCTGTGCTCAGCAGCAGCTCAACACCCTCATAAAATCAATGCTAAGGTTCTAGAAAGTCATCAAGCCAGCGCTACGCCCAAATACCAAAAATATCAAGCAGAAGTAGCAACAGGTGTAAACGCAGCTCTTTATTCTCTGGGAAATGACATGCGGCCTTCTAAAACAAAAGTCGGGTTACTCCGGTGAAGAGCAGTTGACAGGGCTAGTATGGAGAACCTCTTGTCCATGTTTGATGGCTGAAGCATTTTTCGTTATGTGTCTATCGCTGTGGCAAATTGTATCTTCCTGGGTGGTGAACAACACTGCCTCTATTGGGCATTTGTTCAGCAGGTAGACAATGATGGGAATTGGCAAAAGGATATATCCTATATCACATGTGTAGGTTAATAAACAAAGGTGGGGCTGGTACAGAATATTAAGTCCCATTGTTAGGCAGGTTAACGAAGCATAGGAATAGGCTCCAGGCCAGGCATGGGCAAACTCCGGCCCTCCAGATGTTTGAGACTACACTTCCCATCATCCCTGACCACTGGTCCTGTTAGCTAGGGGTGATGGGAATTGTAGTCCCAAACATCTGGAGGGCCGGAGTTTGCCTATGCCTGCTCCAGGCAGACAGCTGCCCCTTCAAGGCTTCCCACTCACCAGCCATGGGGTGGAGCCAGGGAAGTCTAGGCAGCCTCAGAGATCATAAAAAGGCTCCGCTCCGAACAAGTTGTCTGCTCCCTGAGCTCTGTCTGAGGTTCTGAAAGATCCTTCCCATTCGGCACCCTAACTTGCCTGCTTCTTTCCTGCCTCATATCGCCTCCAGACTTCTTGCTCAATTTGTACCCTCTCGACTTGCCTGTGGATTCTATTCCGCTAGGACAGGACATCTCTCAAATGTCTGAAAGGGTTTAAAGTGTGCGTGTGTCACTTCCGCCGTGCTAAAAAACATCCATCTTCATCCTTACGCCATCTCCCTGCTTTCAAGCCCTGCCTCAGAATTGTTCTCCTTGTAGTCATATTAAATTTTACCCTGGCTATAAATAAGCTTCAGAGCAACTGTTCTTTCCTCAAGGTCTCCATCTATGCCTTATGTAACAGGTTGACTGGGTTTAAAATCCAGATTTATACTCCACTCCATCAGCATGCCGAGAAGAACAAAATTCCAACTAAAAACGCAACTGGGAAAAAAGAATTTTGCTCAATCAGAGGAAGGCTCATTGAAGCAATTTACCCATAGTTATCTGCAGGGTACTTTAGTATTCCAGACTCACACCTGATGATTTACCCCTAAAGAAGGTCATTCTCCCTCCTGTCACAGACAGAAAACAGTGTGTCTGGAGTCTGCTGTACACGAGATGGACTTGATGAACCGAATGCTCAAAAAAAATGCCAGTGGTTTTGCAAGGCCCAAGCATTTCTGCCATTATTGCTTCATTTTTCATAGAATAGAGCCTTTGCACTGGAAACAATCTAAACCAACTGAAGCTCTGGAAGAAGAAGAAGAAGAAGAAGAAGAAGAAGAAGAAGAAGAAGAAGAAGAAGAAGAAGAAGAAGAAGAGTTTGGATTTGATATCCCGCTTTTCACTACCCGAAGGAGTCTCAAAGCGGCTAACATTCTCCTTTCCCTTCCTCCCCCACAACAAACACTCTGTGAGGTGAGTGGGGCTGAGAGACTTCAGAGAAGTGTGATTAGCCCAAGGTCACCCAGCAGCTGCATGTGGAGGAGCGGAGACGCGAACCCGGTTCCCCAGATTACCAGTCTACTGCTCTTAACCACTACACCACACTGGCTCGGGGACTCCTGACAACTCTCAGCAACCTTAACAAACTACAGCTCCCAGAATTCCTTGAGGGAAGCCATGACTGTACAAAGTGGCATCATAGTGCTTTAGATGTATGGCCTATGGGAATGTGACCTACGATTATAGAGAAGCAAATGCAATTACAGTCTTGTTCAGAGTCCCATAGGGATACTAATTCCTTGGGGGATGCCTTCCAGGGGATGTTTGTTGGGTGTTGTTTTTGTGATCACTGCTGCACTTTGAAGGAAATCACCAGATGAGCTTCTGCCTGTCACCCGGCACATACCAGGTGTGTATGGGGGGGGGATGCACAGGAGCGCTCTGCTGAATACAATCCCTGTTAATGTTTGCAGTCTCCGCATTTGGGGTTTGTCTGGCCATTCAGGCATATTTGGGTGGCAAGCAATGCATTGTTCGGTGCTGTGAGTTGTGCCTCTCCAGGGGCTAGCCACAGAGGGTCAAGCCGATTCTGTCAGCTGGCAGTCACCTGCTCCCCGAGCAAGGAAGGTGGAAACAGATGGGACTCTCCTCTTTCTCTGATGTTATCACCAGACAGCTGTGGCTTTTGTGCAGGGAGAAGGAGATAACATCACAGCTCCAAAGGACTGCTGATGAATTATGACTCTCCCCCCCCCCCCCGTTCACTACACTGCTGTCAAGGCTGCTTAGTCACTTGATAGAACAGTTTTTAGGCATTACTGACGGGTTTTCTTGCAGTAACTCACAAGTGACTACAACAGGGTCTGTATCCTTCTCCAAAGCAGCCTTGGGTTTTTCTCTCCCCCCCCCCTGGTCCGCTTGCAGAGATTATGGCTTTGCAAGAAGCGAAAGGGAAATGTTATGAAGGGTTAGGACTAGTTGCAGATTATTTCAACTAGTGGGAAACAAAACAGGCAGTCAAACCACAGAATGCCACCGATCTAAATAGTGGAAGAGACAAGCGGGTGCAGATTTTGTGGCACGCCTCCCATCTGGAATATTTTTGTGGTTTTTAGGGCTCTCTTTCTCTGATCGAATAGTTTGTGGGCCTTATTTGGTATCAGAATATTTCGGCAGGTGGAGACAAAAGCAATGAAAGGAAAACAAAAGGGATGGATATATATAAAAAAACAAGTGAAGTACTTTCCTCCTTTGGTTTAGGCTGATCTATATAAGATAGTGACCGCTAAAGAGAAAATACGGATGACATAACAAGTTAACCTGGCCTGGGATTTGTGTGCAATTAACACTGGGAGTGTAAATCCACATTCAAGTTATGTCAACATCAGAGGCAGTTGGTTGAGTTCCCCACCCCAGAAGATGGTTCTGATCGGGGCTCTGCTTTAATTTTTTTCTTGTCCAAGAAACCAGTACTTTGCTGAAGATGTAAAGTTTGCCCTCCATTTTAAAATTAGGCACTGTCTTCCTTTGCCTCGAGGCAAGCTGCCTGTCAAAAGCCTCCAAAATACTATTGGTGAGTAGGTGCTGGAGACTTGAAGCCATAATAAACTGCCTTTGGGACACGAGGGCTACGCTGAAAAATAATACCTGTTTATGGGGAATTTGGAGAGCACAGCATGCTACTGTGGGAGTCTTCGCAGAACTAGATCAGCAACTTTCTTCCTGAGACCAAATGGAGAGAAATGGGAACCCCACACACCATTCAAGCTGAACTGCATTGGGTACTTTATTGCGCTAGTGAGCTTGTGATGGCCAAAGCAATAATCATTTTATCTCTCCAGATGTTTAAGAACATAGCCTGGTCCCTATGCAGGAGGAGATGGGAGTCCTTCCAGATTTCATTCACCCACACCTGATTGCAAAAGAGGTACGAGTGTCCTTTGGCAACAGAGACCCCTTCGGGGCAAGCCATGAAGGTCAAGCAGCTCTAGCCAGCTGGTAGTCACCTGCTCCACAGTGAGACACTCAGGAGGCAGGCAGAAACAAATGGGATTCCCACATGGATGAACTGATGTAGGCAGCTGCCTTTTGTGCTGGAAAGGGAGAAAGCCACAATTTGCAACTGTCAGCGGCGGATTCCTTGCGTCCTCCTGCCTCGTTGCAAAGAACTCCCCGTTCCTAATTACCAGCGTGGATTTGGCTTCTTGAAGCAGTAATGCAAAAGTGCCGGCAATTGCCAAAAGTCTGTGCACTGGGGTAATGAAACAATAAAAGGGTGCTTGTACACAGCGTAAGCCTGCTTGCTCACGGGTGCAGCTTCTCATCCATTATTACTGACAATGGTGGAACAGCCAGTTCAGCTCCTACATTAAGTGATGTTACTGCTTAACACCCACATCCTAGCCCTCCAGTTAATGGCAGTGTAAAAGGCAAACGCCAGTTCTGATTCAGCACCAGACCTAAATCTATAACGCTACTGTTCTAGTGTTGTCCTGTGCTACAGATGTGCTTCTGCTGATTAACTGCTGCATCATCAAATCAGAGGGAGAGGGAAATCAAAGAATCCTTTGGGGTGCCGCAGAAAGAATGTAGCTGTTCAAGGGAGCCGTGGACTCAGAAAGGTTGAAAACCTCTGCTTTAGGATGAAAAGATCAGCCCTGCGCAGAACAATTCATACTATGCAGTGCCGGATTTACATATAAACTAAATGAGCTATAGCTTAGGGCCCCACTCTCTTGGGGCCCCCAAAGTATTTAAAGAGGGGGAAATGGGTGTACATTTCCAAAATACAAGATAAAAAACAAATAAAATAAAACCTACATACAGCAACAGTATTTTGTGTCATGTAGGCTCCTATGATGTAAGTAATGGCCTGCTAGCCTGCTTCCTAAAATATCACTGGTTTGCTCCTTTCTATATACAGTGGTAGCTTGGTTCTCAATCCGTTCCAGAAGTCTGTTCCAAAACCAAAGCATTCCGAAACTTCTTCTTAATTAATATACTTCTTCTTAATTGTATTTCAGTTCAACAATTACTTTGATAAAACACATATTTTGTTACGTGCAAATGGCTTTAGATACCTATTAGGTCCATAAATTACCATATAGCATATATTCAACACACAAAAACAGCGACAATTTGTTGTTGACAAAGGACAGCTGGACATATAAAGGGCCCCATTGCCTTCAGTTGCTTAGGGCCTCAACAAACCTAAATCCGGCCCTGATACTATGCCTTGCACTGACTGCAGAAAGGTTGGTGTAGAGCAAATGGCTCCAGGTAGATCAAGCCAGCAAGCCAAGCTTACAAGCCTCGTGCAAAGGCACTTCTGCAGAGTGGGGGGGTCACACACTGTTATTTGCAGAAACAGCAGCAGCTGGTGCTATTGTGCTTCCTCCAGGCTCGGCTCAGTTCTGTTGCGCAAGTCTTGGGGTAGGAAAGGAGAAAGGAAAGTGGGGAGGGGGTGTCGAGAGGAAGATGGGACCACCAACAGTCTGTTGACATGCAAAGGGTTGTTTAGGTAGGCTTGGTCTCCAAGCGTTGGGCCAAAGCCCCTGCATCAGGGGGAATAATACAGGGATGGTAGGAGTGAAAAAGGAAAGAGGCACATAAATGCAGGGTTCTGTTCACCTTGCTTAGCTCTGGCTTGCAGGAAAATATCATCATTTGGGTCTTCTGCAAATCTCAGATCAAATGTAAGGCATGCCATCAGAAAGCTCTGCTTGAATCCCTCTCGAGTAAAGAGAAATTATTGACTCCTCCAGTACTTTCAGTGACAAATATAGGATAATAAAAATAGCATAGGGTAAAGGTAAAGGGTAAAGGGACCCCTGACCATTAGGTCCAGTCGTGTCCAACTCTGGGGTTGCGGCGCTCATCTCGCTTTATTGGCCGAGGGAGCCGGCGTACAGCTTCCGGGCAATGTGGCCATCATGACAAAGCCGCTTCTGGCGAACCAGAGCAGTGCACGGAAACGGCGTTTACCTTCCCGCCGGAGCAGTACCTATTTATCTACTTGCACTTTTGACGTGCTTTCGAACTGATAGGTGGGCAGGAGCAGGGGCGTTCTTAGCCCCTTGGCTGCCAGGGGCGGGAAGCCAAGAGGCACCCCTGGGGGCGGGGCATTGCTGTGCGTGCGTGCATCATGACGTCATGACGCACGCGGTGCCCCGCCCCCAGGGTTGCCGGGCGGCGGATTCGGGAGACCCCCGAAGCCTCCGCCCGGCGGCGGCACCCCTTCTTGCCGCGGCTGCTCGTGCCTGCGTGAGCAGCCGCAGCACGAAGGGGTGCTGGGCGGCGGATTCGGGAGTCTTTGCGGGCTGCAAAGACTCCCGAATACGCCGCCCGGGCTCCCTTGGCGGAGCGCAAGTCGGGGCAGGGAGAGGGATGGGCCAGCAAGGAGGGGTGTCCCTCCTCGCTGGCCCGCCCCTCTCCATGCCCCGGCTCCGCAAGCCAGCCAGCACCCCACCTCGCTGGCCCGCCCTTTGCCTCCATGCTGAGCTGCACCGCTGGAAGGGAGGGCTATTTTCAGCGCTGCCGGGGTGACACCCCTCCTCGCTGGCCGCCCCTGCAGCTCCGCCCCGGCAGTGCTGAAAATAGCCTAAAAAGATTTTTTTAAAAAAAAAACAAGTAAAAAAAAAAAGCCCAGTGGGCGGGGCCACCCCCGATGTGTCACCCCCAGCAGGGGCACTGCTCCACCCTCACCCCCCTGCAACACCCCTGGGCAGGAGCTGTGTAGTTAGTGATTGGTAAATGGGTTTGGTGTTTTTTTTTTCTTTTTCGTTTTTCCATCCATTGGGGGCTTTATATTGCCCATAGCAGTGCTTATCTGATAAAGATCCGGCAGAGGGGTGTCATGAGGCACCGTCACCACAAAAATGTTGATAGTCATACAACCGGTCAATTTTACTCAATTTGGCCAAGAGGGTTTTTTAAAAAAAAACATAGCTTGCCCTAAGAGTGCCCCAGCCCTGCTCTGGCTTAGACAAAACTATGTTAAAGGTATGAAATGGGAAATGGGAACAAATAAGGAGAATGCAGTTGAAAGATTTTACAATCCACATATGTTGTACTTTTCATAAGGTGCTGCGCAGTTATCATAGCTGCTGAGTAAAGCCGAAATGTCACGGCAAAACAAAGACAGAGGGGCATTGCATGGGAATCCTAGCTGCTGTACAATAAACAAAGTGGCAAAGAAATTAATTAAAACTGCACTGGAAACGGACCCTACATTTTGACTGTTCATTTCAAGTTCTTGGCGCTGCAAATGTGATTGTATGAACTTGCGAAACACATAGCATATAATGTGTTTTTTAAAAGTTCTTTAACCTTGGCATGTATTCTACCTGTCATCAGAGTCATTCAAGTAGTGGAGAAAAGGCAGTTGGAAAAGGTATCTTGTTTAGATAATGCTCATAGCACTCTGTGTACGGTATTCAAGCACAACATTTTATATAGTGGTACCTCGGGTTACAGACCCTTCAGTTTACAGACGCTTCAGGTTACAGACGCTTCAGGTAACAGACTCCGCTAACCCAGAAATAGTACCTTGGGTTAAGAACTTTGCTTCAGGATGAGAACAGAAATTGTGGCAGCAGGAGACCCCATTAGCTAAAGTGGTACCTCAGGTTAAGAACAGTTTCAGGTTAAGAATAGGCCTTCAGAACGAATTAAGTTCTTAACCCGAGGTACCACTGTATCAGAAGTGACCCTTAAACGCTCTGCTTAAATAACGTCATATGTGTTTATGACAAATAAGGGACATAACCAATTGCAAACCTGAAACATCTAATTTGCCGTAAGGAAATATAAGCAGGATAACTAAGAATGCACATTTTCTCAGGCCAGCTTCTACTGGCATGCTGGTACCAGTTTTCAAGCTTACAAGCCCTGCATCGTCGATCATTACGGGCAAAATAAAATTAGATAGTTAGACATTTATGGTAATGAACAATCATTGCTGCGAACACATTTCACTGCAGGAAAGAGGATCACTTCTCTCCCCGCCCCCATGTAGACTGTGGCACACTTTCGCACTGTTGTGTGGCTTATATTTGCTGATCTCCTCTTAGCCCTCTAAGGTGCAAAACTTTTCATACTGCTAGAAGCTCTCGACTCCCTCCTTTTCAACTCCAGACAATTGCATTTGAGCAAAGTGTGGCCTCCACTTCTTTTCTCTCTCTCTCTCTCTCTCCAGCCTCTTGTGTTTTGTGAAAGGAGTGTCTCAGATTTCTTGTGCAGTAGCAGCTGTTGCTGGAGCTAAAGCGGCCTTTTCAGAGGCTCGCTAAAGGGCCCCCCCCTTCTCTCTCCCTCTCTCTCTCTCTCTTTCTTTCTTTCTCTCCCCCTCTCCCTCCTCGCCTTTTGTCTCCGTCAAAGCGTGCTCCCCCTTTGACCCCTCGGCTAGCGCAAACCTACCCCTTTTGTCAGCCGCTGCAGACAAGTTCCACCCTAAATCAAGCATTGTCTAGGGCTCCAGAAGCCAGCACGTGCCCACATCCCCCTAATCTTTTAATTTCACCCCAGGAAAAAGCAGCTGTTCGCGAACCGCACAGGGCACAGCTGTCAGCTGGGGCCTGCTGCCTACTCAGGCTGCACAATAGGGAAGGAAGGAAGGAGCAAAGCGGAGGAGACGTAATATATACATCTATGTATATTTTCAACAGTTGGCAGCACGCGCCCTGCAACGCCGTATTGTCCAGCAATCCGACCCCCGGGGCACTCGGTATCCCTGCACCCCTTGCCACACGCAGGCATGTTCTCTTCAACTTTCCCTGAAAGAGAAGCAGGAGAAATAACACTTTGGGCTTCAAAGGGCAGGGCACCCTGGCTCGGCTCTATTATCCCTTTGCCACCGAAATGATCAACTGCAAAGATTACAGGGTAGGATGGAGACAAGCAGCCAGAAGATTGAGGGGTGTGCCTACTTCTGCCTTTCTCCGATCACACTCTTCAGTTACAAGTGGCAGAATTAGGTGCAGTGAGAGAGGCTGGGCATAAATATCACCTCAAGGTTTGCACTTTCTCCTTGTCTGGGTGGTGAGGCTCCTAGGGACTCAGCTAGACTGGAGAAGAAAAAGCGTTTCATATGCGTTGTATATGCAATATAACACTGTGACACCAGATGGTGCTGTGGAGTCCCGTCTTTCCCTACCAGATTTCCCTGTACAACGCCAGTGTGGTGTAGTGGTGAAGAGCGGTAGACTCGTAATCTAGTGAACCGGGTTCGCGTCTCCGCTCCTCCACATGCAGCTGCTGGGTGACCTTGGGCTAGTCACACTTCTTTGAAGTCTCTCAGCCCCACTCACCTCACAGAGTGTTTGTTGTGGGGGAGGAAGGGAAAGGAGAATGTTAGCCGCTTTGAGACTCCTTCGGGTAGGGAAAAGCAGGATATCAAATCCAAATTCTTCTTCTTCTTCTTCTTAACTGAATTGCTTCTTTGACGTGTCTAGATCCAGCCTAGGACAACAACAACAACAACAAAGTCCCAGTGTTTGATATAACGTCATTTATATTTTTAATTCTGCAGAGTCGGGGCCATTTCAAACCCTATTTGCTCCCTCACACCCTCCCAGTGTCCCTATTTTCCAGAGAAAGTCCCCGAAATTACAGAATTTGATTTGATCCCAGAATGCCCCAGTTTTCCTTTTTCCTCCCCTCCATGTCTCAGAGAACAATTAAAAGTGGTGTTGGTGTGGGTGTGGGTGGGTGCGGTGCAAAAACGGAGTCCTGCATAGGGATTTTTAAATAAATGTTTAATGTTTCATTATGTTTTTATATATGTTGGAAGCTACCCAGAGTGGCTGAGGAAACCCAGTCAGATAGACAGGGTATAAATAATAAAATTGTGGTTGTTATTTTATATTGGACTTCCCTATTGTCATCAGAGAAATGTTGGAGGGTATGCAACAGTAATGATACAAGGTATCTGAAGAAGTGTGCATGCACACAAAAGCTTAATTATACCCAGAACAAATTTAGTTGGTCTCTAAGGTGGTGCTGTGGGTTAAACCACAGAGCCTAGGGCTTGCCGATCAGAAGGTTGGCGGTTCGAATCCCTGCGATGGGGTGAGCGCCCGTTGCTCGGTCCCAGCTCCTGCCCACCTAGCAGTTTGAAAGCACATCAAAGTGCAAGTAGATAAATAGGGACCGCTCTGGCGGGAAGGTAAATGGCGTTTCCATGCGCTGCTCTGGTCCGCCAGAAGCGGCTTTGTCATGCTGGCCACATGACCTGGAAGCTGTACGCCTGCTCCCTCGGCCAGTAACGCGAGATGAGCGCCGCAACCCCCGAGTCGGACACGACTGGACCTAATGGTCAGGGGTCCCTTTACCTTTAAGGTGCTACTGGACAAAATTTATCTATCTATCTATCTATCTATCTATCTATCTGAAAGATACTCGGAGTCGAGTGTGAATTTCATGCTCTTTATTCAGCTCATAGTAGTGAGGAATGTAGTTCCCCCAAAACGTTTGCTTTATATACACTATTTACACAATGGGCCCCACGTGATTGGCTAATTCCGGGATACTCCTGTATGCCAATCAGAGTGTGGATTCACTTCCACCTGGAGCTGGATTGGGTGGCTCCTGCGGACCAATCAGACTGCTGCAATCTCAATCCTATTGTTCTGGGACCAATCAGGCTGCTGCAATCTCAATCCTATTGTTCTGGGACCAGTCAGACTGCTGCAATCTCAATCCTATTGTTCTGGGACCAGTCAGACTGCTGCAATCTCAATCCTATTGTTCTAGGACCAATCAGCCTGCTGCAGTTTGGATCCTATTCAACTCAGTACATAACACCCCTCCCCTCTAAGTTCCAGTCCTGCCTGGGAGGTTGCATCCATAGTCCTCAAGGTACGCTGGTCGCCTACGTGTGCGTTGCGGCCTGGGCTGTTCCCTGGTCAGGGGTTCTGGTTCTGGCTCGTGTTCCGAGGCTGCTGGTTGTGATGGGGCTGTTTGGTCTGGCGCAACCAGCTCGCTCTGTCGTGGCTCTGGTTCCGGTGCCCTTTCGGCCTCGCGTGTCCTCTCAGTATTTACTGATTCTGCCTCCCCTGCCGGCCCCTCCTGCTCTACGGGTCTCAATGCCCCACTGTTCCCTTGGGACTCCTCTGACCTGTCCTCCTCCTGGTTTTCTCCTGGGAATCGTCGCCGTAGCTGGTCGCAGTGGCGGCGCCAGCATTGCCCCCCCTCTGTTAGCACCTCGTATGACACAGGGCCCGTCACCCTGGTGACTGTGGCGGGTACCCATGCTGGGCCTGCCCCAAAATTCTTTGCGTACACTGGATCCTGGGCCACAAAGGTCCGGGGGTTCCTGCCTTCACCCACCACTACCTCATCCTGAGCTCTGTCAGGGTGGAGGCGGTCCAGTCTGATTGCAAGGCGCCGGCCCATTAGTAGTTCAGCGGGGCTCCGGCCAGTCGTTGAGCTGGGGGTGCTGTGCTGTGCTAGAAGGAATGTGGCAAGGCGGTACTCCCAGTCCCCTTGCGTCATGCGGCGTAGGGTGTCCTTGGTGGTCCGCACCATGCGCTCTGCTTGGCCATTGGTGGCAGGGTGGAATGGTGCTGAGCGGATGTGGCGGATGGCATTCTGCGTTGTGAAGGTCAGGAATTCTTCTGACGTAAATGCGGTTCCGTTGTCTGAGACGAGAGTGTCAGGGAGTCCATGGGTTGCAAACAGCCTGCGTAGTACCTTGATGGCTGCGGACGTAGAAGTGGATGGTACCAGTGCGACTTCCAGCCATTTGGTGTAGGAGTCCACCACTATGAAGAATGTTTTCCCCTGGAAGGGGCCCGCGAAGTCCATGTGCAGGCGTGACCATGGTGCTCGGGCGGACTCCCAGGACTGCACTGGGGACCTTGGGGGATCTGGGCGGGATTCTTGGCAGGCCTGGCAGTGTTTGACCCAGGTCTCTATCTCTCCGTCAATCCCTGGCCACCATACATAACTCCTGGCGAGGGCCTTCATTCTCACTACCCCTGGGTGTGTCTCGTGAAGGGCTGCAAGGACCCTTTTGCGAAGGGGCTCAGGAACGACGACCCTGCTTCCCCATAACAGGCACCCCTTGTGGGCCGACAGTTCATGTTTACGGGTTGTGTAGCCAGCAAATTCTGGCCCGGGGCTGCTGCTGGGCCATCTTGAGTTCCTTGGGACCCGGAGCTGAAGCCTGGATACACGGTGCGAGGCAGCTGTGCGGCAGGTGGCGTTGCTGCGGTGCTGTGTGTTGCAGTCAGCTCAGCGGGATCCCACCTTCGTCGCCAGTGAAAGATACTCGGAGTCAAGTGTGAATTTCATGCTCTTTATTCAGCTCATAGTAGTGAGGAATGTAGTTCCCCCAAAACGTTTGCTTTATATACACTATTTACACAATGGGCCCCACGTGATTGGCTAATTCCGGGATACTCCTGTATGCCAATCAGAGTGTGGATTCACTTCCACCTGGAGCTGGATTGGGTGGCTCCTGCGGACCAATCAGACTGCTGCAATCTCAATCCTATTGTTCTGGGACCAATCAGGCTGCTGCAATCTCAATCCTATTGTTCTGGGACCAGTCAGACTGCTGCAATCTCAATCCTATTGTTCTGGGACCAGTCAGACTGCTGCAATCTCAATCCTATTGTTCTAGGACCAATCAGCCTGCTGCAGTTTGGATCCTATTCAACTCAGTACATAACACTATCTATCTATCTATTTATTTATTTCGATACCAGAAAGAATTGCCATGTCTATTCAGAAACCAGTGCCACTAAGTTCAGTGGGACTTACTCCCTGGTAAAAGTTTGTGTAGGGCTGGAACCTCATCTATTGAAAGCTGCAGTAAGCAAGAAAGAAAAGGCTAATGATTCAAAGGAAGCTTTTAGCAGTGCAGAAGTAATCCCACTTAGTTCAATAGGGTTTGCTCCCAAGTAAGTAGATACAGGATTTCAGCCTTAATATGCATTTTTTCCGTGTGTGTGTGTGTGTGTGTGTGTGTGAGAAAGAGAGAGAGAGAGAGAGAGAGAGAGAGAGAGAGAGAGAGAGAGAGAGAGAGCTCTCTATGTGGCTTTTCTGCAATCTGTCTCTGTCAAGCTCTGGGTTGGCAGCCTCTGAGAGCAGCTGCGCAGAGATCAAAGGAGACTCCCCTGAGCCTTCGGGACAGTTCAGCTTGCAGGGTGTGGAAAGTACGACACATTTGCCTCGGTGGCTCGGTTTTGTTCTGTTCAGAAAAGCTCGTAAGCACGCCATTCAGCAACCAGTCTCCTTTTGGGACTTTGAGCATGGCTGTTTGACAAACTCTACAGACAAAACGCTTGGATGCTCTCTTAAAACCCCACACACCATTTAAGTGCCACTGTGGAAAGTGTTATGGGGCCATGGTATTCCACCGCATGCTACTGTTTGGGATGCTTCAGTGCTTGTGTAGAGGCACAGGCCCTTCATAATCTCAGGGCCAAGTTAAGTGTACACGACAACCCTGTAGCTTATGCATACGCCAGGTAAGGGAGCAAATAAAAAAATGATTCCTTTCCACAGCTATTTCCTTTAGGAAATCATTTCAGTATGTTGTTGTTGTTGTTTAGTCGCTTAGTCGTGTCCAACTCTTCGTGACCCCATGGACCAGAGCACGCCAGGCACTCCTGTCTTCCACTGCCTCCCACAGTTTGGTCAGACTCGTGTTGGTAGCTTCAAGAACACTGTCCAACCATCTTGTCCTCGGTCGTCCCCTTCTCATTGTGCCTTCAATCTTTCCCAACATCAGGGTCTTTTCCAGGGAGTCTTCTCTTCTTATGAGGTGGCCAAAGTCTTGGAGCCTCAGCTTCAGGATCTGTCCTTCCAGTGAGCACTCAGAGCTGATTTCCTTCAGAATGGATAGGTGTGATCTTCTTGCAGTCCATGGGACTCTCAAG
Organism: Lacerta agilis; assembly: GCF_009819535.1. Lineage (NCBI taxonomy): Eukaryota > Metazoa > Chordata > Lepidosauria > Squamata > Lacertidae > Lacerta > Lacerta agilis. The sequence continues at coordinate 50,714,017 of NC_046322.1, forward strand.
AGTCTCCTCCAGCACCATAATTCAAAAGCATCAATTCTTCGGCGATCAGCCTTCTTTATGGTCCAGCTCTCACTTCCATACGTCACTACCGGGAAAACCATAGCTTTAACTATACGGACATTTGTCGGCAAGGTGGTGTCTCTGCTTTTTAAGATGCTGTCTAGGTTTGTCATTGCTTTTCTCCCAAACCTAGACAACATCTTAAAAAGCAGAGAGATCACCTCATTTCAGTATGGAGCAATATTAATCACGACTTGTAACAAGCAAACCTTGCCAGTTTATATAAAGCAGGTGTCTTGCTGTGCTCTGCAAAGCACACGTTTTTACTTACTTCCTCTTCACCTGGCTTGTAATTTCAAGAACTTTAAGGAAATCGTCTCCCGGGTGCAACATATGGTGAACAGTACACCTGCCCTCTGCTTAGCACCTGCTGAATGGCTCTGCGGGAGCCGGGAGCTCCAAGGGCCAGAGGGCAAAAGCATTTCAGCTCATTTGCATGCCGGACTGCAGCCATGCGCCTGGACTGTGAACAGCTCCAACACAGACGCCAAAGGAGAGCAGATCTGGAGAGAGAGAGAGAGAGAGAGAGAGAGAGAGAGAGAGAGAGAGACCCAGCTGACCAGGGAGAGGCCATCCATCACATAGACAAATGTACAGATAGGGCACACGTCCACGGACACACAGAGAGAGAAAGCAGCTCTTCTATTAAACCAGCATTTGCAAGCCAAGATGCCCATAAATAATAAGTTTGCTTTGGGCGTGGAATATTAAGGTTAATAGCGCAGGAGGCTCCAAATATCAGTGGGGCAGGTGGGGAAGGAACAGAGGCTCTGCGGGGAGGTTTCTCCTTGCAAAAGTCAGATGGAAAACAGAACAGGATTTAAACCAGGCTATCGACAGGAAAAGGCAGTTCCATACAAGTCCACTCAAACGTGAGCATCATTGAGCTCAAGGGGTATTCCTCCCAGATATGATTGCAGCCTTAATCTCGCTCATTTTGGTGGAATTCGTTTGCGTGGGAATCTGCCTGGGAAGGCAGCTTTACATTGCAGTTTATTACATATCATCATTTTCCACAGTGATGCAAATTTCTTTTTTTTCTTTTTTATTATTTTTTTCTTTTTTATTATTATTTATTATTTATTATTAAATTTTCAACAATATAACACAAACTTTAAAAACTGACACTACACACTATAACAATTTTTTTTACAAAAATACAAATGCAAAAATCAAGAAAAAATAACAATAACAACAAAAAACAACTATAATAACTATAATCATTCATTACTTAACATTGTTAACTGACTTCCTCACGTCCTCTCCTTCTGCGTTCATTGTATAACATCGTTAGTAGTTTCTTAACATTGTATACTCATCGGTAACACCTCTGATTCTTAATCTAATTTTCTTATCAAACTTCTATCTTTTTTTTATTCTTATCTATTTTCAATAACTGTAGCCTGACATATCTTCTAGTTCAATTCTCAAATACTAATCTTAGCATAAATTTTCAAATAATTTTCAAATAATCTTTAATTTTCTTCCAATCTTTCTGTACCGCTTCGTCCCTCTGATCTCAGAGTTTCCTGGTCAGTCCTGCGAGCTCCATATATTCAATCATTTTCATTTGCCATTCTTCCACCGTTGGTATCTCTTCAGTTTTCCAGCTAATAAAATCCTTGCAGCTGTTGTGGCATACATAAAGACTGTCCTGTCCTCTTTGGGGATTTCATAGTTGACCATGCCCAGTAAGAAGGCCTCTGGTTTCTTACTAAATGTGTTTTTCAACACTTTTTTCAATTCATTATATATCTTCTCCCAGAAGTCTCTTACTTTAGGGCATGTCCACCACATATGTTTCTAGCACTTCCAGGTTGCAAAGTGATTTAAGAACCGCCATTTGCTTTACTTAACTGAATCACTTTAGCTTATTCCATTAAGCTCCACACCCACCCATATATCTTTTTTGGGTGCATTCATAATGATTTGTGTTCACGATGCTATCGGGACAGTCCTACACAATCCCCCTTTCAATTCTGCTTGTGCCTGCAAAAGTTTTTGGTTGGTCACGCTGCTTTATTTGCCATCAGTGCATGCCCCACAACTTCCGGCTGAAATCCCATCCCTTTTTAATGTCCTGGTTTATTTCTGTCCCGCTTTTGTTATACTATAGCCCCTCCAGACAGTGATCACATGGTAGGTAGCCTTGAGGAAGCATCGCAGAACAAACTGAAGCAGAAGTAAATCCACCAACTGGCACACTATTACTGTGTCCAGGGTTGCCATATTTCAAGGAGTAAAAACCTGGACACAGTTTTTTGGGAAATCGCCCAAAGAAGGTTGTTGAGGTAAAGTTGTTGTTGAGCTTCTTTAAGGAAAGTTCTTTCAAAACCCTGGACATTTTGCCAATTTCCCTGTGTCAAAATACACACCCGCAAATGGTCCTAAGGTTTTGTCGAACTTGATGTGTTGGATTCTGACTCTTGCTCACAGACAGGACTGGACTTCAGCAGAAGCTCCCTGCTGCTGAAAAGGAAAGGAGTCTATTTTCTCCGGTTCTCTCTTATCCATGTACGCCACTTGATGTTAACTCATAGGCTTTCCTGTGGGTGGGGTGCCCCGATTTGCTTTTCCAAAATGTGGGGCAGGGGGTGTGCTATCAACTCATTCAGGAGGGCCAACAGCCCAGGTAGGAGACTGGCCAAGATGAACTCCACACCTCTACTTGACTTTGTGGTCATAACCCTGTATCTCCCAATGAGCTCCTGCAACCTCTGCCTGCTTGACAGAATTTTAGAACAGAAACCGTTTCTCTACCCAGTTCAAACGAAGCATCCTAACTGCAAATAGCTTTTGCAGACCAGCTGCTCTGAATGTGTGCTGATTCTTGCTCACATTTGCATAGAGGCAAGCTTTGCCCTTTGGAAGCTAATGGGTTTGAACAAGCATAACAAGATACAGAAAGTCTGGGGCTCCTGCTTACTCTGGCTATTCTTTTACATACGTTGAAGACTTCTACCACTGTGCCAGGGTCTAAATGTTTTGCATTTTGTTAAACTGTAGATAGAATTTTTGCCCAAATGTCAATATTTCACCGGGAATCAAGAGAAATTATTGTGTGCTTTATTTATTTATTTCTGCAAATGCTCGTGCACAGACATCCACGTGACAAAACTGCACAGAGGAGATCTCATGTTGATAGATTTGCAGGGTGTGTTTGCAGGATTCAAGTTTGGGTTGCACAAGGAAAGCAGTGCGGGAATGTGACATTGCAAAATGATCTGATGCAACAGGTTTACACACAGTTTACTATTTATTGTTCAATAAGTGTTTACAGCAATGTTGTCAGTGTACGACTCCTTCATGCAAATGCACATAACCACTGGCATGCACAAGTGACCCAAATGATAATGATAATAACAACAACAACAATAATAATGCTTCCTTATTTTATTACATTTATATTCTGCCTTTTCTCCCAGGAGCATGAGACATTGTGAGAATAATAATAATAATCATAATCATAATAATAATAATAATAATAATAAATTATTATTATTATTATTATTATTATTATTATTATTATTATTATTTGTTGGTGGTGGTGGTGGTGGTGTTTAGTCATTTAATCGTGTCCGACTCTTCATGACCCCATGGACCAGAGCACGCCAGGCACTCCTGTCTTCCACTGCCTCCTGCAGTTTGGTCAGACTCAGGTTGGTAGCTTCAAGAACACTGTCCAACCATCTCGTCCTCTGGTGTTGCCAGTTGAACCCCTTCCTGGAAAAAGCAAATTTGGACACAGCATGAGACTCTCAAGAGTCTCCTCCAGCACCATAATTCAAAAGCATCAATTCTTCAGCGATCAGCCTTCTGGTCCAGCTCTCACTTCCATGCATTACTACTGGGAAAACCATAGCTTTAACTCTATGGACCTTTGTCGGCAAGGTGATGTCTCTGCTTTTTAAGATGCTGTCTAGGTTTGTCATTAATTTTCTCCCAAGAAGCAGGCTTCTTCTAATTTCATGACTGCTGTCACCATCTGCAGTGATATTATTTATACCCCGCCTCATTTCTATGTTCACAACAACCACATGACATGAGAAAGTAACTGCCCCAAGATCACACAAGAATCTTCGGTGTCTGAGTAGGGATTTGATCCTGGCTCTCTCCAGTACTAGTCTGATGCTCTAACCCCTACAGCACCCTGTCTCTCAAAGCCTTTCTCCAAATCCCATGGCGTTTCTTGAGTCGCATCGGACTGCTCTTTCGAAGGATGTTTTCTCTCGACTTTCTTTCCTCCTTTCCACAAGCAATACCCGTGTGGTGCAATATGTATGAGAGACGTTGTGATATCCCAGTTGATGGGGCATGACCCAGAGTCATGGATTCAAGCCCCACACTGGGCAAAAGATTGCTGTATTGCAGGGCGTTGCACTACCAGGGGTCATCAAACCTTTTCAGCAGGGGGCTGGTCCACTGTCCCTCAGACCTTGTGGGGGGTCGGGCTATATGGGGGGGGATGAACAAATTCCTATGCCCCACAAATAACCCAGAAATGCATTTTAAATTAAAGGACACGTTCTACTCGTAAAAACACGCTGATTCCTGGACCGTCCACGGGCAGGATTTAGAAGGCAATTGGGCCGAATCTGGCCCCTGGCCTTAGTTTGCCTACCCGTGCACTAGACCAGCTTTTCTGAACCTTGGGTCCCCAGATGTTGCTGGACCGCAACTCCCATCATCCCTAGCTCACAGAACCAGTGGTCAGGGATGATGGGAGTTGTAGTCCAGCAACATCTGGGGACCCAAGGTTGAGAAAGGCTGCACTAGACCCCCCGTGGTCCCTTCGAACTCTATGATTCTATGATTGGTGTGTGTGTGTGTGTGTGTGTGTGTGTGTTCTCCTCCACTGCATTATGAAGCTGCAACAACACTCTGCTTTGGTACAGTTCAAGTGTGCCTGGCAGGTGAACAAAGAAACGGATACAGGTGGGTTCTTCTCCTCTGCTGTACAAGCAGCCAGGTTGAAATGATGCCTCCAAGAGCAGCTTTGCCTCCCTCCCTCCCTCTTTCTCTTGCTCCTCAGCATTGAATTGAGCTATCAAGGCATGCCCTCAGGCCTCCATCTAGCCTTAAACTAAGGTAGCCCCATCTGTCATACTATCTGGGGCATCTCTGCCGCATGATTGACTCTAGGCTTGAAAAGATGACGCAAGGCAGGCCATGTGGCCCTGCAAGGGATGGAGGAGAGGGGGTTGGGGAGAAGGAGGAGGAGGCTTGGAATGAAATATTGGGACATGACACTCGGAGGCCCAACACATCCCAGCAGCTGATGGCTGAAAAGTGCTATACATCCTCTGCTTGCAGGCAGCCCTATTATACACATTCCTGGCAGCCGCTCTCTTTGCATTATTCATTCAGAGCAATCCCTTTAAATTTTGAAGCCGAGATTATGCCTCTTCTGCTCTCTCTCTCTCTCCCCCCCCCCCTCAATTTAGCAGGGGCTCTGCCTTGCAAAGGCAACAGGGAGGGCCATTGTGAGGCCATTAGCAAAGAACAATGGGAAGCTGAAAGGGTAAATCTGAGTGAATAGAAGAATGAAAGTTGGCTTGTGCCAGAGATCCTGGCTTAGCTCATTATGGGAGGCAGCAGATGGAGTGGGGCTTGGTTGCTGGGCAGAATTCTGGAGTCCTGGAGCAAGACTGGGGCAGGGGCGAGGTGTTCTTGCAAAAGAGCCACTCTGGAAGTAAAATGACCTGGCATTCTGTTTCGGAGCCCCTTTCAAATGCTTTTAACTCAGCAAGGACAGCAATGAAAATTAAGTTAATTGATACGATTCCCATTACTTGCAAATAATAATAATAATCATCATCATCATCATCATCATCATCATCCAATGGATTGTTTTGTGGGGTTCCCCCCCCCCCAGTTTTATCCATTCACACTTTGACAAATAACATTGCAATTTGCTCTCTTACTCTGTTAGGTTACATATCAATAGCTGCCCCACCCCCCAAATTTGCTGTATGCATACCGCATATACCACGTTGCGCAGGCGCACACATACAAAAATCAAGCTGTACTAAAAAGTTCAGAGGAAGGAAAGGAGAGTGAAAGTTCAGGTGAAACATATTGAGTTCCAAAACCCTGTCAACGCTTGAATGGATTTTGGAGAGCAAACTGGAATTTGTTCTGTTGGGGAATCAAGAGTTTCCATGTTGAACTACACAGGCGCAGACCCTCCAAGGGTCCCTATTTTCCAAGAATGGTCCCAGATTTACAGAAGCCAGCCTTGTTTCAGGTTTCATAGAATCATAGAAATGTAGAGTTGGAAGGGACCCTGGCGATCATCTAGTCCAACCCCCTGCAATGCAGGGATATGCAGTTGTCCCATACGGGAATCAAACCTGCAACCATGGCATTGTCAGCACCACACTCTAAAAAACTGAGCTATTTGATCCTGGAATGTCTTCGTTTTCCTTTAAAAAAAAAAAAAGTAAAGGACCCCTGACAGTTAAGTCCAGTCGCAGACAACTCTGGAGTTGCGGCGCTCATCTCGCTTTACAGGCCGAGGGAGCCAGAGTTTGTCTGCAGACAGTTTTTCCAAGTCATGTGGTCAGCATGACTAAGCCACTTCTGGTGATACCAGAGCAGCGCACAGAAACGCTGTTTACCTTCCCGCCGGGGCGGTACCTATTTATCTACTTGCACTTTGACGTGCTTTTGAACTGCTGGGTTGCCAGGAGCTGGGACCGAGCAACAGGAGCTCACCCCGTCATGGGGATTCGAATCGCCGGCCTTCCAATCAGCAAACCCAAGGCTCAGTGGTTTACAGCAAAGCGTAGGATGTCCCTGTTTTCAGTGGAGAAATGTTGGAGGGTGTGGGGGAGGCATTCACACACACACCCCCCAGATCTGTAACCCTGAATGATTGGGGCTCCAGAGCCTGGAGATGCCTATTACATCCCTACAGATGTGCACACTCTGCACAGATGTGCAGGTGTCAGAGGTAGAACATGCAACATCAGAGGCAGGGCAACCTGGTGCAGACCTGCTCCGTGCCCCCCATGTGGTTGATGTGTTGCATTAATGTCCAACTAAGACTCTCACCTCTGCCAATGATTCGTCCTATGACAAAACAAGCTTATGCTCAAAATTAAAAGCCAGTAGGAGAGATAATCCACTGCTGCACCAGCAAAATGGCCACTACACTTTGCATGCCCGGCCCCTTGCATACTCAGATTCTCAGGCAAGGGAAAGCATGCAACCACAAAATCCCAAACCAAAATCACAAAAGGGCAGGTGTGCTCATGTGGCATTCCTGGAAACGCCACTGATGTCCCAAAACAGATCCCATAATGATGACCACATGCTGTCCACACATAGAGTGGTAACAGGGGCGGAGCAAGGGGGCGGGGGGGTGGTCCGCCCCAGGGAGGGTGACACTCTGGGGATAGGCCCCACCCCCGCGATCGACGGCGCGGCAACTTTTAAAAGGCTGCAATGCGCAAACAGTAGCACAGCGTCTGTGCTGCTGTTCACGCGCTGCAGCCATAAAGGTTGCCGCACCGCACGGAAGGGGTGCCAGCCGATCGCGCCCGCCATCTTGGGTGGACTGCGTATGTCCACACATGCGCAGTCCACCCAGGAGGCTGTGCACGCGTTGTGATGTCACGATGCACACGCGGGGAGGGGTGCCTTGATGTTTGCCGCCCCGGGCGGCGGATTGGCTCGCTCCGCCCCTGAGTGGTAATGAACTCACAGTGACCTGGGCACCTCCTTAGCACACAGCCCAGCATCTAAAGAGAACCATCTAATTCCTTACCTTCTCCCTCAATCAACAAGATCCTCTGAGGGGGCGCTTGCATTATGCTAAGGCTTGTTGTTCTTTTAATATGTTCATCTGGAGAACAAGAATCCCTGTCAGGATTAACGGACACCTACGGTACTTGCAGTTTGGTTAATGAAGAAGAAACCTGCTCGGATAACTTTGGGTTATGAACTTAAAAAAAAAAAAAAAATGGCACCCTTTCCACACTCTTTCTTGGCGTCATTTTAGCAGCAGCCAGCCAACTGGCTGGTTTCCAATGCCATTCATGACAGAGACTGTTTAGAGAATCCAGCAAGTTTCCTCCCAGTTGTGATAATCCCCAGATTCAACCTAAGCTAAGCAAGAGAGGTGTTTTGTTTTTTAATTAAAAAAAACAGACCACCTGGCAAAACTTCCTTTCCCTCCCCCTCCACAGACACACACACACACACACATCTCGTAAACACAGATTTCCTGGAAAGAATTTGCTTGCTACTGAACTTGGATCATCCCTATACTATCTTGTATTCTCAGAGTTGAGCTCATTGAAACTTCCTGCCAGTCCACTTCGTGCATCAGGGACATGAAAGCGTTGCTCTCTGACCCACCAGTGTAAATTTGCTAAATACGCCAAACAACACAGAGGGTGAAGGGAATGAAGTCGAAGCACGCGAGTAGATGCCATCCTGACACTCTTCAATCAGGCGGTTTTATCGATGGCAGGGGGAAGAGGTGAAACGTAAGGTAGTCCTAAGTTAAAGTGTGACAGGTTGGGTGATCATTTCTGGTATTTGTTTAGGACATCTTGTTGGGAACTGCCTGTGCTCACTCAGTTTCCAAGGTTCATGTGGTGAATCAGAGCTTCGGTCAGTGGAGCAACAGAATTCAGTGAAACAGTTCTCTGGCACTGTGTTGACTGAGACACCACCCACCCCTGCCCCTATTCCTGCCTCCATCAACACAGTTTCTAATAAAACAAGGAATTTCTCTTCTCTCTCCCAGGCACCCTATGGTAGTAGCCAGCCGCCCTTAGTCGAGAACTGCTTGACAGACCACAATTGCACATGAAGAGCCAGAGGATGTGGACTGGCAACAAAATCCTACTTATTTATTACATTCTTTGTATGAATTGCTTCACAGGAAATATATCAAAGTGATTTAACAATAGAAACCATCAGCGGTAAAAGCATGCATAAAAGGATCCCATACGTATATAACAACCATTTCAAATCTAGTACAGAAACAATTTGAGTTAAATCTTGTGTCTGTTGACTCACTGAGTCAATCCATTTGTTGACTTTCCGACCTCGGATTGAAAGTACAACCTGTGGCGAACAGGACTGCAGATCCTCTGAAGGATGAAGTTCATAGTTTTGGAGACGCTCCTGGACCTAGTGTTTTTTTATGGGTGGTAAGGTGACTGATGTGGCCCACTTTGGATTGGTGTTGCCAGTTGCACCCCTTCCTGGAAAAAGCAAATTTGGACACAGTTACCCATGCCTCGGTTGCATCCAGATTGTTGTTGTTGTTTAGTCATTTAATCATGTCCAACTCTTCGTGACCCCATGGACCAGAGCATGCCAGGCATTCCTGTCTTCCACTGCCTCCCGCAGTTTGGTGCAACTCATGTTAGTAGCTTCGAGAACACTATCCAACCATCTCATCCTCTGTCGTCCCCTTCTCCTTGTGCCCTCCATCTTTCCCAACATCAGGGTCTTTTCCAGGGAGTCTTCTCTTCTCATGAGGTGGCCAAAGTATTGGCGCCTCAGCTTCAGGATCTGTCCTTCCAGTGAGCACTCAGGCCTGATTTCCTTAAGAATGGATAGGTTTGATCTTCTTGCAGTCCATGGGACTCTCAAGAGTCTCCTCCAGCACCATAATTTTTTTTAAAAGTCAACACCATGCCAGATCAGATAACTGCAATACACACTTCATGGGACCGCTGTTAAAAGGGATTTGGAAACAACAGATGGTAGAAAATACTGCGGCCAGAATAATATCTGGTGTATACTCGTTTGCCCATATTATATTGGTCTTGTTTAAACTGTAATAGCATCCTATTCATTTCTGGGCTCAAGTCAAGGTGCTAGTTGCTAGTTATGAAACCCCAGTGGCTGTGGACCAGGATATTTGAAAGAGTACCTCTTCATGAACTTGCCTGTCAACTATGGTCATCTTTGGAAATCTTGTTCTGTCACTAAGACAACTTCAGCTGATGAATTATCTCCAATGGGAGGTTAGACTTGCCCATTCTCTGTTGTCATTTGGGTGGGCTTACTGTGAATTAGAATCATAGATTTGTAGAGTTGGAAGGGACCCTGAGGGTCATCCTTTCCAAGCCCCCTGCAATGCTGGAATATGCAGCTAGTTCAGACTTCTTTCTCCGTGCCACCAGATTTTTAATGTGCATCTAGCAACAGTTGTGTTAATCTGTTTTATCATGGTTTGAATTGTTCTTTGTAATTTTTTCATTGAAGTTTCATTGTTGTAAGATGCTATTGGGGGTCTTTTTTTGGTGCAGAAGTGTTATATGGATAAAATGCAAAATGTGACTATTAAAGAACTTTAAAGGGCTACGTTCAGCTTGCTACTATTTGAAGGTACATGAAATACGTTCTTCCTTTCCCCTATCCCAAAGCATGGCAGGAAGGCTGTTTTTCAGTTAAAGTCAGGAGAGCTGATCACAGATCTTCTTTTTTTACATGTAGTTCAGACCTACAGGCCAAACTAGATGCAATTGGGAGATCCATGGATAAGATCTGCCATGTACCGCTTTTTACATTTTAAATCAGCTGTGGGCTGGGCCCAATTTGGATATGGACCACAGGGGCAGAGGGAGTTTAAACTCGTCTGTTTCCTGATTTAAATTGGTATAGTGAAGATCTGACTGTTTCTGCCCATTCCCATACCTGCTTTTAAATCAAATAAAACAAATTTATATATTCACACACACACACACATACACAAAAGCCACTCTAGGTTTTGGCAAAAAGCTACCGATTTTCAAAGGAGGAAGAGAAGAATATGGCATATTTAATCAAGACTGGGAGAGAAAAGCAATGAGCAGGTGCCCATTGGTGGGTATTATAAATAAATGGATGCTAAACAGCCGTGCTTACCTATTTTGTATTTAGGCAAGCTGGAGGGAGATTAGTATTTGAAAGGTCATAAACACCCAACTCATTTTCCTAGAAGTCAACAGCCAGTTTCCTAGAGAGAAATATCATGTGTAGCCGGGAAGGTTATATGAATCTGACACAGTTTCAGGAATATACCTAGTAGATTTATAGGCAGCAGAATCACATGTCCACTCTTTTAAACATGCATACATATATATTTATTTTTATGTTAGTATGGAAAAGCTTTGTATGATATATGCAATATGAGGCTGGTATGCTGAGGAATACAGACAATATGTACAGTCGCTATCCCTAGCTAGGATATCTCTGTTGTTGAAAAGGAATCCCGTTCTTGCCAAGGATGGATGCTGAATTTACACCAGTTTAACTCATTGACCTCAGAGCGTTGGCCTGCCGTGCAGCTAGAGCGGCGATAAAGGAGATTTTCGGTCCCTGTTGCAGCCAGTGTGGTGTAGTGGTTAAGAGCGGTAGACTGGTAATCTGGTGAACCGGGTTCGCGTCTCCGCTCCTCCACATGCAGCTGCTGGGTGACCTTAGGCTAGTCACACTTCTCTGAAGTCTCTCAGCCCCACTCACCTCACAGAGTGTTTGTTGTGGGGGAGGAAGGGAAAGGAGAATGTTAGCCACTTTGAGACTCCTTCGGGTAGAGATAAAGCGGGATATCAAATCCAAACTCTTCTTCTTCTTCTTCTTCTTTTGCCAAACCTCAGAAATGTAAATCCTTGCACTCCTTACTCAATGCACATGTACAAATTTGCATGCGTAGCTTGAAGAACATGCTTTTGTGGCAGATGGACACTGGAGGGTGCAGCAAATAAATTAACACCAAGGAGCCATGCCTACTTACTTAGGCATCCGCAGAGGAGATTAGCTTGTGAAACATTAGGGCACTTACCCCCCTCACTTAACAGAAGCCACCAAGGCTGCAATTCTACAAACACCTATTAGGAAATAAGCCCCACCAAACCTAATGCTCTCAAGGATGTCGGCTTTATAGTTTGCCGGGTTATACTTCTGGAAAGGCTGTTTTCTGGTGCCTGAGTTAATTTTCTCCCGCAGAGAGGGGCTGTGATGTGCCTGTACCGCCCGGTGCTGTGGACTTCTGTAGAAGAAATGAGAGCTATTGGGCTCCAGGAGGGTTTCTGCACTTGACCCAGCGGCAAAACTCCTGCCAATCTCTCCCATAACTCTTATCGAGCAGAGAGTTGCAGTGAGCCTTGGGGGGGATTAGCTGCAAAGTTCCCCTTTACAAATAACTCCCAGGCACGAGGTAATCATGCCACCCCCTTACATAATACCTAGTCCACACCAGGTAAACAGCATCGGGTCGCCGGCCAGCAAATGGCAACTCGGGGGGAAAAACAAGGGTGCAGTTCTTTGATCCTGTGTCTTGCTCGGATCTTGCAAGGCATTATGTGTGCATGTGATTGCAGAGAGTCTCACAGTTGACGCTGGAGCCAAGTTATGAGAGCTGAGCGCTGGCCGAGTCCAGTCCTGTTAGTAATTACAGAGGGCTGTTTTGAAGCCAGGTAGTTACAAAACAAGCCCTGGTTTCAACAGCAGCCGCCCGTGGAGATACAACAAACCTACATTTATTTTTCAGCCTCTCTTGTGACCGTCAGCAGACGCTGTTTTCCCAGGAATTCCAACTGCAAGGACAAAGATTGTGTCATTTGCAAAGTATCCCTTCCATCTGCCCTGCTGTAACTCACAAACATTAGACACGGGCGATATCAACACATATTAATATTATGTAGATAGTCCTGCATAGCTCAAGATGAGCCAATTTAGGGATAAATGTCACCACTAATTGTCATTCTTGCTGTCAATTAACAGAGAGGGTGGGAGTGAAGAGTAGGGAATTGTTTTCTCTCTCTCTCTGCAGAAATACTTTTCTTGTTTACTCTCACTTTGGACTGGGGAAGAAGCAGCTGAACTAACCTTTGGTGTCATCCAGTTCATGGGGGACTTTCCTAACTTAGATTCCCCCACACTGCCACCATAGCTTGCAAACTTTTGCCGAGAGCTTCTTTTACAGTGGCATGCACAGAAAGGGCTAAGGAATGGGACCTATTTAAGATCTTGCACACGAGCCAAACCGACTGGCGTTACTTGTTTAAACGCAAACAGATCTTTTCTGCTCAGCAATCTTTTCTTTCCCCCCCCCCTCCATATTAGTGGAGACCTTTAATAAGGGCAAGTATGATTTCCAGGGCCCTTCCCGGGATAACAAACAGCGAAGGTAATGCGATTGAATAACTCTGGTGACGGTGTCAAAAGGTTTGCATTTGATCTGGTGTCATAACAGGATGTTCTGCCAAGAGGCGGCAGCAAGTGCAGTTTGTGTGCACTCAGAGGAGAAAGCTCACAGCGAAGGACGCAAAAGCAGCAACCTAGCCATAAAGGTTAGGGTTGCCATATTTCAAAAAGTAGAATTCCTGACACCTGCAAAGTTGTTGAACTTTTTTTTAGGAAGACCCCCAAAATTGCTGGGCTTCTTTTTAGGAAACCACCAAAATTGAGCTTTTGTGGGGGAACAAAACCTCCTCCCAAAATACTGATTTTAAGCTTTTGGAGCCTTTCCCCATCATGTTGCCATACATCTGGGTTTTCCCTAACATTTTTGCCGATTCATCAAATCCCACCCCCACCCCCCATCCCCGGGCATCATTTTTACACCCGGAAAACCAGGACGCGTCGAGAATTTGATGAAAGGATCAAAAGGGGGGAGAGGAGATCATGGATGACAGCCAACTAAATCATACTCAATAGTATATAGCAGGGGTCCCCAAACTAAGGCCCGGGGGCCAGATGCGGCCCAATTGCCTTCTAAATGCGGCCCACGGGCGGTCCAGGAATCAGCGTGTTTTTACATGAGTAGAATGCATGCTTTTATTTAAAATGCATCTCTGGGTTATTTGTGGGGTCTGCCTGGTGTTTTTACATGAGTAGAATGCATGCTTTTATTTAAAATGCATCTCTTGGTTATTTGTGGGGCATAGGAATTTGTTCATTCCCCCCCCCCAATATAGTTCTGGCCCCCCCACAAGGTCTGAAAAAGTTTGCTGACCCCCTGGTTTATAGAATTTGTTCATAAATTCTTAGGATGCAGAGGGAGGGAAGTTGCTGCAGAAGTGAATGACATTTCTAAAACACATCTTGGAAATTTTGGAATTTGTTGACTGAAACTGGTTTTCCATTTTGATGACGGCAGATTGGCGTTTGAGTTGTATGTCGTTCAGGCTGCAATCCTGCACTCGCTTACCTGGCAGTATTCTCAATGGTGCTGGCTTCTAAGTAGACATGTATAGAATTGCATCGTCACTTTTTTACGCAGCCCAGTCCTTTGATCTTACTGCAGGCGGACCATGGGCAAGAATCAACACAGTCTTACTTTTTTCACTTTTGGAGATTCAGATAGCCTGCCATATGCTGGGGACCCTTGCAGCAGCAGCAGCAGCATCATTGGAGAATCTTCTTTTGATGTTACTTGGATGTATGTCACGAATTAAAGGCAAGCAGAGAAGCCAGAGGAAAGCTTTACAACTGTCCCCTGGCACAACTGCTAAATCTGTGAGAAGTCAAATATTTGACCCAATGCACAAAGAGAAGTCTTTTTTTTATGTCCATGATATGAGAGTGGAGGTACTTATCAGGTACACTGGCAGCAGCACTAAGCAGCCAGAAGAATGGGAGCAGAGGGGGAATTGCCCCGCCGATCTGCAGAGTCATGATTTTACTGCATGACTCAGCAGGATCCCAGCCACTGCTAGCTGCTTACTTTGCAAACCAGCCAAGTTTTAATCAAAGACTTAAGGCCTTATTATTGTACCCTATGACAGAGTTATTTTGGGAGGCTGTTTTTCTCCTTTGTGCGCTGTTAAGAAGAAAGAAGTGACAAATATTTTCTTGTTCATAAATATAGAAGAGTCTCTCTCTCTTTCAGCATGCAGGCAAATAAACATGTTTTTGTTCACTTAAAGTGATCTTGGCAGGCTTGCAGCACACAAAAAGAAAACAAGGTACATATATACCCCATCTTTGCCAGACGTTGTACACTACATAGCTAGTCAGATCCTGACTGTTACAAAAGTCGGGTGCCTGCCCCATTCTCTGCAGAGCGGTGGCAAGAGCCCATGGCAGGGGTCAGCAAACTTTTTCAGCAGGGGGCCGGTCCACTGTCCCTCAGACCTTGTGGGGGGCGGACTATTTTTTTGGGGGGGGAATGAACGAATTCCTATGCCCCACAAATAACCCAGAGATGCATTTTAAATAAAAGCACACATTCTACTCATGTAAAAACACCAGGCAGGCCCCACAAATAACCCAGAGATGCATTTTAAATAAAAGCACACATTCTACTTATGTAAAAACATGCTGATTCCCGGACTGTCCGTGGGCCGGATTGAGAAGGTGATTGGGCCGGATCCGGCCCACGTGCCTTAGTCTGCCTACCCATGGCCCATGAGGTCCTAGGAGCCCCTGCAGGATATGTGCCCCTTTGGAGAATGGAAGACACAACTGAGACTGTTGTGGCTTTAAGAAATACTGTATGGTTTATTCACCTATTAAAACATTCAGTCTACATGGAGAGGGTCCAGATCTTACGGCAGAGGTTTCCAAACTGTGTGTTGCGACATGTTAGTGTGTTGGCCACAGTGTGCAGGTGTGTTGCACAAATGCTCCCCACGCTCCTTCCAGGCTGGAAAGGGGTCTGCTACTAAAACTGAATTACTGTGTCGCAAAATGATGCAAAACTGAATTACTGTGTCGCAAAATGATGCATGTCTTAAAAGTTTGTCACCAACATGAAAAGTTTGGAAAACTCTGTCTCGCCGGCATGGTCATTTCAAAAGTTTGTCACTACCTGAAAAGTTTGGAAAGCTCTGTCTCACCGGCATGGTCATTTCAAAAGGCAGCAGTGAAGGCAGGTTTCAGTCTGACTCCTCCAAAGATGGACCTCAGTCCTTTCCCCCTCCTTCTTCCTCCCAGCAACCCTTGCTCAAAAACTCCCCTTTTCTGTCCTCTCAAACACACCCCATCACCTTGGTAACATCTCATTCCCCAATGGCCCATCAGCACCTTTTGTCATGTTAACTGGTTTGCTCTTCACCCACCCAGCCAGGCTGGTTTGCATAAGGCAGCCCAGAAATTCCCTGAATTCCCTATCTGGCACAGTTTTGCACTTTAACTCCTATCCCAGTTAATCAAAACCCTGGCATTTATTAATTTCTAGGGTTCAGGGGGGATCCCCTCCTCTTAAATCTATAACAATATGTAATAACATAAAAACACTCCCCATCCTCCATCCTCCAAGGCGTCTCTTTCGCAACGTATTGAAATTGGCACACAAAATACCAAACAGCAACAGAAAGCAACGCAACATGGTTTTAAAGAACTGGGAAAAGGACGTTTCTCACTGTTAGCACATCAGTTTCCAAGAACGGCTTTCGGATCCTTTGAAACGACGTAGTAAAGATTACGCATTCCCTGCACAGGCCGTGCAATTTAATAACAACATCTCTTATGTATGCAGAGAAAAGATTTGCAAAGTCATTACATAAAAAAATCTCGACAGATGCAGAAATGCGTACTTGTATCATATATGGATAGGCAGCCTGAACCTGTTGCTCTTTAAGGCGGATGGCATGATTTTGCTCTTTAATTTTGAGTAGCTGATAACTTTTCACATGTCTGAATTTTATCCTCGCTAATTGCATCCATTTGTGACCTATTTTTTCAATGACATGCATTATCTAATCTCATACAGTGGAACCCCGGGTTATGCATGCGATCCGTTCTGGGTCACCGTGCATAATGCAGACGTGCGTAACTCGAACGCACATTTAAAAAAAACCCAAACCCGGAAATCGCGCAATTTGAGCACTTCTGTGCATGCATGAAGTGCGCAGAAGCGTTCTGCGCATCCGGCGGTCGTGCGCGCTCCCATGCGCTCTGGAAAACACTTCCAGGGGGCGGGAGTGCATATCCCGAACGTATGCAACACGGAGCGTACGCAACATGAGGTATGACTGTACACTCACTGGCATTAGGCCTGTAATGAAAGTGCCCAAGACTGAAAGGATAGTCTTACACTCAGTCAAAGCAACGATTCATCCAAGGCGACATTTAGTGTTCTCCAAAGGCAGGCATTCCTCTAGGAAATTATAACTCTCATTTGGTTGGGTATGTGAGTTTGCTATGCAACATTTATTTCTGACCAATCGCGAAAGATTAGCATGATGCAACATTTCCTTCAATATTCAGTTCCAAATGTTTCCTTTGTAGTTAAAAAGGTAAAGGGACCCTTGACAGTTAGGTCCAGTGGCGGATGACTCTGGGGTTGCGGTGCTCATCTCGCTTTATTGGCCGAAGGAGCCGGCATACAGGTTCCGAGTCATGTGGCCGGCATGACTAAGCCGCTTCTGGCGAACCAGAGCAGCGCACAGAAACGCTGTTTACCTACCCGCCAGAGAGGTACCTATTTATCTACTTGCACTTTGATGTGCTTTCGAACTGCTAGGTTGGCAGGAGCAGGGAACGAGCAACGGGAGCTCACCCTGTCACGGGGATTCAAACCGTCAACCTTCTGATCGGCAAGCCCTAGGCTCTGTGGTTTAGACCACAGTGCCACCCACCCGCGTCCCTTTCCTTTGTAGTTATTGAAGTGGTAAAACAGTGTGGTTCCTCTTTTTTTGCAGGCATTTTGTGTGTGTGTGTGTTTAAAAATATAACAGAAATGTACTATATCATTCCAGCTAGAACAGCAGGTTTGGGGAAGAAAGATCTCCACTGAAATTCCTTGCATTGTTTGCAAAGCAAGCGAGCTTTAGATTAGCCGTGTTTGAAGGAAAAATATGCCACAGGTGAAGTCACCGGAGGACACCTGCCTGCCAGTTGAGCAGCTGTTCTTGGAACAGTTTCTTAGAACAGTTCGAAGTAGATAATTAAAAATTACTCCACTCCCTGCAACAGTACTTAACAAATGGGATACTAAAGGTCTGGCTGGTGCCTAAAACTGTCAAAGTGGTTGCCTGGAAATTTTCTCTCTAAGAAAAACGAACATTCACCTCAAGTCTCTGGGAGGGGGGCAAAGTCGTTGAGCTTTATTCACTTTCACCCAAAGTTATTAAGCTTTTTTTTTTTTTGTAGAAACACAAAGAAAATGGACATTTTTGGGATATTGGGGGGGGGGATCTGCAAAAAAACGACATCAGTTGCCAAACATCTGGATTTAGCCGAGTTCCGCTCGGACACTGCTTTCGATTGCAGTATTCTGGATATGTCTGGGAGATTCCAGAATTATGGCAAGCCTACCAAAGATGCATTTCCCCCCCCCCTTGAAAGTGGACAGTATGCCACCAGCATTCACCCACATTCTAAGTGCAGGAAAAGCATTGCAACATATAGTCACTGAGCAGTGATTTGCCCTCCCTGCCTTGGGAAAACAAGCTGTCAGCGGCTCCATTACTTATCAGGCTCCCTCGTGAATTTCAGCCTGTACTGTACAGTATGTATTCCTTCCTTTGCTTCAGATCAACATGCAACTTCTGCACAGCAAGACCAGTGTCAGATGTTACGTTAGTCAAAAACGTTCGGCTCAATGTGCCAGGCTCCTTCGGCATCCGCCTCCCTAGCTGGGATGTGACCTAGAAAGCGAATCCAAGGCACAGACGCAGAAACAAGAGTATAAACACGCAGCTGACCGTATCTTGGTTTGAATTGCGCAATCCAGCTGAAAGTAAACAAAGGGGATCAAAGAACTGCCTGTCCTTAGGGCTAGCAAAGGGCTCCTGTAGATTACAAGTCTCTGGGTTTGCTGCCCCGTGGATGCTGGCAGGTAGAGTCCGCGGGACCGATGGCTGCAATGGGATTCGTGGAGCCAGCACAAGACTTAGGTTCAGTTCCCATGACTGCATTTCACCGCATGGATGTGAACATGACTCGTGCAAACTGGCTTGAATATGTGGAGAGACAGGAGCCATGATCACAGCAGTATCTGAATTTCAGGACGGACAAATACAAGGTTCTGCACTTAAACAGGAAGACCCGGGTGCACAAATATAAGATGGGGGGGCACCTGGTTTACTAACAGTACATGTGAAAAGGATCTAGGGGGTTTTAGTGGTTCACAAGCATAACATGAATCAACAGTGTGATGCAGTAGCAAAAAAAAAATCTAATCCTATTCTAGGCGGCCTCAACGGAAGTCGAGTGTCCAGATCAAGGGAGGTAATAGTGCCACTCTATTTTGCCTTGGTCAGACCACACCTGGAGTATTGTGTCCAGTTCTGGGTACCATAGTTTAAGAAGGATGTTGACAAGCTGGAAGATGTGCAGAGGAGGGCGACCAAGATGATCAAGGGTCTGGAAACTAAGCCTTATGAGGAATGGTTGAAGGAGCTGGGTATGTTTAGCCTGGAAAAGAGGAGACTGAGAGGAGATATGATAGCCATCTGCAAATATCTTAAGGGCTGTCGCATGAAAGAGCAAACATGCTTGTTTTCTCCTGCTCTGGAGGGTGGGACTCGAACCAATGGCTTCGAGTTACAAGAAAGGAGATTCCGACTAAACATTGGGAAGAACTTTCTGACAGTAAGAGCTGTTTGGCAGTCAAGCAGACTCCCATGAAAGATGGTGGACTCTCCTTCCTTTTAAGCAGAGGTTGGATGGCCATCTGTCATGGATGCTTTAGCTGAGATTCCTGCATTGCAGGGGGTTGGACTAGATGACCCTTTGTGTCCCTTCCAACTCTAAGGGCGCTGCTCTGGTTTTGCTAGAATTGGGTTAGTCATGCTGGCCACATGACTCGGAAGCTGTACGCCGGCTCCCTTGACCAATAACACGAGATGAGCGCCGCAACCCCAGAGTTGGCCACGACTAGACCTAATAGTCGGGGGTCCCTTTACCTTGTTTTTACAGCTTTATTTTACCCGTTACAATCTTTTTTTTTTAAGCATGTTTTTTATGTTGTATGTTTTTAATTTTGCATTGTAAGCTGCCTTTGGGAGATGCAAAAGGGTGGAGAACAAAATGTTAAAGGCTTGAAAACAGCACAGGGAGTGGAAATGTTGTCTTGCAATTCTGAAGAACCTTTTAAAAAAAAACTGGAATGAATACAAGTGGGTTTCATGTGAAAAGGAAACTACATTTGGCTTGAAAAGGCATGGGAACGTTTATGAAGGAATTGCTCTTGTGCCTTCTGAGAACAGCAAAGAGCCAGTAGAAACTGAATGCATCCAAAAGTATATCAATACTCTTTAAAGTTGTGGGAATTCACAATGATGGATTTTTCTGCAACAAAACAGGCTTGATCCAACTACCCTAACTGGCAGTGACTCTCAAATTTGGGCATCTATGCTGCTAGCAGACAAGCTGTGGGTTGTAGCTGACTAAGTCCTACTCAGAGTAGAACCACCAAAAATTAATAGACAAACTTAACTCCATTGTTTTCAAAACAAAAGAAAAAATAAAAAAAATTCAAAATAAAAAAAATTCCTTCCAGTAGCACCTTAGAGACCAACTAAGTTTGTTCTTGGTATGAGCTTTCATGTGCATGCACACTTCTTCAGATACCAGATACTTGGTATGAGCTTTTGTGCATGCACACAAAAGCTCATACCAAGAACAAACTTACTTAAGTTTGTTCTTGGTATGAGCTTTCGTGTGCATGCACACTTCTTCAGATACACTGAAACAGTTGGTCTCTAAGGTGCTACTGGAAGGAATTTTTTTATTTTTATTTTTTATTTTTTATTTTGTTTTGACTATGGCAGACCAACACGGCTACCTACCTGTAACTGGATCCATTGTTTTCAGTGAGTCTACTCTGCAAAGTAGTTAGCTAGATACAACTCTATATGCCAGGAGGTAGAATGTCATGTTCTGTTGCAAGCAACTAACACATAAAATGTTATTTTCCCTGCATCTGTTTATATCCACTTGCTGCAATCCACATAGGGATGATCTGCATGCAAAGGGAAGTTTCTGCTTCTAGAACAGGAACCATAGATTCAATGGTTTTTTATTTTATTGTTATTAGTACTGTTTGTTGTATTTGTTCTATATGTTGATTGAATGTGTTTATTTGTTGTTGTTTTTTCATG
Source organism: Lacerta agilis (assembly GCF_009819535.1). NCBI lineage: Eukaryota > Metazoa > Chordata > Lepidosauria > Squamata > Lacertidae > Lacerta > Lacerta agilis. The sequence continues at coordinate 50,735,079 of NC_046322.1, forward strand.
TGGAAAAACCAATAAATTTTTATTAAAATAAAAAAAAAACAATGTACCGGTACATACAAATATAGAAATCCATTGTCTGCACTGCATTATTTTCAGTTAGTTGTATGTTTTGAAACATGCGTCCCCATCCACAACTGTGGCACAACCATTCACCTTTGCAACTAGAGTTAGGCCATTTAAGTAACGTCTCTCGCAATATCAGAACCATCCAGAATACAAACTAGGGGATGCTACTAGTAACATCATCTCTGACATGCTAAGCAGTCACTTTCCCACACAATGAAAATTATGTGACTCGCTTATTGTTTATATTTCCAAGCAAAATTGGGACTTCATTGAAATTCCCACAACACAAATTTCTCAGAAGCAGAATGAGCAGTTAGGTTTCACACTGACCACAAAATGAACAGCCATATTGGACGGCAAATGTATGACTCATGTACTATTTAGTTGAAAAGTGTAAATCTCACATGCAGGTCTCTCCATCAGCCCTTGGCCCTGAGAACAGCAAGTAAAACACAGCCAGTTTCATGACTCGCTAAAAAAATGGTCCTTCTAGGCAGCACTCCCTTGGGGGAAAGAGTCCAGTGAATATTTTCCCCACTCATATCCTGTGAGTATCCTGAGAGCTAAATCTAATGCTGTGCTGGCTGAATACAGCAGTCCGTCTGAATACAGCAGTTTTGGAGTTTCTGTGGATTACTGCCATGGCAAAATTTGGCCCTTGTGGAGATGTTAACGCAAACTGCATCTGGCACAGGGGCAAAGCAAACCAGAGACGTTTGTTACAGGTAGGTAGCCGTGTTGGTCTGCCATAGTCAAAACAAAATAAAAAATAAAAAATTCCTTCCAGTAGCACCTTAGAGACCAACTAAGTTTGTTCTTGGTATGAAGAAGAAGAGGAGGAAGAGTTTGGATATGATATCCCGCTTTTCACTACCCGAAGGAGTCTCAAAGCGGCTAACATTCTCCTTTCCCTTCCTCCACCACAACAAACACTCTGTGAGGTGAGTGGGGCTGAGAGACTTCAAAGAAGTGTGACTAGCCCAAGGTCCCTCGACAGCTGCATGTGGAGGAGACGCGAACCCGGTTCCCCAGATTACGAGTCTACCACTCTTAACCACTACACCACACTGGCTCTCATACGAAAGTATGAGCTTTCGTGTGCATGCACACTTCTTCAGAGAAGCTTGTGGCATTCTGGCACAACTCAATAACAAAAGGGGCAATGCCATTGCTCTGCCAACTCAGTAGGACAAGAAAATATTTGGCTAAAATCTTTGGCCCATAGAGTCACAACACAGATGAACTCTCAACCATCTGCAGCAAGAAACAAAACATCAACATAAGCACATTAAGATAAATTCAGAAATGCACATACAGTATATGCTTGTTTTGTATATTCTTTATTTGCAGGGCTTTTTTCAGCTGGAACACACTTGAACTCAGTTCCGGCACCTCTCAGGTGGGTGCCATTGCCATTCTGAAAGAATGAGGGAGGTGTTCATGGTGAGTTCTCACACCTCTTTTTCTTGAAAAATAGCACTGTTGGTTTGTTATTGTTAAAAAAAAAATGTCAATCAGGTTGGGGGAAGATATTTATCATTCCAAAATGCAGGGAACTTTCTAATGCTCTCAACTTACCAATTGCAAAACACAATGAGCCAATGGGTGCTCTTGGCACAATTGCTCAGCAGCCCAGACCAGTGTTGAGAATCTCTTAAAAAACCTCAAGATCATCAGATAGATGGAGAAAGACACAGGCAGGAGGAGAGCCTTCCGCTGGATCAAAATGTCTACTGAAGCTAACAGAAGCTGCTGCTGGACCAGGCTCAGGTATTTCTCAAGCTATTCTTTCTCAGGAGGCACCATTCAAGTTCAGGCATGTCTGCAGAGCAGCTTCTTTAGCGTTTTTTGGGAGTCCTTAGCAATTTGTAGAATTAAAGCAGGCCCGCATTCCTTCTGAGCCATGAAGCCAAATGCAGTCCGCTAGCTATACCCGGTATATTATGGCCCAAGCATGCAGCAAAGATGAGGCAGAGGTAGGTTTATGAAGAACCTTGGTGGGCTGTCGTTCATGGTTAGTGGTCAACTGGATGGCACAAGTTGTAAGTCTAGCTAAGCCCTTTAAATCATTCCTGCCCTTAGAAGGATGAGGTTTATACTAGGGTTGCCATATTTCAAAAAGTGAAAAACAAAAGTTGTTCAGCATTTTTATTTTTTTATTTTTGGGGGCCAAAGTCGTTGAGATTTGCAAGATCTTTTTAGCCCAGATGTGGAGGGAAGAGAAAGTTCCCAACAAAAGAAGAGTGGATTACCAAAATGATGGACTATGCCGAAACGGCAAAGATGACGGTGAAGATCAGACACCAAGATGACAAAAATAATAATTCAAGAATGGCAAAAAAATTGTAGAATACCTTAAAAACCACTGTAGTTACTTAGAAACATTAGCAGGATTGATATAACATTTATGAAGTAAAATGAACTAAAGTAGTAAATAAGGAGATGAAATAGAATGGATAAATATAATTACAGTATATGCAAGAAAAGAGGGTAAAATATGGAAAGGGAGGGGAGTCCAAGGGGTTTGTATAATCCCAGTACTGTATATGTGAATTTATTTATTTATTTGGAGTGTATGGAAATAATGTTAATGTGAAAAACTGAAAATAAAAAGAGAGAGATTTGCAAAATCTCAAAAACAGAATTGAAGTTTTTGAGCTATTTTTTGAGCTATTTTTAAGGAAACTCGCCAATATCTGCATTTCCGACATGGTTGCCATACGTCCAGATTTCCCCGGACATCTCAGGGATTTCTGCCCGGATGGCAGTTCCGAGGGCCGAATCCCAGCTATGTCTGGGGAAATTCTGGACGTATGGAAACCCAAGCTTAACCTGCACACCAGCTCTACACATCTGGCCATGTCATTGGAGAATTGCTCCTAGAACGGCAACATAGGGTTTGTGTCAATTCGGTGTGAATACCCCCAAGTCTGTACCGAAACAAAGGAGGTTATTACACCTACAGCATGCAATGTTGGTAAAGTCTCAGCCTGGGCTAATTTTGAGATCTGCTGGGAAGTCAGCTGAAGAGCAGTTGTGGATATTTATGCATGCCACCGGGCAAATGGCTCCTTGAATCTATCCTAACCGCTTTTGTTCCCCCTCCAGAATTGGGTTACGGAAGGCACGCTCTGTTTTATCGACAGAAGGTTTTTGTTTATCGCCATCTCTGAGGTGATTAAAAGAAAAACAAAGTTAGAGAGAGACACTGCGTTGATTACCCTCCACAGAGGAGAATGTCGTAATGAGAACATCTCCACGCTCACAGTTTTAATAAAGGCTCGTGATAACTTTGGCAAATACAGTGGTACCTCAGGTTAATTAAGGTTCTTAAGGTTAAGAACTTAATTTGTTCTGGAGGTCCGTTCTTAAGCTGAAACTGTTCTTAACCTGAAGCACCACTTTAGCTAATGGGACCTCCCGCCGCTGCTGCGCCACCAGAGCACAATTTCTGTTCTTATCCTGAAGCAAAGTTCTTAACCTGAAGAGTTATTTCTGGGTTAGCGGAGTATGTAACCTGAAGCGTATGTAACCTGAGCTACCACTATATTGGCATTGTATCACTTGTTAAAAGCCCCATATGGAGTGGACACCAACGTCTAAGAAGCAGCAGCATGTATCTTAGTGGTAAAATACACAGCAGGATAAATGTGGGCTGAGCTGATTGCAGGCTTTCCTCGGAAGGAGGCTTCCTGCGAAGGGAATGCAGCCTGAGCTAAAATAACAAATCTCAGAAGAAACTGGCTGCTGTCCACCATGTTGGTTTCAGTTCAGCACTTGCTCCAAGAACTCGGCCTGATGGCTGATGATGGGAATGTGAAGAATGTCCTCTGCATACACAGAACACCACAGTCACTAATAATGAGACAAGGAGGAGGAGGAGGGAAAGCCAAGAACCCAGTCCTGCCTCAAAAAAAAGCACATAACACATTTCCCCCTCCCTTTTGTTGCTATTATTGGAAGACAGCAACTGAATTCATGAATCACTCTCTTCAGGTAAATCCACCAAGCAGAGGCCTCCAGCTCAGACTTTTGTTTTTTAGAGAAATGCCTCAAGGCTGGGTCCCCTCCCAAGATCTTCACTTGTTTCTGTTGGAGTATACAACCCTCTGGAATGCACACATGAGAAGATCTATTTTCCCTCAGCTTCAGAATCTAGTTTCACTTAGTAAGTCAGGCAATAAGGTGGACAGATGCACATCAGTTGCATATGGGATGCTGTCAGCCTGTTGCTGTTTTCAAGCAGGATTCCATCTCATCCTGGCAAATCCTGGTGCTCCACTTAAAGTTGATTTGGCACTCTTGTGGGAAAACCCTGCTCCCCCCCCCCCAATGATCTGACTTTGTTGCAATAAACAAAGCAATGGGAAGAGGCACTGGAAAGTTTTGGATGGCACTCGCTTGGTGAAAAATTGTTCCAGCTCCCCACAAACAAATCAGAGCGAATTCTCATTTTAATAATAATAATAATAATACACCACACCCATCAGGCTGGGTTTCCCCAACTGCTCTGGGCTGCTTCCAACAGAACATTAAAAACACAATAAAACATCAAATATTAAAATCTTCGCTAAACAGGGCTGCCTTCAGATGTCATCTAAAAGTCAGATAGTTGTTTTTCTCTTTGACATCTGATGGGAGGGCGTTCCACAGGGCGGGCGCCACTACCGAGAAGGCCCTCTGCCTGGTTCGCTGTAACTTCACTTCTCGCAGTGAGGGAACCACCAGAAGGCCCTCGGAGCTGGACATCAGTGGCCGGCAGAGGCGTCTTTCCCATAGGGCTTAGTGGCTTACTGCACCAGGGCGCCAGCCTCTCAGGGGCGCCCCAGCGAGTGGGGGAGCTGCGCGGCTTTGCCGGCAGCCTCTCCTTTCCCTGCATGCCACCAGATGGTTGGCGGGGTGCAACGAGCCACTAAGCCTCTCCCTCGGCCTTGGGAATCCCCTCAGCCCCCACCCACCAAGCCGCTGTCATCTGAGGGAGCGGCGGGAGCGGTGGTGGTGGGAGCGGCTCCCAAGGGGCCTCCTCTGCATCACCGGTGGCTGCCGCCCCACCACCAACACTCCCCAGGGCACAGGCGGCGGCGTGGCAACATCCTCCTGCTCCTCGGGCTGCTGGGCAGCAGCGAGAGCGCCGGCAGTGGGCTGTTGCTGTCAGGCAGCGGAGGAGGAGGAGGCGCCCTGGAGCCTCGCAAGTGCGGGGTTCCAGCGGTCTGGCCAGCTGTGCCATGGCCACCACATTGGCGGCATCTTCTGTGGGCGGCAGCTCCCGGGGCTACGAGGTGGTCTGCAAGTTGGGTCCCAAGTTCTAAATTCTGGGAAAGGGAGGGGGCGCCAGAGGGATCTTTGTGCCACGGCGCCAGATGTGCTTAAGGCGGCTCTGGTGTCCGGGCTGGACAGGGTGGAGACACTCTTTCAGGTATACTGGGCCAAGGCCATTTAGGGCTTGAAAGGTCAGCACCAACACTTTGAATTGTGCTCGGAAATGTACTTGGAGCCAATTTAGGTCTTTCAGGACCGATGTTATATGGTTTCGGCAGCCGCTCCCAGTCAGCAGTCTAACCAGTCCAGACACAACAGTGTCTAATCTCCTTGCTAATGAATCTGGGTGAATGCTCAATAAGCAGGCTGACTGACCCTATACTGAAGAGTGGCTTTATAAGTGCACCAAATAAATTAATAAAACACCTACAGCAATGTATCACTCTCTCCCATCGGAGGCATACATGGTCACTATGCTGCAAATTTTCAACCAGGTTTTTAAAACCCATTCTAAAGGCTTTTTCTTTTCTACAGAGCTTTGGTATGAAACATGAGTCTTAGTTTAATTTGTGTTTCCAACCATTTTCACTAGCCATTTTTTAATAATAATAATAATAATAATAATAATAATAATAATAATAATAATAATAATAATAAATAACTGTTAATGCTTTTGATTATTTTAGATGATTGCATTCATTACGCTTTTATGATCCTGGGCTGCATCCAACAAAGTTGTCCCATTAGTGCAAAGACTTCTCTGCCTGATTCTTCTCCCTCTCCTCTCCTCATACACCCCCAAAACTATTCCAGAGGGATGGGGGAGCTGCCAAAACAGATTTGGAGGGCATGGGGACATCTAGGAAGAGAGGGAATCCTGTTGCATAGTACTTGCACCGACTAGGACAGCTTCATGGATACAGCCCACTGTGAAACTGCATCCTCTGAACATACAGGTGAAACTCGAAAAATAAGAATATCGTGGAAAGGTTCATTCCTTTCAGTAATTCAACTTAAAAGGTGAAACTAATATGTGAGATAGACTCATGACATGCAAAGCGAGATATGTCAAGCTTTTATTTGTTATAATTGTGATGATTATGGCGTACAGCTGTTGAGAACCCCAAATTAACAATTTCAGCTTTGGGGATTTCATCAGTGGTACGCCATAATCATCACAATTATAACAAGCAAAGGCTTGACATATCTCGCTTTGCATGTCATGAGTCTATCTCATATATTAAACTCCAGTAGCTAATGAAAATAATTGCTTACATAAATGGACTTTTCCACAATATTCTAATTTTTCGAGTTTCACCTGTAATTGTAGAAATATAAATAAATATGAAATAATTCTGCAGAGGGTTGCCAATGCAGGAAGGACTCCAGTTGTGTGCTACAATGGGCAGGAGAAGGAATAGTAGGTAGTGTGGTAAGGGGCAAAACTACATTGGCAGGCCAAGGTCTAAAACTATGAGTTATGTCTGAACTTACAGGAATGGGTTGAGCAATTATTAGGGGCTACAGCAATAGCACATTCCGGACCAGATTAAAACATGCTGAGGTTCTGAACAATGCCAGGTTTAACAGTCATCCTAACATTACTTTTTTTAAAAAAAAAATATGCATTACTCTGTTCTTTTTAACCAATTATGTGAAATTTGAATTTTAGTGGGAGTGAGGGTTGTATTTAGAAGCTCCCCATCATCTAATGCCTTAAACTGTGGCTTATTTAGTTTGTTCATAAGTCTGGCACTGAAGACATCCCAGTTCTATATATAGCATGTACGGCCTGACTCTTTTTAAGAATTAGGCCTGGATTGTAACAGAATCTTTCCTTCCCCTCTGGGAGCTGGCAGTTTTCTTTCTGAACCAGCCAGAACTTGTTAGGTTGTGTTGGTTACTGAACCTCCACACAACCTTCACAGCATGCCCAAGTTGCTAAGTTGTTTTGTTGTTATTGGTTGTGCTGGAAGTCACCCTGACCCTTGCTTCTTCTTGGCATTAGGGTAGGCAATTTGGAAAGTCACCGTGCACAGCAAGTACTCTCCTTCACAGACATGGGAACAGAGGTGAAGACACCCAAGATGCAATGTGAGGAGTCAGGTCAAATTTGGACCCTTTCTGCTGGAACGGGAACAGGAAGCTACTAGGTAGTGAATCAGATCACTGGCCCACAAAGCTCAGTACTGTCTACAATGAGGAGCAGCAGATGGCAGATGAAAACGATGGAGCTCACTGAACTGACCGGGAAACTCTGAGACCAGAGGGACGACGTGGTGGAGAAAGACTGGATTAAATTTAAAGTATATTTGAAGAAATATGCTAAAATTATTATGTAAAGCAGTCAGGTGGAAATAGTTAGGCTACAGAGGTAGAAGATAGATAAGGTTTAGTAATACAGGAAGTAATGTTAAGGTTATTAAAATTTAGATAAGTTGAATAGTATTTTGATATAAGATTAGAAAAAGGTGAGGAAATTACTAAAGATGAATTACAAAGAAAGCAGTCGGAGAGGACGTGAGGAAGTCAATTTACAATGATATATAGAAGAATAGTTAGGTTTAGATAAGTATTTTGGTGGGGTAGTGGGGTATGTTGTTTTTTATTGTTTGTAGTTTTTGTGTTGTGTTTTGTTTGTGTTATGATAAAATTAATAAAATTCGGGGGGGGGGGGAATACAATGAGGAGGAGGAGCTCTCCAGGGTATCAGACAAGGATCTACTGGAGATGCTGGGTCCTTTTTCATGTGCGATGGGCCTTCCCCACAACCAGTGAGGGCCGCGCTGATTTTGAGCTAAGCGCTGCAGAAGTCTAAATCATGACTGCCCACTCCCCAAGTCCCAATGTATCTTAGCCCTGGGATCAAGGCTTCCTCAACACTGTGTTGCCCAGTGCTCTTCAATTCGCCACATCTCTTAGAAGGTGCCAAAATACTGAAACTTTCTCAGTAGAACAGACAGAGTAAGCCAGAACTTCAAAGCTGCCTACAAGAGTGTATTGGAATATCCCTTCGAGGACCAAAGAGGAACAGATGAAATCAAGAGGATTAAAACATCAACAAAGAATGGGAGAAATTCACATTATATTTGACAGACCACTCTTTTGCAGGTCTTAAATAACTCTTGTAATGTTAAAAAAAAAACTAAAAATCTAAAAATCCTTCCAGTAGCACCTTAGAGACCAACTAAGTTTGTTCTTGGTATGAGCTTTCGTGTGCATGCACACTTCTTCAGATACACTGAAACAGTTGGTCTCTAAGGTGCTACTGGAAGGATTTTTAGATTTTTAATTTTTTAATTTTATATTTTGTTTTGACTATGGCAGACCAACACGGCTACCTACCTGTCTTGTAATGTTACATAGACTTTGGATACAATGGAGGGCTGAAAATTAGGAGGATTAATAGTAAGCAGTTGAAAAAGTTAGCTAAAGAACTCATGGAGGGGAGGGGGGAAGTCCCGAGATTCGGAAGAATCTTGTGTAATTTTTATTATTTGTGATTTGGAATGTGAATGGATTTGTAAAATCAAATAAAAATCATTTAAAAAAAACCACAAAGTGGAACAGATGTCCACTGTTGCATCACCCCAAAAGTGGGTGCCAATTTGCCAAAAAAAAAATGCACGTGCTCATTTATATGTATAAATGCAAATATAGGAGGAAATCACTATAATTTTTTTTTAAGAGAAATACATCTCATCACAGTGGAGAAGAAGGTGATCTGCATACCTTCTCAGTAAGTGCTAACTGCTTACGAGCATCTTCCAGACCCCTGCTCTTTTATCTTTAAACTGGACTTGGACCACATGGCTCTTCAAATGGGGGACTATCTTCTGCACAATTGGTCACACTACCTGTGGGTGCGATAAATCGGGTCCTCCCTTAAAGAGGGTGCGTATTGCGGTGAGACCTGGCAACCAACCCCTGTGTTGTGGGTGTGTATGATTGACAGCCACAACACCCAATCGGTAGGTCCCTCGATGCAGGGTTCAATCAGGCCAATGGGACGCAAGCTAAACGGATCGAAGGACCTATAAATACCCATGCACGTGACCCAGAGCTTCCTCCTTCGGTGCGTGCATCAGAACACCCACCCACCTCTCCCTACTTTTAGGGCTTGTGCACTTGACCTTGCTATGCCGTCGTGTGTCGTCTGTCGTTGGGACAGGGGCACGGCAGGAATTTCCCCCACTTGGCTGATTGGCTGTTGCTATTTGGGTTTTGCCTGCCGCGTAGCAAATTGTCTCAACTTGTAAGGTTGCGGATAGACTCTGGTTCAGATAATTGGGATGGGAGAACACTCTCACCATCCCTATGTGAAGGGTATTCCGTTAAAGGAATCCAGGGACTCGATGGTTTGGTCAACCCCTGAGAGGGGGTCGTGCCCGTGCCTGAGTACAGGGGGACATTTGGGTGGTGGATAGAGCATGTTCCTGGCTTTCCGCTTATCCAAGTGTTCACCCTTGGCTAACCTATGCTGGAACCCTGGGTCAGCGCTACCTGCGACTCAAGCTACTCGAACCAGAGCCTATGCAACCAATCACATGCTGTAATCAATAAAGTTGTGGCCTAAATTCTGCCAAAAACCAAATCAAAATTGAGTCTTGTCTGAATTTATTTGGGTTGAGGTTAAAAGGTCTGAACAAGCAAAAGAGAACAGCAATGCCTGCACTCTTTATGGAGTTAATCATAGCATTTGTTTTTTGCATTAAATGACAACATGTACTACAAGGTGTGGGGGGAGGAACCTTGTGAATAGTCAATAGTAAAATGGACTATGAAGGGGAAAACTGATTGTCTCATGTATTTGTTCTGCATCACAAATACCCTCTGATTAGAGAGGCCAATTGGCTTGCTGCAAATAACATATGTTGCAAATTTAGCTCTTTATCTCGTTCGTGAATTGATCTCGCTTTCCACAAAGGTCTTTGCCTTTCCAGCATTATTTTGCTCAATAGCCTCGCATGTGAACAAAACATGAGCTTAGAGATGTGCTGGGCTTCATTCACTCCAGCTGCTCATTATTTTTTGTTATGGTTGTTGACATGAGCTATCTAAGCCAGGAGAGCTTCCTTGGTCCTATGATTGGATATCATGTTTTTTTAAAAAGAGGAGGGCCTAAAATGAATGTCAAAAATAATGATTAGATGTCAGGTGTTAAACAGCAGATGGCCATCAAAACACAAGGGCCCCTTTCAAGCGTTTTAGGGAAATGTAGCAAACATCTGAATAGCGAAGCCTTGACAGCCTCACTTTCACTGTGTAGGAGTTTGACAGCATACTGTAATATGCACTTACTTGGGAGTAAGTCCCAATGATGACTGATGCATCAGATCTAGTTCATATTTCCTTTTGATTCCAGCATGCACATATGTACATAAAACAGACCAATGCGCCATCTATTCCACCCATCTGTTTCCAGTGATGACTAGCCAGATACGGTACTTCTCAAAAGCCCCCAGGTTGGCATGTAAAGGTAGGATCTGAACCGGTCAGTGGAGGCTGATCCATTAGGGCAAATGGGTCACTGCCACGCCACCCACAGTCTGCCCCCAGCCAGCCCTACCTCCTTACAACCACCTTCTTCTTCTTTCGTGATCCCTCGTAGCCAAGTAAGATTGTCTTCCATGAACACGGTCTTAACAGTGAGTCCATAAGTGACTGTGGAGGTTAGTTCTGGATCCACATGTCCTTCCACAGTGAGGACATAGGTTTCTGGGCAGGATTTGATCACGGTGAGGGTTTGCCAAAAGTGCCTTCCTCTTAGCACATTTCTCCCTTTCCTCCTGAGTTCAAACTTCTTCAAAGCCCATGACACCTTTGGTAAAGGCTGTTCTCCAGTTGGAGCACTCACATGCCAGTGTTTCCCAGTTGTTGGTGGTTATACTACGAGAGTCTTTAAACCTCTTTTGTTGACCACCAGCATTACACTTTCCATTTTAAAGTTCAGAATAGAGTAGCTGATTTGGAAGACGTTAATCAGGCATCCACACAACATGACCAGTCCAACGAAGTTGATGTTGAAGAATCGTTGCTTCGACACTGGTGACCTTTGCTTCTTCCAGTACACTGGCATTAGTTTGCCTGCCTTCCCAAGTGATGCGTAAAAATTTTCAGAGACATCATTAATGGAATCTTAACGATGGCATTTATAAGTGGTCCATGTTTCACAAACATACAGTAAGGTTGGTAGTACAATAGCTTTGTAAACAAGCATTCGGGTTTCCCTGTGAATGTCCAGGTGTGGCCCTGGTTGTCCTCCTCCTCCTTTACTCTCAGCTTTGCCCTCAAGAAACTCAGCAGGGAGGAGGAAAGGGTCTGGAATTAGTTGGCTCCACCTGCCATTGGACTTCCTCCCTCCCTGGGATATAATAATCATTTGTTATTGGTAAAATAGTACTGGTCCAATATAGATCAAGCAGGACTCTCCCGCTTGAGTTGGTTTTGGTTGATGGGGGAATGAGGGGGAAAGTTGTATCCTCAGAATAGGTAGAGAGGACCTTTTTTAATGCATTTACAGTACATCGCACATTGCAGTTCCCTGGTAGTTAGCCATCCAGTCACTAACTGGACCCAGACCACCTTAGCTTCAGCAAGAAGACCACCTCACATGTTTTCAGGTCATACTCTGAGTCCCCTGCAAAGCCCGCCGGGAAGACGTGTATAGATTTCAAATGCAATCAACAGATAAGTCTTCCCATACGATTAAGGGGTGCTGGGAATTGCAATCTAAATGAGAGTAACATATTCCATGGACAAAACTATTCAGGAGTCTCATTCCCCACCCTCATTTGGCTACTTATATGCTGTATTCATTGTGCAAGTCTTGCGTGTCAAAGACTCATGCTTGTCTCTTTGCCAGTAACTTGCCTTTAGGTATTGCCTCTTGGCTAATACCTAACCCTACACGGAGGTCATCTTGTTCTGCTAGCTAGCAAGGGTGCTATGAAATCCACTTTCTGGGGTGGAATGGGGGAGTTGTGCTGTCTGTTAGTTAGTGGAATGTGACTGCAATCTTAAGAGCACATTTACACTCCAGATTCAAACTTGTTTTCAACTTCCTTGTCATGGTGTGCCTCTTAAGAAACCCTAGGGTGACAATGCTAAGTAATCATTTGTTCGAGTTCTCCAGTCCCCTTACAGAACTGTGTATACAGTGGGTTTTCTGGGGAGAAACCCTACCTGTTAAAGAATTTGAAGTATTCTTAGTCTCTGGTGTTGGACAACTTCAGTGCGAAATTGTGAGTTCTTAAGCAGTTAACAGAACTGCTGGAGATCTCGAACAAATGATTACTTAGCATTGTCACCCTCCAGTTTCTTAAGAGGCACACCATGACAAGGAAGTTGAAAACAGGTTTGAATCTGGAGTGTTAAGTGAGCTGTTAAAATTGCAAGAAATGGAAGAAAGGATTGACTTGAAAGTGTCAATTTCAATGATTCCCAACAACTAATGTTTGATTCCTAAACACAACAGGTTTAAAGAGAAACCAGGCGAATCTATGTTGGCAGGCTGTAAACGCCTTATATGTTGATTGCAACCACATGCAGAGAACCAGTTGCCCAGCCACGAAGGGAGGCAAAAATTGGCATACCTCTGCAACCAATCGGCAATTGGAGTTTGGACTTTAAAATGTGAGGCGCATTTTGGCAAAAGGCTACGAATAGCTGGTTCTATGCAGAAACACAACCGTGGCATGTTGCATTTTTGAAGAAGGGGCCCTGCTGCACAAACTATAATCTGAATCTACTAACGGTAACAATAGTTGAAAGAGTACAGGGAAAGAAACAGGGCTGGAAGGTCAAAAAAGTGTGCCAAATGAATGTCAGTCTCCAGAGACTCCACTTGAGTCATTTGTCATCGGAGAGCCCAGGCAAAGCAACTGACAGTTCTCTGCTCCATTTCAATGATTTTCACATACATAACCAGACCAAGCACAGAACAGAATGCACCGGGCAGTAGAGTATTGCCAGTTCCTTTGCCAAACAAAAGGACAACCACATGTTCTTTCCATGAGCTGGAATGTTTCTGAGATGGCCCAGGTCTCCCGCAAGTCAGCATGTACAAAATATCATTCACCATTTGATGGCAAAGCTTGTGAGTGGAGTTGAAGAGAAGATGCACATGTCTTCTTTCTCTTTTCTTTTTTGGAAGCCTGCTCTTGTAGAATCATAGAATTGTAGAGTTGGAAGGGAGCCCTAGGGTCATCTAGTCCAACCCCCTGCAATGCAGGAACCTCAGCTAAAGCATCCATTACAGAAGGCGCCCAACCTCTGCTTAAAAAACCTCTGCAGTCACCAGAAAAGTAGCAATATCCTTCAATGGAACAACGCCTTTTCATTGAAGGCCTATTAAATCGGGGGTCAGCAACCTTTTTCAGCTGTGGGCCGGTCCACCATCCCTCAGACCATGTGGGGGGCCGGACTATATTTTGAGGGGGGGAAATGAACGAATTCCTATGCCCCACAAATAACCCAGAGATGCATTTTAAATAAAAGCACACATTCTACTCATGTAAAAACACGCTGATTCCCAAACTGTCCATGGGCCAGACTGAGAAGGTGATTGGGCCACATCTGGCCCACGGGCCGTCGGTTGCCTACCTCTGTATTAAATATTGCCTCCTCTGGGGCACACACACACACACACACACACACGTCTTTCTTGAAACCGTCCAATAAGACTGTAGGTATGTAGCAATTCCCTGGACCAAACCCAAGAAAGTAATCCCTAACGAAACCGTACCAAACCCACAATTTTAATCCGGGTAGGTCAGGTGGAGATGATCCGGATCGAGCTGTGCACAGAAGATACACCCTTCTTAATAGCATTTCCAGGTAGTTAAGTGGTCCTTTGTTTTCATTATACTATGTTCTTCGGACATTTCTCACATGTCTAGTGTGTAAATCATTCTCCCAAGTTTTGCTGAGCGTAATTCTGCATGTCCCCAAACCAGGCATTATTTGAGGAACTCCTCTTAGCACTTACCTGCAAGTAAGCCTCATCAAACAAGGTCAGGCTTACTTTTCAGGGAACGTGCATAGGATCGGGCTGTGTGGCTGCCGTCTGAAGCAACGACAGAGTGAGTCCAACTGAACTTCTAAATAAATACGCACAGGATTACACTGCAAGTCCTATTGAAATGGGTGGTGTGAGAAGCAAAGCCCCACTGGAATTACTTACCTGGAAGCAAAGCCCCACTGGAATTACTGGAATTACTTTAGTGTAAAGAAGTTGAGGGAACGCTCTTTCATATCTGGTGGACTTGTAAAAGGGTAAAAGAGTATTGGGAAATGATCCATAATGAATTGGAAAAAATGTTTGGAAATACTTCCCCCCCCCCAAAAAAAACCCAGAGTCCTTTCTGTTGGGGATAAATTAAGACTGAAATTCCCAGGTGTCAAAAAAGGTTATTTATGTATGCTACTACTGTGGCCCATGTGTTGTTAGCCCAAAAATGGAAAATGAGCAAAGTCCCAACCAAAGAAGAATGACAACTTAAACAGATGGAATATGTGCAGCTTGCAGACCTAACTCATAGAATAAGAGAACAAGAAGACCATATGTTTAAAGAAGATTGGAAAACGTTTATTGAATATATGGGAAATAACTGCGTACAGCTGAAAACGCTGGCAGCATTAAGATAAATTTCACAGTGTAAATAAGTTTTGATGGATACAATAATGGAATACTGAATGGTATACTTTTTGTGAAATATGCAGGGATTTATGATATGTAAAATGAACAATGGAAAGAAAGGAAGGGAAGTCTCTGATATCTTATGGATGTAAAAATGAATATTTTAAATTGTAAAACAGAAAATGTAATAAAAATTATACACTAAAATGAAATGAAATTACTTTACTGTAAGCTTGCATAGGATCAGGCTGTCCACCATTCCTAACCAATGTTGGCTGGGGCCAGTGCCAGATTTACGTATAAGCTAAACAACCTATAGCTTAGGGCCCCACTCTCTTGGCCCCCCCCAAAAAAAATTAAAGGGAAAAAACCTGGATGTACATTTCCAAAATATAAGATAAAAACCAAATAAAATAAAACCTACATACAGCAAGTGTTTTGTGTTGTGTAGGCTCCTATGAGGTAGGTAATGGGCCCCGCCTGCTAGCCTGCTCCCTAGCCAGTGTGGTGTAGTGGTAGACTCATAATCTGGGGAACCGGGTTCGCGTCTCCGCTCCTCCACATGCAGCTGCTGGGTGACCTTGGGCTAGTCACACTTCTTTGAAGTCTCTCAGCCCCACTCACCTCACAGAGTGTTTGTTGTGGGGGAGGAAGGGAAAGGAGAATGTTAGCCACTTTGAGACTTCTTTGGGTAGTGGAAAGCGGGATATCAAATCCAAACTCTTCTTCTTCTTCTTCTTCTAAAATATCACTGGTTTGCTCATTTCTATATATAGGGTGCCTAGATTCTGCATGGACTGGTTGCACGGCAACATATGTGCAAATGGCTTTAGATACCTATTAGGTCCATAAATTACCATATAGCATATATTCAACAACAACAAAACAGCGACAATTTGTTGTTGACAAAGGACAGCTGGACATATAAAGGGCCCCATTACCTTCAGTAGCTTTGTTGTTGTTGTTCAATCGTTCAGTCATGTCCGACTCTTCGTGACCCCATGGACCAGAGCACGCCAGGCACGCCTATCCTTCACTGCATCTCGCAGTTTGGCCAAACTCATGTTAGTAGCCCTGGCTGGGGCAGATTAGAGTCGGAGTCAAACCACATCTGGAATGGTACAGGCCCCTCACCCCTGCTTTACAAGTTTGTCTCAAGGAAACCACAAGATAGGCTCAAACACCCAGCTGCTGGCATACAATGTATGGGAAAGGTCACCCTAACTTTGCCTTTAGTTTGGTCTAGAGAAAGAGGGACCACTGCCAGTTTTTTAGGCCTACCGAAAGGATGACAAAGAAAAGGTTGCGATAACCCAGGATGATTTTCAAAACTAGTCAACCTAAACTACAGTACTTACTTGCTCTCAGTTCATTGATTCTTTTGCCCTTGGTTTTTCCCCCCCTCAACAAACTTCATGTAGAATTATCACTAAAGTCTCCCTGGGAGACCTTGAGAAATACATTGTGTTTCTGTCTTTTTCAAAAGCATAGAAACACTGGATTCTTTGTCAGTAAACACAGCACTGGAAATACAAGTGATGGGAATTGTACTCAAGTTTTGCCAAGATATTTTACTTCCTACCGTCTGAAGAACAACATTCTCTCCAAGCACCCAAATAGAGAGGGGGGTGGCAAAACACTGTCATTGTGCACAGCAAATAAAAACATTTTGACCTGGAATGTAGATTTTTGGAGATGTGATGAAACTAAACCTTCTCTGAAGTGCTAAGAGCATAAAACACATCCAGGCTGTTTTCTTAAGATTGTGCTTTCTCATTCTAGTGACTGAATGTGTCTTAAAGGTTTAGAAAGTGTTTAGATCCATCATAAAAAAAAATCCTTCCAGTATATATGCACATGAAAGCTCATACCAAGAACAAACTTAGTTGGTCTCTGAGGTGCTACTGGAAGGAAATTTGTCGGGGTATGGTTGCTGGAGCTCCTCGTGCACGGCCTTGGATTGGTTATGCACGAGGTACCAGTTGCGGGGAAAGTGGCCAGCGTTCCGCGTGCTTTTGAGCACGGTCGCCGGCCAAGCCTCACAGTCTGAAGGATGATGAGTAAGCCAATTGAAGACTCTGATGGTGTGTGAGTTCCTAGTTGCCTTCTTTAAAGAAACGTTGCCTCGTGAAATAAAATTTGTACCCTGACTCTGAATAGGCGGACCGATTTATAGAAAATTAAAATTTTACTTTACTCCCCCGTTAACCCCAAAGGAAGACAGACACCGGTAGTATCTTTAGTGGCTTCGGCAGAACCCGCGTAGGCTCGTCCCCTAAGCTAAGTTCTCCTAAACTTAAAGACCCTGCGCGCCCAATCTTCCGCGAGGCTAACTAAATAAACTAAAACCGAAATATCTTCCGCGGGCCTAACCCTAGGCTAACCTAAAGAAAACCTAACTAAGGCTAAACCGAATGATCTTCCGCGATCTAACTCTAACTAAAGAAAAACCCATCCAACCCGTCCAGCCCGCTCCTAGCCCCTTAAACTAAACTTGACTTCAACTAAAACCCAACTAAAAAGAACATAAGAAGAACGTGCGATCTCGTGCTACTCTCTCCACCTAAGCGGGGTGCCTCTGCCTTTTATTAGGGAACAAACGTGACATCATCATAAGTACTTTAACCAATAAAATCACTGTTGCTGCCCTCCAAAAAGGCGGGAAGCAAGTTTAACGCTCATTAACAACTTTGAACATGACCGGATCTACAAAATAAAGGCGGATTAATCTTGTAAGTGAATCACACTATTCATTCATGCTTTCACTTTCACTTTTGCGCGCAATTATACCAAAAGTAGACCTTAAAAAACCCATAAAATAACCAATAAATTATGAATCCATGGCGGATCCGTGAAACGTATTCCGACATATCATCTTTCTTTTTTTGTTTTAAATTAAATTATTTTTGATTTAGTTATATAAAAAAAGAAGGTTAGAGATATCATAAGCATTTATCTAACACAAACATTACCATTTGTTTTGATATAAACCTCGACATGAAAAGGCAGAGCGTCAACAGTGCCAACAGTGTCCACATCAAAACTGTGATATAAACACTGGCAACACTATCAACATCCATCCCCCTCATAAGAGGAAATACTTGTACAATAATGTAACAATAAAGTCGTGAAAATAACAAACCACTAGCCAAACATAAAAAGTGATCGATCCGATACACTGTAAACCTTTTTAGGTATATATAAATACTTCAATATGTAATGTAACACAACAAATCATCTTATAAGCATATATACTTTCGCGTGCAGCGTAAAACAACAAATTACTCCCCAAACACAAGAGAGGACCTGATGCAGGTCCAAAATTAAAAATAACGGATAACGACTGCCCAAACATAAGAGAGGTCCCGATCCGGGACCCAAAATTAAAGCATAACTAGAGCTGGGGCTACATGGCCTACCCAGACCCCTCCCCCATTTTTTTTAATTTTTTATTTGGAAAACTTAAGTAAAATGGATAAGGCAACATAAAGGGTGTGTGGCACTGAGGCTACAGAATCGAGGGAACTTTCAGGAAGACAGATTCTGGACTTACCACAGCGACCACAGGTAACGGGGAACTAGGGTCCGATTCCAGAAAGGGGATTTAAGGCACCTACGTACAAGTGGTTTGCGCCACAAGAGGGGATTTAAGCTACCTACATAAAGGTGTCCCAGCCAGGATGAGGATTTAAACCATCTACACAAGGGTTTCCAGCGAAACGATATTAGATTTAAACCAGCTACATAAGGGTCTCCCATTAACAGCAGGAAACAGAGTAAAGAGAAAAGCTGGGAACCTGGTTTACTGCCAAAGGTAGCATATAGAGGGGGAATCTTTAAAATAAATAGGGGTACCAAAAGGGTAGGACGCCACCAGACTTGACATATATATCTTGAACAAATCCGAGAATGACCAATTCTTTGACCAAAGGAAATATAAATGTTACCACATTTTGAACTACAACTTTTGCAAGCACAACGTGGAGATTTAGGATTATTGAAATAAAACATATATATATAAATATATCTATGACTAGAACTGCACAAAGATGATGCTTTGACCTTACATAAACATTTCCATATCATCAAAATTGTGACGCTCTAAATGGAAACCATTTCAGAAAAGCTTTGCATATATAAACATCCATATCATTAATTATCAAGCTATAAGGAAAACACATGTAACATGCGAGGCGGATATTTCAAGAAGCATACAAAGGCAAATATGCAATTTTTACAAGTACAATATAAAGTACAAGACAGGTTTAGAACTGCAAAATGGTATTGGAGAGGAGGATGAAGACGATGAATGAGTTGCCGGTCGTCTTCTTCTCCGACTACACATGACCATGTAGAAGAAATAGTCCTGGAACTCAGGAAAAGTTCATGGAGCTCAGGAAAGTACTGAAACATCGAGCTCTGAAGAAACAACGATACCTGTAGAAGAAAGGAGGTTAAGCAAGCAAATCAAGGTGATCTGCTAGTGAGTGCAGGTATGGGAATAACTGGAACAAATCTAGGCAGCCAGGAACCAAGGGGCTGCCCAGAGGCAAACAAAAGGCCTAGGCAGTAGGAGGGTAAGGCAAACTGCCCAGAACTCAACTGGTGCTGTTAGTTGAGCACTTTTGAAGAATTGCTGCATTTGACAGGAAGTTGAGAAGTTAGCGAGTAGCTAACAACCAGAGTTAGACATCACGGCTTGTGATGAAAAGGGAGCATCGAATTTCACGCAAAGTTTGTCCAGCGTGTTTCTTAAGTGAAGAATGGAATTGATCACACAAACAAGGTGTGGAAGTAGGGGTTTTTTTCCGCAGAAGTAAGGACAGTCCTCCGCTGAGAGGATTAAGCAACAAGGGGTTGTCGTTGAAGATGCAGGCTGGCAAGTACCACGCAGGGTTACATGACTTGACCTTCAGGTGAAGAGTTCCTTGCGGAAGACAGTACTTCTGAGCACAAGGAGGAACCGTCTGAAGAGCCTGTAGTAGAGTTCTTGGTTGATGCAGGAAAAGATACTCCAGAAGAATACCTGGGGAGATGCGGAGCATATTTGCAACCAGGTAGAGAGCAACAGAAAGCAGGTGAAAAGGGTTTGCGGTTTTGGTTGGAAAAAGGTATGCTGCAAGAAGTGATGGCAGCAAATTATAGGCACGGTGAGTACCATTCAAAACCGGCCAACAGAATGCCCATGCAAAAGACAGCACGGAACATAGCAAGGAACATCCCATGGTTGGCGATTGGATCATTAGAGCAGGGGAAAACTTGAACGACATGAGAGTGCTTGAAGAATCTGCTGAATAGAACTTGTAGACAGGAGAATTCACCTTACCAAGCGGTGAAACTTTCCAGGGGGACTTTGCAATAGGCTTTCTGCAAAGAACAGTTTTAAGACTATCAAGGGAACGCTCTAAGATCAATGACTGTGGAGCTTTATCCATGAGGTACTGATGGAGAGTAAGGGGTTGCATGCGATCCTGGTGTAGTAGCTCTTTGATTAGGGCCTCTGCTGCAGCGAGCTTTTCTGACGTCAGCGCCCATTGGTCGACCCATACAGGGGGTCCTTCCTTCCAGGTGAGTGGAAGAGCATGTACTGGCGCTGATGCAAAGGCCCACATCAAAAATGTGTATGGACAACAGTTCTTGCCTTAGACAATAAGTCTCTACCCCAGAGGGTGATAGGCACATCCATGACAAGTGGACGGAGCTGCACCATGGAGCCTGAGTCTGACTGGAAGGTAATCGGATGCACGCTCTGGTGGGCGGGTTCGAAACCTCCGACTCCAAAGACTTCCTGGGTGACAGTCGTTGCCCACTGGTCAGGCCAATCCTTTCTGGCGATCACTGTGACATCTGCGCCTGTATCAAGAAGACCCTTGATCTTTCGTCCACCCATTTCTAAGACGAGATGAGGGCGTTCTTCTGTAATCTTGATTAGCGCCATTGCTGCCTGAGGAGGCAAAGAGTCTACAGGAGCTGTAGGTGTAGAAGTAAGCAAATAGAGTCTGGCAATTTCCAAACCTTTTGTTAGGACACAAGGAACAGTTGAAAATCCTGGAATCAGCAACTGCGATGAATCTGTGATTCGAACTAGGCCTGCAGTCAGTGTGACTGTGGCAGGGAGGCGATCCATCCTAGGCAGAATAAGGCAAATTGAGGTGTCTGGGAATGGACCACGAATGGATGTTGGCAATTGCTGAGCAAACCATGGATTTGAAAAATAACAGTCCTCTGTTAAGAAGAGTGGTATACCTGGGACAGAAGATTCTTCTTGTTCTTCATTGGCAGTGTCTGAAGACATCTTTTTGGCTTCGGGTTTTTTGCACTGCTGAAGTTGGCAACTCTGAAGCTGCTTGGCGTTGAGTTGGCAAACTTGAGGTTCTTCCGTTGGTAAGAGTTGCTGATGCTGTTGAACCTGTTGACATTCAGGCAGTTGTGCATCAAACTGGCAGGATGGAACTTCCTCTTTGACGCGAGGCAGTGATTGTGGCGGGCTGAGCTTAAAAGCTGGAGGTGACACAAAGGTGTGGACATTGTTAACTGGAGTGATGTTTAAGCTTCCACAAGAGGGAGCTGGCTCACTCACTTGTATTCTTTGGCCACATGGAAAGTGATCATCAGCTGGGCTGCAACTTGAACACTGCTGTTTCACCAAGGGCAAATGTCCTTCGATGACAGATTGATCTTGACTCAATGGTGAGTAAAGCTCAGGTGCTGCGAGGTTGACCTCAGTAGGATGTTTTCTCAATGTAGAGGGCAATTCTGCGATCAGAGACTTGACTGTGATTGCTTGCTGTGAAGCAAGGTTGACATCAGCTGGAACTGAAGGGCGGTCAGCAGAAGGTGAACTGAATGCTGTGTTCTCTACTGGAACCCTTTGAATAGGTAAGGCAGATGATGAAACCTCTGGAACCTGAATGCTTGATGAGGTCACATCTTTTCTCTGGACATCTGAAGAGTAGATATCTCTCTGGATCACTCTTTTTTCCTGATGACCTGGATAAGGAGTAGCATTGTTCACCTTTCTGGGATGGTTGACCTTCATGATGTTCTTGAACTTGCACCCTATTGTTTTACCGGGGCCGGGGCGCGGCCCGCAGAACCGTTTCCCTGAACTGGAGATGAGGTAGGTGATGTGTTTTGTGGATTCAAGCGACAATCATTTGCCCAATGAAATCCTTTCTGACAGATGGGACATCTCTCTGGCGGCTTGGCAGAAGGCCTTGGCGTTGTTGTGCACTGCGACCGGAAATGCCCATCGCCTCCACACCCATAGCACTTCTTGACTGGCGTAGAGCTGTCTTGACGTGGCATCTGTACCGCAGCTGCCAAGAGCTGTGCTTTGTAGGAGTGGGTACCGACATTCTGGCAGACGCGTAGCATCTCAGTCAATGTGGCATCTGGACGAGCTGCAACTGCTGTTAGGGCATTCTTGCAGTCATCATTGGCATTCTCAAAGGCAAGTTGTTTCGTCAGCATGTTTCTGGCATGACGATCTTCTATCTGGCGTTCCACTGCAACAATCAGGCGATCCACGAAGTCCCCATAAGGTTCTTTTGGACCTTGCCTAACTGCAGCGAATCCTGATACTGAGCTAGCATCTGTGCGATTGGGTAGTCTGCGCCAAGCTTTGACTACAATGTCTGCTATGGTGACAAGTGCAGCATCAGGTATGGCTAGCTGTTGATTGAGATTGGAGTAATGTCCTGATCCTGTGAGCATATCTTCTGTGGCAAGTGGCGTTGCACGTCTGGCTGCTACTTCTTTCCACTCTTGCAGGCACAGAAGAGCATCTGTAGGCGACAGGAAGGTGCGAAGAATCAACTTCCAATCAGATGGCAGAAGTCTACTAGTGGACAGTCCTTCAAGTAAACTTCTAGTATAAGGAGCTTGAAGTCCATTTTCGCGTATGGCTTTTCGCAGTTCACGTAGTGTTTCAAAAGGAATGGCTTGATATCTTGCAGGTTGTCCTCCATTGGCACGAATCACTGGAAAGATGTGCATTGGATCAGCACTAAAATCTATTTGTCCCAAAGCTGCTTCTAAAGCTTGAGTTCTGCAGATGGGTTGCATTGCTGTTGGATCTGTAGGTGGCATCAGTGAGTTTAAATCTTCTTGATGCTTTCCAAATGATGGGCCACTAGATGGTGCTAAAGAGTCTTTGACATCTGGATGCCTTGAAGATGGCTGACTATGAAGACAAGATGGCTGACTTGAAGTTGGATGAAGACAAGATGGCTGACTTGAAGTTGGATGAAGACAAGATGGCTGACTTGAAGTTGGAGCATAAGGTTGTTGGCTCTGTACTGCAAGTCCTGGCATCTGGATCATCATTGTTCGGCTTTGCTCTTGTCTTGGAATCTGCATTGGCATTGGAGGTGCTGAAGGGTTGGTAAATTGCTGTTGTGCTGCTTGCATTGAAGCTTGGATTGCTGTTGATTGGAAATCAGTTTGCTGCAAAACTGGAGCTGCTGGCTTGAGCGCGGCCTGCAGGGCAGCAGGGTTTGCTGGCAAAAAGGCTGCTTGCTGCTGCTGCTGCTGGATCGCTGGCAAAAGCGTGGCTTGCGATGGAGGAAGCGGGACCGTTGCTTGGAGCGAGGTCCGCGGCTGCTGCTGACTTGAAATCGCTGGCTGGTAAAAGGCCTGCGATGACTGCTGAGCGACTGGCGGTGGGGCAGTTCGCGGCGGGGCTTGAAAGGCCGACGGCGTCTGCTGCACCGGCACAGGCGGCAATGAATCTGGCAATGACAAATTGGACAAGGGCGAGTGCGTGTACGACAACGGGGCCTGAACTGGCTGCTGCGAGGGGGCCGAAAATGGCACAACCGCAAGCGGCAGCACAGGGGCACTATTAAAAGCAGTATTTCCTAAATTCACTGTTCCATTAAGCAAAACATTTCTTGGAGCGATTTGTTGAAAGCAGTTTCTTACTTTGCTCCATACTAATTGTACAGGAATTCCGATTTTCGGGTTGGCCATAAATTCTAACCCGATCCTTTCCCATGAGGCTAAATCTTTCGTTCCCTCCTTAGGGACCCAGGGACAAATTTCCCCAATGGTTTTAACTAAAAGCTCTACTTCTGATTCAGAGACAGGGTGACCATTTCTTTTCAAAAGGTACAATAAGTCTTCACAAAATTTTACTTGAGCAGTTGAGAGTGAGGAGCCCATTTTTTAAACACTTTTCCAAAACTTTTCCTCCCCCACCCGTAGGCTTCTACTAGGGGACACCGGTTCTACCCGTAGGCTTTAACCGAAAAACCTGGCACCCGTAGGCTTTAGCCAGAAAACCTCCGCCCCCACCCGTGGGCTTCTACTAGGGGCTACCGGCCCTACCCGTAGGCTTTGACCGAAAAACCTGGCACCCGTAGGCTTTAGCCAGAAAACCTTTCCCTCCCACCCGTAGGCTTTTTCGGGAGACACCGGCCCTACCCGTAGGCTTTGACCGAAAACCCTGGCACCCGTAGGCTTTAGCCAGACCCTTCCCACCCGTAGGCTTTAGGGAAGACCTTACTCTGCCCGTAGGCTTACACTAAACTCCTTGCCGCTCTACCCGGGGACCCCTTGGGGCAAAAATACACGCGCGCGACTTCTATTTACACTACTTTGGGCAAGTGGTGGATTCGCGCTACCGCAGCGAAATCCTAGATAAACCTGGCCGTTATACCTCACCTCTCAATGTCTGTTTCCGAGCCACTTCCGATATGTTGCCTTTAACCGGAGTCTTCGTGGAAGCGATTTTTGACTACGCTTTGCCTCAGAGAGGGCACCACTTGTCGGGGTATGGTTGCTGGAGCTCCTCGTGCACGGCCTTGGATTGGTTATGCACGAGGTACCAGTTGCGGGGAAAGTGGCCAGCGTTCCGCGTGCTTTTGAGCACGGTCGCCGGCCAAGCCTCACAGTCTGAAGGATGATGAGTAAGCCAATTGAAGACTCTGATGGTGTGTGAGTTCCTAGTTGCCTTCTTTAAAGAAACGTTGCCTCGTGAAATAAAATTTGTACCCTGACTCTGAATAGGCGGACCGATTTATAGAAAATTAAAATTTTACTTTACTCCCCCGTTAACCCCAAAGGAAGACAGACACCGGTAGTATCTTTAGTGGCTTCGGCAGAACCCGCGTAGGCTCGTCCCCTAAGCTAAGTTCTCCTAAACTTAAAGACCCTGCGCGCCCAATCTTCCGCGAGGCTAACTAAATAAACTAAAACCGAAATATCTTCCGCGGGCCTAACCCTAGGCTAACCTAAAGAAAACCTAACTAAGGCTAAACCGAATGATCTTCCGCGATCTAACTCTAACTAAAGAAAAACCCATCCAACCCGTCCAGCCCGCTCCTAGCCCCTTAAACTAAACTTGACTTCAACTAAAACCCAACTAAAAAGAACATAAGAAGAACGTGCGATCTCGTGCTACTCTCTCTGCCTGAGCGGGGTGCCTCTGCCTTTTATTAGGGAACAAACGTGACATCATCATAAGTACTTTAACCAATAAAATCACTGTTGCTGCCCTCCAAAAAGGCGGGAAGCAAGTTTAACGCTCATTAACAACTTTGAACATGACCGGATCTACAAAATAAAGGCGGATTAATCTTGTAAGTGAATCACACTATTCATTCATGCTTTCACTTTCACTTTTGCGCGCAATTATACCAAAAGTAGACCTTAAAAAACCCATAAAATAACCAATAAATTATGAATCCATGGCGGATCCGTGAAACGTATTCCGACAGAAATTGTTTATTTTTTATTTTGTTTTGTTTATTTTGTTTTTTATTTTGTTTTGACTATGGCAGACCAACACGGCTTTTGTTGTTGTTGTTGTTCAGTCGTTCAGTCATGTCCGACTCTTCGTGACCCCATGGACCAGAGCACGCCAGGCACGCCTATCCTTCACTGCCTCTCGCAGTTTGGCCAAACTCATGCTAGTAGCTTCGAGAACACTGTCCAACCATCTCATCCTCTGTCGTCCCCTTCTCCTTGTTCCCTCCATCTTTCCTAACATCAGGGTCTGTTCTAGGGAGTCTTCCCTTCTCATGAGGTGGCCAAAGTACTGGAGCCTCAACTTCAGGATCTGTCCTTCTAGTGAGCACTCAGGGCCAATTTCTTTAAGAATGGATAGGTTTGATCTTCTTGCAGTCCATGGGACTCTCAACATGGCTACCTACCTGTAACTAGATCCATCATGATTGGGGAAAGAAATATCCAGGAAGTGGATATATGAGAGACTTTTTGAAGTCATAGTAGTGAGATGACCTCAGATGAAGCAAAATGAAGGTGATCTTTTTGCTCAGTCCAGCAAATAAATTTCAGTTGAGAACTGGAGACCCGAGGAGGAGATAAGGCAAACAATGCAAGCGAGGATTACCGGTAGTACCCAGCTACTTTTTGGCTGTGGCTATGTTTTAAATGAAATGACATCACTAAAGGAGCAGTTCAAATATATTATTCCTCCTTGTTGAATAGGTCATGCAGCACTTTGAAAACTTGAATCTAAACATCTTTTGTTAAGGCACATTTGAGTCTCTCCCCTTTGCTAAGGAACTCTCATAGAAATGATAGATAGATAGATAGATAGATAGATAGATAGATAGATAGATAGATATAGATCACAGAGCTTTGTTTACATGTTGTACTTAACACTCTCTCTACACACATACAAGTTGTTGTTATTTTTGTAATAGAGTGTATACTTGCTGATTTGCACAGCTCAGCTATTGTGTACACAGACTGCACACTCGGTGTTACCTGTAAATGACTGTGCACAAGTATAGCCCAACTATTTGTATGCAAAAGTACATATATTGTCCAATCATTGAATGCAATGTGTGAGCACCCTGATTGATTGATTGATTGATTGATTGATCAAGAAAGATATCTTGGTACATTCAGTTGTGGACCAGGCCATTGGTGGAGGGTTAAGGGGGAGGGGCCAAAGGCAACATAAATTTAGACAGGGGGACCAAGTTCAGACATTTGAGACACAGCTTTCCCCCAGATGAGTGTACTTCAGGGCTGAATCCCAAAGCACTTCTTGAACTGAAGCCTCGTCTGCTAAGTCAGTCATGTGCTCCTGAAATAATTTAGCCTGCACGTATTTTTGTGAGACAACCTCAGGCAACCTCTGAAGTCCATTTGACCTCTCATAAAAGCTCATTTTTAGCCCCTCATTGCTCGGATGGTTCCTCTGCACACCCAGGGAATATACATACAATGCAGGAGCAATATTCCGGCTTTCCAAAACAAACTGGAGCTGTCAGCTTTTCTGAGGGAATCCAAACTCTGTGCTCCACATTTCTAAAGTGATGCCCCCTTGCTAAACCCTCAGATCACTTGCTGCACATTGGAATGAGAATGGCATTGGAAATATGGAGATGGAAATAAATACGGCTTTCTTTCATACCTCACAGCATAGCATGCCTCGCTTTCTTATGTTAACTACTGGTAAACAGATCTCTCGCCACATTCAGACATCCCTCTGCTCACAAGACAAAAATAATGAGGCCGGCTGCTTTTTGAATTTGCAGCTCTGTGTGCTTGTAGTCAGACAGAACTTTCTGTTTTTTGGGAAACGTTTCCCAGAATATTTGCTTAGCACCAGGACTTAGCTGAACCCCTGTGCGTTTGTTAAATATGGAAGGAGGGCAAGAAGCAAAAGATATACTGGGAGCATAAATAAGTGTGGTCATGTATCCTACGTACAGTAGCTATTTTGCATCCTGTCCTGACAAGGAAGCATGTGACATTTTAGAATTTTGCCGTAACTCCAGAAAAGAGATTAGGATAGAGACCAAAAAGAAAAAAAAATTAAAACTGCAACAAAGCCGTAGAGAGCTTTCAGTTCTCATTTCTGTTACTTTTTGTTACTGGAGGTCCCAGCTGAGGTATAATACAGACCACCTAGTCATTTTTCTGTGCTTTCCTTAATTTTTGTTTTCTCCCACATACCTGTATTAAGAAGCCAGTGCATGTATCCCAACATGCACATACATTTTCACATTACCTCACAGTGCTTTTTAATGGTGCTGTATGAGTCATGAGGGGTACTGGCTATGCTTCTACAGCCCCTGAAGATTGTTTTTTAAACAATAATTGGCCAAAAGTTTGGACTGAAAATATAATCCATAATTCACCAGCATCTCTCTCCTTTCTTTGGGGGTTCATTTTGGATGCCACCTGTGGGGATAACCAGCATCTGAGACGACCAGTAATTCCCGGAGTTCTTGCTCCCACTGGCCATGAAAGGGTCCGCTGGTTATGATCTGAAGGTCGTGAGATTGTTGTTGGGAGTTCTGAAGGTTTCTGAAGGTTCCGGAGGTTTCCGGATAGGAAAGATAGGCAAAGCTAAAGAAGCGGCCAAAACTAAGAAGGCCAAATAAACTTTTGAAATAAAATGAAATAAAACTAAGAGACTGCAGTCAATGGTGAAGTTGCGCTCTACTGCTCTGTGCGGCTTGGTTTCTCTTTCGGTTTCTCTCTAGCTTGTCTCGCACGGATGTTCTCTCTTGACTTGTCTCGCGCGCACTCCACACCGCTACAGAGAGCAGGGGCTATTTATTAGGAAGTTGAACATCGTCATAACATTGTCAATAACCAATCACAACGTTGTATCTAGGTGAGTTTCTGGGCGGGAAACTCTTAACTGACCGTTGATGAAGCTTTTCTTGGCGCGCTTTGCCCCAAGCAACCTCTGCCGGATCTCCTAGCCTTAAAGCGAACAGGTTACCTTAAAGCGAACAGGTGCAGGAGCACCTTAAAACGTATTCCCACAGCCGCCCTCCGGTTTTTTGCATTCTTTGCAACACAAGGAGGAGCAACATGGGAGCTGGTCCCAAATAACAAAACCGCAGAACCACCGCTCTTGGTGGATCTCATTCAAATCACACACCTAAGAAGCAGCCAAGAACCTTTGAAGAGTTAGTGGATTTTTTTCCTGTTTCATTGCTGTTAACTAATTGTATTTATAGTTTAATGTAAATATGAAAACCTCATGTCCCAGGACCAGAATGCAGCTGAAGAGGAGAGGCCAAGAACTGCAGAAAAGAGGCTGTGAGACAATGCCTGCACCTCATCCCAGTGGCGGAGGAAGCCACTCGGGTGCCTAGGGCAGCACGCCTAGGGGCGGGGCAAGCCACCCATAGGGGTGGGGCGCACTGCAGGGCCTCTGGAGTCTGCCTGCCTCCTCCCACTCAGCCGCCGTACAGCTGGGGAGAGGCAGTGGGCAGACCGTTTGGGCAGAGCAGAGCCTGTGGGTGCCCAAGCCACCGCGTCACTCCCAGAAGAGATGCGTGACTCGGGCACACTGCAATCCCCACGGTGAGTGCCGCCCAGCCTTTTGTCACCCCCCTCAGTGGTGACACCCGGGGCAGACCGCCCACACCACACACCCCTTCCTCCGCCCTGCCTCGTCCCCCAGGAAGCACCTTCTTTTGTGTGTTAAGGCTATATCCCTCAACAGAGCTCAAATTATTTACTTCCTTGGCCCTATCAAGCTCCAGTTATAAAGGCCTTGCAAGGTCACCATTAAGCATCCTACCCTGAAAGGTGCACAGGGGCTCCCAATTGGGCACAGAGGAGCCACTAGCACTCTTTCTGACTACATTCTTTGCTTCCCGCTCCCCCCTCCCATTGCTTTCTTCCTTTTGCAGCATATCCATTAGACTGTGAGCAGGTGCTCCTTGTAGCGATCATGACACAGATCCAGAAAGCTCTGTCCTGACTTCCAGTAAGCTGCCAAGTCCGAGTCAATACCTTGCCACTAGGATATAAAGCCCAGAATGGCTTGGGACTCAGGTACCTGAGGGAGCATCTCCAGGCTGCTATTATGGGCAGAAGACGTCTCTCAGTTTGCCCTTGGTGGAAGCCAGGACATGGGACACAAGGAAGGGCATTTTCAGAGGCAGCATTCCATTTCTGGAACTCCCTCCTGAAGGATATTCAGTCTGTCTACATCACTGATACTTTTAAATACATTTTTGTTCATCCAGGCATTTGGATCATGCACAGTCCGTGTTAGGAGAGCAATCCCATAGGCTATTGTTGCCTCTGTTGCATTGTGTTGTAAACTGGCGCTTTTATGCTTTACTGCACACGGTTGTCTTAATGTTTCCTTTCTGAGGTCACCTTGTGCTTCATATTGGAAGAAGGGTGGGGTACAAAAACATCAAATAAATATAACTGAAAGTGAGCTCTGTTGGGTAGTCTCCTGACTCAGCAATGAACTCCCAATTTGTCTCCTTCCAGGCTGCAACCCCTATGATGAGCTTAAGTGGTGCCCGCCCTGTGGAACGCCCTCCCATCACAGGTCAAGGAGATAAACAACTACCTGACATTCAGAAAATACCTAAAGGCAGCCCTTTTTAGGGAAGTTTTTAATGTGTGATATTTTTGTATCTGATTTTTGTTGGAAGCCGCCCAGAGTGGCTGGGGAAATCCAGCCAGATGGGCGGGGTACAAATAATAAATATTATTATTATTATTATTATTATTATTATTATTATTATTAGGGTTTATCACTCACATTCAGGCCTCCATGACCATATATTGGCCAGCCTTGTGCAGTGAGCCCCCTGTTCCTCACAATACCCGCCAAGCACCATAATAGTGTGTTGTCGTCTGCCAAGAGTTTTTGAGGATTGGGCTGAAGTTGAGCAGAACATAGCATTGCAACCATTACCCTTCTTTTGGGTCCCAGTGTATCTGAAGAAGTGTGCATGCACACGAAAGCTCATACCAAGAACAAACTTAGTTGGTCTCTAAGGTGCTACTGGAAGGAAATTTTTTTTTTTTGTTCCTTCTTTTTGAGCTTTTGATAATTATCTTGTATACATTCCAGAGAGGTGGCCATTTTAGAACAGTGGGAACAGGGAAAGAGCTTTGTGCTGCCAATGACTACAGCTTTATCATGGCTTGAGCTTTTGTAAAACACGATACATCTTTAAAGGTGGTATGGCTCTTGTTCCTGTGAGAGTTACCTCACACTACATAGATACCTGTATAAAGAAACCATTACTGGTAGCCTGAGGTGTGAGATGAAAGCATTCCACCTGCATTATTATTAGATTTCTTACCGGCCCTTCAACAAAAGGTTGAGAGGGGAGGGTTACAACAATAGAAAAGATACGCTCTTGGAAACAGTTAAGCAATTTAAAATCAAAAGAAAAGGGTGAGTCCTAAGAACATGCATCTCAGGTGTCAAAAGGCTAGGGTAAAGAGGTACAACTTCAGCCTGTGGCAGACAATGAAGGCTGAACCTTATATTGGGACCAAGATAAACAATATCAGGGAGCCCCAGGAGGAGGAAGTGTGGGTTCTCCATCCTTCCAGCCTGTTGAACATTTCACTACATGCATCAAGACTGGGTTCTAAGTCTGACAGAAGAAGAAGAAGAAGAAGAAGAAGAAGAAGAAGAAGAAGAAGAAGAAGAAGAAGGAGGAGGAGGAGGAGGAGGAGGAGGAGGAGGAGGAGGAGGAGGAGGAGGAGGGTTTGGATTTGTTATCCCGCTTTATCACTACCCGAAGGAGTCTCAAAGCGGCTAACATTCTCCTTTCCCTTCCCTCCCCCACAACAAACACTCTGTGAGGTGAGTGGGGCTGAGAGACTTCAAAGAAGTGTGACTAGCCCAAGGTCACCCAGCAGCTTCATGTGGAGGAGCAGAGGCGCGAACCCGGTTCCCCAGATTACGGGACTACCGCTCTTAACCACTACACCACACCGGCTTGGTCTAGTGTTCTTTGTCATTTTATGGAATTTGTTAGCCGTGTTGTACTACAGGTGGGAAAGGTGGGGTACAAAACAGAGTGGAGAAATTGATAGAAAGACAGTTCCAAAGTCATGCAACTTGTGTGTGTGTGTGTTTGTGTGTGTAACTTCTGATATCTTATCTAGGACAAACAGAATATGAATTGATTGACCTACTACCTACAGCCAGCAGGTTCAGCTCTACTACAATGTCTTTCCGTTCTTTTCCCCTCAAAAAGCAAAATTGGCAGCGTCCATAGTCAAGAATCAGAAAATTCATTCATATTCCTTTTTCTTTGTCCTAAGTAACCGCATCTCGTCATATTAAATGCAACCATGATGGAGTTTCTAACCAAGGCACCCAGATTCTTTCAGCTCCTGAAAACTTAATATTTCTTCATCACCATCCCTTGTGTTTCTTAATTAGCAGGCTTGGAGAAATGACCTAGAAAGAAAGAAAAATACCCTGTGGCTTTTGCAATCTAGTTATTGGACATTCTTGCCACCCTAGAATTCAGTATGTTCTGCTTCTAGAATGAAGATCGATATACGTGGAAAAATGAATGAGGCACAGAACTGCTCTCAGTGGAGTCTGCAAGACCACTTCCTCGCAGGAAGTCTTGCCTGTTACGTATTTCTCCAGGACCTCAATAATAGCCCCCTTGGAGTCAATCCTGTATAGTTTTGTTTGTTGCCTTGGAGGGAAGAATCATGTGATGATGACAAATGCTGTTCATGGAGCTCAGTAAAGTGATAGGGCCTTGGATAGCCTTCTGTGTTTTCAGAGAGTGGAAACCTGATGTTGTGGTAGCCTTATCAGCTGCTTTCTGTTCAAATTCCCAGTGGAGGACTCCTTTAGAGAGCTTGTTTACCAACACTGGGTTGAACAGAATCAGTATGGCTGCTTTCCATGTGCTCTGCGCTTCAGTACAAAATGACAGAGTGATGGAGGCCATTTGCCCTTTAAAAATTCCATGCAGAAATATTTATGCATGCCTACACTTTGCATGGCAACTACAATCGTCATTGATGTGGCTTCACTTTGTTGTCTCCTTCTCAAAGCCCAAAATATTCCCTTTGGCAAGTCTCCTTTATCTGCTAAACATTGTTGTGAGGGTAGGACAGGCTGAGAGCAAAAGCCTTGCCCCCAGGCTATAAACAACTACACAAATAAAAATACTGCTTGTTGCCCTGTGGTTATGCAGATATGTGTCAAGGTTTTGACCTTTTTTGATGAAGGGTATTAATGAGGGGGGATGCGAGTGGTGCTGTGGGTTAAACCACAGAGCCTAGGGCTTGCTAATCAGAAGGTCGGTGGTTTGAATCCCTGCAATGGGGTGAGCTCCCGTTGCTCGGTCCCAGCTCCTGCCCACCTAGCAGTTCAAAAGCACATCAAAGTGCAAGTAGATAAATAGGTACCACTCTGGCGGGAAGGTAAACGGCATTTCCGTGCGCTGCTCTGGTTCGCCAGAAGCAGCTTTGTCATGCTGGCCACATGACCTGGAAGCTATATGCCGGCTCCCTCGGCCAGTAACGTGAGATGAGTGCCGCAACCCCAGAGTTGTCTGCGACTGGACCTAATGGTCAGGGGTCCCTTTACCTTTACCTATTAATGAGGGAGGGTAAAAGCATCATTCTAAATATTTCAAATCGATTCCATAAATATGTAGGAATATACTCTTTGTTGCACCAAAAGACAATTACTGTCCAAAGGAATGATTTCCTTTTAACTAAATAATCTCACCATTTTGCATTTTTACATTTCTTTTGTGGGGCCCTCTCAGTTCCATCTCCTGTTCTGGAGATGAAGTTTGTGTTGTGCTGGCATTCTCAAAGCCTTCATCAGCGGATTCCTGGATCATTTGGGGACATCTCTCCACTAAACACTTTGGGGTAAATCTGCAAACTTCTATTTGCATATGTGTAGGATTTGTGTGGGATACATTTTTTTATATTATACAGTGGATGCTAGGGTTGCGAACGCGATCTGTGCGGAAGGCGTGTTCGCAACCCGCAGCGTTCGCAACCTGTGCTGCTGTGTCTGCGCACGCGCATGATGCAATTTGGCACTTCTGCACATGCATGAGCACCAAAACCCGGAAGTAACCCGTTCCGTTACTTCCAGCTCCAGGTTCGGCGCAGTGCACAACCTGAAATCGCACAACCTGAAGCGGCCGTAACCCGAGGTATGACTGTATTATGATTCTAAATTGTTGTAAGCCATCTCCAGTATTGCATATGAAAATGGAATAGAAATCTCTACCCAAGTGAAATAAATTGACTATGAACAGGCTCACCGAAGATAAGGAACATGACTAAGTTCTGTCCATTAATTTCAATGGGTCTTCTATGAGTAAAACATAGTTGAATACCACCACTGTAACTATTGGTCACATAAATTCTAAAGAGTTATTATATTTTAAAGTGTAAAATTTACAGGGTTGTTTTTTTCTTAAAGGTTTCTTTGGTGTGTCAAAGCAGGAATTTAAGAGATGAGTCAAAAGGCAAAAGAGCGAAGGAGTGGTTATTTTCCTTTTAAGCCGTTGCTACAGTTCATCAAATACCCAAGAAGAATCATGCTATTTCAAAGGACTTTAAAAAAATAAGCCCAATAAACTCAACTGGGTTGCACCAGGAGTTAATTTCAGCTCAATATGTTGTGGTGCTCTCCTTTATCTGGATAAAAACACAGTTCTTGCCAAACATCTGTGAAGGAAGTGGCATGTACCTGGTGCCACACTCGTATTCGTAACAACCCTCAGAGTACATCTATCAAATGAAACTTTGAGGCAGGAAATACCTGTTTGCACTGCATAATTGTTTCCTGTGACATGTTTGCTAGGTTTTTGCACAGTTAAACTCTTTTCTCCTTATGACCACCACATAGAGACTGCTTCAAATTACCCCATGTGGCAACTGTTACCACACAGTAAACAATTTATGTTTGGTTTAGGCAGGTTATAATCCAGACATGTGATCTTTGCCTTGGCTCCTAAATTTTTCATCCATAAAAGGGGGAGGGCACATTAGTACTGCTCTTCTATCTCCCAACCGCATAAATCATGACATTCATGCCTTTGGGCCCTGCACGTCTCAGGAGCATATTGGGGGGGGGGAGGCGAAGGGGATTAAAAACCCTGTTCTGTTGTGTTCCCGTAGTTTTTGCTAGCTGTAGATATTCCAGCATCAAATTTTGCCAATCAGTAGTATTCGGTAATATCTTGTTCTTCCAATTTCTGGCTACTAATATTCACAAAGTTCACAAAGAATGGAAACTATTTAAGGATTATATGGAGGATAATGGTATAGGAAGATTAGCAGAATTAGACTGAACCAGATGAGAAATTAAATAAGAGTTAATAAAGAGATAAAAAGGAATGGTGCTGGAGGAGACTCTTGAGAGTCCCATGGACTGCAAGAAGGTCAAACCTATCCATTCTCAAAGAAATCGGCCCTGAGTGCTCACTAGAAGGACAGATCCTGAAGTTGAGGCTCCAGTACTTTGGCCACCTCATGAGAAGAGAAGACTCCCTAGAAAAGACCCTGATGTTGGGAAAGATGGAGGGCACAAGGAGAAGGGGACGACAGAGGAGGAGATGGTTGCACAGTGTTCTCGAAAAGACTGGCATGAGTTTGGCCAAACTGCGGGAGGCAGTGAAAGGTGTGCCTGGCGTGCTCTGGTCCATGGGGTGACGAAGAGTCGGACACAACTGAACGACTGAACAACAACAAAAAGGAATGAAAAGAAAAATTTATAATTGTGTGACAAACATTGATAAAGAATAGCAGAAACAGCGAGTTTAATTGGAAGTCTTTTTATTTAACATCAAGAATGTTTTATTTTGTGGAAATTATGTTACAAACTTTGTTTTTGGTTTTTTGTATTGGATTGTTTTCTTGGTAATATTGTAAATATCTTTATTCTTCTTCTACTACTACTACTGGTACTCTTTCTCCTTCTTCCTCTTCTTTTCTTCTTCTTTCTTTTTGTTATGTCTTAATGTATTTTATTTTCAATGTTGCTGTGTTTGTTAGTTGTCTGAATGTTTTTTTAAAAAATAATAAAGTTTATTTAAAAAAAAAAAAAACACCTGTTCTGTGGATGCGAACTCAATACCATTCAAGGAAGGAGGATTAGGATACAAGTCTTCATCTTTAAATCCCCATTATATTAAGAGATGATGCAATTCCTCTCACCATAGTTCCCCAAACTGTCATTTACCCCAGAAATACGACGCATCAGAGGAAGGAGATGCTAACCCTATGTATATTGGTAAAGCGACCCCTGACCATTAGGTCCAGTCGTGGCCGACTCTGGGGTTGCGGCGCTCATCTCACGTTACTGGCCAAGGGAGCCGGCGTACAGCTTCCGGGTCATGTGGCTAGCATGACTAAGCCGCTTCTGGCGAACCAGAGCAGCGCACAGAAACGCCGTTCACCTTCCCGCTGGAGCAGTACCTACTTATCTACTTGCATTTTGATGTGCTTTCGAACTGCTAGGTGGGCAGGAGCTCACCCCGTCACGGGGATTCAAACCACCGACCTTCTGATCAGCAAGCCCTAGGCTCAGTGGTTTAGACCACAGCGCCACCCACATCCCTAACCCCCTATGTATATGCATAGCCATAAGTTAACTCGCAGGAGGCCAAGAGTCACAACAAGCTTAATCTCTGCTGAACTAGTTACAGGTAGGTAGCCGTGTTGGTCTGCCATAGTCAAAACAAAATAAAAAATAAAAAAATCCTTCCAGTAGCACCTTAGAGACCAACTAAGTCCCAGAGGGGCAATGCCTAGGATGCATGTGGAGATCTAGGTTGAAATCTATACATAGGCATGAACTTCACTGAACCAGTCTTCATCTCTCTGCCTAATCCATTGCTGTGAAAACAAAATAGGAGAAAGGGAAGAAGCACGTATATTGGGCTTTGTGCTCCAAGAAGGAACAATGAGATTAAAAAGGAAGACATGAATGGAATCCTGTACAACCATTGAGGATGAACCATAGCTCAGTGGCCAAACCATAGCAGGTCCGATCCCTGGAATTTCCACTTAGATCTGGGAAAGAGTGTCTGAAATGCTGGGAACCTGCAATAATAATAATAATAATAATAATTAATAATTTTATAATAATTTATTATTTGTATCCCGCCCATCTGGCTGGGTTTCCCCATCCACTCTGGGCAGCTTCCAACAAAGATTAAAAATACATTAAAATGCTACAGACAGTGAAGGTAATATATCAGGCTGATGGGGGGAAATATGCCCCTAGAATGGCCTGACTCTGGTATATAAGGCCTGACTCTGGTATATAAGGCATATTTTGATATTCCTAACCATCCGTTTATTCTGGCAGGGCCCCTATTTCTCTAACTATAGCACAACAGTCAGGCATTAATGAGGAGATGCCTTTGCCTTCTCCACGCTGGGGGAAAGTTCACCGGTTGAATTGCAGCCTGTTCTCCAGCTGTTGAAGGTACAAAAGTGTTGGTGGTACAAAGCCGCAATCCTATGAATCAGCAACAGGCTGGGGTTTTCTGGAAGCCAAGTGTTTGCTGATCATTGCCCTGCCGTTGTCGCTCCTTCCAGCAGCTAGCTGAAATAATTATAGTAGCAAAAGTGGGAAGGTGTCAAATGCTCTTAGAGTTTTTGTCATATTTCCTCCCATCAGCCTGATATATTTTTATATTCGGAAACCATATCTGGTAGGGGAAGTGCTCCTGGAAAAAAATAGAATTGCTGGCAGCAGCACACATGGAAAGAAGAGGACTCTTAAAGGCAATTATGTTGCATAATTGCCCCCCAAAGAGGAATAAAGAAATTGCCGTTTCTCTGCCATCCGTTCTAGGAGTTGCTGTGAAGAGCAGGGGGAAGATTTATGTAAGTGCATCTGGTAGATGTGAATTTGTGGTTGCAGTCTGTTTCTACTTCAATAGACAAGGGGGCTACGGCTGATTTAAACCTCTTGCCATTCAGCTAAAATGACAAAACATTTTTGTCACCCCTGGGCCAGACCAAAGCCTCACCGAATCTAGAATCCTGTTGTCACAGGGGCCAAACCAATGTCTATGGGGAGTCAACAAAACCGGGCATAGGCACAGCCATGCTCTCCTCTCCGGCGATTCCCAACAACTGATATTCAGAGATATCTTGCCTCTGATATAGGAAGTACCGGTAATATACCGGGTAGCTATCACAGCTCAAAGCTATCAAAGCAAAGACATCACCTTGCCAACAAAGGTCCGTATAGTTAAAGCTATGGTTTTCCCAGTAGTAATGTACGGAAGTGAGAGCTGGACCATCAAGAAGGCTGATC
This sequence comes from Lacerta agilis, assembly GCF_009819535.1. Lineage (NCBI taxonomy): Eukaryota > Metazoa > Chordata > Lepidosauria > Squamata > Lacertidae > Lacerta > Lacerta agilis. The sequence continues at coordinate 50,773,085 of NC_046322.1, forward strand.
GCCGAAGAATTGATGCTTTTGAATTATGGTGCTGGAGGAGACTATTGAGAGTCCCATGGACTGCAAGAAGATCAAACCTATCCATTCTCAAGGAAATCGGCCCTGAGTGCTCACTAGAAGGACAGATCCTGAAGTTGAGGCTCCAGTACTTTGGCCACCTCGTGAGAAGAGAAGACTCCCTGGAAAAGACCCTGATGTTGGGAAAGATGGAGGGCACAAGGAGAAGGGGATGACAGAGGATGAGATGGTTGGACAGTGTTCTTGAAGCTACTAACATGAGTTTGGCCAAACTGCGGGAGGCAGTGAAGGATAGGCGTGCCTGGCGTGCTCTGGTCCATGGGGTCACGAAGAGTCAGACACAACTGAACGACTGAACAACAACAACAAATCACAGCTCATAGCCTTATCCTGCATTCATTTCAGCGTTGCTGCAATTGGTGGGACATGGATGAGATGGAGCCAATTGCTCGTTTCTGACGGAAAGAACTAACCCATGTTGTCTTGGGGCCTTTCCTTGTGGGGCTCCTGTCCTGAAGATTTTGGAGAAAGGGTCTCTCAAAGTTAGCCTGGTCCTGCATAGAGATTAAGCAAAAACCACACAAAGAGAAGAGGATATTTCCATGTGGCTTGCCTTGCCTTACACAGAGGCGTTCACAGAATCAAGACCCCCAAGTGGGCCCTGCTTCTCCCATAGCCACTGCCTTGGTTTCCAACAGAAATCAGGCATGGTTCTGTCTCTGTGGCTTTCCAGCCTGCAGCTTCTAGCCTCTTGCTCACATAACTCAACTCTCCACTCTGCCTTTGCCTTTCTAACTACCAGTGACTCAAAGGAGAGGGGGGGGGCTACCCATTTGTCATCTGGCACAGAAACACTTCCTTTGATAGCTTAATGACCCAGGACCATCACCTCACCGGGAAGCTAGCCTGGCTATTCCATGAATTGAATCCATGCTGGATCCTGGATTAGAAGGCGGCTCAGGCATTAAGCCTGCTCACACCAATTCATAACAATATCCAGAGTTGCAAAGTTGCAGTCCGTCAATAGGTTGAAGGAGGAGTCATCAAGTGAGTGACAGCCACCATGATGCAGTCCAGGGATAGGAAACCTGTGGCCTGGTGGCATAGCACGGAGGGAACCACAGGGGCTGTTGCCCCAGGTGAAAAATTGTTAGGGGGCGCAAAATCGTAATACCTGGTGCTGCCTCAATACAGCTGCACACTTCCGTCACTGGGCTCCATTGAAAACGGCTTCTCCATGCGAATCAGAAAGTGACTTCTCCAGACAACAGAACAACTCTTCTTATCTCTGTGGCTGTGATCTTCTGGGTGAGGCAGTTGGGCACACATGCATACTCATCTCTCCAACCCACTCCTCTGCATGGCCCTGAGCACTGGCAACCCATGATACGCCACTGACTATGGCTGCCAAGACCAGGGGTCAGGGATGATGGGAGCTGGAGTCCCAACATCTGGAATCCTAGGGTTGGATTCGAACGAGTGAGAGTGCAGTTCGAATCCCACATGGTCATGAAGCTTGCTGGGTTAGCACTGGGCCTGTTACTATCTCTCAGCTTACTTTACCTCATAGAGTTGTTATGTGTGGATTGTGGGGGGCAGGGAGAACAATGTACATTGTCCTGATTCTCATTTGCATAAATATAATATGTAAATGTCATAAAATCTAACGAAGAGAGATTACATTATGTATCACTGAGTCTTGATACATAATGTGAGCCCTCAAAGTGCGGCCATTATAATACATGTATGCCTTGTGGATCAAAATCTCTGGTAAAGTTTCTCTCTCTTTCGTATAAAACAAGGCACTGTGTGTTTTAAAGCCAAGCCAGCCAGCCTGGGGGTTTTATATGGTTAAAAAGCTATGGAGTGAATCTAGGAGACTGATTTTTAATTCTGAAGAGAACAGTCTGTGTACTACCCTATAACATGCACCTATAATTTAATTGTTTAGTACAAGTCATGCAGACTTGGTTGTTATTATTTGCTGTTGTTGTTTTTGCAAAAGACAATGTGAAGGACAGAGAACATATGGAACTGGCTCCCTGTATGAGGGCAACCGAGGTTGTGTTTATATTGGGAATCCCAGTTTCCTCACTGCCAAAGGCATACATCCTTCCAAACACAGTTGTGTGGGGTAGATTTTGTCCCTGGTTGATAGAACTGGTCTAAAAAGTAGGGAGTGTTGTGGGTCTGGGAGTGAGATTCACAGAACCCAGTGGGACTTCCTTCAAAATATAAATAAATGTTCAGGATGCTGCAGCAGCAGCTTGAGGAAGGCTATTGTACTGGAACATCAATTCTGCAATATATTTCAGGGGTGGAAAGGGGCACCAACCCTGGCAAGTTTGGGGGCTGATGGTGGTTTTACAATAATATAGTCTCCATTATTATTATTATTGTTCATAATAATATACCGCCCTATACTGGGGGTCTCAGGGCGGTTCACAGAATAAAATCAAGATATAAAACCATAAAATACCTAATAAAAATAAAAACAACAACCCAATAACACACCCCACACACAAAACACATTTTAAAAGGGCATAGGATGTAAATCAGATCAACCAAAGGCCTGGTAAAAAAAAGGAACGTTTTTGCCTAAAGGCACCTAATTAAATTCTCCAAAACTTCATCTCCAAAACTTGTCAGATTTAGACCTCTCCCTAATGCAGGAATCGTTTGCCCAACATGAGGTTCAAACCCATGACCTTGAAATTAAGAGTCATGTTCTACCAACTGAGCTATCCTGGCTAGGATGTAGTTTCTGAGCAGAGTGTGTAAAATCCAGTCTGAGGGAAATATCTGTAGCCAGAGAAGGAAGTCTCTGAGCTTAGTTTGAAAGACAGGGATTAGTGTCTTTTTAGGAGTATGCAGACAAGAGGAAAACTGGGAAGCTGATTTGGGGACAGGTGAAGTAGGGAGCACGCTATTTGGGTCTCCATTCAGTGAGAAGGGGAAAGGACCTCTGGAGAGAGCCAGTGTGGTGCAGTGGTAAAGAGCGGTAGACTCGTAATCTGGTGAACCGGGTTCGCATCTCCACTCCTCCACATGCAGCTGCTGGGTGACCTTGGGCTAGTCACACTTCTTTGAAGTCTCTCAGCCCCACTCACCTCACAGAGTGTTTGTTGTGGGGGAGGAAGGGAAAGGAGAATGTTAGCCGCTTTGAGACTCCTTCGGGTAGTGAAAAGCGGAATATCAAATCCAAACTCTTCCTCCTCTTCTTCTTCATACCAAGAACAAACTTAGTTGGTCTCTAAGGTGCTACTGGAAGGAATTTTTTATTTTTTTCACAGAAGAGCGGCTTGTGAGAACGGATGAGAGCGTCATCAGAGATAGGTAAAGGTAAAGGGACCCCTGACCATTAGGCCCAGTCGTGTCTGACTCTGGGGTTGCGGTGCTCATCTCGCGTTACTGGCCGAGGGAGCCGGATTAAAGCTTCCGGGTCATGTGACCAGCATGACAAAGCCACTTCTGGCAAACCAGAGCAGTGCACGGAAACGCCGTTTACCTTCACGCCGGAGCAGAACCTATTTATCTACTTGCACTTTTGACGTGCTTTCGAACTGCTAGGTGGGCAGGAGCAGGGACCGAGCAACGGGAGCTCACCCCATCGCGGGCATTCGAACCGCCGACCTCCTGATCAGCAAGCCCTAGGCTCTGTGGTTTAACCCATGCCTCTATCAGAGATAACCAGCATTTAAAAAAAAAAAAACACAGGTCAGGATTCAGATCTAGATAGCAAGTGTGCGCACATGCACGCGATTTAGACCAACGTCAGAAATTGTCAAGATGGCTGTCAGGTAGCCTATACAGGCCAGGGGAGCCAGAACGCAAGATCAGGGGAACAAGGCTCACTGGCAGCAGGGAATGGCAATTGCATGGGACAGGAATATGACTTAAATATGGATGATGATCATGCAAAGGGTCGAATCTAAGGTGGAAAATTGCCATGCTAGTATCTTAAGGGTTAAAAAAATGCATTTTGCTAGTAAAGACCTACAAGCACATGACTTTTGGAGCCCAAAATGTGGGCTCAACACACCTCTTAAGGCTAGCAGCACCTGTCTGGAAGGGCAGGTGTTGTTATGCTAAATACAGTACCAGAATAATCTGCAGTGGACAAAGAATTGGTACTTAAGCCAATTGTCTTTAAAAATGTGGGGAGAAAGTGAAAAGTACTGTACAAGCAATAGTTTTTATTGGAGTTCTTGCCTGCTGTGCACACCCGATCTCCTTTGTGGGACAGTGGGAGTGTATTGCACACACATGAAAGCAGTTTTTCAAAGAGACATTATTCTCTGGTGAGTGTGTCATTCTTTTACAATCCAAAAGCATGCAAGGTATGTGGGTGGATAAAGG